>NW_027141851.1:3902500-5225617 GCF_036365525.1 Heterodontus francisci
AAATATATATATATACACACTCACCACATTCCAGACCCTGAGAAATAAAAAATATATATATGCAAACACTCACCACATTCCAGACACTGAGAAAACAAAATATATATATACACACTCACCACATTCCAGACCCTGAGAAAAAAAAAATATATATATATACACACTCACCACATTCCAGACACTGAGAAAAAAATGTATATATATATGTATACACAAACACCACAGACCAGACACTGAGAAAAAAATACATTTATATATACACACTCACCACATTCCAGAACCTGAGAAAAAAAATATATATATATACATACACACACACTCACCACATTCCAGACACTGAGAAAAAAAAATATATATATACACACACTCACCACATTCCAGACACTGAGAAAAATATATATATATACACACTCACCACATTCCAGACACTGAGAAAAAAAAAATATATATATACACACTCACCACATTCCAAACCCTGAGAAAAAAAAAATATATATATACACACTCACCACATTCCAGACACAAAGAAAAAAAAAAATATATATATACACACTCACCACATTCCAAACCCTGAGAAAAAAAAATATATATATGCAAACACTCACCACATTCCAGACACTTAGAAAACAAAATATATATATACACACTCACCACATTCCAGACCCTGAGAAAAAAAATATATATATATATACACACTCACCACATTCCAGACACTGAGAAAAAAATGTATATATATATGTATACACAAACACCACAGACCAGACACTGAGAAAAAAATACATTTATATATACACACTCACCACATTCCAGAACCTGAGAAAAAAAAAATATATATATACATACACACACACTCACCACATTCCAGACACTGAGAAAAAAAAATATATATATACACACACTCACCACATTCCAGACACTGAGAAAAAAATATATATATATACACAGACTCATCACATTCCAGACCCTGAGAAAAAAAAATATATATATACACACACTCACCACATTCCAGACCCTGAGAAAAAAAATATATATATATACACACTCACCACATTCCAGACCTTGAGAAAAAAAAAATATATATATATATATACACACTCACCACAATCCAGATCCTGAGAAAAAAAAATATATATATACACACTCACCACATTCCAGACCCTGAGAAAAAAAAATATTTATATATATATATATATATATACACACACACCACATTCCAGACACTGAGAAAAAAAAAATATTTATATATATATACACACACTCACCACATTCCAGACCCTGAGAAAATATATATATATGTATATATATACAAACTCACCACATTCCAGACCCTGAGAAAAAAAAAATATATATATATACACACTCACTACATTCCAGAATTTGAGAAAACAAAAATATATATATACACACTCACCACATTCCAGACCCTTAGAAAACAAAAATATGTATATATATACACACTCACCACATTCCAGACCCTGAGAAAAAAAATGTATATATATATACACACTCAACACATTCCAGACCCTGAGAAAAAAAAATATATATACTCACACTCACCACATTCCAGACACTGAGAAAAAAATATATATATATACACACTCACCACATTCCAGACACTGAGAAAAAAAAATATATATATATACAAACTCACCACATTCCAAACCCTGAGAAAAAAAAAAATATATATATACACACTCACCACATTCCAGACATTGAGAAAAAAAAATATATAAATACACACTCACCACATTCCAGAACCTGAGAAAGAAAAAATACATATATATACACACTCACCACATTCCAGACACTGAGAAAAAAAAATATATATATACACACTCACTACATTCCAGACACTGAGAAAAAAATATATATATATATACACACTCACCACATTCCAGACACTGAGAAAAAAAATATATATATATACACACACTCACCACATTCCAGACACTGAGAAAAAAATATATATATATATACACTCTCAGCACATTACAGACCCTGAGAAATAAAAAATATATATATGCACACTCTCACCACATTCCAGACACTGAAAAAAATATATATATATACACACTCACCACATTCGAGACCCTGAGAAAAAAAAATATATATATATAAACACTCACCACATTCCAGACCCTGAGAAAAAAAATATATATATATACACACTCACCACATTCCAGACACTGAGAAATATATATATATATATATGTATACACACACACCACAGTCCAGACACTGAGAAAAAAATACATTTATATATACACACTCACCACATTCCAGACCCTGAGAAAAAAATAAATATATATATAGATACACACACACTCACCACATTCCAGGCACTGAGAAAAAAAAATATATATATATATACACACACTCACCACATTCCAGACACTGAGAAAAAAATATATATATATACACACACTCACCACATTCCAGACACTGAGAAAAAAAAATACATATATACACACACATCACATTCCAGACACTGAGAAAAAAAAAAAAATATATATATATACACTCACCACATTCCAGACCCTGAGGAAAATATATATATATATATACACTCACCACATTCCAGAACCTGAGAAAAAAAAAATATATATATATATACACAGACTCATCACATTCCAGACCCTGAGAAAAAAAAATATATATATACACACACTCACCACATTCCAGACCCTGAGAAAAAAAAATATATATATATACACTCACCACATTCCAGACCCTGAGAAAAAAAAATATATATATATACACACTCACCACATTCCAGACCCTGAGAAAAAATATATATATATATACACACTCACCACATTCCAGACCCTGAGAAAAAAAAATATTTATATATATACATACACACACTCACCACATTCCAGACCTGAGAAAAACAAATATTTATATATATATACACACACTCACCACATTCCAGACCCTGAGAAAATATATATATATATGTATATATATACAAACTCACCACATTCCAGACCCTGAGAAAAAAAAAATATATATATATAAACACTCACTACATTCCAGACCCTGAGAAAACAAAAATATATATATACACACTCACCACATTCCAGACCCTGAGAAAACAAAAATATGTATATATATACACACTCACCACATTCCAGACCCTGAGAAAAAAAATGTATATATATATACACACTCAACACATTCCAGACACTGAGAAAAAAAAAATATATATATACACACACTCACCACATTCCAGACCCTGAGGAAAAAAAAAATATATATATACACACACTCACCACATTCCAGACCCTGAGGGAAAAAAATATATATATATATATACACACACTCACCACATTCCAGACCCTGAGAAAAAAAAATATATATATATTTACACACACTCACCACATTCAAGACCCTGAGGGAAAAAAATATATATATATACACACACTCACCACATTCCAGACCCTGAGGAAAAAAAAAATATATATATACAAACACTCACCACATTCCAGACCCTGAGGGAAAAAAAATATATATATATACACACACTCACCACATTCCAGACCCTGAGAAAAAAAAAATATATATTTACACACACTCACCACATTGCAGACACTGAGAAAAAAAAATATTCATATATATATATACACACACTCACCACATTCCAGACCCTGAGGAAAAAAAAAATATATATTTATATACACTCACTCACCACATTCCAGACCCTGAGGGGAAAAAAATATATATATACACACACACCACATTCCAGACCCTGAGAAAAAAAATATATATATATACACACACGCTCCACATTCCAGACCCTGTGAAAAAAATATATATATATTTACACACACTCACCACATTCCAGACCCTGAGGAAAAAAAATATATATTTATTTACACACACTCACCACATTCCAGACCCTGAGGGAAAAAAAAATATATATATATACACACACACACCACATTCCAGACCCTGAGAAAAAAAAATATATATATATATTTACACACACTCACCAAATTCCAGACACTGAGGAAAAAAAAATATATATATATATACACACACTCACCACATTCCAGACCCTGAGAAAAGAAATATATATGTATATTTACACACACTCACCACATTCCAGACCCTGAGGGAAAATATATATATATATATACACACACTCACCACATTCCAGACCCTGAGAAAAAAAAATATATATATACACGCACTCACCACATTCCAGACCCTGAGAAAAAAAATATATATATATTAACACACACTCACCACATTCCAGACCCTGAGAAAAAAAAATATATATATACACACTCACCACATTCCAGACCCTGAGAAAAAAAAATATATATATACACACACTCACAACATTCCAGACCCTGAGAAAAAAAAAATATATACATATATACACACACTCACCACATTCCGGACACTGAGAAAAATATATATATATATATCTATATACACACACACTCACCACATTCCAGACCCTGAGGAAAAAAAATATATATATATAAAAATACACACTCACCACCTTCCAGACACTGAGAATAAAAATATATATATACACGCACTCACCACATTCCAGACCCTGAGAAAAAAAAATATATATATACACACTCACCACATTCCAGACACTGAGAAAAAAAAATATATGTATACACACTCACCACATTCCAGACACTGAGAAAAAAAAATATATATATACACACGCACCACATTCCAGACACTGAGAAAAAAATATATATATACACACTCACCACATTCCAGACCCTGAGAAATAAAAAATATATATATGCACACACTCACCACATTCCAGACACTGAGAAAAAAAAAATATATATACACACTCACCACATTCCAGACCCTGAGAAAAAAAAAATATATATATACACACTCACCACATTCCAGACACTGAGAAAAAAAAATATATATATATGTATACACACACACCACAGACCAGACACTGAGAAAAAAATACATTTATATATACACACTCACCACATTCCAGAACCTGAGAAAAAAAAAATATATATACATACACACACACTCACCACATTCCAGACACTGAGAAAATATATATATATATATATATATATATACACACACTCACCACATTCCAGACACTGAGAAAAATATATATATATATATACACACACATCACATTCCAGACACTGAGAAAAAAAAAATATATATATACACTCACCACATTCCAGACCCTGAGAAAAAAAAAATATATATACACACACTCACCACATTCCAGACCCTGAGAAAAAAAAATATATATATATACACACTCACCACATTCCAGACCCTGAGAAAAAAAAAAAATATATATATATACACACTCACCACATTCCAGACCCTGAGAAAAAAATATATATATATACACACTCACCACATTCCAGACCCTGAGAAAAAAAAATATTTATATATATATATACACACACTCACCACATTCCAGACACTGAGAAAAAAAAATATTTATATATATATACACACACTCACCACATTCCAGACCCTGAGAAAATATATATATATGTATATATATACAAACTCACCACATTCCAGACCCTGAGAAAAAAAAAAAATATATATATATACACACTCAATACATTCCAGACCCTGAGAAAACAAATATATATATATACACACTCACCACATTCCAGACCCTTAGAAAACAAAAATATGTATATATATACACACTCACCACATTCCAGACCCTGAGAAAAAAAATGTATATATATATACACACTCAACACATTCCAGACCCTGAGAAAAAAAAAATATATATACTCACACTCACCACATTCCAGACACTGAGAAAAAAAAATATATATATACACAAACACCACATTCCAGACACTGAGAAAATATATATATATATATATATATACACACTCACCACATTCCAGACATTGAGAAAAATATATATATATATACACACTCACCACATTCCAGACCCTGAGAAAGAAAAAATACATATATATGCACACTCACCACATTCCAGACACTGAGAAAAAAAAATATATATATACACACTCACTACATTCCAGACACTGAGAAAAAAAAATATATATATATACACACTCACCACATTCCAGACACTGAGAAAAAAAATATATATATATACACACACTCACCACATTCCAGACACTGAGAAGAAAAAAAAATATATATATATACACACTCAGCACATTCCAGACCCTGAGAAATAAAAAATATATATATGCACACTCTCACCACATTCCAGACACTGAAAAAAAAAATATATATATACACACTCACCACATTCGAGACCCTGAGAAAAAAAAATATATATATATACACACTCACCACATTCCAGACCCTGAGAAAAAAAAAAATATATATATACACACTCACCACATTCCAGACACTGAGAAATATATATATATATATATGTATACACACTCACCACAGTCCAGACACTGAGAAAAAAATACATTTATATATACACACTCACCACATTCCAGACCCTGAGAAAAAAATAAATATATATAGAGATACACACACACTCACCACATTCCAGGCACTGAGAAAAAAAAAATATATATATATACACACACTCACCACATTCCAGACACTGAGAAAAATATATATATATATACACACACTCACCACATTCCAGACCCTGAGGAAAATATATATATATATATATATATACACTCACCACATTCCAGAACCTGAGAAAAATATATATATATATACACAGACTCATCACATTCCAGACCCTGTGAAAAAAAAAATATATATACACACACTCACCACATTCCAGACCCTGAGGAAAATATATATATATATATATACACAGACTCATCACATTCCAGACCCTGAGAAAAAAAAATATATATATACACACACTCACCACATTCCAGACACTGAGAAAAAAAAATATTCATATATATATATATAAACACACTCACCACATTCCAGACCCTGAGGAAAAAAAATATATATATTTATATACACACACTCACCACATTCCAGACCCTGAGAAAAAAAAAATATATATATACACACTCACCACATTCCAGACCCTGAGAAAAAAAAATATTTATATATATACATACACACACTCACCACATTCCAGACCTGAGAAAAACAAATATTTATATATATATACACACACTCACCACATTCCAGACCCTGAGAAAATATATATATATATGTATATATATACAAACTCACCACATTCCAGACCCTGAGAAAAAAAAATATTTATATATAAACACTCACTACATTCCAGACCCTGAGAAAACAAAAATATTTATATACACACTCACCACATTCCAGACCCTGAGAAAACAAAAATATGTATATATATACACACTCACCACATTCCAGACCCTGAGAAAAAAAATGTATATATATATACACACTCAACACATTCCAGACCCTGAGAAAAAAAAATATATATATACACACACTCACCACATTCCAGACCCTGAGGAAAAAAAAATATATATATATATACACACTCACCACATTCCAGACCCTGAGGGAAATATATATATATATATATATATATATATATACACACACTCACCACATTCCAGACACTGAGAAAAAAATATATATATATATTTACACACACTCACCACATTCAAGACCCTGAGGGAAAAAAATATATATATACACACACTCACCACATTCCAGACCCTGAGGAAAATAAAATATATATATGTACACACACTCACCACATTCCAGACCCTGAGGGAAAAAAAATATATATATATATATATACACACACACTCACCACATTCCAGACCCTGAGAAAAAAAAATATATATATATTTACACACACTCACCACATTGCAGACCCTGAGGAAAAAAATATATATATATACACACACTCACCACATTCCAGACCCTGAGAAAAAAATATATATATATTTACACACACTCACCACATTCCAGACACTGAGAAAAAAAATATTCATATATATATATACACACACTCACCACATTCCAGACCCTGAGGAAAAAAAATATATATACTTATATACACACACTCACCACACTCCAGACCCTGAGAAAAAAAAAATATATATACACACTCACCACATTCCAGACACTGAGAAAAAAAAATATATGTATACACACTCACCACATTCCAGACACTGAGAAAAAAAAAATATATATATACACACACGCTCCACATTCCAGACCCTGTGAAAAAAATATATATATATTTACACACACTCACCACATTCCAGACCCTGAGGAAAAAAAATATATATTTATTTACACACACTCACCGCATTCCAGACCCTGAGGAAAAAAAAATATATATATATATACACACACTCACCACATTCCAGACCCTGAGAAAAAAAAAAAATATATATATATATATTTACACACACTCACCACATTCCAGACCCTGAGGAAAAAAAAAATATATATATATACACACACTCACCACATTCCAGACCCTGAGAAAAGAAATATATATGTATATTTACACACACTCACCACAGTCCAGACCCTGAGGGAAAATATATATATATATATATATATATATATACACACACTCACCACATTCCAGACCCTGAGAAAAGAAAAATATATATATTTACACACACTCTCCACATTCCAGACCCTGAGGGAAAAAAAAATATATATATATACACACACTCACCACATTCCAGACCCTGAGAAAAAAAAATATATATATTTACACACGCTCACCACATTCCAGACCCTGAGGAAAAAAATATATATATATACACGCACTCACCACATTCCAGACCCTGAGAAAAAATATATGTATATATTAACACACACTCACCACATTCCAGACCCTGAGAAAAAAAAATATATATATACACACTCACCACATTCCAGACCCTGAGAAAAAAAAATATATATATACACACACTCACAACATTCCAGACCCTGAGAAAAAAAAATATATACATATATACACACACTCACCACATTCCGGACACTGAGAAAAATATATATATATATCTATATACACACACACTCACCACATTCCAGACCCTGAGGAAAAAAAAAATATATATTTATAAAAATACACACTCACCACCTTCCAGACACTGAGAAAAAAAATATATATATACACACACTCACCACATTCCAGACCCTGAGAAAAAAAAAAATATATATAAACACTCACCACATTCCAGACACTGAGAAAAAAAAATATATGTATACACACTCACCACATTCCAGACACTGAGAAAAAAAAAATATATATATACACACGCACCACATTCCAGAAACTGAGAAAAAAATATATATATATATACACACTCACCACATTCCAGACCCTGAGGAAAAAAAATATATATATACACACACTCACCACATTCCAGACCCTGAGAAAAAAAATATATATATATTTACACACACTCACCACATTCCAGACCCTGAGGAAAAAAATATATATATATACACACACTCACCACATTCCAGACCCTGAGAAAATAATATATATATATATATATTTACACACACTCACCACATTCCAGACCCTGAGAAAAAAAAATATTCATACATATATATATATATATGCACACACTCACCACATTCCAGACCCTGAGGAAAAAAAAATATATATATAGACACACACCACATTCCAGACCCTGAGAAAAAATAAAATATCTATATATATCCACACACTCACCACATTCCAGACACTGAGAAAAAGAAATATATATATACATACACACTCACCACATTCCAGACCCTGAGAAAATAAAAAATATATATATATACACACTCACCACATTCCAGACACTGAGAAAAAAATATATATATATACACGCTCACCACATTCCAGACACTGAGAAAAAAAAAATATATATATACACACTGACCACCTTCCAGACACTGAGACAAAAAATATATATAAATACACACACTCACCACATTCCAGACCCTGAGAAAAAAAATATATATATAAATATACACACTCACCACATTCCAGACACTGAGAAAAAAAAAATATATATATACACACACTCACCACATTCCAGACCCTGAGAAAAAAAAAATATATATATATATATACACACTCACCACATTCCAGACACTGAGATAAAAAAAATATATATATATACACACACTCACCACATTCCTGACACTGAGAAAAAAAAATATATATAAATATACACAATCACCACATTCCAGACACTGAGAAAAAAAATATATATATATACACACACTCACCACATTCCAGACCCTGAGAAAAAAAAAAATATATATATATACACACTCACCACATTCCAGACACTGAGATAAAAAAAAATATATATATATACACACACTCACCACATTCCTGACACTGAGAAAAAAAAATATATACATATACACACACTCACCACATTCCAGACACTGAGAAAAAAAAATATATATATACACACACTCACCACATTCCTGACACTGAGAAAAAAATATATATATACACACTCACTGCATTCCAGACCCTGAGAAAACAAAAATATATATATACACACTCACCACATTCCAGACCCTGAGAAAACAAAAATATGTATATATATACACACTCACCACATTCCAGACCCTGAGAAAAAAAAATGTATATATATATACACACTCAACACATTCCAGACCCTGAGAAAAAAAAATATATATATATATACACACACTCACCACATTTCAGACAATGAGAAATATATATATATATATATACACACACACCACATTCCAGACCCTGAGAAAAAATATATATACATGTACACAGACACACACCGCAGCCCAGGACGTGAGACACGCACACACACACACACCACAGCCCAGGCCCTGAGACACACACACACACACAAACAAGCACTCACCGCAGCCCAGGCCCTGAGACACACACACACACACACACACCACAGCCCAGGCACTGAGAAAAACATACACACAGACACACACCACAGCCCAGGCCCTGAGACACACACACACACACTCCACAGCCCAGGCCCTGAGATACACACACACACGCATACACACAGACACACACCACAGCCCAGGCCCTGAGATACACACACACGCACACACACACACCACAGCCCAGGCACTGAGAAAAACATACACACAGACACACACCACAGCCCAGGCCCTGAGACACACACACACACACACACCACAGCCCAGGCCCTGAGATACACACACACACACACCACAGCCCAGGCACTGAGAAAAACATACACACAGACACACACCACAGCCCAGGCCCTGAGACACACACACACCGCAGCCCAGGCCCTGAGACACGCACACACACACACACGTACACACCACAGCCCAGGCCCTGAGACACACACAAGGACACACACACACACACACCACAGCCCAGGCTCAGAGAAACACACACACACACACCACAGCACAGGCCCTGAGACAGACACGCACACTCACACACACACCACAGCCCAGGCCCTGAGACACACACAAACACACACACACACAAAGCACAGCCCAGGCACTGAGACACACACGCACACATGCACACACACACACAAACACACACACCACAGCCCAGGCGCTGAGACACGCACACGCGCATACACATGCAACACACCACAGACCCGTCCCTGAGACACACACACGCGCGCACACACACACGCACACACGCATACACCACAGCCCAGGCCCTGAGACACGCACACATACACACACACACACGCGCACACACATGCACACACCACAGACCCGTCCCTGAGACACACACACGCACACGCACACACACACTGCAGCCCAGGCACTGAGACACGCACACACACACACACATGCACACACACACAAACACCACAGCCCAGGCCCTGAGACACACACACATACACAAACACACACCAAAGCCCAGGCCCTGAGAAAAAAAAATATATATACACACACTCACCACATTGCAGACACTGAGAAAAAAAATATATATATATACACACACTCACCACATTCCAGACCCTGAGAAAAAAATATATATATATATACGCACACTCACCACATTCCAGACACTGAGAAAAAAAAAATATATATAGTCACACACTCACCACATTCCAGACCCTGAGAAAAAAATATATATATATACACACACTCACCACATTCCAGACCCTGAGAAAAAAAAATATATATAAACACACACTCACCACATCCAGACACTGAGAAAAAAATATATATATATACACACAGACTCACCACATTCCAGACCCTGAGAAAAAAAATGTATATATACACACACTCACCACATTCCAGAACCTGAGAAAAAAATATATATAAAAAATATACACACTCACCACATTCCAGACACTGAGAAAAAAAAAATATATATATGCACACACTCACCACATTCCAGACCCAGAGAAAAATATATATATATATATATATACACACTCACCACATTCCAGACACTGAGAAAAAAAAAATATATATATATACACACACTCACCACATTCCTGACACTGAGAAAAAAAAATATATACATATACACACACTCACCACATTCCAGACACTGAGAAAAAAAAATATATATACACACACTCACCACATTCCTGACACTGAGAAAAAAATATATATATATACACACACTCACCATATTCCAGACACTGAGAAAAAAAAATATATATATATACACACTCACCACATTCCAGACACTGAGAAAAAAATATATATATGTAAACACACTCAGCACATTCGAGACACTGAGAAAAAAAATGTATATACACACACTCACCACATTCCAGACCCTGAGAATAAAAATATATATATATATGTATACACACTCAACACATTCCAGACCCTGAGAAATAAATGTGCATATATATATACACACTCACCACATTCCAGACAGTGAGAAAAAAAATATATATATATATACACACTCACCACATTCCAGACACTGAGAAAAAAAATATATATATATACACACACTCACCACATTCCAGACACTGAGAAAAAATAATATATATATATACGCACACTCACCACATTCCAGACACTGAGAAAAAAAAAAATATATATATATACACACTCACCAGATTCCAGACCCTGAGAAAAAAATATATATATACACACACTCACCACATTCCAGACCCTGAGAAAAAAAAAATATATATATATACACACACTCACCACATTCCAGACCCTGAGAAAAAAATATATATATATATACACTCACCACATTCCAGACCCTGAGAAAATATATATATATATATACGCACACTCACCACATTCCAGACACTGAGAAAAAAATATATATATATTCACACACTTACCACATTCCAGACCCTGAGAAATAAATGTATATATATATATATATACACACTCACCACATTCCAGACAGTGAGAAAAAAAAAATATATATATATACACACTCACCACATTCCAGACACTGAGAAAAAAATATATATATGTACACACACTCAGCACATTCGAGACACTGAGAAAAAAAAATGTATATACACACACTCACCACATTCCAGACCCTGAGAATAAGAATATATATATATATGTATACACACTCAACACATTCCAGACCCTGAGAAATAAATGTGCATATATATATACACACTCACAACATTCCAGACAGTGAGAAAAAAAATATATATATATACACACTCACCACATTCCAGACACTGAGAAAAAAAATATATATATATACACACACTCACCACATTCCAGACACTGAGAAAAAATAATATATATATATACGCACACTCACCACATTCCAGACACTGAGAAAAAAAAAATATATATATATACACACTCACCAGATTCCAGACCCTGAGAAAAAAAAATATATATACACACACTCACCACATTCCAGACCCTGAGAAAAAAAATATATATATATATACACACACTCACCACATTCCAGACCCTGAGAAAAATATATATATATATATACACTCACCACATTCCAGACCCTGAGAAAATATATATATATATATACGCACACTCACCACATTCCAGACACTGAGAAAAAAATATATATATATTCACACACTTACCACATTCCAGACCCTGAGAAATAAATGTATATATATATATATATACACACTCACCACATTCCAGACAGTGAGAAAAAAAAAATATATATATATACACACTCACCACATTCCAGACACTGAGAAAAAAAAAATATATATATATATTTATACACACTCACCACATTCCAGACCCTGAGGAAAAAAAAAATATATATATATACACACACTCAGCACATTCCAGACCCTGAGAAAAGAAATATATATGTATATTTACACACACTCACCACATTCCAGACCCTGAGGGAAAATATATATATATATATATATATATATATATATATATATATATATATATACACACACACTCACCACATTCCAGACCCTGAGAAAAGAAAAATATATATATTTACACACACTCTCCACATTCCAGACCCTGAGGGAAAAAAAATATATATATATACACACACTCACCACATTCCAGACCCTGAGAAAAAAATATATATATATTTACACACGCTCACCACATTCCAGACCCTGAGGAAAAATATATGTATATATTAACACACACTCACCACATTCCAGACCCTGAGAAAAAAAAATATATATATACACACTCACCACATTCCAGACCCTGAGGAAAAAAAATATATATATACACACACTCACAACATTCCAGACCCTGAGAAAAAAAAATATATACATATATACACACACTCACCACATTCCGGACACTGAGAAAAAAATATATATATATCTATATACACACACACTCACCACATTCCAGACGCTGAGGAAAAAAAAATATATATATATAAAAATACACACTCACCACCTTCCAGACACTGAGAAAAAAAATATATATATACACACACTCACCACATTCCAGACCCTGAGAAAAAAATATATATATATACACTCACCACATTCCAGACACTGAGAAAAAAAAATATATGTATACACACTCACCACATTCCAGACACTGAGAAAAAAAATATATATATACACACGCACCACATTCCAGAAACTGAGAAAAAAAAATAGATATATACACACTCACCACATTCCAGACCCTGAGGAAAAAAAAAATATATATACACACACTCACCACATTCCAGACCCTGAGAAAAAAAATATATATATATTTACACACACTCACCACATTCCAGATCCTGAGGAAAAAAAAATATATATATACACACACTCACCACATTCCAGACCCTGAGAAAATAATATATATATATATATTTACACACACTCACCACATTCCAGACCCTGAGAAAAAAAAATATTCATACATATATATATATATATATGCACACATTCACCACATTCCAGACCCTGAGGAAAAAAAAATATATATATAGACACACACCACATTCCAGACCCTGAGAAAAAATAAAATATCTATATATATCCACACACTCACCACATTCCAGACACTGAGAAAAAGAAATATATATATACATACACACTCACCACATTCCAGACCCTGAGAAGATAAAAAATATATATATATACACACTCACCACATTCCAGACACTGAGAAAAAAAAATATATATATACACGCTCACCACATTCCAGACACTGAGAAAAAAAAATATATATATATATACACACTGACCACCTTCCAGACACTGAGACAAAAAATATATATAAATACACACACTCACCACATTCCAGACCCTGAGAAAAAAAAATATATATATAAATATACACACTCACCACATTCCAGACACTGAGAAAAAAAATAGATATATATACACACACTCACCACATTCCAGACCCTGAGAAAAAAAAATATATATATATACACACTCACCACATTCCAGACACTGAGATAAAAAAAATATATATATATACACACACTCACCACATTCCTGACACTGAGAAAAAAAAATATATATATAAATATACACACTCACCACATTCCAGACACTGAGAAAAAAAAAAATATATATACACACACTCACCACATTCCAGACCCTGAGAAAAAAAATATATATATATATATATACACACTCACCACATTCCAGACACTGAGATAAAAAAAATATATATATATACACACACTCACCACATTACTGACACTGAGAAAAAAAATATATACATATACACACACTCACCACATTCCAGACACTGAGAAAAAAAAATATATATATACACACACTCACCACATTCCTGACACTGAGAAAAAAATATATATATACACACTCACTACATTCCAGACCCTGAGAAAACAAAAATATATATATACACACTCACCACATTCCAGACCCTGAGAAAACAAAAATATGTATATATATACACACTCACCACATTCCAGACCCTGAGAAAAAAAAATGTATATATATATATACACACTCAACACATTCCAGACCCTGAGAAAATATATATATATATATATACACACACTCACCACATTCCAGACACTGAGGAAAAAAATATATATATATAGACACACACCACATTCCAGACCCTGAGAAAAAATAAAATATCTATATATATCCACACACTCACCACATTCCAGACACTGAGAAAAAGAAATATATATATACATACACACTCACCACATTCCAGACCCTGAGAAGATAAAAAATATATATATATACACACTCACCACATTCCAGACACTGAGAAAAAAATATATATATATACACGCTCACCACATTCCAGACACTGAGAAAAAAAAAAATATATATATACACACTGACCACCTTCCAGACACTGAGACAAAAAATATATATAAATACACACACTCACCACATTCCAGACCCTGAGAAAAAAAAATATATATATAAATATACACACTCACCACATTCCAGACACTGAGAAAAAAAATAGATATATATACACACACTCACCACATTCCAGACCCTGAGAAAAAAAAATATATATATATACACACTCACCACATTCCAGACACTGAGATAAAAAAAATATCTATATATACACACACTCACCACATTCCTGACACTGAGAAAAAAATATATATATATAAATATACACACTCACCACATTCCAGACACTGAGAAAAAAAAATATATATATACACACACTCACCACATTCCAGACCCTGAGAAAAAAAAAATATATATATATATACACACTCACCACATTCCAGACACTGAGATAAAAAAAAATATATATATATACACACACTCACCACATTCCTGACACTGAGAAAAAAAATATATACATATACACACACTCACCACATTCCAGACACTGAGAAAAAAATATATATATATACACACACTCACCACATTCCTGACACTGAGAAAAAAATATATATATACACACTCACTACATTCCAGACCCTGAGAAAACAAAAATATATATATACACACTCACCACATTCCAGACCCTGAGAAAACAAAAATATGTATATATATACACACTCACCACATTCCAGACCCTGAGAAAAAAAAATGTATATATATATATATACACACTCAACACATTCCAGACCCTGAGAAAAAATATATATATATATATACACACACTCACCACATTCCAGACACTGAGAAAAAAAAATATATATATATATACACACACTCACCACATTTCAGACAATGAGAAATATATATATATATATATATATACACACACACCACATTCCAGACCCTGAGAAAAAATATATATACATGTACACAGACACACACCGCAGCCCAGGACGTGAGACACGCACACACACACACACCACAGCCCAGGCCCTGAGACACACACACACACACAAACAAGCACTCACCGCAGCCCAGGCCCTGAGACACACACACACACACACACACACACACCACAGCCCAGGCACTGAGAAAAACATACACACAGACACACACCACAGCCCAGGCCCTGAGACACACACACACACACTCCACAGCCCAGGCCCTGAGATACACACACACACGCATACACACAGACACACACCACAGCCCAGGCCCTGAGATACACACACACGCACACACACACACCACAGCCCAGGCACTGAGAAAAACATACACACAGACACACACCACAGCCCAGGCCCTGAGACACACACACACACACACCACAGCCCAGGCCCTGAGATACACACACACACACACCACAGCCCAGGCACTGAGAAAAACATACATACAGACACACACCACAGCCCAGGCCCTGAGACACACACACACCGCAGCCCAGGCCCTGAGACACACACAAGGACACACACACACACACACCACAGCCCAGGCTCAGAGAAACACACACACACACACCACAGCACAGGCCCTGAGACAGACACGCACACTCACACACACACCACAGCCCAGGCCCTGAGACACACACAAACACACACACACACAAAGCACAGCCCAGGCACTGAGACACACACGCACACATGCACACACACACACAAACACACACACCACAGCCCAGGCGCTGAGACACGCACACGCGCATACACATGCAACACACCACAGACCCGTCCCTGAGACACACACACGCGCGCACACACACACGCACACACGCACACACGCATACACCACAGCCCAGGCCCTGAGACAAGCACACATACACACACACACACGCGCACACACATGCACACACCACAGACCCGTCCCTGAGACACACACACGCACACGCACACACACACTGCAGCCCAGGCACTGAGACACGCACACACACACACACATGCACACACACACAAACACCACAGCCCAGGCCCTGAGACACACACACATACACAAACACACACCAAAGCCCAGGCCCTGAGAAAAAAAAAATATATATACACACACTCACCACATTGCAGACACTGAGAAAAATATATATATATATACACACACTCACCACATTCCAGACCCTGAGAAAAAAAAAATATATATATATACGCACACTCACCACATTCCAGACACTGAGAAAAAAATATATATATATAGTCACACACTCACCACATTCCAGACCCTGAGAAAAAAATATATATATATACACACACTCACCACATTCCAGACCCTGAGAAAAAAAAATATATATAAACACACACTCACCACATCCAGACACTGAGAAAAAAATATATATATATACACACAGACTCACCACATTCCAGACCCTGAGAAAAAAAATATATATATACACACACTCACCACATTCCAGACCCTGAGAAAAAAAAAATATATATAAATATACACACTCACCACATTCCAGACACTGAGAAAAAAAAATATATATATGCACACACTCACCACATTCCAGACCCAGAGAAAAAAAAAAATATATATATACACACACTCACCACATTCCTGACACTGAGAAAAAAAAATATATATATACACACACTCACCATATTCCAGACACTGAGAAAAAAAAATATATACATATACACACACTCACCACATTCCAGACACTGAGAAAAAAATATATATATGTACACACACTCAGCACATTCGAGACACTGAGAAAAAAAAATGTATATACACACACTCACCACATTCCAGACCCTGAGAATAAAAATATATATATATATGTATACACACTCAACACATTCCAGACCCTGAGAAATAAATGTGCATATATATATACACACTCACCACATTCCAGACAGTGAGAAAAAAAAATATATATATATACACACTCACCACATTCCAGACACTGAGAAAAAAAATATATATATACACACACTCACCACATTCCAGACACTGAGAAAAAAATATATATATATATACGCACACTCACCACATTCCAGACACTGAGAAAAAAAAAATATATATATATACACACTCACCACATTCCAGACCCTGAGAAAAAAAAATATATATACACACACTAACCACATTCCAGACCCTGAGAAAAAAAAAAAATATATATATACACACACTCACCACATTCCAGACCCTGAGAAAAAAAATATATATATATATACACTCACCACATTCCAGACCCTGAGAAAAAATGTATATATATATACGCACACTCACCACATTCCAGACACTGAGAAAAAAATATATATATATTCACACACTTACCACATTCCAGACCCTGAGAAATAAATGTATATATATATATATATACACACTCACCACATTCCAGACAGTGAGAAAAAAAAAAATATATATATATACACACTCACCACATTCCAGACACTGAGAAAAAAAAAATATATATATATATTTATACACACTCACCACATTCCAGACCCTGAGAAAAAAAAAAATATATATATACACACACTCACCACATTCCGCACCCTGAGAAAAAAATATATATATATACACTCACCACATTCCAGACCCTGAGAAAAAAAATATATATATATACACACTCACCACATTCCAGACCCTGAGAAAAAAAAATATATATATATATACACACTCACCACATTCCAGACCCTGAGAAGAAAAAAATATAAAAATATACACATTCACCACATTCCAGACCCTGAGAAGAAAAAAATATAAAAATATACACACACACACCACATTCCAGACCCTGAGAATAAAATATATATATAAATACACACACTCACCACATTCCAGACCCTTAGAAAAAAATATATATATACACACACTCACCACATTCCAGACACTGAGAAAAAATATATATATATATACACACACTCACCACATTCCAGACACTGAGAAAAAAAAAATATATATATATACACACACACCACATTCCAGACCCTGAGAAAAAAAAATATATATATATATACGCACACTCACCACATTCCAGACACTGAGAAAAAAATATATATATACACACACACTTACCACATTCCAGACCCTGAGAAATAAATGTATATACATATATACACACTCACCACATTCCAGACAGTGAGAAAAAAAAAAATATATATATATATACACACTCACCACATTCCAGACACTGAGAAAAAAAAATATATATATATTTATACACACTCACCACATTCCAGACCCTGAGAAAAACAAATATATATATACACACACTCACCACATTCCAGACCCTGAGAAAAACATACACACAGACACACACCACAGCCCAGGCCCTGAGACACACACACACACACACCACAGCCCAGGCACTGAGAAAAACATACACACAGACACACACCACAGCCCAGGCCCTGAGAAACACACACACCACAGCCCAGGCACTGAGACACGCACACACACACACACGTACACACCACAGCCCAGGCCCTGAGACATACACACACACACACACACACCACAGCCCAGGCCCTGAGACACACACAAGCACACACACACGCACACACCACAGCCCAGGCTCAGAGAAACACACACACACACACACACCACAGCACAGGCCCTGAGACAGACACACACACTCACACACACACCACAGCCCAGGCCCTGAGACACACACAAACACACACACACAAAGCACAGCCCAGGCACTGAGACACACACGCACACATGCTCACACACACACAAGCACACACACCACAGCCCAGGCGCTGAGACACGCACACGCGCATACACATGCAACACACCACAGACCCGTCCCTGAGACACACACACGCGCGCACACACACACGCACACACACATACACCACAGCCCAGGCCCTGAGACACGCACACATACACACACACACACGCGCACACACATGCACACACCACAGACCCGTCCCTGAGACACACACACGCACACACACACACACACTGCAGCCCAGGCACTGAGACACGCACACACACACACACACACACACATGCACACACACACAAACACCACAGCCCAGGCCCTGAGACACACACACACATACACAAACACACACCAAAGCCCAGGCCCTGAGAAAAAAAAATATATATATACACACACTCACCACATTGCAGACACTGAGAAAAAAATATATATATAAACACACTCACCACATTCCAGACCCTGAGAAAAACATACACACAGACACACACCACAGCCCAGGCCCTGAGACACACACACACAAATACCACAGCCCAGGCCCTGAGACACACACACATACACAAACACACACCAAAGCCCAGGCCCTGAGAAAAAAAAATATATATATACACACACTCACCACATTGCAGACACTGAGAAAAAAAAATATATATAAACACACTCACCACATTCCAGACCCTGAGAAAAACATACACACAGACACACACCACAGCCCAGGTCCTGAGACACACACACACCGCAGCCCAGGCCCTGAGACACGCACACACACACACACGTACACACCACAGCCCAGGCTCTGAGACAGACAGACACACACACACACACACACACCACAGCCCAGGCCCTGAGACACACACAAGCACACACACACACACACACCACAGCCCAGGCTCAGAGAAACACACACACACACACACACACACACACCAAAGCATAGGCCCTGAGACAGACACACACACTCACACACACACCACAGCCCAGGCCCTGAGACACACACAAACACACACACACACACAAAGCACAGCCCAGGCACTGAGACACACACGCACACATGCACACACACACACAAACACACACACCACTGCCCAGGCGCTGAGACACGCACACGCGCATACACATGCAACACACCACAGACCCGTCCCTGAGACACACACACGCGTGCACACACACGCACACACACATACACCACAGCCCAGGCTCTGAGAGACGCACACATACACACACACACACACGCGCACACACATGCACACACCACAGACCCGTCCCTGAGACACACACAAGCACACACACACACACACTGCAGCCCAGGCACTGAGACACGCACACACACACACACATGCACACACACACAAACACCACAGCCCAGGCCCTGAGACACACACACATACACAAACACACACCAAAGCCCAGGCCCTGAGAAAAAAAATATATATATATACACACACTCACCACATTGCAGACAATGAGAAAAAAAAATATATATAAACACACTCACCACATTCCAGACCCTGAGAAAAAAAAAATATATATATATATACACTCACCACATACCATACACTGAGAAAGAAAATATATAGATATATATATACACACACTCACCACATTCCAGACACTGAGAAAAAAAAATATATATATAGTCACACACTCACCACATTCCAGACCCTGAGAAAAAAAAATATATATACACACACTCACCACATTCCAGACACTGAGAAAAAAAAATATATATATACACACAGACTCACCACATTCCAGACCCTGAGAAAAAAAAATATATATATACACACACTCACCACATTCCAGACCCTGAGAAAAAAAATATATATATAAATATGCACACTCACCACATTCCAGACACTGAGAAAAAAAAATATATATATACACACTCACCACATTCCAGACACTGAGAAAAAAAAAATATATATATATACACACTCACCACATTCCAGACACTGAGAAAAAAAAAAATATATATATACACACAATCACCACATTCCTGACACTGAGAAAAAAAATATATATACATATACACACACTCACCACATTCCAGACACTGAGAAAAAAAAATATATATATACACACACTCACCACATTCCTGACACTGAGAAAAAAAATATATATACATATACACACACTCACCACATTCCAGACACTGAGAAAAAAAAAATATATATATACACACACTCACCACATTCCTGACACTGAGAAAAAAAATATATATACATATACACACACTCACCACATTCCAGACACTGAGAAAAAAAAAAATATATATACACACATTCACCACATTCCTGACATTGAGAAAAAAATATATATATATATACACACTCACCACATTCCAGACACTGAGAAAAAAAAAATATATATATATACACACTCACCACATTCCAGACACTGAGAAAAAAAAAATATATATATATACACACTCACCACATTCCAGACACTGAGAAAAAAAAATATATATATACACACACTCACCACATTCCTGACACTGAGAAAAAAAAAATATATACATATACACACACTCACCACATTCCAGACACTGAGAAAAAAATATATATATATACACACACTCACCACATTCCTGACATTGAGAAAAAATATATATATATATATACACACACTCAGCATATTCCAGACACTGAGAAAAAAATATATATATATCTACACACTCACCACATTCCAGACACTGAGAAAAAAATATATATATGTACACACACTCACCACATTCGAGATACTGAGAAAAAAAATATATATATATATCTACACACTCACCACATTCCAGACCCTGAGAAAAAAATATATATATGTACACACACTCACCACATTCGAGATACTGAGAAAAAAAATATATATATACACACTCACCACATTCCAGACCCTGAGAAAAAAAAATATATATATAAATACAAACTCACCACATTCCAGACCCTGAGAAGAAAAAAATATAAAAATATACACACACCACATTCCAGACCCTGAGAAAAAAAAAATATATATAAATACACACACTCACCACATTCCAGACCCTGAGAAAAAAAATATATATATATACACACACTCACCACATTCCAGACACTGAGAAAAAAAATATATATATACACACACTCACCACATTCCAGGCCCTGAGAAAAAAAAATATATCTAAATACACACACTCACCACATTCCAGACCCTGAGAAAGAAAAATATATATATATACACACACTCACCACATTCCAGACACTGAGAAAAAAAATATATATATATATGCGCACACTCACCACATTCCAGACCCTGAGAAAAAAAAAATATATATATACACACACTCACCACATTCCAGACCCTGAGAAAGAAAAAAATATTTATATACGCACACTCACCACATTCCAGACACTGAGAAAAAAAAATATATATACACACACACTTACCACATTCCAGACCCTGAGAAATAAATGTATATATATATATATATACACACTCACCACATTCCAGACAGTGAGAAAAAAAATATATATATATATACACACTCACCACATTCCAGACACTGAGAAAATATATATATATATATATATATATTTATACACACTCACCACATTCCAGACCCTGAGAAAAAAAAATATATAGAACACAAACTCACCACATTCCAGACCCTGAGAAAATATATATATATATATACACTCACCACATTCCAGACCCTGAGAAAAAAATATATATATATCCACACTCACCACATTCCAGACCCTGAGAAGAAAAAAATATAAAAATATACACACACACACCACATTCCAGACCCTGAGAAAATAAAATATATAAATACACACACTCACCACATTCCTGACCCTGAGAAAAAAAAATATATATACACACACACCACATTCCAGACTCTGAGAAATAAATATATATATATGTATATATACACACTCACCACATTCCATACAGTGAGAAAAATATATATATATATATACACTCACCACATTCCAGGCCCTGAGACACGCACACACACACACACAAACACACACACATGCACACCACAGCCCAGGCCCTGCGACACATGCACACACACACACACCACAGCCCAGGCCCTGAGACACACACATGCACACACACACAAACACCACAGCCCAGGCCCTGACACACACACACACATACACACACACACACACACACACACACACACACACACACACACACACACACACAAACAGCACAGCCCAGGCCCTGAGACACACTCACATACAACGAACAAAGAGAACAAAGAACAGAGAAAATTACAGCACAGGAACAGGCCCTTCGGCCCTCCAAGCCTACGCCGATCCAAATCCTCTATCTAAACCTGTCGCCTATTTTCTAAGGGTCTGTATCTCTTTACTTCCAGCCCATTCATGTATCTGTCTAGATACATCTTAAAAGACGCTATCGTGCCCGCGTCTACCACCTCCACTGGCAATGCGTTCCTGGCACCCACAACCCTCTGCGTAAAGAACTTTCCACACATATCCCCCCTAAACTTTTCCCCTTTCACTTTGAACTTGTGCCCCCTTGTAATTGAATCCCCCCACTCTGGGGAAAAAAGCTTCTTCCTATCCACCCTGTCTATACCTCTCATGATTTTGTACACCTCAATCAGTTCCCCCCTCGACCTCAGTCTTCCTAATGAAAATAATCCTAATCTACTCAACCTCTCTTCATAGCTAGCGCCCTCCATACCAGGCAACATCCTGGTGAACCTCCTCTGCACCCTCTCCAAAGCATCCACATCCTTTTGGTAATGTGGCGACCAGAACTGCACGCAGTATTCCAAATGTGGCCGAACCAAAGTCCTATACAACTGTAACATGACATGCCAACTCTTGTACTCAATACCCCGTCCGATGAAGGAAAGCATGCCGTATGCCTTCTTGACCACTCTATTGACCTGCGTTGCCACCTTCAGGGAACAATGGACCTGAACACCCAAATCTCTCTCTACATCAATTTTCCCCAGGACTTTTCTATTTACTGTATAATTCACTCTTGATTTGGATCTTCCAAAATGCATCACCTCGCATTTGCCCTGATTGAACTCCATCTGCCATTTCTCTGCCCAACTCTCCAATCTATCTATATTCTGCTGTATTCTCTGACAGTCCCCTTCACTATCTGCTACTCCACCAATCTTAGTGTCGTCTGCAAACTTGCTAATCAGACCACCTATACTTTCCTCCAAATCATTTATGTATATCACAAACAACAGTGGCCCCAGCACAGATCCCTGTGGAACACCACTGGTCACACGTCTCCATTTTGAGAAACTCCCTTCCACTGCTACTCTCTGTCTCCTGTTGCCCAGCCAGTTCTTTATCCATCTCGCTAGTACACCTTGGACCCCATGCGCCTTCACTTTCTCCATCAGCCTACCATGGGGAACCTTATCAAACACCTTCCTGAAGTCCATGTGTACGACATCTACAGCCCTTCCCTCATCAATCAACTTTGTCACTTCCTGAAAGAATTCTATTAAGTTGGTAAGACATGACCTTCCCTGCACAAAACCATGTTGCCTATCACTGATAAGCCCATTTTCTTCCAAATGGGAACAGATCCTATCCTTCAGTATCTTCTCCAGCAGCTTCCCTACCACTGACGTCAGGCTCACCGGTCTATAATTACCTGGATTATCCCTGCTACCCTTCTTAAACAAGGGGACAACATTAGCAATTCTCCAGTCCTCCGGGACCTCACCCGTGTTTAAGGATGTTGCAAAGATATCTGTTGTGGCCCCAGCTATTTTCTCTCTCGCTTCCCACAGTAACCTGGGATAGATCCCATCCGGACCTGGGACCTTGTCCACCTTAATGCCTTTAATAATACCCAACACTTCCTCCCTCCTTTTGCCGACTTGACATAGAGTAATCAAACATCTGTCCCTAACCTCAACATCCGTCATGTTCCTCTCATCGGTGAATACCGATGCAAAGTATTTGTTTAGAATCTCACCCATTTTATCTGACTCCACGCATAACTTTCCTCCTTTATCCTTGAGTGGGCCAATCCTTTCTCTAGTTACCCTCTTGCTGCTTATATGTGAATAATACACACACACAACACAGCCCAGGCACTGAGACACGCAAACTCACACACACACACACACACCAAAGCACAGGCCCTGAGACACACACACACACACGCACACATACCACCGCCCAGGACCTGAGGCACACACACACACACCACAGCCCAGGCCTGGAGTCACACGCACACACACACACACACCACTGCCCAGGCCCTGAGACACATACACAATGACACACACACACACACAAGCACACCACAGCCAAGGCGCTGAGACACGCACACGTGCACACACATGCAACACACCACAGACCCGTCCCTGAGACACACACACGCACGCACACACACACACAAACATACACCACAGCCCAGGCCCTGAGACACGCACACACACACACACACACGCGCACACACATGCAACACACCACAGACCCGTCCCTGAGACACACACACGCGCACACACACACACACCGCAGCCCAGGCACTGAGACACGCACACACACACACACACACACATGCACACACACACAAACACCACAGCCCAGGCCCTGAGACACACACACACACACACACACACACACACACACACAAACAGCACAGCCCAGGCCCTGAGACACACACACACACACACACACACACACACACACCACAGGCCAGGCCCTGAGACACACACACACACACACACACACACACACACAAACACCACAGCCCAGGCCCTGAGACACACACACACACAAACACCACAGCCCAGGCCCTGAGACACACACATGCACACACAGACAAACACCACAGCCCAGGCCCTGAGACACACACACACACACAAACACAAACACCACAGCCCAGGCCCTGAGACACACACACACACACACACAAACACCCCCACACTCACACACACACATACACTCACACACCACAGCCCAGGCCCTGAGGCAGACGCACACAGACACACACACACCACAGCCCAGGCCCTGAGACACACACACACACACACACACACACACACACACACATCCCGTCACAGCCCAGGCCCTGAGAGACACACACAGACCACAGCCCAGGCACTCACACACACACACACACACATACATGCAAAAACACACCATAGACCAGGCCCCGAGACACACACACACAAAAATCATAGCCCAGGCCCTGAGATACACACACACACACACACACACACACACACACACACACTCCACAGCCCAGGCCCTGAAACACACTCACATACAAAGAACAAAGAGAACAAAGAACAAAGAAAATTACAGCACAGGAACAGGCCCTTCGGCCCTCCAAGCCTACCCCGATCCAAATCCTCTATCTAAACCTGTCGCCTATTTTCTAAGGGTCTGTATCTCTTTACTTCCTGCCCATTCATGTATCTGTCCAGATACATCTTAAAAGACGCTATCGTGTCCGCGTCTACCACCTCCACTGGCAATGCGTTCCTGGCACCCACCACCCTCTGCGTAAAGAACTATCCACGCATATCCCCCCTAAACTTTTCCCCGCATATCCCCCCTAAACTTTTCCCCTTTCACTTTGAACTTGTGCCCCCTTGTAATTGAATCCCCCCACTCTGGGAAAAAAGCTTCTTCCTATCCACCCTGTCTATACCTCTCATGATTTTGTACACCTCAATCAGTTCCACCCTCTACCTCCGTCTTCCTAATGAAAATAATCCTAATCTACTCAACCTCTCTTCATAGCTAGCGCCCTCCATACCAGGCAACATCCTGGTGAACCTCCTCTGCACCCTCTCCAAAGCATCCACATCCTTTTGGTAATGTGGCGACCAGAACTGTACGCAGTATTCCAAATGTGGCCGAACCAAAGTCCTATACAACTGTAACATGACATGCCAACTCTTGTACTCAATACCCCGTCCGATGAAGGAAAGCATGCCGTATGCCTTCTTGACCACTCTATTGACCTGCGTTGCCACCTTCAGGGAACAATGGACCTGAACACCCAAATCTCTCTATACATCAATTTTCCCCAGGACTTTTCTATTTACTGTATAATTCACTCTTGATTTGGATCTTCCAAAATGCATCACCTCGCATTTGCCCTGATTGAACTCCATCTGCCATTTCTCTGCCCAACTCTCCAGTCTATCTATATTCTGCTGTATTCTCCGACAGTCCCCTTCACTATCTGCTACTCCACCAATCTTAGTGTCGTCTGCAAACTTGCTAATCAGACCACCTATACTTTCCTCCAAATCATTAATGTATATCACAAACAACAGTGGTCCCAGCATGGATCCCTGTGGAACACCACTGGTCACACGTCTCCATTTTGAGAAACTGCCTTCCACTGCTACTCTCTGTCTCCTGTTGCCCAGCCAGTTCTTTATCCATCTAGCTAGTACACCTTGGACCCCATGCGCCTTCACTTTCTCCATCAGCCTGCCATGGGGAACCTTATCAAACACTTTACTGAAGTCCATGTGTATGACATCTACAGCCCTTCCCTCATCAATCAACTTTGTCACTTCCTGAAAGAATTCTATTAAGTTGGTAAGACATGACCTTCCCTGCACAAAACCATGTTGCCTATCACTGATAAGCCCATTTTCTTCCAAATGGGAATAGATCCTATCCCTCAGTATCTTCTCCAGCAGCTTCCCTACCACTGACGTCAGGCTCACCGGTCTATAATTACCTGGATTATCCCTGCTACGCTTCTTAAACAAGGGGACAACATTAGCAATTCTCCAGTCCTCCGGGACCTCACCCGTGTTTAAGGATGTTGCAAAGATATCTGTTGTGGCCCCAGCTATTTTCTCTCTCGCTTCACACAGTCACCTGGGATAGATCCGATCCGGAACTGGGACCTTGTCCACCTTAATGCCTTTTAGAATACCCAACACTTCCTCCCTCCTTTTGCCGACTTGACATAGAGTAATCAAACATCTGTCACTAACCTCAACATCCGTCATGTTCCTCTCATCGGTGAATACCGATGCAAAGTATTCATTTAGAATCTCACCCATTTTATCTGACTCCACGCATAACTTTCCTCCTTTGTCCTTGAGTGGGCCAATCCTTTCTCTAGTTACCCTCTTGCTGCTTATATGTGAATAATACACACACACAACACAGCCCAGGCACTGAGACACGCAAACTCACACACACACACACACACCAAAGCACAGGCCCTGAGACACACACACACACACGCACGCATACCACCGCCCAGGACCTGAGGCACACACACACACACCACAGCCCAGGCCTGGAGTCACACGCACACACACACACACACCACTGCCCAGGCCCTGAGACACATACACAATGACACACACACACACACAAGCACACCACTGCCCAGGCCCTGAGGCACACACACACACACACTCACAGTCACACCACAGCCCAGGCCCTGAGACACACACACACACACACACAAACACCACAGCCCAGGCCCTGAGACACACACACACATACACACACACACCACCGCCCAGGCCCTGAGACACACACACACACACACACACACACACACCACAGCCCAGGCCCTGAGACACACAAACACATACACACACCACAGCCCAGGCCCTCACACACACACACACACACACACACACACACACACACACGCACACCGCACCCAGGCCCTGAGACACACTCGCACACTCCGCAGCCCTGGCCCTCAGACACACACACACTCTCTCTCTCTCACACACACACACACTCTCTCTCGTTCTCTCTCTCTCTGACACCCACATACACACACAAACACACATACACACACACAGGTCAGAACCCCATCAGTTAGCATGGCATATATACACACACATACACACAGGTCACACCACAGGCATTCAGACAGATTCTCTCAGTCATTTCAACATTTAAGTCTCTATAAAACACCACAGTGCTGCAGATGCTAGAAAGAGGAAATAAGAAAAGAAATTGCTGGAAATTTTCAGCAGTTCTGGCTGGACTATTTGAGAGAGAAACAGGGTTGATTGTTTCAGGTCGGTGACCCTTCATCAGATCTGGGAGAGATTAGAGAGGGAACAGTTTTTAAACCAGATGGAGAAAGGAGGGAGGGGGAGGATTATGATCAACGTTCAGTTTAACAATTTCAATATCATCCTTTTAATATTTAATCTCTCCTGTCTTCCACTGTATCACATATCTTCCCATTTGTTCATTCAGGTCCAATCAGTTTAATAAGTCACTGGATACAGGAACACATTTATAAATCTCAATCAGTCCTCAATCAAACTGGTAACTTTGCTCCAGTCTGATGTCTAATTTCTCTGTTTATTTCCCTTCCTCACAGTTAACTTGCTGACCATTGTGATCCTATCTCGGGGGAAGTGCGGTCTCTCCAAATGTGTCACTCGGTACCTGGTGGCCATGTCAGCGGCGGATCTACTGGTCATTATCCTGGACTTGATATTGAGACAGATTCCCATTCTTTATTATGAACAGTTTCTGTTCCTGTATTCCATCCCCTTGTGTAATATCCACGCCGTCCTGCTTTACACAGTCACAGACTGTTCTGTCTGGTTCACCATCACTTTCACCTTTGATCGATTTGTGGCCATTTGTTGTCAGAAGCTGAAAAGTAAATATTGCAGTGAGAAAACATCGGCTATGGTTGTGGGAACAGTGACTGTGCTGAGCTGTTTAAAGAACATCACCTGGTATTTTATGTTCACAGATAGGTATTTGCTGGGGAACCTCCCCTGGTTTTGTATTGTAACATTGGAAGTTTATCATTCCCGTGTCTGGGGATCAATCGAGTTCTTCTACAACATTCTAACCCCGGGCATCCCATTTGTGCTGATTCTGCTGCTCAACGCTCTCACCGTCAGACACATTTTCGTGAGCTGCAGAGTACGCAGGAGACTCCGGGCTCACAGCAGTGGGGAGAATCACAGAGACCCCGAGATGGAGAGTCGAAGGAAATCCATCATTTTACTGTTAGTTATCTCGGGGAATTTCATCCTGTTCTGGGCACTGTTAATGGTGTATTCGATATCGTACCGGATGTCCTGGATGGGTAATAAGGATGCTGAACTTCCTCTATTTGTGATGGAATTGTCCTTCATGCTGCAGCTCCTGAGCTGCTCCACAAACACTGCGATATACGCCGTGACCCAGACTCAGTTCAGAGAGCAGGTGAAGAATGTGCTGAAATATCCCTTTACTACAATTGTTAAATTCATTCAATGATCAGAGGAGGGGAAGGGGCCTGTCACCATGGAGACAGAGCGGGGGCGGGGACTGTCACCATGGAGACAGTGCGGGGGCGGGGCCTGCCACCTCGGAGACAGAGCGGGGGCGGGGACTGTCACCATAGAGACAGAGAGGGGCGCGGCATGTCACCATGGAGACAGTGTGGGGGCGGGGCCTGTCACCATGGAGACAGAGCGTAGGAAGGTCCTGTCACCACGGGGGCAGAGCGGGGGCGGGGCCTGTCACCACGGAGGCGGAGCGGGGGCGGGACATGTCACCACGGAGAAAGTGTGGGCGCGCGGCCTATTACCATGGAGATAGAGCGGGGGCGGGGTCTGTCACACTGGAGACAGAGCGGGGGCGGGGCCTGTCACCATGGAGAGACTGCGAGGGCGGGGTCTGTTTCCAGAGTGACTGAATGTGGCGGCGGTGCCTGTTTCCAGGTTGATGCAGAGGGGATCGCGGTCTGTCATCATGGAGACTGAGCGGGGGCGCGGCCTGTCACCACGGAGACAGAGCGGGGTCTGTCACCATGGAGACAGAGCGTGGGCGAGGCCTGTCACTATGGAGAGACTGAGAGGGCGGGGTCTCTTTCCAGGGTGATGGAGTGGAGGCGGAGTCTGATCCAGGGTGACGGAGAAGTGGGGGCGGAGTCTGATCCAGGTGACAGTGGAGTGGGGGCGGGGACTGTTTCCAGGGTGATGGAGAAGTGGGGGCCGAGTCTGATCCAGGTTGATAGTGGAGTGGGGACGGGGTCTGTTTGCAGGTTGACGGAGTGGGGGCGGTGTCTGTTTCCAGGGTGACGGAGAAGTGGGTGCGGACTCTGATCCAGGGTGACAGTTGGGTGGGGGCGGGGTCTGTTTGCAGGTTGACGGAGTGGGGGCGTGGTCTGTTTCCAGGGTGACGGGGAGTGGGGTCGGGGTCTGATACCAAGGTGACAGTGGAGTGGGGGCGGGGTCTGTTTGCAGTGTGACGGAGTGGGGGCGGGACCAGTTCCCTGTGTGACGGAATTTGGCGATGGAGGCTTTTTCCAGGGTGACGCAGAGCGGGGGCGGGGTCTGTCAACATGGAGGGAGAATGGGGGCGGGGCCTGTCACCACGGAGACAGAGCGGGGGCGGGGTCTGTCACCATGGAGACAGAGCGACGGCGGAGATTGTCACGACGGAGACAAAGCGGGTGCGTGGACTGTCACCACGGAGACAGAGCGGGGGCGGGGCCTGTCACCACGGAGGCAGAGTGGTGGCGGGGTCTGTTTCCAGGGTGACGGGGTGTGGGGGCAGGGTCAGTTAACAGGGTGACAGGGAGTGGGGGTGGGGGGTCTGTTTCCAGGGTGACGGGGAGTGGGGGTGAGGGGTCTGTTTCCAGGGTGACGGGGAGTGGGGGCGGGGTCAGTTTCCAGGGTGACGGGGAGTGGGGGCGGGGTCAGTTTTCAGGGTGACGGGGAGTGTGGGCGGGGTCTGTTACCAGGGTGACAGTGAGTGGGGGTGAGGGGTCTGTTTCCTGGGTGACGGGGAGTGGGGGCGGGGTCAGTTTCCAGGGTGACGGGGAGTGGGGGCGGGGTCAGTTTCCAGGGTGACGGGGAGTGGGGGCGGGGTCAGTTTTCAGGGTGACGGGGAGTGGGGGCGGTGTCTCTTACCAGGTGACGGTGAGTGGGGCCGGGGTCTGATACCAAGGTGACGGGAGGTGGGAGGGTCTGTTTCCAGGGTGATGGGGAGTGGGGGCGGGGTCTGATGTCAGGTGACGGGGATTGGGTCGGGGTCTGATACCAGGGTGATGAAGAGTGCAGGCGTGGTCTGTTTCCAGGGTGACGGGGAGTGGGGGCGAGGTCTGATGCCAGTTGACAGGGAGTGGGGGCGGTGTCAGATCCCTGCATGATGGGGAGTGGAGGCGGGGTCAGTTTCCAGGGTGACGGGGAGTGGGGGCGGAGTCTGATACCAGGGTGACGGGGAGTGGAGGCGGGGTGTGATACTCGGGTGACGGACGTGGTCTGTTTCCAGGGTGACGGGGAGTGGGGGCGGAGTCTGATACCAGGGTGACGGGGAGTGGAGGCGGGGTGTGATACTCGGGTGATGGACGGGGTCTGTTGCCAGGGTGGCGGGGAGTGGGGGCGGGGTCTGATAGCAGGGTGAGGGGGAGTGGGGGCTGGGTCTGTTTCCTGGGTGATGAGGAATGGGGGCGGGGTCTGTTTCCAGGGTGACGGATGGTGGGGCCGGGGTCTGTTTCCAGGGTGTCGGTGAGTGGGAGTGGGGTCTCATTTCAGGACGCGGAGTGGGGTCGGGGTCTGTTTCCAGGTTGATGGGGAGTGGGGGCGGGGTCTGTTTCCAGAGTGACAGAATTTGGCAGCGGGGCATGTTTCAAGGCTGACGCAGTGCGGGGGCGTGGCCTCACCTCGGAGACAGAGAGTGGACGTGGCCTGCCATCATGGAGACGGAGCGTGGGGAGGGGCCTGTAACAATGAGACAGAGTGGGGCGGGGCCTGTCACCGTGGAGACAGAGCGGGGGCGGGGACTGTCACAATGCAGTGAGTGCGAAGGCGGGGTCTGTTTCCAGGGAGACCGGAAGTGGGGACGGGGCCAGTTTCCAGGGTGATAAAGCTGTGGAGTGGTCTGTCATCATGGAGACAGAGAGGGGACGGGGCCTGTCACACGGTGACAGAGCGGGGGCGGGGCCTATTCCGGGGTGATGGGGATTGGGGGGTGGATCTGTTTCCAGGGTGACGGGGAGTGGGGGAGGGTTCTGTTTCCAGGGTGACGGGGAGTGTGTGTGGGGTCTGTTATCCGGATAACGGGGAGTGGGGGCGGGGTCTGTTACCAGGGTGACGGGAGGTGGGGGCGGGGTCTGTTACCAGGGTGACGGGAGGTGGGGGCGGGATCTGTTTCCAGGGTGACCGGGAGTGGGGCGGGGTCAGATTTTAGGGTGACGGGGAGTGGGGGCGGGGTCTGTTTCCTGGGTGACAGGGTGTGGAGGCAGGGCCTGTTTCCTGGGTGACGAGGAATGGGGGCGGGGTCTGATACCAGGGTAACAGGGAGTGGGGCGGGGCCTGTTTCCAGGGTGACGGGAGGTGTGGGCGCGATCTGTTTCCAGGATGATGGGGAGTGGGGGCGGTGTCTGATACCAGGGTGACGGGGTGTGGGGGCGGAGTCTGTTTCCTGGGTGACGGGGATTGGAGGCGGAGTCTGTTTCCTGGGTGACGAGGAGTGGGGGCGGGGTCTGTTTGCACGGTGATGGATGGGGCGGTACCAGTTACCAGTGTGACGGAAATTGGCAGCGGAGCCAGTTTCCAGGGTGACGCAGAGCGGGGGCGGGGTCTGTCAACATGGTGAGAGAACGGGGGCAGGGCCTGTCACCACGGAGACAGAGCGGGGGTGGAGTCTTTCACCATGGAGTCAGAGCGGATGTCGGGCCTATTACGGGGTGACCGAAGAGTGGGGGGGCGGGGTCTGTTTCCAGGGTGACGGGGAGTGGAGGCGGGGTCTGTTTCCAGGGTGACAGGGAGTCGGGGCGGGGTCTGGTTTCAGGTTGACGGGGAGTAGGGGCGGGGTCAGTCTCCAGGGTGACAAGGAGTAGGGGCGGGGTCTGATACCAGGGTGACAGGGAGTGGGGGTGGGTTCTGTTTCCAGGGTGATGGGGAGTGCGGGCGGGGTCTGATACCAGGGTGACGGGGAGAAGAAGCGGGATCTATTTCCAGGGTGACGGGGAGAAGTGGCGGGGCATGTTTCCAGGGTGATGGGGAGTTTGGGCAGAGTCTGATGCCAGGTGACGGGGAGTGGGGGCGGGGTCAGTCTCCAGGGTGACAAGGAGTAGGGGCGGGGTCTGATACCAGGGTGACAGGGAGTGGGGGTGGGGTCTGTTTCCAGGGTGATGGGGAGTGCGGGCGGGGTCTGATACCAGGGTGACGGGGAGAAGAGGCGGGATCTGTTTCCAGGGTGACGGGGAGAAGAGGCGGGGCATGTTTCCAGGGTGTTTGGGAGTTCGGGCAGAGTCTGATGCCAGGTGATGGGGTGTGGAGGCGGGGTCTGATACCAGGGTGATGGGGATTGGGGGCGGGGTCTGATACAAGGTGACGAGGTGTGCGTGCGTGGTCTGATACCAGAGTGATGGGGAGTGGGGGCGGGTCTGTTACCAGGTGATAGGGAGTAGGGGCGGGGTCTGTTACCAGGGTGACGGTGAGTGGAGGCGGGGTCTGTTACCAGGGTGACGGGAGGTGGGGGCAGGATCAGTTTCCAGGGTGACGGGGAGTGAGGCGGGGTCTGATACCAGGGTGACGGGGAGTGGGGGCGGGGTCTGTTTCCAGGGTGTCGGGGAGTGGAGGCAGTGTCTGAATCTTTCTAACTCTTTTATAATCTTCCTAATAAAAAGAATCCTGATAATTATTGATAATACTTCATAAACATTTTCTGACTTTTATAACCTCACGCTTTGTAAATCGTTATAATCATTTATTATTGTCTGTGATTTATTATCCTTTATTTCCTTTTATAACCTGTTATATTCACTGCCCTGGACAGATTGACAATGATCCCCGTGCATTGCTCACAATTCAAACAGACCACAGTGCTTATCATTTAAAATGGACGCAGCACATTTCGTTTAAAATCGCCGCAGTGCAGGTGACATCAAAGAGACAACAGAACATATCATTTAAAATGGCCACAGCATATGTCGTTTAAAATGGCCGCAGTGCAGGTGACAACGAACAGCATCATGGAATGGCATTTAAAATGGCCACAGTGCATGCCGCTTAAAATGGCCGCAGTGCAGGTGCCATCAAACAGACCACAGTGCATATCATAACAGTTCGAAGTGCCCTTTGTTAAAACCAGCTGGAGTGGTACTGAGTCCCACTCACACCCCAGGAAAGAGGCATTTGAATACGGGCCAATATTAATACCAGCTGGAGTGCTACTGAGTCCCACTCACACAGTAGGAAAGAGCCAATTCAATCTAGACCTCTATTAATACCAGCTGGAGTGGTACTGAGCCACACTCACACACCAGGAAAGAGACAAATCAATCCATACCTCTATTAATACCAGCTGGAGATGTACTGAGCCGCATTCACACATCAGGGAAGAGCCAATTCAATCCACACCGATATTAATACCAGCTGGATTGGTACTGAGTCGCACTCACACACCAGGGAAGAGCCAATTCAATCCAGGCCTCTATCGGAGTGGAACCGAGCCCTATGCACGCAACAGAAAGAGTGAATTCATTCCAGGCTTCTCTTAATACCAGCTGGAGTGGTGCTGATTCCCACTCACACACCAGGAAAGAGACAATACAATCCAGATCTCGATTAATACCAGCTGGAGTGGTACTGAGCCCAGTCACACACCAGGAAAGAGGCATTTGAATCCGGGCCAATATTAACACCAGCTGGAGTGCGACTGAGTCCCACTCACACAGTAGGAAATAGCCAATTCAATCTAGACCTCTATTAATACCAGCTGGAGTGGTACTGAGCCACACTCACACACCAGGAAAGAGACAAATCAATCCATACCTCTATTAATACCAGCTGGAGATGTACTGAGCCGCATTCACACATCAGGGAAGAGCCAATTCAATCCACACCGATATTAATACCAGCTGGAGTGGTACTGAGTCGCACTCACACACCAGGGAAGAGCCAATTCAATCCCGGCCTCTATTGGAGTGGAAACGAGCCCGATGTACGCAACAGAAAGAGTGAATTCATTCCAGGCTTCTCTTAATACCAGCTGGAGTGGTGCTGATTCCCACTCACACACCAGGAAAGAGACAATAAAATCCAGATCTCGATTAATACCAGCTGGATTGCTACTGAGCCCCAGTCACACACCAATAAAGAGCCAATTCAATCCAGACCACTATTAATACCAGCTGGAGTGGTTCTGAGCCCCACTCACACACGAGGAAAGAGATAAGTCAATCCAGACCTCGATGAATACCAGCTGGACTGGCACTGAGTCTCACTCACACACCAGGAAAGAGCCAATTCAATTCAGACCTCTATTAATACCAGCTGAAGTGGTGCTGATTCCCACTCACACACCAGGAAATAGCCAGTTCAATCCAGACCTCTATTAATAGCAGCTGGAGTAGTTCTGAGACCCATTCACACACACTCGGAATGACCAATTCAATACAGGCTTCAATTAATATCAGCTGGAGAGGGACTGAGGCCCCCTCACACACCGGAAAAGAGGTAGCTCAATCCAGGCCTCTATTACAACCAGCTGGAGTGGTGCTGAGTCCCACTCACACACCAGGAAAGATTCAATTCAATCCAGGCCTCTATTAACAGAAGCTGGATTGCTACTGAGTCCCACTCACACACCAGGAAAAGGGCCAATTCAAACTAGACCTCTATTAATACCAGCTGGATTGGTACAAAGCCACACTCACATACCAGGAAAAAGCCAATTCAACCAGGAACTCTTATTAATACCGCCTGGAGAGGTACAGAGTCCCACTCACACACCAGGAAAGAGCCAATTCAATCCAGACCTCTATTAATACCGCCTGGAGAGGTACAGAGCCCCACTCACACACAAGGAAAGAGCCAACTCAATCCAGACCTCTGTTAATACCAACTGGAGTGGTACTGAGTCCCAATCACACACCATGAAAGAGCCAATTCAATCCAGGCCTCTATTAATAGCAGCTGGAGTGGTACTGAGTCACACTCACATACCAGCATACAGCCATTTCAATCCAGGTCTCTATTAATACCAGCTGGAGTGGCACTGAGTCCCACTCACTCACCAGTGAAGAGACAATTCAATACAGACCTCTATTAATACCAGCTGGAGTTGTACTGAGTCCCTCTCACACACCAGGAAAGATCCCATTCTATCAATGCATCTATCAATACCAGCTGGAGTGGAATTAAATCCCACCCGCACACCTGGAATGAGCCAATTCAATCCAGGCCTTTAGCAATACAGGCTTCAGTGCAAGCGAGCACCTCTCACACACCAGGAAAGACACAATTCAATCCAGGCCTGTATGAATACCAGCTGGAGTGGTACTGAGTCCCTCTCACACACCAGGAAAGAGCCAATTCAATCCAGGCCTCTACTAATACCAGCTGGAGTGGTACTGAGTCCCTCTAACACACCAAGAAAGAGCCAATTCAATCCAGGCCTCTACTAATACCAGCTGGAGTGGAATTAAATCCCACCCGCACACCTGGAACGAGCTAATTCAAACCAGGCTTCAATTAATGCCAGCTAGAGTGGGACGGAGTCCCACGCACACACCAGGAAAGAGACAATTCAATCCAGACATCTATTAATACCAGCTGGAGTAGTACTGAGCCCCACTCACTCACCAGTAAAGAGCCATTTCATTCCAGGCCTCTATTAATACCAGCTGGAGCGGTACTGATTCCCACTCACACACCAGGAAAGAGCCCATTCAATCAAAGCATCTATTTATACTAGCTGGAGAGGAATTAAATACCACTCACACACCTGGAATGAGCCAATTCAATCCAGACATCTATTAATACCAGATAGAGAGGGACGGAGTCCCACTCACACCCCAGGAAAGAGCCATTTCATTCCAGGCCTCTATTAATACCAGCTGGAGTAGTACTGAGCCCCACTCACTCACCAGTAAAGAGCCATTTCATTCCAGGCCTCTATTAATACCAGCTGGAGTGGTACTGAGCCCCACTTACGAACCAGGAAAGAGCCAATTCAATCCAGACCACTATGATAACCTGCTGGATTGGGACTTAGCCCCACTCACACACCAGGAAAGAGCCAAATCAATCCAGACCTCTATTAATACCAGCTGGAGTACGACTGTGCCCCACTCACATACCAGTAAAGAGCCAATTAAATCTCGACCTCTATTAATAACAGCTGGAGTGGGACTGAGTCCCACTCACTCACCAGCGAAGAGCCAATTCACGCAAGACCTATATTAATACCAGCTGGAGTGGTACAGAGTCCCACTCACACACCAGGAAAGAGCCAATTCAATCCAGGCCTCTATTAATACCAGCTGGAGTGGCATTGAGTCCCACTCACTCACCAGGAAAGAGCCAATTCAATCCAGGCCTCCATAATACCAGCTGGAGTGGTACTGATTCCCACTCACATACCAAAAAAGAGCCCATTCTATCAAGGCATCTATTAATACCAGCTGGAGTGGTGCTGAGACCCACTCACTCACCAGTAAAGAGCCATTTCATTCCAGGCCTCTATTAATACCAGCTGGAGCGGTACTGATTCCCACTCACACACCAGGAAAGAGCCCATTCAATCAAAGCATCTATTTATACGAGCTGGAGAGGAATTAAATACCACTCACACACCAGGAAAGAGCCAATTCAATCCAGACCTCTATTAATACCAGCTGGACTGAAACGTAGTCCCTCTCACACACCAGGAAAGAGCCAATTCAATCCAGACCTCTATTAATACCAGCTGGAGTGGTACAGAGCCCCAACTCACACACCACGAAGGAGCCAATTCAATCCAGAACTCTATTAATACAAGCTGGAGTGGTACTGAGTCCCACTAAAACACCAGGAAAGAAGCAATTCAATCCAGACCTCTATTAATACTGGCTGGAGTGGTACAGAGCGCCACTCATACACCAGGAAAGAGCGAATTCAATCCAGACCTCTATTAATAGCATAATAATATAAAAGCAAAATACTGTGGATGCTGGAAATCTGAAATAAAAACAAGAAATGCTGGAATCACTCAGCAGGTCTGGCAGCATCTGTGGAAAGAGAAGCAGAGTTCACGTTTCGGGTCAGTGACCCTTCTTCAGAACTCTATTAATACCAGCTGGAGTGGTAAACATTACCAATCACTCACAAGGAAAGAGTCAATTCAATCCAGACCTCGATGAATAACAGCTGGAGTGGTACTGAGTCCCACATGCTCACCAGGAAAGAGCCAATTCAATCCAGACCTCTATTAATACCAGATGAAGTGGTACTGAGTCACACTCACACACCAGGAAAGAGCCAATTCAATCCAGACCTCTAATAACAACAGCTGGAGTGGTACTGAGTCACACTCACACACCAGGAAATAGCCAGTTCAATCCCGGCCTCTATTAATAGCAGCTGCAGTGGTACTGAGTCACACGCAAACATCAGGAAAGAGACAATTCAATCCAGACCTCTTTTAAGAAGAGGTAGAGTGGTACTGAGTCACACTCACACACCAGGAAAGAGCCAATTCAATCCAGACCTCTATTAATACCAGCTGGAGTGGTACTGAGTCACACTCACACACCAGGAAAGAGCCAATTCAATCCAGACCTCTATTAATACCAGCTGAAGTGGTACTGAGTCACACTCACGCACCAGGAAGGACCAGTTCAATCCAGGCCTCTATTAATACCAGCTGGAGAGGTACTGAGCCCCACTCACACACCAGGAAAGAGCCAATTCAATCCAGACCTCTATTAATACCAGCTGGAGTGGTACTGAGTCCCACTCACACACCAGGAAAGATCCAATTAAATCCAGACCTCTATTACTACCAGCTGGAGTGGTACAAAGTCCCACTCACACACCAGGAAAGAGCCAATTCAATCCAGACCTCTATTAATACCAGCTGGAGTGGTACAGAATCACATTGACACACCAGGAAAGAGCCAATTCAATCCAGACCTCTATTAATACCAGCTGGAGTGTTACTGAGTCCCACTCACGCAGCAGGAAAGAACCACTTCAATCCAGGCCTCTATTAATACCAGATGGACTTGTACTGAGCCCCACTCAAACACCAGGAAAGAGCAAATTCAATCCAAACCTCTATTAATACTAGCTGAGTGGTACTGAGTCCCACTCACACACCAGTAAAGAGCCAATTCAATTCAGACCTCTATTAATAGCTGCTACAGTGGTACTGAGACACAATCACACAACCAGGAAAGATCTAATTCAATCCAGACATCTATTAATACCAGCTGGAGTGTTACAGAGCCCCAATCACACACCAGGAAAAAGCCAATTCAATACAGACCTCTATTAATACCGGCTGGAGTGGTACTGAGTCACACTCACACACCAGGAACGAGTTAATTTACTCCACACCTCTATTCATGCCAGCTGGAGTGGAATTGAGCTCCACTCACACACCAGGAAAGAGCCAATTCAATCCAGACCATACTTGAAACCGGCTGGTGAGGTACAGAGCCCCACTCACACCAGGAAAAAGCCAATTCAATCTCGGCCACTATGAATAACAACTGGAGTGGAATTAACTCCCACGCACAAACCAGGGAAGAGCCAATTCAATCCAGACCTCTATTAATACCAGCTGGAGTGGTACTGAGTCACTCTGAAACACCAGAAAAGAGGCAATTTATCCAGACCTCTACTAATACCAGCTGGAGTGGGACTGAGCCCCATTCACACAGCAGAAAAGAGCCAATTCAATCCAGACCTCTATTAATACCAGCCAGAGTTGTACCAAGTCCCACACAAACACCATGAAAGAGCCAGTTCAATCCAGACCTCTATTAGCAACAGCTGGAGTGGTACTGAGTCCCACTCACACACCCGGAACGAGCCAATTCAAATCATACCTCTATTAATACCAGCTGGAGTGATACAGAACCAGACGCACACACCAGGAACGAGCCAATTCAATCTAGACCACAATTAATACCAGCTGGAGTGGTACTGAGTCACTCTGAAACACCAGAAAAGAGGCAATTTATCCAGACCTCTACTAATACCAGCTGGAGTGATACTGAGTCACACTCACACACCAGAAAAGGCCAATTCAATCTAGGCCTCTATCAATACCAGCTGGAATGGTATTGCTCACACTCACACACCAGGAAAGAACCAGTTCAATCTAGGCCTCTATTAATACCAGCTAAAGTTGTACTGAGTCCCACTCACAAACCAAGAAAGTGCCAATTCAATCCAGACCTCTATTAATACTCGGTGGAGTGATACAAAGTCCCACTCACACACCAGGAAAGAGCCAATTCAATCTCGGCCTCGATGAATAAAAACTGGAGTGGAATTAACTCCCACTCACAAACCAGGAAAGAGCCAATTCAATCCAGACCTCTATTCATACCAGCTGAGTGGTAATGAGTCCCACTCACACAACCAGGAAAATGCCAATTCAATCTCGGCCTCGATGAATAAAAACTGGTGTGGAATTAACTCCCACTCACAAACCAGGAAAGAGCCAATTCAATCCAGACCTCTATTCATACCAGCTGGAGTGTTAATGAGTCACACTCACACAACCAGGAAAGAGCCAATTCAATCCAGACCTCTATTAATACCAACTGGAGTGGGACTGAGTCACACTCACGCAGCAGGAAAGAACCAGTTCAATCCAGGCCTCCATTAAAAACAGATGGACTTGTACTGAGCCCCATTCAAACACCAGGAAAGAGCCAATTCAATCCAAACCTCTATTAATACTAGCTGAGTGGTACTGAGCCCCTCTCACACACCAGCAAAGAGCCAAATCAATCCAGACCTCTATGAATACCAGCTGGAGTGGTACGGAGCCCCACTCACACACCAGGAAGAGCCAATTCAATCCAGACCACTAGTAATATCAGCTAGAGTGGTACTGAGACACAATCACACAACCAGGAAAGGTCCAATTCAATCCAGACATTTATTAATACCAGATAGTGTGTTCCAGAGCCCCAATCACAAACCAGGAAAGAGCCAATTCAATCCAGACCTCTATTAATACCAGCTGAGTGGTACTGAGTCCCACTCAAATACCAGGAAAAAAGCCAATTCAATACAGACCTCTATTAATACCGGCTGGAGTGGTACTGAGTCACACTCACACACCAGGAAAGAACCAGTTCAATCCTGTTCTTTATTAATACCAGCTGGAGTGTTACTGAGTCCCACTCACACACCAGGAACGAGTTAATTCACTCCAGACCTCTATTAATGCCAGCTGGAGTGGCATTGAGCTCCACTCACACACCAGGAAAAAGCCAGTTCAATCCAGACCTCTAGTAATACCGGCTGGAGTGGTACTGAGTCACACTAAAACACCAGGAACGAGTTAATTCACTCCACACCTCTATTCATGCCAGCTGGAGTGGAATTGAGCTCCACTCACACACCAGGAAAGAGCCAGTTCAATCCAGACCTCTAGTAATACCGGCTGGAGTGGTACTGAGTCACACTAAAACACCAGGAACGAGGCAATTCAATCCAGACCACACTTGAAACCGGCTGGTGAGGTACAGAGCCCCACTCACACCAGGAAAAAGCCAATTCAATCTCGGCCACTATGAATAACAACTGGAGTGGAATTAACTCCCACGCACAAACCAGGGAAGAGCCAATTCAATCCAGACCTCTATTAATACCAGCTGGAGTGGTACTGAGTCACTCTGAAACACCAGAAAAGAGGCAATTTATCCAGACCTCTACTAATACCAGCTGGAGTGGGACTGAGCCCCATTCACACACCAGAAAAGAGCCAATTCAATCCAGACCTCTATTAATACCAGCCAGAGTTGTACCAAGTCCCACACAAACACCATGAAAGAGCCAGTTCAATCCAGACCTCTATTAGCAACAGCTGGAGTGGTACTGAGTCCCACTCACACACCCGGAACGAGCCAATTCAAATCATACCTCTATTAATACCAGTTGGAGTGATACAGAACCAGACGCACACACCAGGATCGAGCCAATTCAATCTAGACCACAATTAATACCAGCTGGAGTGGTACTGAGTCACGCTGAAACACCAGAAAAGAGGCAATTTATCCACACCTCTACTAATACCAGCTGGAGTGATACTGAGTCACACTCACACACCAGAAAAAGGCCAATTCAATCTAGGCCTCTATCAATACCAGCTGGAATGGTATTGCTCACACTCACACACCAGGAAAGAACCAGTTCAATCTAGGCCTCTATTAATACCAGCTAAAGTTGTACTGAGTCCCACTCACAAACCAAGAAAGTGCCAATTCAATCCAGACCTCTATTAATACTCGGTGGAGTGATACAAAGTCCCACTCACACACCAGGAAAGAGCCAATTCAATCTCGGCCTCGATGAATAAAAACTGGAGTGGAATTAACTCCCACTCACAAACCAGGAAAGAGCCAATTCAATCCAGACCTCTATTCATACCAGCTGAGTGGTAATGAGTCCCACTCACACAACCAGGAAAATGCCAATTCAATCTCGGCCTCGATGAATAAAAACTGGAGTGGAATTAACTCCCACTCACAAACCAGGAAAGAGCCAATTCAATCCAGACCTCTATTCATACCAGCTGGAGAGTTAATGAGTCACACTCACACAACCAGGAAAGAGCCAATTCAATCCAGACCTCTATTAATACCAACTGGAGTGGGACTGAGTCACACTCACGCAGCAGGAAAGAACCAGTTCAATCCAGGCCTCCATTAAAACCAGATGGACTTGTACTGAGCCCCTCTCACACACCAGCAAAGAGCCAAATCAATCCAGACCTCTATGAATACGAGCTGGAGTGGTACGGAGCCCCACTCACACACCAGGAAGAGCCAATTCAATCCAGACCACTAGTAATATCAGCTAGAGTGGTACTGAGACACAATCACACAACCAGGAAAGGTCCAATTCAATCCAGACATTTATTAATACCAGATAGTGTGTTCCAGAGCCCCAATCACAAACCAGGAAAGAGCCAATTCAATCCAGACCTCTATTAATACCAGCTGAGTGGTACTGAGTCCCACTCAAATACCAGGAAAAAAGCCAATTCAATACAGACCTCTATTAATACCGGCTGGAGTGGTACTGAGTCACACTCACACACCAGGAAAGAACCAGTTCAATCCTGTTCTTTATTAATACCAGCTGGAGTGTTACTGAGTCCCACTCACACACCAGGAACGAGTTAATTCACTCCAGACCTCTATTAATGCCAGCTGGAGTGGCATTGAGCTCCACTCACACACCAGGAAAAAGCCAGTTCAATCCAGACCTCTAGTAATACCGGCTGGAGTGGTACTGAGTCACACTAAAACACCAGGAACGAGGCAATTCAATCCAGACCACACTTGAAACCGGCTGGTGTGGTCCAGAGCCCCACTCACACCAGGAAAAAGCCAATTCAATCTAGGCCACTATGAATAACAACTGGAGTGGAATTAACGCCCACGCACAAACCAGGGAAGAGCCAATTCACTCCAGACCTCTATTAATACCAGCTGGAGTGTTACTGAGTCACATTCACACACCAGCAAAGAGCCATTTCAGTCCAGGTCTCTATTAATACCAGCTTAAGTGGTACTGAGTCACTCTGAAACACCAGAAAAGAGCCAATTCAATCCAGACCTCTATTAATGCCAGCCAGAGTTGTACCGAGTCCCACACAAAAACCGGGAACGAGCCAATTCAATCCACGTCTCTATTAATACCAGCTTGAGTGGTACTGAGTCACTCTGAAACTCCAGAAAAGAGGCAATTTATCCAGACACCTACTAATACCAGCTGGAGTGGGACTGAGCAGCATTCACACATCAGAAAAGAGCCAATTCAATCCAGACCTCTATTAATACCAGCCGGAGGGGTGCTGAGTCCCAAACGCGCGCCAGTTAAGATCCAATTCAATCCAGACCTCTATTAATACTCGGTGGAGTGATACAAAGTCCCACTCACACACCAGGAAAGAGCCAATTCAATTCAGACCTCTATTAATACCAGCTGATTGGTCATGAGTCCCACTCACAAACCAGGAAAATGCCAATTCAATCCAGACCTCTATTAATACCAGCTGGAGTGGTACTGAGTCACTCTGAAACTCCAGAAAAGAGGCAATTTATCCAGACCCCTACCAATACCAGCTGGAGTGGGACTGTGCCGCATTCACACACCAGAAAAGAGCCAATTCAATCCAGACCTCTATTAATACCAGCCAGAGTTGTACCGAGTCCCACACAAACACCAGGAAAGAGCCAATTCAATCCAGACCTCTATTAATACCAGCTGGATTGATACTGAGCACCTCTCACACACCAGCAAAGAGCCAAATCAATCCAGACCTCTATTAATACCAGCTGGAGTGGTACGGAGCCCCACTCACACACCAGGAAGAGCCAATTCAATCCAGACCACTAGTAATACCAGCTATAGTGGTACTGAGTCACACTCACACACCAGGAAAGAGCCAATTCAATCCAGACCTCTATTAATACCAGCTGCAGTGGTACTGAGTCCCACTCACAAACCAGGAAAGAGCCAGTTCAATCCAGACCTCTATTAATAGCAGCTGGAGCAGTTCTGAGCCCCATTCACACACACTCGGAATGACCAATTCAATCCAAGCTTCAATTAATATCAGCTGGAGAGGGACTGAGGCCCCCTCACACACCGGGAAAGAGGTAGTTCAATCCAGGCCTCTATTACAACCAGCTGGAGTGGTGCTGAGTCCCACTCACACACCAGGAAAGACTCAATTCAATTCAGGCCTCCATTAACATTATCTGGAGTGCTACCGAGTCCCACTCACACACCAGCAAAAGGGCCAATTCAATCCAGAATTCGATTAATACCGGCTGGATTGGTACAAAGCCACACTCACATCCCAGGAAAAAGCCAATTCAACCAGGAACTCTTATTAATACCGCCTGGAGAGGTACAGAGTCCAACTCACACACCAGGAAAGAGCCAATTCAATCCAGACCTCTATTAATACCGCCTGGAGAGGTACAGAGTCCAACTCACACACCAGGAATGAGCCAATTTAATCCAGACCTCTATTAATACCAACTGGAGTGGTACTGAGTCCCAATCACACACCATGAAAGAGCCAATTCAATCCAGGCCTCTATTAATACCAGCTGGAGTGGAATTAACTCCCACACATACCCCAGGAAAGAGCCAATTCAATCCACGCCTCTATTAATACCATCTGGAGTGGTACTGAGTCCCACTCACACACCAGGACAGAGCCCATTTGATCCAGGCCTCTATTGATACCAGCTGCAATGGTACCGATTCCCATTCAAAAACCAGGAAAGAGTCAATGCAATCCAGACCACTATTAATATCAGCTGGAGATGTACTGAGCCCCATGCACTCATTAGGGAATAGCCAATTCAATCCAGACCTCTATTAATACCAGCTGGAGTGGTACTGATTCCCACTCACACACCAGCATAGAGCCAATTCAAGCCAGGTCTCTATTAATACCAGCTGGAGTGGCACTGAGTCCCATTCAATCACCAGGAAAGAGACAAATCCATCCAGGCCTTTTTCAATACCAGCTGGAGTAGTGCTGAGACCCACTCACACACCAGAAAACAGCCAATTCAATCCAGGCCTCTATTAATACCAGCTGGGGTGGCACTGAGTCCCACTCACACACCAGCATAGAGCCAATTCAATCCAGGTCTCTATTAATACCAGCTGGAGTGGCACTGAGTCCCATTCAATCACCAGGAAAGAGACAAATCCATCCAGGCATTTTTCAATACCAGCTGGAGTAGTGCTGAAACCCACTCACACACCAGAAAACAGCCAATTCAATCCAGGCCTCTATTAATTCCAGCTGGAGTAGTTCTGAGCCCCAGTCACTCACCGGCAAGAGTCAATTCCGTCCAGACCACTACTAATACCAGCTGGAGTGGTACTGAGTCCCATGCACACACCAGGAAAGCGCCAATTCAATCCAGGCCTCTATTAATACCAGCTGGAGTAGTTCTGAGCCCCAGTCACTCACCGGCAAGAGTCAATTCCGTCCAGACCACTACTAATACCAGCTGGAGTGGTACTGAGTCCCATGCACACACCAGGAAAGAGCCAATTCAATCCAGGCCTCTATTAATACCAGCTGGAGAGGTACTGAACACCACTCACACACAGCGAAAGAGCCAATTCAGTTCATGCCACCATGATTCCCAGCTGGAGTGGTACTGTGCCCCACTCACACAACAGGAAAGAGCCAATTAAATCCAGGCCACTATTAATACCAGCAGGAGTGGGACTGAGCCCCAATCACACACCAGGAAAGCGCCAATTCAACCCAGACCTCTATTAATACCAGCTGGAGTGGTACTAAGTCCCACTCACACACCAGGAAAGCGCCAATTCTATCCAGACCACTATGAAAACCAGCTGGCGTGGGACTGAGCCCCACTCACACACCAGGAAAGAGTCAATTCAATCTCGACCTCTATTAATACCAGCTGGAGTGGTTCTGAGCCCCACTCACATACCAGGGAAGAGCCAATTCAATCCAGGCCTCTATTAATACCAGCTGGCGTGGTACTGAGCCCCACTCACATACCAGGAAAGAGTCAATTCAATCCAGGCCTCTATTAATACCAGCTGGAGAGGTACTGAACCCCACGTACACACCAGGCAAGAGCCAATTCAATCCAGACCTCTATTAATACCAACTGGAGTGGTACTGAGTCCCAATCACACACCAGGGAAGAGCCAATTCAATCCAGGCCTCTATCGGAGTGGAACCGAGCCCTATGCACGCAACAGAAAGAGTGAATTCATTCCAGGCTTCTCTTAATACCAGCTGGAGTGGTGCTGATTCCCACTCACACACCAGGAAAGAGACAATACAATCCAGATCTCGATTAATACCAGCTGGAGTGGTACTGAGCCCCAGTCACACACCAGGAAAGAGGCATTTGAATCCGGGCCAATATTAACACCAGCTGGAGTGCGACTGAGTCCCACTCACACAGTAGGAAATAGCCAATTCAATCTAGACCTCTATTAATACCAGCTGGAGTGGTACTGAGCCACACTCACACACCAGGAAAGAGACAAATCAATCCATACCTCTATTAATACCAGCTGGAGATGTACTGAGCCGCATTCACACATCAGGGAAGAGCCAATTCAATCCACACCGATATTAATACCAGCTGGAGTGGTACTGAGTCGCACTCACACACCAGGGAAGAGCCAATTCAATCCCGGCCTCTATTGGAGTGGAAACGAGCCCGATGTACGCAACAGAAAGAGTGAATTCATTCCAGGCTTCTCTTAATACCAGCTGGAGTGGTGCTGATTCCCACTCACACACCAGGAAAGAGACAATAAAATCCAGATCTCGATTAATACCAGCTGGATTGCTACTGAGCCCCAGTCACACACCAATAAAGAGCCAATTCAATCCAGACCACTATTAATACCAGCTGGAGTGGTTCTGAGCCCCACTCACACACGAGGAAAGAGATAAGTCAATCCAGACCTCGATGAATACCAGCTGGACTGGCACTGAGTCTCACTCACACACCAGGAAAGAGCCAATTCAATTCAGACCTCTATTAATACCAGCTGAAGTGGTGCTGATTCCCACTCACACACCAGGAAATAGCCAGTTCAATCCAGACCTCTATTAATAGCAGCTGGAGTAGTTCTGAGCCCCATTCACACACACTCGGAATGACCAATTCAATACAGGCTTCAATTAATATCAGCTGGAGAGGGACTGAGGCCCCCTCACACACCGGAAAAGAGGTAGCTCAATCCAGGCCTCTATTACAACCAGCTGGAGTGGTGCTGAGTCCCACTCACACACCAGGAAAGATTCAATTCAATCCAGGCCTCTATTAACAGAAGCTGGATTGCTACTGAGTCCCACTCACACACCAGGAAAAGGGCCAATTCAAACTAGACCTCTATTAATACCGGCTGGATTGGTACAAAGCCACACTCACATACCAGGAAAAAGCCAATTCAACCAGGAACTCTTATTAATACCGCCTGGAGAGGTACAGAGTCCCACTCACACACCAGGAAAGAGCCAATTCAATCCAGACCTCTATTAATACCGCCTGGAGAGGTACAGAGCCCCACTCACACACTAGGAAAGAGCCAACTCAATCCAGACCTCTGTTAATACCAACTGGAGTGGTACTGAGTCCCAATCACACACCATGAAAGAGCCAATTCAATCCAGGCCTCTATTAATAGCAGCTGGAGTGGTACTGAGTCACACTCACATACCAGCATACAGCCATTTCAATCCAGGTCTCTATTAATACCAGCTGGAGTGGCACTGAGTCCCACTCACTCACCAGTGAAGAGACAATTCAATACAGACCTCTATTAATACCAGCTGGAGTTGTACTGAGTCCCTCTCACACACCAGGAAAGATCCCATTCTATCAATGCATCTATCAATACCAGCTGGAGTGGAATTAAATCCCACCCGCACACCTGGAATGAGCCAATTCAATCCAGGCCTTTAGCAATACAGGCTTCAGTGCAAGCGAGCACCTCTCACACACCAGGAAAGACACAATTCAATCCAGGCCTGTATGAATACCAGCTGGAGTGGTACTGAGTCCCTCTCACACACCAGGAAAGAGCCAATTCAATCCAGGCCTCTACTAATACCAGCTGGAGTGGAATTAAATCCCACCCGCACACCTGGAACGAGCTAATTCAAACCAGGCTTCAATTAATGCCAGCTAGAGTGGGACGGAGTCCCACGCACACACCAGGAAAGAGACAATTCAATCCAGACATCTATTAATACCAGCTGGAGTAGTACTGAGCCCCACTCACTCACCAGTAAAGAGCCATTTCATTCCAGGCCTCTATTAATACCAGCTGGAGCGGTACTGATTCCCACTCACACACCAGGAAAGAGCCCATTCAATCAAAGCATCTATTTATACTAGCTGGAGAGGAATTAAATACCACTCACACACCTGGAATGAGCCAATTCAATCCAGACATCTATTAATACCAGATAGAGAGGGACGGAGTCCCACTCACACCCCAGGAAAGAGCCATTTCATTCCAGGCCTCTATTAATACCAGCTGGAGTAGTACTGAGCCCCACTCACTCACCAGTAAAGAGCCATTTCATTCCAGGCCTCTATTAATACCAGCTGGAGTGGTACTGAGCCCCACTTACGAACCAGGAAAGAGCCAATTCAATCCAGACCACTATGATAACCTGCTGGATTGGGACTTAGCCCCACTCACACACCAGGAAAGAGCCAAATCAATCCAGACCTCTATTAATACCAGCTGGAGTACGACTGTGCCCCACTCACATACCAGTAAAGAGCCAATTAAATCTCGACCTCTATTAATAACAGCTGGAGTGGGACTGAGTCCCACTCACTCACCAGCGAAGAGCCAATTCACTCAAGACCTATATTAATACCAGCTGGAGTGGTACAGAGTCCCACTCACACACCAGGAAAGAGCCAATTCAATCCAGGCCTCTATTAATACCAACTGGAGTGGCATTGAGTCCCACTCACTCACCAGGAAAGAGCCAATTCAATCCAGGCCTCCATAATACCAGCTGGAGTGGTACTGATTCCCACTCACATACCAAAAAAGAGCCCATTCTATCAAGGCATCTATTAATACCAGCTGGAGTGGTGCTGAGACCCACTCACTCACCAGTAAAGAGCCATTTCATTCCAGGCCTCTATTAATACCAGCTGGAGCGGTACTGATTCCCACTCACACACCAGGAAAGAGCCCATTCAATCAAAGCATCTATTTATACGAGCTGGAGAGGAATTAAATACCACTCACACACCAGGAAAGAGCCAATTCAATCCAGACCTCTATTAATACCAGCTGGACTGAAACGCAGTCCCTCTCACACACCAGGAAAGAGCCAATTCAATCCAGACCTCTACTAATACCAGCTGGAGTGGTACAGAGCCCCAACTCACACACCACGAAGGAGCCAATTCAATCCAGACCTCTATTAATACAAGCTGGAGTGGTACTGAGTCCCACTAAAACACCAGGAAAGAAGCAATTCAATCCAGACCTCTATTAATACTGGCTGGAGTGGTACAGAGCGCCACTCATACACCAGGAAAGAGCGAATTCAATCCAGACCTCTATTAATAGCATAATAATATAAAAGCAAAATACTGTGGATGCTGGAAATCTGAAATAAAAACAAGAAATGCTGGAATCACTCAGCAGGTCTGGCAGCATCTGTGGAAAGAGAAGCAGAGTTCACGTTTCGGGTCAGTGACCCTTCTTCAGAACTCTATTAATACCAGCTGGAGTGGTAAACATTACCAATCACTCACAAGGAAAGAGTCAATTCAATCCAGACCTCGATGAATAACAGCTGGAGTGGTACTGAGTCCCACATGCTCACCAGGAAAGAGCCAATTCAATCCAGACCTCTATTAATACCAGACGAAGTGGTACTGAGTCACACTCACACACCAGGAAAGAGCCAATTCAATCCAGACCTCTAATAACAACAGCTGGAGTGGTACTGAGTCACACTCACACACCAGGAAATAGCCAGTTCAATCCCGGCCTCTATTAATAGCAGCTGCAGTGGTACTGAGTCACACGCAAACATCAGGAAAGAGACAATTCAATCCAGACCTCTTTTAAGAAGAGGTAGAGTGGTACTGAGTCACACTCACACACCAGGAAAGAGCCAATTCAATCCAGACCTCTATTAATACCAGCTGGAGTGGTACTGAGTCACACTCACACACCAGGAAAGAGCCAATTCAATCCAGACCTCTATTAATACCAGCTGAAGTGGTACTGAGTCACACTCACGCACCAGGAAGGACCAGTTCAATCCAGGCCTCTATTAATACCAGCTGGAGAGGTACTGAGCCCCACTCACACACCAGGAAAGAGCCAATTCAATCCAGACCTCTATTAATACCAGCTGGAGTGGTACTGAGTCCCACTCACACACCAGGAAAGATCCAATTAAATCCAGACCTCTATTACTACCAGCTGGAGTGGTACAAAGTCCCACTCACACACCAGGAAAGAGCCAATTCAATCCAGACCTCTATTAATACCAGCTGGAGTGGTACAGAATCACATTGACACACCAGGAAAGAGCCAATTCAATCCAGACCTCTATTAATACCAGCTGGAGTGTTACTGAGTCCCACTCACGCAGCAGGAAAGAACCAGTTCAATCCAGGCCTCTATTAATACCAGATGGACTTGTACTGAGCCCCACTCAAACACCAGGAAAGAGCAAATTCAATCCAAACCTCTATTAATACTAGCTGAGTGGTACTGAGTCCCACTCACACACCAGTAAAGAGCCAATTCAATTCAGACCTCTATTAATAGCTGCTACAGTGGTACTGAGACACAATCACACAACCAGGAAAGATCTAATTCAATCCAGACATCTATTAATACCAGCTGGAGTGTTACAGAGCCCCAATCACACACCAGGAAAAAGCCAGTTCAATCCAGACCTCTAGTAATACCGGCTGGAGTGGTACTGAGTCACACTAAAACACCAGGAACGAGGCAATTCAATCCAGACCACACTTGAAACCGGCTGGTGAGGTACAGAGCCCCACTCACACCAGGAAAAAGCCAATTCAATCTCGGCCACTATGAATAACAACTGGAGTGGAATTAACTCCCACGCACAAACCAGGGAAGAGCCAATTCAATCCAGACCTCTATTAATACCAGCTGGAGTGGTACTGAGTCACTCTGAAACACCAGAAAAGAGGCAATTTATCCAGACCTCTACTAATACCAGCTGGAGTGGGACTGAGCCCCATTCACACACCAGAAAAGAGCCAATTCAATCCAGACCTCTATTAATACCAGCCAGAGTTGTACCAAGTCCCACACAAACACCATGAAAGAGCCAGTTCAATCCAGACCTCTATTAGCAACAGCTGGAGTGGTACTGAGTCCCACTCACACACCAGGAACGAGCCAATTCAATCTAGACCACAATTAATACCAGCTGGAGTGGTACTGAGTCACTCTGAAACACCAGAAAAGAGGCAATTTATCCAGACCTCTACTAATACCAGCTGGAGTGATACTGAGTCACACTCACACACCAGAAAAAGGCCAATTCAATCTAGGCCTCTATCAATACCAGCTGGAATGGTATTGCTCACACTCACACACCAGGAAAGAACCAGTTCAATCTAGGCCTCTATTAATACCAGCTAAAGTTGTACTGAGTCCCACTCACAAACCAAGAAAGTGCCAATTCAATCCAGACCTCTATTAATACTCGGTGGAGTGATACAAAGTCCCACTCACACACCAGGAAAGAGCCAATTCAATCTCGGCCTCGATGAATAAAAACTGGAGTGGAATTAACTCCCACTCACAAACCAGGAAAGAGCCAATTCAATCCAGACCTCTATTCATACCAGCTGAGTGGTAATGAGTCCCACTCACACAACCAGGAAAATGCCAATTCAATCTCGGCCTCGATGAATAAAAACTGGAGTGGAATTAACTCCCACTCACAAACCAGGAAAGAGCCAATTCAATCCAGACCTCTATTCATACCAGCTGGAGTGTTAATGAGTCACACTCACACAACCAGGAAAGAGCCAATTCAATCCAGACCTCTATTAATACCAACTGGAGTGGGACTGAGTCACACTCACGCAGCAGGAAAGAACCAGTTCAATCCAGGCCTCTATTAATACCAACTGGAGTGGGACTGAGTCACACTAACGCAGCAGGAAAGAACCAGTTCAATCCAGGCCTCCATTAAAACCAGATGGACTTGTACTGAGCCCCATTCAAACACCAGGAAAGAGCCAATTCAATCCAAACCTCTATTAATACTAGCTGAGTGGTACTGAGCCCCTCTCACACACCAGCAAAGAGCCAAATCAATCCAGACCTCTATGAATACCAGCTGGAGTGGTACGGAGCCCCACTCACACACCAGGAAGAGCCAATTCAATCCAGACCACTAGTAATATCAGCTAGAGTGGTACTGAGACACAATCACACAACCAGGAAAGGTCCAATTCAATCCAGACATTTATTAATACCAGATAGTGTGTTCCAGAGCCCCAATCACAAACCAGGAAAGAGCCAATTCAATCCAGACCTCTATTAATACCAGCTGAGTGGTACTGAGTCCCAATCAAATACCAGGAAAAAAGCCAATTCAATACAGACCTCTATTAATACCGGCTGGAGTGGTACTGAGTCACACTCACACACCAGGAAAGAACCAGTTCAATCCTGTTCTTTATTAATACCAGCTGGAGTGTTACTGAGTCCCACTCACACACCAGGAACGAGTTAATTCACTCCAGACCTCTATTAATGCCAGCTGGAGTGGCATTGAGCTCCACTCACACACCAGGAAAAAGCCAGTTCAATCCAGACCTCTAGTAATACCGGCTGGAGTGGTACTGAGTCACACTAAAACACCAGGAACGAGTTAATTCACTCCACACCTCTATTCATGCCAGCTGGAGTGGAATTGAGCTCCACTCACACACCAGGAAAGAGCCAGTTCAATCCAGACCTCTAGTAATACCGGCTGGAGTGGTACTGAGTCACACTAAAACACCAGGAACGAGGCAATTCAATCCAGACCACACTTGAAACCGGCTGGTGAGGTACAGAGCCCCACTCACACCAGGAAAAAGCCAATTCAATCTCGGCCACTATGAATAACAACTGGAGTGGAATTAACTCCCACGCACAAACCAGGGAAGAGCCAATTCAATCCAGACCTCTATTAATACCAGCTGGAGTGGTACTGAGTCACTCTGAAACACCAGAAAAGAGGCAATTTATCCAGACCTCTACTAATACCAGCTGGAGTGGGACTGAGCCCCATTCACACACCAGAAAAGAGCCAATTCAATCCAGACCTCTATTAATACCAGCCAGAGTTGTACCAAGTCCCACACAAACACCATGAAAGAGCCAGTTCAATCCAGACCTCTATTAGCAACAGCTGGAGTGGTACTGAGTCCCACTCACACACCCGGAACGAGCCAATTCAAATCATACCTCTATTAATACCAGTTGGAGTGATACAGAACCAGACGCACACACCAGGATCGAGCCAATTCAATCTAGACCACAATTAATACCAGCTGGAGTGGTACTGAGTCACTCTGAAACACCAGAAAAGAGGCAATTTATCCAGACCTCTACTAATACCAGCTGGAGTGATACTGAGTCACACTCACACACCAGAAAAAGGCCAATTCAATCTAGGCCTCTATCAATACCAGCTGGAATGGTATTGCTCACACTCACACACCAGGAAAGAACCAGTTCAATCTAGGCCTCTATTAATACCAGCTAAAGTTGTACTGAGTCCCACTCACAAACCAAGAAAGTGCCAATTCAATCCAGACCTCTATTAATACTCGGTGGAGTGATACAAAGTCCCACTCACACACCAGGAAAGAGCCAATTCAATCTCGGCCTCGATGAATAAAAACTGGAGTGGAATTAACTCCCACTCACAAACCAGGAAAGAGCCAATTCAATCCAGACCTCTATTCATACCAGCTGAGTGGTAATGAGTCCCACTCACACAACCAGGAAAATGCCAATTCAATCTCGGCCTCGATGAATAAAAACTGGAGTGGAATTAACTCCCACTCACAAACCAGGAAAGAGCCAATTCAATCCAGACCTCTATTCATACCAGCTGGAGTGTTAATGAGTCACACTCACACAACCAGGAAAGAGCCAATTCAATCCAGACCTCTATTAATACCAACTGGAGTGGGACTGAGTCACACTCACGCAGCAGGAAAGAACCAGTTCAATCCAGGCCTCCATTAAAACCAGATGGACTTGTACTGAGCCCCATTCAAACACCAGGAAAGAGCCAATTCAATCCAAACCTCTATTAATACTAGCTGAGTGGTACTGAGCCCCTCTCACACACCAACAAAGAGCCAAATCAATCCAGACCTCTATGAATACCAGCTGGAGTGGTACGGAGCCCCACTCACACACCAGGAAGAGCCAATTCAATCCAGACCACTAGTAATATCAGCTAGAGTGGTACTGAGACACAATCACACAACCAGGAAAGGTCCAATTCAATCCAGACATTTATTAATACCAGATAGTGTGTTCCAGAGCCCCAATCACAAACCAGGAAAGAGCCAATTCAATCCAGACCTCTATTAATACCAGCTGAGTGGTACTGAGTCCCACTCAAATACCAGAAAAAAAGCCAATTCAATACAGACCTCTATTAATACCGGCTGGAGTGGTACTGAGTCACACTCACACACCAGGAAAGAACCAGTTCAATCCTGTTCTTTATTAATACCAGCTGGAGTGTTACTGAGTCCCACTCACACACCAGGAACGAGTTAATTCACTCCAGACCTCTATTAATGCCAGCTGGAGTGGCATTGAGCTCCACTCACACACCAGGAAAAAGCCAGTTCAATCCAGACCTCTAGTAATACCGGCTGGAGTGGTACTGAGTCACACTAAAACACCAGGAACGAGGCAATTCAATCCAGACCACACTTGAAACCGGCTGGTGTGGTCCAGAGCCCCACTCACACCAGGAAAAAGCCAATTCAATCTAGGCCACTATGAATAACAACTGGAGTGGAATTAACGCCCACGCACAAACCAGGGAAGAGCCAATTCACTCCAGACCTCTATTAATACCAGCTGGAGTGTTACTGAGTCACATTCACACACCAGCAAAGAGCCATTTCAATCCAGGTCTCTATTAATACCAGCTTAAGTGGTACTGAGTCACTCTGAAACACCAGAAAAGAGCCAATTCAATCCAGACCTCTATTAATGCCAGCCAGAGTTGTACCGAGTCCCACACAAAAACCGGGAACGAGCCAATTCAATCCACGTCTCTATTAATACCAGCTTGAGTGGTACTGAGTCACTCTGAAACTCCAGAAAAGAGGCAATTTATCCAGACACCTACTAATACCAGCTGGAGTGGGACTGAGCAGCATTCACACATCAGAAAAGAGCCAATTCAATCCAGACCTCTATTAATACCAGCCGGAGGGGTGCTGAGTCCCAAACACGCGCCAGTTAAGATCCAATTCAATCCAGACCTCTATTAATACTCGGTGGAGTGATACAAAGTCCCACTCACACACCAGGAAAGAGCCAATTCAATTCAGACCTCTATTAATACCAGCTGATTGGTCATGAGTCCCACTCACAAACCAGGAAAATGCCAATTCAATCCAGACCTCTATTAATACCAGCTGGAGTGGTACTGAGTCACTCTGAAACTCCAGAAAAGAGGCAATTTATCCAGACCCCTACCAATACCAGCTGGAGTGGGACTGTGCCGCATTCACACACCAGAAAAGAGCCAATTCAATCCAGACCTCTATTAATACCAGCCAGAGTTGTACCGAGTCCCACACAAACACCAGGAAAGAGCCAATTCAATCCAGACCTCTATTAATACCAGCTGGATTGATACTGAGCACCTCTCACACACCAGCAAAGAGCCAAATCAATCCAGACCTCTATTAATACTAGCTGGAGTGGTACGGAGCCCCACTCACACACCAGGAAGAGCCAATTCAATCCAGACCACTAGTAATACCAGCTATAGTGGTACTGAGTCACACTCACACACCAGGAAAGAGCCAATTCAATCCAGACCTCTATTAATGCCAGCTGCAGTGGTACTGAGTCCCACTCACAAACCAGGAAAGAGCCAGTTCAATCCAGACCTCTATTAATAGCAGCTGGAGCAGTTCTGAGCCCCATTCACACACACTCGGAATGACCAATTCAATCCAAGCTTCAATTAACATCAGCTGGAGAGGGACTGAGGCCCCCTCACACACCGGGAAAGAGGTAGTTCAATCCAGGCCTCTATTACAACCAGCTGGAGTGGTGCTGAGTCCCACTCACACACCAGGAAAGACTCAATTCAATTCAGGCCTCCATTAACATTATCTGGAGTGCTACCGAGTCCCACTCACACACCAGGAAAAGGGCCAATTCAATCCAGAATTCGATTAATACCGGATGGATTGGTACAAAGCCACACTCACATCCCAGGAAAAAGCCAATTCAACCAGGAACTCTTATTAATACCGCCTGGAGAGGTACAGAGTCCAACTCACACACCAGGAAAGAGCCAATTCAATCCAGACCTCTATTAATACAGCCTGGAGAGGTACAGAGTCCAACTCACACACCAGGAATGAGCCAATTTAATCCAGACCTCTATTAATACCAACTGGAGTGGTACTGAGTCCCAATCACACACCATGAAAGAGCCAATTCAATCCAGGCCTCTATTAATACCAGCTGGAGTGGAATTAACTCCCACACATACCCCAGGAAAGAGCCAATTCAATCCACGCCTCTATTAATACCATCTGGAGTGGTACTGAGTCCCACTCACACACCAGGACAGAGCCCATTTGATCCAGGCCTCTATTGATACCAGCTGCAATGGTACCGATTCCCATTCAAAAACCAGGAAAGAGTCAATGCAATCCAGACCACTATTAATATCAGCTGGAGATGTACTGAGCCCCATGCACTCATTAGGGAATAGCCAATTCAATCCAGACCTCTATTAATACCAGCTGGAGTGGTACTGATTCCCACTCACACACCAGCATAGAGCCAATTCAATCCAGGTCTCTATTAATACCAGCTGGAGTGGCACTGAGTCCCATTCAATCACCAGGAAAGAGACAAATCCATCCAGGCCTTTTTCAATACCAGCTGGAGTAGTGCTGAGACCCACTCACACACCAGAAAACAGCCAATTCAATCCAGGCCTCTATTAATACCAGCTGGGGTGGCACTGAGTCCCACTCACACACCAGCATAGAGCCAATTCAATCCAGGTCTCTATTAATACCAGCTGGAGTGGCACTGAGTCCCATTCAATCACCAGGAAAGAGACAAATCCATCCAGGCCTTTTTCAATACCAGCTGGAGTAGTGCTGAGACCCACTCACACACCAGAAAACAGCCAATTCAATCCAGGCCTCTATTAATTCCAGCTGGAGTAGTTCTGAGCCCCAGTCACTCACCGGCAAGAGTCAATTCCGTCCAGACCACTACTAATACCAGCTGGAGTGGTACTGAGTCCCATGCACACACCAGGAAAGCGCCAATTCAATCCAGGCCTCTATTAATACCAGCTGGAGTAGTTCTGAGCCCCAGTCACTCACCGGCAAGAGTCAATTCCGTCCAGACCACTACTAATACCAGCTGGAGTGGTACTGAGTCCCATGCACACACCAGGAAAGAGCCAATTCAATCCAGGCCTCTATTAATACCAGCTGGAGTGGGACTGAGCCCAAATCAAACACCAGGAAAGCGGCAATGCAAACCAGACCTCTATTAATACCAGCTGGAGTGGTACTGAGCCCCACTCACGCACCAGGAAAGAGCCAATTAAATCCAGGCCTCTATTAATACCAGCTGGAGAGGTACTGAACACCACTCACACACAGCGAAAGAGCCAATTCAGTTCATGCCACCATGATTCCCAGCTGGAGTGGTACTGTGCCCCACTCACACAACAGGAAAGAGCCAATTAAATCCAGGCCACTATTAATACCAGCAGGAGTGGGACTGAGCCCCAATCACACACCAGGAAAGCGCCAATTCAACCCAGATCTCTATTAATACCAGCTGGAGTGGTACTAAGTCCCACTCACACACCAGGAAAGCGCCAATTCTATCCAGAACACTATGAAAACCAGCTGGCGTGGGACTGAGCCCCACTCACACACCAGGAAAGAGTCAATTCAATCTCGACCTCTATTAATACCAGCTGGAGTGGTTCTGAGCCCCACTCACATACCAGGGAAGAGCCAATTCAATCCAGGCCTCTATTAAGACCAGCTGGAGTGGTACTGAGCCCCACTCACATACCAGGAAAGAGTCAATTCAATCCAGGCCTCTATTAATACCAGCTGGAGAGGTACTGAACCCCACGTACACACCAGGCAAGAGCCAATTCAATCCAGACCTCTATTAATACCAACTGGAGTGGTACTGAGTCCCAATCACACACCATGAAAGAGCCAATTCAATCCAGGCCTCTATTAATACCAGCTGGAGTGGAATTAACTCCCACACATACCCCAGGAAAGAGCCAATTCAATCCACGCCTCTATTAATACCATCTGGAGTGGTACTGAGTCCCACTCACACACCAGGACAGAGCCCATTTGATCCAGGCCTCTATTGATACCAGCTGCAATGGTACCGATTCCCATTCAAAAACCAGGAAAGAGTCAATGCAATCCAGACCACTATTAATATCAGCTGGAGATGTACTGAGCCCCATGCACTCATTAGGGAATAGCCAATTCAATCCAGACCTCTATTAATACCAGCTGGAGTGGTACTGATTCCCACTCACACACCAGCATAGAGCCAATTCAATCCAGGTCTCTATTAATACCAGCTGGAGTGGCACTGAGTCCCATTCAATCACCAGGAAAGAGACAAATCCATCCAGGCCTTTTTCAATACCAGCTGGAGTAGTGCTGAGACCCACTCACACACCAGAAAACAGCCAATTCAATCCAGGCCTCTATTAATACCAGCTGGGGTGGCACTGAGTCCCACTCACACACCAGCATAGAGCCAATTCAATCCAGGTCTCTATTAATACCAGCTGGAGTGGCACTGAGTCCCATTCAATCACCAGGAAAGAGACAAATCCATCCAGGCCTTTTTCAATACCAGCTGGAGTAGTGCTGAGACCCACTCACACACCAGAAAACAGCCAATTCAATCCAGGCCTCTATTAATTCCAGCTGGAGTAGTTCTGAGCCCCAGTCACTCACCGGCAAGAGTCAATTCCGTCCAGACCACTACTAATACCAGCTGGAGTGGTACTGAGTCCCATGCACACACCAGGAAAGAGCCAATTCAATCCAGGCCTCTATTAATACCAGCTGGAGTGGGACTGAGCCCCAATCAAACACCAGGAAAGCGGCAATGCAAACCAGACCTCTATTAATACCAGCTGGAGTGGTACTGAGCCCCACTCACGCACCAGGAAAGAGCCAATTAAATCCAGGCCTCTATTAATACCAGCTGGAGAGGTACTGAACACCACTAACACACAGCGAAAGAGCCAATTCAGTTCATGCCACCATGATTCCCAGCTGGAGTGGTACTGTGCCCCACTCACACAACAGAAAAGAGCCAATTAAATCCAGGCCACTATTAATACCAGCAGGAGTGGGACTGAGCCCCAATCACACACCAGGAAAGCGCCAATTCAACCCAGACCTCTATTAATACCAGCTGGAGTGGTACTAAGTCCCACTCACACACCAGGAAAGCGCCAATTCTATCCAGACCACTATGAAAACCAGCTGGCGTGGGACTGAGCCCCACTCACACACCAGGAAAGAGTCAATTCAATCTCGACCTCTATTAAGACCAGCTGGAGTGGTTCTGAGCCCCACTCACATACCAGGGAAGAGCCAATTCAATCCAGGCCTCTATTAATACCAGCTGGAGTGGTACTGAGTCACACTCACACACCAGGAAAGAGCCAATTCAATCCAGACCTCTATTAATACCAGCTGAAGTGGTACTGAGTCACACTCACGCACCAGGAAGGACCAGTTCAATCCAGGCCTCTATTAATACCAGCTGGAGAGGTACTGAGCCCCACTCACACACCAGGAAAGAGCCAATTCAATCCAGAACTCTATTAATACCAGCTGGAGTGGTACGGAGTCCCACTCACACACCAGGAAAGATCCAATTCAATCCAGACCTCTATTACTACCAGCTGGAGTGGTACAAAGTCCCACTCACACACCAGGAAAGAGCCAATTCAATCCAGACCTCTATTAATACCAGCTGGAGTGGTACAGAATCACATTGACACACCAGGAAAGAGCCAATTCAATCCAGACCTCTATTAATACCAGCTGGAGTGTTACTGAGTCCCACTCACACACCAGGAAAGATCCAATTAAATCCAGACCTCTATTACTACCAGCTGGAGTGGTACAAAGTCCCACTCACACACCAGGAAAGAGCCAATTCAATCCAGACCTCTAATAATACCAGCTGGAGTGGTACTGAGTCCCACTAACGCAGAGGGGCGGCAATGTGGCGCATTGGTTAGTACCGCAGCCTCACAGCTCCAGCGACCCGGGTTCAATTCTGGGTACTGCCTGTGTGGAGTTTGCAAGTTCTCCCTGTCTCTGCGTGGGTTTCCTCCGGGTTCCCCAGTTTCCTCCTTCATGCCAAAGACTTGCAGGTTGATAGGTAAATTGCCCATTAGCAATTGCCCCTAGTATAGGTAGGTGGTAGGGAAATATAGGGGCAAGTGGGGATGTGTAAGGAATATCGAACTAGTGTGGGATTAGTACAAATGTGTGGTTGATGGTCGGCACAGACTCGGTGGGCCGAAGGGCCTGTTTCAGTGCTGTATCTCTAAAACATAAAACCTAAAATCAAAACAGGAAAGAGCCATTACAATCCAGGTCTCTATTAATACCATCTGAGCGGGACTGAGTCCCACTCACACAGCAGGAAAGAGCCAATTCAATACAGAACTATATTAATACCAGCGTGAGTCGTACTGAGTCCCAATCACACACCAGGAAAGAGCCAATTCAATACAGACCGCTATTAATACCAACTGGAGTGGAATTAACTCCCTCTCACAAACCAGGAAAGAGCCAATTCAATCCAGACTTCCAGTAATACCAGCTGGCGTGGTACTGAGTCACAATCACACATCAGGAAAGATCCAATTCAATCCAGACCTCTGTTACTACCAGCTGGAGTGGTGCAAAGTCCCACCCGCACCAGGAAAGAGCCCTTTCAATACAGTCCTCTATTAATAGCAGCTGGAGTGTTACTAAATCACACTCACATCAGGAAAGAGCCAGTTCAATACAGACCTCTATTAATACCACCTGGAGTTGCACTGAGCACCACTCACATACCAGGAAAGAGCCAATTCATTCCGGACCATTATTAATAACAGCTGGAGTTGCACTGAGCCCCACTCACACACCAGGAAAGAGCCAATTCATTCCGGACCTATATTAATACCAGCTGGAGTGGTACTGAGTCACACTCACACAGCAGGAAAGAGCCAATTCAATCCAGACCTCTATTAGTACCAGCTGGATTGGTACTGAGTCCCACTCACATACCCACAAATATCCAATTCAATTCAGACCTCTATTAATAGCATCTGGGGTGGTTCTGAGCCCCACTCAAACACAAGGAAAGAGCCAAATCGATCCAGACATTTATTAATACCAGCTCGATTTACACTGAGCCCCACTCACACACCAGGAAAGAGCCAATCCAATCCAGACCTCTATTAATACCAGCTGGAGTGGTACTGAGTCACTCTCACACATCAGGAAAGAGCCAATTCAATCCAGACCTCTATTAGCAACAGCTGGAGTGGTACTGAGTCACACTCACAAACCAGGAAAGAACCAGTTCAATCCAGGAGTCTATTAGTACCAGCTGGATTGGTACTGAGCCCCACTCACACATCAGCAAAGAGCCAATACAATTCAGACCTCTATTAATAGCAGCTGGAGTGGTACTGAATTTCCTGAATTCCACTCAAACACCAGGAAAGAGCCAATTCAATCCAGACCATTATTAATAACAGCTGGATTGATACTGAGCACCTCCCACACACCAGGAAAGAGCCAAATCAATCCAGACCTCTATTAATAGCAGCTGGAGTGGTACTGAGCCTCACTCACACACCAGGAAAGAGCCAAATCAATCCAGACCTCTATTAATACAAGCTGGATTTATACTGAGCCCCACCCACACACCAGGAAAGAGCCAATTCAATCCAGACCTCTATTAATACCAGCAGGAGTGGGACTGAGCCCCACTCACACACCAGAAAAGAGCCAATTCAATCCAGACCTATATTCATACCAGCTGGAGTGGTACTGAGTCCTAATCATACACCAGCAAAGAGCCAATGCAATCCAGACCTCTAATAATACCACCTAGAGCGGTACTTAACCCCACTCACACACCAGGAAAGAGCCAATTCAATCCAGACCTCTATTAATACCAGATGAAGTGTTTCTGAGTCACACTCACACACCAGGAAAGAGCCATTTCAATCCAGGCCTCTATTAAAATCAGCTTGATTCGCACTGAGTCCCACTCAGACACCAGGAAAGAGCCAATTCAATCCAGACCTCTATTAATAACAGATTAAGTGTTACTGAGCCCCACTCAGAAACCAGGAAAGAGCCAATTCAATCCAGACCTCTATTAATACCAGCTGGACTGAAACGTAGTCCCTCTCACACACCAGGAAAGAGCCAATTCAATCCAGACCTCTATTAATACCAGCTGGAGTGGTACAGAGCCCCAACTCACGCACCACGAAGGAGCCAATTCAATCCAGACCTCTATTAATACACGCTGGAGTGGTACTGAGTCCCACTAAAACACCAGGAAAGAAGCAATTCAATCCAGACCTCTATTAGTACTGGCTGGAGTGGTACAGAGCGCCACTCATACACCAGGAAAGAGCGAATTCAATCCAGACCTCTATTAATAGCATCATAATATAAAAGCTAAATACTGTGGATGCTGGAAATCTGAAATAAAAACAAGAAATGCTGGAATCACTCAGCAGGTCTGGCAGCATCTGTGGAAAGAGAAGCAGAGTTAACGTTTCGGGTCAGTGACCTTTCTTCAGAACTCCATTAATACCAGCTGGAGTGGTAAACATTACCAATCACTCACAAGGAAAGAGTCAATTCAATCCATACCTCGATGAATAACAGCTGGAGTGGTACTGAGTCCCACATGCTCAACAGGAAAGAGCCAATTCAATCCAGACCTCTATTAATACCAGATGAAGTGGTACTGAGTCACACTCACATACCAGGAAAGAGCCAATTCAATCCAGACCTCTTTTAAGAAGATGTAGAGTGGTACTGAGTCACACTCACACACCAGGAAAGAGCCAATTCAATCCAGACCTCTTTAATACCAGCTGGAGTGGTACTGAGTCACACTCACATACCAGGAAAGAGCCAATTCAATCCAGACCTCTATTAATACCAGCTGCAGTGTTACTGAGTCACACTCACGCACCAGGAAAGAACCAGTTCAATCCAGGCCTCTATTAATACCAGCTGGAGAGGTACTGAGCCCCACTCACACACCAGGAAAGAGTCAATTCAATCCAGACCTCTATTAATACCAGCTGGAGTGGTACTGAGTCCCACTCACACACCAGGAAAGATCCAATTCAATCCAGACCTCTATTACTACCAGCTGGATTGGTACAAAGTCCCACTCACACACCAGGAAAGAGCCAATTCAATCCAGACCTCCATTAATACCAGCTGGAGTGGTACAGAATCACATTGACACACCAGGAAAGAGCCAATTCAATCCAGACCTCTATTAATACCAGCTGGAGTGTTACTGAGTCCCACTCACGCAGCAGGAAAGAACCAGTTCAATCCAGGCCTCTATTAATACCAGATGGACTTGTACTGATTCCCACTCACACACCAGGAAAGAGCCAATTCAATTCAGACCTCTATTAATAGCTGCTACAGTGGTACTGAGACACAATCACACAACCAGGAAAGATCCAATTCAATCCAGACATCTATTAATACCAGCTGGAGTGTTACAGAGCCCCAATCACACACCAGGAAAGAGCCAATTCAATACAGACCTCTATAAATACCGGCTGGAGTGGTACTGAGTCACACTCACACACCAGGAACGAGTTAATTCACTCCACACCTCTATTCATGCCAGCTGGAGTGGAATTGAGCTCCACTCACACACCAGGAAAGAGCCAGTTCAATCCAGACCTCGAGTAATACCGGCTGGAGTGGTACTGAGTCACACTAAAACACCAGGAACGAGGCAATTCAATCCAGACCACACTTGAAACCGGCTGGTGAGGTACAGAGCCCCACTCACACCAGGTAAAAGCCAATTCAATCTAGGCCACTATGAATAACAACTGGAGTGGAATTAACTCCCACGCACAAACCAGGGAAGAGCCAATTCAATCCAGACCTCTATTAATACCAGCTGGAGTGGTACTGAGTCACTCTGAAACACCAGAAAAGAGGCAATTTATCCAGACCTCTACTAATACCAGCTGGAGTGATACTGAGTCACACTCACACACCAGAAAAAGGCCAATTCAATCTAGGCCTCTATCAATACCAGCTGGAATGGTATTGCTCACACTCACACACCAGGAAAGAACCAGTTCAATCTAGGCCTCTATTAATACCAGCTAAAGTTGTACTGAGTCCCACTCACAAACCAAGAAAGTGCCAATTCAATCCAGACCTCTATTAATACTCGGTGGAGTGATACAAAGTCCCACTCACACACCAGGAAAGAGCCAATTCAATCTCGGCCTCGATGAATAAAAACTGGAGTGGAGTTAACTCCCACTCACAAACCAGGAAAGAGCCAGACCTCTATTCATACCAGCTGAGTGGTAATGAGTCCCACTCACACAACCAGGAAAATGCCAATTCAATCTCGGCCTCGATGAATAAAAACTGGAGAGGAATTAACTCCCACTCACAAACCAGGAAAGAGCCAATTCAATCCAGACCTCTATTCATACCAGCTGGAGTGTTAATGAGTCACACTCACACAAGCAGGAAAGCGCCAATTCAATCCAGACCTCTATTAATACCAACTGGAGTGGGACTGAGTCACACTCACGCACCAGGAAAGTAGCAATTCAATCCAGACCTCTATTAAAACCAGCAGGATTGGTACAGAGCCCCACTCGTACACCACCAAAGAACCAATTAAATCTAGGCCTCGATGAATACCAGCTGGAGAGGTACTGAGTCCCACTCACACATGAGGAAAGATCCAATTCAATCCAGACCTCTAATAATACCAGCTGGAGTGGTACTGAGTCCCACTAACGCAGAGGGGCTGCACAGTGGCGCATTGGTTAGTACCGCAGCCTCACAGCTCCAGCGACCCGGGTTCAATTCTGGGTACTGCCTGTGTGGAGTTTGCAAGTTCTCCCTGTCTCTGCGTGGGTTTCCTCCGGGTTCCCCAGTTTCCTCCTTCATGCCAAAGACTTGCAGGTTGATAGGTAAATTGCCCATTAGCAATTGCCCCTAGTATAGGTAGGTGGTAGGGAAATATAGGGGCAAGTGGGGATGTGTAAGGAATATCGAACTAGTGTGGGATTAGTACAAATGTGTGGTTGATGGTCGGCACAGACTCGGTGGGCCGAAGGGCCTGTTTCAGTGCTGTATCTCTAAAACATAAAACCTAAAATCAAAACAGGAAAGAGCCATTACAATCCAGGTCTCTATTAATACCATCTGAGTGGGACTGAGTCCCACTCACACAGCAGGAAAGAGCCAATTCAATACAGAACTATATTAATACCAGCTTGAGTCGTACTGAGTCCCAATCACACACCAGGAAAGAGCCAATTCAATACAGACCGCTATTAATACCAACTGGAGTGGAATTAACTCCCTCTCACAAACCAGGAAAGAGCCAATTCAATCCAGACTTCCAGTAATACCAGCTGGCGTGGTACTGAGTCATAATCACACATCAGGAAAGATCCAATTCAATCCAGACCTCTGTTACTACCAGCTGGAGTGGTGCAAAGTCCCACCCGCACCAGGAAAGAGCCCTTTCAATACAGTCCTCTATTAATAGCAGCTGGAGTGTTACTAAATCACACTCACATCAGGAAAGAGCCAGTTCAATACAGACCTCTATTAATACCAGCTGGAGTTGCACTGAGCACCACTCACATACCAGGAAAGAGCCAATTCATTCCGGACCTATATTAATAACAGCTGGAGTTGCACTGAGCCCCACTCACACACCAGGAAAGAGCCAATTCATTCCGGACCTATATTAATACCAGCTGGAGTGGTACTGAGTCACACTCACACAGCAGGAAAGAGCCAATTCAATCCAGACCTCTATTAGTACCAGCTGGATTGGTACTGAGTCCCACTCACATACCCACAAAGAGCCAATTCAATTCAGACCTCTATTAATAGCATCTGGGGTGGTTCTGAGCCCCACTCAAACACAAGGAAAGAGCCAAATCGATCCAGACATTTATTAATACCAGCTCGATTTACACTGAGCCCCACTCACACCAGGAAAGAGCCAATCCAATCCAGACCTCTATTAATACCAGCTGGAGTGGTACTGAGTCACTCTCACACACCAGGAAAGAGCCAATTCAATCCAGACCTCTATTAGCAACAGCTGGAGTGGTACTGAGTCACACTCACAAACCAGGAAAGAACCAGTTCAATCCAGGAGTCTATTAGTACCAGCTGGATTGGTACTGAGCCCCACTCACTTATCAGCAAAGAGCCAATACAATTCAGACCTCTATTAATAGCAGCTGGAGTGGTACTGAATTCCCTGAATTCCACTCAAACACCAGGAAAGAGCCAATTCAATCCAGACCATTATTAATAACAGCTGGATTGATACTGAGCACCTCTCACACCAGGAAAGAGCCAAATCAATCCAGACCTCTATTAATACCAGCTGGATTTATACTGAGCCCCACCCACACACCAGGAAATGGCCAATTCAATCCAGACCTCTATTAATACCAGCAGGAGTGGGACTGAGCCCCACTCACACACCAGCAAAGAGCCAATTCAATCCAGACCTATATTAATACCAGCTGGAGTGGTACTGAGTCCTAATCATACACCAGCAAAGAGCCAATGCAATCCAGACCTCTAATAATACCACCTAGAGCGGTACTTAACCCCACCCAGACACCAGGAAAGAGCCAATTCAATCCAGACCTCTATTAATACCAGATGAAGTGTTACTGAGCCCCACTCAGACACCAGGAATGAGCCAATTCAATCCAGACCTCTATTAATACCAGCTGGACTGAAACGTAGTCCCTCTCACACACCAGGAAAGAGCCAATTCAATCCAGACCTCTATTAATACCAGCTGGAGTGGTACAGAGCCCCAACTCACACACCACGAAGGAGCCAATTCAATCCAGACCTCTATTAATACAAGCTGGAGTGGTACTGAGTCCCACTAAAACACCAGGAAAGAAGCAATTCAATCCAGACCTCTATTAATACTGGCTGGAGTGGTACAGAGCGCCACTCATACACCAGGAAAGAGCGAATTCAATCCAGACCTCTATTAATAGCATAATAATATAAAAGCAAAATACTGTGGATGCTGGAAATCTGAAATAAAAACAAGAAATGCTGGAATCACTCAGCAGGTCTGGCTTCATCTGTGGAAAGAGAAGCAGAGTTAACGTTTCGGGTCAGTGACCCTTCTTCAGAACTCTATTAATACCAGCTGGAGTGGAAAACATTACCAATCACTCACAAGGAAAGAGTCAATTCAATCCAGACCTCGATGAATAACAGCTGGAGTGGTACTGAGTCCCACATGCTCACCAGGAAAGAGCCAATTCAATCCAGACCTCTATTAATACCAGATGAAGTGGTACTGAGTCACACTCACACACCAGGAAAGAGCCAATTCAATCCAGACCTCTAATAACAACAGCTGGAGTGGTACTGAGTCACACTCACACACCAGGAAATAGCCAGTTCAATCCCGGCCTCTATTAATAGCAGCTGCAGTGGTACTGAGTCACACTCAAACATCAGGAAAGAGACAATTCAATCCAGACCTCTTTTAAGAAGAGGTAGAGTGGTACTGAGTCACACTCACACACCAGGAAAGAGCCAATTCAATCCAGACCTCTATTAATACCAGCTGGAGTGGTACTGAGTCACACTCACACACCAGGAAAGAGCCAATTCAATCCAGACCTCTATTAATACCAGCTGAAGTGGTACTGAGTCACACTCACGCACCAGGAAGGACCAGTTCAATCCAGGCCTCTATTAATACCAGCTGGAGAGGTACTGAGCCCCACTCACACACCAGGAAAGAGCCAATTCATTCCAGACCTCTATTAATACCAGCTGGAGTGGTACGGAGTCCCACTCACACACCAGGAAAGATCCAATTCAATCCAGACCTCTATTAATACCAGCTGGAGTGGTACAAAGTCCCACTCACACACCAGGAAAGAGCCAATTCAATCCAGACCTCTATTAATACCAGCTGGAGTGGTACAGAATCACATTGACACACCAGGAAAGAGCCAATTCAATCCAGACCTCTATTAATACCAGCTGGAGTGTTACTGAGTCCCACTCACACACCAGGAAAGATCCAATTAAATCCAGACCTCTATTACTACCAGCTGGAGTGGTACAAAGTCCCACTCACACACCAGGAAAGAGCCAATTCAATCCAGACCTCTATTAATACCAGCTGGAGTGGTACAGAATCACATTGACACACCAGGAAAGAGCCAATTCAATCCAGACCTCTATTAATACCAGCTGGAGTGTTACTGAGTCCCACTCACGCAGCAGGAAAGAACCAGTTCAATCCAGGCCTCTATTAATACCAGATGGACTTGTACTGAGCCCCACTCAAACACCAGGAAAGAGCAAATTCAATCCAAACCTCTATTAATACTAGCTGAGTGGTACTGAGTCCCACTCACACACCAGTAAAGAGCCAATTCAATTCAGACCTCTATTAATAGCTGCTACAGTGGTACTGAGACACAATCACACAACCAGGAAAGATCTAATTCAATCCAGACATCTATTAATACCAGCTGGAGTGTTACAGAGCCCCAATCACACACCAGGAAAGAGCCAATTCAATACAGACCTCTATTAATACCGGCTGGAGTGGTACTGAGTCACACTCACACACCAGGAACGAGTTAATTCACTCCACACCTCTATTCATGCCAGCTGGAGTGGAATTGAGCTCCACTCACACACCAGGAAAGAGCCAGTTCAATCCAGACCTCTAGTAATACCGGCTGGAGTGGTACTGAGTCACACTAAAACACCAGGAACGAGGCAATTCAATCCAGACCACACTTGAAACCGGCTGGTGAGGTACAGAGCCCCACTCACACCAGGAAAAAGCCAATTCAATCTAGGCCACTATGAATAACAACTGGAGTGGAATTAACTCCCACGCACAAACCAGGGAAGAGCCAATTCAATCCATACCTCTATTAATACCAGCTGGAGTGGTACTGAGTCACTCTGAAACACCAGAAAAGAGGCAATTTATCCAGACCTCTACTAATACCAGCTGGAGTGGGACTGAGCCCCATTCACACACCAGAAAAGAGCCAATTCAATCCAGACCTCTATTAATACCAGCCAGAGTTGTACCAAGTCCCACACAAACACCATGAAAGAGCCAGTTCAATCCAGACCTCTATTAGCAACAGCTGGAGTGGTACTGAGTCCCACTCACACACCCGGAACGAGCCAATTCAAATCATACCTCTATTAATACCAGCTGGAGTGATACAGAACCAGACGCACACACCAGGAACGAGCCAATTCAATCTAGACCACAATTAATACCAGCTGGAGTGGTACTGAGTCACACTCACACACCAGAAAAAGGCCAATTCAATCTAGGCCTCTATCAATACCAGCTGGAATGGTATTGCTCACACTCACACGCCAGGAAAGAACCAGTTCAATCTAGGCCTCTATTAATACCAGCTAAAGTTGTACTGAGTCCCACTCACAAACCAAGAAAGTGCCAATTCAATCCAGACCTCTATTCATACCAGCTGAGTGGTAATGAGTCCCACTCACACAACCAGGAAAATGCCAATTCAATCTCGGCCTCGATGAATAAAAACTGGAGTGGAATTAACTCCCACTCACAAACCAGGAAAGAGCCAATTCAATCCAGACCTCTATTCATACCAGCTGGAGTGTTAATGAGTCACACTCACACAACCAGGAAAGAGCCAATTCAATCCAGACCTCTATTAATACCAACTGGAGTGGGACGGAGTCACACTCACGCAGCAGGAAAGAACCAGTTCAATCCAGGCCTCCATTAAAACCAGATGGACTTGTACTGAGCCCCATTCAAACACCAGGAAAGAGCCAATTCAATCCAAACCTCTATTAATACTAGATGAGTGGTACTGAGCCCCTCTCACACACCAGCAAAGAGCCAAATCAATCCAGACCTCTATGAATACCAGCTGGAGTGGTACGGAGCCCCACTCACACACCAGGAAGAGCCAATTCAATCCAGACCACTAGTAATATCAGCTAGAGTGGTACTGAGACACAATCACACAACCAGGAAAGGTCCAATTCAATCCAGACATTTATTAATACCAGATAGTGTGTTCCAGAGCCCCAATCACAAACCAGGAAAGAGCCAATTCAATCCAGACCTCTATTAATACCAGCTGAGTGGTACTGAGTCCCACTCAAATACCAGGAAAAAAGCCAATTCAATACAGACCTCTATTAATACCGGCTGGAGTGGTACTGAGTCACACTCACACACCAGGAAAGAACCAGTTCAATCCTGTTCTTTATTAATACCAGCTGGAGTGTTACTGAGTCCCACTCACACACCAGGAACGAGTTAATTCACTCCAGACCTCTATTAATGCCAGCTGGAGTGGCATTGAGCTCCACTCACACACCAGGAAAAAGCCAGTTCAATCCAGACCTCTAGTAATACCGGCTGGAGTGGTACTGAGTCACACTAAAACACCAGGAACGAGACAATTCAATCCAGACCACACTTGAAACCGGCTGGTGTGGTACAGAGCCCCACTCACACCAGGAAAAAGCCAATTCAATCTAGGCCACAATGAATAACAACTGGAGTGGAATTAACGCCCACGCACAAACCAGGGAAGAGCCAATTCACTCCAGACCTCTATTAATACCAGCTGGAGTGTTACTGAGTCACATTCACACACCAGCAAAGAGCCATTTCAATCCAGGTCTCTATTAATACCATCTTAAGTGGTACTGAGTCACTCTGAAACACCAGAAAAGAGCCGATTCAATCCAGACCTCTATTAATGCCAGCCAGAGTTGTACCGAGTCCCACACAAAAACCGGGAACGAGCCAATTCAATCCAGGTCTCTATTAATACCAGCTTGAGTGGTACTGAGTCACTCTGAAACTCCAGAAAAGAGGCAATTTATCCAGACACCTACTAATACCAGCTGGAGTGGGACTGAGCAGCATTCACACATCAGAAAAGAGCCAATTCAATCCAGACCTCTATTAATACCAGCTGGAGGGGTGCTGAGTCCCAAACACGCGCCAGTTAAGATCCAATTCAATCCAGACCTCTATTAATACTCGGTGGAGTGATACAAAGTCCCACTCACACACCAGGAAAGAGCCAATTCTATTCAGACCTCTATTAATACCAGCTGATTGGTAATGAGTCCCACTCACAAACCAGGAAAATGCCAATTCAATCCAGACCTCTATTAATACCAGCTGGAGTGGTACTGAGTCACTCTGAAACTCCAGAAAAGAGGCAATTTATCCAGACCCCTACCAATACCAGCTGGAGTGGGACTGAGCCGCATTCACACACCAGAAAAGAGCCAATTCAATCCAGACCTCTATTAATACCAGCCAGAGTTGTACCAAGTCCCACACAAACACCATGAAAGAGCCAGTTCAATCCAGACCTCTATTAGCAACAGCTGGAGTGGTACTGAGTCCCACTCACACACCCGGAACGAGCCAATTCAAATCATACCTCTATTAATACCAGCTGGAGTGATACAGAACCAGACGCACACACCAGGAACGAGCCAAATCAATCTAGACCACAATTAATACCAGCTGGAGTGGTACTGAGTCACTCTGAAACACCAGAAAAGAGGCAATTTATCCAGACCTCTACTAATACCAGCTGGAGTGATACTGAGTCACACTCACACACCAGAAAAAGGCCAATTCAATCTAGGCCTCTATCAATACCAGCTGGAATGGTATTGCTCACACTCACACACCAGGAAAGAACCAGTTCAATCTAGGCCTCTATTAATACCAGCTAAAGTTGTACTGAGTCCCACTCACAAACCAAGAAAGTGCCAATTCAATCCAGACCTCTATCAATACTCGGTGGAGTGATACAAAGTCCCACTCACACACCAGGAAAGAGCCAATTCAATCTCGGCCTCGATGAATAAAAACTGGAGTGGAATTAACTCCCACTCACAAACCAGGAAAGAGCCAATTCAATCCAGACCTCTATTCATACCAGCTGAGTGGTAATGAGTCCCACTCACACAACCAGGAAAATGCCAATTCAATCTCGGCCTCGATGAATAAAAACTGGAGTGGAATTAACTCCCACTCACAAACCAGGAAAGAGCCAATTCAATCCAGACCTCTATTCATACCAGCTGGAGTGTTAATGAGTCACACTCACACAACCAGGAAATAGCCAATTCAATCCAGACCTCTATTAATACCAAATGGAGTGGGACTGAGTCACACTTACGCCGCAGGAAAGAACCAGTTCAATCCAGGCCTCCATTAAAACCAGATGGACTTGTACTGAGCCCCACTCAAACACCAGGAAAGAGCCAATTCAATCCAAACCTCTATTAATACTAGCTGAGTGGTACTGAGCCCCTCTCACACACCAGCAAAGAGCCAAATCAATCCAGACATCTATGAATACCAGCTGGAGTGGTACGGAGCCCCACTCACACACCAGGAAGAGCCAATTCAATCCAGACCACTAGTAATATCAGCTAGAGTGGTACTGAGACACAATCACACAACCAGGAAAGGTCCAATTCAATCCAGACATTTATTAATACCAGATAGTGTGTTCCAGAGCCCCAATCACAAACCAGGAAAGAGCCAATTCAATCCAGACCTCTATTAATACCAGCTGAGTGGTACTGAGTCCCACTCAAATACCAGGAAAAAAGCCAATTCAATACAGACCTCTATTAATACCGGCTGGAGTGGTACTGAGTCACACTCACACACCAGGAAAGAACCAGTTCAATCCTGTTCTTTATTAATACCAGCTGGAGTGTTACTGAGTCCCACTCACACACCAGGAACGAGTTAATTCACTCCAGACCTCTATTAATGCCAGCTGGAGTGGCATTGAGCTCCACTCACACACCAGGAAAAAGCCAGTTCAATCCAGACCTCTAGTAATACCGGCTGGAGTGGTACTGAGTCACACTAAAACACCAGGAACGAGGCAATTCAATCCAGACCACACTTGAAACCGGCTGGTGTGGTACAGAGCCCCACTCACACCAGGAAAAAGCCAATTCAATCTAGGCCACTATGAATAACAACTGGAGTGGAATTAACGCCCACGCACAAACCAGGGAAGAGCCAATTCACTCCAGACCTCTATTAATACCAGCTGGAGTGTTACTGAGTCACATTCACACTCCAGCAAAGAGCCATTTCAATCCAGGTCTCTATTAATACCAGCTTAAGTGGTACTGAGTCACTCTGAAACACCAGAAAAGAGCCAATTCAATCCAGACCTCTATTAATGCCAGCCAGAGTTGTACCGAGTCCCACACAAAAACCGGGAACGAGCCAATTCAATCCAGGTCTCTATTAATACCAGCTTGAGTGGTACTGAGTCACTCTGAAACTCCAGAAAAGAGGCAATTTATCCAGACACCTACTAATACCAGCTGGAGTGGGACTGAGCAGCATTCACACATCAGAAAAGAGCCAATTCAATCCAGACCTCTATTAATACCAGCTGGAGGGGTGCTGAGTCCCAAACACGCGCCAGTTAAGATCCAATTCAATCCAGACCTCTATTAATACTCGGTGGAGTGATACAAAGTCCCACTCACACACCAGGAAAGAGCCAATTCAATTCAGACCTCTATTAATACCAGCTGATTGGTAATGAGTCCCACTCACAAACCAGGAAAATGCCAATTCAATCCAGACCTCTATTAATACCAGCTGGAGTGGTACTGAGTCACTCTGAAACTCCAGAAAAGAGGCAATTTATCCAGACCCCTACCAATACCAGCTGGAGTGGGACTGAGCCGCATTCACACACCAGAAAAGAGCCAATTCAATCCAGACCTCTATTAATACCAGCCAGAGTTGTACCGAGTCCCACACAAACACCAGGAAAGAGCCAATTCAATCCAGACCTCTATTAATACCAGCTGGATTGATACTGAGCACCTCTCACACACCAGCAAAGAGCCAAATCAATCCAGACCTCTATTAATACCAGCTGGAGTGGTACGGAGCCCCACTCACACACCAGGAAGAGCCAATTCAATCCAGACCACTAGTAATACCAGCTATAGTGGTACTGAGTCACACTCACATACCAGGAAAGAGCCAATTCAACACAGACCTCTACTAATACCAGCTGGACTGGTACTTAGCCCCACTCACACCAGGAACATGCCAATTCAATCCAGACCTCTATTAATACCAGCTGGAGTGGTACTGAGTCACAATCACACAACCAGGAAAGATCCAATTCAATCCAGACATATATTAATACCAGCTAGAGTGTTCCAGAGCCCCAATCACAAACCAGGAAAGAGCCAATTCAATCCAGACCTCTATTAATACCAGCTGAGTGGTACTGAGTCTCACTCAAACACCAGGAAAAAAGCCAATTCAATCTAGGTCTCTATTAATACCAACTGGTGTGGAATTAACTCCCACTCACAAAGCAGGAAAGAGCCAATTCAAACCAGACCTCTATTAATACAAGCTGCATAGGTACTGAGTCACTCTCACACACCAGGAAACAGCCAATTCAATACAGACCTCTATTAATACCGGCTGGAGTGGTACTGAGTCACACTCACACACCAGGAAAGAACCAGTTCAATCCTGGCCTTTATTAATCCCATCTGGAGTGGTACTGAGTCCAACTCACCCACCAGTAACGAGCGAATTCATCCAGGTCTCTGTTAAACCCAGCTAGAGTGATTCTGAGTCCCAGTCACATCCCAAGAAATGGTCAATTCTAACCAGGCATCAGTTAATCCAATCTGGAATGGTAGTGATTCCCTTTCACACACCAAAAAAGGGCCGATTCCAACCAGGCATCTGTCAATCCCAGTTGGAGTGGCACTAAGTGACACATATACACCAGGAAAGGGCCAATTCAAACCAGGCCTGTGCGAATTCCATTTGGCGAGGGACTGAGGCCCACTCACCAGGGAAGGGACACTTTAAAACACGTCCCAGGTAATTCCAGTGGCACTGGTGCTGAGCCCCACTCAGGTGCCAGGAAAAGAGCCAATTGAAACCAGGCCTTTGTTAATCCCATTTGGAGCAAACGGGATTAAGGAAAATCCCAAGGCTTTTTATACGTATGTAAAGAGCAAGAGGGTAACCAGGGAAACGGTTGGCACACTCAAGGACAGAGAAGGGAATCTATGTGTGGAGCCAGAGGAAATGTGTTAGGTAATAGATGAATACTTAGCATCAGTATTCACCAAAGAGAAGGACTTGGTGGATGATGAGCCTAGAGAAGGGTGTGTAGATAGTCTCAGTCATCTCATTATCAAAAAGGTGGAGGTGTTGGGTGTCTTGCAAAGCATTAAGTTAGATAAGACCCCAGGGCCTGATGGGATCTACCCGAGAATACTGAGGGAGGCAAGGAAAGAAATTGCTGGGGCCTTGACAGAAATCTTTGCATCTTAATTGGCTACAGGTGAGGTCCCCGAGGACTGGAGAATAGCCAATGTTGTTCCTTTGTTTAAGAAGGGTAGCAAAGATAATCCAGGAAATTATAGGCCGGTGAGCCTTACGTCAGTGGTAGGGAAATTATTAGAGAGGATTCTTCGGGACAGGATTTACTCCCAATTGGAAGCAAATGGACTGATTAGCGAGAGGCAGCATGGTTTTGTGAAGGGGAGGTCGTGTCTCACTAATTTGATTGAGTTTTTTGAGGAAGTGACGAAGATGATTGATGAAAGAAGGGCAGTGGATGTTATCTATATGGACTTCAGTAAAGGCTTTGACAAGGTCCCTCATGGCAGACTGATACAAAAGGTGAAGTCACACGGGATCAGAGGTGAGCTAGCAAGATGGATACAGAACTGGCTCGGTCACAGAAGACAGAGGGTAGCAGTGGAAGGGTGCTTTTCTGAATGGAGGGATGTGACTAGTGATGTTCTGCAGGGATCAGTGCTGGGACCTTTGCTGTTTGTAGTATATATAAATGATTTGGAGGAAAATGTAGGTGGTCTGATTAGTAAGCTTGTGTGGACGAAACAAAGGTTGGTGGAGTTGCGGACAGTGATGAGGATTGTCAGAGGATACAGCAGGAGTATATAGATCGGTTGGAGACTTGGGGGGAGAAATGGAGGATGGAGTTTAATCCGGAAAAATGTGAGGTAATGCATTTTGGAAGGTCTAATGCAGGTGGGAAGTATACAGTAAATGGCAGAACCCTTCGGAGTATTGACAGGCAGAGAGATCTGGGCGTACAGGTCCACAGGTCACTGAAAGTGGCAATGCAGGTGGATAAGGTAGTCAAGAAGGCATATGGCATGCTTGCCTTCATCGGTCGGGACATAGAGTATAAAAATTGGCAAGTCATGCTGCAGCTGTACAGAACTTTAGTTAGGCCACACTTAGAATATTGCATGCAATTCTGGTCGGCACACTACCAGAAGGACGTGGAGGCTTTGGGGAGGGTACAGAAGGGGTTTACCAGGATGCTGCCTGTTCTGGAGGGCATTGGCTCTGAGGAGAAGTTGGATAGACTCGGATTGTTTTCACTGGAACGACGGAGGTGGAGGGGCGACATGATATAGGTTTACAAAGTTATAAGCGGCATGGACAGAGTGGATAGTCAGAAGCTTTTTCCCAGGGTGGAAGAGTCAATTACTAGGGGACATAGGTTTAAGGTGAGAGGGGCAAAGGTTAGAGGGGATGTGCGAGGCAAGTTCTTTACAGAGAGCGTGGTGAGTGCCTGGATCTTGCTGCCGGGGGAGGTGGTGGAAGCAGGTACCAGAGAGACGTTTGAGAGGCATCTTGACAAATACATCAATAGGATGGGAACAGAGGGATACGGACCCCGGAAGTGCAGAAGGTGTTAATTTAGGCAGGCATCAAGATCAGCGCAGGCTTGGAGGGTCGAATGGCCTGTTCCTGTCCAGTACTGTTCTTTGTTCTTTGTTCTTTGAGTGATTAAAGAATCCCACATGCACACCGGGAAACGAGCAATACAAACTGGGCCAGTGTTACTCCCAGATGGAGTGGTCCTGACAACCACTCACACATCAGGACAGGACCAACTCAATCTCAGCCTTTCTTAATCCCAGTTGGAGTGGTACCGAGACCGAGTCAAAAACCAGGAAAAGGCCAATTTAAACCACGCCTCTGTTCATCACAGTAGGGGTGGTACTGAGTCCCACTCCCACATCAGGAATAGGCCCATTCTAACCAGGCCTGTGTTAATCCCAGCTGGACGAGTACTGAGTCCTATTCACACTCAAGGAAACAGCCTATTTAAGACAGGAATTTGTTACTCCCAACTGGAGTGGCATGGAGCCCCATTCACACACCAGCAAAGAGACCAATCTAATCAGGCCTGTGTTAACGCCAGTTGTTGTCGTACTGAGTCCAAATCACACACCAGTTAATGGTCATTTCAAACCATGCCTTTGTTCATCCCAGTTGGAGTAGCTCTGAGTCCCACTCACAGTCAATAAAAGCGCCAAATCGAACCAGGCCAGTGTTAATCCCTTCTGGAGTTGTCCTGAGTCACACTCACACATCAGGAAAGGGCCCGTTTTAACCAGGCCTTTGTTAAGCCAGCTGGACTGGCACTGAGTCTCATTCACACTCAAGGAAAGTACACATAGTAAACAGGCTTGTGTTCATCCTAACTGGAGTAGCCCTGATTCCAACTCACACACCAGATATTGGCCAATGCAAAGCAGGCCAGTGTTAATCCCAGTTGGGGTGGTACTGAGTACCACTCACATATCCCAGGAAGGAGCGAAATCGAACCAGTACTGTGTAAATCCCAGATGGAGAGGTACTGAGTCCCACTCATATGGCAGGATAGCGCCAATTCAAACCATTTTGGGTAAATCTCACTTGGAGTGGTACTGATTCCCATTCGTACCCCAGGACATGTCCAGCTGAATACAGGCCTTGGCTAACCCCAGCTGAAGAGGTACTGAGCCCCAGTCACACATCAGGAAAGGGCCAATTTGAAACAGGCCCCTGTTAATTCCATCTGGAGTAGTACTGAGTCCCACTCACATACAAGGATAGTGCCAATTCAAACAAGGCCTGCGTTAATCCCATTTGGAATGGCACTGCGTCCCACTCACACACGAAGAGATTCCCAACTGGATCTAGGCCTTTGTTAATCCCAGCTGGCATGGTACTGAATCCCTCACACAAACCAGAAAAGGGCCCATTTAAACCATACCACTGTTAATCCCAGCAGGAGTGGTACTGAGCTCCATTCACACCAGGGAAGATCCAATTCAAACCAGGCTTGTGCTAATCCCAGCTGGAGTGCTACTGAGTCACACTCACAAACCAGGTAATGGCAAATTCAAACCAGGCCTTTGTTCATACCACTTGGAGTGGTACTGTGCACCACACACATAGCAGGAAAGGGGCAAATCAAACCAGGCCTTTGTTAATCCAGCTGGACTGTTCTTTTGGGCCTCCTTATCTCGAGAGACAATGGATACGCGCCTGGAGGTGGTCAGTGGTTTGTGAAGCAGCGCCTGGAGTGGCTATAAAGGCCAATTCTGGAGTGACAGGCTCTTCCACAGGTGCTGCAGAGAAATTTGTTTGTTGGGGCTGTTGCACAGTTGGCTCTCCCCTTGCGCCTCTGTCTTTTTTCCTGCCAACTGCTAAGTCTCTTCGACTCGCCACAATTTAGCCCTGTCTTTATGGCTGCCCGCCAGCTCTGGCGAATGCTGGCAACTGACTCCCACGACTTGTGATCAATGTCACACGATTTCATGTCGCGTTTGCAGACGTCTTTATAACGGAGACATGGACGGCCGGTGGGTCTGATACCAGTGGCGAGCTCGCTGTACAATGTGTCTTTGGGGATCCTGCCATCTTCCATGCGGCTCACATGGCCAAGCCATCTCAAGCGCCGCTGACTCAGTAGTGTGTATAAGCTGGGGATGTTGGCTGCTTCAAGGACTTCTGTGTTGGAGATATAGTCCTGCCACCTGATGCCAAGTATTCTCCGAAGGCAGCGAAGATGGAATGAATTGAGACGTCGCTCCTGGCTGGCATACGTTGTCCAGGCCTCGCTGCCGTAGAGCAAGGTACTGAGGACACAGGCCTGATACACTCGGACTTTTGTGTTCCGTGTCAGTGCGCCATTTTCCCACACTCTCTTGGCCAGTCTGAACATAGCAGTGGAAGCCTTACCCATGCGCTTGTTGATTTCTGCATCTAGAGACAGGTTACTGGTGATAGTTGAGCCTAGGTAGGTGAACTCTTGAACCACTTCCAGAGCGTGGTCGCCAATATTGATGGATGGAGCATTTCTGACATCCTGCCCCATGATGTTCGTTTTCTTGAGGCTGATGGTTAGGCCAAATTCATTGCAGGCAGACGCAAACCTGTCGATGAGACTCTGCAGGCATTCTTCAGTGTGAGATGTTAAAGCAGCATCGTCAGCAAAGAGGAGTTCTCTGATGAGGACTTTCCGTACTTTGGACTTCGCTCTTAGACGGGCAAGGTTGAACAACCTGCCCCCTGATCTTGTGTGGAGGAAAATTCCTTCTTCAGAGGATTTGAACGCATGTGAAAGCAGCAGGGAGAAGAAAATCCCAAAAAGTGTGGGTGCGAGAACACAGCCCTGTTTCACACCACTCAGGATAGGAAAGGGCTCTGATGAGGAGCCACCATGTTGAATTGTGCCTTTCATATTGTCATGGAATGAGGTGATGATACTTAGTAGCTTTGGTGGACATCCGATCTTTTCTAGTAGTCTGAAGAGACCACGTCTGCTGACGAGGTCAAAGGCTTTGGTGAGATCAATGAAAGCAATGTAGAGGGGCATCTGTTGTTCACGGCATTTCTCCTGTATCTGACGAAGGGAGAACAGAACTGAGTCCCAAACACACGACAAGGTGTCCTGCCACCTTCAATGACGTATTGCCACATGTGCATCCTGGTCCCTCTGCTCCTGCACCCCCTTTAGAATTGTACCCTTTAGGTTCTATTTTCTGTCCAAGTTCTTCCTACCAAAGTGGATCGCTTTACTTTTCTCTGCATTGAAAATACATTCATTAATCACACTCTGTTTCCTGCCACACACACAATTTCGTATCCACGTTACTTCTGTCCCTTTTATTTCATGAGTTGTTACTTTGCTCACAAGTCTGTTGTGTGGCAATGTATCAAATGCCTTCTGGGTGTCCATGTATATCACATCAACAGCATTGCCGATATCAACCGTCTCTGTTACTCCTACAAAAAACTCCAGCAGGTCAATTAAATATGATTTTCCCTTACTAAATCCATGTCTGCTTTACTTAATTAACATGTCCCTATTAATTGTGTCCAAATCTATTGTTTTTTGACATTTCCCAAGCACTGAAGCTAAACTCAGTGGCCTGCAGTTGAGGGACTTATATTTACCTTTTATTCTGCACAAGGGTGCAACATTTGCAATTCTCCAATCCACTGGCACCATCTAAGTAAGAATGGAAAATTCTGGCCAGTGTTTCAGCAATTTCCATTCCCACTTCCCTCTTTATTCTCGAATGCAACTCATCTGCCCCTAGTGTTTTATTAACTTTAAGTATAAAACATCTATCCAATACCTCTTCCTTGGCAATTTTAAATCTCTCTTGTAATTACCTTTTCATTCACCGTGGTCTGTGTCGCATCTTTGCACTTTGTAAAGACAGATGTAATTTATTTGTTTAGTAAAGCAGCTATTTCCCCTGCATGAATGTACAAATCCCTTTGTGGTTCCTAATCGGCCCTACTCCTCCGTTTCCTTTTTTATTGTTTTACTATTTATATGCCTATAGAAGACTATGGGCTTCCCTTTATGTTAGCTCCCAGTCTCTTTCCATAGTTGCTCATTGTTTTTTTTCTTGACATCACTTCTCATCTGAACCTTCTGTATTGATCCTGTTTCTCAATTTTAGCATTCACCTGACATCAGTCATAAGGAAACCTTTATCTTCTTCGTTCTAATCTCTATCTCTTCTGTCATCCAGTGATATTTGGATCTGTTTGCCCTACATTTCCCCTTCATGGAATTGGTGGGTTGTGAGAGATGATGGGAGCTGGAGCTGGGTGCTTTCAGCACAGATGAGGAATCTGGCCTCGTTCCTGTAGATGATGTCGCCAGTGGGCAGCATATAGATTAGAAAGAGGAAAGAACGACGATGGAAAGTTCAAGAACATCATGATGAAACGGTGCTGGCGTGGGAAGACAAGCCATTGCTGGAGATATTCTTCTTACAATCAGACCAGTGAGAATGGAACCACGCGGGGGTGTTCCCCATGAAAGAGGCCAGTCTCTGAGGGAGGGAGAGATCACGGATGTTTTTACTTCGGCTTTGGAGGAGAGGCAGGAGATCAGAAGGGGTGAGGTTATGGAATGATCTTTTGCAAGTATAAGAATATTAAATTTGAGGTGCCAGGGAACTGTGCACCGAAACACATCAGTGAGGGTGAGGGAAATGGGCGAGCAGGACTTAGTGATGGATGGAAATGGACAGGACAGCTCTGGATCAGTTCACATTGATGGAAGTTGGAGATTGGGTGTCTGGTCAGGAGTGAACGGTAAGAATGGCATCCGGAGGTGGCACAGGCCAGATGTTAGTGGAGCAATTAACCAATGTGTAATAAACAGGTAAATATCTGAAGTATAATACTAGAGAGAGGAATGTCAGTGTGACATGTTCCGTGTCCATCCCCTATCACTCACAGTAATGTCTCGGCTGCAATCTGAACGCGGCCATAGGTCAGAGGTTGAACGTTTACATTTTAACTGTGAAATTGTAAGAACAGTGTAAATGGGTCTGCTTGTGTCCCTGCATTTGGTGTATACTGTAGGCAAACCACGAAAAGTTATAAATGAATCAACAGATGTGAACATATTCAATGCAATTATATTGAATCTGTAAATGACAGCTCTCATCATTGTGGGACCAGGCTCGTATAAGTAGGGGTTTTAGCATTATTCCGAAGAGAGGTCTAACTGAGATAATGCCCTGGACATTAATATGTTTGCGTTTTATCAACCATATTATGTATATCAGAGTCAAAGTTGCTGATATAATACGTTTGATCTGGTGAGTGCAACTAGTGGTACAGATCATGGATATAAGCATTTCAGTGGCGACTTATTTCCTCAATACATCAGGAATAATTGGAATGGATCAGCTCAGAATGGGTTCCCAGGCCAACAGAAGTCGCTGCTTCTCACAAGAATAGGATATCCAGTATTCTCTCAGTTCCAATAAAGTTACTATCCTTTTCTTGCAGCTGTTCGAAAAAAAAACAGGTAAGCCTTTATTCCATCCGTTAGCGATGCAAATAGGTGTTCAGGTTGCTGTCGTTTTCGGTATTATTTCTCACTTCTGTTTTACAAAGTTGTCTGCTCTGTTTCAGCAGTTGAATGAGGGATTCTCCTCAACCTCTGCACTTTCAGGCTTGTAGGAGCTGCGTTATGCCTGTAATGATCTTTGTTTATCCAAATCTAGTGCGGTTACCGGTTTATTTTGTGTACTGAACGTATTGAAATCAGGTGTCTGGGCGAAGAGTATGAATCAGACCATCAGGAGCTGTTAACAGTTTCATGTTGTGGACTGACAAATGCTGGAATATTTAAATGCATGTGTTTTCAGTAATTGATAACGAGACAGATCAAAGTGGAGAGTTACAAGGGGCAGCAAAATGCCCTCTCTCCCTAATAAAACTTTTCAATTTAACTGGGAGTTTAATATATTTAATTGTTGTCACTGTTATATAACATTATTTCATTCTGTGTGTATTTGACGCTGCTTCGGAGACCTGGATTATGAGTTGAGTTTGCTGCTAACTCCTTCACATCACTTTCTCTGCTTCACAGTAGCTTCCGTCGTTGGCATAGACAGCATTGTAAAATATAGAGTATTGACATGATGCTGTGTGGGTTTACACTGTATCAGTTGGAATCTTGTGTCGTTCTATCAATCGGTGCATTACCAGCTGCAGAACTAATGTTGGTGTCTTATTAATTAAAAAATCGCGCCATCTAATTGTGCACTTTATAAATACAGGAGAAGGCATTTCAACGATTGTGAGGTCTGCCTGGAAGAGGCATTCGAATCAGTTTCTTCCATTTATTGTCGGTGAAGTGAACAATGTGCGTGACCAGGTGGAGATTGGGAGATCTGTAAACACTTGTAACTATTCACAGAGGCTCCATCATTCAACAATCAGTCTCTGAGAATATAATCATTTAATGCGGGGCTGGTGAAGTGAATGCAAGTGCAGGATGTCAGGATTACAATGGATGTGAAAAGAAACATTGAGATCTTAGACTCTGAGTACTGCAGAGGGATAGAGGTTACTGAGAGAAGGAGGAGAGAAGGAGAAGGAAGAATAAACCAGAAAGGAACAGTTGACCAGAAGAAAATACAGAAAGGGAAGCATCACTTTGAATAATTCACGTTGATAAACTGCTGAAATGTCCAGAAAAAAATCGTGAGAGAATCTGAGTTGAAATTGCTATTCAGATGTAGTCAATTTCGCCGAATTTTACTGTTGCTCTCGCTGCCTGCGTGTTTAACTCTCTCAGGTCCTCAGGTTGTTTTGGAAAAAGTTCCGTTTCCTTCTTACTTGCTGAATAACTCAAATAATAGAATCGGTTATTCACTGCTGGTGAATGATTATTTAAATATTGTGTTTTTAAACTGTATTATTGCTGAATTCAATAAAGAGCGAAGCTGATTTCATGAATGCAATTAAATTGAAATATCATTCAATATACAAAGTAGATATTTTGAATACATTTTCTAACCAATGAGCTGTTCTCTAACACAATTTGCCCACGGTGATTAATGGTTAAATATATGAATTGAGTTGTGTTCCTGGGATCTATAGGCCAGATTAACTCAACATTCTGCTGCACTGTCTCCTTGTGACTCTCAAGCCTCTTCTCTCGCAACATGTCCTGTTCCTTCTCTTCCTCCCAATCACACTTATTGCCTTCGCCATCAGATATTAGAAATGTTTGTACTTGCTGCTGTTTAATCTTCAGTCCGTTAACACCCTATCTGTACTAATGCTTTGTCTTTCAACACACCATTAACATATTGTTTGCCTTTGCTCCATGACCTTTTGGTCAGCTATGGGGCCTTGTCCAATCTACACCTTCTCCTTTGTTATCTCTTGCCCCACCCCCGCCTCACTTGCTTATAAACTGTGGCATTTCTAATATTTGTCAGTTCCGAAGAAGGGTCACTGACCCGAAACGTTAATTCTGCTTCTCTTTCCACAGATGCTGTCAGACCTGCTGAGTGGTTCCAGCATTTCTTGTTTTTATTTCAGATTTCCAGCATCCGCAGTATTTTGCTTTTATCTTTATATTGTATGATTGGCATAACGTGTGTATGTCCTGTACAGTCTAATTTCAGATATTCCCTTTTATTCCTCCAACACTGGCCCTCCCTTTATCATGGCACCAACGTCAGTGATGCTGCAGGTTCACAGTTCCTGAACCAACAGGTGTATTTGATGTATTCGTTCCTGGGATGTGGGCTTCGCTGGCTAGGCCAGGATTTATTGCCCATCCCTAATTTCCTTTGAGAAGGTGGTGGTGAGCTGCCTTCTTTAACTGCTGCAGTTCTTGGGGTGTTGGTAAACTCACAGTGCTGCTCGGAATGGCATTCTTGTCTTTTAACCCTGCTACAGTGAAGGAACACGAAAATAGTCCTAAGTCAGCATGGTGTGTGGTTTGCAGGGGAATTTGCAGGTGCTGGCGATCCCATGAGTCTTCTGCCCTTATCCTTCTCGGAGGTAATGGATTTGGAAGGTGCTGTTGAAGAAAACTTGGTGAATTGGTGCAGTGCATCTTGTCGATGGTAGAACTGCTGCAACTATGCGTCTGTGGTGGAAGAAGTGAATGTTTAAGGTAGTGGATGGGGTGCCAATCAAGTGGACTGCTTTGTCATGGATGTTGTCGAGCTTCCTAAGTGTTCTTACAGCGACACCCATCCAGGCAATTTGAGATTACTACATCACACTCATGACTTGTGCCTTGTCGATGGTGGACAGGCTTTGGGGAGTCAGGAGTTGAGTTATTCGTCGCAGGATTCCTGGCTTCTGAACTGTTCTTGTCGCCACAGTATTTAATGGCTTGCCCAGTTCAGTTTCTGGGACAATGGTGAACCCCAGGTTGTTGATAATGGCGGATGTAGCGATTTCAATGCTGGAGATGGCCATTGCCTGGCACTTGTGTGCACGAATGTTACTTGCCACTTATCAGCTGGAGCCTAGATATTGTTCAGGGCTTTCTGCATTTGCACATGGGCTGCTTCATTATCATGCTTCTGAACATTGTGCAATCATCAGGGAACATCCTCACCTCTGACCATATGATTGAGGGAAGGTCATTAATGAAGCAGCTGAAGATCGTTGGGCCTAGGACACTATCCTGAGAAACTCCTGCTGTGATGACCTGGGATTGAGATGATGGACTTCCAACAATCACAACCATCTGTCTTTTTGCTTAGTATGTATCCAACCAGCCGAGAAACTTACATCAAATTGCCAATAATTCCAGTTTTGCCAATGCTCCTTGTTGGCATACCCGGTCAAATGCTCCATTGATGTCAAGGGCAGCCACTTTCACCTCAGCTTTTGCGCTGTGACCCGGACTAAATTCAGAGAGAACTGAAGAATACGGTGAAATAACTTTCCAATCTCATTGTTAAATTCGTTCAATCACAGGTCGATCCGAAGTGTTTCAAATACTGGAACTCAATCCCATTTCATATTCTATTCCAACACTCCTGAGGGGAGAGAATACACATTTTCATTTCCCGGCACAGAGACTTGAAATGATCTTAAATGTTAATCTGAGGTTATATTTTATTTATAATCTGACGTATTGAGTGGGGACTTGTTCTGCAGACGGTTCTTGTATCGTTGTTACATTAACGTTCAGGAGTTACATATTACCCAATACTGATCGAATACTGATAAGCATTTTTAAAAAGTTTATAAATTTTATTAAGACGCAAAAGTTTAAATATAATGAATATGAATTAAAAACTGTTCAAATATGATAATGCATAAGCTATATTATCTGAAGTACATAACCCGTGGCAAATGATGCTGCAGCTGATCGATACAGTTGGAGGGGCAATCCACTCTCTGTCTCTCTATATACATATATTTTGTCTGCATGTCTGTCTCTCTATATAGCTATCTATCTACCTCTCTTATCGCCTGCTCCAATTAGCCGAGGTGTCATAAGCTCGTTATCCCCTGCCAGACGAGGGCTGCTGCTTCTGCTCCTCTAAGTATCCATTAATGTGTCTTATTTTTGATGTATATTTAAGATAATTTCAGGCCTCTGTGCTGCGAATATAAAATGCATTTCCTCTCCTGTGGGGAGTGCAGGGAATGCTATTTGAAATGGGATATACTTTCCCCATGGCAAGCACTTGCTCGAAACATTGTAATCAATGAATACAGGAAACATACTGGCGTCCATCATGTTTTGCCAGGCAATTGTCTAGAAAGAGTAAGAGTCTCCATCTTATCAGCTTTCAGAATATCTTGCTTCAGAACTGTGTCAGAGTCATTTCCTTGGAGAGATCACAGACCTGCTCTGCCCTCGCCATCTGCTAGAGAATGTTTCTTAAGAAGAAAGGAAGAGAACAATTTCTATGAGAATTATGTATTATTATGAGAAGTATCAGTTACTAACGGTCTCATTTCTTACAGTGTTACTAAAGAGCTCAGATGGATCTTTGCCTGAACGCACAGCTAAATGCAACAGGCTGGCATTCACAGTGGCTGCTGTGGGCATGACCAGAATGCCTGATCATCTTCACATTTCTGTGTGTGGATTCTCACTGTGCACAAATTGCCACCCATGTTTCCTAAATTATAACAGTGAGTACACTTGAATAAGTGCATAATTAGCATAATTAGTTGGAACACTTTGAAACGCCTGGTAGTCATGAAAGTTGTTACATAGATGCAAGTCTACCTTCCTTTCCTCCCATTCCACTGCCCAGACACCACTCCAGGCTCTATCACATTCAGTATGACTGGAAATTTAGCATTCGTTGCTATGGAGGAGAAAAGCAGCAGCAATTTTGCGTACAGCAAGCTCCCACAAACAGCAGTGTGATAATGGCTAGCTCATGCATTAGTTTTACTGATATAAAAGCAAAATACTGCGAATGCTGGAAATCTGAAATAAAAACAAGAAATGCTGGAACCACTCAGCAGGTCTGGCAGCATCTGTGGAAAGAGAAGCAGAGTTAATGTTTCGGGTCAGTGACCCTTCATTCGATGTTGGTTGAGGGATAAATATCCACATATGGTGACTGGGGAGAACTCCCACGTTCCACTCTTCTCCCTTTAGCGATCGTCGGATATTTTGCACCCACCCGAGGGGACAGACATTGGCCTCATTTTAACCTATTTGTGGGGTCATGAGATTACATATTATCGTGGATTGCAGATCTCTTGCTGATGATGACACACAGCGCTTGTAGATGCCCACTGTTCCGCAGCTAGATCTGTTCACAGGCCAAAGATGAATCCTGGGCCATTCCTTCTCTGTGTGTATGGGACACAGGCTGAAGATGGCGTCTGGAAATTTCCTGCTCTGTGGAAAATAACAAATTCAGAGCTTCCTGAATAATGGCAGAGACGGAGAATGAGAAGAAGTTGAAAACATGCATATGACAGATGTCAGTTGCATAATGCCATTGAGAACGTGGCTGAATATGCTTAGAGGATGTGAGAAAAGTAAATAAGAGAAGCAAACAGAGAGTATGAGAAGAGAATGGCAGGTAACATGAAGGGAATCTATACATACACACACACACACATATATATACATATATATATATATATATATCAACATGGGGTGGTAAAAGGAGGAGCGGGGCACCTAGAAGTGACTTTACATATAGAGGCAAGGGTGTGGCTGAGTTCCTAAATAAGTATCTTACATCTATCTTTGCCAAGGAAGAAGAACCTACCAAAGTCCTAGCGATGAAGGAGGAAGCTGAGACACTGGATGGGCGAAAAAGTGATAAAGAGGCTACATTAAATAGGTTGGTTGTGATTAAATTTGACCACTATAGAAAATGACTTGCAACTCGGAATACAGATGAAAATCTCAAAATTTGCTGGCAACACCAAACTAGGAGGTGGGGTAAACATTGAATATGCAATGAACCGGCTGCAACAGGACACCAATAGGCGACTAGAATGGGTAGAGAGGTGGAAAATATAATTTAATGCTGACAAGTGTGACATCAAACATTTTGGAAGAAGAAATAGGGACAGGTAATACAGTTCTAAAAATGGTGCAGGGACAGAGGGACCTGGGGGTGCGTGTGCATCGATCTTTGAAGGTGGTAGAACTCCTTCTGATAATACTGTGTTTTTTTATATTAATTTGAATTCAGCATACAACCTTTGTATCGTCAGTGTAAATCTATCTGTTGAGAATTATTATATACTAAGTTTCTCTTTTAACTGATAGTATTGGGGGTGGGGGGGGGGGGGTGGGGGTAGAATCGCAGATTAAGCTCTTGCGCAGATCCAAAATGGGTTATCTGTATTTCTTTAAATCTGTGACGATGATTTCCTGGGACATATGTGTACTAATACCGCAGCAGTTTGTTTGTAAAATAATTTACAAAGTTATCTGCAAACATAAAGTGTCACAGCATGGTGATAATTTGGACTCAAGGTTTTGCCCTTTGCACACACATTCTTAACCCATTCTGTCTATTTGGAGACAAATTACGTGTGAAAGGCAATATTAATTTTACCTCCAAACGAGTTGCAAGCAGTTCTCTCATTAAAGTAAAAGAATATGTAAAACGACCAAGCCTGGACATCATTGTCTATCTGAGATTAGAAGTGATAAAATAAATATATCTGAGCTGCTATTTCAAGCACTCCAAGGCAAACTTTACCTAAATTTTACGAGGATAACAAATTTCTATCAAATAATTACATCAGTCTAGGTAGTTCCTCAGTATAAAAAATAAAAATTATTTTGTGGAGAAATAAAGTAAACATTAACAATTCTTGCCAGCCCAACAATAGTGATATCTGAATTTGGGATTTTTTTAAAGTGATGACACGTCAAACACAATATAACGGTTCACTTTTGAGAATTAGCGAACATCTAAAACAAAGAACAGAATAAAACACATTCTGTTAATATGGGACCAAGTACGAACATTTGATATATGTTCTGAAGATATATTGGGAACATTGTATTCGACAGCAACGTTACTCCAGGATTCATGAGTGAGATAGAATAACAGCTAACGGGATGTGTAAAATGGAATAACAGGAAGTGATTGAGGGCAAGAGTTAGAGACAGGAAAATTCAGAGCAGGGTTGTAAAGCTCACCTGGGTAGATTGCAATTAGAATTAGAATTAGAATTAGAATTAGAATATTACAGCGCAGTACAGGCCCTTCGGCCCTCGATGATGCGCCGAGCTGTGAAACCATCTGACCTACACTATTCAATTTTCATCCATGTGTCTATCCAATGTCCACTTAAATGCCCTTAAAGTTGGCGAATCTACTACTGCTGCAGGCAGGGCATTCCACGCCCTTACTACTCTCTGAGTAAAGAAACTACCTCTCACATCTGTCCTATATCTATCACCCCTCAACTTGAAGCTATGTCCCCTCGTGTTTGCCATCACCATCCGAGGAAAAAGACGCTCACTATCCACCCTATCTAACCCTCTGATTATCTTATATGTCTCTATTAAGTCACCTCTCTTCCTCCTTCTCTCCAACGAAAACAACCTCAAGTCCCTCAGCCTTTCCTCATAAGACCTTCCCTCCATACCAGGCAACATCCTGGTAAATCTCCTCTGCACCCTTTCCATAGCTTCCACATCCTTTCTATAATGCGGTGACCAGAACTGCACGCAATACTCCAGGTGCGGTCTCACCAGAGTCTTGTACAGCTGCAGCATGACCTCGTGACTCCGAAACTCGACCACCCTACTAATAAAAGCTAACACACCATATGCCTTCTTGACAGCCCTATTAACCTGGTTAGCAACCTTCAGGGATTTATGCACCTGGACACCAAGATCTCTCTGCTCATCTACACTAACAAGAATCTTCCCATTAGCCCAGTACTCTGCATTCCTGTTACTCCTTCCAAAGTGAATCACCTCACACGTTTCCGCATTAAACTCCATTTGCCATCTCTCAGCCCAGCTCTGCAGCCTATCTATGTCTCTCTGTACCCGACAACATCCTTTGGCACTATCCACAACTCCACCGACCTGAGTGTCATCTGCAAATTTACTAACCCACCCTTCTACACCCTCTTCCAGGTCATTTATAAAAATGACAAACAGCAGTGGCCCCAAAACAGATCCTTGCGGTACACCACTAGTAACTAAACTCCAGGATGAACATTTGCCATCAACCACCACCCTCTGTCTTCTTTCAGCTAGCCAATTTCTGATCCAAAGCTCTAAATCACCTTCAACCCCATACTTCCGTATTTTCTGCAATAGCCTACCGTGGGGAACCTTATCAAACGCCTTACTGAAATCCATATACACCACATCCACTGCTTTACCCTCATCCACCTGTTTGGTCACCTTCTCGAAAAACTCAATAAGGTTTGTGAGGCAGGACCTCCCCGTCACAAAACCGTGCTGACTATCTCTAATGTACTTATTCTTTTCAAGATGATTATAAATCCTGTCTCTTATAACCTTTTCCAACATTTTACCCACAACCGAAGTAAGGCTCACAGGTCTATAATTACCAGGGCTGTCTCTACTCCCCTTCTTGAACAAGGGGACAATATTTGCAATCCTCCAGTCTTCCGGCACTATTCCTGTCGACAATGACGACATAAAGATCAAGGACAAAGTCTCTGCAATCTCCTCCCTAGCTTCCCAGAGAATCCTAGGATAAATCCCATCTGGCCCAGGGGACTTATCTATTTTCACACTTTCCAAAATTGCTAACACCTCCTCCTTGTGAACCTCAATCCCATCTAACCTCGTAGCCTGAATCTCAGTATTCTCAACAACATTTTCTTTCTCTACTGTAAATACTGACGCAAAATATTCATTTAACACTTCCCCTATCTCCTCTGATTCCACACACAACTTCCCACTACTATCCTTGATTGGCCCTAATCTAATCTAACTCATTCTTTTATTCCTGATATACCTAAAGAAAGCCTTAGGGTTTTCCCTGATCCGATCCACCAATGACTTCTCGTGTCCTCTCCTTGCTCTTCTTAGCTCTCCCTTTAGATCCTTCCTGGCTAGCTTGTAGCTCTCAAGCGCCCTAACTGAGCCTTCACGTCTCATCCTAACATAAGCCTTCTTCTTCCTCTTGACAAGCGCTTCAACTTCTTTAGTAAACCACGGCTCCCTCGCACGACAACTTCCTCCCTGCCTCACAGGTACATACTTATCAAGGACACGCAGTAGCTGCTCCTTAAATAAGCTCCACATTTTGATTGTTCCCATCCCCTGCAGTTTCCTTCCCCATCCTACGCATCCTAAATCTTGCCTAATCGCATCATAATTTCTTTTCCCCCAGTTATAATTCTTGCCCTGCGGTATATACCTGTCCCTGCCCATCGCTAAGGTAAACCTAACCGAATTGTGATCACTGTCACCAAAGTGCTCACCTACATCTAAATCTAACACCTGGCCGGGTTCATTTCCCAGTACCAAATCCAATGTGGCATCGCCCCTGGTTGGCCTGTCTACATACTGTGTCAGAAAACCCTCCTGCACACACTGGACAAAAACTGACCCATCTAAAGTACTCGAACTATAGTATTTCCAGTCGATATTTGGAAAGTTAAAGTCCCCCATAACAACTACCCTGTTACTCTGGAACATGTCAATCTGGTATCTATGTGCATTCTCCTTAAAATCAAGGAAGTGTAGTTGAGACAATAAATTAATAGCTTTCCCTTGGGGATATTTGTATCCTTGCATGTGAATCTGTTATGATTTGATAGTCTGGCCACTACCTGAGACAACAGGACCATGCAGAGTGAGATACAATAAGATTGTCAGTTAGACACTGCTTTGATCTTTTGATAAGATGCGTGAAAACTCAATAATGCCTTACGTCAGATTTCGCGTCGTGGAATCATAGAGTCATTATTGCACAGAATAGTCCATTTGGTCCAGTCGTCTTGCAAATCAATTTCACTAAAGTACCCATCCTTTTGAAATCATTCATCATTACGGCTTTCACAACCCTCGTAGGCAATGAGTTGCAGGTCATTTCCACGTGCTGTGTAAAAACGTTCTTCCTCACATCTCCGTCCATATCTTTCCCCAAACCTTAAATCTGTATCCCCTAGCCCTTAAACCAGCAGCTAACGGACTTGTCTTTGTCTACATTATCTAAACCTGTCAAGGTCTTGTACAACGCTATCGAATCTCCCCTCAATCTTCTTTGTTCCTGGGAAAAAAACACCAGCTTTTCCAATCCAAGCTTTAGCTAAAGTCTCTCATCACTGGAACTATTTTGGCAAATCCCCTCTGCACCTGTTCAATGACGCTAGCGTTCTTCCTAATGTGCGATGACAATAATTGGATGCAATACCCGAGTTGGGTCCTATCATTATAAAGTTTTGTAAAGGTTCAATAACACTTTCCTGTGTCATGGTCCGGAAGTTTTTTTTTGACAATATGCGATTTGCCTTTAAGGCTTGAAAAGGTTCTGCATTGCTTTAAGAACAAGCAAGTCTCAGGAGTTATGGAAAGGTGCATTTTCATAGCCTTGGAAACAGCCATTTGGAGACTACGATTCAAAGGGTGTATTGTTGGTACGATGGAAACAGCCACTGGGAGTGAGAATCATGTGATACTTTTATTTTACAATTAAGTTTTTGAACTGGCTTTGGTTGAAGACAATTTGCTCTGACAGAATAGAGACACACAGACACAGTCTGTTTAATTATTATCTCCCTAAAATTCAAAAAAAAGACAAGCCAAAACAGAGATCTCTGGTAATTTAAATTGAAGAAAAGGAAGTTAGACTGCGACAAACTTTTATCCCGCAAAAAACTCTAAAACCAGACTGATTCTGTTGAAAGTGCTTGCAAGTCGTTAATTGCTGAAATTCGCTGGAGAAGTAAATAAACAACCTGTGAACACTTCAAGCAACATTCTGTGAGGACTTTGAAAACATCTCGTGAGGACTTCAAGCAGCATTGGACTGTAAATTTTCTTCTATTTTAAATGTTGTTTATATTTTCATAGCGTTTACGAATATAGTTATTCTAATTAAAGAATTAATTTGTTGATTGAAAGACACCTGGTTTGATTAGCCTCATTCGGGGCTTAATAGATGTTACAATTTGACTGGGTCTTTCTTTAATTTGGGAAGTTTAAAGGATATGTTAGCCGACCTGTGGAGCGACGGGATTGAAGTAACAGGGCCTTGTTCCCACCACAATCAGAATCGTGTATTTTCATTGGGGTCTTTAACAGGAGTGGTCGATCATAACATATTTACTGGGGGATCGTCATGGGATTTGAATAATATCTTAATTGAGGGCTTGCTCTAGATTTGAATTGCATATTAATTGGGTTTCTGGATATGAAACATATCTTATTGGGTGTTCGCTCACAGTTGAATCATATTTAATTTGATGGATGGCATCTGGGATCAGAATCAAACTATTCTGGGGGGCTCGCATTTGGAATCAAAGTCATTAGTCATCCCTGGGATAACACATTTAAAACGGGTCTTGCGTTTGGTGTCGGATTAATTGCTCTCGAGTCCGGGATCTTATCAATTGGAAACTTGATTGTTGGGAACTAAATCTGACACCAATTACAATGAAAGTAAAAGAAGCTGGTCTCTTGTATAATAAGGTACAATCTATACCTTTAAAATGACTTAATGGCTGGAGCAGAGTTTTGGGGCAAGCAGAATGTTTCCCTGAGTGAGTTGATAATGTTAATTAAGAATAAATTAAAAGAATTGGCAGAGAAATTGGGGTTGGAATTGAAATCAGGTGCCAAAAAACAGAGATAATTGACATAATAGCCGAAGATCTGGAATTGGTAGAAGAAGAAGAAGAAAATGATGAAGGTGTTGATGGTGATGATTAAGGGCAATATGAGGAACAAGAAAGGGAATACGAGAGATGGGAAGGTAGTAATTCAGAGAGTGATGAAGTTCTATTGGCTAGGATACAGTTAGAGACAAAAACACTGGAGGCAGAAAAATTATTAAGAAAACTTGAATTGGAAAAAAGAGGTAAAGCAAAAGGAAAAAAAGAAAAAGCAATAGCAATTAGAAATATTGAACTTCAGAGAGAGAGTGAAAGAGAAGAAAGGGAATTTAGGCTAAAAGAGATGGAACTAAGACAAAAGGGTAGTCTTAAATCCAGGGAAAATTCGAGTCAGGAAGAATCCAAATTTAGATCAGGACCCAGCGTAAAGTTGTTTAAATTGATCCAGGCTCTTCCTAAGTTCGAGGAAAGGGACGTAGAGGCATTTTTCACATCTTTTGAAAAAGATAGCCAAACAGATGAAATGCCCAGAAGAAAGCTGGACATTGCTCATACAGGACAGGCTGGTAGGCAGAGAACAGGAAGCTTATGCCATGCTTCCTTAAGAGACTTCGGCAGATTATGAGAAGGCAAAAAAGGATATTTTCTCTGTGTATGAGTTAGTCCCTGATTCTTACCATCAGAAGTCGAGGAGCTTCCAGAGATTGTCTGGCAGACGTATGTAGAATTTGAGAGGGTGAAGCAAATGACCTTTGACCATTGGATACAGGTATTAAAGATAGAAACCATTGCGAGAACTTTCAAGAATTGATCGTCTGAGAAGAGTTTAAAAATTCGTAGTCAGAACTCATATTGTTAACCTGAAATTTTAGAAAGCTAGGGAAGCAGGAGAGATTGCTGATGATTTTGAGCTTGTGAATAAGCCAATCTATTTTGTCCGTCAGCCCCATAAACCCAACAAGTATAGAAAGTGGGAGAGTGAAAGGAAGGCAAGTAGCCAGGGACGAGAAGGAACAGCTGGGAATGCCCCAGGATCACCTCCTCAGGTGAGAATGTAAGGTGTTGAGGGCAGAAGCAAGGTTCACAAGTAAAAGTGGTATTATTGCAACATTGGGGCCATCATCATTCAGAGTGCTGGCAATTGCGAGGTTACCCCATAGGACTTGTTGGGGTACACAAAGTTAGAACAGAGGAAACAACTCTGACTGAGAGTATAGCAGACCAAGCTATAGCTTTAACGACAGCTATGAATGTGAAACTAGACACTAAAACTAAGAGCAGTGTCGAGGTTACGAATAAAATACCCGAGAGTTAAAATGATTTTTTTTTCTGTCAAAGGGGAGAGCAACTCCGTGTCCGGTAAACGGGGCAAGAAATTCTATCAATATAGTCACGGATACAGGAGCAACCCAAACACTCTGGCTGGGGAAAGATATGAGGTTTCCACTGCAGAGCGCCTTGACCGCTAAAGTTTTAGTTAATGCAATTGGCGGGGTGTGTGTACCGGTACCTTTGTATTAACTATGCCTAGAGAATGACTTAATAACTGGGGTAGTAGCTGTAGGTGTTGTCCACGGTTTACCAGTAAAGTGAATTGACCTACTGCTAGGAAACTATTTGGCAGGATCAAAAATAGAAGTTTCTCCTGTGGTGACGAAGGAACTATGTGAAATTTAGGAAATGGAGCAATTACAGGAGCAAGTTCTGAGAATATTTCCTATGTGTGTAGTTACCACAAATAGACAGACAGGCATCGGAAGCCTTATTTGGGGATTTAGATAATCCAAATGAAATGTTTAACAGATCATCTATCATTGCAGCACAGCAAGCTGATCGACAGATCTACCAGGTAGCACAGACGGCTCTGTCAGAAGCGGAGGTGAAAAAGGAGTTCCAGAAGAATATTGTATGGAAAACGGGGTTTTGAGCAGGAAATGGAAACCGTCTCATTGACCTGCCGACGAAGACTGGCTAGTTGTTGCACAGATAGTAGTACGACCTAAATATCGACAAGGATCATTAATGTTAGCACACGACATTCCTTTTTTTCAGTACAAAAGAGAATTTGGAAGACTAAATCACACATAGGAAAACATCATTACTGGCCAGGTCTTATAAAGGATGTGAGACAATTTTGTAGGACATGCCACACACGTCGAACGATGGGAAAACCACAACCTGCCAGAAAACCAGGGAATGAGGTATTAGTGTTGTTACCGTCAAAGGGAGTTTTAGTTTTAGTTTTAGAGATACAGCACTGAAACAGGCCCTTTGGCCCACCGAGTCTGTACCGACCATCAACCGCCCATTTATACTAATCCTACACTGATCCCATATTTCTACCACATCCCCACCTGTCCCTATATTTCCCTACCTATACTAGGGGCAATTTATAATGGCCAATTAACCTATCAACCTGCAAGTCTTTGGCATGTGGGAGGAAACCAGAGCATCCGGAGAAAACCCACGCAGACACAGGGAGAACTTGCAAACTCCATACAGGCAGTACCCAGAATTGAACCCGGGTCGCGGGAGCTGTGCTCACCACTGCACCACTGTGCCGCCCCAGGAGAACCAGTAAAAGCACGGTTCAGTGATTTAGAGTGATCAAAAGAGTGGTTAAGGTAGATTACCTGATTGACACACCTGATCACTGGTTGACGAACGGGTTCTGGCAATTTAGTATGCTCAAACCATATTAACACAGGGAGGAGGATAAGCCAGTGCAGGCATGTCAGGAAATCGGGACTGTGGAGACGGAAAGGTAATGTGAAGATGAGGCAGACATATACCTCGGAAATCCTCAGATTGAACCTCCAATTATCCAATCAACGAATCAGAATGGCGAGGAAAATTAAACAATAGGCTTTTACACTTAGAGGCAAAACAGTGTGAAGTCCTAACCAGTGTTTTCATTATGTTTCAAAAAGTTTGTAGGGATAAGCCAGGATATACAACCTTAGCCACACATGATGTGGGTATAGGGGGAGCCATTCCTTTAATAAAGGACATCCTTCTTGCGGAGATCCAGACAGACATGCCCAAGTGGAAGCTGAGGTGCAATGTATGCTGAAGGGCATTTCAGCTGAACATAGTAAGGACAGCTGGAATTCGCAGATGGTCTTGATGACAAAACTTGTTGGTTCAGCTGCAACTTGCATCGACTCGAGAAATGTCACTGTCGTAAAGAAGGCAGTCTCCTCCCCAAATTCTCATTTAAAGGACTGTGAGGGCAGAGTGGGCAACACCATGTGCATAAAAGAGATAAAAATGTTGGAAGGAACCTGTCAAATTCCTTTGAAACCCCATGGTAAGAAAAAAAACAGCTTCTGTTACCCGGACAGGGCTTTCAGTGTCAAGTGATGCCACATAGGTTAAGGGGTACTCGTGAAAATTCGCAGAGAATAGTGCACCCAGTAGTGGTCGGTGATCCTAGCTGTACAGCACACCCGACTGATGATTTGGACAATAGTGACACTTGGAAGGAAAGCACGGAACAATTGGAAGAGTATGCTGGTAAATTTGAAATGGGTTAATTGGAACAAACCTTTGAGAATTTAAAGCCAAATGATTCTGGTGGAACTTGCCGCTGTAGACTAAACATGTTTTTTCGTTTTGGAAATGTGTACATCTGTAAATGCATGGAAAAATATGTGTTAGCGTTTTTTTTTTTGAATTTGTGTTTTTTTCTTTTACCACTTGTAATGAAACGTATATCATGAATGGCGTTTCATGCCTCTAGGGGTGGACACGTCATGGTCCTGTAGAATTTTTTTTCTCTCGGGAATATGCATTTTGCCTTTTAGGCTTGCAAAGGATCAGTATTGTATTAAGAAGCAAGACTCCTCAGGAGTTACAGGAAGGTGCATTTCTCGTTACCTCAGAAACAGCCATTTGGAGACTGCGACTCAAGGGTGCATTCTCGATACCATGGAAACAGCCATTGGGAGTGAGACTCATGCAATACATTTGTTACAATTGAGTTTTTGAATTTGATTTGGTTGAAGATAATTTGTTCTAACAGAACAGAGATACACAGACATAGGACACAGTTGTGATGATAGCACCTGGAAAAAAGTGCTCTCAACCATTTAAACTGAAGGCGGAGGACTTTAGTCTGTTTATTAATTGTCTCTCCAAAATTCTGGAAAAAAAAAGACAAATCTCTAGCAATTTAAACTGAAGAGAGGGATGTTAGGCTTTGATGTACTTTAATCCCTCAAAAAAACTCTCAAGTCCGATTGATTCTGTTGAAAGTGTTTGCAAGTCGTTAACTGTTGAAAGTCGCTGGATAAGGAAAGCAACATCCTGTGAAGACTTCCAGCAACATCCTGTGAGGAGTTCGAATAACATTCGGTGAGGACTTCGAGCAACATCCCGTGAGGACTTCAGGCAACATTGGATTGTTACTTTGCAAGGACTCTATTGTTTTTCTATTTTAAGTGTTGTTTATATCTTCATAGGGTTTACGAACTTAGTTCTTCTAAATAAAGAGTTAATTTGTTGATTTAAAGGCACCTGGTATGGTTAGCCTCATTAAGGGGCTAATAGATGGCACACTTTGGCTGGGTCTTTCTTTAATTTGGAAATTTTAAATGATATGTTAGATTGAATCAACAGTGCGTTGGTCCCACCACAATCAGAATCGTATATTTTGATTGGGGGCTTTGACAGGAGCGGTCGGTAAAAACACTTGCTTTTGGACTAAATATCTCGATTATTTTTTTTTTAGTTTAGAGATACAGCGCTGAAACAGGCCCTTCAGCCCACCGAACCTGTGCCGACCAACAACCACCATTTATACTAATCCTACATTAATCCCATATTCCTACCACATCCCCACCTTCCCTCAATTCTCCTACCACATACCTATACTAGGTAGGTTAAAGGGTACTCGTGAAACTTCTCAGAGAATAGTGCACCCAGTAGTGGTCGGTGCTCCTAGCTGTACAGCACACCTGACTGATGAGAAGGACAATAGTGACACTTGGAAGGAAAGCACGAAACAATTGGAAGTGTGGTCTGAAAGAAGACGGTTGTGAGGGGATATTATAGGGAAGTATGACTTTGGCCTTCATCAATCAAGTGTTTTCGACCCCAAATGTTTAAAAGGGACCAATTCATAAACAGGTAGCAGTGACGATAATATGATTAGACGTCACATTCAGTTTGAGGGAGAAAAAAGTCCAGGACTAGTATTTTCCACTTACACAAGGGCAATTACTAGGGCATGAAAGCAGAGCTAGCTAAAGTGAAATGAAAAATTAGGTGAAGTGATAGGTCAACAAAGATACAGTGGCAGACATTTAAGGGGATATTTCAGAGTACACACAATAGAAACATACCAACGAGAAAGAAAATAAAATCTAAGGGGAGGACTCACCATGCCTAGTTAACTAAAGAAGTTAAAGATAGTATCAAACTTAAAAGAAAACAAAACATAGGATTACATAAAGATGGGTGGCAAGTCAACAGATTGGACAGAATATAAAAAGTAGCAAAGAATGACCGGAAGATCAATAAGGAGGGGAAAATAGAGTATGAGAGAAAGCTAGCTGGAACATAAAGGCAGAACATAAGAGTTTCTATATATGTTTGAAAAAAAGCATTCAACAAAATGAGCATTGGTCCGATAGGCAGTGAGTCTGGGGAATGAATAATAAGTAGATGGCAGATGAATTTAGCAGGTATTTTTTTTAAGAGATCCAGCACTGAAACAGGCCCTTCGAGTCTGTGCCGAACATCAACCACCCATTTATACTAATACTACACTAATCCCGTATTCCGACCAAACATCCCCACCTGTCCCTATATTTCCCTGCCACCTACCTATACTAGTGACAATTTATAATGGTCAATTTACCTACCAACCTGCAAGTCTTTTGGCAGGAAACCGGAGCACCAGGAGAAAACCCACGCAGACACAGGGAGAACTTGCAAACTCCACACAGGCAGTACCCGGAATCGAACCTGGGTTCCTGGAGCTATGAGGCTGCGGTGCTAACCACTGCGCCACTGTGCCGCATCGGTTTTCACCCTACAGCATACAAGCAACATTCCAGTAATAGCTGCAGTCGGGAAATGCAAAGGAGGGAAGAACGGAAGAAAATTACAATCGGCAGGGAAGTGGTACTGAAAGTATTTTTGGAACTGCGGGCTGACAGGTCCCGTTCCTAATGGACTTCATCCTAGGCTCTTAAAGGAAGTGGCGAGTGAGATAGTTGATGTGTTGCTTTCGATTTTCCAAAATCCCCTCGATACAAGGAAGGTTCCATTGGATTGGAAAATAGTCAATGTAGCCACTGTATTCAAAAAGGAAAGGAGACAGAAAGCAAGAAACTACAGGCCAGTTAGCTTAACATCTGTAGATGTACTGTACTTAGATTTCCAGAAGGCATTTGATAAGGAGCGACATCAAAAGATATTGGGAAAACAAAAGCTCATGGTGAGGCGGGTGACATTTTGGCAGGGGTAGAGGTTTGGCAAGCTAATAGGAAACGGAGAGTAGGCATGAATGGGGCATTTTCTGGTTGGCAAGATGTAACGAGTGGTGTGTCACAGGGATCAATGCTAGGGCCTTAACATTTTACAACTTATGTAAGTAACTTGGATGAAGGGACCGAAGGTATGGCTGCAAATTTGCAGATGGCACAACAAGAATTAGGGAAGTAAGCTGTGAAGAGAGCATAAAACGACTACGAGCTGATACAGATAAGTAAACTGAGTGGCAAACATCTAGCAAATGGAATATGATGTGGTAAAATGTAAAATTGTCCATTTTGGCAGGAGGAATAATTAAAAGCATATTATCTAAATGGTGAGAGATTGCAGACCTATGGAATGCAGAAGGATCTGGCCATACTAGTGCATCAATCACAAAATAAGTTAGTATGCAGGTTCAGAAATTCAGAAAGCTAATAGAATGTTATCAGTTATTGTGAGAGGAATTGAATGCATACGTTAGGAAGTTATGCTTAAGCTCTACAGGGCATTGTTAAGACCACATCTGAAGTATTGAGTACAGTACAGGTCTCCTTATTTAAGGAATGATGTAAGTGTGCTCTAAGCAGTTCAGAGAAGGTTTACTAGGCAATATACAGAATGGATGGGTAGTCTAATGTGGAAATGTTGGACAGGATAATCTTGTATCTACTGGAGTTTAGAAGAGAAAGTGTGGACTTGATTGGAACATATAAGATCCTGAGGAGTCACGATAGAGTGCATGTGGATATGATGTTTCCTCTTGTGGGAGAATATAGGACTCGGGGTAACTGTTTTAAAATAAGGGGTCGCCCATTTAAGACAGAGATGAGGGTTTTTTTTCTCTCTCAGAGGGTCGTGAGTCTTTGCAACTCTCGTCCTCAAAAGACGGCGGATGCAGTATCTTTGAATATATTTAAGGCAGAGGTACATGAATTCTTGATAATCAAAGGGGTGAAATTTAATAGTGTCGAGGAATGTGAAGTCCACATTACAATCCAATCAACCATGATCCTATTGAGTGATGTAGCAGGATTGAGGGCCGAGCGGCCTACTTCTGCTCCTAGTTCATTTGTTTGTTTGGATAGGTTGGGGTTGTTTTTCTTGGAACAGATGAGGCTGAGGGGCGATCTGATTGACATGTAGAGAATTGTGAGGTGCCTGGGGTGAGGTGCCATACATTTAAAGTGATTGGTACAATGATTATAGGGGAGATCAGGAGAAGAGATTTTCTTTCATCTGGAGAGTGTTGGAGGTCCAGAACTCACTACCTGAAAGAGTAGTAGTGGCAGAAGCCCTCAACTCATGTTAAAGAGGTCTGTATACGCAGCTCATGTTGCATAACCTGCAGAGCTACGGACCAAATGCTGGAAGGTGGCTTCTTTTTGGGCTGGTGCAGACACGGTGGGCCATGTGGCCTCTTTTGTGCCGGAAACTTTCTATGCTTTTATGAATCTGCGAGCAGTCTGAGTAGAATATAACCACTCACTAATAAGAGTTATCACTTCGAATCATTTCAGTTCTGGAAAATAAGGCGTTAAAGGGTTAATTGATTCTTATGCCCTCAATTCCTACAATGGAGAGGAAGAAGGAAGAGAAAGAGGCTGGCAAGGAGTAGGAGAGTACCAGGTGGCTGAGATGGAGAAAAAGGGGGCGGCACAGTGGCGCAGTGGTTAGCAGTGCAGCTTCACAGCTCCAGCGAACCGGGTACAATTCTGGGTCCTGCCTGTGTGGAGTTTGCAAGTTCTCCCTGTGTCTGCGTGGGTTTTCTCCGGGTGCTCCGGTTTCCTCCCACATGCCAAAGACTTGCAGGTTGATAGATTAATTTACCATTATAAATTGCCCCTAGTATAGGTAGGTCGTAGGGAAATATCGGGACAGGTGGGGATGTGGTAGGAATATGGGATTGGTGCAGGATTAGTATAAATGGGTGGTTGATGGTCAGCACAGACTCGATGGGCCGAAGGGCCTGTTTCAGTGCTGTATCACTAAACTAAACTAATGGCAAGAGTGAGAGAGAAACATTTCACACGAGGAAGAGTCAGAGGAATATGTGTGGTGTAAGTAACAGAGAGAGAGGGAAGAGAATAAGGGAGAAAGGGATAGATCAGCATCCAGAGGATAAAATGGTTACAGCACAGCCGAAGGCCATTCAGAACGTAGTGTTTATGCTAGCTGTTTGTAAGAGCACTCAGCAAGACCCATTCTCTTGCCTTAGCTTTGCTTTCAGATATTTGTCGAATTCCCTATTAAAGGCTTCAGTTGTATCTGCCTCCACCATATGCTCTGGTAGTGCCTTCCAGATCCTAATCACTCGCTGCATAAAGATGTTTCTTTCCTCATATCGCCATTGCTTCTTTTGCCAATTACCTTACATTGATGTCCTCTGGTTAAGGATCATTCGGGCAATGGGAGCAGTTTCTCCCTATCTGCTCTGTCCAGATGCCTCATGGTTTTGAACACCTCTATCAAATATCCTCTTAATATCCTCTTAATCTTCTCTTCCCTTCACCATAGAGAATAGGCCCAGCTCTACCAACCTATCACTATAACTGAATTCCACATCATAGGAACAATCCTCATGAATCTTTTATGTGCCGTTTCTAATGTGTTAACACCCTTTGTAAAGGAAGGCCCAGAACTGATCACAATAGGTAACTGGACACAGGTGAGGACAACCTATTGTTTTATAGATGTTTATCAACACTTCCTTATTTTTGCACTCTGTGCCTTCACTTACAAATTACAAGATCCCATAGTCTTGCTCACCCTTCGCTGCAACTTTCAATGATTTGACCACATATAACCCAAGTCCCTCTGCTCCTGCATCCCTTTACATTTGCATCCTTTATTTTATATTGCGTATTCTCATGCTTCCTACCAAAATGAATCATGTCACACTTTTCTGTATTAAATTTCGTCTGCCACTGATTCCACCAGCCTATCCATGTCCTCTTGAATTTATCCCTCTCCTCCATAGAATTCGCAATACTTCCAAGAGATTTCTGATGTGCAAGTTTTGAAATTGCGCCCTGCACACCCAAGGCTAGGTTATTAATATATACTAAAAATAGGGGCGGTCCGAATATCGACACCTGGCAAACATCACTATATACCTTCCTTCAGTCCAAAATGCACCCCTTCACAACTGCTCTCTGCTTCCTGTCACTGGGCGAATTTCGTATCCATGTTGCTGCTGTCCATTCTATTCTAACTATGCTGAAAGCCTGTTATGTGGCACTTTATCAAATTCTTTTATGAAGTCTATGTGCACCACATCAAACACATTTCTCTAATCAGCATTTTCTGTTACCCTATCAAAGCAACTGAAGCATGTTATCGAACGAGTGGCTGAATTTCCTTAATTAATCCCCATTTGTCCAAGTGACTGTTACATTTGTCCCTAATTATCGTTTCTAAAAGCATTCCCACCGCCGAGGTTTAACTGACTGGTCTATGGTTATTGGAATTATACCTACAAACGTTTTGAGCAAGGGTTTAACATTTGTAATTCTCCGGTCCTCTGGCAACACCCCTATCTATAAGGGGGAATAGGAGGATTATGTTAGTGCTTCTGCATTTTCCACCCTTAATTTACTCAGTATCTTTGGCTGAATCCCATCTTGTCCCAGCGGCTTATCAACTTTATGTACATCCTCCTCCTTCACTATGGCTGGGGGAGAAATTTCTTCCTTGATTACAACATATGCAAAGTATTCATGCAATACTTCAGCCATGCCCCCTGTCTCCACGTCTGCATGCTATTTTCGGTCCTAATCTGCCCCATTCCTCCTTATACCACCCTTTTTACTATGTATCTGCCTCTCAAAAAAATAGTTTACTTTATGTTAGCAGTCAGTCTTTCCTCATTCTCTCTCTTTGTTTCTCTTATTTATTTTTTACTTCCCATCTGAACCTTCCACATCCATTCTCTTTCTCAATTCTATTTTCAAATTGAGTTCCATCATATGCACCCTATTCCTACTTGTTCTCAATTCTATTTCTTTCATCGTCCAGGAAGCTCTTGGTATTTTTGCCCTACGTTTCCCTCTCATGTAATGCCTCTCAACTGCACCCGAACAATCTCGACATTGAAGGCAGCCCATTGTTCAGTTCCAGTTGCGCCTACCTATCTTTGATTCCAATTTACTTGGGCAAGATTTGTTCTCACTCCATAGACTTTGGTGGAAACCCAATTAATTATTGTGTCTTTTCTTTTTGCATGGCTATCGTAAATCTTATGATGTCATTGTCTCCTCAATGTCCCCGTACTGATACTTGATCCACTTGTTCCACCTCATTTCTGAGAATTAGATCTAGAAATTCTCCTTTCATCATTGGACGGTGAGAAAAGCAGAGTCTAGATACTATTGCTCTTTACAATATTGCTATCCCTATTAGGATGGCTACATTACCCCATTATAACTGTTCTATAATTCTTAATGCTCTGTGTAACTTCCTTGCAAACCTGCTCCTCTGTTTCTTTCCGACTAGTTGGTGACAGAAAGAATACCCACAGCAAAGTAATTGCATCTGTACTTTTAAATTCTTTGATGCAATGTGCACATTACTGGCAATACCAGGATTTGTTGCCAGTTCCCAATTGGTTTGCTTTGACGTTTCAGATGGTACTTATGAATCAATATATTTCTCTGGGTCTGGAGTCCCATGTAGGTCAGATCAGGTGTGGACAGCAGATTTGCTCTTCTAAAGGACATTAGTAAACCTGTTTTTTTTCAATTAATGTTAGCTTGAATGCACCGTTACTGAGACTAGCTTTCAATTCCATATTTTTAGCAACCAATTTAAACCGCACTTGCTGCCATGGTGTGATTTGAACACAGGTCCTTAGAATGTTAGCCTGAGTCTCTGGATTAGTGCATCAGAGACATTATCACTAAGCCACCCACTCCACTTAGCTCTAACGATGCAGAATACTTCATTGAGCCTCTAGGACATCTGTTCTCTCTACCAATGCAATATTCCCTATATTCAAAACAGATAAACATTCTCCTTCCCTTCCTTCCCTCTCTTTCCCAAACCCCTTATATCCAGGAATATCAGGATGCAGTCCTGCCATTTCTTTCTTTTTAAACTAGATCTCCATTATTTTCAGAACATCATAATTCCACATGACTATTTACACCTGCAGTGCATCAAGCATATTTACCATTCTCTACACATGCACAAACATGCACAGTATACTGTTGAGAAAATCCAACATGACAAATGGGAAATATTAGTTTAATCGATGGGAAATTTGCCTGAGACTTTTACTGGAAATTGCCAACAGAAGTCAAAAAAGGAGGACAGCTAGCAGCTAAGATGGCTACGAATATTTAATTTGAAACACCAAAGGATTACGCTGGAGGCAAACATGATTTATGAAGCCTAGCCAGAACATTGTGGTGTTCTGTGCCTCAATTACCTGAGGTGACTTTGCAAATGTACTTGTCAAGAGCCATCGACACCCATTGAACTTTGCAAGAGCCATCTTCCCCAGCAAGTATGTCTGGGGAGCCAGAGGAGAGAGCGTTGAATTCCAGAGAACATTCCAGAAGAAACTCATTAAAATGCAAATGGTGGTCATATCATATGACCGCTTGTGCATCTCTGGGATTTTGTGAGTTGTGGCTCAGAAAGCAAGACAGTAACTGAAAGTGATAAAGGGTACAGCTCTCTCCCTCTCGCTCTCCCTGCCTCCAATAGAGATCCAGAGAATCCTCAAACTGTAGCTGGTGAAGCCAAGTCTAGAGATCCCTACATGGCCCAGCTCGGGCTTCTGAACGCTCGGGCTTCTGAACTAAAATTTCAAATAAGTAACTCTAGGACTACCGGATTGCAGTTAAATTCCATTTATTACAGACTTTACTCCAACCCCCAACTCTGGTGTTCCCTCTGTAATCTATGTGTGTACGTGTGTGTGTGTTGTGCGAATGTGGGCTTGGATGCGCAGCATATTTTAAGAAATTTTAACTGGCTTAGAGTGCTATCTCAGATCTTTCCTGTTTAAATTCAAGAAAACCTGTCTGGATCATTTGCAATTACATTAGAAGAACAGGAACAATCACTCACTGAGGTGGTAAGTTCAATCACTGTATTAAAAAAAGGAAATACTCTGTTGCAGTCAAAGCAAAGAAGGGGCGAAAGGTGGCATGAAAACACTTCCTCACCTGATCATAACAACACCTAATTTAGACCTTATTACATTCACTCGTACACTGCCTCCAACTAATTCTTCACTATTTTAATACTCCAATGCAATCTCTGTCTGCCAATTCTCTATGCAGCTGGGTTCGACTTCAAATTATTATCTCCTGAAACCCACATACCTGCCGAGAAAGAGAGAAACAAAGGGACAACGATGGAGATAGAGACAGAGATAGTCACATAGCTGGATAGGGAGAGTGACAGAGATGGAGAAAGGCAGAAAAAGACTGACATGTAGATAGCAGCTTTCAATATGTAGATGGAAAGACAGCCTTGGAGATAGAGAGGGAGAAAAGAAATAGATAGGTAGATGGATGGATAGATAGATAGATAGATAGATAGATAGATAGATAGATAGATAGATAGATACTTAGAGGGAGAGAGAGAGACAGAGGAGGAGAGAGAGAGAGATGTAGAGGGGGAGACTGAGGAACAGAGTGGAGGAGATTGGCGCAGATAAAAGCCAGAGGGGTCGAGATTGACCGAGAGAGAAAGAGGGATAGACATGCAGAGAGATGCAGACGCAGGGGAAAATAATGAGATAGGCAGAGTGGTAGAGATGAAAAGAAACAGTGATAGAGAACAGAGAGGGAGAAAGATGGAGAAATAGATGGGCAGATAAAGAAAGAGAGATAACGATCGACAAGGTGAGAGAGAGACAAGGATAGAGAAGGAGAGAGAGAGATACAATTGTCACAGGTGGGGTGAGAAACAGAGAGATAGAAATGGGGAGAGGGAAAATGGGGAAGATATTCTGCACAAGAGGAAAAAAAGCTGGTGACAGGCAGGGAGTCAGGCAGAAATAGGGTGACTTAAGGACACATGTGGAGAGAGACAGAGAGCGAGAGAGAGAGAGAGAGAGAGAGAGAGAAACAATGGTAGAGACAGTGAGATCTGGGACACAAATGGGCTCTGGGGTTTCCAGGTTGTCACCTATCTATCTCTCCGTGTCTACTTCTCTCCATTGGTATAAATTGCCCCTAGTATAGGTAGGTGGTAGGGAAATATAGGGACAGGTGGGGATATGGAATTAGTGTAGGATTAGTATAAATGGGTGGTTGGTGGTTGGCACAGACTCGGTGGGCCGAAGGGCCTGTTTCAGTGCTGTATCTCTAAACTAAACTAAACTAAACTAAGATAACCCCATTCTGATCAGACCCACAGCACCCACTGTGATTAGCAGCTTTGTTCATTTTTCTGTGGGTCCAGTGCGGGTTTAGTTGAAATCCAGCTGACCTTTTCAGTGACGCCTTTTTTGAAACAATTCTTGAAGTCGTCTGCAAAGCAACTCACGCCTCAAAAATTCAGATTATCAATAACATATAATCTCAGAATCAGAATTAAAATCATTTTAGACTTCTGTGCTGCGAGTATAAAATGCACTTTCCATCCCTTGGGAACTGTCGGGAATGGAATATGAAATTGGATATAGTTCAAGTCTTTGAAATCTTTCAGCTCTTTCTATGATTTCATTAATTTAGCAATGAGATTGAGTGGGTATTTCACTGCGTTCCTCAGCTCCTCTCTGAATTTAGTTTGGGTCACTGCGTAGATACACGTGTTAGTGCAGGTACTGAGAGCCTGCAGCATCGCTGATGTTTGTTCTGTGATATAGTGAGGGTCAGTAACAGAGTAGAAATACCGAATATCAGCAACTCTTCTATAGATGTTATACACAACCGGTGTCACCCATAAGAGTATAAAACTGCCGGATATACTGAAGAGTAAAATTATTGATTTCCTTCGATTCTCCATTTCAGGATCCTTGTGATTCTCTCCATTGCTGTGGCCTCGGAATCCCCTGCGGACTTTATTGCTCACCAAAATACGTCTCACAGTTAGAACATTGAGCAGCAAAATCAGAAAGAACGGGGCACAAGGGGTTAAAATGTAATGAAACAATTCAAATGCGGCCCATGCAGGTAAAATAAATAAGCTTGGTTTATTGACACAACCCATGGGAATATTATCAATGATATAATCGTGTTGCTGTGTCAAGTACCAGGGGGCAGACTCTAAACAGCCCAGCATACTCACTGTTCCGGCAACGACAACCGCCGTTTTCTCTGTGCAATAATATTTTTGCAGCTTCTCACAGCAAATGGCCACAAATCGATCAATGGTGAAAGAGACTGTGAGCCAGACAGAAACCACAGTGGCTGCAAAACGCAGTACAACAATGAGACGACACACGGGAGTAATTCTCAGGAATGAATCTGGGAAATAAATTAAAACAATCCAAATCAATATGGGATCACAGATAACGACCAGGAGATCAGCCACTGCCATTCCCACCAGATAGAGTGTGATAGAGAGACCGCACTTTCCTCGGGACAGGATCATAATCGCCACGAAGTTGACTGGAAGATAAATAAAAGGAAGCAGAGAAATTACTGATCAGATCTGGAAACAAAGCAGCAATTTTACATGATCTGGGCTGAAATTTCCAGCTTTAATGCTGCATCGAACAGTGAAATCTGGTTCAATGATCTGGGCAGTGCTTTGCCATAGTGAAATGCTTGAAACACAATAATTAATAATAAATTGAGGGATCGATACAAAAAGATAATATGGTCAGCACCGGATTTAATGTAAGAGCTGAGTGTGGCCGCAGTGCAAGTGGGGAAGGAAGAAGAGTTTTTACAGAGTGGGACCCCAATGGGTTAAATTGGGGTTTGGCTCCTGAATAATGGCTGCGAAGGTTTGGGGACAGCGAATGGTGCAGATTGTTTGTCGCTATGGGTTCAGAGAGCCGGTCCGGGCTGGTACCAAATGAAAAAGGCTGAGAGCTGCTGCAGCTAGTTTGTTGGTTGGGGTTTATTTGCGAGAGGCAGCTGGAGGTGAAGCCAGTGAGTGAAGCTGGGAGAGTGAGAAGGAAAAGGGCATGTTGGAGCTGGAGGGGCGACAGGAGAAAATGGTTTGGGTAAGTCGATAAACTGAAGCAATGGATGAGGAGACAGGGTATTCAATGAAGTGAGAGGAGAGGCTGAGAATCGCAAGGAAAGACTGCAGCACAGTATTACAGGACATCTAATCTATAGATCCCAGTAACTTTTCTCAATTATTACATCCAAACAATAATACCTTGGTGATAGAGAACTATTCGTTGGGTATAAAATATGCTCAATCCATTTACTTATTGCATTCAATTAAAGTTCAATACAAAAGTGTTCATAAAATATGCCTAGATTTTTATTGAGTTCAGCCATCATATCGATTTGCAAATACAACATTTAGCTAATGAATCACTATAAGCGAATAACTGCATCTATTCTAATGATTTATTCAGAAAGTAAGGAAGGAAAAATGAACTTTCTCTTAAACGGAGTGAGGACCTGAAAGAGGTAAACAGACAGGCAGCGAGACCAACAATAAAACTCACCCAATCTGAGAACATCTGAATAACAACTTCAACTCACATCTCCTCTCACTAATTGGTCAGGAAATTCCTGAAATGTATACTTGTTAATTATTCTCTCTTTCGTTTTGTTTACCTCTTTCTGTCTGTTTTGGTCTCCCTACACCTGCTCTCCTTCCTTCTCTCAGTTGCCATTTCTATCCCTCTGGATCACACACGCACTGCAAACTGTTTCTCAATGCTTCTTTTTCACCTCCTAAGTAAACCTAGAATCCCGCGCCTGTATTCTGTTCATCACACCATATGCCATGGGAAGACTGATTTATGGCCTCGCAGGAATTCAAGGGATACGGGTGGAAAGTGGAGATGAATCCTAAAATCAGCCGTGAACATTTTTAAATGGTGGAGCAGGCTTGTTGGGCCTTATGGTCACTTCCTTTATTTCTTGTGTTCTTGCGTTCAATGATTCTATTCTCAGAGTACGTTCGTTCAATGAGGAAGCTGCTGTGAAGATTCTAATGTATTTACAGATTAACTATGCCTCCACCTGTTCAGCTGTACTGTTCATTTCATCTACAATGCATGGAAAAATCTAATCGAAAGATTCTTCCAGACAAATCTCACAATCTTTGAATTTCTTGCACATGAATTTATAAAGTACCCTGTTAGATAGCGATATTGCCGAAATAATAATATGAATTAAAAAAGATACACATCAGCGCTTCAGCCTATAATCTGCAGGGACATTTAAGAAAAGCTCATGATTTTAACAGAAACAGTTTAAACTGATTCAACATCACATAAACAGTTTTTATTCTACAATGTAGACAGTGAAGACCTCCAAAGTGAAGTAGAGAAGGAGATGTGAAAGAGTTAGCAGCAAACTCAGTTCAGTAGCCAGACCTCTGACGGAGCATCAGACACACACAGAAAAACAAATATACAATAGAGATAACCAATAAACACATTGAAATCCAAGTCAAATGGAATTATGTTACGGGGATGGAGGACTTTCTGCTGCCAACTTTTAACACTGAGACATCGAGCTGTTTCATTAAGAATCACTGAAAACACATTCATAAAGAAAGTCGAGGACCAGTTCGTTCCACAACATGAAACTGTTAACAGCTTCCGATACTCTGCTTACTGATCTTAGACCAGACACCTAATTCAAATGCATTCATAACACAGAATCATCCGGTAACAACACCAGCTTTGGATAATCAAAGATTAAAACAGACATGATGCAGCCCCTACAAGACTAATACAGCTGAAATTAGGAGATGCCATTAATCAACTGATGGAACAGGTGGTTGTGTAAAACATTGAGAAGTGATACCGAGCACAGTAGTTTTAAACCATTAACGGCTGAGATACTGACTTACCAGGAACTCCAATTGCTGACAGAATAGGAAAATAAATATCTTGTATCTGATAGAGTACTGGATATCCCATATCTGTAAGATGTATTGACTTCTGTAAGCCTGGAACCCACAGCTCCAGCGGGCATTCTGAGTTTATCCATCCTAATAAGTCCTGATTTATACAGGGGTAAAGTCTCCGCTGACATTGTTCTACCCAATCGTTGCTATTAGTTACACTCACCTGAACAAACACATTGCATCAGCAGCTTTGCTTCTCACGTAAATAATGTGGAGGATAACATAGAAACATTTGAAAGCCCAGGATATTAACGAAGTAAGACCTCTGACGGGAATAAATCAGAAAGTTATACTCAATCAGCACAGATCCTACAATTCTGACTGGTGTGATTTAAAGTTTCCATATTATTACATTGACCATGATTTTTCCCTGTCGATTCAATTTTAAATACTACTGCTTTGTTTGCTGTATTCACTGAAGCCAGGGATAGAGGCAGACCTGTTTTACTCTATTCCTGCAGTTTCCGAGTTAAAATGTAAACTTTGAGTCCTGACTCGGTGTCACGTTCAGGATTCGAGCCAAATTACTGTTGTTAATATCTGGAAACGGACACTGAATAAGTTCTGTTAACATTCCTCTCTCTGTTATTTCACTGCAGATATTTACCTGTTTCTTCTAAATTGGTTAATGTCTCCAGTAAAATTAGAACTCTGCCACCTCCTGACTCCATGCCTCCAGTTCATTTCTGACCGGCCACACATCAATGTCAACAGGTCCAAATCTCTGCTGCTGATGTCCAGTCCTTACCAAGTCCGGCACGCCCATCACCCTCATCTTCACTGACCCACATTGGCTCGCATTTCCCTAACACCTTATAATTAAAATTCTTGTTCTCACTTCGTGTTCTCACCCCTCCCCATCTCTAGCCTTGCCACCAAATCTGCAGCAAATCTATCCGTGGTCTCTCCATACCTCTGACATTGACCTCTTTCAGTAGGTCTGACATCACTTGGTTATATTCCAAACGATATAATTTTAAATAATGGATACAGTGAGGCAATGTACACTTAATGGCACAGTTCTAAAAGCAGGAACAGGAGAAAATACAAACATACTAACATACAAAACTAAGAGGAGGATGAGACCAGTTGCACACCCACCCCCGCCCCGCCCCGATCCCACAACTTTCAACAAGGCCATGCCTGATGTAATTGTAGCCTCAATTCCACTTTCCCGCCGACCCTCAATAACATTTCATCCCCTTCTTTATCAAGAATATATCTACTTCTGCCTTAAAACAATGTTCAAAGACTCTGCTTACACTTCCCTTTGATGAAGAGAATTCCAAAGACCCATGGCATGCTGAGAGGAACAAAAATCCTCATCTCTGTCTTAAATGGACGAACTCTTATTTTTTGAACAATGACCCCAAGTTCTAGATCTCCCACAAGAGCAAGCATACTTTCTTTTTCCACCCTGCCCAGGCCCCTCATGATCAAGTCTCCTCTTGCTTCACAAAATACCAATGGGTACAATCCTAGTCTGTCCTACCATTCCTGATAAGACAACCTGCCCATTCCTTTTATTCATCGAGTAAACCTTCTCTGAAGTGTTTACATTGCATTTATATCCTTCTTTAAATAAAGTAAATGTCTGCAGTATAATACCGTAGAGGGAAATGACAATGGGACGTTTTCAGTCTTCATCCCCTAATAACACTCATAGTCATAGCTAGGCTGCAATCTGAACGCGGCCACAGGTCAGGGACTGAAAGTTCACATTTTAACTGGGAACTTGCAGGAACAGAGCAAATAGGTCTACTTGTGTCCCCGAATTTAGTGAACATTCCAGACAAATCAGGAAAAGTTATAATTTAATCTGGAGGAGTGAAAATGGTCAATGCAATCATATGAAGTCTGTAAATGACGTCTGTCATCATTGTGGGATCATTCTTGTGTGATGAGTATGACGGGTGGCACAGTGGCACAGTGGTTAGCAGCACATTCTTACAGCTCCAGCGAGCTGCGTTCCATTCTGTTTGCTGCTTGTGTGAAGTTTGCAAATTCCATCTGTGACTACGTGGGTTTTCGCTGGTTGCTCCAGTTTCCTGCAACAGCCAAAGAGTTGATGGTTGATAGATAAATTGGCCATTATTAATTGCCCCTAGTATAGCTAGGTAGTAGGGGAATTGTGGGCGTGTGGTAGGAATATGGGATCAATGTAGGATTAGTGTAAATGGATGGTTGATGGTGGGCCGAAGGGCGTGTTTTAGTGCTGTATCTCTATATAAATAAAACAAAAATAAAAGCTGTCAGCTTTATTCTGGAGAGGTCTAAATGAAATAATACACTGGACTTTGTGATGCTTGGGTTTTATCTACCACATTATGTACATCAGAGTCAAAGCTACTGCCCTGGTTTATTTGCTCATGGGTGAGTATAGCTAATAATAATCATCAGGGATATAACGACGTTAGAGGAGTCTTACTCCCTTATAAATCAGGACTCATTGGAATTGATCAGCTTGGAGTGGGTTCCCAGGGGAAGAGAAGTCTCTGCCTCTCACACGAATGGGATAATAAGGAGTCTTTCAGATGGAAGAAATTTACTATCATTTTCTTGCAGGTTTTGAAAAACCTGATAAGACGGCTTCTTAGCAGTTAGTGGTGCAAATAGATGCTAACTGTGCTGCTGTTCGCGGTACTATTCTGCACTGTGTGTTTGCAAACAGGTGCTAACTGTGCTGTTGTTTTCGTTACTATTCCACACACTGTATTTTACAAAGTCGCCTGCTCTGTTTCAGCGTTTGGCTGAGGGATTCTCCTCTTTGCTTGCCCGTTCAGTCTTGTAGGAGCTGCATTACACCTATAATTATCTTTGTTCATCCAAACCTAGTATAGTTGCTGGATCATTCTGTGTACTGAATGCATTGGAATCAGGTGTTTGGGCTAAGAGCAAGAATCAGCCCTCAGAAGCTGTTAAAATTTTCATACGTTTGCCCCACCATCTCTTGGAATACTGAAATGAATGTGTGTTCAATGACAACACAACTCAGTCTCAGTGTTACATGGGGCAGCAAAACGCGATTTTTTAACTAACAAAATTATTCACTTTAACTGAGATTTCAACCTATTTAACTGTTGTCACTGTTATATAACATCATTCCATTCTGTGTGTATATGACGCTGCTTATGATGTCTGGCTGATGAGCTCACTTTACTGTTTACACTTTCGCATCTCCTTCTCTGCTTCACAGTGGGTGCCTTCACTGTCACTGGTCTACATTGTCAAATGTTAAGTATTGACTTGATGTTGTATGGGTTTACACTGTCCCAGTTGGAATCTTGAGTCATTCTATTTATCTGTACATTATCAGCTGCAGTGCTGATGTTGGTGTTTCATTGATTGTAAAATCTCATCATCTAAAGGTGTACGTGTTACTTGCAGTGGAAAGAATTTCAATGATTGTGAGGTTTGCCTAGAAGAAGATTTCGATCCCTGTTTATTCCATGCATTGTGATGAAGTGAACAGTGTAGGTGAATAGATGAAAACTTGGGTGATCTTTAAATACGTTGAACAAATCACAGAGGCTTCACCATTGAACAAACAGACTTTGAAAATAGAATCATGAACACGGACCTGTGAACAGAACACAGGTGCAGGATTTTAGGAATAAAACGGTTGCAAAAGGTGACATTGAGTTTGCAGGGCATCAGTACACCAGGGTGATAGAAATTACTAAAGAAGGAAGGAGTGATGCAGCAGGGAGAACGAACGAGAGAGGAAGAGATAACCAGAAGGAAATGAAGAGAGTGAAACAGTGGTGTGCACAATTAACGATGATGGACTGCTAAAATACCTCGAACAATGTATGAGGTAATCTGTGAGTTCAAATTGTGAATCTCAGCCTCACCTATCACTATTGAATTGAATCCTATCTCCTCATCCACTGTTTCAGTTTATCTACTTTGACAAGCCATCTGCTCCAGTCTGCCCCCAAACTCCAACAGTTCTTTTTACTTCTCTTTCTCCCATTCTCACTCTTTGCCTTAGCTACCAGCCGCTTCTTCCAACCCGATTCTTAACCTCAAAGCACGGCCCTGTCAGCTGTCTGAACCCAGAGAAACAAAACAGCTGCACCTCCCACTGTCCCCAATCCATCACGGCCATTGTCCAGAACCAAATCCTGTTTTACTCCATTGGATCCTTTGTTTATAAAATCTGTTCACTCTTCCCCACCAGCACTGCACATTCACTTCCCACTGCCAATGCATCTCGTGTTGCCTTTGTTCACTTTCTCTATCGATTTCCCAACTCATTCTTGATAATCGTGTTGCAAACATTTATGCAGCAAAAACGCTGGACATTTCACCCCAGATTCTGTCAAGCTGCTACTTCGTCCTGGTCTAATCAATAATTTCGCTGCTTCCTTTTTTCTCTCTTCCAGTTAAATTGGAGGCGATTGTGATCCTGTCCCGACAAAAGTGCGGTCTCTCCAAATGTATCACCACCTACCTGATGGAAATGGCCGTGGCTGGTCTCCTGGTCGTTATCACTGATCCCATATTGATTAGGATTGTTCAAATGTATTTTCCTGATCGTTACTGACCATTACTTCCGTGTTGTTTCATTATCTTCCTGCGTTCTGCAGCCGCAGGATTTTCTGTCTGGCTCACACTCACTTTCATCTTTGATGGATTTGTCGTCATTGTTGTGAGAAACTAAAAGCAAAATACTGCACGGAGAAGCAACAGCTGTGGTTGTAGGAAAAGTAAGTGTGCTGAGATATTTGCAGTCCCTCCCTGGTACCTTACAATGGAGCCAGAATATGCAATTCACAGTGCTCCCTGCGTTTGTGTCCCTAAAAGGAGATTCTTTACTTACCTTACATGGACCGAATTTGAATCGTTTCACTACATTTTAACTGCTTGCAGCCAGTTCATTCTGAATGTGCTGCTCAATGGTCTGACGGGCAGACATATTTTAGTGAGCAGTAAAGTCTGGAGGGTACGCTGGGGACAAATCAATGAAGAGAATCAACAGGACGCAGAGAAGAATAACGGAGAGCAGACCATCATTTTACTCTTCAGTATATCCGGCAGTTCTATGTTGTTATGAGTAACATAATTTGTGCATGTCATTTCTAGTCGAATTTCAGATATTCCCGTTTTTCCGCTAACACTGACCCTTTACTATGGAACACATCAGTGATGCTACTGCTTCTCAGTCCCTGCAAGAACAGGTGCATTTTTCATTCATTCACGGGATGTGGGTGTCACTGGCTAGCACTGCATTTATTCCCCATCCCTAATTGCCCTTGAGAAGATGGTGGAGAGCTGCCTACTTGCACTGTTGCAACTCTCGGGGCGTAGGTACACCCAAAGTGCTGTTAGGAGGAGAGTTCCTGGATTTTAACCCAGCAATAGTGAATGAAGGGTGATATAGTTCCAAGGCAAGATGGTGCGTGGCTTGGAGGGGAACCTTAACGAGGTGGCTTTCCCATGCATCTGCTGACCTTGTCATTTTAGGTAGCAGTAGGTGCTGTCAAAGGAGGCGTGGTGAGTTGCTGCAGAACATCTTATATATTGTACACACTGCTGCCATTATGCGTTGATGGTGGAGTGAGTGATGGTTGAAGGTGGTAGATGGGGTGCAAATCAAGTGGGCTGCTTTATCCTGCAAGGTGTTGAACTTCCTGAGTGTTGTTGGAGCCGTACCCATCCAGGTAAGTTATGAGTATTCTATCACATCCCCAACTTGTGCATTGAAGATGGTGAAAAGGCATTGGGGAGACGGAATGCGAGTTATTCGCCACAGAATTGCGAGCCTCTGACCTGCTCTTGTAGCCACGGTGTTTATATGATCCATCTCGGTCTCCTCCTGAAGTCCCCAGCATCACAGATTGCAAACTTTAGCCAATTAGATTCACTCCATGTGATAACAAAAGAAAAGACTGAAGGCAACAGATACTACAAAGGCTATGGGCCCTGACAATATTCCGGTAATAGCATTGAAGATCTGTGCTCAAAAACAAACCACACCCCTAGTCAAGCTGTTCCAATCGAGCTACAACATTGCATCTTCCCGGCAAGGGGGGGGGGGGGGGGTGGGGGTGCATTTTCCAGGTATGTCCTGTACACAGAAAAGAGGACAAAACCAACCAGACCAAATACAGTCCCATTAGTCTACGATTGATTACCATTAAAGAGAAGGAAACTGTCAGCGACAGTGCTATCAAGCCGCAATTCCTCATCAATAGCCTGAACAGTGACACTCAGTTTGAGTTTCGCCATGACCACTCAGCTCCTGACCTCATTACAGCCTTCGATCAAACATAGAAAAACTAAGATGATGTGCGTATGAATTGCCCATGACATCAATGCAGTATGCAATCAAGGAGCCCCAGAAAAGCTGTAGTCAATGTGGATCGGGGAAAAATTATCCACTGGTTGGAGGCATACCAAGTGCAAAGGAAGATGGTTGTGGGTGTTGGAGGTAAATCGTCTTAGCTCCTGGACATCACTGTAGGAATTCCTGAGCGTAGTGTCCTAGACCCAACCATTTTCAGCTGCTTCATCAATGACATTCACTCAATCATTCGGTCAGAAATGGGCATATTTGCTGACGATTGCAGAATGTTTAGCACTGTTCTGGACTCCTCAGATACTGAAGCAGTCCGTGTAGAAATGCAGCAAATCGTGGACAATATCCAGGCTTGAGCCGATATGTGGCAAGCGATATTCGAGGCAAACGAGCACAGTTTTCTATTCAAACTCACATCGTGTTTGACTAACTTGCTTGCATTTCTTGATGAGGTAGCAGAGAAGGTTGATGATGGTGATGCTGTGCATGTGGTGAACATGGACATCCAAAATGGCATTTAATAAAATGCAACATAACAGGCTTTCAGACAAAGTTAGAACGCGTGAATAAAAGGGACAGTAGCAGCATGGATGCGAATGTGACTGAATAATAATAAAAACCGATAGTAGTGCTGAAAGGTGGTGTTGTTTTTAAGGCTTGAGGACTGTATGTAATGGGGCTTGCCGAGGGTCGTTACTTGGATCACTGTTTTCTTTTCTGGTATGGTTAACCTGCCTTGGGCACGAGGATCAATTCCAAAGCTTGTGGATGATACAGCACATGGAAGTATTTTGAACTCCGAAAAGGATAGTGATAAACTTCAAGATGGCGTAGTGGAATGGGCAGATGAAATTTAATGCAGAGACACGGAAGTTATTCATCTTGGGCGGGCGAACGACGATGGCTGATTTGAATTACAGGGCACAATTCTAAATGGGGTGCTAGTGCAGAGGCATCTGCCAGTATCTGTGCACAAATCATTGAAGGTGGCAAGGTAGGTTGAGAAATAAAGTCGACGGGACCCTCAGCTTCATAAGTAGAGACATAGAGTATATAAGCAAGTTAGTTATGATACACCAGTATAAAAGATTGGTTTGCCATCAACTGGATATTGTCTACAGTCCTGGGCACCATATATGTTTGGAACGATCTGAAGGCTTGTAGAAACGATTCACAAGAATGGTTCCAGAGACGAGAAACTTTTGTTGTGTGGTAATTTGCAGAAGCTTCGTCTTTTCTACTTGGAGACAACGAAGTTAAGATGAGATTCGATAGAGGACTTGCAAATCATGATGAGTCTGGAGAGAATAGATAGAGAAAACAGTCCTCGTTGGTGCAAACATTGACAATCAGAGAGCAGCAATTTAAGGTGACTGGCAATAGCTTTTTTGCCGCAGTGAATGCTATAATCTGGAATGCACTACCTGAGAGTAGGCTGATACCTGTTTTAAAGGAATTCGACAATTAACTACAGAGGAAAAAATATAAGGAGAATGGGGAAAAGGCAGTGGATTGAGACGAGGTGACATGAACTTGCAGAGAGCTGGCACAGACGTGATGGGCTGAATGACCTACTTCTATGTTGTAAACATTCTATGGTTTAATCATTCGATGACTGGCATGATGATACCTGGAGAACAACAAGAGTACTGAAAGGGTGTTCAGTTTTTGTGGATGTCAATTTTCTGTGAATTTGTGAACATCTCATGACTCTAAATGCTTCAGCTGTTATAGCATTTCTGTTATTTGAACATCTGACTTTAAAAAAATGTCTGTGTGCATGCCAGTGGCATATTTTCTCCTCTGAGAGGCAAATAAATAATCAAACCTTTGCATACTTGCTTTTGAGTCTTCTCAATGTATACATGCACGTGTATATTTTTTGTGAGCAATTTGAATCAGTTTTAATTTTGAACCAGTTGAAACTCTAATTTTTCCACAGACCTAAAACCTGGGAATACCGCAACAAATTGGCAATTTGAGTTCATAAACCATTGCAGGAATCAGCATTTCTAAATTTCATGAACGAATCAAAGCATTAATGTGATTTTTGAATCTGTTCTTTTGATTTTAACATGCTTCACACAGAATTGAGATTAAAACAAAAGCTGAATTTTATTTTAAGTTAAAGATGCATGGCCTGAAAGATAGTTTTCAAATTAGGTTCATGAACAAGCATCAGCGATTGATAAATTGGTTTGAGAAAATTGCAGAAAACTTAGGAAATCATGCAATTCTAATCTAGAATGCTGTCTTCCGTGATGAAAATGTTTTTTCTTTAAAGTTGGTAATGTCACGAGTGTTATTTTTTGTTGTTTTCTATTCTAAAGACAAAGTTGAAGAATGATACCAAAGTTTCAAAATATAGTTGGAAATGGTGTTCAGTTTGTCTTGAAATTTTGAAGTTTTTTTAACATGTGAAGTGGGAGAATTGCATGCAAATGAGAAGTTTCTTCCGCTGCCTTGCAAACAAGTGGAGAAGTTAACTCCTTATGTTAACAACTTTATTGATAATTTTTTTTTCACCACACAACTATTGTCTCGCCAAGTGTAAATTCGTGTGCTGGGCATGATTATATGTTAAGTTTCTCAATTGACAGAGATGATTGCATGAATTAACACATTGGGTTCCGGGGAAGATCCACAATGGATTCTCTGTGTTTGTTTACATATGTGACGATGGTTTCCCAGACTGCAGCAGTTTTTATTACTATTATTATTTAGAATATATTAACCCCATTGCCTTGTGGGCGTCCCGCGAGAGACCAAGGGTATGGGAGGAAACCCTAACAGAAAATCCGGAGCGGAACCTCGTAGGTGGTCATGTGTCAACTTTGGCATGTTTCTTGCAGTTCCTGCAGCCATACCGGTGCCAAACGTCGTGCTCTGCACTCCTTTGGACCCCACCAGAAAGGCCGAGAGGGGGGTTTTGATGCTTGGGCAGCAGTCAACCTCCATACATTCGCCCAGACATGTGCCATGGAGAGTTCACTCCATAGTCGCCTCACAGCGACCGAAGCAACACGGAAGGCAGCAGTTATGGGTTATAAGTCCAGCTCAATTGGCGTACAGATTGGACGCCACGTGTTGCCTTTGTCGGTGGGAGAGGTCATCGCACCTCACTGGACAGCTACCGCCCGCCTCAAACCTGGCAGCCCCCAGTCAATAAGGTTCTGCCCCGCCACAATCCAGCTGCTTCAATGGAGCTCAGGCTCATTGCCCGAAAGGTGGACTGCAACACCGCAGCAAACAACATGAAAAAAGGAAAGAAGGTGCCAGCCCTTCGCTTTGCAAACTGGAACGTCAGAAATATGTGTCCTGGACTGTCGGAAGACCTTACACAAATCAACGATTCTCGGAAGACCGCCATCATTGGAGCATCCGCGATGCTGAGGAGGTAGTGGATAGCACGTTTAGCGAATTGGTCACACCGCAGGTTAGGATTGCTGAGGCAGGAAGGGAATGTGTGACCAAAAGGTAGAGAAAGAGCAGGAAGGCAGTGCAGGTGTCCCCTGCAGTCATCTCCCTCCAAAACAGGTATACCGTTTTGGATACTGTTGAGGGAGATGGCTCACCAGGGGAAGGCAGCAGTAGCCAGGTTCATGGCACCGTGGCTGGCTCTGCTGTTCGGAAGGGCGGGAAAAAGAGTGGAAGGGCTAGAGTCATAGGGGATTCGATTGTAAGGGGAGTAGATAGGCGGTTCTGTGGTCGAAAACGAGACTCCTGAATGGTACGTTGCCTCCCAGGTGCACGGGTCAGGGATGTCTCAGATCGGCTGCAGAACATTCTGAAAGGGGAGGGTGAACAGCCAGTTGTCGTTGTGCACATAGGCACCAATGATATAGGTAAAAAACGGGATGAGGTCCTACAAGCAGAAATTAGGGAGTTAGGAGCTAAGTTAAAAAGTAGGACCTCAGAGGTAGTAATCTCAGGATTTCTACCAGTGCCACGTCAGAGTAGAAATGAAAAAATAGTCAGGATGAATGCGTGGCTTGAGAGATGGTGCAGGAGGGAGTGGTTCAGATTTTTGGGACATTGGGACTGCTTCTGGGGGAGGTGGGACTATTACAAATTGGACGGTCTACACCTGGGCCGGACTGGAACCAATGTCCTTGGGGGTGCATTTGATAACGCAGTTGGGGAGAGTTTAAATTAATGTGGCAGGGGGATGGGAACCAAATGAGGAGGTCAGTGGACAGTGAGGAGGTAGTAACTAAAGCCTGTAAGGAATTAGATAATGAAGTCAGCATTACTAAGGGAAAGAGTAGGCAGGAAGCAGATGATGAACGCAAAGGGACTGGTGGTCTGAGGTGCATTTGTTTTAATGCAAGGAATGTAGTAGGTAAGGCAGATGAACTTGGGGCATGGATTAGTACATGGGAGTATGATGTTATCGCTATTACTGAGACTTGGTTGAGGGAAGGGCACGATTGGCAACTAAATATCCCAGGATATCGATGCTTCAAGCGGGATTGAGAGGGAGGTAAAAGGGGTGGAGGAGTTCATTACTGGTCAAAGAGGATATCACAGCTGTGCTGAAGGAGGGCACTATGGAGGACTCGAGCAGTGAGGCAATATGGGCAGAACTCAGAAATAGGAAGGGTGCAGTAACAATGTTGGGGCTGTACTGCAGGCCTCCCAATAGCGAGCGTGAGAGAGAGGTACAAATATGTAAACAGATTATGGAAAGATGTAGGAGCAACAGGGTGGTGGTGATAGGAGATTTTAATTTTCCCAACATTGACTGGGATTCACTTAGTGTTAGAGATCCAGATGGAGCAGAATTTGTAAGGAGCATCCAGGAGGATTTTCTAGAGCAGTACGTAAATAGTCCAACTCGGGAAGGGGCCAGACTGGACCTGGTGTTGGGGAATGAGCCGGGCCAGGTGGTTGAAGTTTCAGTAGGGGACTACTTTGGGAATAGTGATCACAATTCCGTAAGTTTTAGAATACTCATGGACAAAGACGAGAGTGGTCCTAAAGGAAGAGTGCTAAATTGGGGGAAGGCCAACTATGCCAATATTCGGCAGGAGCTGGGGAATGTAGATTGGAAGCAGCTGTTTGAAGGTAAATCCACATTTGATATGTGGGAGGCTTTTAAAGAGAGGTTGATTAGCGTGCAGGAGAGACATGTTCCTGTGAAAATAAGGGATAGAAATGGCAAGATTAGGGAACCATGGATGACAGGTGAAGTTGTGAGACTAGCTAAGAGGAAAAAGGAAGCATAAATAAGGTCTAGGCGGCTGAAGAAAGACGAAGCTTTGGAAGAATATCGGGAATGTAGGACCAATCTGAAACGAGGAATTAAGAGGGCTAAAAGGGGTCATGAAATATCTTTAGCAAACAGGGTTAAGGAAAATCCCAAAGCCTTTTATTCATATATAAGGAGCAAGAGGGTAACTAGAGAAAGGATTGGCCCACTCAAGGATAAAGGAGGAAAGTTATGCTTGGACTCAGAGAAAATGGGTGAGATTCTAAACGAGCAATCTATATGTTGATTAAAATCATGATTACAGTTGTACCCTTGTTGCATGCATCTCTAATTTCCGGATTAATGCCATCCCTTACTTCTCCACTACTGTTTGGGGGTCTATAGAGAACTCCCTTGGTGTTTCTTAGCTCCACTCATACAGATTCAACATCATGATTTGTTGAGACAATATCCTTCCTCACTATTGCATTGATTTCCTCCTTTACTAATAATGCTACCCCACCTTCTTTCCCTTTTTGCCTGTCCTTCCCATATTCTCAATACCCCGGGATGTTCAGTTCCCATCCTTGATCACGTTACAGCCATACTTCTGTAATCACTACAAAATCATAACCATTTATATATATATATATTTGCACTGTTAATTCATCTACCTTATTGGGAATGCTCCGTGCATTAAGCCACAGAGCCTTTAGACTTGTCTTTCTAACATTGTTAGTCATCCTAGTTTTATTTTGCACTACGGCCCCATTTGTTTCTCGCCCTTGTTTTCTCTGCCTTCCACTTTTGCTTCTTACCTTCCTGGCTTTCATTTTTATCCTTGTTTCCCTCTCATCTGTCGCACTGCTTAGATTCCCAACCCCCTGCCATTCTAGTTTAAACCTCCCTGACAGCACTAGCAAACAAGACCCTCCGACACCCCCCACACACCACCCCCAACATTCCCTAGACTCCCTGAGGAAATTGGTGCCAGTCCTGCCCTGATGCAACCCGTCCAGCTTGTATTGGTCCCACCTTCCCCAGAACTGGTCACAATGTCCAGGAATCTGAATCCTTCCCCCATGCACAATTTCTCCAGCCACGTATTCATCTGATAAATCCTGCTATTTCTGCTCTCACTAACATGTGGCACTGGTAGTAATCCTGAGATTACTAGCTTTGAGGCCCTACTTTTTAATTTTCGTCCTGGCTCCCTTTATTCAGCTTGCAGGACCTCATCCTTTTTTTTACGTATGTCGTTGGTATTGATATGAACCACGACAACTGGCTGATCGCCCTCCCCCCTCAGATTCTCCAGCAGCCACTAAGACCCTTGACCCTTGCACCAGGGAGGCAACATACCATCCTGGAGTCTCTTTTGCGGCCCCAGAAACACCTGCCTGTTTCCCTTACGATTGAATCCTCTATCACTATAGTTCTGCCACTCATCTTCCTCCCATCCTGTGCAGCAGAGCCGCACATGGTGCCATTAACTTAGTTCTTGCTGCTTTCCCCTGAGCCACCTCCCCAACAATATCCAAAGTGGTATATCTGATAGAGAGGGGGATGGCCACAGCGGAATCCTACACTACCTGCCTTCCTGTACTCTGCCTGGTGGTCACCCATTCCCTTCCTGCCTTTGCAGCATTTGCCTGCGGTGTGACCACGTCACTAAACGTGCTATCCACCACAGTCTCTGCATCGTAGATGCTCCACAGTGAATTACCCGCAGCTCCAGCTCCATAATGCAGGTAGCCAGTAGCTGCAGATGGATACACCTCCTGTACACATGGTCGTCAGGGACACTGTAAGCATCCCTGATTTCCGACATAGCTCAGGAGGAGCATATCACGGGTGCGAGTTCTCCTGCCATGACTTACCTTTAGATTATTTCGTTACTCCCTTTATTTAAAAAATACAAATTACACTAGGGGCCTTGTTCTACTGAAACACTACCCTCCACAATCTAAAGACCTTAATAAATTACACTAATTAAAAAAAAAACCACACAATTTAGCATTACTAACCTTATCACTTCTACAGTAAGTTTTAAGGTTTTTTCCCCCAAAAAAACTTTCCCCTGGTTTTTTAAGTTGTTTACAGGCAGTAACAGTTGTTGCTTACCCAACCAGTCACCTTGCACCTTTCCTGTGATGTCACTATTCACTTTTTTTTCTTCTTTTAACAAAACGCTGGCACACCTGGACTACTGTCACTCAAGTCCGCTCCTCTCAGCTCCGCTCATGGAAGGCTTGTGTCAAGGCCGCGATATTCAGCTCTATTTATTTGCTCCTCTCTTGGCATTCCCCCCTCAGATCCACTCCTCTCTGCCCACTCCCGGAATATAAGTGCCTAGGCCACGATCCTCGAGCTTTATTTATCCGCTCTTCACTCGGCATTCTCCCTGCAGGTCTGCTCTGCTCCCAGGAGATAGGCATCTAGGCCATGAGCCTCGAGCTCTATTTATTGGCTCCTCTCTCGGCGTTCTTCCCACAGGTCCGCTCCGCTCCACTCCCAGAAGGTAAGTTAGCAACAGAGCAGACTGGAGACAGTCCAGATTGACTCAGCCTAGCCAGAGCAATGGGCACAGCCTGATTCAATTATCTGAGATGGATTGTCAATATGTGGCCCTCAAAAGCCATCGATACCCATTGACTTTGAAGGGGTCAACCATCCCCGCCCCAGCATGCATGTCGGGACAGCCTGAGGGGTGTAAGAGGTTCCATTTCCGTACCCCTTTCTGCAGTTCTTGATCTTTAGGAATTACAAGAACAAAATTGTGCACGACACAGGGTTTGGCTTAACCATGGATTGTTCTTTTATTGAATTCAATATATCCCTAATACAGATACCTCTATGGTTAGTTGAAACATAAATAAAACAAAACTGTCCTCAGCACAAAACCTCGTGCAGTAATTTAAAATTGACACTCCAATTCCGAGCTGAACCCTTCAGCAATTTGACCACTGTTCCAAGTTACCCAAAACAAAGTCACTACAAGTTGGTTCAAACTTACAAATCTCAGGTAAAACACTCAGGTTTTGACCCCAAATCGTAAGACCACGATCACTGCGATTTGCCTGAAAACAGTTACAATCACCCACATGGCCGATTGGAACAGGTTTGATTGTAGGTCCTGAGTCAAGATGACCAATCTTGACCCTTTTCCCAGCTGTCGTCCCCACCATATAAACCTCTTCAAAAGACTTGCAGGTTGATAGGTAAATTGGCCATTAGCAATTGCCCCTTGTATAGGTAGGTGGTAGGGAAATATAGGGACAGGTGGGGATGAGGTAGGAATATGGAATTAGTGCGGGATTAGTATAAATGAGTGTTTGATGGTCGGCAGAGACTCGGTGGGCCAAAGGGCCTGTTTCAGTGCTGTATCTCTGAAAAAAAAGATTTGACTTAAAAACTTCCAATCATTACCGATGTTGATTGTAGGCCTGGATCTGAGATGACTGGTCCCCATCCTTTTTCACGTAACTGCAGCACAGTCAGTCTGATGTGCCTTCTTTTAATAATAAAATGACTCAGGACTTCTAAAATTTGTTTCCTGTTGTTCATGCTGGGCGGTATCCGGCAGGTAAGACCCTTTAGTTTATTTCATGCATGGCCCAGATGAATTTGATTGGCTCATACTGGGAGCAGCAATACAGTCCATCTGTGGAAGAGATAATCCAGACAAATCTTCAGACTAATATGATAACTCATACTGGGTGCAACAATACAGTCCTTCCATGGAGGAAATGACCCAGACAAATCTTAGAACTCTCAGGTTGTTTAAACAAATCCTCCTGCTGTTTTGAGGCAATGCATGAACAACACCTGGCTCTGAAGTCGCTGGAAGGTGTGAATGTCTCATTCCTCTCCTCGACATAAATTAATGGCTAGATTTCAGTGCTATTGTCTATAATGGTAGTCTAATTATCATGTCGATGGCATGTCCCTTGCACCATTGTACAGGATAATCAGTATTAGCTGATGGCTTTTCTTCTGGTCTCAATGTTTGAATTCCTATTGAGGAGCCACTGTCCTTTTACCGAATGTCCAAATTAACCCTGTTCTGCCCAGTCTGTGCTTCTGGCTGCAGCTTGGCTTTTTGCATTGTAACCCAAATATAAGGTCAAAGCATGTCTGTGGGTCTGAATTTTATAGTCCATGAATTTTCCCAGTTGGAAGGGATTCCGATCCTACAGGGGAGAACCTTGAATTTCAAAGAAAATTCCTGAAGAACATCAAACACCAAGAGGTGGTCATATCATGTGACTGCGTGTGCAATTCTAGGAGTTTGTGAGCTGTGACTCAGAAGGCAGACTGTAACAGAAAGTCATAAAGTGAACAGATCTTCCTCTCTCTCTCCAGACAAACCTCAAGCTGCATCTGGTAAAGTCTCAAATCTATAGATTCCTAGATCCAACAATGGGGATACAAGAAATACTGCAAAAGTGCACGTGGCCCAGCGTGGACTTCAGGCTATAATTTCAACTAAGACCTCTGGGACTGAGATTCAGTATTTCAATTCATACTAAGAACGGTACTTGGAAAGACAAAAGGACTGTTCCAAGGTCCAATTAACCCAAATGGATTTTGATCATCCGGCATTGTTGTATAAGAGAGCCCACATTCAAGTGTGTCTGCTAAAATGGCAGAATCCACAAGCACAAAAGTTCTGAAACCAGTTGATCACATTACCAGCTGGCTAGCAAGTTCTGTGAACGTTGATCAATACAGTTAGATTTGAGACTGCTGCTGAACTTGGAAGAGAGCTCCTCTCCTGTCTGGCTCTCCCTCTCTTTCTCCCAAGCCTCTGGACCCACAGAAGACACGTGGTGCAGTGGTTAGCACTGCAGCCTCACCGCTCCATAGACCCGGGTTCAATTCTGGGTACTGCCTGTGCGGAGTTTGCAAGTTCTCCCTGTGTCTGCGTGGGTTTTCGCCGGGTGCTCCGGTTTCCTCCCGTAAATTGGCCGTCGGAAATTGCCCCGAGTGTCGGGAGGTGATAGGGAATATGGGATTACTGTAGGGTTAGTATGAATGGGTGGTTTTTGGTAGGTACAGACTCGTAGGGCCTGTTTCAGTGCTGTTTCTCTAAATTAATAAAAAGAAAATAAATAAATAAAATTTTTAAAAAATAAATAAAAGAGAAGAGACTCCTGCAGCGGAACAAGGTTTAAAGAGTGTACTGGGCCCCAACAAATAGCAAGATTTACCGGCAACCAAAGACTCAACATCAAATTTAAAGGACTGTAACTATAATCCATCTATTGCCTCAAGTTTGTCCACTTTATTCCTTCTACTCTTTCCTGTCTTTATCTGCTTGTGTGTTTATCGTGCATGCATGCCAGCACAGTCGTGTCATGTACTCGTGGTCATTAACCGAATTAGAGTTTAAGATTAATAAATTTCCACCCTTCATGTTTCAACCAAAGAAACCCGTTTTGGCTAGTTTCTTTGCTTTATAATTGGAAAGCAGTGAACAAGGATTCACGAAGGGGGAGCTCAAAACATGGTGTATTTAAAATTAAACCCCATTGCGGTTAAACCAGGGAAAGGTTGAGAGGCAACCCCGAGACCCCTTTTTCACCTTGTTGTAACAATATTGGTGTACGGAAAACCAAATTCTGCATAAGACAGCAGTTTGACTGGCTAAACACCACAAAACTGTAGTGGAGTACTATAGCACTTTCCACATGTACCAGATTGTGAGTAAGCTCCAACCTGCAGTAATATCTGCGCCCCTAATTCCTGTACTGGTGTTCAGGGAACTCTCCAGTAGAGGGCTGCTGACCTGTGAGGGACACCTACTGAGAAGAAAAGGGGACAGACAAGCACAGATCTGGCAGACAGTAAGGTGACTAAAGGACTGTGAAGACCGGTTAAAGGATGTCCGGGAGGATTCTCAAATGGAACTCCCTTCTGTCCAGTCAGCCAACCCCGAAATGTTGGGAAAATTAGACCCCACATCTTCCTACATAAATGCAGACCTGGGAAGCACCCTCCTCGGGCTGCAAACAGTATATACAGAAACCTGCAAGGGCAAAGAAAATTTCCAAAAAGGCAGAGTAACAGTGAGGGTAGTTCCTCCCTTAGTCCAAGTGCCACAGTGGAGTGCAGTGGAAGCTGGACAAATGCATGTGAGCAGGAATGTCATGGAGGGCATGAGGGAGATTAGAACATAGAACATAGAACATAGAAAAATACAGCACAGAACAGGCCCTTCGGCCCACGATGTTGTGCCGATCCTTTGTCCTCTGTCAAGGACAATTTAATCTATACCCCATCATTCTCCTTTATCCATATACCTATCTAAAAGCCGTTTGAAAGTCCCTAAAGTTTCTGACTCAACAACTTCCCCAGGCAAGGCATTCCATGCCCCGACCACTCTCTGGGTAAAGAACCTTCCCCTGACATCCCCCTTATATCTCCCACCCTTCACCTTAAATTTATGACCCCTTGTAACGCTTTGCTCCACCCGGGGAAAAAGTTTCTGACTGTCTACCCTATCTATTCCCCTGATCATCTTATAAACCTCTATCATGTCACCCCTCATCCTTCTCCGTTCTAATGAGAAGAGGCCTAGAATGTTCAGCCTTTCCTCGTAAGACTTATTCTCCATTCCAGGCAACATCCTGGTAAATCTCCTCTGCACCCTCTCCAAGACTCTCCCCAGAGTAAAGGAAAAAAAGAATCAAAAATGTCCTAAATTGAGCAGCACTGGTCTGACTCACCAGAGAACTTAAAGTGAGGTTCAGGTTAATCTACCCACTGCAGAATCCAGTGATCAGAGCTCAAGCTCAAAGCTAATCAAATCCAACAACCTCACTTCCGTCTCCAACAAGAACAAATACCTCACAGCGGTTTCAAACCAAATTATCACCCAATACCACCAAAGGGAGAGAAATTAGCAAGGTACTGGATCCTGAAGGGTAAGAATCACGTGTTGCAGAAATAGCAGCTGAGGGATTAAAGTTTGTGCACAAAAGGAGAATTTACCCCAGACAATTATGGAAATTTGCAGGCACAAAGCTTCCCCCAGCAACCATATGTTGATTAAGATTCCCAAACCCAGCTTATTATAAACGGATACTAAAGAGGCTTTAAACCCATTGGACAACATCTAACTATCTCAGACCAACCTCAAGGCAAAAGGGCATTTAAAGTCACCACTGCCATTGCAATGCTACCATTGTCACGTTTCATTCTGCGTGGTACGGGAATGTAATGAAAACCCCACATGTCAAGTGGAAAATATTAATTTAATTGAGTAGATCATTGCCTGAGACTTTTTTCTGGAAATTGTTGTTAAAAAAAAAAACTAGCAGACACGATTCACATGAATCAGCAACAGAGCAGACTGGAGACAAACCTGATTGTTTCAAGCTAGCCAGAACAACAGGGTGATCTTTGATTCAATTATAGAAAGTAACCTTGTCAAGATGAGTTCGTCAAAAGCCATCAATACCCATTGATTTTGGAAGGGCTAATACCCCATCCCCGCCCCAACCCCACCAAGTATTTCTGAGCAGCCTGCGGAAAGAGCCTTAACTTGCAAACAAAATTCCAGAAAAACATTAAACACCAAGAGGTGGCCATATCATGTGACTGCTTGTTCAACTCTGGGAGTTTGTGCGTTGTGACTCAGAAGGCAGACTGTAACTGAAAGTCATCAAGATAACAGCTCTCCCTCTCTCTCTCCAGTAGAGGTCCAGAGAAGCCTCAAGCAGCAACTGGTAAAGCCTCAAATCTACCGGCTCCTACACCCAACAATGGGGATACAAGAAAGACTGCAACCGTGTACATGGCCCAGCGAGGACTTCAGAACTACAATTTCAACTAAGACCTCGGGGACTGATATTCAGTATTTCAATTCATTTATTACAAACTCTACTCCAACTTCCCAACTCTGTTTTTCCCTCCATAATGTATTTGTGTGTGTGGATCTTGTGTGAATGTGGGAATGGATGCATAGCATATTTGACTAATTTTAAGCCATTTAGTGTGACAAGGTTAATAAACTTACATCTTTCTTGTTTTAACTCAAGAAAACCTGCTTGATTGGTTTGTGCATTTGCAATTATATTAGAGGAACAGGAGCAAGTGCTCACTGAGGTGGTAAGTTAAACCACTGTGTTAAAGAGATAGACCCTGTTGGGTCAAACCAGAGAAGAGGCAAAAGGGGAGCCTGAGACCCCTTCTTCATCATGTCGTAACAGACAATTCAAAGCAAAGTGCTCCCATCATCCACAATTATGTTATCAAAGACCCTGGCAGAAAGGGAGACTGTAGATTCAAGAGCTAAAATAGGTATGGCGCAACACCACAGTATCATGATGAGCCATCTTCAAACCCCATGTTTAACAATGGTGCAAATTCAAAGATATTGTATATACACTGCAGGAGAGAGAATTCATTGGTCACATGACCGAAACCAAGCTGAGAAGACCTTTTTCTTCAAGAGAGAGATAGAGAGAGAGACTGAAGGCCATACTTCCAGCCAGAGAAGTTGTGAGGCCGACCAGCTAAGCAAAGGAGCACTGCCTGCAAAAATAGTTTCAAACCATCTTTGAACAACTGAGGAAGAGAGTAATTGCAGGTGACTTTGAACTCCCCACCAGCAGAAGTAAACCAGAAGTCTGCAACACTTCAATAAGTTCAATGCCACAAACATCCAGGCCTGCACCTTTGAATAGACTTTCCTCTGAGATGATTCAACAGATTGTTACAAACCACAATACTTTTAAATCACTTGGGACTTTAAGTGCATCTTACCTTTCCCTTTCTATCTGTCCTTATGTGTGATTATGTGTATGAATGTGTGAGTAGGTGAAAGTTACGAAGAATTCAGTTATTGTGAAAAAAAATAGTTTGTTTTCTTTAAACCTAAGAGAAAACTTGTCGTTGGTCTGTATATTTGACCCTTACAAGACTCAATGTCTGAAATATTAGTTTCTCAGAAACACTATCTGTGGTCAGCTGTGAGGTGAAAAGTGAAAGCCAGCCACCCCATTTCCTACCTGTCCATAACAGAGGACTGAGCGTAATGTATCCAGGTTTTCTGACGATACAGAGTTAGGTGGGAAAGTAAGCAGTGAGGTGGACGCAAACAGGGTGCAGAGGGATATAAACAGGTTGGGTTAGTGGACAAGAACATGGCAGATGGAATACAATGTGGTAAAGTGTGCAGTCTTCAACTTTGATGGGAATTTTTTTTAAACTATTTTCTTTTTAAGAATGGTGAGAGACTGAGAAATGTTTGCATTCAGAGGGACCTCGTGTCATCATGCATGACTCAGAGAAAGTTCACATGCAGGTACAGCAAGCAATTAGAAAGGCAAATTGTATTTTTTAATACACGTTCCTGGGATGTGGGCGTCGCTGGTTAGGCAAGAATTTATGGCCCATCCCTAATTGCCCTTGAGACGGTTGTGGTGAACTGCCTTCTTGAACTGCTCCACTCCAGAGTGGAGTAGGTGCTATTAGGAAGGGAGTTCCAGGATTTCGACCCAGCGGCGATGAAGGAACAGCAATATAGTTCCAAGTCAGGATGGGGTGGTTTGGAGGGGAACTTGCAGGTGGGGGTGTTCCCATGAATCTGCTGCCCTTGTCTTTCTAGGTAGCAGAGGTCGTAGGTTTGGAAGGTGCTGTTTATGGAGCCTTGGTGCATTGTTCCAGTGCATCTTGTAGATGGAACACACTGCTACCACTGTGCATCAGTGGTGAAGGAAACGAATGTTTGTGAATGGGGTGACAATCAAGTGGGCTGCTTTGTCCTGGATGGTGCCGAGCTTCTTGAGTGTTGTTGGAGCTGCACTCATCCAGGCAAGTGTAAAGTATTCCATCACACTCCTGACTTGTGCCTTGTTGATGGTGTATAGGCTTTGAGGAGTCAGGAGGTAAGTTACTCACCGCAGAATTCCCAACCTCTGACCTGCTTGTCTTCACGGTATTTATATGGATCTCCAGTTCAATTTCTGGTCAATAGTATCCCCCAGGATGTTGATAGTGGGGGATTCAGTGATCGTAATGCCATTGAATGTCAAGGGGAGATGGTTAGATTCTCACTTGTTGGAAATGGTCAGTAGCTGGCACTTGTGCTGCATGAATATTATATGCCACTTATTAGCCCAAGGCTGGATATTTCCCAGGTTTTTTTTGCATTTCGACACGGTATTCCTTTGTATCTAAGGAGTCAGAAATGGTGCTGAACATTGTGCGATCATCAGCGAACATCCCCACTTCTAACCTTATGATTGAAGGAAGGTCATTGATGAAGCAACTGAAGGTGGTTGGGCATAGGACACTACCCTGAGGAACTCCTGCAGTGATGTCCTGGAGCTCAGATGATTGACATCCAACAACCACAACCATCTTCCTTTGCATTAGGTATGACTCCAACTAGCGGAGTGTTTTCACCCTGATTTCCATTGACTTCAGTTTTGCTAGGGCTCCTTGGTACCACAGTCGATCAAATGCTGCCTTGATGTCAAGGGCAGTTACTCTCACCTCACCTTTTGAGTTCAGTTCTTTTGTCCATGTTTGAACCAAGTCTGTAATGAGGTCACGAGCGGTGTTGCCCTGGCGGAATCCAAACTGAGTGTCATTGAGCAGGTTATTGCTAAGCAAGTGCTGCTTGATAGCATTGTCGAATACACCTTCCATAACTTGACTGATGATTTAGAGTAGACTGATGGGACAGTATTTAGCTGGGTTTGACTTGTCCAGCCTTTTGTGTATAGGACATACCTTAGCAATTTTCCACATTGCAAGATAGATGCGAATGTTGTAGACGTAGTGGACTAGCTTGGCTGGGGGTTCAACAAATTCTGGAGAACAGACTTGCAGTACTATTGCTGAAATATTGTCAGGGCCCATAGCCTTTGCAGTATCCAGTGCCTTCAGTCATTTCTTGATATCTCGCAAAGTGAATTGAATTGGCTGAGGTCTCGCATCTGTGATGCTGGGGACTTCAGGAGGAGGCCGAGATGGATCATCAGCTCAGCACTTCTGGCTGAATATTGTTGCAAATGCTTCAGCCCTGTCTTTTGCACTGATGTACTGGACTCCCCCACCATTGAGGATGGAGATATTTGTGGAGCCTCCCCCTCCAGTTACTTGTGTAATTGTCGACCACCATTCATTAGCATTTGTAAACGGGGTGCAGATTGCAAGACGAGTATGGAGATTCGAGTTTGTTAAGTGCTATTATCTTCATAAAAATCTGGTCTGCAGTTTGCTTTTAACTGGGATTTACCCTCTAGATAAAGTAGGGTTAAGAAAGTAAATTAGGGTGTAGAAAGTAAAGTAAGTTTCTTACAGTCTTAGGCAGGGATTAACAGGCTCTACTGCTGAGTAGCTGATCAGTTAAGTAGCTGATCAGTCAAATCTGGTTGCTGCAGTTTCAGCTTCAAAAGATGTAAATATGGAGGTCTGGGTGCAACCTACAAATGGTGTTCAAATTACAAGCTGAGAGTGGAGATTCCAGTTTGGTGAGTAGGGATTTTAAGTGTTGACCTCTTTATAAAAGCCTGGTCTGCAGTCAGCATTTAACTGGGATTTAGAAACATAGAAAATAGGAGCAGGAGTAGGCCATTCATCCTTCGAGGCTGCTTCGCCATTCATTATAATCATAGTTGATCATCCAACTAAGTAACATGTTTCCGCTTTCCCCCCATATCCTTTGATCCCTAGACCTATATCTAATTCCTTCTTGAAAACATACAATGTTTTGGCCTCCACTGCTTTCCGTGGTAGCGAATTCTACAGGCTCACCACTCACTGGGTGAGGAAATTTCTCCTTATCTCAGTCCTGAAATGTTTACCCCATATCCCTAGACTATGACCCCTGGTTCTGGACTCCCCCACCATCGCGAAAATCCTTGCTGCATCTACCCTGTCAAGTCCTGTTAGAATTTTACAGGTTTCTATGAGATCCCCCTCACTCTTCTGAACTCCAGCGAATATAATGAACAATGGGCTACCTTCAAAGAAGAGATAGTTCAGGCACAGTCAAGGTATGTTCCTCGAAGGGCAAAAGTAAGGAAAACAGATTTCGAGCTCCCTGCATGACAAAAGAGGTAGAGATTAAGATAAAGAAGAAAAAGTGTGTTTTATGGCAGAATCTAGGTAGAAAATACTATTGAAAACCAGTCTGAATGTAGAAGGATCAGAGGGGAAGTGAAAAGAAAATAAGAGAAGCAAAGAGAGAGCATGAAAAGAGACTGGCAGCCAGCATCAAAGGAAATCCCCAAAATTTCGACAGTCATATAAATAGTAAAAGGGTGGTAAAAGGAGGAGTGGAGCCGATTAGGGGCCAGAAAGGGGATTGACACTTGGAGGCAGAGGGCATAGATGAGGTAAAATGAATACTTTGCATCTGTCTTTACCAAGAAAGAATATGCAACTCAGACAATTTTGCTAGAGAATGTAAATCAGACACTAGAGGCGTTTAAAATTGATAAAGAGGAAGGATACTGAGGGTAGTGTGGGTGGAAATTGTACAGGCACTGGCCTTAATTTTTCAGTCTTCCTTAGACTCAGTGGTGGTGTTAGAGGACTGGAGAATTGCAAACATTACACTCTTGTTCAAAAACGGTGTAAAGATAAGTCCAGCAACTACAGGCCAGTCAGTTTAACTTCAGTGGTGAGAAAACTTCTAGAAAAAATAATTCGGGACAAAACCAATAGTCACATGGACAAATGCGAGTTAATTAAGGAAAGCCGGCATGGATCATGTTTAACTAACTTGCTGGAGTTTGTTAAGGAGGTAACAGAGAGGGTTGATGAGGGCAGTGCAGTTGGGATGGTGTACATGGACATTCAAAAGGCTTTTGATACAGTGCCACACAACAGACTTGTGAGTAAACTTGAAGCTCATGGAATAAAAGGGACGGTAGCAACATGAAAACGAAATTGGCTGAATGATGGGAAAGAAAGAGTGTGGATGTTTTTCGGGCTGGAGGAAGGTTTATGGTGGAGTTCCCCAGGGATCAGTGTTGGGACACTTACGTTACTTGATATATATGTTAATGATCTAGATCGTGATATACAGGGCAAAATTTCAATTTTTGCAGATGATACAAAACCTGGAAGCATTGTGAACTCTGAGGAGAACAACTTCAAAAGGACATAGACAAGTTGTTGGAATGGGCAGACAGGTGGCAGATGAAGTTCAATGCAGAGACATGGGAAGTGATTCATTTTGCTAGGAAGAACATGGAGAGACAATATAAAATAGAGGGAACAATTCTAAAGGGGGTACAGGAGCAGAAGGACCGAGGTGTATATGTGCATAAGTCATTGAAGGTGACAGGGCAGTTTCAGAGAGCGATTAATAAACATACAGTATACTAGGCTTTATTAATAGGGGCATAGAGTACAGAGCAAGGAAGTTATGCTGAACTTGTATACTCATACAATTCGGCTCAGCTGGAGTATTGCATCCTGTTCTGGGCGCAGCACTTGAGAAAAGATGTGAGGGCATTGGAGAGAAAAGATTCACGAGAATGGTTCCAGGGATGAGGAATTTCAGTTATGAGGATAGATTGTAGAAGTTAGGACAGTTTTCCTTGGAGAAGGCTGAGATGTGATTTGATAGAGGTATTCAAAATCATGAGGAGTCTGGATAGTGTAGATTGACACTGTCCCCAGTCATGAAAGGATCGAGAACAAGTGGGCACAGATTTAAGGGAGGAGAAGTAAAAGTGACATGAGGAAAAAAGTTTGCATGGAGTAAGTGGTTAAGGTCTGGAATGCACTGCCTGAGAGTGTGGTGGAGGCAGGTTCAATTGAAGCATTCAAAAGGGAATTAGACAGTTCAATGAAAAGGAAGAATGTGCAGGGTTACAGGGCAAAGGTGGGGGGATAGAACAGAGGGAACTGTTCTTTCAGAGAGCCAGTGTGCACGCAATGGCCTCCTCCAGCACTGTAACAATTCTGTGATTCTGTTGTTACATTGGGATTGGGGGAGAAGAGTAAAGAGGTCTTACTACAATTATACAAGACATTGTTGAGGCCCCACCTGGAGTATTGTGTGCAATTTTGGTCTCCTTACCTAAGGAGGGACATATTTGCCCTTGAGGGAATGCAACAAAGGTTCACTAGTCTGGTTCCTGGGATGAGGCATTTGTTCTATTTATTCACGGAATGTAGGTGTTGCTAGAAAGGCCAGCATTTATTGCCCATCCCTAATTGCCCTGGAGAAGATGGTGGTGAGCCACCTCCTTGAATATAAATGAATGGCTTGCTGGACCGTTTCATAGGGCAGTTAAGTCAACCACATTTCTTTGGGTCTGGAGTCACATATAGGCCAGATCAGGGAAGGGCAGTAGATTTCCTTCCCTAAACGAAATTAATGAACCAGGTGGGGTTTTAGGACAATCCGTTAGTTTCATGGTCATCATTATTTTTTTTATCCCAGCTTTATTTAATTAATCCAGTTTAAATTCCTGAACTGTGTGGCTTTGTCAGGGCAAGATCCTGTCGAACAAACTTGATTGAATTCTTCGAGGGGGTGACTAGATGTGTAGATGAGGGTAACACAGTTGATGTCGTCAACATGGACTTCAGTAAGGCTTTTGATAAGGTCCTACATGGGAGATTGATTAAGGTGGTAAGAGTCCATGGGATCCAGGGCGATCTGGCAAATTGGATCCAAAATTGGCTCAGTGGCAGGAGGCAGAGAGTGTTGGTCGAGGGTCGTTTTTGCGAGTGGAAGCCTGTGACCAGTGGTGTACCGCAAGGAGTGGTGCTGGGACCCTTGCTATTTGTAGTGTACATTAATGATTTATATGTGAATATAGGAGGTATGAACAGTCAGTTTACAGATGACACGAAAATTGGTGGTGTCGTAAATAGTGAGGAGGAAAGCCTTAGATTACAGGAAAATATAGATGGGCTGGTAAAATGGGCAGAGCAGTGGCAAATGGAATTTAATCCTGAGAACTGTGAGGGAATATACAATGGATGCTAGGACCCTAGGAAGTAGTGGGTCAGAAGAACCTTGGTGTACTTGTCCATAGATCACTGAAGACAGCAGCACAGGAGATAAGGTGGTTAGGAAGGCATATGGAATACTTTCCTTTATTAGCCGAGGCATAGAATGTAAGAGCAGTGAGGTTATGATGGAGCTGTATGAAATGCTAGTTAGGCCACAGCTGGAATACTGTGTACAGTTCTGGCCACCACACAATAGGAAGGATGTGATTGTACTGGAGAGGATGCAGAGGAGATTCACCAGGATGTTGCCTGGGCTGGAGCACTTCAGCTGTGAGGAGAGACTGGATAGGCTAGTGTTGTTTTCCTGAGAGCCGAGAAGGGTGAGGGGGGGGGGGGGGGTGGTGCGGGGGGACCTGATTGAGGTATACAAAATTATGAGAGGCATAGATAGGATAGATAGGAAGAAACTTTTTTCCTTTGCAGAGGGGTCAATAACCAGGGGGCATAGATTTAAAGTAAGGGACATGAGGTTCAGAGAGGATTTGATGAAACAAACTTCCACCCAGAGGGTGGTTGGAATTTGGAACACACTGCCTGAAGGGGAGGTAGAGGTGGGAACCCTCACAACATTTAAGTATTTAGATGAGCACTTGAAACGCCATAGCAGACAAGGCTACGGGCCAAGTGCTGGAAAATGGGATTAGAATAGGTGGTGCTTAATGGCCGGCACAGACACGATGGGCCGAAGGGCCTGTTTCTGTGCTGTATAACTATTTGTGGTGGGATTTGAATCCATGTCTCTGCATCATTAGTCCAGGCCTCTGGATTACTAGTTCAGCAACATAACCACTATGCTCCATGTCCTCCTACAAGGAGAGACTGAGTAGACTGGGCCTACATTCCCTGGAATTTAGAATGAGAGGTGTTTTAACTGAAACAATATACTCTTCAGGGACTTGACAGGGTAGATGCTGAGAAAATGTTTCCCCTGGCTGAGGAATCTACAACACCGGATCACAGTCTCAGGATAAGGGGTCGGCCATTCAGGACTGAGATGAGAAATGTCTTCACTGAAAGGGCTGTGAATCTTTGGAATTATCCACCCCAGGAAGCTGTGGATGCTCAGTTATTGAGTTATATTTAGGACACAGATTGATAGATTTTTGGGTACTAAGGGAATTTTTTTTTTATTTAGAGATACAGCACTGAAACAAGCCCTTCGGCCCACCGAGTCTGTGCTGGCCATTAACCACCCATTAATACTAATCCTACACTAATCCCATATTCCTACCACATCCCCACCTGTCTCTATATTCCCCTACCACCTACCTATACTAGGGGCAATTTATAATGGTCAATTTACCTATCAACCTGCAAGTCTTTTGGTGGTGGGAGGAAAGCGGAGTACCCGGCGAAAACCCATGCAGACACAGGGAGAACTTGCAAACTCCACACAGGCAGTGCCCAGAATTGATCCCGGGTCGCTGGAGCTGTGAGGCTGCGGTGCTAACCACTGCACCACCCGGGATATGGGGATAGTGCTGGAAAGTGGAGTTGAGGTAGAAGATCAACCATGACCTCCGTGAATGGCAGAGCAGGCTCAAAGGGCCAAAAGGCCTCCTCCAGCTCCTACTTCTTATCTTCATTAAACCTCAGTCTGGTTCCTCTCAAGCTGCTGAGTGAATTAAATTTCCATGACAAATCACCAACATACCAAACTATAAATCATGCCCTAAACATCATTTATTGGTACAAATCACAACTTAGTTAAATCTGGGTACACACTTTATAAACACGTATAAACACATATACATGCAATCAGAGTTATCCAGCAGTTGAGCACCAATAGGGAGAGTAGGGGGATCGAGTTTCGGAGCCACGAGGTCATGCTGCAGCTGTACAAAACTCTGGTGAGACCGCACCTGGAGTATTGCATGCAGTTCTGGTCACCGCATTATAGGAAGGATGTGGAAGCTTTGCAAAGGGTGCAGAGGAGATTTACTAGGATTTTGCCTGGTATGGAGGGAAGGTCTTACGAGGAAAGGCTGAGGGACTTGAGGTTGTTTTCGTTGGAGAGGAGGAGGAGGAGAGGTGACTTAATAGAGACATATAAGATAGAGGGTTAGATAGGGTGGATAGTGAGAGTCTTTTTCCTCGGATGGTGATGGCAAACACGAGGAGACATAGCTTTAAGTTGAGGGGTGATAGATATAGGACAGATGTCAGAGGTAGTTTCTTTACACAGAAAGTAGTAGGGGCGTGGAACGCCCTGCCTGCAACAGTAGTAGACTTGCCAACTTTAAGGGCATTTAAATGGTCATTGGATAGACATATGGATGAAAATGGAATAGTGTAGGTCAGATGGTTTCACATGTCGGCGCACCATCGAGGGCCGAAGGGCCCGTCCTGCGCTGTAATGTTCTAATCTATTTCACTAAACAAGTAATAAACGCAGGGGTGAGAGTAGCCAAAGACCAAAAGGTCTGAAAATTAGTGACCAAAGACAAAAAAAGTCTGATTTATATATATTTTTTTTTTTGGGGGGATGGGGGGTGGGAAACAAGGAATCATGTAATTATAGCATTGTTATTGAAGCAAACTAGTTGATTAATGGCAATTTCGTACAATTTTGCATATGTAATAAATATAATTGTAATGTGCTCAGAATACAATTTCATCAGACTTTCCAGACAGCTGACAACTGGTTTTACAGAGTTCACGTTCTCAATGGCCTGCTTCTGCCTATTTATAGATTGTTCATGTAAAAGCTGTTCTGTGAAGATGTGTCAACTTTAATGGAAAGCAATATATATAAGCATATGAGATATTACATTCTGGTACCTTGGTAAGCAATGTGCACAGATCAGTTGGTATATAAATTAATAAAAAGTAAACATTTATGAGACATTCACAATCCAGAAACCTGAACAAAAGTAGGGCAATTTTTCTTATTTTGTGCCATGACATACATAATCACCAGCAGAAAGCAAAACCAGGTAGGGAGGATTGTATGCCAGTTATGCAACCTGTCCAATTTGCTGTCCATTAACTTAAATGGAAACAAATAGGTCGTCTAACATATCACTTTAAACTTTACAAATTAAAGAAATCTGCAGCCAAATTGAACCATCCATTAACCTCCATATGAGGTGAACCAAACCAGGTGTCTTTCAATCAACAAATTAACTGTTTATTAGAAAAAACTAAAATCTTAAAGACTGCCAAGTTAAAAACATTTAAAAGAGAAACAAAAGTGTCCTTTGAGATTTACACTTCCCGATGAACAATCCTGATTCACGCTCTTCCAGGGTATGATGAGGAAGCAAAGAATAGACCAACATCCGAAGCTTCAACTCGTCTTTCTTCCAGCAATGACCATTGCAGATAAACAACTCGCAAATACTTTTCAATGAATCAATTTGGCTTTAGAGTTTTGAGGGATAAACATTTTCCAGTCTAACTTCCCTTCCTTCAGTTTAAATTAACAGAGATCTCGGTTTAGTTCATGCTATCCCAGCTGTCTGTCTGTTAAAAGCCTGTCTCAACAAGAAGATTTTAGATGTTAATCGCAACATTGTGTTTCCATCCCTAGTCTCTGAATGGCTATATCCAAGGCAACAATGATGCACATGTGAAGCTGGCTGATTCTTCCACACTGTATGGTTGTATTGGGGAGAAAGCAGGAACAGGGTAATGAGTTTGGACAATCAGCCATGCTCGTATTGAATGGCGGTGCAGGCTCGAAGGGCCGAATGGCCTACCCGTTCCTATTTTCTATCGAATGGGGACTTGAATGCACCTTCTCGCTAACTCCTGAGGCTTGCTTTTCCTTAAATCAGTACTGATCCTTTGCTGTCTTAAAGATACACTGCATACTTCCCCCAAAAAAACACCAGGATCATAACACCTCCACCCCTGGCAGAATGAAATGCCATTCCCGAAAGGTGTTTCATTACAATGGGAGAAAAGTAATTGAAAAAACACTGACACTTTTTTCCCCGCAATAACGCAATACAGCATTCTTTTATACCATCGCCATCTACGTATGTCAACCTGATTAAATCTACGACAAAGCGTCAGTGATAATATTTTCACCTGAAATGCAGACATACAATTTTCTAGAATGTTGAGACTACAGCAACAAGTTCTACCAGAACATTTTCAGTTTTCAAAACCTTGTCCCAATTAACTCATTTCAAATTTCCAAGCATAATCTTCCAGTTGTTTTGTGTTTTCCTTTCAAGTGGCCCTATTGTCCAACACCTCAGCCAGGTGAAATACACAGCTTGGAGCACTGACCACAACGGGTTCACTATTCTCTGAGAGGTTTCTTGAGAACCCTTTAACCTGTGTGGCATCACTTGATATTTGAAAAACCCTGTTCGGTGCAACAGAAGCTGACTTTTCCTTATCTTGGGTTGTCAAAGGAATTTAACGGTATCCCTCCAACATATTTGTCTCTTTAAGACACATAGAGTTGCCCACTTTGTCCATACAGTCTTTTAAATGAGAATTTGGGTAGGAGTCTGCCTTCTTTCGAGTCAGTCATACAGCATAGAAACAGGCCCTTCGGCCCACCGCATCCATGCCGACCATAATGGCTATCTAGACTAATCCCACCTGCCTGTATTAATTCCATACCCCTCTAAGCCTTGCTCATTCAAGTACCTGTCCAGCTGCCTCTTAAATGTCAGTACTGTTCCTGCCTCCACCACCTCCTCAGGCAGCTCATTCCAGATACCCACTATTTTTTGTGTGAAAAATGTACCCCTTTGATGGCATGACTTTTCTGTAGTCTATGCAAGTTTGAACCGACCCACCAGGTTTAGGCATCAAGACCACCTGTGAGTTCCAGCTGTCCTGACTAGGTTCAACTAAGCTGCTCTTCAGCATGGATTGCACCTCTGCTTCCACTTGGGCCTGTTTGTCTGGACCTAAGCGACAAGGATGTTGTTTTAAAGGAATGGTTCCCCATACACCCACATAATGTGTGGCTAAGGTTTTACATCCTGGCTTATCCCTACAAACTTTTTCAAACGTTGTGAAAACCATGGTTAAGACTTCACGCTGTTTTGCCTCTCAAGCATATTGTTTAATTTTCCTAGCCATTCGGTATTCGCTAATCTGATAGTTGGAGGTTCAATCTGAGAATTTCCTAGGCCTGCTTCTGCCTCATCCTCACTATCCTATTCCTTCTCAACAGTCTCAATTACCTGCCATACCTGCACTGGCTTATCCTCCTCCCTGCAGTAATATTGTTTAAGCACATTAACATGACACAATCTGTTGTTCTTCCGGCAATCAGGGGTGTCAATCAAGTAATCTGCCTTACCCACTTTTTTGAACGCTCGATTTGGGCCACTGAACTGTGCTTTTAATGGTTCTCTCTGTAATGGTAACAACACTAATACTTCATCATAATAAAAGCAAAATACTGCGGATGCTGGAAATCTGAAATAAAAACAAGAAATGCTGAAAATACTCAGCAGGTCTGGCAGCATCTAATACTTCATCCCCTGGTTAAAAATCATGTTTTTTTTTGCATTCTTGTCTGCCCATTTTTTCATATTGGCTTGGGATGCTTTCAGGTGTTCCTGAGCCACACTGCAAGCTTTCATGAGACTTTCCCAGAACACAGATACATAGTCTAGTATTGAAGATTCATTCTTGTGGTCCAAGAATATGTCTTTTAAAACTCAGAAAAGACCTCTTACTTCATGTCCACAAACAAGTTCGGAAGCACTGAAGCCAACAGACTCTTTCGGTGAGTCTCTGGTGGCAAATAAAAGGAAGTCTAGTCCTTTATCCCAGTCATGTGGATATTTGTGACAATATGTTCTAATCATCGTTTTGAGAGTCTGGTGATATTTCTCTAAAGCTCCCTGTGACAGTGGGTGATATGCTGAAGATTTCATCGAATCCCCAAATTGCCCAGGACTTCTTGAAATATCCTAGACTTGAAATTAGAATCTTGATCTGATTGAACTTCAAGTGGTAATCCATGTCTCAAAGAATCGGGTTAACTTTCGACTACTATTCTAGCAGTACTTGTCCTCAAAGGAATTGCCTCTGGAAATCAAGTAGCCATATCCATGATAGTTTTTGGCGAGGGCACGACATAGTCTACTAATACCCTGCTAAATGGTTCGCCAATCATTGGTATGGGAACTGGTTTGGGCGGCACAGTGGTTAGCACCGCAGCCTCACAGCTTCAGGGACCCGGGTTCGATTCTGGGTACTGCCTGTGCGGAGTTTGCAAGTTCTCCCTGTGACCGCGTGGGTTTTCGCCGGGTGCTCCGGTTTCCTCCCACAGCCAAAGACTTGCAGGTTGATAAGTAAATTGGCCATTGTAAATTTCCCCTAGTGTAGGTAGGTGGTAGGGAATATGGGATTACTGTCGGGTTAGTATAAATGGGTGGTTGTTGGTCGGCACAGACTTGGTGCTGTATCTAAAAATAGTGGTGCTAGTTTTGTGGTAGGTTGTGGTTTTCCCACCATTTGACAGGTATAGCATGTCCGACAAAATTGTCTCACATTGGACAGTCGATGCAGACCTCGACAGTAACAAGATTGAGGTTTTGTTGCATCATCCCTAAACAAGGCTCAAGAATTTGGTAATGGCCCTGTGACAATGCAGCAGGTCCAATGGACAGCTGTATATCCCAACAGTGATGAACACTTCTGGCTCCTGCTCTACTGTACCAATTGTATTTAACAGCAATGTGAGCTGAAAATCATAACTATTGTGTTGGCTTGGAGAAAGGCAGCACTCTGTATATACATATTCATACATATACAGAGTATTGTGCCAACAACCTCAGAAGCCCAGTCATCATTTATAGTGACTGCAGAGAGCTCACAGGATAGTTGCACTGCAGCCAATGCACAGCACTGGTGGTGCAGGACAGCCTTTTCCAGATCATCTTAAGCAATTCCAAACCACACACTGAAGAAAGATGGCCAGAGTGACACTCTTGCCCTGCATCCCTATGGTGCAAAAGACAGCTTCACACCGACTCAAGGTTTACAGTGTGACTGGGGCAGTAGACAGTGAAAATGCAGATGAACATTGAATGGAATTCAGCCATACACCTGAGCAAACCAAAAAGCGGAAATTCCAGATCACTTCAGTTGCTGCAAAGCACAGGACATATTAAGTTTATACAGTTCATGCTCACTGCAGGATATTCACATTCAGTAACCTGTTTGTGCAGGGTTTTCAGAAATTACTTCAGACACACACTGCTGTGTAAATGGAAGCAAGTTTCAAATTCCTATTGACCGATCAATGTTTTTGCTGCAGACCAGTGACTTGCGAGCACTGATCCTGCACCATTCATTTTAAGCCATGGCAAATGAACTGTGTCAGTTCTCAGGTGGTCTCTGCTAAGATATCCCGTGAGGGCAAAAACAAACATTGGGAATTGGTCTGTGTATGCACATACCTCCTCTTGGGCCATTTACAGAAGACTGGCACACTGAACGAGTGAAGGAGGATGCAGTTTCACCCGCATACATTCCTGGTTGAAGTTCATTTCCACCGAGGTGGGAGACGATAAAAAATAAAGACGACTTAAAAACAGGTTTATAAAAAACACCTGTAGACTGCTTTTCGGTTGTCCAACTTTGAAAAAAATAAGCTGACATTTTTTTTAAAAACCACTCTTTTGTTAAAGTTGGAAAGGGAGAAGGCATTGGTGGATTTCTGAAAACCCAAGGTCAGAGATCAGCTATTTCGTGGAAATTTCTCATCCCGAAGTTACTTGTGAACTCGCTGGTGTTTCAGCAGGTGCGTTGAAGTAGTGAATCCCTTCCCACACTCGGAGCATGTGAATGGCCTCTCCCCAGTGTGATCTCGCTGATGTCTCAGCAGGTCGGATGAAGTAGTGAATCCCTTCCCACACTCGGAGCATGTGAATGGCCTCTCCCCAGTGTGAATACGCTGGTGTACAGTGAGTTCAGATGATCGCTTGAACCCTGTTCCACAGTGAGTGCACCTGAATGGCCTCTCCCCAGTGTGATCTCGCTGATGTCTCAGCAGGTCGGATGAAGTAGTGAATCCCTTCCCACATTCTAAGCAGGTGAATGGCCTTTCCCCAGTGTGAACTCGCTGGTGCGCCAGCAGGGCGGCTGATTTGGCCAATCCTTTCCCACACACGGAGCAGGTGAACAGCCTCTCCAGGTTGTTACTGCATGGACGAGTTTCCAGCTCAACTGGATAATTCAATCCCTTTCTACAGTCCCCATATTTGCATGGTTTCTTTCCAGTGTGACTGCGCTTGTGTCTCGACAGGCCAGATGATCGGCTGAAACCTCGTCCACAGACAGAACACGTGTACAGTTTCTCCTCACTGTAATCGGTGCTTTTTCCTTTCATGTTCAAAATCTGCTGACATTCGGGTTACGATAAAAATGGCGACTCCTTCAGATGTCTGACGTTTGCTTTGCATTTCACGGCTGCAATTCCTCCCTTTCTAAATCCCTGTGAAATTGATTTAAAACAGAAAAAAAAAGGAATGTGAAAGAACCCACAAAAACACAAAGGCAGGTTGTGAAATGGAGCTGAATGAATCTGGTAATTTAGGGGGCCGGCACTAGTAAAGAGTGACCGTGAAAGCTGATGGATTGACATACAACCCCAACTGGTTCACTAATGTCCTTCAGGGAAAGGAAACTGACACCCAGTCTGGACCTACACAAGACTCTGCCCTCTATGCGAGGAGAGGGAGAGAGAGGGAGGGGCAGGGAGAGGAGAGGGATTTTCTCTATGTACAACTCGACCAGAACTTTGGCAGAACCTCCCATACACTCAACTTCCATCATCTAGAAGGGCCAGGCGATCAGGTGCATGTGAACACCATCACCTCCAAGTTCCCCTCCAAGTCACACACCATCCTGACTTGTCTGGCATCCAATACTGGATTAACCAAAATTTCCTCCAATTAATAAACCGGTGCTCCGGTTTCCTCCCACATACCAAAGACTTGCAGGTTGATAGGTAAATTGGCCATTAGCAATTGCCCCTAGTATAGGTAGGTGGTAGGGAAAATATAGGGACAGGTGGGGATGTGGTAAGAATATGGAATTAGTGCAGGATTGGTATAAATGGGTGGTTGATGGTCAGCACAGATTCGGTGGACCGAAGGGCCTGTTTCAGTGCTGTATCTCTAAACTAAAACTAAACTAAACTAAATATTGGGGGGTCTGACGCCATTGTCTTCAGTTTCTGCTAAAAATTCCACTCCCGAGCTACCAACTCAATCCCTATCCCTAACAGCTGCCTGAGGCTAAAACACACCATTCATAACCTGGGTGTGATATTTTGCTCCAAGTTGAGCTTCCAAAATGAGCTTCCGAATGCATATCGGCGCCTATTTCCACCTCAATATCACCCAACTTCGCCACTGCCTCAGCTCATCTGCCTCTGAAACTTACATCCATGCATTTGTTAGCTCTCAACTTGAATATTCTAACACACTCCTGGCTGGTATCCCACATTCTACCCTTTGTAATCTTGAGGTCATCCATAACTCTGCTGCCTGTGTCCTTACTCAAACCAAGTCCTGTTCACCCATTGCCACAGTGCCTGCTGGCCTACACAGGCTCCCTGTGAAGCAGCACCTCAATTTTAAGATCCTCATCCTTGTTTTCAAATCCCTCCATGCCCTCGCCCCTCACTATCTCTATAATCTCCTCCAGCCCTACAACCCTCAGAGATCAGGGATCTAATTCTGGCATCTTGCGCATCCCCAATTTTCATTGTTCCAACACTGGCGGCCGTTCCTTCAGCTGTCAAGGCCATAAGCTTTGGAAATCCCTCCCTAATCCTCTCCGCCTCTTTACCTCATCTTCCGTGCTTCAGGCACATCTTAAAATACACCTCTTCGATCAAGCTTTTTGTCGTCTGCCCTAGATCTCCTTATGTGGCTCAGTGTCAAATGTTGCTTTATAACGCTCCTGTGAACAGCCTTGGAACATTTTATTACATTAAAGATGCTACATAAATACAATTTGTTGTTGAGTTGGACATATAACACCGTTCCTTCATCATCACTGGATGAAAATCCTGTAACTCCTTCCCGAACACCATTGCGGGAGCACCTTTACTACACAGTCTGCAGCGGTTCAAGAAGGCGGCCCACCATCACCTTCTCAATGGGCAACTGGGGATTGGCAATATGCTGGTCTGGCTAGTGACGCCCATATCCCCAGAATTAAGTAAAAAATCCGTACGTGTAAAATGGATTAAAAGCCGCGACAGAAATACTTCATGGGCGGCACAGTGGCGCAGTGGTTAGCACCGCAGCCTCACAGCTCTAGCGACCCGGGTTCAATTCTGGGTACTGCCTGTGTGGAGTTTGCAAGTTCTCCCTGTGTCTGCGTGGGTTTTCTCCGGGTGCTCCGGTTTCCTCCCACAAGCCAAAAGACTTGCAGGTTGGTAGGTAAATTGGCCATTATAAATTGCCCCGAGTGTAGGTAGGTGGTAGGGAAATATAGGGACAGGTGGGGATGTGGTAGGAATCCAGGATTAGTATAAATGGGTGGTTGATGGTCGGCACAGACTCGGTGGGCCGAAGGGCCTGTTTCAGTGCTGTATCTCTAAACTAAACTAATACAATACTCTTTAACATTGAGTGGCTTTTGTCAGTTGAGCAACCTCATCTCCCCTGGAATCTACCTCCCTTGACAGTTTCACATTGGAAATTGTTGGGCCCAACTGGGTTCAAAAGTAATTGGGATTAAACCCAGCAGCTTCTCCTTTATCTCCACTGCAGATCAAACTGATGCAACAAAAAAGAGCAACACAGGAGCTCAAGGACCGACATCCGCATCTGACAACCACCCTGACACAAACTGGCTCTTAATTGGTTCGCCTATGTTTCTCGATTCAGTTCTATGAACAACGCCTGCAATAAAGCCAAACTACAGCAGATGCTGGAAATACTCAGCAGGTCAGGCAGCATCCGTGGAGAGAGAAACAGAGTTAACATTTCAGGTGCCTCAAGGAGCCAGAACCTGCAGTCTGGAACTCAAGAGTGGGAGAAGAAGGAAGAATGAGGAGAGGCAATATAATCATAGAGTTAGAGTTATACAGCACAGAAACAGGCCCTTCAGCCCAACGTGTCTGTGCCAGCCATCAAGCACCTATCCATTCTAATCCCATTTTCCAGCACTTGGCACACAGCAATGTTTGTTATGGCATTTCAAATGCTCATCTAAATACTTCTTAAATGTTGTGAGGGTCCCTGCCTCTACTACTCCTTCAGGCAGTGTGTTCCAGATTCCAATCACCCTTAGGGTGAAAATTCTTTTCCTCAAATCCCGTTTAAACCTCCTGCCCCTTACCTTAAATCTATGCCCCCTGGTTATTGACCCCTCTGCCAAGGGCAAAAGTTTCTTCCTATCTATCCTATCAATGCCCCTCATAATTTGGTATTCCTCAATCAGGTCCCCCCTCAGCCTTCTCTGCTCTCAGGAAAACAACCCGAGCCTATCCAGTCTCTCTTCATAATTGAAATGTTCCAGCCCAGGCAACATCCTGGTGAATCTCCTCTGCACCCTCTCCACTGCAATCACATCCTTCCTAAAGTACGGTGGCCAGAATTGTACACAGTACTCCAGCTGTGGCCAAACTGGCGTTTTATACAGCTCCATCATAACCTCCCTGCCCTTATATTCTATGCCTCAGCTAATAAAGACAAGCATCCTCAAGTATCTTACCAGATGCTCAAGTATTTAAAGACAAGTATCTTCATTTGCACTGGAGTGCTGACTTGGGGTTGCATTAGAGTGCTAAAGTGGGAGTTCTGTGACTGAGGGAGTTCGGTGAGGAGAGAGCAAGGAGCTCCTTTCATTTCCTACCTGTCCTCAAAGAGTTTCCAAAGAGCACAGCTGACTGGTGAGTAAGTCCTGGTAGGTATTTTTTTTAACTGGATTGAATTGTAAGTCATTGTTTGAGCAAGACTCAGTTGATTTTTTTTATTATAACCGTCTTCTGAAGTTTTAAATTTAAAGGGTTTAGTCATGGCAGGAGAGCTTAAAGCCATGGTTTGCTCCTCTTGCTGCATGTGGGAATCCGTGAACATTTCCAGTCCCCGGGACCAGCATGTGTGCAGGAAGTGTGTCCAGCTGCAGCAACGGCTGGAAACACCGTGGAGCATCCACGAGTCTGAGAGCATCGTGGATAGCACGTTTGGAGAGGTGGTCACACTGCAGCTGAAGGGACTTGAGGAAGGAAGGGAATGGGTGACCAGGCATTCCAAGAGAAACAGGCAGGTAGTTCAGGAGTCCCCTGGGTCCCGGTTACAAATCGGTATTCCATTTTGGAGGCTGATGAGGCTGGTTCCTCCAGGGAGTGCGGACAGAGTCAAACTTCTGGCACCACAAGCAGCCTGTCTGCACAGGAAGGGGGAAAAGAGAGGAAGAGCAATAGTAATAAGGGATTCTATAGTCAGGGGAACGTATAGGCGCGACAGTGGCTGTCAACGTGACTCCAGGATGGTGTGTTGCCTCCCTGGTGTCAAGGTCCGGGATGTCACTGACGGCTGCAGGGCATCCTGAAGGGGGAGGGTGATAAGGCAGAGGTCATGGTACATGTTGGTACGAATGACATAGGTGGAAAGAGGGATGAGGTCTTGCATCAAGAATTCAGGGAGTTAGACTGTAAACTAAAAAGCAGGACCTCTCTCGGGTTGTAATCTCTAGATCACTCCCAGTGCCACGTGCTAGCGAGTATAGAAATAGGAGAATAGCACAGATGAATACGTGGCTTAAGAGTTGGTGCAGGATCGAGGGTTTTAGATTCCTGGACCACTGGGACCGTTTCTGGGGAAGGTGGGACCTGTACAAGCAGTATACCTGGACAGTCTACATCTGAACCAGAGGGGGACTAACATCCTTGCTGGCAGGTTTGCTAGTGCTGTTGGGAGGAGTTTAAACTAATTTGGCAGGGGGAGGGGACGCAGACTCCAAGCAGAATAGGGACACAGCTAAACACAGGAAAGCAAACAAGTCAGAGGAAATACAGTGGAGGTTTCAAGGGAGTATGACCAGGATGGATGGCCTCTACTTTAATGCCAGGAGTATTGCAGGTAAAATGGATGAGTTAAGGGCAAGGATTGACACATGGAATTGTGATATAGGAGCCATCACGGAGACATAGTTGAGGGAGGGGCAGGATTGGCAGCTCAATATCACGGGATACAGAATCTTCAGGCGAGTCAGAGGAGGGGGTAAAAGAGGAGGGGGCATTGCAATATTAGTTAAGGAGTCAGTTACTGCAGTAAGAAGAGATGATATCTTGGAGGGGGCATCAAATGAAGCTTTATGGGTAGAGTTTAGGAATAAAAAAGGGACAGCCACATTGCCAGGTGATTATAGACCCCCAAATAGTCAGCGGGAAATTGAGGAGCAAATATGTGCGCAATTCGCAGAGGTGAGTAAAAATAATAGGGTAATTATATTAGGTGATTTCAACTTTCCAAACATTAATTGGGATAGTCATCGTATTAAGGGCTTAGGTGGAGTGGAGTTCTTAAAATGTATACAGGAGAACATTTTAGCTCAATATGTAGAGGATCCAACAAGGGAGGATGCAGTGCTGGACCTAATTCTGGGGAATGAAGCCAGACAGGTAGTTGATGTGTTGGTGGGGGAGCTTTTTGTGATAGTGACCAAAACATGGTACATTTTAAACTCGTTATGGAGAAAGAAATGGACAAGTTGAAAAGAGCTTTTGGATTGGGGAGAGTGAATTTTAGTAAAATAAGGCAGGATCTGGCCAAGGTAGACTGGAAAGAGTTACTTGTCGGGAAATCTACAGAATAGCAGTGGGGGGCATTCAAAAAGGAAATGGGCAGGGTACAGGCCCAACATGTTCCCTCTAGGGTAATACATAGGAGCAACAAGCCCAGAGAACCATGGATGACCAGAAATATTCAGGATATGATGAGAAGGAAAAGAGAGGCTTTTAGCAAATACAAGGAGAGCAAATCAACGGAAGCATTAGTGGAGTTCAGAAAGTGTGGGATGGAGCTGAAGAAAGCAATTAGGAGAGCAACGAGGGGATATGAGAAAGCTCTGGCTGGTAAAAATAGGGAAAATCCCAAGATATTCTATAAGTATATCAATGGGAAGAGGATAACCAGGGAAAAAGTAGGACACATTAGGAACCAAGGGGGAAATCTGTGGGTGGAGCCAGAGGACATTGACAGGGTGTTAAACGATTACTTCACATGTGTCTTCACCCAAGAGAATGAGGATGTAGATATGGAACTGAGAGAGACTGTGAGGGTCTTGAGAAAATTGTCAAAGGGAGTGACAAGGTATTGGAGGTTTTGGCAGGCTTAAAAGTGGACAAATCTCCAGGTCTGGATGATTTGTGTCCCAGGATGCTGTGGGAGGCGAGGGTGGAGATTGCAGGGGCTCTGACCCAAATTTTTAATTCCTCTCTGCCCACAGGCGAGGTGCCAGAGGACTGGAGAACAGCTACTGTGGTCTCACTATTTAAGAAAGGTTGTAGAGATAAGCCAGGGAACTACAGACCAGTGAGTCGCACGTCAGTGGTAGGGAAACTATTGGAGAAAATTCTGAAGGAATGAAGCTATCACCACTTGGATAGGCAAAATTTGATTAGGAATAGTCAGCATTGCTTTGTCAGAGGGAGGTCATGCCTAAGAAATTTGATTGAACTTTTTGAGCATGTGACCAGGTGCAGAGATGAGGGTAGTGCAGTTGATGTAGTTTACATGGATTTCAGCAAAGCCTTTGACAAGGTCCCACATGGGAGACTAATCAAGAAAGCAAATGCACAAGGGATACAAGGTAACTTGATAAGGTGGATTCAAAATGGGCTTTGCTGTAGGAGACAGAGAGTGATGACAGACTGTTGTAGTGACTGGAAGTCAGTGTCCAGTGGTGTACCACAGGGATTTGTGCTGGGTCCCCTATTGTTTGTCATTTACATAAACAACATAGATGACTATGTGGGGGGTAGGATCAGTAAGTTCGCGAATGACACAAAGATTGGCCGAGTGGTTAACAGTGAGGTTGAGTGTCTTGGGTTACAGGACGATATAGACGGGATGGTCAAATGGGCAGAAAAGTGGCAGATGGAATTTAACCCCGAAAAGTGTGAGGTGATACACCTTGAAAGGAGTACTGTGACACGGAAGTATTCAATGAATGGCCTGACACTGGGAAGTTCTGAGGAACAAAGGGACGTTGGCGTGTTTGTCCATAGATCTCTGAAGGCAGAAGGGCAGGTTAATAGGATGGTGAAAAAGGCATATGGAACACATGCCTTTTCCAATCGAGGCATAGATTACAAAAGCAGGGAGGTCATGTTGGAATGGTATAGAACTTTGATAAGGCCACAGCTGGAGTACTGTGTGCAATTCCGGTCGCCACATTATAGGAAGGATGTGATTGCACTGGAGAGGGTGCAGAGGCGATTCACCAGGACGTTGCCTGGGATGGAACATTTAAGCTATGAAGAGAGGTTGGATAGGCTTGGGTTGTTTTTGCTGGAGCAGAGAAGACTGAGGGGTGACCTGATCGAGGTGTTCAAGATTATGAGGGGCATGGACAGGGTGGATAGAGAGCAGCTGTTCCTCTTAGTTGAAGGGTCAGTTACGAGGGGACACAGGTTTAAGGTGAGGGACAGGAGGTTTAAGGGGGATTTGAGGAAGAACTTTTTTACCCAGAGGGTAGTGACGGTCTGGAATGCACTGCCTGGGAGGGCGGTAGAGGCGGGTTGCCTCACACCCTTTAAAAAGTACCTGGATGAGCACTTGGCATGTCATAACATTCAAGGCTATGGGCCAAGTGCTGGCAAATGGGATTAGGTAGGCAGGTCAGGTGTCTTTAATGCATCAGTACAGACTCGATGGGTCGAAGGGCCTCTTCTGCACTGTATTATTCTGTGATTGTGATCCCATATGCCTTCCTAACCACCTTATCTACCTGTGCTGCTGCCTTCAGTGATCTACGGACAAGTACACCAAGATCCCTCTTTCCCTCTGTCCTACCATCCATTGTATATTCCCTTCCCTTGTTAGTCCTCCCAAAATGCATCACTTCACACTTCTCAGGATTACATTCCATTTGCCACTGCTCCACCCATCTTACCAGCCCATCTGCATCGTCCTGTAATCTAAGGCTTTCCTCCTCACTATTTACAACACCACAAATTTTCATGTCATCTGCGAACTTATTGATCATACCTCCTATATTCACGTCTAAATCATTAATGTACACTACAAACATCAAGGGTCCGAGCACCGATCCCTGAGGTCCACCACTGGTCACCGGCTTCCACTCGCAAAAACAACCCTCGACCATCACCCTCAGCACCAATCCAACACTGACAGCAAACTACAATCCACTGACATTACCGGGATAGGGAGACAGAGTTTAGAAACACGCACCAACACGACTCCAGCAAAACATGGCAGGAAGAAAAGGGCGAGCAGTGTGTGTACCTGCCCTAATATCCCCCTCCCCAGGCCTGTCAGTCAAACCCCCCACTTCTCCCAGTCCACAGCTCAGCCTGTCAGTTTACAGCTTCCCGCACCTTGAGCCAGCCCTGTCCAAGTGCGGCCTAGTCCAAGGGGAGACTTTGTGGAAGCAGGGAGTGGGGACCTCCTGTGCTGTGCTGTGTCCCAAATGGTTCCTCCCTCCCCCAGGCCCCTTTATAATTGAGATAAGTTTCCTTTGAAGTTTTGTTCTTTGATATTATAGTTTATTAATCTTTAATTCCTCCAAAAGAACTGGAAATCTGGCGGCAGTTAATCCGGGGCCTGTCCACGAGAGAAGACCCGCAGCTGCCAACCAGCTCGGTGGAAATGCAGGACCGGGAGCTTCTTATTGGGGGTGTTGAGGCCTACACCGGGTGTTTCTGAGACCTACCCGCCAACCCACCCTCCAGCCGGTTCTCTCACCCGCTGTGGATCCAACACGACCTCCTCCGTCCAGTTCGGCCCCCGCATTACGCATGCTCCAAATTATGCCACACCGCGCCTGCGCACTGAGTACTTGAAGCCCAGGACAGCGACCTGTGACCTTTCAGTTCACAATGTCTAAATGATTGACGCAGCTCTGGACCAATAGCCAGAGAGGGCGGGACTGGAGGATCAGATGTACGGGCGCCCACTCCTTGACGCTCGTCCCGCCTTCACACGCACCAATTGGTTGCAGGACGCAGCCCCAGCTCGGTCCTCCGGTCCCGCTGCCGCTCTTCTTGAATGGAAGAGAAATGACGACTGGTTCGGGAGCATCCATAAATGGAGGCTAACTGGAGACTTGTTAGCGAGAGTCTGTAAATGGAAAGAGAAATGGTAACTGGTCAGGGAGTGTCTGTAAATGGAGACTTTTTCTTTTAAAAAAGCCTTGACTTTCTGATGAAAGGTCACAGACTTGAAACATTTAACTCTGCTTCTATCTCCACAGTTGCTGCCTGACCTGCTGCATGTTTCCAGCACTTTTGGTTTTTATTCTCTCGTGTTTTTCATGAGCACAGGATGTCCCAAAGTGCTTAATAGCCAATTAATTTGTTTTCAAGTATGATCAATGTAATGTCAGAATCACAGCAGTCATTTTGTGCACAGCAAGCTCCAACAAACAGCATTGTGATAATGACCAATTATCTCTCTACTGTTTAACGTGATGCAAATATTAGCCCGGACACAGGGAATATCCCACTGCTCTTCGTTGAAATACTGCCATGGGATCTTTTACATCCACCTAAGAGGGCAGGCCAGGCCTCAGTTTAATGTTCTATCTGAAAGATGGCACCTCGGACAGTGCAGCACTCCCTCAGTCCGACACTGGAATGCCGGCCTTGAGTGCATCTTGATCCCAAATCCTTCCGACTCATCAGGGAGAGTGTGGACAACTGAACTCAGACTGACAAATGGAACGGGTCAGGTAGCATCGGTAGAGAAAGGAGAAATGGGACTGGTTAGAAAGTGTCTGTAAATGAAGAAGAAATGGAGTCAGGTTATGGAACATCGAGAAATGGAGAGGCAGACACAGCGACAGAGAGAGAGAGAAACAGATAAGAGAATTTCAAAACTTGAGGTTGATATATTTTTGTTGGTAAGGTTATTAAGTGACACGGAACCAAACTGGTAAATGTAGCTGAGATACAGATCAGTCATGATGTACTTGAATGGCAGAACAGGTTCGAGGGGCTGAATGGCCTTCTCCCACTCACGTGTTCCTCTATTTTACAGGATCAATGAGACTGATGCCCTGAGCTCATCTCACAATCCCGGGATCATCTGTTCCTGATAAAAAAAAACAGGACCTCTAGGGTTGTAATCTCTGGATTACTCCCTGTGCCACGTGCCAGTGAGGCTAGAAATAGGAAGATAGTGCAGCTAAACACGTGGCTGAGCAGCTGGTGCAGACAGGAGGGTTTCAGATATAGAATAAGAACATTACAGAGCAGTACAGGCCCTTCGGACCTCGATGTTGCGCCGACCTGTGAGACCCTCTGACCTACACTATTCCATTTTCATCCATATGTCTATCCAATGACCACTTAAATGCCCTTAAAGTTGGCGAATCTACTACTGTTGCAGGCAGGGCGTTCCACGCCCCTACTACTCTCTGAGTAAAGAAACTACCTCTGACATCTGTCCTATATCTATCACCCCTCAACTTAAAGCTATGTCCCCTCGCATTTGCCATCACCATCCGAGGAAAAAGACTCTCACTATCCACCCTATCTAACCCTCTGATTATCTTATATGTCTCTATTAAGTCACCTCTCCTCCTCCTTCTCTCCAACGAAAACAACCTCATGTCCCTCAGCCTTTCCTCGTAAAACCTTCCCTCCATACCAGGCAACATCCTAGTAAATCTCCTCTGCACCCTTTCCAAAGCTTCCACATCCTTCCTATAATGCGGTGACCAGAACTGCATGCAATACTCCAGGTGCGGTCTCACCAGAGTTTTGTACAGCTGCAGCATGACCTCGTGGCTCCGAAACTCGATCCCCCTACTAATAAAAGCTAACACACCATATGCCTTCTTAACAGCCCTATTAACCTGGGTAGCAACTTTAAGGGATTTATGTACCTGGACACCAAGATCTCTCTGTTCATCTACACTACCAAGAATCTTCCCATTAGCCCAGTACTCTGCATTCCTGATACTCCTTCCAAAGTGAATCACCTCACACTTTTCCGCATTAAACTACATTTGACATCTCTCAGCCCAGCTCTGCAGCCTATCTATGTCCCTCTGTACCCGACAACATCCTTCGGCACTATCCACAACTCCACCGACCTTCGTGTCATCCGCAAATTTACTAACCCACCCTTCTACACCCTCTTCCAGGTCATTTATAAAAATGATAAATAGCAGTGGCCCCAAAACAGATCCTTGCGGTACACCACTAGTAACTCAACTCCAGGATGAACATTTGCCATCAACCACCACCCTCTGTCTTCTTTCAGCTAGCCAATTTCTGCTCCAAAGCTCTAAATCACCTTCAACCCCATACTTCCATATATTCTGCAATAGCCTACCGTGGGGAACCTTATCAAATGCCTTACTGACATCCATACACATCACATCCACTGCTTTACCCTAATCCACCTGTTTGGTCACCTTCTCGAAAAACTCAATAAGGTTTGTGAGGCACGACCTACCCTTCACAAAACCGTGCTGAAGATCGCTAATGAACTTATTCTTTTCAATTTGATCATAAATCCTGTCTCTTATAACCTTTTCCAACATTTTACCCACAACCGAAGTAAGGCTCACAGGTCTATAATTACCAGGGCTGTCTCTATACCCCTTCTTGAACAAGGGGACAACATTTGCTATCCTCCAGTCTTCCAGCACTATTCCTGTCGACAATGACGACATAAAGATCAAGGACAAAGGCTCTGCAATCTCCTCCCTAGCTTCCCAGAGAATCCGAGGATAAATCCCATCTGGCCCAGGGGACTTATCTATTTTCACACTTTCCAAAATTGCTAACACCTCCTCCTTGTGAAGCTCAATCCCATCTAGCCTAGTAGTCTGAATCTCAGTATTCTCCTCGACGTTCTTTACGCAGAGGGTGCTGGCTGCCTGGAACGCGTTGCCAGCGGAGGTGGTAGATGCGGGCACGATGGCGACTTTTAAGAAGTATCTAGACAGATACATGATTGGGCAGGAGGAAAAGAGATACAGACCCTTAGAAAATAGGCGACATGTTTAGATAGAGGATCTGGATCGGCGCAGGCTTGGAGGGCCGAAGGGCCTGTTCCTGTGCTGTAATTTTCTTTTTTCTTTGTTCTTTGACTACATTTTCTTTCTCCACTGTAAATACTGACGAAAACTATTCATTTAACGCTTCCCCTATCTCCTCTGATTCCACACACAACTTCCCACTACTATCCTTGATTGGCCCTAATCTAACTCTCGTCATTCTTTTATTCCTGATATACCTACAGAAAGCCTTCGGGTTTTCCCTGATCCTGTCCGCCAATGACTTCTCGTGTCCTCTCCTTGCTCTTCTTAGCTCTCCCTTTCGATCCTTCCTGGCTAGCTTGTAACTCTCAAACGCCCTAACTGAGCCTTCACGTCTCATCCTAACATAAGACTTCTTCTTCCTCTTGACAAGCGCTTCAACTTCTTTAGTAAACCACGGCTCCCTCGCTCGACAACTTCCTCCCTGCCCCTCAGGTACATACTTATCAAGGACACGCAGTAGCTGCTCCTTGAATAAGCTCCACATTTCGATTGTTCCCATCCCCTGCAGTTTCCTTCCCCATCCTACGCATCCTAAATCTTGCCTAATCGCATCATAATTTCCTTTCCTCCAGCTATAATTCTTGCCCTGCGGTATATACCTGTCCCTGTCCATCGCTGAGGTAAACCTAACCGAATTGTGATCACTATCACCAAAGTGCTCACCTATATCTAAATCTAACACCTGGCCGGGTTCATTACCCAGTACCAAATCCAATGTGGCATCGCCCCTGGTTGGCATGTCTACATACTGTGTCAGAAAACCCTCCTGCACACAGTGGACAAAAACTGACCCATCTAAAGTACTCGAACGATAGTATTTCCAGTCAATATTTGGAAAGTTAAAGTCCCCCATAACAACTACCCTGTTACTCTCGCCCCTGTCGAGAATCATCTTCGCTATCCTTTCCTCTACATCTCTGGAACTATTCAGAGGTCTCTAGAAAACTCCCAACAGGGTGACCTCTCCTCTCCTGTTTCTAACCTCGGCCCATACTACCTCAGTAGACGAGTCCTCAAACGTCCTTTCTGTCGCTGTAATATTCTCCTTGATTAACAATGCAACACCTCCCCCCCCCCCCCCCTCTTTTACCATCTTCTCTGTTCTTTCTGAAACATCTAAATCCCGGAACCTGCAACATCCATTTCTGCCCCTGCTCTACCCATGTCTCTGAAATGGCCACTGCATCGAGATCCCAGGTACCAACCCATGCTGCAAGCTCACCCACCTTATTCCGGATGCTCCTGACGTTGAAGTAGACACACTTTAAACCAAGTTCTTGCTTGCCAGTGCCCTCTTGCGTCCTTGTAACCTTATCCCTGACCTCACAACTCTCAACATCCTGTACACTGGAACTACAATTTGGGTTCCCATTCCCCTGCTGAATTCTTTTAAACCCCCCCGAAGAGCACTAGCAAATCTGTCCCCCAGGATATTGGTACCTCTCTGGTTCAGGTGAAGACCATCCTGTTTGTAGAGGTCCCACCTACCCCAGAAAGAGCCCCAATTATCCAGGAAACCGAAACCCTCCATCCTGCACCATCCCTGCAGCCACGTGTTCAACTCCTGTCTCTCCCTATTCCTCGCTTCGCTAGCACGTGGCACGGGCAACAACCCAGAGATAACAACTCTGTTTGCTCTCGCTCTAAGCTTCCACCCAAGCTCCCTGAATTTCTGTCTTAAATCCCCATCTCTCTTCCTACCTATGTCGTTGGTGCCTATGTGGACCACGACTTGGGGCTGCTCCCCCTCCCCCTTAAGGATCCCAAAAACACGATCCGAGACATCACGAACCCTGGCACCTGGGAGGCAACACACCAACCGTGAGTATAAGTATATTATAAGTATATTAAGAGTAAAAGGGTGGCAAGGGAGAGAGTAGGTCCCCTTAAGGATCAGTGTCGCAATCTATTTGAGGAGCCACGGGAAATGGGCGAGGTCTTAAATGAATATTTCTCGTCCGTAATTACCGTGGAGAAGGTCATGGAAGTTAGTGAGTTCAAGGGAGGGAACAGCGATATCCTGGAGCATATCACCATTACATAGGAGGAGGTGTTGGAGATTTTGAAGCGCATTTTGTAGTGGATAAATCCCCAGGGCCTGATCAGGCGTATCCTTGGATTCTATTGGAAGCAAGGGAGGAGATTGCTGGGGCCCTGGCAGAGATTTTTGTATCATTGTTCGCCACGGGTCTGGTACCGGAAGTCTGGAGGATAGCTAATGTTGCGCCTTTATTTAAGAAGGGCAGCAGGGATAAGCCAGGGAACTACAGGCCAGTGAGCCTTACATTAGTGGTGGGCAAGTTATTGGAAGGGATTCTGAGAGACAGGATTTATATGCATCTGGAAAGGCATGGTCTGATTAGGGATAGTCAGCATGGCTTTGTGTGTGGGAAATCATGTCTCACGAATTTGATTGAGTTTTTTGAGAAGGTGACCAAGAGGATTGACGAGGACAGGGCGATGGACGTTGTCTACATGGACTTTAGCAAGGCCTTTGACAAGGTCCCGCATGGTAGGCTGGTCCAGAAGGTTCGAACACATGGGATCCAGGGTGAGCTAGCTAATTGGATACAACATTGGCTTGGTGACAGGAGGCAGAGGGTGATAGTGGTGGGTTGTTTTTCAGATTGGAGGCCAGTGAGCAGTGGTGTACCGCAGGGATCGTTGCTGGGCCCTCTGTTGTTTGTCATATATATTAATGACTTGGATGTGAATGTAGGGGCCATGATTAGTAAGTTTGCAGATGACACCAAAATTGGTGGTATAGTGGACAGTGAAGAAGGTTGTCTAAGGTTACAACAGGATATAGATCAACTGGGAAAGTGGGCAAGGGAGTGGCAAATGGAATTTAATGCAGACAAGTGTGAAGTGATGCATTTTGGGATGTTAAACCAGGGCAGGACAAATACAGTGAATGGCAGGGCCCTGTTGAGCAGAGAGACCTTGGGGTGCAAGCACATAGTTCCCTGAAAGTAGTAACACAGGTAGGGTGGTGAAGAAGGCATATGGCATGATTGCCTTCATTGGCTGAGGCATTAAGTACAAGAATTGGGATGTCATGTTACAGTTGTACATAACGTTGATTAGGCCGCATTTGGAGTCGTGTGTGCAGTTCTGGTCGCTGCACAACAGGAAAGATGTGATTAAGCTACAGAGGGTGCAGAAAAGATTCACAAGGATGTTGCCTGGTTTGGATGGCTTGAGTAATAAAGAGAGATTAGATAGGCTTGGTCTGTTTTCCCTGGAGAGAAGGAGGCTGAGAGGGGACATGATCGAGGTATATAAAATTATGAGAGGCATAGATAGGGTAGATAGCCAGAGTCTGTTTCCCATGGTCGGGGTGACTAAAACTAGAGGGCACAGATGTAAGGTGAGTGGGAAGAGGTTTAAAGGGGGATCAAAGGGGTAAATTTTTCACACAAAGAATAGTGGGTACCTGGAATGAGCTGCCTGAGGAGGTGGTGGAGGCAGGAACAGTCGCGATATTTAAGAGGCATCTGGACAGGTACTTGAATGAGCAAGGCATAGAGGGATATGAAATTAATGCAGCAAGGTGAGATTAGTATAGATAGGCTTTATGGTCGGCATGGACGCGGTGGGCCGAAGGGCCTGTTTCTAGACTGTATGACTATCGATGTATGTTTCTTAGCACAGCAGGTGTCCTTACTGGTCCCAGTCCTTGGGTATGTTCCTGCAAACCCATAGTGTTCACAAACTGGTGCACAGTTGTTGGGCTGAGAAAACTGCCCTGGTCATTCACACAGGGATCTTGCAGGCAGCAAGGCACGAACTGTCTGCTGCTGGTGGTGTCTTTCCCTTCTGTTTCTCCTTGGTTTCCCAGAGCTGGCATGCACTGGGAGCTTGACTACTTCCGGTTTCGTGGAGATGGGGTACCCGGGAGCTTCACTACTCCTGGTTTCCCAGAGCTGGGATGCGCTGGACGTTTCTGCTCCCAGTTTCCTGGAGCTGGGATGAAGTGGGCTTCTCGCTATGCTCTGTGCTTCGGGGTTGGTGTACACTGAGCCTTTCGCTGTTTCCAATGTTACAGAGCTGGGGGACCTTTTCTTCCAGCTCCTTTTGTGTTCATCGCTTATTTTGCTGCTGTCTTTCCTGCCCTTCCTCAGGCCAGCCGCTGTGGTCTGTTTCCGACATTAGCCTCCTCTTGCCACTGGTTCGGGTAGTGTCCTGTTCTCTTTCCTGGGCCTCCTTCATGGTTTCTCGCTTGACCACTTGCCACTCACTCGGTTGTCCCCCTGCTGTCTGCCCCTCCATTGATTCTGTCTGCTGAGGAGGAGGCTTCGAGCACAGGGTTGGCGCTTGGCAGCTTGCTGCAGCTCCTGCACCTTGTCTTCCTTCGGCAGATCCTCCTCGCAGGGGAGAGGGTTGCTGATCTCCTTCGCAGCACCAACCATGTTGGCCGTTCCTTCCTCGTGCCTCTCCTTGGTTCTCACCGCCTGTGTGTAACTGGACACACCATCACCACACACTCAGGAGAATGTGTCCATGAATGGAAGTTGTTGCCCTGTCTCGACCACCCTGAATACCCTTGCTCCATAACAAAGAACAAAACAAAGAACAAAGAACAGTACAGCACAGGAACAGGCGATTCGGCCCTCCAAGCCTGCGCCGATCTTGATGCCTGCCTAAACTAACACCTTCTGCACTTCCGGGGCCCATATCCCTCTATTTCCTTCCTATTCATGTATTTGTCAAGATGTCTCTTAAACGTCGCTATCATATCTGCGTCCACCACCTCCCCTGGCAGCAAGTTCCAGGCACTCACCACCCTCTGTGTAAAAAACTTGCCTCGCACATCCCCTCCAAACTTTGCCCCTCGCACCTTAAACCTATGACCCCTAGTAACTGACTCTTCCACCCTGGGAAAAAGCTTCTGACTATCCACTCTGTCCATGCCGCTCATAACTTTGTAAACCTCTATCATGTCGCCCCTCCACCTCCGTCGTTCCAGTGAAAACAATCCGGGTTTATCCAACCTCTCCTCATAGCTAATGCCCTCCAGACTAGGCAACATCCTGGTAAACCTACTCTGTACCCTCTCCAAAGCCTCCATGTCCTTCTGGTAGTGTGGCGACCAGAATTGCACGCAATATTCTAAGTGTGGCCTAACTAAGGTTCTGTACAGCTGCAACATGACTTGCCAATTTTAATACTCTATGCCCCGACCGATGAAGGCAAGCATGCCGTATGCCTTCTTGACTACCTTGTCCACCTGCGTTGCCACTTTAAGTGACCTGTGGACCTGTCCGCCCAGATCTCTCTGCCTGTCAATACTCCTAAAGGTTCTGCCATTTCCTGAATACCTCCCACCTGCATTAGACCTTCCAAAATGCATTACCTCACATTTGTCTGGATTAAACTCCATCTGCCATTTCTCCACCCAAGTCTCCAACCGATCTATACCCTGCTGTATCCTTTGACAATCCTCATCATTATCCGCAACTCCACCAACCTTTGTGTCGTCCGCAAACTTACTAATCAGACCAGCTACATTTTTCTCCAAATCATTTATATATACTACAAACAGCAAAGGTCCCAGCACTGATTCCTGCGGAACACCACTAGTCACATCCCTCCATTCAGAAGTAACACCCATCCACTGTTACCCTCTGTCTTCTGTGACTGAGCCAGTTCTGTATCCATCTTGCCAGCTCACCTCTGATCCCGTGTGACTTCACCTTTTGCACCAGTCTGCCATGCGGGACCATGTAAAAGGCTTTACGAAAGTCCATATAGACAACATCCACCGCCCTTCCCTCATCAATCATCTTCGTCACTTCCTCAAAAAAGTCAATCAAATTAGTAAGACACGACCTCCCCTTCACAAAACCATGCTGTCTCTCGCTAATAAGTTCGTTTGTTTCCAAATGGGAGTAAATCCTGTCCCGAAGAATCCTCTCTAATAGTTTCCCTACCACTGACGTAAGGCTCACCCGCCTATAATTTCCTGGATTATCTTTACCACCCTTCTTAAACAAAGGAACAACATTGGCTATTCTCCAGTCCTCTGGGACCTCACCTGTTGCCAATGAGGATACAAAGATTTCTGTCAAGGCCCCAGCAATTTCTTACCTTGCCTCCCTCAGTATTCTAGGGTAGATCCCATCCGGCCCTGGGGACTTATCTACCTTAATGCTTTGCAAGACACCCAACACCTCCTCCTTTTTGATAATGAGATGACTGAGACTATCTGCACTCGCTTCCCGAGGCCCACCATCCACCAAGTCCTTCTCCTTGGTGAATACTGGCGCAAAGTACTAATTTAGCACCTCGCCCATTTCCTCTGGCTCCATGCATAGATTCCCATCTCTGTCCTTGAGTGGGCCAACCCTTTCCCTCATTACCCTCTTGCTCTTTATATATGTATAAAAAGCCTAGGGATTTTCCTTCATCCTGTTTGCCAATGACTTTTCATGACCCCTTTTAGCCCTCCTAACTCCTTGCTTAAGTTCCTTCCTACTGTCTTTATATTCCTCAAGTGTTTCATCTGTTCCTAGCTTTCCAGCCCACACAAATGCTTCCTTTTTCTTTTTGACTCGGCTCACAACATCCCATGTTATCCAAGCTTCCCGAAACTTGCCAAACTTGTCTTTCTTCCTCACAGGAACATGCTGGTCCTGGATTCTAATCAGCTGACATTTGAAAGACTCCCACATGTCAGATGTTGATTTACCCTCAAATAGCCGCCCCCAATCTAAATTCTTCAGTTCCTATCTAATATTGTTATAATTAGCCTTCCCCCAATTTAGCACCTGCAGCCGAGGACTACTCTTATCCTTATCCACAAGTACCTTAAAACGTATGGAATTATGGCCACTGCTCCCGAAATGCTCCCCCACTGAAACTTCGACCACCTGGCCGGGCTCATTCCCCAATATCAGGTCTAGAATGGCCCCATCCCTAGTTGGACTATCTCCATACTGTTTCAAGAAGCCCTCTTGGAAGCTCCTCACAAATTCTGCCCCATCCAAGCCCCGAACACTAAGTCAGTCCCATTCAATATTGGGAAAGTTAAAATCACCCACCACTACAACACTGTTACCTTTATATATTTCCAAAATCTGTCGACATATCTGCTCCTCTACCTCCCACTGGCTGTTGGGAGGCCTGTAGTAAACCCCCAACATCGTGACTGCACCCTTCCTATTCCTGAGCTCCCCCATATTGCCTCGCTGCATGACCCCTCTGAGGTGTCCTCCCGCAGTACAGTTGTGATATTCTCCTTAACCAGATGCAGTGGTTTGTGTCAAGGTTCATCCCGAGCAGCTCTGTAACACAGGGGTCTGTGCTCAACGGGCTGCTCCCAGGGGGACACACCAAGATAAACATCAACTGTTGCTGGAGGACCATCAACTCAGTGAAAGATGCTCTCCGGTCTGCCCGAAACCTGCTGGTCTTCCAGTGCAAAGAGTTGTCCATGACAGAGTGTTACAGACTGGCACATTCCAAGGTCCCGGACTACGTGCTGAGAGACGCACTAAAGCTTGGGACAGCTGCCGCAAAGGCTCAATAGGGAAAGGCCATGGTCTAAGGCCTACCTGCCATAGTACACTGAGGGGCTGGAATCCATGTAAAACCCCTCGGGCTGTACGCACCAAAAATAGTTTTTGCTATGTAATACAAATGTACATTACATATAAAATGGAATGGCAAGAATTGTGAGGAACCTCATGTTCTGTATTGAAGGAATCTGATCTTTATTGCACTCTGAAATGTCAAATTTGAACTGTTTTGTCATGTATGATTTTTTACATGTTTTTATGAATACAGTGTATTTTTGGAAATCAAAAATCAATGTTATACCCTGTAGTGCTCCAGCTGGGACACCTGACTCTTTGTCTTCTCTGCTGGGTTTTGTCAGGAAGTGAGGAAAAGACAGCTGGAACTTCTCTAATCTGTGATTTTCAAGGACACATACCCTGGTTCCCAGCAGTTACTTTTCTTCAGTAAATTTCTCATTATTCCTTAACTACCCTGCCTACTGTTACTTCTGTTATTTCTTATAGTTTCACAATTATAGAACAACATACTAATTAGGAGCAGGAGTAGGTCACTCAGCCCGTCATGCCTGCTCCACCATTCAATAAAATCATGGCTGATCAGACTGTAACCTCAACTCCACATTCTAGCCTACCCCCAATAACCCTTCACCCCCTTGCTCATCAGGAATCTATCTACCACTGCCTTAAAAATATTCAAAGACTCTGCTTCCAATGCCTTTTGATGAAGAGAATTCCAAAGACTCACGACCCTCAGAGAAAAACTTTCCCCTCATCTCTGTCTTAAATGGGCTACCCCTTATTTTTAAACAGTTACTCCTGGTTCTAGATTCTCCCACAAGAGGAAACATCCTTTCCACATCCACCCTGTCAAGACCCCTCAGGATCTTATATGTTTTAATCAAGTCACCTAAATCTAGCGGATACAAGCCTAGCCTGTCCAACCTTCCCTCATAAGACAACTCTAGGGCGGCCCAGTGGTTAGCACCACAGCCTCACAGCTCCAGCGATCCGGGTTCAATTCTGGGTACTGCCTGTGTGGAGTTTGCAAGTTCTCCTTGTGTCTGCGTGGGTTTCCTCCGGGTGCTCCGGTTTCCTCCCACATGCCAAAAACGTGCAGGTTGATAGGTAAATTGGCCATAATAAATTGCCCCTAGTATAGGGAAATATCGGGACAGTTGGGGATGTGGTAGGAATATGGAATTAGTGTAGGATTAGCACACATGGGTGGTTGATGGTCTGCACAGACTCGGTGGGCCGAAGGGCCTGTTTCAGGGCTGTATCTCAAACTAAAGCTAAATTCAACTCGCCCATTCCAGGTATCAGTCCAGTAAACCTTCTCTGAACAGCTTCTAACACATTTACATTCTTCCTTAAATAAGGAGACCAAAACCTGGACAAATCATTGCTTCGGCAGCAGTTAGCGGTCATGTTTTGGGATCTTACAGCTGGAAGGATGTCAAGGCCATGGAGAGGGTGTCGAAGAGATTCACTGAGATGATACCAGGGAAGAGAGGTTTTAGTTATCAGGCGAGATTAGAGAAACTGGGGCTCTTTTCATTAGGTCATTGGAGATCTGAGAGAGGACTTCAAAATTGCACCAGGTAAATTAGGAAAAACTATTTCCACTCGTCAGTGAGGCAGTAACTGGAGGACATCAAATTCAACTGAGCACTAAAAAGCTCAGACCAGGGAAGAAACATCGATCGGAATGAACAATAATGTTCAGGACACTCACTGTCCCTCTGGATCTGTGTCCTGGTAGAAACTGGTGGGTTTCTCTTATCACAGAATTACAGTGTAGAAAGAGGCCATCCGGCCCATCATGTCCACACTGGCTCTCCCAAAGAACAATTCACTTAGTTCCCTTTCCCTGCCCTCTCTCCGTAACCCTGCACATTCTTCCTTTAGATAACTGTCTAATTCCCTTTTGAATGCTTCAATTGAACGAGCCTCTACCACGTTCTCAGGCAGTGCATTCCAGACATTAACCACTCGCCGTGTGAAAAAGTTTTTCCTCATGTTACTTTTGCTTCTCTTACCAAAGAATTTAAATCTGTGCCCTCTTGTTCTCGAGCTCCCTCGACACTGTCCCATCAAACACTCCCAGGGCACTGACAGTACAGGTTAGATACAGAGTAAAACTCCCTCTACCCTGTCCCATCAAATACTCCAACAGCAGATACATGGACTTGTTACCGATACAATCCCTGGATACTAAGACTAGGAGAGGCTCTCTGGAATATATGGGGAGCTGGGACTTGTCCATGAGAGTAACCAAAGGACTGAGAACTGAAATAATGTAGAATTATGATGAAGTGTTAGTCGTGGCTCAGTGATTACATTCTCATCCCCCAGTCAGTAGATTGCGTGTAGAAATCCACATCCAGAGACTTCAGCATAAAATCTAGGCTGATATTCCAATGCAGTACTGAGGGGGTGCTGCACTGTCAGAGGTCTCGTCTTTCAGATGACATCTTCAAGACCCCATCTGTCCTTTCAAGTGGATGTAAATGATCCCATGAAGTTAATTTGAAGAGCAGGAGTGTTCTCCCTGGTGTGCTAACAATATTTATCCCTCAACCAACATCACGAAATAAAACAACTTTCTGTTTGTGGGACTTTTCTGTGTGGAATTTTCCTGCCATATCTCCGACATTAAAAGAAGGATTTGCATTGATATACATGGTAAAAAACTACCTTGAAATCAAAGGCAGTCACTCTCACCTACCTCTCGAATTCTGGTCTTTTCTCCACATTTGTGTCACGGCTGTAATAGAGTCTGCAGCCAAGTGCCCTGGCGGAATCCAAGCTGACCATTGGTTAGCAGGTTATTGGGGAATACGAGGCCAGAATTGGAGGAACAGAGTTCATAAAAACATAGAATGACAGAGCACAGCAGGCCATTCAGCCTATCATGCCCATGCTGGCCCTTTGAAAGAGCTGCACAATTTAGACCCACTCTCCCGCACGTCACCTGTCAACCTGAAAACGTTTTCAATTCAAGTGTTCATCCCTTTTGAAAGTTACTATTGAATCTGCTTCCGCCGTCCTTTCAGACAGTGTATTCCAGATCAGAACAACTCACTGCATAATGTCTTCCCTCATGTCACCTCTGGATCTTTTCCCAATTACCTTAAATCTGTGCCATCTGCTACCAACACTTCTGACACTGGAAAGGGTTTCTCCTTATTCAGAGGGTTATATAGTTGGAGAAGGTCACCGAGATAGGGAGGGAGTGAGGACATGGAGGCAATTGAACAAACGAATGAGTATTTTAAAGGCTGACATCACCAGACATCTTCTCCAGTACAGAATTTGACTCTCTGCTGAAAGGATGTTACGTTAGCTGATAAATCTGCAGAAAGGTGAGCCTGTCCCTGTAAATATCTCAAACAGATACAGAATGATGGGACAGTCATTCTCGGTATCTTTAACTTACAGCAACATGGAAATAGGGAAATGAATGACCTACACAAATCTGGCCAATGAAGTGTCGGAAACTCAGAACTGGACCTCCAGGAAAACAAAACACTGACAAATGTTAAACTGTTTTGTTTAGTTTAGTTTAGAGATACAGCACTGAAACAGGCCCTTCGGCCCACCGAGTCTGTGCCGACCATCAACCACCCATTTATACTAATCCTACACTAATCCCATATTCCTGTCACATCCCCACCTGTCCCTATATATTTCCCTACCACCTACCTATACTAGGGGCAATTGCTAATGGCCAATTAACCTATCAACCTGCAAGTCTTTGGCATGTGGGAGGAAACCCACGCAGACACAGGGAGAACTTGCAAACTCCACACAGGAAGTACCCAGAATCGAACCCGGGTCCATAGAGCTGTGAGGCTGCGGTGCTGACCACTGTGCCACTGTGCCGTTTTGTTGAAAATAGCAATGTCAATGCAACTATTAAAAGATAAATAGTTTAAGAGGGGTTCATACTGACTCAACGAACTGGCCAAATCAGGTTCCACCCCTCAATCATTGGTAACAGAACATGCTGCTGCCTTGGCTCTCTGGCCTCGGAGCTTCTTCCTGTTGCGTCCCAGGACAATCAATCTCCACTCACCAACGTTACAGTGTCAGATGAATTTCAGAGGCTCAGAGGAAGAAAAGATTGATTATTATTCGTTCATGGGATGTTGGGGTTGCTGGCGAGGACAGCATTTATTGCCCAACCCTAATTGCCCTTGAAACTGAGGCCATGAATCTGAGTCGTGAAATGCAATTAGAGAAACATGATTCAATTTAGAAACAACTATTTAAAATTAAATCAAATGAATTGTTGCAATTAATTTTTTCATGTTGTGCGACTCCAGTAGGGAGTGGAAGTGGATAATGTTCACTGTTTTATACCATTTTATTTTTCCATGCTGCAGCCCTCACTCTCATCTATGCAAGCTGAAAGAACCTCAAACCTGTTGGACAATTGCAAGCGCTGAGCCTCCTCCACTTCTGCATTCTCCATCCCCCATCACCTATCTCACTCACAGTCACATCCTCCAATCACTGACCACTGATGAGATCAGAAGGCCCTATCCTCAGGAGTGTGACTGTAGATACTTACTGCAGACGTGTTTGCCGTGGATCACACTGGTGTCCATCAGCTCCCACACACTACAACTGTAACACATCACCTGCTATGCCATCTTTATTATGTGTTATTTTATTTTTCTTAGTTAATCTATAATTAATAAACACTACTACTAAGCTCCACTACTAATTGGACGGTCTACACCTGGGCCGGGCTGGAACCAATGTACCTTGGGGGTGCTTTTGCTAACGCTGCTGGGGAGGGTTTAAACTAATGTGGCAGGGGGATGGGAACAAAATGAGGTCAGTGGAGAGTAAGGAGGTAGTAACAAAAGCCTGTAAGGAACTAGATAATGAAGTCAGCGTGACTAAGGGAAAGAGTAGGCAGGGAGCAGATGATGAAAGCAAAGGGACTGGTGGTCTGAGGTGTATTTGTTTTAATGCAAGAAGTGTAATAGGTAAGGCAGATGAACTTAGGGCTTGGATTAGTACCTGGGAGTATGATGTTATTGCGATTACTGTGACTTGGTTAAGGGAAGGGCATGATTGGCAACTAAATATCCCAGGATACCGATGCTTCAGGCGGGATAGAGAGGGGGGTAAAAGGGGTGGAGGAGTTGCATTACTGGTCAAAGAGGATATCACAGCTGTGCTGAAGGAAGGCACTATGGAGGACTCGAGCTGTGAGGCAATATGGGTAGAACTCAGAAATAGGAAGGGTGTGGTAACAATGTTGGGGCTGTACTACAGGCCTCCCAACAGTGAGCGTGAGATAGAGGTACAAATATGTATACAGATTATGGAAAGCTGTAGGAGCAACAGGGTGGTGGTGATAGGAGATTTTAATTTTCCCGACATTGACTGGGATTCACTTAGTGTTAGAGGTCTAGATGGAGCAGCATCCAGGAGGGTTTTCCAGAGCAGTATGGAAATAGTCCAACTCGGGAAGGGGCCATACTGGACCTGGTGTTGGGGAATGAGCCCGGCCAGGTGGTTGACGTTTCAGTAGGGGACTACTTTGGGAATAGTGATCACAATTCTGTAAGTTTTAGAATACTCATGGACAAAGACGAGAGTGGTCCTAAAGGAAGAGTGCTAATTTGGGGGAAGGCCAACTCTACCAAAATTCTGCAGGAGCTGGGGAATGTAGATTGCGAGCAGCTGTTTGAAGGTAAATCCACATGTGATATGTGGGAGGCTTTTAAAGAGAGGTTGATTAGCGTGCAGGAGAGACATGTTCCTGTAAAAATGGGGGGTAGAAATGGCAAGATTAGGGAACCATGGATGACAGGTGATATTGTGAGACTAGCTAAGAGGAAAAAGGAAGCATACATATGGTCTAGGCGGCTGAAGAAAGACGAAGCTTTGAAAGAATATCGGGATTGTAGGCGCAATCTGAAACGAGGAATTAAGAAGGCTAAAAGGGGCCATGAAATATCTTTAGCAAACAGGGTTAAGGAAAATCCCAAAGCTTTTTATTCATATATAAGGAGCAAGAGGGTAACTAGAGAAAGGATTGGCCCACTCAAGGACAAAGGAGGAAATTTATGCGTGGAGTCAGAGAAAATGGGTGAGATTCTAAATGAGTACTTTGCATCGGTATTCACCGAGGAGAGGGACATGACGGATGTTGAGGTTAGGGACAGATGTTTGATTACTCTGGGTGAAGTCGGCATAAGGAGGGAGGAAGTGTTGGGTATTCTAAAAGGCATTAAGGTGGACAAGTCCCCAGGTCCGGATGGGATCTATCCCAGGTTACTGTGGGAAGCGAGAGAGGAAATAGTTGGGGCCTTAACAGATATCTTTGCAACATCCTTAAACACGGGTGAGGTCCCGTAGGACTGGAGAATTGCTAATGTTGTCCCCTTGTTTAAGAAGGGTAGCAGGGAAAATCCAGGTAATTATAGACCGGTGAGCCTGACGTCAGTGGTAGGGACTTTGCTGGAGAAGATACTGAGGGATAAGATCTATTCCCATCTGGAAGAAAATGGGCTTATCAGTGATAGGCAACATGGTTTTGTGCAGGGAAGGTCATGTCTTACCAACTTAATAGAATTCTTTGAGGAAGTGACAAAGTTGATTGATGAGGGAAGGGCTGTAGATGTCGTATACATGGACTTCAGTAAGGCATTTGATAAGGTTCCCCATGGTAGGCTGATGGAGAAAGTGAAGGCGCATGGGGTCCAAGGTGTACTAGCTAGATGGATAAAGAACTGCTGGGCAACAGGAGACAGAGGGTAGCAGTGGAAGGGAGTTTCTCAAAATGGAGACTTGTGACCAGTGGTGTTCCACAGGGATCCGTGCTGGGACCGCTGTTGTTTGTGATATACATAAATGATTTGGAGGAAAGTATAGGTGGTCTGATTAGCAAGTTTGCAGACGACACTAAGATTGGTGGAGTAGCAGATAGTGAAAGGGACTGTCGGAGAATACAGCAGAATATACATAGACTGGAGAGTTGGGCAGAGAAATGGCAGATGGAGTTCAATCAGGGCAAATGTGAGGTGATGCATTTTGGAAGATCCAATTCAAGAGTGAACTATACAGTAAATAGAAAAGTCCTGGGGAAAATTGATGTACAGAGAGATTTGGGTGTTCAGGTCCATTGTTCCCTGAAGGTGGCAACGCAGGTCAATAGAGTGGTCAAGAAGGCATACGGCATGCTTTCCTTCATCGGACGGGGTATTGAGTACAAGAGTTGGCAGGACATGTTACAGTTGTATCGGACTTTGGTTCAGCCACATTTGGAATACTGCGTGCAGTTCTGGTCGCCACATTACCAAAAGGATGTGGATGCTTTGGAGAGGGTGCAGAGGAGGTTCACCAGGATGTTGCCTGGTATGGAGAGCGCTAGCTATGAAGAGAGGTTGAGCAGATTAGGATTATTTTCATTAGAAAGACAGAGGTTGAGGGGGGACCTGATTGAGGTGGACAAAATCATGAGAGGTATAGACAGGGTGGATAGCAAGAAGCTTTTTCCCCAGAGTGGGGGATTCAATTACTAGGGGTCACGAGTTCAAAGTGAAAGGGGAAAAGTTTAGGGGGGATATGCGTGGAAAGATCTTTACGCAGAGGGTGGTGGGTGCATGGAACGCGTTGCCAGTGGAGGTGGTAGACGCTGGCACGATAGCGTCTTTTAAGATGTATCTAGACAGATACATGAATGGGCAGGAAGTAAAGAGATACAGACCCTTAGAAAATAGGCGAAATGGTTTAGATAGAGGATTTGGATCGACATGGGCTTGGAGGGCCGAAGGGCCTGTTCCTGTGCTGTGATTTTCTTTGTTCTTTGTTCTTTGCTGGTGAACCTTCTTAATACGAATAAAACCTTACTAATAAATTCCCTGAGTCTCAAAAGATTCTTATTCTGATTATTCCAATTAATGTTAAACTAACCCCATTAAAATACCTTAGTTTAGATAACAGAGAAATCGAAAATGTTCACCAACCAATCACTTACCTTCTTTGCTGGAATGGTACACATCAATTCCTCTTTCCCCCTCTGCACCGAATTCCCACGAGAACCAAATTCCCACCTTCACACTCTGATTACGTCTCACTCAGGCAAAGTCTCCACTCTGTGCACACCCTTCAAACTAAAAGATGACAAAATAAGCAGCAAAATCGCAACAAAAGCAAAGGGAACTTCCCAACTAAACCAGAATGTTGTTCCCAGTGGCTATGAGATACTCCGTATACTGACGTGCCCACTGGTCACAGAAGGTATCAAATGTGCTCCCTCTCCAGGGTCACCCGGGTACAGACCAGACCACGGAAGCGAGACCAGCAGCCAGAATGACCCCACCCCACCCATCCCCAACATGGTCCCCGCACATCCTGGATCGACAAATTACCGTTTTAACCAGGCCCAAGAGCAGGTCCAGGAGAAGATCCTCCGACTGATCCACCCACCTCCACAATGAGCGGACAAAGATTAGGAGAGTGAGGCTAAAGTGGAACCAAGGCTTTTGATAAGGTCCCACATGGCAGACTGGTCACGAAAGTAAAAGCCCATGGAATCCAAGGCAAAGTGGCAAGTTGGAGCCAAAACTCACTCAGAGGCAGGAAGCAAAGGGTAATGGGTGATGGGCATTTTTGTAACTGGAAGGCTGTTTTCAGTGAGGTTCTGCAGGGCTCAGTACGAGATCATTTGCTTTTATGTGGTATATATCAATAATTTGGACTTCAAAATAGATGGGTATGATTAAGAGGTTTGCAGATGATTTAAAACATTGATCGTGTGTTTGATAAGGAAGAAGAAAGCTGTAGACTGCAGGAAGATATGAATGGACTAGTCAGATGGACAGAATAGTGGCAAATGCAATTCAAAATAAACGGTGGGACACTGAGAAGTATAGAGCAACAGATGGGCGTTGGTGTACATGTTCAAAGATCCTGGAAGTTGGCCGGGCAGGTAGATAAGGTGGTCAAAAAATCATATGGGAAATTTGCGTTTATTAGTCGAGACACAGAATATAAAAGCAGGGAGGTTATGCTGGAACTGTATAAAACACTGGTTAGGCCACAGCTGGAATCCTGTGTTAAGTTCTGGTCACCACAGTACAGGAAAGATGTGATTGCACTGAAGAGGGTACAAAGGAGATTTACGAGAATGTTGCCTGAACTGGAGAATTTTAGTTATGGAGGAAAGATTGGATAGGTGACGGCTGTTTTCTTTGGAACAGAGGAGATGTAATTGAACTGTATAAAATTATGAGAGATCTGGATAAAGTGGATAGGAAGGACCTATTCCCCTTAGTTGAGGGGTCTATAACCTGAGTCTTAGATTTAGGCGAAGATGTTTAGAGGGGATTTGAGGGGAAATGTTTTCACCCAGACGGTGGTGGGATCTGGAACTCACTGCCTAGGAGGGTGGCAGAACAGAAACCCTCAGAACATTTAAAAAGCACTTGGACATGCACTTGAATTGCCCTCACCTACAAGGCAATGGACTAAGAGGTGGAAAGTGGGATTCGGCTGGATGGCTCCTTGCCGACCGACATGAACATGATGGGCCAAATGGCCTTCATCCGTGCTGTAAATTTCTATGATTCTAATTTGAGGAGCAGCCCCTTCAGCTAACAGGGACTGTAACCTCTCACACTAAATATATACAGGGCCCATGGACTCCTCGAGGCTGCAAACATCGCATGCAGCCTGGAAGTGAGTGAAGCTGCTGAAAACCCAGTTCTCCAGGAAGCTCCATCTCCCGGGCATGAGGAACTGGTTGGGAAGAGACCCTGAAGCACCGTCCACTCCGTGCCCTCAACAAGACGGCAGCGCAAGAGCCCTGACCCCACCCTGTCCAAGATGACAGCCAGTGCCCCTGCTCTCCTGGGCCTGTCACCATGGGGTAAACACGGGGCCTGTGTCCTCTAATTCAGGGCCTCCGGCCGACCCCAGGTCTTTATGAAGCTTCCCAGCCCACGCACAGCTCCAGTTCCTCCCGTGCCCACAATCTCCTCCTGCCTCCCGAGTCCCCTGTTCCACCTCAGTCCGTCGTAACAACCCGCACTGCACTCAGACAACAGTCCAATCCCGCACAGGTGCACTGGGCTCCTGTAGTCATCGATAGGGGACTTTCTGAACCACGGGGAATCCTGGGTAATTAATCTGCCATTAAATGGTCCAATTGTCGAATGGACGATAATTTTCATGTCATCCCATGGAAATTGGGGACAGAGAGACAATAAACAAAATTATTAAATAAATTATAGAGAAACCTGAGTGCCAGGGCCATCATCTATGGTGTGAAGCACACTGGGATTTCTGTTCTCTATTCACATTTGGACTCGAGAACTGGAGGGATGTTTTCACAATGTGTAGATGACACCAAATTGGGTGGTAGAACTATTAATGTGGAGCACTGCACTGAAATCCAGGATGACATAAACAGGCTGGCAGACTGGACAGTTAAAATGGGAAATAAAATTCAACATAGTGAAATGTGAGCTGGCTCATTTTGGGAGGAGGTCAGCTATTGGTTAGAATGTAAAATAATAAATGGAGCAGAGGAACAGAGAGGTCTGGGAACAAGCCACATAAATCACTAAAAGGAGCAACACAAGTTGATAAGAGAGCAAAGAAAGAGCTGATGTTCTTTTCTGGAGGAATACAATGTAACAGCAGGGAGGGAGTGTTAACTTTATAGAGAACCTCACTTCGAAGGACTGTGCGCAGTTCTTGTCTCCATATTAAAAAAGGATATTGAAGCAGTGAAGAAAGTGCAGAATAGATTTACAAAGATGTCACCAGAGAGGATGCTATTATCCAGCAAAATTGAGCAGGCTGGAGCTCCTTCCTCTGGAAAAGAGAAAATTAGGAGATCTGATAGAGGTCTTCAAAATTATCAGAGAGTTAGAACAAGGGGGCAGCAATATAGACAGACATTAACAAGTCAAATAGAGAAGTTAGGAGGAATTTCTCTACTCAGAGTGGTGAGAATGTGGAATTCACTGCCATGTGGAGTGGTTGAAACAGAGAGCAATGATGTGTTTAAGGAGAGGCTCAATACATGTATGAGGGAGAAGGAATAGCGGGAAATGGGGGCAGGGTGGGGTGAGGTAATTAGATTGGGAGAAGGCTCATGAGGATTATAAACACCAGCACAGAATAGTGCGGCCGAACGGCCTGTTTACCCCTGGGTATGTACAGCAGAGGTGCATTAATGTTTAAGGCAACAGACCCCAGGGGTGGATTAATGCTCGGAGTTACGGGTCCCAGGGGTGGATTAATGCTCAGGTTTACAGGACCCAGGGATGGATTAATGCTTGGGTTTACAGGGCCCAGGGGTGGATTAGTACGAGGGTATACAGGCCCCAGGGGTGGATTAATGCTCGGAGTTACGGGTCCCAGGGGTGGATTAATGCTCAGGTTTACAGGACCCAGGGATGGATTATTGCTTGGGTTTACAGGGCCCAGGGGTGGATTAGTACGAGGGTATACAGGCCCCAGGGGTGGATTAATGCTCGGAGTTACGGGTCCCAGGGGTGGATTAATGCTCAGGTTTACAGGACCCAGGGATGGATTAATGCTTGGGTTTACAGGGCCCAGGGGTGGATTAGTACTAGGGTATACAGGGCCCAGGGATGGATTAATGCTCGGATTTACAGGGCCCAGGGATAGATTGATGCATGAGTGTATAGGCCATGTCGTGGATTAAGCAAAGTCTGTCTCTAAGCTTTAGACTATGTCCACTATTTTTAAATCAAAATTAAGGGGGCACATGGCATAGTGCGAATGCCACTGAACTAGTAATCCCAAGTTCCGGGAGCACAGGTTCAAATCCCACCATGATAGTTGGTGAAATTTAAAAATTAATTGACGATAGTTTCATGGCACCATTTCTGAGACTATCATCAATAGTCGTAAAAACCCATCTGGTTCACCAATGTCCTTTAGGGAAGGAAATGTGCCATCCTTACCTGGTCTGGCCTACATGTGACTCCAGACCCACAGCAATGTGGTTGACTCTTACATGCCACTCAACTATATCTAACCACCACAAAGTCAATAAGGAATGAAACCGGATGGACCACCAGGCATCGACCTCGGCACCAGAAACGAGAATGGCAAACCCAGCCCTGTCGACCCTGCACAGTCCTCCTTACTAACATATGGGGGCTTGTGCCGAAGTTGGGAGAGCTGTCCCACAGACTAGTCAAGCAACAGCCTGACATAGTCATACTCACAGAATCATACCTTACAGAGAAATCCCAGACACCACCATCACCAGGTATGTCCTGTCCCACCAGCAGGAAGACCCAGCAGAGATGGCATACAGTCGGGAGTGAGTTGCCCTGGGACTCCTCAACATTGACTGCAGATGTCATGAAGTCTCATGGCATTAGGTCAAACATGGGCAAGGAAACCTGCTGATTACCACCTATCGCCACCCCTACCTCACCTCAGCTGATGAGTTAGTACTCCTCCATGTTGAATAGTACTTGGAGGAAGCACTGAGGGTGGCAAGGGCGCAGAATGTACTCTGGGTGGGGGATTTCAATGTCCCTCACCAAGAGTGGCTTGGTAGCACCACTACTGACCAAGCTGGCCGATTCCTAAAGAACACAGCTGCCAGACTGCAGCAGGTGGTGAGGGAACCAACAAGAGGGAAAAACATACTTGACCTCATCCTCACCAATCTGCCTGCCGCAGATGCATCTGTCCATGACAGTATTGGTAGGAGTGACCACCGCACAGTCCTTGAGGAGACAAAGTCCTGTCTTCACATTGAGGATACCTTCCATTGTGTTGTGTGGCACTACCACCCTGCAAAATGGGATAGATTTCAAACAGATCTGGCAATGCAAAACTGGGCATCCATGAGGCACTGTGGGTCATCAGCAGCAGCGGAATTGTACTCAACCACAATATGTAACCTCATGGCCCGGCATATCCCCCACTCTACCATTAGTATCAAGCTGGGGAATCAACCCGGGTTCAATGAAGAGTGCAGGAGGGAATGCCAGGAGCAGAATCAGGCATACCTCAAAATGAGGTGTCAACCTGGTGAAGCTACAACCCAGGATATGCCAAACAGCGTAAGCACCATGCGATAGACAGAGCTAAGCGATCCCAAAACCAATGGATCAGATCGAAGCTCTGCAGTCCTGCCACATTTAGTTGTGAATGGTGGTGGACAATTGAACAACTAACTGGAGGAGGTGGCTCCACAAATATCCCCATCCTCAATGATGGGGGAGCCCAGCACATCAGTGCGAAAGATAAAGCTGAAGCATTTGCAACAATCTTCAGACAGAAGTGCCAACTGAATGATCCATCTCGGCCTCCTCCTGAAGTCCCCAGCATCACAGATGCCAGTCTTCAGCCAACTCGGTTTACTCTGCATAATGACAAGAAACGACTGAAGGCACTGGATACTGCAAAGGCTATGGGCCCAGACAACATTCCGGCAATAGTACTGAAGACCTGTGCTCCAGAAATTGCGATGCCCCTAGCCTAGCTGTTCTAGTGCAGCTACAACACTGGCATCTACCCGGCAAAGTGGAAAATTGCCCAGGTAAGTCCTGTACACAAAAAGCAGGACAGGCCCAACCCAGCCTAATAGCACACCATCAGTCTACTCTCAATCATCAGTAAAGTGATGGAAGGTGTCATTGATACTACGATCACACATCACTTGCTTAGCAATAACCTGCTCACTGATGTTTAGTTTGGGTTCCGCCAGGCCCACTCAGCTCCTGGCCTTAATTTAGACATGGACCAAAGAGCTGAACTCAAGAGGTGAGGTGAGAGTGACTGTCCTTGACATCAAGGCAGCATTTGACCGAGTACAGCATCAAAGAGCCCTAGCAAAACTGGAGTCAATGGGAATCGGGGGAAAACTCTCCGCTGGTTGGGGTCATACCTAGGGCAAAGGAAGATGGTTGTGGTTGTTGTCGGATCAACATCTCAATCATCTCAGCTCCAGGACTGCAGGAGTTCCTCAGGGTAGTGACCTAGGCCCAACCATCTTCAGCTGCTTCATCAATGACCTTCCTTCAATGATCAGGTCAGAAGTGGGGATGTTTGCTGATGATTGCACAATGTTCAGTACCATTCGTGACTCCTCAGATGCTGAAGCAGTCCATGTAGAAATGCAGCAAGACCTGGACAATATCCAGCTTTAGGCTAATAGGCGGCAAGTAACATACGCGCCACAAAAGTGCCAGGCAATAACCATCTCCAACAAGAGAGAATCTAACCATCTCCCCTTGACATTCAATGGCATTACGATCACTGAATCCCCCACTATCAACATCCTGGGTGCTTACCATTGACCAGAAACTGAACTGGAGTCGCCACATAAATATCATGGCTACAAGAGCAGGTCAGAGGCTAGGAATCCAGCGGCTTCCCAGTGCCTGTCCACCATCTACAAGGCAGAGGTCAGGAGTGTGATAGAATACTCTCCACTTGCCTGGATGGGTGCAGCTCCAACAACAGTCAAGGAGCTCGACACCATCCAGGACAAAGCAGCCCACTTGATTAACACCACATCCACAAACATTCACTATCCGACCACTGATGCATAGTGGCAACAGTGTTTACCATCTACAAGATGCACTGCAGCAAAGCCCCATGGCTCCCTCGACAGCACCATCCAAATTCGCGACCTCTACCACCTAGAAGGACAATGGCAGCAGATGCATGGGGACACCACCACCTGCAAGTTCCCCTCCAAGCCACACACCATCCTGACTTGGACCCATATCGCTGTTCCTTCACTGCCGCAGGGTAAAAATCCTGGAACTCCCTACTTACCCTACATGGACTGCAGCTGTTCAAGAAGGCAGCTCTCCACCACCTTCTTAGAGACAATTAGGGATGGGCAATAAATGCTGGCCCAGCCAGCGACACCCACATACCAGGAATGAATAATAATAAAAAGATAATGTCCTCCTTCTGTGCCCTAATGACTACAACTCATTTGTGTAATTTACCCCATGAAGTCCAGGTATCATTCAGCTAAATCTATGCTACACTCCCTCCAAGGGTAATATATCCTTCCCAAGGTGTGGTGCCCAGAACTGAACACAATGCTCCAGGTGTGGTCTAACCAGGGCTTTGTGTACCTCAGTGCTTTTCCAGTCACACTGACACCTCAAATCTTTTCTCAGACAGAAGAGACTAACTTGTTTCCTTCCACATTCAAAGCTTGATGATATTCAGGTCCTGATAAATTGAGTGACTTGTTGCGACGTTTGGTTTGAGTTTGCTGTGTGTAAATCCTCCCTTTCCAAGCCCCTGTAAAAGAAGTTGATAAAAGCCATCACTGTCAGTCCAGGATAGAAAGTCAGAAAAGTCTCTCCTCCTGCTCCCTGGTCCAGGAAGGCCGCGCATGCGCCGTTGCATATCAGTCCCTCGAAAGATGGTATCCTGGGAAGGTATCATAGAACATAGAACATAGAACATAGAACATTACAGCGCATTACAGGCCCTTCAGCCCTCGATGTTGCACCGACCTGTGAAACCATCTGACCTACACTATTCCATTTTCATCATATGTCTATCCAATGACCACTTAAATGCGCTTAAAGTTGGCGAGTCTACTACTGTTGCAGGCAGGGCGTTCCACGCCCCTACTACTCTCTGTGTAAAGAAACTACCTCTGACATCTGTCCTATATCGAACACCCCTCAACTTAAAGCTATGTCCCCTCGTGTTTGCCATCACCATCCGAGGGAAAAGGCTCTCACTATCCACCCTGTCCAACCCTCTGATTATCTTATATGTCTCTATTAAATCACCTCTTCTCCTCCTTCTCTCTAACGAAAACAACCTCAAGTCCCTCAGCCTTTCCTCGTAAGACCTTCCCTCCATACCAGGCAACATCCTAGTAAATCTCCTCTGCACCTTTTCCAAAGCTTCCACATCCTTCCTATAATGTGGTGACCAGAACTGCATGCAATACTCCAGGTGCGGCCGCACCAGAGTTCTGTACAGCTGCAGCATGACCTCGTGGCTCCTAAACTCGATCCCCCTACTAATAAAAGCTAATACACCATATGCCTTCTTAACAGCTCTATTAACCTGGGTGGCAACTTTCAGGGATTTATGTACCTGGACACCAAGATCTCTCTGCTCATCTACACTACCAAGAATCTTCCCATTAGCCCAGTATTCTGCAATCCTGTTACTCCTTCCGAAGATAATCACCTCACACTTTTCCGCATTAAAGTCCATTTGCCATCTCTCAGCCCAGCTCTGCAGCCTATCTATGTCCCTCTGTAACCTACAACATCCTTCGGCACTATCCACAACTCCACCAACCTTCGTGTCATCCGCAAATTTACTAACCCACCCTCTGCACCCTCATCCAGGTCATTTATAAAAATGACAAACAGCAGTGGCCCCAAAACAGATCCTTGCAGTACACCACTAGAAACTATACTCCAGGATGAACATTTACCATCAACCACCACCCTCTGTCTTCTTTCAGCTAGCCAATTTCTGATCCAAAGCACGAATTCACCTTCAATCCCATACTTCTGTATTTTCTGCAATAGCCTACCGTGGGGAACTTTATCAAACGCCTTACTGAAATCCATATAGACCACAGCCACGGCTTTACCCTCATCCACCTGTTTGGTCACCTTGTCAAAAAACTCAATAAGGTTTGTGAGGCACGACCTACCCTTCACAAAACCGTGCTGACTATCTGTAATGAACTTATTCTTTTCAAGATGATTATAACTCCTATCTCTTATAACCTTTTCCAACATTTTACCCACAACCGAAGTATCAGTAAGATGCACCATCTGTCCTGGGAGTGTTTGATGGCACAGTGTAGAGGGAGCTTAACTCTGTAGCTAACGCCTTTTTTTTTATGGCCAGAGGCTCTGCTATTTCCTCCCTTGCTTCTCTGAGCATTCTGGGATGCATTTCACACCATATAGCCACCTTCAAGTAGGACGAGCACTTTAATATTACTTATCCCATTGAATATTTAACACTTCTCCTCCTGAATGACAATATCTGCTTATTCGCTCTCTTGATTGTTTGATGGGGCAAAGTAGAGGGAGCTTTACTTTGTATTTACCCCCTTTTTTATGTCGAGGGGGCCTTTATTCCTCAGGCCCCCTTTATATACATATTTTTAAAATAACTTTATTAAAAACAGATAAATAAGCCAAAAACTCAAATAAAATGTGCCATTCTCGGCGTCGACGATGCACTCCAGTCCCTGCGGTGCCCACCGGTCGCGGAAGGCCTCAAGTGTGCCGGCGGACACCGCATGCTCCTTCTCCAGGGACACCCGAGTGCGAACGTAACCACGGAAGAGGGGCAGGCAATGAGGGAGGACGGGCCCCCCGATGGCCCGGAACATGGATCTGTGAATTGCCACCTTGGCCAGGCCTAGGAGCAGACCGACGAGAAGATCCTTCTCCCAGCCCACGCCGTTCCGCTCCAGGTGTCCAAAGATCAGGAGCGTGGGACTGAAGTGCAGCCAGAACTTGAGGAGCAGCCCCTTCAAATACTCAAAGAGGGGCTGCAACCTCGCACACTCCATATATACGTGAAACACGGACTCGTCCAGGCCACAGAAAGTACAGGCGGCCTGGGAGTCCGTGAACCTACTTAAAAGTCTATTGCACGGGACTGCCCTGTGCAACATCCTCCACCCCAGGTCCCCGATGTAAAGGGGGAGGAATCCCGCATAGAGGGACCTCTCTCGGGGTTTTCTCTCGCCGCCAGATGGCAACGCGGACCGCCAGGGCGTGTACAGCCGACTGACGAGGGCAAGGAAGTGGAGAGTGTGCAGGAGCAGCCCATACAGGAAATTCCTTCGCGCCAATTGGAATGACAAAGAGGGCATTTGCGAGAGGCCGCTCAGGTTGTGCAGGACAGGAGGCCCCTAAGGAGGGTTTCGGGGCTTGGGTCCGATGAGCAGTTCCAGCCGAGCGGGTTTCAGCTCGGCCGGGAACGCTCCGCTCTCCCGAATCCACTCGCCTCCCGCAGTGAGGGGCGTCCCGGGGGCTTCAGCTACTCCTCCGCCCTCCAGTCCGTCCCCGGAGCTCTCCTCCGCCGGCGCCCTGACTGGAGGTGACCATGTTCCAGACACGGAATAGATCCCAATAAAAGACAGGCAACTCCTTCAGGGCGGCACAGTGGCGCATCAGGGCGGCACAGTGGCGCAGTGGTTAGCACCGCAGCCTCACAGCTCCAGCGACCCGGGTTCAATTCTGGGTACTGCCTGTGTGGAGTTTGCAAGTTCTCCCTGTGTCTGCGTGGGTTTTCTCCGGGTGCTCCGGTTTCCTGCCACAAGCCAAAAGACTTGCAGGTTGGTAGGTAAATTGGCCATTACAAATTGTCCCTAGTATAGGTAGGTGGTAGGGAAATATAAGGTCAGGTGGGGATGTGGTAGGAATATGGGACTAGTGTAGGATTAGTATAAATGGGTGGTTGATGGTCGGCACAGACTCGGTGGGCCGAAGGGCCTGTTTCAGTGCTGTATCTCTTTAAAAAAAAAAGCGCGGTTAATGGTCTCCACCGAGAGCTGCGTGTCATCTTGAAGGCAGTGACACTGGCGGAAAAATACGTTGCCAGCACACACCATCTGGGAGGACGCTCAACGCACAGGTATCTCTGCAGGGGCCAAAGGCAGAGAGTCGCAGCCTGGGTGCGGACGCACACCAGCGACTGGCCGCCCTCCTCGATCAGGAGACTCAAGACTGCGGCAGAGACCCAGTGTTTCCTCTTGCCCCAGAAGAAATCGACGAGTTTCTTCTGGATCTTGGTGGCAAATGCAGGGGGCGGGGCCAAAGTGACCAACCGGTACCACAACATCGAGGCCACCAGTTAGTTTATGACCAGCGCTCAGCCCCTGTAGGAAAGCGCTCGGAGCAGTCCTGTCCAGTGCCCCAGCCGAGTGGTGACCTTCGCCTCCAACACCTGCCAGTTTGCCGGCCAGGCTTCCTCAGCGGGACTAAGGTGGACTCCCAGATAGAGGAGGTGCGTGGTGCTCCACGCAAAAAGGTGTCAACTCCTCCAGCAAGGAGCCCGCCTGCCACTGACCCACTCGGAGACCGGAACATTTCTCCCAATTGATCCTCGCGGAGAACGCGGCAGAAAAGGTCTGCTGAAACTCGTACATCCTCCACAAGTCAACGGGATCTGTGACCGCGAGGAGCACGTCATCGGCATAAGCTGAGAGGTTGACCCTCATGGCCGGCTCGCACAGAGCCAATATCGTCAACCTCCTGCGAAGCAGGCACAGTTCCAGACAGATGGTGTCCAATTGGACAGACATGGGGCATCCCTGACGCACTCCTCTCCCAAAGCGAAGGGGCACCGTCAAGGACCCGTTAACCTTGACCAGACACTCTGCAGCGGCGTATAAAAGTCAGACCCGGCCACAAAATGCGGCCCAAGTCCGAAAGCGCGCAGAGTCCCGAAAAGGTATTCGTGATCCACCCTGTCAAACGCCTTCTCCTGATCGAAGGAGAGAAGGGCGACCGACTGACCAGTCCTCCGGGAAAGATGGATCAAGCCCCAGGCCAGGTGGATGTTATCCTGGATGGACCGGCCCAGGACTGTGCAGGACTGGTCGGGGTGGATCATGTGAGCCAGCACAAGGCCAGGCGGGTAGACATAGCCCAGGCAAAGTTCTTATAATCCGTGCTGAGGAGGGAGACCGGACGCCAGTTTTTAAGCAGGCGGAGATCACCCCTCTTCGGCAGCAGGACGATGACCGCCCTGCACCACGAGAGGGGCATCTCCCCGGTCGCCAGGCTTTCCACCAGGGTCTGCGCATAATCGTCCCCCAGGACGCTCCAGAACGCCCTGAGGAACTCCACGGTCAGCCCGTCCAACCCCGGGGTTTTGCCCCTCGAGAGGTGGTAGAAGGCGCCGGTGAGCTCCGCTAACATGAGCGGAGCCTCCAATCCTTCGGCGCCCTCCGGGCTGACCTGCGGTAGGTCCTCCCACAAAATCTGCGTGCGTCCTCGCTGGACGGATCCGGAGAGAACAACGCAATGTAATAAGTACGGACCAGGAGGTCCCTTCCCTCCGGAATCATGATGGAGGATCCATCGGCGGCCAGCAGCTCAATGAGCTGCTTACGGAACCCTGCTATTTTTCCAGCGAGTAGAAGAGTGAGGCGTGTCCAAATCTTCCAGGATCTGGATCTGCAACCTCACGTATGCGCCTCGGGACCCTATGAGCTGCAGGTCCCTCAGTGCGCCCTTCTTCTCTTTGTACGCCTGCCACAGGGCCGGGTCCACGACGACATGACCAAGGCAGGACTCCAAGTCGATGACCTCCCTCTCTAGGCGCCCGATCTCGGCTTCCCGTCTCTTGGTCAACGCCTTCGCATACTCCTGACATAAGACATGGATGTGAGTCTTGCCCACATCCCACCATAGCCTCAAGGAGGGGAAGCCCCCTTGCTTCCTTCTCCAGTCGGCCCAGAATCAATGGAACGAGTCCTGGAATCACTCGTCCTCCAGCAGCCGATTGTTAAAAGTGCCAGTAAGCGGACACTGCCCGCGTGTGGAGCGGAATGAACTCCGCCCACACTAGATGGTGGTCCGAGCACGGCACCAGCCGCATGGAGGCCGCCGAGACAGGGGAGACGTACGCCTGCGAAAGGTAGAGGCGGTCAATTCGGGACCCTCCTCCTCCAGACCTCCACGTGAAGGCGCTGGAATCGGGATGGAGATTCCACCAGACGTCCACCAAGTTGAGGGAGCGGATCAGTCTGCTCAACTTCTCCACCGACGCTTGGCGGCGCTGGGGACTGGAGACATCCCCCACCTCGAGGGTACAGTTAAAATCCACCACCCACCCCCCCCCCCCCCGAGGATGATGCACTCGCCGCTATCGATGGAGCTCAAGAGAGCAGACACTTCTTCAAAGAAGCGTGCTTGCAATGCACCGGGACTGGGCACGTACACCTTCACAAAGTGGAGCGGCATGCTACCCAGGCGAACGGCAAGGTGGAGCAAGCGACCCGGCACTAGCTCCTTGACCCCCAAGATCTCCAGCTGTAAAGTCTGGGCCAACAAGATAGCCGCTCCACTAGAAATAGGGGTGAGGTGACTCATGTAGACCCCACCCTGCCACTCCAAGAGCCAGGTGGCCTCATCTCCCGGAATGGTCTGCAGAAAGCTCACCACGTATCTCCCTTCCCTGAGGACTGAGAGATTGTGAAATCTGCGGTGAGACCCCCTGCTGCCGTTGATGTTGAGGCTGGCTATGGTTATCTTCATGTCAAAGGTACTTAAAAGCCGTCATGAACACCTCACCTTGAGGAGGGAGTGGAAGGCCAGGTGCAGTGGCGCCACCTTGGGCCGCCGAGGTGGAGTTGACGGCCGGGAGGTTGGGGCAGTTCTTACGAACATGCCCCACCCCTTGCAGACGTGGCACCGTGCCCCGTCCGAGGTCCAGATGACGCGGTAGGCCGTCCCCTGGAACTCTACATCAAAATGGCCCTCCAAGACCTCCTCCCGCGCCAGCTGCATAAATAGTTGGCGGCATAAGGAGTAGACATGTCGGAGGCTGTGCTCCCAAAGACCGAGCAGGAGTGCGGTGATCCCCAGATGGTGCAGGTGAGGGAGGAGGAGCTCACTGGGAATGAAGGGCAGGACGTTTGATAATATTATCCGCTGCGCAGTGGTCCCCAGAGGGTCCAACGGCAGGAAAGTCCCACCCACAGTGAGCCCTTTATTCAAGGCCAGGGACACGGCCCACTCGGTCTTCAGGAAGAACACAGCCTTCCCGTACATTTTTGAGGCTGCCACAATGGCCGAGGGGCCGACAACCTCGGCCATTGCCTTTACACAGGCCTCTATAGACATATTGGGGTGGGTGTAACTCTTCACCCATGCTTCGATTTCAATATTGTAAATGGTGACGGGGCCACAGGAGCAGCTGCTGCAGCATAGGAAGGCCCCGCTACCAGACAGGACAGTGAAGCCATGGGGTAGAAGAGTCACACCCACCGTTGAGAGAAAAAATGAAAATAGAAATCGAGAGAAAGGAATAACAAATAATGAATTATCCCAAAAAGCACAGACTGGAGGGTATGGCTCGGGAGAGAGGCTGAATGAGAGGAGGGTCAGGAGGAATCAGCCTATTTGACGGTGTTAATTCAGGCAGTCCTTTTGCTGGTCTTCCAGTTGGTGGTGGGAGGGGGTGCGATGTCTTCACCTGGGACAGCTGTAGCTGCCCAGGCACACTCTGCTTCTGATGTAGTTTACACAGTTAAGAGACAGTCTCTTCACCTGGGCAGCTCCAGCTATCCCAGGCTAACTCGTTGGGGTGGGGAGGGAGCTCCTATTCAATGCTGTTAAACACAGGAGCTCCCTGTTCAAATAAGCAACCCCACCCAGAGGTCTTCCGGTCTCTTCCTTTCCCCCTCCCCACAACAATCAATGAAAGGGCTACAAAACCCAAACTCAAGATCTGGCAGTTCTTCTAGCCTCCTGCTTTCTTCTTTTAAAAATAACTGATGGAAACCCTTTGTTTCAATCTCAGTCTCTCCCTGTTGCAGCAGTCTTCCAGCGTCCAGCCTCTGCCCACAGCAACAGTCAGCTGCACCGCGTTGATGCACTCAGCACCTCCAACTAGCCAGCAGCCAACCCCATTTTTTTCTTTTTCTTTTATTGTTTTTTTTTACCCCAATGCTGTACCTGTCCTGGGAGTGTTTGATGGGGACAATATAGAGGAAGCTTTATTCTGTATCTAACCCCGTTTATTTCTCTTTTTTTTTTAAAAGTGGCTTTCATACCCCAGGCCCCTTTTATGCACTTTATGTTGAGGGGGCCTTTATTCCTCAGGCCCCCCTGATTACACATTTTATAAAATAACTATTAAAATCGAATAAATAAAACAAAACTCAAATTAAAATGCCATTCTCGGCGTCAATGATGCACTCCAGTCCCTGTGGTACCCACCGGTCGCGGAAGGCCTCAAGCGTACCCTGCATGCTCCTTCTCCAGGGACACCCAGGCGCAAATGTAACGCAGAAGATGGGCAGGCAATCAGGGCGGATGGACCCCCCCCGGCGCACAGCCTGGACCTGTGAATTGCCACCTTGGCAGACCCAAGAGCAAATCGACCATGTGATCCTCCTCCCGGCCCATGCCCAACCGCAGCAGGTGCCCAAAGATCAGAAATGTGGGGCTGAAGTTCAGCCAAAACTTGAGGAGCAGCCCCTTTAAATACTTAAATAGGAGCTGCAACCTCGCATACCCCATATATACATGGAAGATGGACTCATCCAGGCCACAGAAATTACAGGCGGCCTGGGAGTCCATGAACCTGCTTAAAAGTCTATTGCACGGAACTATCCTGTGTAGCACCCTCCACCCAGGTCCCCGATGTAAAGGGGGAGGACCCCCACATAGACAGACCTCCACCAGGATTTCCCCTCGCAGCCAGATGGCATTAAGGACCGCCACGGCATGTCCGGCCAGCTGGCGAGGGCAAGGAAGAGGAGAGTGTGCAGGAGCAGCCCGTACAGGAAAGCCCTCCGTGCCATGTGAAATGGCACGGAGGGCATTTCAGAGAGGGGGCTCAGGTTGTGTGGGACCGGCACCGAGGAAGGTTTCGGTCCCTGGGTCATATGAGCAGTTCCGGCCGAACAGGGGTCAGCTCGGCCGGGAGCACTCCGCAATCCCGAGCCCCCTCGTCACCTGAAGTGAGGAACATTCCAGGGGCTTCGGCTACTCCTGCACCCATCAGTCCAACCCGGAGCGTGCCGCCTGGACAGCCGAGCCGCTCTCCTCGGTCGGCCAGGGAGCACCTTGACTGGAGGCGACAATGTTCCAGATTCTGAACAGATCCCGCTAAAGGACAGGCAACTCCCTCAGAGAGGCTGACGTTTTCCTCCGGGAGCTGCGTGTCGTCTTGAAGGCAGTGCTCCTAGCGGAAAAAATACATCGCTAGCGCACACCATCTGGGAGTACACTCGTGCAGGTATCTTCGCAGGGTCCGAAGACAGTTGCAGCCTGGGTGCGGACGCACGCCAGCAAATGTTTAGGTAGAGGATCTGGATCGGCGCAGGCTTGGAGGGCCGAAGGGCCTGTTCCTGTGCTGTAATTTTCTTTGTTCTTTGCTCAAATGGCAGCCCTCCTCAATCGGGAGACTCAAGACCTTGTCCGAGACCCAGTGTTTCCTATTGCCCCAGAAGAAATCGACGAGATTCTCCTGGATCTTGGTGGCAAATGCAGAAAGTGCGGCGAAAGTGACCAACCAGTACCACAGCATCGAGGCCACCATTTGGTTTATGACCAGCACTCGGTCGCTGTAGGACAGCACTCGGAGCAGTCCTGTCCAGCGCCCCAGCCGAGTGGTGACTTTCACTTCTAATTCCTGCCAGTTTGCCAGCCAGGCTTCCTCAGTGGGGCTAAGGTGGACTCCCAGATCAAGAAGGTGCGTGGTGCTCCATGCAAAAGGTGTTAATTTCTCCAGCAGGGAATCCACCCGCCGCTGACCCACCAGGCGTTGGGAATATTTCTCCCAATTGATCCATGCGGAGGACGCGGCAGAAAAGGTCTGCTGGCACTCGCGCATCCTCCGCAAGTCAACAGGATCAATGACTGTGAGGAACACGCCAGCGGCGTAAGCCAAGAGGACGACCCGCATGGCCGGCCTGTACAGCGCCAAACCCATCAACCTCCTGCGAAGCATAGGCACAGGAATGGCTCCACGCAGATGGTATACAATTGGATGGACATGGGGCTTCCCTGACGCACTCATCTCCTAAAGCAAAGGGGTGCTATCAAGGACCCATTAACCTTAACCAGGAACTCTGTAGTGACGTATAAAAGTCGGACCCGGGCCACAAAATGTGGCTCGAGTCCAAATGCACGCAGAGTTCCGAAAAAGAATACGTGATCCAGCCTGCCAAACGCCTTCTCCTGATCAAGGGAAGAAAGGCGACCAACAGACCATTCCTCTGGGAAAAATGGATCAAGTCCCGGACTAGGTGGATGTTGTGCAGGATGGACTGGCCCGGGATCATGTAGGACTGGTCGGGTGGATCATGTGGGCCAGCATGGAGCCAGGCAGGTAGACATAGCACGGGAAAAGATCTTATAATCTGTGCTGAGGAGGGAAAGCGTACGCCAGTTGTTAAGTAAGCGGAGATCCCCTTCATAAGCAGCAAGCCGATGACCGCCCAGTGCCATGACAAAGGCATCTCCCCGGTCGCCAGGCTTTCCTCTAGGATCCGCACGTAATCGTACCCCAGGACATCCCAGAACACCCTCAGGAACTCCATGGTAAGCCCGTCCAGCCCCGGGGATTTGCCCCTTGAGAGCTGGTGGAGGGCGCTGGTCAGCTCTGTCAATGTGAGCGGAGCCTCCAAACCTTCAGCACCCTCGGGGCTGACCTTTGGCAGGTCCTCCCACAAAACTCTGCGCTCGTCCTCGCTAGATGGATCCGGAGAGAACAACACACTGTAATAGGTTCGGACCAAAATGCCCATTCCCTCCAGATCCACGATGGAGGACCCGTCGTCGGCCAGCAGGTCAATGAACTGCTTACGGACCCCCCGCCATTTTTCCAGTGTGTAGAAGAAGGGTGAGACACGGCCCAAATCTTCCAGGATTTGGATCCGCGACCTCACGAGCGCGACTCGGGACCCTATGAGCTGCAGGTCCCTCAGCGTCCCCTTCTTCTCTCTGTAGTCCTGCCACAGGGCCGGGTCCGTGATGGCCCGACCTAGACGGGACTCCAAGTCGAGCACCTCCCTTTCTAGGTGCCCAATCTCGGCTCACGCCTCTTGGTCGACCCCTTCGCTTACTCCTGACAGAAGACACTGATGTGAGCCTTTCCCACATCTCACCATTGCCTCAAGGAGAAGAAGCCCCCCGCCTCCTTCTCCAGTCAGCCCAGAATCGACGGAACGAGTCCCGGAATCGCTCGTCCTCCTGTAGCCGGTTGTTAAAGTGCCAGGACGTGGACCCCCACCCTTGTGCAAAGGGAAGTGAACTCTGCCCACACCAGGTGATGGCCCAAGCACTGCACCAGCCACATGGAAGCCGCCGAGATGCAAGAGACGTACGCCTGCGAAATGCAGAGGCTGTCGATTCAGGACCTTCCTCCTCCAGACCTTCAGGTGAAGGCATGGAGTCGGGTTGGAGATTCCGGCAGACGTCTATCAAGTTGAGGGAGATGATCAGTCCCCTCAGCTTCTCCACCGACGCTTGGCTGCGCTGGGGACCGGACTGATCCCTCACCGCGAGGGTACAGTTAAAATCCCCCCCGCCAAGGATGATGCACTCGCCACTGTCAATGGAGCTCAAGAGAACGGACATGTCTCCAACGAAGCGCGCTTGCAACGCGCCGGGCCTGGGCGCATACACATTCACAAAGTGGAGTGGCACACTACCCAGGCGTAAGGCAAGGTGCCGGAAGCGGCCAGACACTAGCTCCTTGACCAATAAGATCTGTGCCTGAAAAGTCATGGCCAACAAGATAGCCACCCCACTAGAAATAGGCGTAAGTGACTTGTGTAGGCCCAACCCTGTCACTCCAAGAGCCAGGTGGCTTCGTCTCCCGGAACAGTGTGGGTTTCCTGCAGAAAGTTCACCACATATCTCCCTTCCCTGTGGACTGAGAGATTGTGAAATCTGCGGTGAGACCCCCTTGCTGCCACTGATGCTGGCTATGTTTATCTTCATGTCAAAAGTAATTAGAACCCCGGCACCTCGCCTTCCACTCCCCAGCAACCCATTGAGGAACACTTTAAACCAGCGCCTCTCAACCAGTTTCATGCTCGTGCCCTTCCCCTCCATCTTGAGGGCGGGACAGATGGACTGGATAATTAGCGCCAGATTCCACCTTCAGCCAAGACCCAGGTGAACTTTATTGCGGCAACCCCTGCATGCCACAAGGAAACCCCAGAGTTTCGCTGTGGGGATCAGAGGAGACTTGGTGGGAGGCAAGAGGGAGTCCTCACTGGCAATGGATTCAGGAACATCCTCCTTGCCCCACACCGAGTCCCCATCCTCCTCCGGGTCGTCACCGCCAGCGGCTGACACCCACCACACTTGTGGGGCGGATGTCCCAACTGTGCCAGCTGTTGAACTCACCCCCCCAGGACTGATGGTGGAAGAGTCCTCTCTGGGTTCTTGAACAGAACTGAAGGTTGTGGGTGCCAGCAGTTCAGGACCCCACTCCACCTCCAAACCCAAGCCAATGAGCCTCCCAGAGGAGACAGTAGTTGCCGACTCCACAAATCCAGCCAAAGCCAGGACCGGAGGTAAAGAGAGGCCATCTTCTGCCCACAGGCCCAGCAGACAGAAAAACACGCAAATCGGCCTCAGGGTCGGGTACATCCTGGTCAGCAGTGCTAGGATACTGGGAGGGTTGACCCTGACAGGATTCGTCCCCACCCAGGGCACCTGATCGAGTGGCAGATGGAATATTTTCACCTGGTGGGTCCACAGACTGCGCCACCATGGGCGGGCTCCTCACCTCGGGAGTTGCCAAGATTATAGGGGCATCTTCTCCCCCTCCATTCCAAGGGATGGAGGGTTTCCGCCCAGGGCTCGAGGTCCTCATGGTGCTGGTGGCAGGGGGAACACGAGGACCCGCGCCAGGAGATGAACCTCATAGTTCAGGGCCTTCTTCAGAGGAGGAGCACCTCCTCCTCTTATTCCAGGAGGAGCGCGTAGGCTCATAGGCCTCCATCACAGTCGAGGCCTCTGCTTCGACATCCGCAACCCCCCTGCCCAGATCCCTTGGGCCCGAGCTCAGCCACAGGGCAGGTGGGCTCCCCTGGATTGGCCCTAGGGCTAAGCCCTGGCTTAGGTTCTCCTCTTGTGTCCAGGGGGCGTGCTTTTTGGTGTTTTGAACTGCACCATGCCTGAGCGGTGGTTTTGCAGGTGTTGGGGGAGTAGAAGGTGCAGCGACAACACCCTGGGCCGCCGAGGTGGAGTTGGTGGCCTGTAGGTTGGGGCAGCTCTTCCGAACATGCCTCACCCCCTTGCAGGCATGGCACCACACCCCGTCCGAGGTCCAGAAGACACGGGAGGCCTCCCCCTGGAACTCCACATTAAACTGGCCCTCTGTAACCTCCTCCCGCACCAGCGCCATAAAGAGCTGGCAACGGAAGGAGTACATATGCCGGAGGCTGTTCTCACGAAAACCAATCTGGACTGGGATGAGCCCTGTCTTTACTTCCCCCTGATGGTGCAGGTGGGGAAGGAGGAGCTCACCAGGAATGAAGGGCGGAACATTTGATAAAATGATTTGATAAAATGAAGCGAGGAATTAAGAGGGCAAAAGGGGTCATGAAATATCTTTAGCAAACAGGGTAAAGGAAAATCCCAAAGCCTTTTATTCATATATATGGAGCAAGAGGGTAACTAGAGAAAGGATTGGCCCACTCAAGGACAAAGGAGGAAAGTTATGCGTGGAGTCACAGAAAATGGGTGAGATTCTAAACGAGTACTTTGCATCGGTATTCACCGAGGAGAGGGACATGACGGATGTTGAGGTTAGGAACAGATGTTTGATTACTCTAGGTCAAGTCGGCATAAGGAGGGAGGAAGTGTTGGGTATTCTAAAAGGCATTAAGGTGGACAAGTCCCCAGGTCCGGATGGGATCTATCCTAGGTTACTGTGGGAAGCGAGAGAGGAAATAGCTGGTGCGTTCGTTAACAGATATCTTTGCAGCATCCTTAAACACGGGTGAGGTGCCGGAGCACTGGAGAATTGCTAATGTTGTCCCCTTGTTTAAGAAGGGTAGCAGGGATAATCCAGGTAATTATAGACCGGTGAGTCTGACGTCAGTGGTCGGGAAGCTGCTGGAGAAGTTATTGAGGGATAGGATCTATTCCCATTTGGAAGAAAATGGGCTTATCAGTGATAGGCAACATGATTTTGTGCAGGGAAGGTCATGTCTTACCAACTTAATAGAATTCTTTGAGGAAGTGACAAAGTTGATTGATGAGGGAAGGGCTGTAGATGTCATATACATGGACTTCAGTAAGGCGTTTGATAAGGTTCCCCATGGTAGGCTGATGGAGAAAGTGAAGGCGCATGGGGTCCAAGGTGTACTAGCTAGGTGGATAAAGAACTGGCTGGGAAACAGGAGACAGAGAGTAGCAGTGGAAGGGAGTTTCTCAAAATGGAGACCTGTGACCAGTGGTGTTCCACAGGGATCCGTGCTGGGACCACTGTTGTTTGTGATATACATAAATGATTTGGAGGAAAGTATAGGTGGTCTGATTAGCAAGTTTGCAGACGACACTAAGATTGGTGGAGTAGCAGATAGTGAAGGGGACTGTCAGAGAATACAGCAGAATATAGACAGACTGGAGAGTTGGGCAGAGAAATGGCAGATGGAGTTCAATCAGGGCAAATGCGAGGTGATGCATTTTGGAAGATCCAATTCAAGAGTGAACTATACAGTAAATGGAAATGTCCTGGGGAAAAGTGATGTCCAGAGAGATTTGAGTGTTCAGGTCCATTGTTCCCTGAAGGTGGCAACGCAGGTCAATAGAGTGGTCAAGAAGGCATACGGCATGCTTTCCTTCATCGGACGGGGTATTGAGTACAAGAGTTGGCAGGACATGTTACAGTTGTATAGGACTTTGGTTCAGCCACATTTGGAATACTGCGTGCAGTTCTGGTCGCCACATTACCAAAAGGATGTGGATGCTTTGGAGAGGGTGCAGAGGAGGTTCACCAGGATGTTGCCTGGTATGGAGGGCGCTAGCTATGAAGAGAGGTTGTGTAGATTCGGATTATTTTCATTCGAAAAATGGAGGTTGAGGGGGGACCTGATTGAGGTGTACAAAATCATGAGAGGTATAGACAGGGTGGATAGCAAGAAGCTTTTTCCCCAGAGTGGGGGATTCAATTACTAGGGGTCACGAGTTCAAAGTGAAAGGGGAAAAGTTTAGGGGGGATATGCGTGGAAAGTTCTTTACGCAGAGGGTGGTGGGTGCCTGGAACGCGTTGCCAGCGGAGGTGGTAGACGCGGGCACAATAGCGTCTTTTAAGATGTATCTAGACAGATACATGAATGGGCAAGAAGTAAAGAGATACAGACCCTTAGAAAATAGGCGTCATGTTTAGATAGAGGATCTGGATCGGCGCAGGCTTGGAGGGCCGAAGAGCCTGTTCCTGTGCTGTAATTTTCTTTGTTCTTTGTTTGTTCTTTGACCCGTCACGCAATGGCCTCCAGGGGGGTCTAATGGCAGAAAGGTCCTGCCCTAGTGAGCCCCTTGCTCAGGGCTAGGGACACCGCACGCTCAGTCTTCAGGAATAACACAGCCTTCCCGTACATTTTAGACGCATCAACAATAGCCAAACGGCCTTTGTTATCACGCATGTCTCTATTGGCATATTGGAGTGGATGTTGCTCTTGAGCACATGCTTTAATGTTATCAGTGCAAACATTGACGGGGCAACAGGTGCAGCTGTCGCAGCGTCAACAGCATACGTGCAAGAACGCCCCGCCACCGGTAAAGAGGAGCTTGCCATGGGGTCGAATAGCCATGCCCACCCCTAAGAAACAAAGTAAACACCAGTTTTTTTTAAAACTTAAACAATATAAATGGGGGGTGGGGTGGCATTAGAGGAGGATAGGGGTGGAAAGGAAAAGGAGAGGAGTGGATAGGTGGCCGATAGTTGGAAGGGAGAGAACGGCTGCAAGGATGTTGCTGTATGATCGGTGGTTGGAGCACCTTGCTGCAGAGTCCACAGTCCAGTCTTCCAGTTAGGGGTGGGTTCTTCGCCCGGGTCGGCGATAGCCGCCCGGTTCTCTCCTTCACCTGCTGTTGTATAATGACTTTTTTCAGCTGGGCAGCTCCAGCCGTCCTGAGCCACACAGTTGTGGTGGGGAGGGAGCCCCCTTTATGCAGGATGGAAGAAAACCACAGGAGCAATTGCAGGGCCTCCCTACAGAATTTGGCAGCCCCACCCCTGGATCTTCCAGCACCTCCTGCCTCCCATCAACAGTCCAAACAGAAACAGTTCTCTGGTGCTCCCACACCCACCTCTCCAAAATAACATGTAAGTTTTCTCTGTTCTTGAAAAGCAGAAACTGCACCACAGTTGAAGCTCTAAGTTGCGGTTCTCCTCTCTCCTCTCCAGTTCCAGCTCCCACAGCCTGCTCAGGTGCAGCTGGTTCGTCTAATTGCACACAGGAAATGCTCCAAGCTCTCCAGCCAATCCCGTGCTGTGCCTGTCCTGGAAGTGTTTGATGGGACAGTATAATGGATCAAACAGACCCACCCTCACCTTCTCAACGGGCAACTGGAGATTGACAACATATGCTGGTCTTGCTAGTGATTCCCATATCCCAAGAATGAAGTTAAAAACATCTGTATATGTAAAACAAATTAAAAGCCTCTACACATCAGAAGTGGGGAAGTTCACTGATGATTACCCAATATTCAGTCCCATTCACAACTCCTCAGATACTGAAGCATCCCATGTCCAAATGCAGCAAGACCTGGACAACGTTCAGGCTTGGGCTAAGAAGTGGCAAGCAACATTTACGTCACACAAGTGCCAGGCAAAGACCATCTCAAACAAGAGAGAATCTAACCATCTCCCCTTGACATTCAATGGCATTACCATTGCCAAATCCCCCACTATCAACATCCTCGGGGCTACGATTGACCAGAAACTGAACTGAAGTAGCCACATAAATACCGTGGCTACAAGAGCAAGTCAGAGGCTAGGAATTTTGTGGCGAGTAACTCACCTCCTGACTCCCTAAAGCCTGTCCACCATCTACAAGGCACAAGTCAGGAGTGAGATGGAATACTCTCCACTTGCTTGGATGACTGCAGCACAAAACACTCAAGAAGCTCAATACCATCGAGGACAAAGCAGCCCACTTGATTGTTTGTGGATGGGGTGTCAATCACTCCCTCCACCATCAACGCACAGCGGAATCAGTGTGTACCATCTACAAGATGCACTGCTGCAACTCTCCTTCGACAGCACGTTCCAAACCCACGACCTCTATCCCTAGAAGGACAGGGGCAGCAGATACATTCAAACATGACCACCTGCAAGTTCCCCACCCAGTCACGTACCATCCTGACGTGGAACTATATCGCCGTTCCTTCACTGTCGCTATATCAAAATCCTGGAACTCCCTTCATAACAGCACTGTGGATCTACCTAACCCACATGGACTGCAGTGGTTCAAGAAGGCAGCTCACCACTACCTTCTTAAGAGACAATTAGGGATGGGCAACAAATGCCAACGTTGCCACCGATGCCGTGAAATGAATAATTTATTCCACGTGTGGTATCACTAAAGCCCCGTACAATTGTAGCAAGGCTTCTTTAATCTTGTACTCCACGCTACTTGCAATAAAGGCCCAATTGCCATTTGCCTTTCTAATTGCTTGCTGTACCTGCATGCTAACTTTTTATGTTCCTTGTATGAGTACATCCAAGTCTCTGAACATCAACATTTTTAAGATTCATGCCTTTTAAAAAATATTCCACTTTTCTATTCTTACGAGCAATGTGAATAATCTCACACTTCTCCACATTATACTCCATCAGTCACCTTGTTGCCCACTCACTTAACCTGTCTATATCTCTTTGTAACCTCTTTGTGTCCTCCTCACAGCTTGCATTCCCATCTAACATTGCATTGTCAGCAAACTTAGATACATTACTCTCAGTCTCTTCGTCTAAGTCATGAATATAGATTGTACACAGGGACCAGGGGTGGGTTAATGCTCGAGTTTACAGGACCCAGCAGTGGATTAATGAAAGGTCTGGCTCCATGTTTTGACTATGCCCCCTAGTACTAGATCATAAATTGAGAGGAGACGGTGGAGTCGTGGTAATGTCACTGAACTAGTAATCTAGAGGCCCAGATTAAGGCCCTGGGGACACGGGTTAAAACCCCCCATACTTTAAATTCAATTAATTCATAACAATCCTGGAACCGATGATAGTTGCATGGCATCATTAGCACTGAGACTATCAATGACTGCCGTCTAACCCATCTGGTTCACGAATGTCCTTTAGGGAAGGAAATTTGCCTACATTAACTCTAGACCCATACTCTTAACTGTCCTCTTGTAAATCTGAGTTCTTTTTGCCTTCAGTCTGGTTCAGTAAATATACCGAGTCGGATGTGTAGGTAAAATCAATTACTTTATTTGCGCATTTAGCTGGCTGACTTACTCTCATGCAACGACACTGACTCCACCCCAGAGTCTGTCTGGTCCACCACAGTAAGTGAAGTTTGTGATACAGGTACTACTGTTTATACATTAAGATTCATGCTACACCTCCTTGTTTAACCAATCAGTGCGGTACAATTCGACTTCACCCACGTGGTGACATGCAGTACATCTGTTACTGAGGTTACAATACACTCCATTCTCAATACATACTTGTTACTAATAAAATATTGTTTTGTACCAGCAAGATAAAACAAAGCGGACAAGCAAGCTAATTAGCAAGAGCATAGGAATCATCAATAACCATTCTGGTCTCACTCCCTACATGGATCATGAGTTCTGTTTCTACCTTGTGACAAGTAATTGCGGAGCATCCTGCTATCTCTATTAGGTGTACATTCCTGAGTGTTTCGTGCAGTCTACAGCTACAAGTAGTGGCAGCTCACAAAGAGGGGCCTAGCACTCCTTATCACTCACACAGGGATGGACATCATTTGATTCACAGGAGTCCATTTGTTCCAAACCACAGGGAGTCACACAATCAGGCCATAAAGAACAGATGTCTTTGCAATTACCAGTGTCGGCGAGTCTTTACAGTCTCACACGCTCTGCCTTTACTTTTAACTATTTCATTGTGGTTTCTGCCACTTAAAATCAAAGCTCAGCAAAGCTACTATTCCTAACTTGGCTATATTTCCCATTAAGCATAGTGCCATGCCTTTCTGCTCACTTCCACATTCCCCCCTTTAATCATTCTATGATAACCTTCTCTCTACTGATCAACTTATATATGATTACATATATTCACTAGGATTATATGGATCTATTTACTCAAATAACATTTAAACAGTATAATATAAAAGCAAATATAAAAGAAAAAACTCAGCAACTGCTGAATCAGAAGGGTAGGCTGAGCCACCCTCTAACAAGGGGGCGTGTATTAGCCTGGTCAGTATGCTTTTCATTCTGACTGTTCCCTAGGATTATCATGTCTGGGTGATAAGAAGAGTGCTGTTGAAGTACAATGTCTCGCTCTCTCGCTGTACCAGCTGCAAGGCCAAGTTGCCTCTGCAGCCCTGAAGTTATGAAGTCATTTCTGAGAAGCTGTCCCTCCCTGCAGCACTGAAGCTAGCTTGTTAGCAATACATGATTGATTAATTGTTTCATCTTAAATGTTCCCATGTAATTCTGTTCTTAAAAAATCTAAAATCTAAATTCTGTTCTCACAGTCCCCCCTTTGATTCTTCAAACCATTTTTAAAAATCATTCCCTTGATCCCACCTAGGTGCCTTTAATGGTCTCTATTTGTCTAGAAACAGCCTTCAACACCCAGAGGGGTCGCACTCAATACGTTGCCTGCTTGTGCCATAATAGGGGCCTGCGGGAACTCTGTAAAGGCACAAATTTTGCAAGGGCTTCAGTTACTCGTTTGCAATATAAAAGGTGGTACACTTATACAATTACAATTTCGATTGTACAAACATCTTAGAGTACATTGATCATTCATTAATTAATTTTAAGTATATATGAAAAGGTTATACAATTACCCTTTTATGGCATAACTAATTGTCCCTCCTTTGAAAGAGCAAGTTCGAACACCAGTTGCTTTTTCGGGTAGCTGTCCAACCTGTGTTCATACATCCTCTTACATCGCCTAATTAATTTCTAAAGTTGCCAAATTAAGTAGGTCACATATAACACCATGATACCCCAAACCACTATCAGGACATGGGAGATAATTCTAAACCAGGGGTGTATCTGCACGTCTGACCCCCAGTTCCATAAGTCATCCTGCCAGGTAGAATCATTTATCTCGTCAATCTCATCTTGTTGCATCTTCGACTGTTGTTCCAAATTGTATTACACTACAGCAATGACTTCTCGCTGCTGTCGATCGTTACCCAAGCGTGTGGGCAATGGCTGAATAGTCAAATCCTCCTTAATACTTTCTGTCAAGTTATTGTTTCTGTCTTTTGCTTATGTATCTCTACCAACTCCATCTTCCCTACTCGGGTTGGTATTTGTGGGTTGAACCAAAATGTACTGTTGCTCAACGGACAAGTCCGTTTATGTCCATACTGGTACTCCTTCGCTGTGGTGGTTAAGCAATATCTCCCCTTACCCATATAGGCCACATGGGTTAGCTCTGACAATGCGTTCCTAGTCTCCATGGTGTAATTTACAGTGGCATTAAGCCCACATTTTGATTCTGCCGTTTTATATTTAGGATGAGGACTTATGACCACCTGGTTTTCCAGACTACCCTCAGACAATGGACAATATTGTTCCAATTACCTCTTTTCCAACTTCCATAACATAGGGTAAAATATCATTGTATTTTATGTAATCTTTTCCCCTTATCACTCCTGTAGTTTCTACTTTGTCTAATTGCATCCCTAACTTATCTCCCAGAATTACAGGTATTCTCATTACTACTCCAGGGCAGCACAGTGGCGCGGTGGTTAGCACTGCAGCCTCACAGCTCCAGGGACCTGGGTTCGATTCTGGGTACTGCCTGTGTGGAGTTTGCAAGTTCTCCCTGTGTCTGCGTGGGTTTTCTCCGGGTGCTCCTGTTTCCTCCCACAAGCCAAAAGACTTGCAGGTTGATAGGTAAATTGGCCATTATAAATTGTCACTAGTATAGGTAGGTGGCAGGGAAATATAGGGACAGGTGGGGATGTTTGGTAGGAATATGGGATTAGTGTAGGATTCGTATAAATGGGTGGCTGATGGTCGGCACAGACTCGGTGGGCCGAAGGGCCTGTTTCAGTGCTGTATCTCTAATCTAATCTAATACTCATAGATCCTGTATTTACACATTCCTGATCTTTCCATACTTTAAATTTTCTGATTTGGCACCTGGTAATTTTATCATTTGTGTGACTAGTTAAGTATTCCAACTGGGTGTCATTGATCCAAACTGGCACCTGTCTTGCATCAATTTGCCTCGAATTTTCTCGAATTTGTTCTAACATTCACAAACTGCATGTACTACAAACACTCTCATTATTTGAAATGTCACTGTTCACTAATATTATATGTTACTGGTTACTAAAATAATATTTCTAGATAGACAAATTGTCTCCCTTGCCTTTTCTCTGGTTTTCATCCTCCTTCGCTGCACATAGCGCCTGCATGAACGGCAAGCTATTATGCCCCATATTATGGCCAGTATTAACTGTATTTTACTATGGAGGCACCGGTATTGAATCCGGTAGCAACGTCATTAACTATCCCTCTCCTTGTCCTATAAAGTTGATTCTGACCTCGAAATCTGACGGCACCCATGGCATCGGCAGCCTGCTGCATTACAATCTTACTTAATACACTATACATATTTCTTGCCTGTTCCGTACAATATCCCGGCATTTGCATCCCTGAGATATTGACCAGGACAGGCACAATCTCATGTTTAACATTATCATACAACGCTTCCCCTGGGCTCGATGTACCCACACACATCCATGTTCCTTTCCACTTTCCTTATCATCTGTTGCCCAATGGGAGGGGCACAAACAATTCCAAAGACACAGCTCTCAGTTACCCCTCCCCCTTTCTGTCTGGTCACGCAGTTAGCACGGTCATCTGTGGAACACCGTACACACTTCCCATCCAACATGTTGTGTAATGCCCCATAGTTCATATAGTCCATATTAATATTCCTTTCCTTAATCCGTTGTGCATCCATTACCGGGTCTTTGTTCTTCAGGCCCCACAGCCACTGCAGTCCAGTTCTTTCCCATTCGCCACTAGTTGTTATATCTGTAATTTAAACACACTGCCCTGGTGGTCACCAGGTGTTAGTACTTGTCCATGTTGTGAGTATCCTCCGATGAGGGATACATGTCTACCTGTGGGGACCGAACATGTCCTGGGGAATCCAGGAGTTAATTTATATTCTTATCATCTCTACTCCTTTGAAATTATCGATATGGTCCCATTGTGCTCGGGTTTCGTTCCCCACAATCCTTGCCCAGTTAGTAACCCATCTAATAATAATCCAAATGCCTATCAATACTACCATTATTCCCTTGATTATATTTTTTTAGTTGGGACCATGTATTTCTATCGGCCCTTCCCTTTACGATTACTTTGTCTCCCACAACAGGCACCTTTGTCTGTTCCTCTATCATGTTTCTATAGAACCTCCTGCCTCACCTTGTGCAGTTGTCTGCACAGCGCCTTCACAAATCTTTAACCCTTTCTCTTGCGGGTCCTATTTCCTGCTATGACATCCCCTGGCAACCTCATTGCCCTTCCTGTCACCGTATTCATCAAGTCTTTCCTACTTTAGCTACACCACTCAGTCCCTTTTGTTCCTGTTTCAAAATATCCTTTACTAGCTGACTAAGCGTTCTAACATTCTGGTCCACATTTTCCAAATCTATAGTATTGACAATTGAAGTTCCCTTATTAAGGACTGTGGCTGCGTCATTCACTAAACTATGTTTATGTCTCTTTCCCTTTATTATTCCCTCATTACCAAATTCCTGTCTCAGCAATTGTTACAGTAATACCTTGTACAACTCTCGGTTCTTAGGGCACCAGCCAGGTAGCTGGATATCTGAGATATTCAATATTACCGGAACCAACTCGAGCTTTATGTTATCATATACAATTTTATTAGTTTTTATTATCGCAAGTCCATTCTGTAGTCAAGGCCGGGCAAGGGAGACCAGTCACTTGTGGCTGTTGGGTCGTAACCTTACTCATTAGTAATTAAAATGTGGGGGTAATCGGGGTGATTGGAGCTTGTTGTCCGTTTAATAAATTTTGAATGCTGGTTTGATTGTTGGCTCCTTTCCTTGTACACCCCCCCCAATGATTTTGAAACAAAAGGTCCCTTGAGGGCATTTGCTGTCAAAATCTGACACACCTTGTAGATTAAATTGTCCACTAAAATAAAAGCAAAATACTGCAGATGCTGAAAATTGTCTCATTGATGAAGATGCTGTGATATTTGATGTCTGCAATTAAGGTCTTACATTCTCAAAGCTGCTGGATCTCTTGCTGTGGCATCAATTCTCACATGGCCTGTCGTCACCTGCTTAAAAGCAACCCACAAAGAATCCTTTGTGGCTCTGCCCCTGAGCCCAATGGGTTAATTTGTCCAATTCTATCTGTCAATTTAGAAATTTAAATTTTAACAATGTCCAATATGTATAAATTTTACTCTCAGCAATGCAAAATTGTGTGGTGGATTAAATGGAAAAACAGCAGCTGCAGCGGGGTTTTTTTTTTAAAGTGGCGGAGCAAAATCGTCTCAGCTGCGTCACGTTACAAAACCTTTTCCTTCTCTGATCGGAAAAAAAAACACACTCCATTTTAATCTATTTGTTTTCAATCCTTTTGGTATCCTTAGGGTTGCTCGCCTTTGAAGTTGAAAATGCCACAAATGCTTCCGTTGCTTTCCAAATAACAAATTACATCTGCACACTTACACTGGTATTCCACTGTCATGCCACATATTCTGAACTCTCAGGTGATCTTATGAAAAGATCAAATATCAGCGGTGAGGAAAAAGGGGGGGGGGCGCTGGTGGTGTCTATCTGAGACCCCCTGCAGGGTCCTGATGTCTCAGGTTATGGCCAGACTTTCAAATGTAGCTCTCTTTAAAAACTCATATCTCCAAGAGAAAACTATCAATTGCCAGTCTTATCTACACTTTCCTGACTGTCACTGGATAATTCGAGGCTTCTTGGAAATTAGCTGTTTATTTCACTATTTGTTTATCCCCAGAATTCCTTTATTAGCGCTTGCATCAGCCAGATCTGATTGCCAATTCCCATTAATTGTAATTCTATTTCATTTTGAGCCCTGGAGAACCTTTACAATATTCATAATTCCTTAAAACAGAAATCAAACATTTCCATTTGATTCCAGACATTAGTGTATATTGTTTATGCTTTTTTTTTTTACCTCAGATGACATTTTAATTCCTAAAATAACTTGCCAAATTAAACTGGATTTTTGACATCTCAGATTCTTCCAAATTCAAATAACAGTAAATTTCCCTTTGAATGCTTTAAATAACCACTCATATCAATTGAATATTGTTTATTGATTCCAATTTCTTATGCCCAGACTTGGTTGTACTTTTTGTATGTTAAAGACAGAAGTGCTTGCAACTATCTCTCCTTCTCAAGCACTGTGTCTCATTGATAAGGATGGTTGAGCATGGTTAATTTCTTGTTTGTCTCCAAGGGGGCGAAGCAAAGCATTCTCCGCTGCGCCGCTTTACGTAACCCTTTTTTTTAATGGAAAAGAACTAAACTGCTTTTTAAATGTTTTTTTTTAATACTTAGGATTTTCAAACAACAAAATCCTTAGTAACATTATCAACTTCAAAGGAAACCATCTCCATCAGGAAAGACAGCATTTTCGATTAAACTCCAATTGTTTCCAAACTTATTTTTTCATCTTTTATAAGAGTTTTCTAATCCAAGGATTATTATTTTTTTAACAAAGATGATTCCGAATTCCAATTCACTGCAATAATATTTAAAATAAAAACTGCCAATGTTATATGAGTGAGTCCTCTGCCCGGAACCAAAGACTCCTCCAAAACATAACATAATAAACTTGAAAGTTCATTGTGGCAACAAATGAAATTTCCAGTTCTTCAACTTAAACAGGTCAATTAACCTTAATAGTATTAATTCAATTCAGACTTATTAACTTATACTACTTATTAACTACACACAGAACAGAATAGCACGTGCTTATTTCAAAAGATAGGTAAATTACGTCATTTTCTTGTTCATTCTTCAGGTGCCTTTCAAATGACTGTAATAAAACCAAAAACTAAAGAAAAAGTTATTTAACAATCTTAACACAAAATATTTAACACCAGCTTCTTAAACAAACTTTAAACAGACAGAATCTTTCCTATATCTCCTTTGTTTATTCTTCTCTCCCTTAAACCAATATCCAATTCCTGACATTTGCTACTTAAAAGTCAGTAAAACATGTCTTTAATTTAAACTCCAAAAAAATTAGAACAGATTTTAAACTGGAACTCCAATTAAAGCAGGAGTGGTAAACTTCAAATTGGATTTCTGCCAAACATCTTCAGACCTTCAAGGCTGAAGCTTATCTCTTACAAAATTGTTCCTTGTCTTTTCACAGTTGCAAAACCAGCTTTTAAAATCAAAATAACATTTTAACTTAAAATATAATTTAATTTTATATCCCATTCCTGGGTGCACAACACTAAATCGAAATGAACACACTCAACAATCACCTTTCACACTCATTCAATTCCAAACAACTTCAAAAATGTATTTCTGTAATGGGTTACGAATTCAAAATACCAAATCTCTTTCAAAATTCCCTGTCCCGATGTCAGGGAACACACACAGGTTCAACGAATTCACAACCAAAACATGATTCAAGGATCCCACAAAATATACACTTGTAAAAATAAAAAAAGTAACAGACTCATTCTCTCATCATTAAGGCCAGACAACAAAGAGTTAACGACAGTCAGTTTTACAGAACACAAGTTGTACATCCCAGACATTCAGTTCCATCGCGGAAGCTTCCACCATTCTCACATTCAAATCAAAGACACAGTAACTTACTTTTACTCGAAAACATACCTATCTTTAAAAACACATATTTTACCGTGGCGCTTCTGCGTCTTTCTCGAGTGGGCAAACGGACGTGGGTCGCCTTTCTCCAGAGGACATGATTTACTTGTCCCCAGGGGCAACCCTTCTTCCTTACAAGCCGTCGAGCCCATTCTTCCTTTTACTTTCTCAAACCCTAGTTTTTTATGAATCAAGCAGCATTAAAACGAAAGAAAACGAACAAGACACAAGAAAACAAATAGACACAAACAAAAGATGAACCACACACAAGGAGACGAACAGGCGCAGTTAATGTTGAGATCAACAGAATTTTTAGAGTCTTTTGGTTTCCCCATTCACTAATCGGTATTCTTAATTTGAGGGCGTTTTCTTGCCAACTTGATAGGAGGATTCTATTTTTTTTCTCCATAATCCAATTAATTCTTTGGCCCTATTGCCTTTATTTTGTTTCCAGATTTTTTTTCTTGGGTTTTTTTTTAGTCACTTCCAAATCTTTTGTCCCCCCTAATGGCCATTGGACTCCTAATTTCTTATTTAAGTCTGCCGATAATTGTCTGAAGACTTTCCCTTCATCCGGATATTTATCACACAGTACGTTACTCACAAATTATCCTATTCGAAACTAAAAATACAAATAAAACCTTAACCTCAGCCATTCTAAAACAACCTGTTTAAGCCTTCAGTCGTGACCAACTTTAACTTTAACCTCAGTCCCATCAGCCGTAGTCTGAACTAACCGACTAACCCTGACATAAAACTTTAACCTCAGTTCCCCTCAGCCATTGTCTAAACTAACCGACTAAACCTGACCTAAAATAAAACTTTAACCTCAGTTCCCATCAGCCGTAGTCTAAACTAACCAACTGAACCTGACCTAAAATAAAACTTTAACCTCAGTTCCCATCAGCTGTAGTCTAAACTAACCAACATGAACCTGACCTAACGATATAACACCTCAGTCATACCTACATCGACTGAACTTTGTCTTTCTAATCCGCCAGACTGATCATTGATCTCGCCCAGACAATCTTACCTGACCATCAGCGAGTGATCAAACTTTTATCGGACTACGGGACAGAGGAAAACCGACATGGTCATATATCAACTACTCACGTCGGGGACCCATTTCCCCTCTCTCCGTCCAACACGAGTCTGATTCTGATTTCGCTGATGATCGGCGGTCGTCTGTTGAGATCCCACTTCTGACACCAAAATGTAAATCTGAGTTCTTTTTGCCTTCAGTCTAGTTCAGTAAATATACCGAGTCGGATGTGTAGGTAAAATCAATTACTTTATTTGCGCATTTAGCCGGCTGACTTACTCTAATACAACGACACTGACTCCACCCCAGAGTCTGTCTGGTCCACCAGAGTAAGTGAAGTTTGTGATACAGGTACTACTGTTTATACATTAAGATTCATGCTGCACCTCCTTGTTTAACCAATCAGTGCGGTACAATTCGTCTTCACCCATGTGGTGACATGCAGTACATCTGTTACTGAGGTTACAATACACTCCATTCTCAATACATACTTGTTACTAATAAAATATTGTTTTGTACCAGCAAGATAAAACAAAGCGGACAAGCAAGCTAATTAGCAAGAGCATAGGAATCATCAATCACCATTCTGGTCTCACTCCCTACATGGATCATGAGTTCTGTTTCTACCTTGTGACAAGTAATTGCGGCGCATCCTGCTATCTCTATTAGGTGTACATTCCTGAGTGTTTCGTGCAGTCTGCAGCTACAAGTAGTGGCTGCTCACAAAGATAAGAGAGGCCTAGCACTCCTTATCACTCACACAGGGATGGACATCATTTGATTCACAGGAGTCTATTTGTTCCAAACCACAGGGAGTCACACAATCAGGCCATAAAGAACAGATGTCTTTGCAATTACCAGTGTCGGCCAGTCTTTACAGTCTCACACGCTCTGCCTTTACTTTTAACTTTTAGTTTCGGTGACTGCAGCGTGGATAGCAACGGAGGTGCGTGAACGGGCTGACATGCTGTGAAGTCAATTTCAGCGTAAGTTTAAAAGTGAATTCCCTTTTGTTTTCGGATGACCAGGGGACTGCTGGGTAAGGAAAAAGGTATATATTTGTGTGGTTTATAACCTCTTTCTTTTAGTTTCGGTGACTGCAGCGTGGATAGCAATGGAGGTGCGTGAACGGGCTTACAGCTGTGAAGTCAATTTCAGCGTGAGTTTAAAAGTGAATTCCCTTTTGTTTTCGGAGGACCAGGGGACTGCTGGGTAAGGAAAAAGGTATATATTTGTGTGGTTTAGAACCTCTTTCTTTTAGTTTCGGTGACTGCAGCGTGGATAGCAACGAAGGTGCGTGAACGGGCTTACAGCTGTGAAGTCAATTACAGCGTAAGTTTAAAAGTGAATTCCCTTTTGTTTTCGGAGGACCAGGGGACTGCTGGGTAAGGAAAAAGGTATATATTTGTGTGGTTTAGAACCTCTTTCTTTTAGTTTCGGTGACTGCAGCGTGGATAGCAACGGAGGTGCGTGAACGGGCTTACAGCTGTGAAGTCAATTTCAGCGTAAGTTTAAAAGTGAATTCCCTTTTGTTTGCGGAGGACCAGGGGACTGCTGGGTAAGGAAAAAGGTATATATTTGTGTGGTGGCTGTACCCGAGACACTACACGTGTAGTGTCTCCCACCCACCCTCCTCCTCTAACCATAAAAAAAGGACTCTGGTGTGTTGATAAGGTAAGCTTTTTATTTAGGAAGTTCTGTCCGTTGGATTGCTAACCTAACAAGTTTTGACTTTTTGGTTTTTTTTGGTTTTTCAGTAGATTTGTTGGGAATTTGGAATAGTGGGAATGGAGGTTAAGGCAGTTACATGTTCCTCCTGCAGAATGTGGGAGGTAAGGGTCGCCAAGAGTGTCCCTGCTGACTGCATCTGTGGGAAGTGCACCCAACTCCAGCTCCTCGAGAACCGCGTTAGGGAACTGGAGCTGGAGCTGGATGAACTTCGGATCATTCGGGAGGCGGAGGAGGTTATTGAGAGGAGTTATGGGGAGGTAGTCACACCTCAGGTAAAAGAAGTAGGTCGATAGGTTACCGTCAGGGGAAGGAGAGGGAACCAGCAGGCAGTGCAGGGATCCCCTGTGGCCGTTTCCCTCAACAACAGGTATACCGTTTTGGATACTGTTGCGGGGGACGACTTACCAGGGGTAAGCAATGGGGTACAGATATCTGGCACAGAGTCTGTCCCTGTTGCTCAGAAGGGAAGGGGGAAGAGGAGCAGAACATTAGTCATTGGGGACTCCATAGTTAGGGGAACAGATAGGAGGTTCTGTGGGAACGAGAGAGACTCACGGTTGGTATGTTGCCTCCCAGGTGCCAGGGTTCGTGATGTCTCGGATCGTGTTTTTGGGATCCTTAATGGGGAGGGGGAGCAGCCCCAAGTCGTGGTACACATAGGCACCAACGACATAGGTAGGAAGAGAGATGGGGATTTAAGACAGAAATTTAGGGAGCTAGGGTGGAAGCTTAGAGCGAGAACAAACAGAGTTCTTATCTCTGGGTTGTTGCCCGTGCCACGTGATAGCGAAGCGAGGAATAGGGAGAGAGAGGAGTTGAACACGTGGCTGCAGGGATGGTGCAGGAGGGAGGGTTTTGGTTTCCTGGATAATTGGGGCTCTTTCTGGGGTAGGTGGGACCTCTACAAACAGGATGGTCTTCACCTGAACCAGAGGGGTACCAATATCCTGGGGGGGGAGGTTTGCTAGTGCTCTTCGGGGGGGTTTAAACTAATTCAGCAGGGGAATGGGAACCTAAATTGTAGTGCCAGTGTACAGGATGTTGAGAGTAGTGAGGTCAGGGATATGGTTACAAGGACGCAAGAGGGCACTGGCAAGCAAGAACCTGGTTTAAAGTGTGTCTATTTCAACGCCAGGAGCATCCGGAATAAGGTGGGTGAGCTTGCAGTATGGGTTGGTACCTGGGATCTCGATGTAGTGGCCATTTCGGAGACATGGGTGGAGCAGGGGCAGGAATGGATGTTGCAGATTCCGGGATTTAGATGTTTCAGTAAGAACAGAGAAGATGGTAAAAGAGGGGGGGGGGGATGTGGCATTGTTAATCAAGGAGAGTATTACAGCGACAGAAAGGACGTTTGAGGACTCGGCTACTGAGGTGGTATGGGCTGAGGTTAGAAACAGGAGAGGTGAGGTTCCCCTGTTGGGAGTCTTTTATAGACCTCCGAATAGTTCCAGAGCTGTAGAGGAAAGGATAGCGAAGATGATTCTCGCCAGGGGTGAGAGTAACAGGGTAGTTGTTATGGGGGACTTTAACGTTCCAAATATCGACTGGAAATACTATAGTTCGAGTACTTTAGATGGGTCAGTTTTTGTCCAGTGTGTGCAGGAGGGTTTTCTGACACAGTATGTAGACAGGCCAACCAGGGGCGATGCCACATTGGATTTGGTACTGGGAAATGAACCCGGCCAGGTGTTAGATTTAGATATAGGTGAGCACTTTGGTGATAGTGATCACAATTCGGTTAGGTTTACCTTAGCGATGGGCAGGGACAGGTATATACCGCAGGGCAAGAATTATAACTGGGGGAAAGGAAACTTTGATGCGATTAGGCAAGATTTAGGATGCGTAGGATGGGGAAGGAAACTGCAGGGGATGGGAACAATCGAAATGTGGAGCTTATTCAAGGAGCAGCTACTGCGTGTCCTTGATAAGTATGTACCTGTGAGGCAGGGAGGAAGTTGTCGTGCGAGGGAGCCGTGGTTTACTAAAGAAGTTGAAGCGCTTGTCAAGAGGAAGAAGAAGGCTTATGTTAGGATGAGACGTGAAGGCTCAGTTAGGGCGCTTGAGAGCTACAAACTAGCCAGGAAGGATCTAAAGGGAGAGCTAAGAAGAGCAAGGAGAGGACACGAGAAGTCATTGGTGGATCGGATCAGGGAAAACCCTAAGGCTTTCTATAGGTATATCAGGAATAAAAGAATGACTAGAGTTAGATTAGGGCCAATCAAGGATAGTAGTGGGAAGTTGTGTGTGGAATCAGAGGAGATAGGGGAAGTGTTAAATGAATATTTTGCGTCAGTATTTACAGTAGAGAAAGAAAATGTTGTTGAGAATACTGAGATTCAGGCTATGAGGCTAGATGGGATTGAGGTTCACAAGGAGGAGGTGTTAGCAATTTTGGAAAGTGTGAAAATAGATAAGTCCCCTGGGCCAGATGGGATTTATCCTAGGATTCTCTGGGAAGCTAGGGAGGAGATTGCAGAGCCTTTGTCCTTGATCTTTATGTCGTCATTGTCGACAGGAATAGTGCCGGAAGACTGGAGGATTGCAAATGTTGTCCCCTTGTTCAAGAAGGGGAGTAGAGACAGCCCTGGTAATTATAGACCTGTGAGCCTTACTTCGGTTGTGGGTAAAATGTTGGAAAAGGTTATAAGAGACAGGATTTATAATCATCTTGAAAAGAATAAGTACATTAGAGATAGTCAGCACGGTTTTGTGACGGGTAGGTCGTGCCTCACAAACCTTATTGAGTTTTTCGAGAAGGTGACCAAACAGGTGGATGAGGGTAAAGCAGTGGATGTGGTGTATATGGATTTCAGTAAGGCGTTTGATAAGGTTCCCCACGGTAGGCTATTGCAGAAAATACGCAAGTATGGGGTTGAAGGTGATTTAGAGCTTTGGATCAGAAATTGGCTAGCTGAAAGAAGACAGAGGGTGGTGGTTGATGGCAAATGTTCATCCTGGAGTTTAGTTACTAGTGGTGTACCGCAAGGATCTGTTTTGGGGCCACTGCTGTTTGTCATTTTTATAAATGACCTGGAAGAGGGTGTAGAAGGGTGGGTTAGTAAATTTGCAGATGACACTAAGGTCGGTGGAGTTGTGGATAGTGCCGAAGGCTGTTGTCGGGTACAGAGAGACATAGATAGGCTGCAGAGCTGGGCTGAGAGATGGCAAATGGAGTTTAATGCGGAAAAGTGTGCGGTGATTCACTTTGGAAGGAGCAACAGGAATGCAGAGTACTGGGCTAATGGGAGGATTCTTGGTAGTGTAGATGAACAGAGAGATCTTGGTGTCCAGGTGCATAAATCCCTGAAGGTTGCTAACCAGGTTAATAGGGCTGTTAAGAAGGCATATGGTGTGTTAGCTTTTATTAGTAGGGGGGTCGAGTTTCGGAGCCACGAGGTCATGCTGCAGCTGTACAAAACTCTGGTGAGACCGCACCTGGAGTATTGCGTGCAGTTCTGGTCACCGCATTATAGGAAGGATGTGGAAGCTATGGAAAGGGTGCAGAGGAGATTTACTAGGATGTTGCCTGGTATGGAGGGAAGGTCTTACGAGGAAAGGCTGAGGGACTTGAGGTTGTTTTCGTTGGAGAGAAGGAGGAAGAGAGGTGACTTAATAGAGACATATAAGATAATCAGAGGGTTAGATAGGGTGGATAGTGAGCGTCTTTTTCCTCGGATGGTGATGGCAAACTCGAGGGGACATAGCTTCAAGTTGAGGGGTGATAGATATAGGACAGATGTGAGAGGTAGTTTCTTTACTCAGAGAGTAGTAAGGGCGTGGAACGCCCTGCCTGCAGCAGTAGTAGATTCGCCAACTTTAAGGGCATTTAAGTGGACATTGGATAGACACATGGATGAAAATGGAATAGTGTAGGTCAGATGGTTTCACAGGTCGGCGCAACATCGAGGGCCGAAGGGCCTGTACTGCGCTGTAATGTTCTAAATTCTAAAACTATTTCATTGTGGTTTCTGCCACTTAAAATCAAAGCTCAGCAAAGCTACTATTCCCAACTTGGCTATATTTCCCATTAAGCATAGTGCCATGCCTTTCTGCTCACTTCCACACTCTGAAACGGCCAAGTAAGCCATTCAGTTGTGAAGGGCAGTCGCGGATTGGCAACAAATGCTGGTCTTGCCAGTGACGCCCATATCCCATGAAAAAAATTTTAAAAATCCCCAATGATACAGTAGATAGAGAGAAACTATTTCCAATCAGTTGCAAATAATATCGGGAAAACTTTGATCAAATCACCCCTTAATCTTATAAATTCCAGGCAATGCAACCGTCATAGCGAAGTGATGCATTCTGGCAGAAGGGATGGGGAAAGGTAATTATAAATTTAATGGCACAGTTCTAAAGAGTGTGCAGGGGCAGAGGAAACTGGGGATTCACGTGAATAGATTATGAAGTTGGTTGGACATATTCAGGAGAGCAGTTGGCAAAGCATTTGGGATCTTGTCTTCATAAACAGAGGTACTGAGTGCAAAAGCAGGGAGTTAATTTGAATCTTTATAAAGCTCTGGTTAGGTCACAAATAGGGTACTGCATCCAGTTCTGGTCATCACACTTTAGGAAGAATGTGAAGGTGGATGGGAAGGGTGCAGGTTGGAGACGCTGGAGTTGTTCGCCTTGGAGCAAAGGAGATTGAGGGAAATCTGATAGAGGTGTTCAAAACTGTGATAGTTTTAGATAAGGTAGACAAAGGAAAACTATTCCCATTAACTGATTGGACAAGGGTTGGCGACAAGACTAAGGTTTTGGGAAAGAGATACCAGAGGGATGTAAAGAAGTTTTTTTTTACGCAGCCTGTGGTAATGACCTGGAACTCACTCCTGAGAGGGTGGTAGAAGCAGGGAAGATCAATAATTTCAAAAGGAAATTGGATGGACACTTGAGGGAAATAAACCTGCAGGACTACAGGGATAAAGCAGGGGAATAGGACTGACTGGACTGCTCCACAGAGAGCTGGCATGAAATCATAGAAAAATTACAGCATAGGTGACCATTCAGCCCATTGTGTCTGTGCCGGCCAAAAAAACTAGCTGCCCAATCTAATCCCACCTGCCAGCATCTGGTCCATAGCCTCTCAGGTTACAGCACTTCAGGTCCATGTCCAGGTACCTTTTACACGAGTTGAGTGTTTCTGCGTCCCCCACCGATCCTGGCAGTGAATTCCAGACACCCACCACCCTCTGGGTGAAAAGGATTTACCTCATGTCCCCTCTAATCCTTCTACCAATCACCTTAAATCTGTGCCCCCTGGTAATTGACCTCTCCGCTTGGGGAAACAGGTCCTTCCTGTCTACTCTATCTGGGCCCCTCGTAATTTTGTACACATTAATTAAGTCACCCCTCAGCCTCCTCTGTTGTAAGGAAAAATAACCCTAGCCTTTCCACATAGCTGCAACTTTCAAGCCCTAGCAACATTCTTGTAAATCTCCTCTGTATTCTCTCCAGAGCAATTATGTCCTTTCTGTAATGTGGTGACCAGAACTGTATGCAACTGTGGCCGAACCAACGGTTTATACAGTTCCAGCATTATATCCCTGCTTTTGAATTCTATACCGATGCCAATAGTGGAAAGCATACCATATGCCTTCTTCACTACTCTATCTTGCTGTCCTGCCACTTTCAGGGACTTGTGGACATACATGCCAAGGCTTTTTTAAAAATGTATTTAGAGATACAGCACTGAAACAGGCCCTTTGGCCCACTGAGTCTGTGCTGACCACCAACCACCCATTCATACTAATCCTACATTAATCCCATATTCCCTACCACATCACCACCATTCTCCTAAGATAAAAGCAAAATACTGCGGATGCTGGAAATCTGAAATAAAAACAAGAAATGCTGGAACCACTCAGTAGGTCTGGCAGCATCTGTGGAAAGAGAAGCAGAGTTAACGTTTCGGGTCAGTGACCCTTCATCGGAACTCCATGAAGGGTCACTGACCAGAAACGTTAACTCTGCTTCTCTTTCCACAGATGCTGCCAGACCTGCTGAGTGGTTCCAGCATTTCTTGTTTTTACACCACCATTCTCCTACCACCCATCTGCACCCGGGGCAATTTACAATGGCCAATTTACCTATCAACCTGCAAGTCTTTGGCTGTGGGAGAAAACCAGAGCACCCGACGGAAACCCACAGGGTCACACGGATAACTTGCAAACTCCGCACAGGCAGTACCCAGAACCGAACCTGGATCGCTGGAGCTGTGAGGTTGCGGTGCTAACCACTGCGCCACCCAGTCTCACACTTTCTACCCATCTCAATATCCACCCTATTATTGTGTATTCCTCACTTTATTTGCTCTCCTCAAATACATTACCTCAGACTTCTCTGGATTTAATTCCATTTGCCACTTTTCTGCCCAGTCAACCAAGCCATTGATATCATTCTGGAGTCTACAGCTATCCTCTTCATTAGCAAGCTGAATGTCCTCCTTCTGTAATGACTATGGCTCATTTGTGTAATCTCTCCTCGTAATTTAACCCTTGCAGTGCAGCTATCATTCAGGTAAATCTACACTGCACTCCCTCCAAGGCCAGTATATCCTTCCTGAAGCATGGGGCGCAGAACTGAACACAATACTCCAGGTCTAACCAGGGTTGTGTATATCTCAGTGTTTTTCCAGTCACACTGATACCTGAAATCTTTTCTCACAGACAAAACAGACAAACCTTTTTCCTTCCACATTCAAAGGCCGATGTTATTCAGGTCCTGATGAATCGAGTGACCCTGTCAGATCTTGATGTGATGTTTGGTTTGAGTTTGCTGTGCGTAAATCCTCCCCTTCTAAAGACCGGGAAAAGGAGTTTACAAAGCTGTCACTGTCAGTCCAGGATAGAAATTCAGAAGAGAAACATCATCACCATTCAGAATGGCATTTTACTTTGATTTAGCTGAGTTTTGTTTGCAGTATTTGGGTCAGCATAATACTGGTGCCCCTCCCTTTGTTATTGATGCAAGAAATATGACCCACACAGGTCAGGGACTGATTTCAACATCCAACACCCACAAATTGGCCCTTAATTGGCCTGTGTTTCTCGACTCAGTTATGTGAACAACACCTACAATAAAACAAAACAAAATACTGTGGATGCGAAAAATCTAAAATAAAAGGAGAAAATGCTGGAAATGCTCAGCAGTTCAGGCAGCATCTGTGGAGAGAGAAACAGAGTTAATGTTTCAGGCACATTGAGTTGCCAGAGCCGACAGGCTGCAGCTCCGAGTGAGAGGAAGAAGAATGGGGAGAGGCAATATGGAGTCATAGAGTGATACAGCCTTCGGCCCACTAAGTCTGTGCTGACCAACAAACTACCCATATATACTAATCCGACATTAATCCCATATTCCCTACGACATCCTCACCATTCCCCTACCTACACTGGCGGCAATTTACAATGGCCAATTTACCTATCAACCTGCAAGTCTTTGGCTGTGGGAAGAAACTGGAGCACCCAGCAGAAACCCACGTGGTCACAGGGAGAACTTGCAAACTTCACACAGGCAGTACCCAGAACCGAACCCAGGTCGCTGGAGCTGTGAGGCTGCAGTGCTAACCACTGCGTCACTGTGCCACCCAAAATATTGTCCAACGCTCACAGCAATCCACAATCCACTGACATTACCGGGATAGGGAGAGAAAGTTTAGAAACACGACTCCAGTGAAAGATGGGGTAGGCAATGGGATACAGGTCTCTGGCGCAGAGTCTGTCCCTGTTGCTCAGAAGGGAAGGGGTAAGAGGAGCAGAGCATTAGTCATTGGGGACTCCATAGTTAGGGGAACAGATAGGAGGTTTTGTGGGAACGAGAGAGACTCACGGTAGGTGTGTTGCCTCCCAGGTGCCAGGGTACGTGATGTCTCGGATCGTGTTTTTGGGATCCTCAAGGGGGAGGGGGAGCAGCCCCAAGTCGTGGTACACATAGGCACCAACGACATAGGTAGGAAGACAGATGGGGATTTAAGGCAGAAATTCAGGGAGCTAGGGTGGAAGCTTAGAGCGAGAACAAACAGAGTTGTTATCTCTGGGTTGTTGCCCGTGCCACGTGCTAGCGAAGCGAGGAATAGGGAGAGAGAGGAGTTGAACACGTGGCTGCAGGGATGGTGTAGGAGGGAGGGTTTTGGTTTCCTGGATAATTGGGGCTCTTTCTGGGGTAGGTGGGACCTCTACAAACAGGATGGTCTTCACCTGAACCAGAGGGGTACCAATATCCTGGGGGGGAGATTTGCTAGTGCTCTTCGGGGGGGTTTAAACTAATTCAGCAGGGGGATGGGAACCTAAATTGTAGTTCCAGTGTGCAGGATGTTGAGAGTAGTGAGGGCAGAGATAAGGTTATAAGGACACAAGAGGGTACTGGCAAGCAAGAGCTTGGTTTAAAATGTGTCTACTTCAACGCCAGGAGCATCCGGAATAAGGTGGGTGAGCTTGCAGCATGGGTTGGTACCTGGGATCTCGATGTTGTGGCCATTTCAGAGACATGGGTAGAGCAGGGACAGGAATGGATGTTGCAGGTTCCGGGATTTAGATGTTTCACTAAGAACAGAGAAGAGGGTAAAAGAGGGGGGGGGATGTGGCATTGTTAATCAAGGAGAGTATTACAGCAACAGAAAAGACGTTTGAGGACTCGTCTACTGAGGTAGTCTGGGCCGAGGTTAGAAACAAGAGAGGAGAGGTCACCCTGTTGGGAGTTTTCTATAGACCTCCAAATAGTTCCAGAGATGTACAGGAAAGGATAGCAAAGATGATTCTTGACAGGAGCGAAATTAACAGGGTAGTGGTTATGGGGGACTTTAACTTTCCAAATATTGACTGGAAATACTATAGTTCGAGTACTTTAGATGGGTCTGTTTTTGTCCAGTGTGTGCAGGAGGGTTTTCTGACACAGTATGTAGACAGGCCAACCAGGGGCGATGCCACATTGGATTTGGTACTGGGTAATGAACCCGGCCAGGTGTTAGATTTAGATGTAGGTGAGCACTTTGGTGATAGTGATCACAATTCGGTTAGGTTTACCTGAGCGAAGGGCAGGGACAGGCATGTACAGCAGGGCAAGAATTATAGCTGGGGGAAAGGAAATTCTGATGCGATTAGGCAAGATTTAGGATGCGTAGGATGGGGAAGGAAACTGCAGGGGATGGGCACAATCGAAATGTGGAGCTTATTCAAGGAGCAGCTACTGCGTGTCCTTGATAAGTATGTACCTGTCAGGCAGGGAAGAAGTTGTCGAGTGAGGGAGCCGTGGTTTACTAAAGAAGTTGAAGCGCTTGTCAAGAGGAAGAAGAAGGCTTATGTTAGGATGAGACGTGAAGGCTCAGTTAGGGCGCTTGAGAGTTACAAGCTAGCCAGGAAGGATCTAAAGGGAGAGATAAGATGAGCAAGGAGAGTACACGAGATGTCATTGGCGGATAGGATCAAAGAAAACCCTCAGGCTTTCTATAGCTATATCAGGAATAAAAGAATGACGAGAGATAGGTTAGGGCCAATCAAGGATAGTAGTGGGAAGTTGTGTGTGGAATCGGAGGAGATAGGGGAAGTGTTAAATGAATATTTTTCGTCAGTATTTACAGTGGAGAAATAAAATGTTGTCGAGGAGAATACTGAGATACAGCCTACTAGGCTAGATGGGATTGAGGTTCACAAGGAGGAGGTGTTAGCAATTTTGGAAAGTGTGAAAATAGTTAAGTCCCCTGGGCCAGATGGGATTTATCCTAGGATTCTCTGGGAAGCCAGGGAGGAGATTGCAGAGCCTTTGTCCTTGATTTTTATGTCGTCATTGTCAACAGGAATAGTGCCGGAAGACTGGAGGATAGCAAATGTTGTCCCCTTGTTCAAGAAGGGGAGTAGAGACAGCCCTGGTAATTATAGACCTGTGAGCCTTACTTCGGTTCTGGGTAAAATGTTGGAAAAGGTTATAAGAGATAGGATTTATAATCATCTTGAAAAGAATAAGTTCATTAGAGATAGTCAGCACGGTTTTGTGAAGGGTAGCAAAAACATGAAATGCTGGATTCACTCAGCAGGTCTGGCAGCATCTGTGGAAAGAGAAGCAGAGTTAACGTTTCGGGTCAGTGACCCTTCTTCGGAACTCAGGTCGTGCCTCACAAACCTTATTGAGTTTTTTGACAAGGTGACCAAACAGATGGATGAGGGTAAAGCCGTGGATGTGGTCTATATGGATTTCAGTAAGGCGTTTGATAAAGTTCCCCACGGTAGGCTATTGCAGAAAATACATAAGTATGGGATTGAAGGTGAATTAGTGCTTTGGATCAGACATTGGCTAGCTGAAAGAAGACAGAGGGTGGTGGTTGATGGTAAATGTTCATCCTGGAGTATAGTTTCTAGTGGTGTACCGCAAGGATCTGTTTTGGGGCCACTGCTGTTTGTCATTTTTAGAAATGACCTGGATGAGGGGTAGAAGGGTGGGTTAGTAAATTTGCGGATGACACGAAGGTCGGTGGAGTTGTGGATAGTGCCGAAGGATGTTGTAGGTTACAGAGGGACATAGATAGGCTGCAGAGCTGGGCTGAGAGATGGCAAATGGAGTTTAATGCGGAAATGTGTGAGGTGATTCACTTCGGAAGGAGTAACAGGATTGCAGAATACTGGGCTAATGGGAAGATTCTTGGTAGTGTAGATGAGCAGAGAGATCTTGGTGTCCAGGTACATAAATCCCTGAAAGTTGCCACCCTGGTTAATGGAGCTGTTAAGAATGCATATGGTGTGTTAGCTTTCATTAGTAGGGGGATCGAGGTTAGGAGCCACGAGGTCATGCTGCAGCTGTACAGAACTCTGGTGCGGCCGCACCTGGAGTATTGCGTGCAGTTCTGGTCACCGCATTATAGGAAGGATGTGGAAGATTTGGAAAGGGTGCAGAGGAGATTTACTAGGATGTTGCCTGGTATGGAGGGAAGGTCTTACGAGGAAACGCTGAGGGACGAGGTTGTTTTCGTTAGAGAGAAGGAGGAGAAGAGGTGACTTAATACAGAGATATAAGATAATCCGAGGGCTGGACAGGGTGGATAGTGAGAGCCTTTTTCCTCGGATGGTGATGGCAAACACGATGGGACGTAGCTTTAAGTTGAGGGGTGGTAGATATAGGACAGATGTTAGAGGTAGTTTCTTTACACAGAGTGTGGTCGGGGCGTGGAACGCCCTGCCTGCAACAGTAGTAGACTCACCAACTTGAAGGGCATTTAAGTGGTCATTGGATAGACATATGGATGAAAATGGAATAGTGTAGGTCAGATGGTTTCACAGGTCGGCGCAACATCGAGGGCTGAAGGGCCTGTACTGCGCTGTAATGTTCTTTGTTCTATCCCAGGAGGAAAAGGGGAAGCAGTGTGCGCAGCTGCCCTAATACGCCCCTCCCCAGACCTGTCAGTCAAACTCCACAGCGCAGCCCAGCAGCTTGCTGCATCTTGAGCCAGTCCAAGGGTAGTTTTTGTGGAAAGGGGGAGGGTCCCAAATAGGTCCTCCCTCTCCCAGGCCCCTTTATAACAGGTCAGTTTCCATTAAAGTTTTGTCCTTTGATGTTGCAATTTATTAAACATAAATTCCACCAAAAGAGCTGGAAATCTGGCGGCAGTTAAACCCCGACCGTCACGGGTGAAGTCCCGCAGCTGCCGTCCGGCGGCCTACACCGGGTGTTTCTCAATCCTCCGCCACGCCGCTTACCCAAGTGCAGAGAGAAGCGAACATGACCGGAATCGGGAGAGAGGCTGATTGACGGCAGCTTCAGAACAATCGGAGCGAGTGAGGGGCGGGACTTGCGTCACGGAGTGGGCGGCAACGCCCCCTGGTCCCTCTCTCATTATTGGTACAGATCTTCCGTTCATCAACCGGACATTGTGAGCTGTCCGGAGCAGTGTGAGTCGCATCAGCAGCCGATCAGTCGGTCTCAACACCCACAGTCATGTGCCGAGCGGGGCTGGTCGCTGCAGGGTTTCTCCCGGTGACAGGCCCCGGGTTAATGACTGCCAGATTTCCAGCTCTTTTGGAGGAATCAAAGATTAATAAACTGTAATATCAAAGGACAAAACTTCAAAGGAAACTTATCTCAGTTATAAAGGAGCTTGGGGGAGGAACCATTTGGGACACAGCACAGGCAGGAGTACCCACCCCCACCCCGCGCCAATCCCCCTCCTGGGTGGATTCAAAACATGATGGGTAAAACTCCAGTTGGAGTCCACGTGGAATACGTCGGAGCCAGAGACAGTCAGTGAGGAAGGAGATGTGGCTGTGAAAACGCGTTTTGAATCCACCCAGGACTACAGATATCTCTGAGAAATACAACGTTCCTCGGACTGCTATTCTCGCCGCATCCTGAGATCCACACTCAGTGCCAAGCGCCGCCACATGCACACACTGAACTTCCCTCTCCAGCAGCACTGTCATCTTATCTCAAAGCTGTTCTACTCCACAGTTTCATTTCATCTTTCGTCTCATCCGACGCATTAATAAAAAACTTTTTTTCTTCCTTTCAGATGTCAAAGAACGCAAGCTCCAGCAGCTGATGGGGACTAATGCTCCTGCAGATCCTCCTTCCGCTTCACTTCCCTCTGATCTGACCCCTTGCCATGTATTCATTATACCCTCTGACCTCCCCCTCTCTGATGCTGAACGTTATGTACTCAGCAAAGGTCTCAGTTTTATCCCTTTACGTCCCCACCTCAATGAATTTCGCGCTCTGCAGGACTTTGAGCTCTTCTTCCGTCACCTTCTTTGACCAGGAGTCCTCCCCCCAACCAGCAGACACATTCACCCGCCTCCAGCATTCTCCCTCTACCTGGACCCCTCCCCCTGGCCCCTTACCCGCTCTTGATCTCTTCATTGAAAACTGTCGGCAAGACATTGGTCATCTCAATTTCTCTTCCCCCCTCACTCACTCTAACCTGTCCCCCTCTGAACTTAAGGCACTCCGTTCTCTCAGGTCTAACCCCAACATGGTCATCAAACCTGCAGACAAGGGTGGTGCTGTTGTTGTATGGCGTACCGATCTCTACCTTGCAGAAGCTCAACGCCAACTGACAAGACACTTCTTACTACCTCCGTCTGGACCATGACCCCACCACCGAACAGCAAGCCACTGTCCAAAGGACTGTCACTGACCTCATCTCCTTTGGAGAGTTTCCCTCCACAGCTTCCAAACTCATAGTCCCGCAACCCCGGACAGCCCGCTTCTACCTCCTTCCCAAAATCCACAAACGTGACTGTCCCGCAGACCCATTGTGTCAACCTGCTCCTGCCCTACTGAACTTATTTCTTCCTATCTTGACTCTATCTTTTCTCCGCTGGTCCAGTCTCTTCCCACCTACATCCGTGACTCTTCTGACGCCCTACATCATTTTGACAATTTCCAGTTTCCTGGTCCCAACCGCCTCCTCTTTACTATGGACGTCCAATCGATCTACACTTCCATGCCCCACCAGGATGGTTTGAGGGCTCTCCGCATCTTCCTTGAACAGAGGCCCAACCAGTCCCCATCCACCACCACCCTCCTCCGCCTGGCTGAACTTGTTCTCACATTGAACAACTTCTCCTTCAACTCCACTCACTTCCTTCAAGTAAAAGGTGTTGCTCTGGTTACCTGCATGGGTCCTAGTTATGCATGTCTTTTTGTGGGCTTTGTCGAGCATTCTTTGATCCAGTCCTACTCAGGCCCCCTCCCCCAACTCTTTTTCCGGTACTATGATGACTGTATTGGTGTCGTTTCCTGCTCCCGCCCCGAACTGGAAAACTTTATCAACTTTGCTTTCAATTTCCACCCTTCTCTCACTTTTACATAGTCCATCTCTGACACTTCCCTTCCCTTCTCTGTCTCCATCTCTGGGGATAGGTTGTCTACTAATATCCATTATAAGCCCACCGACTCCCACAGCTACCTCGACTACACTTCTTCACACCCTACCTCCTGTAAGGACTCCATTCCATTCTCCCAGTTATTCCGTCTCTGACGCATCTGCTCTGATGATGCTACCTTCCATGACGGTGCTTCTGGTATGACCTCCTTTTTCCTCAACCGAGGATTCCCCCCCACTGTTGTTGACAGGGCCCTCAACCGTGTCCGGCCCATTTACCGCACCTCTACCCTTACCCCTTCCACTCCCTTCCAGAACCGTGACAGGGTTCCCCTTGTCCTCACTTTCCACCCCATCCGCCTCCATATCCAAACAATCATCCTTCGCTATTTCTGCCACCTCCAGCATGATGCCACTACTAAACGCATCTTCCCCTCCCTTCCCCTGTCAGCATTCCGAAAGAATCGTTCCCTCCGCGACACCCTGGTCCAGTCCTCCATTACCCCCACCACCTTGTCCCCTTCCCATGGCACCTTCCCTTGCAATCGCAGGAGGTGTAATACCTGCCCATTTACCTCCTCTCTCCTCACTATCCCAGGCTCCAAACACTCCTTTCAGGTGAAGCAGCGATTTACTTGTACTTCTTTCAATGTAGTATACTGTATTTGCTGCTCACAATGTGGTCTCCTCTACATTGGGGAGACGAAACGCAGACTGGGTGACCGCTTTGCGGAACACCTCCGCTCTGTCCGCAAACAGGACCCTGAGCTTCCGGTTGCTTGCCATTTCAACACTCCCCCCTGCTCTCATGCTCACATCTCTATCCTGGGCTTGTTGCAGTGTTCCAGTGAACTTTAACGCAAGCTCAAGGAACTGCATCTCATTTACCAATTAGGCACACTACAGCCTGCCGGACTGAACATTGAGTTCAATAATTTCAGAGCATGACAGCCCCTCATTTTACTTTTATTTTTAGTTATTTTTTCTTTTTTACATTTTTTGCAAATTTTTATTTTGTATGTTTATTTCATTTCATCTTAGTTTGTTCAGTTTGCTTACTCACTTTTTTCACGTTTGTACTTGCTGCTGTTCAATCTTCAGTCCGTTCACACCCTATCTGTACTAATGCGTTGTCTTTCAACACACCATTAACATATTGTTTGCCTTTGCTCCATGACCTTTTGGTCAGCTATGTGGCCTTGTCCAATCTACACCTTCTCCTTTGTTATCTCTTGCCCCATCCCCGCCTCATTTGCTTATAACCTTTGACATTTCTAATATTTGCTAGTTCCGAAGAAAGGTCACTGACCCAAAACGTTAACTCTGCTTCTCTTTCCACAGATGCTGCCAGACCTGCTGAATATTTCCAGCATTTCTTGTTTTTATTTCAGATTTCCAGCATCCGCAGTATTTTGCTTTTATTTTATTTTTTGACAGACAGGCCTGGGGAGGGGCATATCAGGGCAGCTACACACACTGCTCCCCCTTTTCCTCCTGGGATGATTCACCGGAGTCGTGTTGCTGAGTGTTTCTAAACTCTCTCCCTATCCCGGTAATGTAGGTGGATTGTAGATTGCTGTGAGTGTTGGACTATATTACCTTTCCTCATTCTTCCTCCCTCTCTCACACCAAGTTTCAGGCTGCAGGCTCCGGCAGCTCCATGCACCTGAATTGTTAACTCTGTTTCTCTCCCTACATATGCTGTCTGACCTGCTGAGTATTTGCAGCACTAGTACTTGCTGTTTTTATTAACTCTGTTTCTCTCTCCACAGATGCTGCCTGACCAACTGAGTATTTCCAGCATTTTCTCCTTTTATTTCAGATTTCCAGCTTCTGCAGTATTTTCATTTTAATTTAAGGCTGCTTTTGCTGACAATGCAACCACATGTAGCGCAGTACTTGCACATTTGCAAATGCAGCCTCATGCACTGAAGCATCACTGTCTGAGATGTTTTTTGGCAGCTGCCAGCAGCAAAGATGGCGCTGCTCAATTTATCACAAAAATGAAAACAAACGAAACCATAAGGCCATTGCGGCCTCCGTGCTTCCTCTCTGCTCTGCATTGCTCCCTGCTCCATCCTGCTTCTGGTTTACGCTCCTGCTCCCCGCAACGAATTTTATTGAGCGTTATTTCTGGACACAAACCTGCATGTTAAACCAGTGGGCATTTTAAAAAGAGATTTCTATCATTTTGGAAGTTGGAGCAGATAAATCCTGGAAGCTCGTGTTCAGTATGATTGCGTCTGCAATTTAACAGAGTCCGTGGCCTCGCCACTTCTTCCTCCTCAGCTGCTCGCTCCCTGCTCCCTCCTACTCACAGTCTACCTCGCCTCCCTATCTTGTCACTCTCTCTCTTCCTTGCTTCCCCCGTGCAGGGAAGACAGGCAGCTTTCGTGCAATAGAAGCGGGTGGGAGCCAAGTGGGGAGAAGTGGTGAGGCTGGGAGTGAGGCATCATGAGTTTTCGTGTGCGTGCACAAATTAGTCCTGGCAAGCCGAGTGTTCACGTAGGTTACGCATGCGCAGCACCATCTTGGCAGCAAGAGTCTGTTCTGCGCATGTGCGAATCTGGGAGCGCTCTGATGATGTCGGTGGTGGGGGCTGTGTTTTTAGGAGTCACTTTGTTATTTTAATGCAGGCGTTGTTCACAGAACTGAGTCCAGAAACACAAACAGACCAATTGAGAGCCAGTTTGTATTGGAGTGGGTGTTGGATGGGGAAGTCAGTCCCTAACCTGTGTAGGTCTATTTTGTTGCATCAGTTTGATCTGGAGTGGAAAAGGAGGAGAAGCTGCTGGATTTAATCCCGAATACTTTTGAGCCCAGTCGAGCCCAACAATTTCCAATGTGAGACTGTCAAGGGAAGTAGATTCTAGGGAAGATGAGTTTGCTAAACGGACACCAATCACTCAGTGTAAAAGAGTATTATCTTAGTAACAAGTATTTCTGTAGAGGCTGTTAATCCATTTTACATATACAGTTTTCATTTACTTAGTTCTTGGGATATGAGTGTCACTAGCTGGACCAGTCTATCCCCAGTTGCCCATTGAGAAGATGATGGTGGGCCGCCTTCTTGAACCGCTGCAGTCTGTGCACTGAAGGTGCTCCGACAATGGTGTGAGGGAAGGCATTACAGGATCTTCACCTAGTCATGATGAAAGAACGGTGATATATGTCCAAGACAACATCAACTTGTATTTATATAGCACCTTTAATGTAATAAAGTGTTCCAAGGCTGTTCACAGGAGTGTTAAGAACATAAGAAATAGGAGCAGGAGTAGGCCATTCGGCCCCCCAAGCCTGCCCTGCCATTCAATAAGATCATGGCTGAACTGTTAGATAGCAATATTTGACTCTGAGCCACATAAGGAGATATTAGGTCAGATGACCAAAAGCTTGATCAAAGAGGTGTATTTTAAGAAGTGTTTGAAGCATGGAAGATGAGGTGGAGAGTATTAGGGAGGGATTTGCAAAGCTTATGGCCTTGGCAGCTGAAGGCACGGCAACCAGTGGTGGAGCAATGATAATTGGGGATGTTCAAGGTGTCAGAATTAGATGATCCCTGATCTCTCGGAGGGTTGTAGGGCTGGAGGAGATGAAAGAGATAGTGAGGGGTGAGGGCATGGAGAGATTTGAAAACAAGGATGAGGATTTTAAAATTGAGGTACTGCTTAACTGGGAGTTTGTGTAGGCCAGCAATCACAATGGTGATGGGTGACAGGACTTGGTTTGTGGAAGGACACAGGCAGCAGAGTTTTGGATGATCTCAAGTTTATGGAGGGTCAAATGTGGGAGGCCGGCCAGGATTGTGTTAGAATAATCAAGTTGAGAGGTAACAAATGCATGGATGTAAGTTTCAGAGGCAGATGAGCTGAGGCAGTGGTGAACTTGGGCGATGTTACTGAGGTGGAAATAGGCAGTCAGAAGCTCATCTCGGAACCAAATATCACACCATTGTTATGAAGTTTTGGTTTAGCCTCAGACAGTTGCCAGGGAGAGAGAGATAGAGTCGGTGGCTAGGTGGTGGAGTTTGTAGCAGAAACGGAAGACAATGGCTTCAGACTCCCCAATATTTAATTGGAGGAAATTTCTGTTCATCCAGTCCTGGATGTCAGACAAGTCAGGATGGTGTGTGACTTGGAGGTGATCATGCTCACATACACCTGATACCCTGGTCCTTCTAGATGATGGAAGTTGAGGGCTTGGGAGGTTCTGTCAAAGATCTGGTCGAGTTGTACAGAGAGAAAATCCCTGTCCGCTCCATGCCTCCCTCTCCTTCTCCTCCCTCCCTCTCCTTCTCCTCCCTCCCCCTCCTCCCATAGAGGGCAGAGTCTTGTGTAGGTCCAGACTGGATGTCAGGTTCCCTTCCCTGAAGGACATTAGTGAACCAGTTGGGGTTGTACGTCAATCCAGCAGCTTTCAAGGTCACTCTTTCCTCGTGCCGGCCCCCTAAATTACCAGATTCATTCAGCTCCATTTCACAACCTGCCTTTGTGTTTTTGTGGGTTCTCTCACACTCTCTTTTTTCTGTTTCAAATCAATTTCACAGGGTTTTAGAAGGGGAGGAATTGCAGCCGTGAAATACAAAGCAAGCGTCAGATCGGGATCTGAAGGAGTCACCCAATTTATTGTAACCCGAATATCAATGGATATTGAACATGAAAGGAAAAAGCACCAATCACAGTGGGGAGAAACTGTACACATGTTCTGTGTGTGAACGAGGTTTCAGCTGATCGTCTGGCCTATCGTAGCACAAGCGCAGTCACACTGGGAAGAAACCATGTAAATATATGGACTGTGGAAAGGGATTGAATTATCCACTTGAGCTGGAAACTCATCCACGCAGTCACGCCCCAGAAAGGTTGTTCACCTGCTCTGAGTGTGAGAAGGGATTCACTCACTCATCCGCCCTGTTGACACACCAGCGAGTTCATACTGACAAGCGACCTTTTAAATCTTGAGACTGTGGGAATTGATATTAAGATTATGCTGAACTGATGTCCCATCAACATGTTCACACTGGGAAGAGATCATTCAGGTTCTTTCACTGCGGGACTGGGTCCAAGCAATCATCTGATCTCACTGTACACCAGCGAGTCCACACTTGGGAGAGGCAGTTCACCTGCTCAGAGTGTGGGAAGAGATTCATTCAGTCATTCCACCTGCTGACACACCGAGTTCACACTGGGAGAGACCATTCACCTGCTCCGAGTGTGGGAAGAGATTTACTCAGTCATCCTGTCTGCTGATACACCAGAGAGTTTAGTTTAGTTTAGTTTTAGTTTAGAGATACAGCACTGAAACAGGCCCTTCAGCCCACAGAGTCTGTGCCGACCATCAACCACCCATTTATACTAATCCTACACTAATTCCATATTCCTACCACATCCCCACCAGTCCCTATATTTCCCTACCACCTACCTATACTAGGGGCAATTGCTAATGGCCAATTTACCTATCAACCAGCAAGTCTTTGGCATGTGGGAGGAAACCGGAGCACCCGGAGGAAACCCACGCAAACACAGGGAGAACTTGCAAACTGCACACAGGCAGTACCCAGCATTGAACCCGGGTCACTGGAGCTGTGAGGCTGCGGTGCTGACCACTGTGCCGCTGCCTGATCTTTTGTTTTTGAAGCCGGACAACCACAAAGCTGCCCGGAGGTCTTTTTACCTGTTTTTAAGTTGTCTTTATTTTTTATCATCTTCCATCTCAGTGGAAATAAACTTCAACCAGGAATGTAAGTGGGTGAACTGCATCCTCCTTCACAACTTCATTGTATCAGTCTTCTGTAAATGGCCAAAGAGGAAGTGTGTGTAGACAGACCAATTCCCAATGTGTTTTTGCCTTCACGGGATATCTTAGCAGAGACCACCTGAGAAGTGACACAGCTCATTTGACATGGCTTAAAATGAATGGTGCAGCATCAGTAGCTGGCAAGTCGCTGGTCTGCAGCAAATACATTGGTCTGTTAATAGAAATTTGAAACTTGCTTCCAGTTACACAGCAATTCTGTGTCTGAAGTAATTTCTGAAAACCCTGCACAAACTGGTTACTGCATGTGAATATCCTGCAGTGAGCATGAGTTGCATAACCTTAATATGTCCTGTGCTTTGCAGCAACTGAAGTGATCTGGAATTTCCACTTATTGGTTTGCTCAGGTGTATGGCTGAATTCCACTCATTGTTCATCTCCACTTTCACTGTCTACTGCCCCAGTCACACTGTAAACCTTGAGTCAGTGTGAAGCTGTCTTTTGCACTATAGTGATGCAAGAGAAGGAGTATAACTCTGGTCATCTTTCTTCAATGTGTGCTTTGGTATTGCTTAAGATTATCTGGAAAAGTCTATCCTGAACCACAAGTGCTGTGAATTGGCTAAAGTGCAACTATCCTGTGAGCTCTCTGTGGGTCACAGGGCTTCTGAGGCTGATGACACAATATCCTGTACATGTGTGAATATGTATATAGAGTGCTGCCTTTCTCAAAGACAACATAATAGTTATGATTTTCAGCTCGCCTTGCTGTTAAATGCAGCTGCCACTGCACCAATTGGTGCAGTAGAACAGGAGCCAGACGTGTTCATCACTGTTGGTATATACAGCTGTCCATTGAACCTCTGCATTGTCACAGGCCCATTACTAAACTTTTGAGCCTGATTTGGGGATGATGCAACTGAACCTCAAACTTGTTACTGTAGAGGTCAACGTCGGCTCTCTCTCGATTCCAGGATGACATCTACTCACGGTCACGAGTTTCTGCCATAGGTCTTCAGGTGACTGAACAGGCTGATTCTCGGCCCGCAGATCTTTGGGCACACGGGGTAGGACATCCCACCAGGTAGTGGGACCTGGAGTTCAGGATTTGCTTCCTAGAGTTACAACACTAGTCTCATTACTTTTCCACTATGGTTAGCAAGATCTGGTACAATTTGTACGTTGCATAATATTTGGACCCTTTGAAGAGGAAAGCCACATTATTAATTAGTTTTCATTAAGATTATGATGAAATCTGCACTGAAAACAAGATTATTTTAGTTTGGAATCTTTATAATGTTACTAATAATTATAAAATCTACTATGAGTCATGATATTTAAAAACAAGCATTCTATGTAAGCAAGACATTTACTAAAGTTAATAAGGTTATTTTCCTTTTTTGTGTTTGGAGGTAAAAATTGTTGGAAAGAAAATTGGGTCGGGAGTATCACATGCTCCGAACAGAATGCATGTGATATTTGTGTCCATTGAAGTTAATGGACAGCAAATAGGGCGGCTGCATTACTGGCATCCAATCCTCCGTACCTGGTTTTGCTTTCTGCTTCGTTCAGGTGATTATGTATGTTTCAGTACAAAGTAAGAAAAATTACTCCACTTATGGTTAAGTTTCTAGATTGTCAATGTCGTATAAATGTTTACTCTTTATTACTTTATATACTTACTGATTTGTGCACATCGCTTACCAAGGTACCAGAACGTGCCATCTGGCATGCTTATAAATATTGCTTCCATTAAAGTTGATGCATATTCACAGAACATCTTTTACATGAGCAATATACAAATACGCAGAAGCAGGACATTGAGAACGTGAAGCTCTGTAAAACCAATTATCAGCTGTCGGGTAAGTCTCATGAAATTGTATTCACAGAACAGTGCAACTTTATTCATTACATATGCAATATTGTATGAAATTGTCATTTCTCCACCAGTTTGCTTCAATGACACTGCATTAATTGCATGATTCCTGGTCAAATAAAAAAGCTATCTCTTTGACCAAGTTTTTGGTCACCTGCCCTAATATCTCCTTACGTGGCTCAGTGTCAAATGTTGCTTGATAACATTCCTGTGGAAAGCCTTGGAACATTTTATTACATTAAATGCACTATATAAATAGTTGCTATTGACTTGGACGTATATCACTGTTCCTTCATCATCGCTCGGTGAAAATCCTGAAACTCATTCCCGAACAGCATTGTGGGAGCACCTTCACTACACGGACTGCAGCAGTGCAAGAAGGCGGCCCACCATCACCTTCTCAATGGGCAACTGGGGATTAGCAATATATGCTGGTCTGGCCAGTGACGCCCATATGAAGTAAAAATAATGTACATGTAAAATAGATTAAAAGCCTCTACAAGTGCTGAAAAATTGGAAGTGGGGAACCAAATTGATCCCAATGAACAAAAAAAACTTCAATACAGGTCTGCTTGTGGTTTGTGTTGCTAGAATACAAGCATGTCTGCTTCTGAAGCCAGCACCTTGCCAAGCCAGGGTGAAGTAACTTGGGTTAAGATAAAGGACCTATCTGTGGAAGAGTTGAGAAATGTAGCTGTCAGTTTGGGATTACGTTCCGTGCAAAGCTAAGAAATCCAAAATCCTAAGACTTGTGGCCAACCATTTTTCCCTCGAACCTGAAGAGTCAGAGACAGCATTGGAGTCAGACTCAGACAAGGCAATATTAGCTAAGACATGACTAGAACAGAGGAAACTGGAATTGGAAGATAGAGAAAGAGAGACAGAGAGAGAGAAGAGAAGGAAAAAGAGAGAGTTGGTAAAGAAATAGAGAGACAGAAGAGAGAAAGAGAGAGGATTTTCCACAAAGAGCAGGAAGAAAGCGAGTTAAGACAGCTTGAATTAGCGAGGGGCAGCATGGTAACCCCAGTAAAAGCATGGCCAATATGGAAGCTGCACTTAACTTAGGACCATGTGCTGAGCTCCTAAAGTTCTCCCAGTTAATCCTAAAGTTGAATGAGGGAGACATGGAAACATATTTTGTCACGTTTGAAAAATTAAAATGGCCGGCCAAGAGCTGGACACTACTGCTAAAAAGCAACGTAACAGGAAAAGCACATGAGTTATTGACTGTTGCCAGATGAAAGTTCATCAGACAATGAATTGACGAAGAATGTTATCCTCGGGGATATGAGTTAATACCAGCGGAGTATCGCCAGAAATTCTGAACCCTCCAGAAGCAGCCTGATCAAACTTACTTCGAGTTTGAAAGGAGTAAGAACTGGATTTTGACCAGTGGTTAAGGACCCTTAAAGTACAGCCCACATCTGAAAAAGTCAGAGAGGTGAATCCTCTCAAGGAATTTAAAAACTCTCTCGCCCTTTCTATAAAACCCCATGTGGAGGAACAGAAAGTTCAAAGGGCGAGGCAAGCCGCGGTGCTGGCTGAAGAGTTTGCTCTCATCTACAAGTCCATCCCCTAAGAAAACCCCTTCCCGAGTCACACCCGCAAACACAAAAAGGACAAAGGTGGGAAATGATAGAAGCCCAAACTTTCCTGGGAGGGAGAGGACAGTGGGACACACAGGGGGCTCTCCACAAGCCAAAAAAGATAGTGCTGAAAGTAGGAGTGAGATCCGGAGACCTATGTGTTTCCACTGTAACAAGGCAGGTCACCTCAGAGCTGACTGCTGGAAACTATGGGAAAAGCCTGTCAGGTTAAGCAGGGCACACCTGACCTGTGAAAAGGAAGGGACCCGATGGAAAGCACAGCAGAGCAGGCTGTAGCTTTAACAGTAATAGCAGTAAGACCCAGGAAACATAATTCTGTGGGTGTAGGGAAATATAACAAGATCCCTGAAAGTTATCAGGATTTTGTATCTAAAGAGAGAGTAACCCCATACCCCTCGAGTGGGGCAAGCTAGTCCATCGTCATACTCAGGGATACAGTGGCCACCAGATTCCTTTTTGCTGGGAAAAGGCCTGAATTCTACTCCAGGAAGTGCAGTGAATACCAGAATGATAGTGAATGGTATCCGAGTGCGATGTACATCTGGACCTTTATGTTGGGTGCACTGGAGTGCACTATTTTTGAGACCGGTGACCATAGGTCCTAGTTTGCCTGTGGACGGGGTTCACCTGCTGCTAGGTAATGATCTAGTGGGGGCAACGTTGGTAGCTTCCCCAGTAGTGGTAGAGAGACTGAAGGAGGTCAGAGAGACAGGGCAGTGGCAGGAGACTGTCCCCTACATTTCCCCTAAATGTGTAGTGACTGGGGCCATGACCAAACCAGCTCGGTCACAGAAGACTGAATTGGCACTGCAGACAGATGATCGTGCTGTCTGTTTGTCTGAAATTTTATTTGGGGAGTTAAGGGACCCAAGGAATAGATTAAACGAATCCGCCCTAGTTGAGGCTCAGCAAGCTGACGCAGTATTGAAGAAGTTAGCACAGGCTGCCCAAACTGAAATTGAAGCAGAGGGATTTCCTGATTGCTACTATGTAAAGGATGAGGTGCTGATGAGGAAGTGGTGACCTCCTCACAGACCTGAGGACAAAGAGTGGACAGTGGTTCACCTGTTAGTGGTGCCATTGAGGTACCGTAGTGTAATCTTAAGAATGGCCCATGGGTTTACCGTGGCTGTACATGTTGTTATGACGGCCCCGACCTGCCAAGAATGAGGCATATTAATTTTCTCATATGCACACTAATTTTGAACTGCTGCTGGATAAAGGATTTGACTGGTTTAAATAGACCAGCCGTGGCTAGAAAAAAACTTTGCATTCTAAGAACAGTACTTGGGGAGACAAAAGGACTGTTCCAAGGTCCAATTAACCCAAATGGATTTTGATCATCAGGCACTGTTGTATAAGAGAGCCCACATTGCAGTATGTCTGCTAAAAAAGCAGAATCCACAAACACAGAAGTTCTGAAGCCAGCGGTCCATGACCAACCTGCTAGCAAGTTCTGTGAACTTTGATTAGCACAGTTAGATTTGAGACTGCTGCTGAAATTAGAAGAGAGACCATCTACTGCCTGGCTCTCCCTCTCTTTCTCCCAAGTCTCTGGACCCACTGATGACACGTAAATCTCAAGAGAGAAAAGAATCCTACATTGGAACAAGGTTTAAAGAGCGTACTGGGCCCCAACGAGCAGCAAGACTTACCAGCAACCAAAGACTCAAGATCAAATTTAAAGGACTGCGACTATAATCCATCTATTGCCTCAAATGTGTCCCCTTTATTCCTTCTACTCCTTTCTGTCACTAACTGTGCGTGTATTTATCATGCATGCATGCTAGTCACGTTGTGTACTCGTAGTCATGGATGGAATTAGAGTTTAAGATTAATAAACTTCTACCTTTCTTGTTTAACCCTAAACAAGGGGGTGGCACAGTGACGCAGTGGTTAGCACTGCAGCCTCACAGCGACCCGGGTTCAATTCTGGGTACTGCCTGTGTGGAGTTTACAAGTTCTCCCTGTGTCTGCGTGGGTTTCCTCCGGGTGCTCTGGTTTCCTCCCACATGCCAAAGACTTGCAGGTTGATAGGTTAATTGGCCATTATAAATTGCCCCTAGTAAAGGTAGGTGGTAGGGAAATATAGGGACAGGTGGGGATGTGGTAGGGACATGGGATTAGTGTAGGATTAGTATAAGTGGGTGGTTGATGGTTGGCACAAACTCGGTGGGCCGAAGGGCCTGTTTGAGTGCTGTATCTCTAAACTAATACTATTTTGTACTGAGTGCTTGATGTCTTTTAGTTTAGAGAAACATCTTCTCTCCTGGAATCTACCTTCTTTGATAGTCTTACGTTAGAAATTGTCGGGTCATCAGTATCTTGTAATTTCATTACAGTATTGAACCCAATTATTTGGTGTACATAAAAAGCATTATGACATTCACCACGATCACCACCTGCAGGTTCCCCTCCAGGTCTCACACCATGCTGACTCGGAAATATCATCATTCCTTCACTATTGTTGGCTCAAAATTAGTTTAGTTTAGCCAGTGATGCACACATCCCATGAATGAATACAAAAGTTCAAATTACATTCAAAACCGTAAGACCCAAGTTCAAAAAGTTCAAGATTGCATTCTGAATCCAGATAAAACATCACAGATTGTAACTTACTACAATACAATTGTTACTGAAACAGACAGTTCTTATTGGGAAGCTTCTTTGAGGAGAAGCACTGTCTATTTATTAAGAAGAACGTTTAAAAGTAACACTAGGACAGATCATTAATTTTTTGGGAAGGAACACCAAAAGAAACTTATATCTTTGCTGCTGCTACTCTCTCATGCAAAAAAACTGGTAAACAAAAAAAACCCCTAAATTTCAAAATGCGTGACTGTCTAGATACAGCTGCAAAATTGTACTTTTCTTCCCTTCAAGTACATTAGAACCACAATACCTTGACTATGCAGAGAAACCATGCAAGTTCAGATTGAACTATCCAGTACTTTCCTTTTGTATAAAAAGTATGTGCTACTCCATCAATCATAAGGTAGAACATCTCTGTGTTAGTAGGTTGTGGGTTCAAATCCACATCCGGAGACTTGAGCACAAAATCTAGGCTGATATTCCAAAGTAGGGGGCACCTCAGACAGCGGAGCACTCCCTCAGTATTGCACTAGAGTGTCAGCCTTGATTTTTTGTGCTCAAGTACTGGAGAAAACTCAGAGGCAAGAGTACTACCTACTGAGGTACATTTGCCAACAGAACTGAGTACACATCAAAGGAACTCCATTAGCTGTAAAACACTATGGGACATCCCGAAGTTGTGAAAGGCACTATACAAATACAAGTCTTTCATTAACAAAGGAGAAAAGGCCCAAAAATGGCACAGTCGGTAACAGGACATCAATGTCCTCATTTTACAGAAATCAAGGACTCGAACACTGTGTTTGATGCAATTGTTATAATTGATATATTAATTTTGCGCGACCTTTATGTGGGAGTGAATAATGTTTACTGTTTTATAACATTGGATTATTCTGAGTATGGAACTTGAACTTTCATCCCATGCAATTAGTAATAAATGACAGATTATCCTACCCCGAATGCACCGCGCTTCTGAATATGGCCTATCTCCAACAGAAGGGCCTCAATGCGCAGGTGCGAGAAGGATTAGGATAAATGGGTGGTTGATGGTCGGCACAGACTCAGTGGGCCGAAGGGCCTGTTTCAGTGCTGTATCTCTAAACTAAACTAAATACGGAAACCTAGTGTCACTGACACACACTGACACCCAGTAACACACACTGACACCAAGTAACAAAGACACACACTTACACCAAGTAACACAGACAAACACTGACACCAAGTAACAAAGACATACACTGATCCCCAGTAACAAAGACATACACTGACACCCAGTAGCAGACACACACTGACACCAAGTAACAAAGACAGACAATTACACCAAGTAACAAAGACATACACTGATACCCAGGAACAAAGACACACACTGACACCCAGTAACAAAGACATACACTGACACCAAGTAACAAAGACACACACTTACACCAAGTAACACAGACATACACTGACACCAAGTAACAAAGACATACACTGATACCCAGTAACACAGACACACACTTACACCAAGTAACAAAGACATACACTGACACCAAGTAACAAAGACATACACTGAAACCAAGTAACAAAGACATACACTGATAGCCAGTAACAAAGACACACAATTACACCAAGTACCAAAGACAAGCACTTCCACCAAGTAACAAAGACATACACTGACACCAAGTAACAAAGACATACACTGACGCCAAGTAACACAGACACACACTCACACCAAGTAACAAAGACATACACTGACACACAGTAACAAAGACACACACTGACACCTAGTGTCACAGACACACACTGAGACCCAGTAACACACACACACACACACACACATTGACCCCCAGTAACACAGAAACACACTGACACACAGTAACACAGACACAGTGACACCTAGTGTCACAGAGACACACTGATAGACAGTAACACAAACAAACACACAGTGAAACACAGTAACACAGAGACACACTGACACCTGTATCACAGACACACACTTAAAGTCAGTAAAACAAACATCACGCACTAACACACTGTAACAGAGATGCACTAACACCAGGAACATAGACACACAGTGAAACCCAGTAACACAAACAGACACAGACTAACACCCAGTAACACACACACACTGACACCCAGTTAGAAACACACATTGACCCCCATTAACACAGACACACACTGACACCCAGTAACAGACACACACTGACACCTAGTGTCACAGACACACACTGAAACCCAGTAACGCAGAAACACACTGACACGCAATAACACAGACACACACTGACACGTAGTGTCACAGACACACAATCACACCCAGTAACACAAATAAACACACACTGACACCCAGGAACACAGATACACACTGACACCCAGTAACACAGACAAACACTGAAAGTCAGTAAAACAAACATCACTCACGAACACACGGAAACACAGAGATGCACCAACACCAGGAACACAGACACAGTGAAACCCAGTAACACAAGCAGACACACACTGACACCCGGTAACACAGACACACACTTACAGCAAGTAACAAAGACATACACTTAAACCAAGTAACAAAGACATACACTGACACCAAGTAACAAAGACACACACTGACACCAAGTAACAAAGACACACACTGACACCAAGTAACACAGGCACATACTGGGGGGGGGGCACATTGGCGCAGTGGTTAGCACCGCAGCCTCACAGCTCCAGGGACCCGGGTTCGATTCTGGGTACTGCCTGTGCAGAGTTTGCAAGTTCTCCCTGTGTCTGCGTGTGTTTCCTCCGGGTGCTCCGGTTTCCTCCCACATGCAGGTTGATAGGTTAATTGGCCATTATAAATTGCCCCGAGTATAGGTAGGTGGTAGGGAAATATATAGGTACAGGTGGGGATGTGATAGGAATACGGGATTAGTGTAGGATTAGTATAAATGGGTGGTTGATGGTCGGCACAGACTCGGTGGGCCGAAGGGCCTGTTTCAGTGCTGTATCCGGCACAGACTCGGTGGGCCGAAGGGCCTGTTTCAGTGCTGTATCTCTGAACTAAACTAAATACTGACACCTAGTGTCACAGACACACACTGACACCAAGTAACACAAACTGATACACAGTGACAAAGACATACACTGATACCAAGTCACAAAGACATACACTGATACCCAGTAACACAGACACACACTTGCACCAAGTAACAAAGACATACACTGACACCCAGTAACAAAGACACACACTGACACCATGTAACACAGACATACACTGACAACAAATAACAAAGACATACACTGACACCAAGGAACAAAGACATACACTGATACCCAGTAACACAGACACACACTTACACCAAGTAACACAGACATACACTGATACCAAGTCACAAAGACATACACTTACACCAAGTAACAAAGACATACACTGATACCCAGTAACACAGACACACACTTGCACCAAGGAACAAAGACATACACTGACACCAAGTAACAAAGACATACACTGATACCCAGTAACACAGACACACACTGATACCAAGTCACAAAGACATACACTGATACCCAGTAACAAAGACAAACACTGACACCCAGTAACAAAGACATACACTTACACCAAGTAACAAAGACATACACTTACACCAAGTATTTTGTCATACACTGACACCAAGTAACAAAGACAGACACAGACACCCAGTAACAGAGACACACTGACACCGAGTAACACAAACAAACACAATGGCACCCAGTAACACAGACACACACTGACACCAAGTAACAAAGACAGACACTGATACCCAGTAACACTGACACACACTTACACCAAGTAACAAAGACATACACTGATACCCAGTAACACAGACACACACTGACACCAAGTAACAAAGGCAGACACTGACACCCAGTAACACAGACACACACTTACACCAAGTAACAAAGACATACACTGACACCCAGTAACAAAGACATACACTGACACCCAGTAACACAGACACACTTACACCAAGTAACAAAGACATATACTGACACCAAGTAACAAAGACATATACTCACACCAAGTAACAAAGACATATACTGACACCAAGTAACAAAGACACACACTTACACCAAGTAACAAGGACATACACTTACACCAAGTAACAAAGACATACAGTGGCACACTGTAACAAAGACATACACTGACACCCAGTTCGAAACACACACTGACCCCCAGTAACACAGACACACACTGACCCCCAGTAACACAGACGTACACTGATACCCAGTAACACAGACACACACTTACACCAAGTAACAAAGACATACACTGACACCATGTAACAAAGACATACACTGACACCAAGTAACAAAGACATACACTGACACCCAGTAACAAAGACACACACTGACACCCATTAACAAAGACATACACTGACACCCAGTAACAAAGACATACACTGACACCAAGTCACAAACACATACACTGACACCAAGTAACAAAGACATACACTGACACCAAGTAACAAAGACATACACTGATACCCAGTAACACAGACACACACTTACACCAAGTAACAAAGGCATACACTGACACCCAGTAACAAAGAAACACACTGACACCATGTAACACAGACATACACTGACACCAAGTAACAAAGACATACACTGGCACCAAGTAACAAAGACATAAACTGACACCAAGTAACAAAGACATACACTGACACCAAGTAACAAAGACATACACTGATACCAAGTAACACAGACACACACTTGCACCAAGTAACACAGACATACACTGACACCAAGTAACAAAGACATACACTGACACTCAGTAACAAAGACATACACTGACAACAAGTCACAAAAACAGACACTGACACCCAGTTACAAAGACATACACTGACACCAAGTCACAACGACATACACTGACACCAAGTCACAAAGACATACACTGACACCAAGTAACACAGACACACACTTACACCAAGTAACAAAGACATACACTGACACCCAGTAACAAAGACATTCTTTTTTCTTTTTCTTTTGGGCCTCCTTATCTCGAGAGACAATGGATACGCGCCTGGAGGTGGTCAGTGGTTTGTGAAGCAGCGCCTGGAGTGGCTATAAAGGCCAATTCTGGAGTGACAGGCTCTTCCACAGGTGCTGCAGAGAAATTTGTTTGTTGGGGCTGTTGCACAGTTGGCTCTCCCCTTGCGCCTCTGTCTTTTTTCCTGCCAACTACTAAGTCTCTTCGACTCGCCACAATTTAGCCCTGTCTTTATGGCTGCCCGCCAGCTCTGGCGAATGCTGGCAACTGACTCCCACGACTTGTGATCAATGTCACACGATTTCATGTCGCGTTTGCAGACGTCTTTATAACGGAGACATGGACGGCCGGTGGGTCTGATACCAGTGGCGAGCTCGCTGTACAATGTGTCTTTGGGGATCCTGCCATCTTCCATGCGGCTCACATGGCCAAGCCATCTCAAGCGCCGCTTGACAAAGACATACACTTACACCAATTAACACAGACATACACTGAAACCGAGTAACAAAGACATACACTGAAAACGAGTAACACAGACACACACTTACACCAAGTAACACAAACACACACTTGCACCAAGTAACAAAGATATACACTGATACCCAGTAACACAGACACACACTTACACCAAGTAACAAAGACATACACTGACACCAAGTAACAAAGACAGACACTGACACCCAGTAACAAAGACACACACTGCCACCAAGTAACAAAGACACACACTGCCACCAAGTAACAAAGACACACACTTACACGAAGTAACAAAGACATACACTGACACCAAGTAACAAAGAAAAACACTTACACCAAGTAACAAAGACACACACCTACATCAAGTAACACAGACACACACTTACACCAAGTAACAAAGACATACACTGACACAAAGTCACAAACACATACACTGACACAAAGTAACAAAGACACACACTTACACCAGGTAACACAGACATACACTGAAACCGAGTAACAAAGACATACACTGTTACCCAGTAACACAGACACACACTTCCACCAAGTAACAAAGACATACACTGTTACCCAGTAGCACAGACACACACTTACACCAAGTAACTAAGACATACACTGACACCAATAACAAAGACATACAACTACAACAAGTAACAAAGACACACACTTACACCAAGTAACACAGACATACTCTGACACCAAGTAACACAGACAAACACTGTTACCCAGTAGCACAGACACACACTTACACCAAGTAACACAGACACAGATTTACACAAAGTAACAAAGACATACACTGACACCAAGTAACAAAGACATACACCTACACCCAGTAACACAGACATACAATTACACCAAGTAACAAAGACACGCACTTACACCCAGTAACAAAGACACACACTGCCACCAAGTAACAAAGACACACACTGCCACCAAGTAACAAAGACACACACTTACACGAAGTAACAAAGACATACACTGACACCAAGTAACAAAGAAAAACACTTACACCAAGTAACAAAGACACACACCTACATCAAGTAACACAGACACACACTTACACCAAGTAACAAAGACATACACCTACACCCAGTAACACAGACATACAATTACACCAAGTAACAAAGACACGCACTTACACCAAGTAACAAAGACACGCACTTACACCAAGTAACACATACATACACTGACACCAAGTAACAAAGACATGCACTGATACCCAGGAACAAAGACATACACTGACACCAAGTAACAAATACACACAATTACACTAAGTAACAAAGACATTCTCTTACACCAAGTATTTGGACATGCACTGACACCAAGTAACCAAGACATACACTGATACCCAGTAACACAGACACACACTTACACCCAGTAACACAGACACACACGGACACCAAGTAACAAAGACACACACTTGCACCAAGTAACAGACACACACTGACACCCAGTAACACAAACAAACATAATGACACCCAGTAACACAGACACACACTTACACCAAGTAACACAGACATACACTGACACCAAGTAACAAAGACATACACTGATACCCAGTAACACAGACACACACTGACACCAAGTAACAAAGACAGACACTGATACACAGTAACACAGACACACACTTACACCAAGTAACAAAGACATACACTGACACCCAGTAACAACGACATCCAGTGACACCCAGTAACAAAGGCATACACCGACACCCATTAACACACACACTGACACCCAGTTCGAAACTCACACTGACCCCCAGTAACACAGACACACACTGACCCCAAGTAACAAAGACACACACTGACACCATGTAACACAGACATACTCTGACACCAAGTAACACAGACATACACTGTTACCCAGTAGCACAGACACACACTTACACCAAGTAACACAGACACACATTTACACAAAGTAACAAAGACATACACTGACACCAAGTAACAAAGACATACACCTACACCCAGTAACACAGACATACAATTACACCAAGTAACAAAGACATACACTTACACCAAGTAACAAAGACACGCACTTACACCAAGTAACACATACATATGCTGACACCAAGTAACAAAGACATGCACTGATACCCAGGAACAAAGACATGCACTGACACCAAGTAACAAATACACACAATTACACTAAGTAACAAAGACATACTCTTACACCAAGTATTTTGACATGCACTGACACCAAGTAACCAAGACATACACTGATACCCAGTAACACAGACACACACTTACACCCAGTAACACAGACACACACGGACACCAAGTAACAAAGACACACACCTGCACCAAGTAACAGACACACACTGACACCCAGTAACACAAACAAACATAATGACACCCAGTAACACAGACACACACTTACACCAAGTAACAAAGACATACACTGACACCCAGTAACAACGACATACAGTGACACCCAGTAACAAAGGCATACACCGACACCCATTAACACACACACTGACACCCAGTTCGAAACTCACACTGACCCCCAGTAACACAGACACACACTGACCCCAAGTAACACAGACACACACTGACACCATGTAACACAGAATTACACTGAAACCAAGTAATAAAGACATACATTGACACCAAGTCACAAAGACATACACTGATACCCAGTAACACAGACACACACTTACACCAAGTAACAAAGACATACACTGACACCCAGTAGCAAAGACACACACTGACACCATGTAAACAGAAATACACTGACACCAAGTAACAAAGACATACACTGACACCCAGTAACACAGACACACACTTACACCAAGTCACACAGACATACTCTGACGCCAAGTAACACAGACATACACTGTTACCCAGTAGCACAGACACACACTTACACCAAGTAACACAGACACACACTTACACGAAGTAACAAAGACATACACTGACACCAAGTAACAAAGAAAAACACTTACACCAAGTAACAAAGACACACACCTACATCAAGTAACACAGACACACACTTACACCAAGTAACAAAGACATACACTGACACAAAGTCACAAACACATACAGACACAAAGTAACAAAGACACACACTTACACCAAGTAACACAGACATACACTGAAACCGAGTAACAAAGACATACACTGTTACCCAGTAACACAGACACACACTTCCACCAAGTAACAAAGACATACACTGTTACCCAGTAGCACAGACACACACTTACACCAAGTAACTAAGACATACACTGACACCAAGTAACAAAGACATACACTGATACCCAGTAACACAGACACACACTTACACCAAGTCACACAGACATACACTGACACCAAGTAACAAAGACATACACTGACACCAAGTAACAATGACGTACACTGACACCAAGTCACAAAGACAGACACTGACTCCAAGTAACAAAGACAGACACTTACACAAAGTAACAAAGACAGACACTGACACCCAGTAACAAAGACACACACTGCCACCAAGTAACAAAGACATACACTGACACCAAGTAACAAAGAAAAACACTTCCACCAAGTAACAAAGACACACACCTACATCAAGTAACAGACACACACTTACACCAAGTAACAAAGACATACACTGACACAAAGTCACAAACACATACACTGACACAAAGTAACAAATACATACACTGACACAAAGTAACAAATACAAACACTTACACCAAGTAACAAAGACATACACTGATACCCAGTAACACAGACACACACTTACACCAAGTAACAAAGACATACACTGACACCCACTAACAAAGACACACACTGACACCATGTAACACAGACATACACTGTCACCAAGTAACAAAGACATACACTGACACCCAGTAACACAGACACACACTTACACCAAGTAACAAAGACATACACTGGCACCCAGTAACAAAGACATACACTGGCACACAGTAACAAAGACATACACTTACACCTAGTAACAAAGACATACACTGACTCCAATTCACAAACACAGACACTGACACCAAGTCACAAACACATACACGTACACCAAGTAACAAAGACATACACTTACACCAAGTAACAAAGACATACACTTATACCCAGTAACACAGACACACACTTACACCAAGTAACAAAGACATACACTGACACCCAGTATCAAAGACACACACTGACACCATGTAACTAAGACATACACTGACACCAAGAAACAAAGACATACACTGACACCAAGTAACAAAGACATACACTGATAACCAGTAACACAGACACACACTGACACCAAGTAACACAGACGTACACTGACACCAAGTAACACAGACATACACTGACACCAAGTAACAAAGTCATACACTGACACCCAGTAACAAAGACACACACTTACACCAAGTAACAAAGACATACACTGACACCAAGTAACAAAGACATACACTGATAACCAGTAACACAGACACACACTGACACCAAGTAACACAGACGTACACTGACACCAAGTAACACAGACATACACTGACACCAAGTAACAAAGTCATACACTGACACCCAGTAACAAAGACACACACTTACACCAAGTAACAAAGACATACACTGACACCCAGTAACAAAGACATACACTGACACCAAGTCACAAACACATACACTGACACCAAGTAACAAAGACATACACTTACACCAAGTAACAAAGACATGCACTGATACCCAGTAACACAGGCACACACTTACACCAAGTAACAAAGGCATACACTGACACCCAGTAACAAAGACACACACTGACACCATGTAACACAGACATACACTGAATGTCAGTAAAACAAACATCACGCACTAACACACGGTAACACAGAGATGCACCAACACCAGGAATACAGACACCGAGTAAAACAAACAGACACACACTGACACCCAGCAATGCAAACACACACTGACACGCAGCAACAGAAACACACAATGACACCCAGTAACACAAACACACAAAAGACTCAGTGTCACAAACACACACTGTCACCCAGTAACCCAGATGCAAACGGACACGAAGTAACATTTGCAGACACACAATGACACCCAGTAACACAGACACACACTGACACCTAGTGTCACAGACACACACTGACACCCAGTAACACAGACAAACACTGACACCAAGTAACACAGACATACACTGTTACCCAGTAGCACAGACACACACTTACACCAAGTAACACAGACACACATTTACACAAAGTAACAAAGACATACAGTGACACCAAGTAACAAAGACATACACCTACACCCAGTAACACAGACATACAAATACACCAAGTAACAAAGACACGCACTTACACCAAGTAACAAAGACACGCACTTACACCAAGTAACACATACATACACTGACACCAAGTAACAAAGACATGCACTGATACCCAGGAACAAAGACATACACTGACACGAAGTAACAAATACACACAATTACACTAAGTAACAAAGACATACTCTTACACCAAGTATTTTGACATGCACTGACACCAAGTAACCAAGACATACACTGATACCCAGTAACACAGACACACACTTACACCCAGTAACACAGACACACACGGACACCAAGTAACAAAGACACACACTTGCACCAAGTAACAGACACACACTGACACCCAGTAACACAAACAAACATAATGACACCCAGTAACACAGACACACACTTACACCAAGTAACACAGACATACACTGACACCAAGTAACAAAGACATACACTGATACCCAGTAACACAGACACACACTGACACCAAGTAACAAAGACAGACACTGATACACAGTAACACAGACACACACTTACACCAAGTAACAAAGACATACACTGATACACAGTAACACAGACACACACTTACACCAAGTAACAAAGACATACACTGACACCCAGTAACAACGACATACAGTGACACCCAGTAACAAAGGCATACACCGACACCCATTAACACACACACTGACACCCAGTTCGAAACTCACACTGACCCCCAGTAACACAGACACACACTGACCCCAAGTAACAAAGACATACATTGACACCAAGTCACAAAGACATACACTGATACCCAGTAACACAGACACACACTTACACCAAGTAACAAAGACATACACTGACACCCAGTAGCAAAGACACACACTGACACCATGTAACACAGAAATACACTGACACCAAGTAACAAAGACACACACTTACACCAAGTAACAAAGACATACACTGACACCAAGTAACAAAGACATCCACTGATACCCAGTAACACAGACACACACTTACACCAAGTAACACAGACATACACTGACACCAAGTAACACAGACATACACTGACACCAAGTAACAAAGTCATACACTGACACTAAGTAACAAAGACATACACTGTTACCCAGTAACACAGACACACACATACACCAAGTAACAAAGACAGACACTGATACCAAGTAACACAGACACACACTTACAACAAGTAACACAGACACACACTTACAACAAGTAACACAGACATACACTGACACCAATTAACAAAGACATACACTGTTACCCAGTAACACAGACACACACTTACACCAAGTAACAAAGACATACACTGATACAAAGTAACACAGACACACACTTACACCAAGTAACACAGACAAACTCTGACATCAAGTAAAAAGGCCATACACTGTTACCCAGTAACACAGACACACACTTACACCAAGTAACACAGACACACACTTACACCAAGTAACAAAGACATACACTGACACCAAGTAACAAAGACATACACTGATACCCAGTAACACAGACACACACTTACACCAAGTCACACAGACATACACTGACACCAAGTAACAAAGACATACACTGACACCAAGTAACAATGACGTACACTGACACCAAGTCACAAAGACAGACACTGACACCAAGTAACAAAGACAGACACTTACACAAAGTAACAAAGACAGACACTGACACCCAGTAACAAAGACACACACTGCCACCAAGTAACAAAGACACACACTGCCACCAAGTAACAAAGACATACACTGACACCAAGTAACAAAGAAAAATACTTACACCAAGTAACAAAGACACACACCTACATCAAGTAACAGACACAAACTTACACCAAGTAACAAAGACAGACACTGACACAAAGTCACAAACACATACACTGACACAAAGTAACAAATACATACACTGACACAAAGTAACAAATACATACACTTACACCAAGTAACAAAGACATACACTGATACCCAGTAACACGGACACACACTTACACCAAGTAACAAAGACATACACTGACACCCAGTAACAAAGACACACACTGACACCATGTAACACAGACATACACTGTCACCAAGTAACAAAGACATACACTGACACCCAGTAACACACACACACACTTACACCAAGTAACAAAGACATACACTGGCACCCAGTAACAAAGACATACACTGGCACACAGTAACAAAGACATACACTTACACCTAGTAACAAAGACATACACTGACACCAATTCACAAACACAGACACTGACACCAAGTCACAAACACATACACTTACACCAAGTAACAAAGACATACACTTACACCAAGTAACAAAGACATACACTTATACCCAGTAACACAGACACACACTTACACCAAGTAACAAAGACATACACTGACACCCAGTATCAAAGACACACACTGACACCATGTAACTAAGACATACACTGACACCAAGAAACAAAGACATACACTGACACCCAGTCACACAGACACACACTTACACCAAGTAACAAAGACATACACTGACACCAAGTAACAAAGACATCCACTGATACCCAGTAACACAGACACACAATTACACCAAGTAACACAGACATACACTGTTACCCAGTAACACAGACACACACATACACCAAGTAACAAAGACAGACACTGATACCAAGTAACACAGACACACACTTACAACAAGTAACACAGACACACACTTACAACAAGTAACACAGACATACACTGACACCAAGTAACAAAGACATACACTGTTACCCAGTAACACAGACACACACTTACACCAAGTAACAAAGACATACACTGATACAAAGTAACACAGACACACACTTACAGCAAGTAGCACAGACATACTCTGACATCAAGTAACAAGGACATACACTGTTACCCAGTAACACAGACACACACTTACACCAAGTAACACAGACACACACTTACACCAAGTAACAAAGACATAGACTGACACCAAGTAACAAAGACATACACTGATACCCAGTAACACAGACACACACTTACACCAAGTCACACAGACATACACTGACACCAAGTAACAAAGACATACACTGACACCAAGTAACAATGACGTACACTGACACCAAGTCACAAAGACAGACACTGACACCAAGTAACAAAGGCAGACACTTACACAAAGTAACAAAGACAGACACTGACACCCAGTAACAAAGACACACACTGCCACCAAGTAACAAAGACACACACTGCCACCAAGTAACAAAGACACACACTGCCACCAAGTAACAAAGACATACACTGACACCAAGTAACAAAGAAAAACACTTACACCAAGTAACAAAGACATACACTGACACCCAGTAACACAGACACACACTTACACCAAGTAACAAAGACATACACTGACACCAAGTAACAAAGACATACACTGTTACCCAGTAACACAGACACACACTTACACCAAGTAACAAAGACATACACTGATACAAAGTAACACAGACACACACTTACACCAAGTAACACAGACAAACTCTGACATCAAGTAACAAGGCCATACACTGTTACCCAGTAACACAGACACACACTTACACCAAGTAACAAAGACATACACTGATACAAAGTAACACAGACACACACTTACACCAAGTAACACAGACAAACTCTGACATCAAGTAACAAGGCCATACACTGTTACCCAGTAACACAGACACACACTTACACCAAGTAACACAGACACACACTTACACCAAGTAACAAAGACATACACTGACACCAAGTAACAAAGACATACACTGATACCCAGTAACACAGACACACACTTACACCAAGTCACACAGACATACACTGACACCAAGTAACAAAGACATACACTGACACCAAGTAACAATGACGTACACTGACACCAAGTCACAAAGACAGACACTGACACCAAGTAACAAAGACAGACACTTACACAAAGTAACAAAGACAGACACTGACACCCAGTAACAAAGACACACACTGCCACCAAGTAACAAAGACACACACTGCCACCAAGTAACAAAGACATACACTGACACCAAGTAACAAAGAAAAATACTTACACCAAGTAACAAAGACACACACCTACATCAAGTAACAGACACACCCTTACACCAAGTAACAAAGACATACACTGACACAAAGTCACAAACACATACACTGACACAAAGTAACAAATACATACACTGACACAAAGTAACAAATACATACACTTACACCAAGTAACAAAGACATACACTGACACCCAGTAACACGGACACACACTTACACCAAGTAACAAAGACATACACTGACACCCAGTAACAAAGACACACACTGACACCATGTAACACAGACATACACTGTCACCAAGTAACAAAGACATACACTGACACCCAGTAACACACACACACACTTACACCAAGTAACAAAGACATACACTGGCACCCAGTAACAAAGACATACACTGGCACACAGTAACAAAGACATACACTTACACCTAGTAACAAAGACATACACTGACACCAATTCACAAACACAGACACTGACACCAAGTCACAAACACATACACTTACACCAAGTAACAAAGACATACACTTACACCAAGTAACAAAGACATACACTTATACCCAGTAACACAGACACACACTTACACCAAGTAACAAAGACATACACTGACACCCAGTATCAAAGACACACACTGACACCATGTAACTAAGACATACACTGACACCAAGAAACAAAGACATACACTGACACCCAGTCACACAGACACACACTTACACCAAGTAACAAAGACATACACTGACACCAAGTAACAAAGACATCCACTGATACCCAGTAACACAGACACACAATTACACCAAGTAACACAGACATACACTGTTACCCAGTAACACAGACACACACATACACCAAGTAACAAAGACAGACACTGATACCAAGTAACACAGACACACACTTACAACAAGTAACACAGACACACACTTACAACAAGTAACACAGACATACACTGACACCAAGTAACAAAGACATACACTGTTACCCAGTAACACAGACACACACTTACACCAAGTAACAAAGACATACACTGATACAAAGTAACACAGACACACACTTACACCAAGTAACACAGACACACACTTACACCAAGTAACAAAGACATAGACTGACACCAAGTAACAAAGACATACACTGATACCCAGTAACACAGACACACACTTACACCAAGTCACACAGACATACACTGACACCAAGTAACAAAGACATACACTGACACCAAGTAACAATGACGTACACTGACACCAAGTCACAAAGACAGACACTGACACCAAGTAACAAAGGCAGACACTTACACAAAGTAACAAAGACAGACACTGACACCCAGTAACAAGGACACACACTGCCACCAAGTAACAAAGACACACACTGCCACCAAGTAACAAAGACACACACTGCCACCAAGTAACAAAGACATACACTGACACCAAGTAACAAAGAAAAACACTTACACCAAGTAACAAAGACATATACTGACACCCAGTAACACAGACACACACTTACACCAAGTAACAAAGACATACACTGACACCAAGTAACAAAGACATCCACTGATACCCAGTAACACAGACACACACTTACACCAAGTAACACAGACATACACTGACACCAAGTAACACAGATATACACTGACACCAAGTAACAAAGTCATACACTGACACTAAGTAACAAAGACATACACTGTTACCCAGTAACACAGACACACACATACACCAAGTAACAAAGACAGACACTGATACCAAGTAACACAGACACACACTTACAACAGGTAACACAGACACACACTTACAACAAGTAACACAGACATACACTGACACCAAGTAACAAAGACATACACTGTTACCCAGTAACACAGACACACACTTACACCAAGTAACAAAGACATACACTGATACAAAGTAACACAGACACACACTTACACCAAGTAACACAGACATACTCTGACATCAAGTAACAAGGACATACACTGTTACCCAGTAACACAGACACAATCTTACACCAAGTAACACAGACACACACTTACACCAAGTAACAAAGACATACACTGACACCAAGTAACAAAGACATACACTGATACCCAGTAACACAGACACACACTTACACCAAGTCACACAGACATACACTGACACCAAGTAACAAAGACATACACTGACACCAAGTAACAATGACGTACACTGACACCAAGTCACAAAGACAGACACTGAGTCCAAGTAACAAAGACAGACACTGACTCCAAGTAACAAAGACAGACACTGACACCCAGTAACAAAGACACACACTGCCACCAAGTAACAAAGACACACACTGCCACCAAGTAACAAAGACACACACTGCCACCAAGTAACAAAGACATACACTGACACCAAGTAACAAAGAAAAACACTGACACCAAGTAACAAAGACACACACCTACATCAAGTAACAAACACACACTTACACCAAGTAACAAAGACATACACTGACACAAAGTCACAAACACATACACTGACACAAAGTAACAAATACATACACTGACACAAAGTAACAAATACAAACACTTACACCAAGTAACAAAGACATACACTGATACCCAGTAACACAGACACACACTTACACCAAGTAACAAAGACATACACTGACACCCACTAACAAAGACACACACTGACACCATGTAACACAGACATACACTGTCACCAAGTAACAAAGACATACACTGACACCCAGTAACACAGACACACACTTACACCAAGTAACAAAGACATACACTGGCACCTAGTAACAAAGACATACACTGGCACACAGTAACAAAGACATACACTTACACCTAGTAACAAAGACATACACTGACTCCAATTCACAAACACAGACACTGACACCAAGTCACAAACACATACACGTACACCAAGTAACAAAGACATACACTTACACCAAGTAACAAAGACATACACTTATACCCAGTAACACAGACACACACTTACACCAAGTAACAAAGACATACACTGACACCCAGTATCAAAGACACACACTGACACCATGTAACTAAGACATACACTGACACCAAGAAACAAAGACATACACTGACACCAAGTAACAAAGACATACACTGATAACCAGTAACACAGACACACACTGACACCAAGTAATACAGACGTACACTGACACCAAGTAACACAGACATACACTGACACCAAGTAACAAAGTCATACACTGACACCCAGTAACAAAGACACACACTTACACCAAGTAACAAAGACATACACTGACACCCAGTAACAAAGACATACACTGACACCAAGTCACAAACACATACACTGACACCAAGTAACAAAGACATACACTTAACCAAGTAACAAAGACATGCACTGATACCCAGTAACACAGGCACACACTTACACCAAGTAACAAAGGCATACACTGACACCCAGTAACAAAGACACACACTGACACCATGTAACACAGACATACACTGAATGTCAGTAAAACAAACATCACGCACTAACACACGGTAACACAGAGATGCACCAACACCAGGAATACAGACACCGAGTAACACAAACAGACACACACTGACACCCAGCAATGCAAACACACACTGACACGCAGCAACAGAAACACACACTGACACCCAGTAACACAAACACACAAAAGACCCAGTGTCACAAACACACACTGTCACCCAGTAACCCAGATGCAAACGGACACGAAGTAACATTTGCAGACACACACTGACACCCAGTAACACAGACACACACTGACACCTAGTGTCACAGACACACACTGACACCCAGTAACACAGACAAACACTGACACCAAGTAACAAAGACATACACTGATACCCAGTAACACAGACACACACTTACACCAAGTAACAAAGACACACACTGACACCATGTAACAAAGACACACACTGCCACCAAGTAACAAAGACACACACTGCCACCAAGTAACAAAGACATACACTGACACCAAGTAACAAAGAAAAACACTGACACCAAGTAACAAAGACACACACCTACATCAAGTAACAAACACACACTTACACCAAGTAACAAAGACATACACTGACACAAAGTCACAAACACATACACTGACACAAAGTAACAAATACATACACTGACACAAAGTAACAAATACAAACACTTACACCAAGTAACAAAGACATACACTGATACCCAGTAACACAGACACACACTTACACCAAGTAACAAAGACATACACTGACACCCACTAACAAAGACACACACTGACACCATGTAACACAGACATACACTGTCACCAAGTAACAAAGACATACACTGACACCCAGTAACACAGACACACACTTACACCAAGTAACAAAGACATACACTGGCACCTAGTAACAAAGACATACACTGGCACACAGTAACAAAGACATACACTTACACCTAGTAACAAAGACATACACTGACTCCAATTCACAAACACAGACACTGACACCAAGTCACAAACACATACACGTACACCAAGTAACAAAGACATACACTTACACCAAGTAACAAAGACATACACTTATACCCAGTAACACAGACACACACTTACACCAAGTAACAAAGACATACACTGACACCCAGTATCAAAGACACACACTGACACCATGTAACTAAGACATACACTGACACCAAGAAACAAAGACATACACTGACACCAAGTAACAAAGACATACACTGATAACCAGTAACACAGACACACACTGACACCAAGTAATACAGACGTACACTGACACCAAGTAACACAGACATACACTGACACCAAGTAACAAAGTCATACACTGACACCCAGTAACAAAGACACACACTTACACCAAGTAACAAAGACATACACTGACACCCAGTAACAAAGACATACACTGACACCAAGTCACAAACACATACACTGACACCAAGTAACAAAGACATACACTTAACCAAGTAACAAAGACATGCACTGATACCCAGTAACACAGGCACACACTTACACCAAGTAACAAAGGCATACACTGACACCCAGTAACAAAGACACACACTGACACCATGTAACACAGACATACACTGAATGTCAGTAAAACAAACATCACGCACTAACACACGGTAACACAGAGATGCACCAACACCAGGAATACAGACACCGAGTAACACAAACAGACACACACTGACACCCAGCAATGCAAACACACACTGACACGCAGCAACAGAAACACACACTGACACCCAGTAACACAAACACACAAAAGACCCAGTGTCACAAACACACACTGTCACCCAGTAACCCAGATGCAAACGGACACGAAGTAACATTTGCAGACACACACTGACACCCAGTAACACAGACACACACTGACACCTAGTGTCACAGACACACACTGACACCCAGTAACACAGACAAACACTGACACCAAGTAACAAAGACATACACTGATACCCAGTAACACAGACACACACTTACACCAAGTAACAAAGACACACACTGACACCATGTAACACAGACACACACTGACACCCAGTAACACAGACACACACTGACACCCAGTAACACAGACACACACTGACACCCAGTAACAAAGACATACACTGATACCCAGTAACACAAACAAACACACTGACACCCAGTAACACAGACACACAATGGCACCCAGTAACACAGACACACAATGGCACCCAGTAACACAGACACCAAGTCACAAACACATACACTGACACCAAGTCACAAACTTATGCACTGTTACCCAGTAACACAGACACACACATACACCAAGTAACAAAGACATACACTGACACCAAGTAACAAAGACATACACTTACACCAAGTAACACAGACATACACTGACACCAAGTAACAAAGACACGCACTTACACCAAGTAACACAGACATACACTTACACCAAGTAACAAAGACATACACTGACACCAAGTAACAAAGACATACACTGATCGCCAGTAACGCAGACACACACTTACACCAAGTAACAAAGACATGCACTTCCACCAAGTAACAAAGACATACACTGATACCCAGTAACAGACACACACTCACACCAAGTAACAAAGACATACACTGACACCAAGTAACAAAGACATACACTGACACCAAGTCACAAAGACATGCACTGACACCCAGTAACAAAGAAACACACTGACACCCAGTAACACAGACACACACTGACAACTAGTGTCACAGACACACACTGAGACCCAGTAACACACACACACACACACACACATTGACCCCCAGTAACACAGAAACACACTGATACACAGTAACACAGACACAGTGACACCTAGTGTCACAGACACACACTGATAGACAGTAACACAAACAAACACACAGTGAAACACAGTAACACAGAGACACACTGACACATGTATCACAGACACACACTTAAAGTCAGTAAAACAAACGTCACGCACTAACACACTGGAACAGAGATGCACTAACACCAGGAACACAGACACACAGTGAAACCCAGTAACACAAACAGACACAGACTGACACCCAGTAACACACACACACTGACACCCAGTTAGAAACACACACTGACCCCCATTAACACAGACACACACTGACACCCAGTAACAGACACACACTGACACCTAGTGTCACAGACACACACTGAAACCCAGTAACACAGAAACACACTGACACGCAATAACACAGACACACACTGACACGTAGTGTCACAGACACACAATCACACCCAGTAACACAAATAAACACACACTGACACCCAGGAACACAGATACACACTGACACCCAGTAACAGAGACAAACACTGAAAGTCAGTAAAACAAACATCACGCACGAACTCACGGAAACACAGAGATGCACCAACACCAGGAACACAGACACAGTGAAACCCAGTAACACAAGCAGACACACACTGACACCCAGTAACACAGACACACACTTACAGCAAGTAACAAAGACATACACTTAAACCAAGTAACAAAGACATACACTGACACCAAGTAACAAAGACACACACTGACACCAAGTAACAAAGACACACACTGACACCAAGTAACACAGGCACATACTGGGGGGAGGGGGGGGGGGCACATTGGCGCAGTGGTTAGCACCGCAGCCTCACAGCTCCAGGGACCCGGGTTCGATTCTGGGTACTGCCTGTGCAGAGTTTGCAAGTTCTCCCTGTGTCTGCGTGTTTTTTCTCCGGGTGCTCCGGTTTCCTCCCACATGCAGGTTGATAGGTTAATTGGCCATTATAAATTGCCCCGAGTATAGGTAGGTGGTAGGGAAATATATAGGTACAGGTGGGGATGTGATAGGAATACGGGATTAGTGTAGGATTAGTATAAATGGGTGGTTGATGGTCGGCACAGACTCGGTGGGCCGAAGGGCCTGTTTCAGTGCTGTATCCGGCACAGACTCGGTGGGCCGAAGGGCCTGTTTCAGTGCTGTATCTCTGAACTAAACTAAATACTGACACCTAGTGTCACAGACACACACTGACACCCAGTAACACAAACTGATACACAGTGACAAAGACATACACTGATACCAAGTCACAAAGACATACACTGATACCCAGTAACACAGACACACACTTGCACCAAGTAACAAAGACATACACTGACACCCAGTAACAAAGACACACACTGACACCAAATAACAAAGACATACACTGACACCAAGTAACAAAGACATACACTGATACCCAGTAACACAGACACACACTTACACCAAGTAACACAGACATACACTGATACCAAGTCACAAAGACATACAGTTACACCAAGTAACAAAGACATACACTGATACCCAGTAACACAGACACACACTTGCACCAAGGAACAAAGACATACACTGACACCCAGTAACAAAGACACACACTGACACCATGTAACACAGACATACACTGACACCAAGTAACAAAGACATACACTTACACCAATTAACAAAGTCATACATTGACACTCTGTAACAAAGACATACACTGACACCAAGTCACAAAAACAGACACTGACACCCAGTAACAAAGACATACACTGACACCAAGTCACAAAGACATACACTGACACCAAGTCACAAAGACATACACTGACACCAAGTAACACAGACACACACTTACACCAAGTAACAAAGACATACACTGACACCAATTAACACAGACATACACTTGCACCAAGTAACAAATACATACACTGACACCAATAACAAAGACATACAATTACAACAATTAACAAAGACACACACTTACACCAAGTAACACAGACATACACTGACACCAAGTAACAAAGACATGCACTGATACCCAGGAACACAGACACACACTTACACCAAGTAACAAAGATATACACTGATACCCAGTAACACAGACACACACTTACACCAAGTAACAAAGACATACACTTCCACCAAGTAACAAAGACATGCACTGTTACCCAGTAACAAAGACACACACTGCCTCCAAGTAACAAATACACACACTGCCACCAAGTAACAAAGACACACACTTACACGAAGTAACAAAGACATACACTGACACCAAGTAACAAAGAAAAACACTTACACCAAGTAACAAAGACATACACCTACATCAAGTAACACAGACACACACTTACACCAAGTAACAAAGACATACACTGACACAAAGTCACAAACACATACACTGACACAAAGTAACAAAGACACACACTTACACAAGTAACACAGACATACACTGAAACCGAGTAACAAAGACAAGAGTTCCGAAGAAGGGTCACTGACCCGAAACGTTAACTCTGCTTCTCTTTCCACAGATGCTGCCAGACCTGCTGAGTGAATCCAGCATTTCTTGTTTTTGTAACAAAGACATACACTGTTACCCAGTAACACAGACACACACTTCCACCAAGTAACAAAGACATGCACTGTTACCCAGTAGGACAGACACACACTTGCACCAAGTAACTAAGACATACACTGTTACCCAGTAACACAGACACACACTTCCACCAAGTAACAAAGACATACACTGTTACCCAGTAACACAGACACACACTTCCACCAAGTAACAAAGACATGCACTGTTACCCAGTAGGACAGACACACACTTGCACCAAGTAACTAAGACATACACTGACACCAATAACAAAGACACACAACTACAACAAGAAACAAAGACACACACTTACACCAAGTAACACAGACATACTCTGACACCAAGTAACACAGACATACACTGTTACCCAGTAGCACAGACACACACTTACACCAAGTAACACAGACACACATTTACACAAAGTAACAAAGACATACACTGACACCAAGTAACAAAGACATACACCTACACCCAGTAACACAGACATACAATTACACCAAGTAACAAAGACATGCAATTACACCAAGTAACAAAGACTCACACTTACACCAAGTAACAAAGACACGCACTTACACCAAGTAACACATACATACACTGACACCAAGTAACAAAGACATGCACTGATACCCAGGAACAAAGACATACACTGACACCAAGTAACAAATACACACAATTACACTGAGTAACAAAGACATACTCTTACACCAAGTATTTTGACATGCACTGACACCAAGTAACCAAGACATACACTGATACCCAGTAACACAGACACACACTTACACCCAGGAACACAGACACACACGGACACCAAGTAACAAAGACACACACTTGCACCAAGTAACAGACACACACTGACACCCAATAACACAAACAAACATAATGACACCCAGTAACACAGACACACACTTACACCAAGTAACACAGACATACACTGACACCAAGTAACAAAGACATACACTGATACCCAGTAACACAGACACACACTGACAACAAGTAACAAAGACAGACACTGATACACAGTAACACAGACACACACTTACACCAAGTAACAAAGACATACACTGATACACAGTAACACAGACACACACTTACACCAAGTAACAAAGACATACACTGACACCCAGGAACAACGACATACAGTGACACCAGGTAACAAAGGCATACACCGACACCCATTAACACACACACTGACACCCAGTTCGAAACTCACACTGACCCCCAGTAACACAGACACACACTGACCCCAAGTAACAAAGACACACACTGACACCATGTAACACAGAATTACACTGACACCAAGTAATAAAGACATACATTGACACCAAGTCACAAAGACATACACTGATACCCAGTAACACAGACACACACTTACACCAAGTAACAAAGACATACACTGACACCCAGTAGCAAAGACACACACTGACACCATGTAACACAGAAATACACTGACACCAAGTAACAAAGACATACACTGACACCCAGTGACACAGACACACACTTACACCAAGTAACAAAGACATACACTGACACCAAGTAACAAAGACATCCACTGATACCCAGTAACACAGACACACACTTACACCAAGTAACACAGACATACACTGACACCAAGTAACACAGACATACACTGACACCAAGTAACAAAGTCATACACTGACACTAAGTAACAAAGACAGACACTGATACCAAGTAACACAGACACACACTTACAACACGTAACACAGGCACACACTTACACCAAGTAACAAAGACATACACTGACACCAAGTAACAAAGACATACACTGTTACCCAGTAACACAGACACACACTTACATCAAGTAACAAGGACATACACTGATACAAAGTAACACAGACACACACTTACACCAAGTAACACAGACATACTCTGACATCAAGTAACAAGGACATACACTGTTACCCAGTAACACAGACACACACTTACACCAAGTAACACAGACACACACTTACACCAAGTAACAAAGACATACACTGACACCAAGTAACAAAGACATACACTGATACCCAGTAACACAGACACACACTTACACCAAGTAACACAGACATACAAAGACACCAAGTAACAAAGACATACACTGACACCAAGTAACACAGACATACACTGACACCAAGTCACAAAGACAGACACCTACATCAAGTAACAGACACACACTTACACCAAGTAACAAAGACATACACTGACACAAAGTCACAAACACATACACTGACACAAAGTAACAAATACATACACTGACACAAAGTAACAAATACATACACTTACACCAAGTAACAAAGACATACACTGTTACCCAGTAACACAGACACACACTTACACCAAGTAACAAAGACATACACTGACACCCAGTAACAAAGACACACACTGACACCATGTAACACAGACATAAACTGTCACCAAGTAACAAAGACATACACTGACACCCAGTAACACAGACACACACTTGCACCAGGTAACACAGACATACTCTGGCACACAGTAACAAAGACATACACTTACACCTGGTAACAAAGACATACACTTATACCAAGTAACAAAGACATACACTTATACCCAGTAACACAGACACACACTTACACCAAGTAACAAAGACATACACTGACACCCAGTATCAAAGACACACACTGACACCATGTAACAAAGACATACACTGACACCAAGTAACAAAGACATACACTGAGAACCAGTAACACAGACACACACTGACACCAAGTAACACAGACGTACACTGACACCAAGTAACACAGACATACACTGACACCAAGTAACAAAGTCATACACTGACACCCAGTACCAAAGACACACACTTACACCAAGTAACAAAGACATACACTGACACCCAGGAACAACGACATACAGTGACACCAGGTAACAAAGGCATACACCGACACCCATTAACACACACACTGACACCCAGTTCGAAACTCACACTGACCCCCAGTAACACAGACACACACTGACCCCAAGTAACAAAGACACACACTGACACCATGTAACACAGAATTACACTGACACCAAGTAATAAAGACATACATTGACACCAAGTCACAAAGACATACACTGATACCCAGTAACACAGACACACACTTACACCAAGTAACAAAGACATACACTGACACCCAGTAGCAAAGACACACACTGACACCATGTAACACAGAAATACACTGACACCAAGTAACAAAGACATACACTGACACCCAGTGACACAGACACACACTTACACCAAGTAACAAAGACATACACTGACACCAAGTAACAAAGACATCCACTGATACCCAGTAACACAGACACACACTTACACCAAGTAACACAGACATACACTGACACCAAGTAACACAGACATACACTGACACCAAGTAACAAAGTCATACACTGACACTAAGTAACAAAGACAGACACTGATACCAAGTAACACAGACACACACTTACAACACGTAACACAGGCACACACTTACACCAAGTAACAAAGACATACACTGACACCAAGTAACAAAGACATACACTGTTACCCAGTAACACAGACACACACTTACATCAAGTAACAAGGACATACACTGATACAAAGTAACACAGACACACACTTACACCAAGTAACACAGACATACTCTGACATCAAGTAACAAGGACATACACTGTTACCCAGTAACACAGACACACACTTACACCAAGTAACACAGACACACACTTACACCAAGTAACAAAGACATACACTGACACCAAGTAACAAAGACATACACTGATACCCAGTAACACAGACACACACTTACACCAAGTAACACAGACATACAAAGACACCAAGTAACAAAGACATACACTGACACCAAGTAACACAGACATACACTGACACCAAGTCACAAAGACAGACACCTACATCAAGTAACAGACACACACTTACACCAAGTAACAAAGACATACACTGACACAAAGTCACAAACACATACACTGACACAAAGTAACAAATACATACACTGACACAAAGTAACAAATACATACACTTACACCAAGTAACAAAGACATACACTGTTACCCAGTAACACAGACACACACTTACACCAAGTAACAAAGACATACACTGACACCCAGTAACAAAGACACACACTGACACCATGTAACACAGACATAAACTGTCACCAAGTAACAAAGACATACACTGACACCCAGTAACACAGACACACACTTGCACCAGGTAACACAGACATACTCTGGCACACAGTAACAAAGACATACACTTACACCTGGTAACAAAGACATACACTTATACCAAGTAACAAAGACATACACTTATACCCAGTAACACAGACACACACTTACACCAAGTAACAAAGACATACACTGACACCCAGTATCAAAGACACACACTGACACCATGTAACAAAGACATACACTGACACCAAGTAACAAAGACATACACTGAGAACCAGTAACACAGACACACACTGACACCAAGTAACACAGACGTACACTGACACCAAGTAACACAGACATACACTGACACCAAGTAACAAAGTCATACACTGACACCCAGTACCAAAGACACACACTTACACCAAGTAACAAAGACATACACTGACACCCATTAACAAAGACATACACTGACACCAAGTCACAAACACATACACTGACACCCAGTAACAAAGACATACACTTACACCAAGTAACAAAGACATGCACTGATACCCAGTAACACAGACACACACTTACACCAAGTAACAAAAGCATACACTGACACCCAGTAACAAAGACACACACTGACACCATGTAACACAGACATACACTGACACCAAGTAACAAAGACATACACTGACACCCAGTAACGCAGACACACACTTACACCAAGTAACAAAGACATACACTGACACCAAGTAACAAAGACATACACTGTTACCCAGTAACACAGACACACACTTACACCAAGTAACACAGACACACACTTACACCAAGTAACAAAGACATACACTGACACCAAGTAACAAAGACATACACTGATACCCAGTAACACAGACACACACTTACACCAAGTAACACAGACATACACTGACACCAAGTAACAAAGACATACACTGACACCAAGTAACACAGACATACACTGACACCAAGTCACAAAGACAGACACTGACACCAAGTAACAAAGACAGACACTTACACAAAGTAACAAAGACAGACACTGCCACCCAGTAACAAAGACACACACTGCCACCAAGTAACAAAGACATACACTGAAACCAAGTAACAAAGAAAAACACCTACATCAAGTAACAGACACACACTTACACCAAGTAACAAAGACATACACTGACACAAAGTCACAAACACATACACTGACACAAAGTAACAAATACATACACTGACACAAAGTAACAAATACATACACTTACACCAAGTAACAAAGACATACACTGATACCCAGTAACACAGACACACACTGACACCAAGTAACAAAGACATAGACTGACACCCAGTAACAAAGACACACACTGACACCATGTAACACAGACATAAACTGTCACCAAGTAACAAAGACATACACTGACACCCAGTAACACAGACACACACTTGCACCAGGTAACACAGACATACTCTGACACCAAGCAACAAAGACATACACTGACACCAAGTAACAAAGACATACACTGGCACCCAGTAACAAAGACATACTCTGGCACACAGTAACAAAGACATACACTTACACCTAGTAACAAAGACATACACTGACAGCAATTCACAAGCACAGACACTGACACCAAGTCACAAACACATACACTTACACCAAGTAACAAAGACATACACTTATACCCAGTAACACAGACACACACTTACACTAAGTATCAAAGACACACACTGACACCATGTAACTAAGACATACACTGACACCAAGAAACAAAGACATACACTGACACCAAGTAACAAAGACATACACTGATAACCAGTAACACAGACACACACTGACACCAAGTAACACAGACGTACACTGACACCAAGTAACACAGACATACACTGACACCAAGTAACAAAGTCATATACTGACACCCAGTAACAAAGACATACACTGACACCCAGTAACAAAGACATACACTGACACCAAGTCACAAACACATACACTGACACCCAGTAACAAAGACATACACTTACACCAAGTAACAAAGACATGCACTGATACCCAGTAACACAGACACACACTTACACCAAGTAACAAAGGCATACACTGACACCCAGTAACAAAGACACACACTGACACCATGTAACACAGACATACACTGACACCAAGTAACAAAGACATACACTGACACCCAGTAACGCAGACATACACTTACACCAAGTAACAAAGACATACACTGACACCAAGTAACAAAGACATACACTGATACCCAGTAACACAGACACACACTTACACCAAGTAACACAGACATACACTGACACCAAGTAACAAAGACATACACTGACACCAAGTAACAAATACATACACTGACACCAAGTCACAAAAACAGACACTGACACCAAGTCACAAAGACATACACTGACTCCAAGTAACACAGACACACACTTACACCAAGTAACAAAGACATACACTGACACCAAGTCACAAAGACATACACTGACACCCAGTAACAAAGACATACACTGACACCAATTAACACAGACATACACTGACACCAAGTAACAAAGACTTACAATTACACCAAGTAACAAAGACACACACTTACACCAAGTAACACAGACATACACTGAAACCGAGTAACAAAGACATACACTGTTACCCAGTAACACAGACAAACACTTCCACCAAGAAACAAAGACATACACTGTTACCCAGTAGCACAGACACACACTTACACCAAGTAACTAAGACATACACTGACACCAATAACAAAGACATACAATTACAACACGTAACAAAGACACACACTTACACCAAGTAACACAGACATACTCTGACACCAAGTAACACAGACATACACTGTTACCCAGTAGCACAGACACACACTTACACCAAGTAACACAGACACACATTTACACAAAGTAACAAAGACATACACTGACACCAAGTAACAAAGACATACACCTACACCCAGTAACACAGACATACAATTGCACCAAGTAACAAAGACATGCAATTACACCAAGTAACAAAGACACGCACTTACACCAAGTAACATAGACACGCACTTACACCAAGTAAAAAAGACACGCACTTACACCAAGTAACACATACATACACTGACACCAAGTAACAAAGACATGCACTGTTACCCAGGAACACAGACACACACTTACACCAAGTAACACAGACGTACACTGACACCAAGTAACAAAGACATACACTGACACCAAGTAACAAAGACATACACTGACACCAAGTAACCAAGACATACACTTACACCAAGTAACAAAGACACACACTTACACCAAGTAACACAGACATACACTGACACCAAGTAACAAATACACACAATTACACTAAGTAACAAAGACTTACACTTACACCCAGTAACACAGACACACACGGACACCAAGTTTCAAAGACACACACTTGCGCCAAGTAACAGACACACACTGACACCCAGTAACACAAACAAACATAATGACACCCAGTAACACAGACACACACTTATACCAAGTAACACAGACAATCACTGACACCAAGTAACAACGACATACACTGATACCCAGTAACACAGACACACACTGACACCAAGTAACAAAGACAGACACTGATACACAGTAACACAGACACACACTTACACCAAGTAACAAAGACATACACTGATACCCAGTAACACAGACACACATTTACATCAAGTAACAAAGACATACACTGACACCAGTAACAACGACATACAGTGACACCCAGTAACAAAGGCATACACCGACACCCATTAACACAAACACTGACACCCAGTTCGAAACTCACACTGACTCCCAGTAACACAGACACACACTTACACCAAGTAACACAGACATACACTGACACCAAGTAACAAAGACATACACTGACACCAAGTCACAAAAACAGACACTGACACCCAGTAACGAAGACATACACTGACACCAAGTCACAAAGACATACACTGACACCAAGTAACACAGACACACACTTACACCAAGTAACAAAGACATACGCTGACACCAAGTCACAAAGACATACACTGACACCCAGTAACAAAGACATACACTGACACCCAGTAACAAAGACATACACTGACACCAATTAACACAGACATACACTGACACCAAGTAACAAAGACTTACAATTACACCAAGTAACAAAGACACACACTTACACCAAGTAACACCGACATACACTGAAACCGAGTAACAAAGACATACACTGTTACCCAGTAACACAGACACACACGTCCACCAAGTAACAAAGACATACACTGTTACCCAATAGCACAGACACACACTTACACCAAGTAACTAAGACATACACTGACACCAATAACAAAGACATACAATTACAACAAGTAACAAAGACACACACTTACACCAAGTAACACAGACATACTCTGACACCAAGTAACAAAGACATACACTGTTACCCAGTAGCACAGACACACACTGACACCAAGTAACATACACACACATTTACACAAAGTAACAAAGACATACACTGACACCAAGTAACAAAGACATACACCTACACCCAGTAACAGACATACAATTACACCAAGTAACAAAGACATGCAATTACACCAAGTAACAAAGACACGCACTTACACCAAGTAACAAAGACACGCACTTACACCAAGTAAAACATACATACACACCCACCAAGTAACAAAGACATGCACTGATACCCAGGAACACAGACACACACTTACACCAATTAACACAGACGTTCACTGACACCAAGTAACAAAGACATACACTGACACCAAGTAACAAAGACATACACTGACACCAAGTAACAAAGACGTACACTGACACCCAGTAACCAAGACATACACTTACACCAAGTAACACAGACATACACTGACACCAAGTAACAAATACACACAATTACACTAAGTAACAAAGACATACACTTACACCAAGTATTTTGTCATGCACTGACACCAAGTAACCAAGACATACACTGATACCCAGTAACACAGACACACACTTGCACCCAGTAACACAGACACACACGGACACCAAGTAACAAAGACACACACTTGCACCAAGTAACAGACACACACTGACACCCAGTAACACAAACAAACATAATGACACCCAGTAACACAGACACACACTTACACCAAGTAACACAGACATACACTGACACCAAGTAACAAAGACACACACTGACACCAAGTAACAAAGACAGACACTGATACACAGTAACAAAGACACACACTTACACCAAGTAACAAAGACATACACTGATACCCAGTAACGCAGACACACACGGACATCAAGTCACAAAGACATACACTGACACCCAGTAACAACGACATAGTGACACCCAGTAACAAAGGCATACACCGACACCCATTAACACACACACTGACACCCAGTTCGAAACTCACACTGACCCCCAGTAACACAGAAACACACTGACCCCCAGTAACAAAGACACACACTGACACCATGTAACACAGAATTACACTGAAACCAAGTAATAAAGACATACATTGACACCAAGTCACAAACACATACACTGACACCAAGTAACAAAGACATACACTTACACCAAGTAACAAAGACATACACTGATACCCAGTAACAAAGACACACACTTACACCAAGTAACAAAGACATACACTGACACCCAGTAGCAAAGACACACACTGACACCATGTAACACAGAAATACACTGACACCAAGTATCAAAGACATACACTGACACCCAGTAACACAGACACACACTTACACCAAGTAACAAAGACATACACTGACACCAAGTAACAAAGACATACACTGATACCCAGTAACACAGACACACACTTACACCAAGTAACACAGACATACACTGACACCAAGTAACAAAGACATACACTGACACCAAGTAACAAAGTCATACACTGACACTAAGTAACAAGGACATACACTGTTATCCAGTAACACAGACACACACTTACACCAAGTAACAAAGACATACACTGATACAACGTAACACAGACACACACTTACACCAAGTAACACAGACAAACACTTACACCAAGTAACACAGACACACACTTGCACCAAGTAACAAAGACATACACTGACACCAAGTAACAAAGACATACACTGGCACCAAGTAACAAAGACATACACTGACACCAAGTAACAAAGACATACACTGACACCAAGTAACAAAGACATACACTTACACCCAGTAACACAGACATACACTGACATCAAGTAACAAAGACATGCTGTTACACCAAGCAACAAAGACACACAATTACACCAAGTAACAAAGACATAAACTTACACCAAGTATTTTGACATGCACTGAAACCAAGTAACAAAGACATACACTGATATCCAGTAACAAACACTGATACACAGGAACAAAGACATACACTGACACCCAGGAACACACACACTGACACCAAGTAACAAAGACACACACTGACACCAAGTAACAAAGACACACACTTACACCAAGTAACAAAGACATACACTGACACCAAGTAACAAAGAAACACACATTCACCAAGTAACAAAGACACACACTTACACCAAGTAACACAGACATACACTGACACCAAGTAACAAAGACAGACAATTACACCAAGTAACAAAGACATACACTTACACCAAGTATTTTGACATACACTGACACCAAGTAACAAAGACATACACTGATACCCAGTAACACAGACACACACTTACACCAAGTAACAAAGACACACACTGACACCAAGTAACAAAGACATACACTGATACCCAGTAACACAGACACACACTTACACCAAGTAACAGAGACATACACTGACACAAAGTAACAAAGACATACACTGACACCAAGTAACAAAGACATACACTGACACCAAGTCACAAAAACAGACACTGACACCCAGGAACGAAGACATACACTGACACCAATCACAAAGACATACACTGACACCAAGTAACACAGACACACACTTACACCAAGTAACAAAGACATACACTGACACCAAGTCACAAAGACATACACTGACACCCAGTAACAAAGACATACACTGACACCAATTAACACACACATACACTGACACCAAGTAACAAAGACTTACAATTACACCAAGTAACAAAGACACACACTTACACCAAGTAACAAAGACATACACTGTTACCCAGTAACACAGACACACACTTCCACCAAGTAACTAAGACATACACTGACAACAATAACAAAGACATACAATTACAACAAGTAACAAAGACACACACTTACACCAAGTAACACAGGCATACACTGTTACCCAGTAGCACAGACACACACTTACACCAGGTAACACAGACACACATTTACAAAAAGTAACAAAGACATACACTGACACCAAGTAACAAAGACATACACCTACACCCAGTAACACAGACATACAATTACACCAAGTAACAAAGACATGCAATTACACCAAGTAACAAAGACATACACCTACACCCAGTAACACAGACATACAATTACACCAAGTAACAAAGACATGCAATTACACCAAGTAACAAAGACACGCACTTACACCAAGTAACAAAGACAAGCACTTACACCAAGTAACAAAGACACGCACTTACAACAAGTAACACATACATACACTGACACCAAGTAACAAAGACATGCACTGATACCCAGGAACACAGACACACACTTACACCAAGTAACACAGACGTACACTGACTCCCAGTAACAAAGAAATACACTGACACCAATTAACACAGACATACACTGACACCAAGTCACAAAAGCAGACACTGACACCCAGTAACGAAGACATACACTGACACCAATCACAAAGACATACACTGACACCAAGTAACACAGACACACACTTATACCAAGTAACACAGACATACACTGACACCAAGTAACAAAGACATACACTGATACCCAGTAACACAGACACACACTGACACCAATCACAAAGACATACACTGACACCAAGTAACACAGACACACACTTGCACCAAGTAACAGACACACACTGACACCCAGTAACACAAGCAAACATAATGACACCCAGTAACACAGACACACACTTATACCAAGTAACACAGACATACACTGACACCAAGTAACAAAGACATACACTGATACCCAGTAACACAGACACACACTGACACCAAGTAATAAAGACAGACACTGATACACAGTAACACAGACACACACCTACACCAAGTAACAAAGACATACACTGATACCCAGTAACACAGACACACACGTACATCAAGTAACAAAGACATACACTGACACCCAGTAACAACGACATACAGTGACACCCAGTAACAAAGGCATACACCGACACCCATTAACACAAACACTGACACCCAGTTCGAAACTCACACTGACTCCCAGTAACACAGACACACACTTACACCAAGTAACACAGACATACACTGACACCAAGTAACAAAGACATACACTGACACCAAGTAACAAAGACATACACTGACACCAAGTCACAAAAACAGACACTGACACACAGTAACGAAGACATACACTGACACCAAGTCACAAAGACATACACTGACACCAAGTAACACAGACACACACTTACACCAAGTAACAAAGACATACACTGACACCAAGTTACAAAGACATACACTGACACCCAGTAACAAAGACATACACTGGCACCAATTAACACAGACATACACTGACACCAAGTAACACAGGCATACACTGAAACCGAGTAACAAAGACATACACTGTTACCCAGTAACACAGACACACACGTCCACCAAGTAACAAAGACATACACTGTTACCCAATAGCACAGACACACACTTACACCAAGTAACTAAGACATACAATGACACCAATAACAAAGACATACAATTACAACAAGTAACAAAGACACACACTTACACCAAGTAACACAGACATACTCTGACACCAAGTAACAAAGACATACACTGTTACCCAGTAGCACAGACACACACTGACACCAAGTAACATAGACACACATTTACACAAAGTATCAAAGACATACACTGACACCAAGTAACAAAGACATACACCTACACCCAGTAACAGACATACAATTACACCAAGTAACAAAGACATGCAATTACACCAAGTAACAAAGACATACACTGACACCAAGTAACAAAGTCATACACTGACACTAAGTAACAAGGACATACACTGTTATCCAGTAACACAGACACACACTTACACCAAGTAACAAAGACATACACTGATACAACGTAACACAGACACACACTTACACCAAGTAACACAGACACACACTTACACCAAGTAACACAGACACACACTTGCACCAAGTAACAAAGACATACACTGACACCAAGTAACAAAGACATACACTGGCACCAAGTAACAAAGACATACACTGACACCAAGTAACAAAGACATACACTTACACCCAGTAACACAGACATACACTGACATCAAGTAACAAAGACATGCTGTTACACCAAGCAACAAAGACACACAATTACACCAAGTAACAAAGACATAAACTTACACCAAGTATTTTGACATGCACTGAAACCAAGTAACAAAGACATACACTGATATCCAGTAACAAACACTGATACACAGGAACAAAGACATACACTGACACCCAGGAACACAGACACACACTGACACCAAGTAACAAAGACACACACTGACACCAAGTAACAAAGACACACACTTACACCAAGTAACAAAGACATACACTGACACCAAGTAACAAAGAAACACACATTCACCAAGTAACAAAGACACACACTTACACCAAGTAACACAGACATACACTGACACCAAGTAACAAAGACAGACAATTACACCAAGTAACAAAGACATACACTTACACCAAGTATTTTGACATACACTGACACCAAGTAACAAAGACATACACTGATACCCAGTAACACAGACACACACTTTCACCAAGTAACAAAGACACACACTGACACCAAGTTACAAAGACATACACTGATACCCAGTAACACAGACACACACTTACACCAAGTAACAGAGACATACACTGACACAAAGTAACAAAGACATACACTGACACCAAGTAACAAAGACATACACTGACACCAAGTCACAAAAACAGACACTGACACCCAGGAACGAAGACATACACTGACACCAATCACAAAGACATACACTGACACCAAGTAACACAGACACACACTTACACCAAGTAACAAAGACATACACTGACACCAAGTCACAAAGACATACACTGACACCCAGTAACAAAGACATACACTGACACCAATTAACACACACATACACTGACACCAAGTAACAAAGACTTACAATTACACCAAGTAACAAAGACACACACTTACACCAAGTAACAAAGACATACACTGTTACCCAGTAACACAGACACACACTTCCACCAAGTAACTAAGACATACACTGACACCAATAACAAAGACATACAATTACAACAAGTAACAAAGACACACACTTACACCAAGTAACACAGACATACACTGTTACCCAGTAGCACAGACACACACTTACACCAAGTAACACAGACACACATTTACACAAAGTAACAAAGACATACACTGACACCAAGTAACAAAGACATACACCTACACCCAGTAACACAGACATACAATTACACCAAGTAACAAAGACATGCAATTACACCAAGTAACAAAGACACGCACTTACACCAAGTAACAAAGACACGCACTTACACCAAGTAACAAAGACACGCACTTACACCAAGTAACACATACATACACTGACACCAAGTAACAAAGACATGCACTGATACCCAGGAACACAGACACACACTTACACCAAGTAACACAGACGTACACTGACACCAAGTAACAAAGACATACACTGACACCAAGTAACAAAGACATACACTGACACCAAGTAACCAAGACATACACTTTCACCAAGTAACAAAGACACACACTTACACCAAGTAACACAGACATACACTGACACCAAGTAACAAATACACACAATTACACTAAATAACAAAGACATACACTTACACCAAGTATTTTGACATGCACTGACACCAAGTAACCAAGACATACACTGATACCCAGAAACACAGACACACACTTACACCCAGTAACACAGACACACACGGACACCAAGTAACAAAGACACACACTTGCACCAAGTAACAAAGACATACACTCATACCCAGTAACACAGACACACACTGACCCCAAGTAACAAAGACAGACACTGATACACAGTAACACAGACACACTTACACCAAGTAACAAAGACATACACTGATACCCAGTAACACAGACACACACGTACATCAAGTAACAAAGACATACACTGACACCCAGTAACACAAACAAACATAATGACACCCAGTAACACAGACTCACACTGACACCAAGTAACACAGACATACACTGACACCAAGTAACAAAGACATACACTCATACCCAGTAACACAGACACACACTGACCCCAAGTAACAAAGACAGACACTGATACACAGTAACACAGACACACTTACACCAAGTAACAAAGACATACACTGATACCCAGTAACACAGACACACACGTACATCAAGTAACAAAGACATACACTGACACCCAGTAACAACGACATACAGTGACACCCAGTAACAAAGGCATACACCGACACCCATTAACACACACACTGACACCCAGTTCGAAACTCACACTGACCCCCAGTAACACAGACACACACTGACCCCAATTAACAAAGACACACACTGACACCATGTAACACAGAATTACACTGACACCAAGTAATAAAGAAATACATTGACACCAAGTCACAAAGACAGACACTGATACCCAGTAACACAGCCACACACTTACACCAAGTAACAAAGACATACACTGACACCAAGTAACAAAGACATACATTGACACCAAGTCACAAAAACAGACACTGACACCCAGTAACGAAGACATACACTTACACCAAGTCACAAAGACATACACTGACACCAAGTAACACAGACACACACTTACAACAAGTAACAAAGACACACACTGACACCAAGTCACAAAGACATACACTGACACCCAGTAACAAAGACATACACTGACACCCAGTAACAAAGACATACACTGACACCAATTAACACAGACATACACTGACACCAAGTCACAAAAACAGACACTGACACCCAGTAACGAAGACATACACTGACACCAATCACAAAGACATACACTGACACCAAGTAACACAGACACACACTTACACCCAGTAACACAGACACACACGTCCACCAAGTAACACAAACAAACATAATGACACCCAGTAACACAGACACACACTTATACCAAGTAACACAGACATACACTGACACCAAGTAACAAAGACATACACTGATACCCAGTAACACAGACACACACTGACACCAATCACAAAGACATACACTGACACCAAGTAACACAGACACACACTTGCACCAAGTAACAGACACACACTGACACCCAGTAACACAAGCAAACATAATGACACCCAGTAACACAGACACACACTTATACCAAGTAACACAGACATACACTGACACCAAGTAACAAAGACAGACACTGATACACAGTAACACAGACACACACTTACACCAAGTAACAAAGACATACACTGATACCCAGTAACACAGACACACACGTACATCAAGTAACAAAGACATACACTGACACCCAGTAACAACGACATACAGTGACACCCAGTAACAAAGGCATACACCGACACCCATTAACACAAACACTGACACCCAGTTCGAAACTCACACTGACTCGCAGTAACACAGACACACACTTACACCAAGTAACACAGACATACACTGACACCAAGTAACAAAGACATACACTGACACCAAGTAACAAAGACATACACTGACACCAAGTAACCAAGACATACACTTTCACCAAGTAACAAAGACACACACTTACACCAAGTAACACAGACATACACTGACACCAAGTAACAAATACACACAATTACACTAAATAACAAAGACATACACTTACACCAAGTATTTTGACATGCACCGACACCAAGTAACCAAGACATACACTGATACCCAGAAACACAGACACACACTTACACCCAGTAACACAGACATACACTGTTACCCAGTAACACAGACACACACTTCCACCAAGTAACTAAGACATACACTGACACCAATAACAAAGACATACAATTACAACAAGTAACAAAGACACACACTTACACCAAGTAACAAAGACACACACTTACACCAAGTAACAAAGACATACACTGTTACCCAGTAACACAGACACACACTTCCACCAAGTAACTAAGACATACACTGACACCAATAACAAAGACATACAATTGCAACAAGTAACAAAGACACACACTTACACCAAGTAACACAGACATACACTGTTACCCAGTAGCACAGACACACACTTACACCAAGTAACACAGACACACATTTACACAAAGTAACAAAGACATACACTGACACCAAGTAACAAAGACATACACCTACACCCAGTAACACAGACATACAATTACACCAAGTAACAAAGACATGCAATTACACCAAGTAACAAAGACACGCACTTACACCAAGTAACAAAGACACGCACTTACACCAAGTAACAAAGACACGCACTTACACCAAGTAACACATACATACACTGACACCAAGTAACAAAGACATGCACTGATACCCAGGAACACAGACACACACTTACACCAAGTAACACAGACGTACACTGACACCAAGTAACAAAGACATACACTGACACCAAGTAACAAAGACATACACTGACACCAAGTAACCAAGACATACACTTTCACCAAGTAACAAAGACACACACTTACACCAAGTAACACAGACATACACTGACACCAAGTAACAAATACACACAATTACACTAAATAACAAAGACATACACTTACACCAAGTATTTTGACATGCACTGACACCAAGTAACCAAGACATACACTGATACCCAGAAACACAGACACACACTTACACCCAGTAACACAGACACACACGGACACCAAGTAACAAAGACACACACTTGCACCAAGTAACAAAGACATACACTCATACCCAGTAACACAGACACACACTGACCCCAAGTAACAAAGACAGACACTGATACACAGTAACACAGACACACTTACACCAAGTAACAAAGACATACACTGATACCCAGTAACACAGACACACACGTACATCAAGTAACAAAGACATACACTGACACCCAGTAACACAAACAAACATAATGACACCCAGTAACACAGACTCACACTGACACCAAGTAACACAGACATACACTGACACCAAGTAACAAAGACATACACTCATACCCAGTAACACAGACACACACTGACCCCAAGTAACAAAGACAGACACTGATACACAGTAACACAGACACACTTACACCAAGTAACAAAGACATACACTGATACCCAGTAACACAGACACACACGTACATCAAGTAACAAAGACATACACTGACACCCAGTAACAACGACATACAGTGACACCCAGTAACAAAGGCATACACCGACACCCATTAACACACACACTGACACCCAGTTCGAAACTCACACTGACCCCCAGTAACACAGACACACACTGACCCCAATTAACAAAGACACACACTGACACCATGTAACACAGAATTACACTGACACCAAGTAATAAAGAAATACATTGACACCAAGTCACAAAGACAGACACTGATACCCAGTAACACAGACACACACTTACACCAAGTAACAAAGACATACACTGACACCAAGTAACAAAGACATACATTGACACCAAGTCACAAAAACAGACACTGACATCCAGTAACGAAGACATACACTTACACCAAGTCACAAAGACATACACTGACACCAAGTAACACAGACACACACTTACAACAAGTAACAAAGACACACACTGACACCAAGTCACAAAGACATACACTGACACCCAGTAACAAAGACATACACTGACACCCAGTAACAAAGACATACACTGACACCAATTAACACAGACATACACTGACACCAAGTCACAAAAACAGACACTGACACCCAGTAACGAAGACATACACTGACACCAATCACAAAGACATACACTGACACCAAGTAACACAGACACACACTTACACCCAGTAACACAGACACACACGTCCACCAAGTAACACAAACAAACATAATGACACCCAGTAACACAGACACACACTTATACCAAGTAACACAGACATACACTGACACCAAGTAACAAAGACATACACTGATACCCAGTAACACAGACACACACTGACACCAATCACAAAGACATACACTGACACCAAGTAACACAGACACACACTTGCACCAAGTAACAGACACACACTGACACCCAGTAACACAAGCAAACATAATGACACCCAGTAACACAGACACACACTTATACCAAGTAACACAGACATACACTGACACCAAGTAACAAAGACAGACACTGATACACAGTAACACAGACACACACTTACACCAAGTAACAAAGACATACACTGATACCCAGTAACACAGACACACACGTACATCAAGTAACAAAGACATACACTGACACCCAGTAACAACGACATACAGTGACACCCAGTAACAAAGGCATACACCGACACCCATTAACACAAACACTGACACCCAGTTCGAAACTCACACTGACTCGCAGTAACACAGACACACACTTACACCAAGTAACACAGACATACACTGACACCAAGTAACAAAGACATACACTGACACCAAGTAACAAAGACATACACTGACACCAAGTCACAAAAACAGACACTGACACCCAGTAACGAAGACATACACTGACACCAAGTCACAAAGACATACACTGACAAGAAGTAACACAGACACACACTTACACCAAGTAACAAAGACATACACTGACACCAAGTTACAAAGACATACACTGACACCCAGTAACAAAGACATACACTGACACCAATTAACACAGACATACACTGACACCAAGTAACAAAGACTTACAATTACACCAAGTAACAAAGACACACACTTACACCAAGTAACACAGACATACACTGAAACCGAGTAACAAAGACATACACTGTTACCCAGTAACACAGACACACACGTCCACCAAGTAACAAAGACATACACTGTTACCCAATAGCACAGACACACACTTACACCAAGTAACTAAGACATACACTGACACCAATAACAAAGACATACAATTACAACAAGTAACAAAGACACACACTTACACCAAGTAACACAGACATACTCTGACACCAAGTAACAAAGACATACACTGTTACCCAGTAGCACAGACACACACTGACACCAAGTAACATAGACACACATTTACACAAAGTATCAAAGACATACACTGACACCAAGTAACAAAGACATACACCTACACCCAGTAACAGACATACAATTACACCAAGTAACAAAGACATGCAATTACACCAAGTAACAAAGACACGCACTTACACCAAGTAACAAAGACACGCATTTACACCAAGTAACACATACATACACTGACACCAAGTAACAAAGACATGCACTAATACCCAGGAACACAGACACACACTTACACCAAGTAACACAGACGTTCACTGACACCAAGTAACAAAGACATACACTGACACCAAGTAACAAAGACATACACTGACACCAAGTAACAAAGACGTACACTGACACCCAGTAACCAAGACATACACTTACACCAAGTAACACAGACATACACTGACACCAAGTAACAAATACACACAATTACACTAAGTAACAAAGACATACACTTACACCAAGTATTTTGTCATGCACTGACACCAAGTAACCAAGACATACACTGATACCCAGTAACAAAGTCATACACTGACACTAAGTAACAAGGACATACACTGTTATCCAGTAACACAGACACACACTTACACCAAGTAACAAAGACATACACTGATACAACGTAACACAGACACACACTTACACCAAGTAACACAGACACACACTTACACCAAGTAACACAGACACACACTTGCACCAAGTAACAAAGACATACACTGACACCAAGTAACAAAGACATACACTGGCACCAAGTAACAAAGACATACACTGACACCAAGTAACAAAGACATACACTTACACCCAGTAACACAGACATACACTGACATCAAGTAACAAAGACATGCTGTTACACCAAGCAACAAAGACACACAATTACACCAAGTAACAAAGACATAAACTTACACCAAGTATTTTGACATGCACTGAAACCAAGTAACAAAGACATACACTGATATCCAGTAACAAACACTGATACACAGGAACAAAGACATACACTGACACCCAGGAACACAGACACACACTGACACCAAGTAACAAAGACACACACTGACACCAAGTAACAAAGACACACACTGACACCAAGTAACAAAGACATACACTGACACCAAGTAACAAAGAAACACACATTCACCAAGTAACAAAGACACACACTTACACCAAGTAACACAGACATACACTGATACCAAGTAACAAAGACAGACAATTACACCAAGTAACAAAGACATACACTTACACCAAGTATTTTGACATACACTGACACCAAGTAACAAAGACATACACTGATACCCAGTAACACAGACACACACTTACACCAAGTAACAAAGACACACACTGACACCAAGTAACAAAGACATACACTGATACCCAGTAACACAGACACACACTTACACCAAGTAACAGAGACATACACTGCCACAAAGTAACAAAGACATACACTGACACCAAGTAACAAAGACATACACTGACACCAAGTCACAAAAACAGACACTGACACCCAGGAACGAAGACATACACAGACACCAATCACAAAGACATACACTGACACCAAGTAACACAGACACACACTTACACCAAGTAACAAAGACATACACTGACACCAAGTCACAAAGACATACACTGACACCCACTAACAAAGACATACACTGACACCAATTAACACACACATACACTGACACCAAGTAACAAAGACTTACAATTACACCAAGTAACAAAGACACACACTTACACCAAGTAACAAAGACATACACTGTTACCCAGTAACACAGACACACACTTCCACCAAGTAACTAAGACATACACTGACACCAATAACAAAGACATACAATTACAACAAGTAACAAAGACACACACTTACACCAAGTAACACAGACATACACTGTTACCCAGTAGCACAGACACACACTTACACCAAGTAACACAGACACACATTTACACAAAGTAACAAAGACATGCACTGACACCAAGTAACAAAGACATACACCTACACCCAGTAACACAGACATACAATTACACCAAGTAACAAAGACATGCAATTACACCAAGTAACAAAGACACGCACTTACACCAAGTAACAAAGACACGCACTTACACCAAGTAACAAAGACACGCACTTACACCAAGTAACACATACATACACTGACACCAAGTAACAAAGACATGCACTGATACCCAGGAACACAGACACACACTTACACCAAGTAACACAGACGTACACTGACACCAAGTAACAAAGACATACACTGACACCAATAACAAAGACATACAATTACAACAAGTAACAAAGACACACGCTTACACCAAGTAACACAGACATACTCTGACACCAAGTAACAAAGACATACACTGTTACCCACGAAGCACAGACACACACTGACACCAAGTAACATAGACACACATTTACACAAAGTATCAAAGACATACACTGACACCAAGTAACAAAGACATACACCTACACCCAGTAACAGACATACAATTACACCAAGTAACAAAGACATGCAATTACACCAAGTAACAAAGACACGCACTTACACCAAGTAACAAAGACACGCACTTACACCAAGTAACACATACATACACTGACACCAAGTAACAAAGACATGCACTGATACCCAGGAACACAGACACACACTTACACCAAGTAACACAGACGTTCACTGACACCAAGTAACAAAGACATACACTGACACCAAGTAACAAAGACATACACTGACACCAAGTAACAAAGACGTACACTGACACCCAGTAACCAAGACATACACTTACACCAAGTAACACAGACATACACTGACACCAAGTAACAAATACACACAATTACACTAAGTAACAAAGACATACACTTACACCAAGTATTTTGTCATGCACTGACACCAAGTAACCAAGACATACACTGATACCCAGTAACAAAGTCATACACTGACACTAAGTAACAAGGACATACACTGTTATCCAGTAACACAGACACACACTTACACCAAGTAACAAAGACATACACTGATACAACGTAACACAGACACACACTTACACCAAGTAACACAGACACACACTTACACCAAGTCACAAAAACAGACACTGACACCCAGGAACGAAGACATACACAGACACCAATCACAAAGACATACACTGACACCAAGTAACACAGACACACACTTACACCAAGTAACAAAGACATACACTGACACCAAGTCACAAAGACATACACTGACACCCAGTAACAAAGACATACACTGACACCAATTAACACACACATACACTGATACCAAGTAACAAAGACTTACAATTACACCAAGTAACAAAGACACACTCTTACACCAAGTAACAAAGACATACACTGTTACCCAGTAACACAGACACACACTTCCACCAAGTAACTAAGACATACACTGACACCAATAACAAAGACATACAATTACAACAAGTAACAAAGACACACACTTACACCAAGTAACACAGACATACACTGTTACCCAGTAGCACAGACACACACTTACACCAAGTAACACAGACACACATTTACACAAAGTAACAAAGACATGCACTGACACCAAGTAACAAAGACATACACCTACACCCAGTAACACAGACATACAATTACACCAAGTAACAAAGACATGCAATTACACCAAGTAACAAAGACACGCACTTACACCAAGTAACAAAGACACGCACTTACACCAAGTAACAAAGACACGCACTTACACCAAGTAACAAAGACACGCACTTACACCAAGTAACAAAGACACGCACTTACACCAAGTAACAAAGACACGCACTTACACCAAGTAACACATACATACACTGACACCAAGTAACAAAGACATGCACTGATACCCAGGAACACAGACACACACTTACACCAAGTAACACAGACGTACACTGACACCAAGTAACAAAGACATACACTGACACCAAGTAACAAAGACATACACTGACACCAAGTAACCAAGACATACACTTTCACCAAGTAACAAAGACACACACTTACACCAAGTAACACAGACATACACTGACACCAAGTAACAAATACACACAATTACACTAAATAACAAAGACATACACTTACACCAAGTATTTTGACATGCACTGACACCAAGTAAGCAAGACATACACTGATACCCAGAAACACAGACACACACTTACACCCAGTAACACAGACACACACGGACACCAAGTAACAAAGACACACACTTGCACGAAGTAACAGACACACACTGACACCCAGTAACACAAACAAACATAATGACACCCAGTAACACAGACACACACTGACACCAAGTAACACAGACATACAGTGACACCAAGTAACAAAGACATACACTGATACCCAGTAACACAGACACACACTGACACCAAGTAACAAAGACAGACACTGATACACAGTAACACAGACACACTTACACCAAGTAACAAAGACATACACTGATACCCAGTAACACAGACACACACGTACATCAAGTAACAAAGACATACACTGACACCCAGTAACAACGACATACAGTGACACCCAGTAACAAAGGCATACACCGACACCCATTAACACACACACTGACACCCAGTTCGAAACTCACACTGACCCCCAGTAACACAGACACACACTGACCCCAAGTAACAAAGACACACACTGACACCATGTAACACAGAATTACACTGACACCAAGTAATAAAGAAATACATTGACACCAAGTCACAAAGACAGACACTGATACCCAGTAACACAGACACACACTTACACCAAGTAACAAAGACATACACTGACACCAAGTAACAAAGACATACACTGACACCAAGTCACAAAAACAGACACTGACACCCAGTAACGAAGACATACACTGACACCAAGTCACAAAGACATACACTGACACCAAGTAACACAGACACACACTTACACCAAGTAACAAAGACATACACTGACACCAAGTCACAAAGACATACACTGACACCCAGTAACAAAGACATACACTGACACACAGTAACAAAGACATACACTGACACCAATTAACACAGACATACACTGACACCAAGTAACAAAGACTTACAATTACACCAAGTAACAAAGACACACACTTACACCAAGTAACACAGACATACACTGAAACCGAGTAACAAAGACATACACTGTTACCCAGTAACACAGACACACACGTCCACCAAGTAACAAAGACATACACTGTTACCCAATAGCACAGACACACACTTACACCAAGTAACTAAGACATGCATTGACACCAATAACAAAGACATACAATTACAACAAGTAACGAAGACACACACTTACACCAAGTAACACAGACATACTCTGACACCAAGTAACAAAGACATACACTGTTACCCAGTAGCACAGACACACACTGACACCAAGTAACATAGACACACATTTACACAAAGTATCAAAGACATACACTGACACCAAGTAACAAAGACATACACCTACACCCAGTAACAGACATACAATTACACCAAGTAACAAAGACACGCACTTACACCAAGTAACAAAGACACGCACTTACACCAAGTAACAAAGACACGCACTTACACCAAGTAACAAAGACGTACACTGACACCCAGTAACCAAGACATACACTTACACCAAGTAACACAGACATACACTGACACCAAGTAACAAATACACACAATTAAACTAAGTAACAAAGACATACACTTACACCAAGTATTTTGTCATGCACTGACACCAAGTAACCAAGACATACACTGATACCCAGTAACACAGACACACACTTACACCCAGCAACACAGACACACACGTACACCAAGTAACAGACACACACTGACACCCAGTAACACAAACAAACATAATGACACCCAGTAACACAGACACACACTTACACCAAGTAACACAGACATACACTGACACCAAGTAACAAAGACACACACTGACACCAAGCAACAAAGACAGACACTGATACACAGTAACAGAGACACACACTTACACCAAGTAACAAAGACATACACTGATACCCAGTAACGCAGACACACACGGACATCAAGTCACAAAGACATACACTGACACCCAGTGACAACGACATAGTGACACCCAGTAACAAAGGCATACACCGACACCCATTAACACACACACTGACACCCAGTTCGAAACTCACACTGACCCCCAGTAACACAGAAACACACTGACCCCCAGTAACAAAGACAGGCACTTACACCAAGTAACAAAGACACGCACTTACACCAAGTAACAAAGACACACACTTACACCAAGTAACACATACATACACTGACACCAAGTAACAAAGACATGCACTGATACCCAGGAACACAGACACACACTTACACCAAGTAACACAGACGTTCACTGACACCAAGTAACAAAGACATACACTGACACCAAGTAACAAAGACGTACACTGACACCCAGTAACCAAGACATACACTTACACCAAGTAACACAGACATACACTGACACCAAGTAACAAATACACACAATTACACTAAGTAACAAAGACATACACTTACACCAAGTATTTTGTCATGCACTGACACCAAGTAACCAAGACATACACTGATACCCAGTAACACAGACACAGACTTACACCCAGTAACACAGACACACACTTGCACCAAGTAACAGACACACACCGACACCCAGTAACACAAACAAACATAATGACACCCAGTAACACAGACACACACTTACACCAAGTAACACAGACATACACTGACACCAAGTAACAAAGACAGACACTGATACACAGTAACAGAGACACACACTTACACCAAGTAACAAAGACATACACTGATACCCAGTAACGCAGACACACACGGACATCAAGTCACAAAGACATACACTGACACCCAGTAACAACGACATAGTGACACCCAGTAACAAAGGCATACACCGACACCCATTAACACACACACTGACCCCCAGTTCGAAACTCACACTGACCCCCAGTAACACAGAAACACACTGGCCCCCAGTAACAAAGACACACACTGACACCATGTAACACAGAATTACACTGACACCAGGTGATAAAGACATACATTGACACCAAGTCAGAAACACATACACTGACACCAAGTAACAAAGACATACACTTACACCAAGTAACAAAGACATACACTGATACCCAGTAACACAGACACACACTTACACCAAGTAACAAAGACATACACTGACACCCAGTAGCAAAGACACACACTGACACCATGTAACACAGAAATACACTGACACCAAGTATCAAAGACATACACTGACACCCAGTAACACAGACACACACTTACACCAAGTAACAAAGACATACACTGACACCAAGTAACAAAGACATACCCTGATACCCAGTAACACAGACACACACTTACACCAAGTAACACAGACATACACTGACACCAAGTAACAAAGACATACACTGACACCAAGTAACAAAGTCATACACTGACACTAAGTAACAAGGACATACACTGTTATCCAGTAACACAGACACACACTTACACCAAGTAACAAAGACATACACTGATACAACGTAACACAGACACACACTTACACCAAGTAACACAGACACACACTTACACCAAGTAACACAGACACACACTTGCACCAAGTAACAAAGACATACACTGACACCAAGTAACAAAGACATACACTGGCACCAAGTAACAAAGACATACACTGACACCAAGTAACAAAGACATACACTTACACCCAGTAACACAGACATACACTGACATCAAGTAACAAAGACATGCTGTTACACCAAGCAACAAAGACACACAATTACACCAAGTAACAAAGACATAAACTTACACCAAGTATTTTGACATACACTGAAACCAAGTAACAAAGACATACACTGATATCCAGTAACAAACACTGATACACAGGAACAAAGACATACACTGACACCCAGGAACACAGACACACACTGACACCAAGGAACAAAGACACACACTGACACCAAGTAACAAAGACACACACTTACACCAAGTAACAAAGACATACACTGACACCAAGTAACAAAGAAACACACATTCACCAAGTAACAAAGACACACACTTACACCAAGTAACACAGACATACACTGACACCAAGTAACAAAGACAGACAATTACACCAAGTAACAAAGACATACACTTACACCAAGTATTTTGACATACACTGACACCAAGTAACAAAGACATACACTGATACCCAGTAACACAGACACACACTTACACCAAGTAACAAAGACACACACTGACACCAAGTAACAAAGACATACACTGATACCCAGTAACACAGACACACACTTACACCAAGTAACAGAGACATACACTGACACAAAGTAACAAAGACATACACTGACACCAAGTAACAAAGACATACACTGACACCAAGTCACAAAAACAGACACTGACACCCAGGAACGAAGACATACACTGACACCAAGTCACAAAGACATACACTGACACCCAGTAACAAAGACATACACTGACACCAATTAACACACACATACACTGACACCAAGTAACAAAGACTTACCATTACACCAAGTAACAAAGACACACACTTACACCAAGTAACAAAGACATACACTGTTACCCAGTAACACAGACACACACTTCCACCAAGTAACTAAGACATACACTGACACCAATAACAAAGACATACAATTACAACAAGTAACAAAGACACACACTTACACCAAGTAACACAGACATACACTGTTACCCAGTAGCACAGACACACACTTACACCAAGTAACACAGACACACATTTACACAAAGTAACAAAGACATACACTGACACCAAGTAACAAAGACATACACCTACACCCAGTAACACAGACATACAATTACACCAAGTAACAAAGACATGCAATTACACCAAGTAACAAAGACACGCACTTACACCAAGTAACAAAGACACGCACTTACACCAAGTAACAAAGACACGCACTTACACCAAGTAACACATACATACACTGACACCAAGTAACTAAGACATGCACTGATACCCAGGAACACAGACACACACTTACACCAAGTAACACAGACGTACATTGACACCAAGTAACAAAGACATACACTGACACCAAGTAACAAAGACATACACTGACACCAAGTAACCAAGACATACACTTTCACCAAGTAACAAAGACACACACTTACACCAAGTAACACAGACATACACTGACACCAAGTAACAAATACACACAATTACACTAAGTAACAAAGACATACACTTACACCAAGTATTTTGACATGCACTGACACCAAGTAACCAAGACATACACTGATACCCAGTAACACAGACACACACTTACACCCAGTAACACAGACACACACGGACACCAAGTAACAAAGACACACACTTGCACCAAGTAACAGACACACACTGACACCCAGTAACACAAACAAACATAATGACACCCAGTAACACAGACACACACTGACACCAAGTAACACAGACATACACTGACACCAAGTAACAAAGACATACACTGATACCCAGTAACACAGACACACACTGACACCAAGTAACAAAGACAGACACTGATACACAGTAACACAGACAATCTTACACCAAGTAACAAAGACATACACTGATACCCAGTAACACAGACACACACGTATATCAAGTAACAAAGACATACACTGACACCCAGTAACAACGACATACAGTGACACCCAGTAACAAAGGCATACACCGACACCCATTAACACACACACTGACACCCAGTTCGAAACTCACACTGACCCCCAGTAACACAGACAAACACTGACCCCAAGTAACAAAGTCACACACTGACACCATGTAACACAGAATTACACTGAAACCAAGTAATAAAGAATTACATTGACAACAAGTCACAAAGACATACACTGATACCCAGTAACACAGACACACACTTACACCAAGTAACAAAGACATACACTGACACCCAGTAGCAAAGACACACACTGACACCATGTAACACAGAAATACACTGACACCAAGTAACAAAGACATTCACTGACACCAAGTAACAAAGACATACACTGATACCCAGTAACACAGACACACAATTACTCCAAGAAACACAGACATACACTGACACCATGTAACAAAGACATACACTGACACCAAGTAACAAAGTCATACACTGACACTAAGTAACAAAGACAGACACTGATACCAAGTAACACAGACACACACTTACAACAAGTAACACAGACAAACACTTGCACCAAGTAACAAAGACATACACTGATACAAAGTTACAAAGACAGACACTGATACCAAGTAACACAGACACACACTTACAACAAGTAACAAAGACACACACTTACACCAAGTAACACAGACATACACTGTTACCCAGTAGCACAGACACACACTTACACCAAGTAACACAGACGTACACTGACACCAAGTAACAAAGACATACACTGACACCAAGTAACAAAGACATACACTGACACCAAGTAACCAAGACATACACTTTCACCAAGTAACAAAGACACACACTTACACCAAGTAACACAGACATACACTGACACCAAGTAACAAATACACACAATTACACTAAATAACAAAGACATACACTTACACCAAGTATTTTGACATGCACTGACACCAAGTAACCAAGACATACACTGATACCCAGTAACACAGACACACACTTACACCCAGTAACACAGACACACACGGACACCAAGTAACAAAGACACACACTTGCACCAAGTAACAGACACACACTGACACCCAGTAACACAAACAAACATAATGACACCCAGTAACACAGACACACACTGACACCAAGTAACACAGACATACACTGACACCAAGTAACAAAGACATACACTGATACCCAGTAACACAGACACACACTGAAACCAAGTAACAAAGACAGACACTGATACACAGTAACACAGACACACTTACACCAAGTAACAAAGACATACACTGATACCCAGTAACACAGACACACACGTACATCAAGTAACAAAGACATACACTGACACCCAGTAACAACGACATACAGTGACACCCAGTAACAAAGGCATACACCGACACCCATTAACACACACACTGACACCCAGTTCGAAACTCACACTGACCCCCAGTAACACAGACACACACTGAAACCCAAGTAACAAAGACACACACTGACACCATGTAACACAGAATTACACTGACACCAAGTAATAAAGAAATACATTGACACCAAGTCACAAAGACATACACTGATACCCAGTAACACAGACACACACTTACACCAAGTAACAAAGACATACACTGACACCCAGTAGCAAAGACACACACTGACACCATGTAACACAGAAATACACTGACATCAAGTAACAAAGACATACACTGACACCAAGTAACAAAGACATACACTGATACCCAGTAACAAAGACAGATACTGATACCAAGTAACACAGCCACACACTTACAACAAGTAACACAGACACACACTTACACCAAGTAACAAAGACATACACCGATACAAAGTAACACAGACACACACTTACACCAAGTAACACAGACATACTCTGACATCAAGTAACAAGGACATACACTGTTACCCAGTAACAGACACACACTTACACCAAGTAACAAAGACATACCCTGATACAAAGTAACACAGACACACACTTACACCAAGTAACACAGACACACACTTACACCAAGTAACACAGACATACACTGACACCAAGTAACAAAGACATACACTGACACCAAGTCACAAAAACAGACACTGACACCCAGTAACGAAGACATACACTGACACCAAGTCACAAAGACATACACTGACACCAAGTAACACAGACACGCACTTACACCAAGTAACAAAGACATACACTGACACCAAGTCACAAAGACATACACTGACACCCAGTAACAAAGACATACACTGACACCAATTAACACAGACATACACTGACACCAAGTAACAAAGACTTACAATTACACCAAGTAACAAAGACACACACTTACACCAAGTAACACAGACATACACTGAAACCGAGTAACAAAGACATACACTGTTACCCAGTAGCACAGACACACACTTCCACCAAGTAACAAAGACATACACTGTTACCCAGTAGCACAGACACACACTTACACCAAGTAACTAAGACATACACTGACACCAATAACAAAGACATACAATTACAACAAGTAACAAAGACATACACTGTTACCCAGTAGCACAGACACACACTTACACCAAGTAACATAGACACACATTTACACAAAGTAACAAAGAGATACACTGACACCAAGTAACAAAGACATACACCTACACTCAGTAACAGACAGACAATTACACCAAGTAACAAAGACATGCAATTACACCAAGTAACAAAGACACGCACAGACACCAAGTAACAAAGACATAAACTGACACCAAGTCACAAAGACATACACTGACACCCAGTAACAAAGACAAACACCTACACCCAGTAACAGACATACAATTACACCAAGTAACAAAGACATGCAATTACACCAAGTAACAAAGACACACACTTGCACCAAGGAACAGACACACACTGACCCCAAGTAACAAAGACACACACTGACACCATGTAACACGGAATTACACTGACACCAAGTAATAAAGAAATACATTGACACCAAGTCACAACGACATACACTGATACCCAGTAACACAGACACACACTTACACCAAGTAACAAAGACATACACTGACACCCAGTAGCAAAGACACACACTGACACCATGTAACACAGAAATACACTGACACCAAGTAACAAAGGCATACACTGACACCAAGTAACAAAGACATACACTGATACCCAGTAACACAGACACACACTTACACCAAGAAACACAGACATACACTGACACCATGTAACAAAGACATACACTGACACTAAGTAACAAAGACAGACACTGATACCAAGTAACACAGACACACACTTACAACAAGTAACACGGACACACACTTACACCAAGTAACAAAGACATACACTGATACAAAGTAACACAGACACACACTTACACCAAGTAACACAGACATACTCTGACATCAAGTAACAAGGACATACACTGTTACCCAGTAACAGACACACACTTACACCAAGTAACAAAGACATACCCTGATACAAAGTAACACAGACACACACTTACACCAAGTAACACAGACACACACTTACACCAAGTAACAAAGACATACACTGACACCAAGTAACAAAGACATACACTGACACCAAGTAACAAAGACATACACTGATACCCAGTAACACAGACACACACTTACACCAAGTAACACAGACATACACTGACACCAAGTAACAAAGACATACACTGACACCAAGTCACAAAAAGACACTGACACCCAGTAACGAAGACATACACTGACACCAAGTCACAAAGACATACACTGACACCAAGTCACAAAGACACACACTTACACCAAGTAACAAAGACATACACTGACACCAAGTCACAAAGAAATTCACTGACACCCAGTAACAAAGACATACACTGACACCCAGTAACAAAGACATACACTGACACCAATTAACACAGACATACACTGACAAAAAGTAACAAAGACTTACAATTACACCAAGTAACAAAGACACACACTTACACCAAGTAACACAGACATACACTGAAACCGAGTAACAAAGACATACACTGTTACCCAGTAACACAGACACACACTTCCACCAAGTAACAAAGACATACACTGTTACCCAGTAGCACAGACACACACTTACACCAAGTAACTAAGACATACACAGACACCAATAACAAAGACATACAATTACAACAAGTAACAAAGACACACACTTACACCAAGTAACACAGACATACTCTGACACCAAGTAGCAAAGACATACACTGTTACCCAGTAGCACAGACACAAAAATACACCAAGTAACATAGACACACATTTACACAAAGTAACAAAGACATACACTGACACCAAGTAACAAAGACATACACCTACACCCAGAAACTGACATACAATTACACCAAGTAACAAAGACATGCAATTACACCAAGTAACAAAGACACGCACATACACCAAGTAACAAAGACATACACTGACACCAAGTCACAAAGACATACACTGACACCCAGTAACAAAGACAAACACCTACACCCAGTAACAGACATACAATTACACCAAGTAACAAAGACATGCAATTACACCAAGTAACAAAGACACACACTTGCACCAAGGAACAGACACACACTGACACCCAGTAACACAAACAAACATAATGACTCCCAGTAACACAGACACACACTTCCACCAAGTAACACAGACATACACTGACACCAAGTAACAAAGACAGACACTGATACACAGTAACAGAGACACACACTTACACCAAGTAACAAAGACATGCACTGATACCCAGTAACACAGACACACACGGACATCAAGTAACAAAGACATACACGGACACCCATTAACACACACACTGACACCCAGTTCGAAACTCACACTGACCCCCAGTAACACAGACACACACTGACCCCCAGTAACAAAGACACACACTGACACCATGTAACACAGAGTTACACTGACACCAAGTAATAAAGACATACATTGACACCAAGTCACAAACACATACACTGACACCAAGTAACAAAGACATACACTTACACCAAGTAACAAAGACATACACTGATACCCAGTAACACAGACACACACTTACACCAAGTAACAAAGACTTACACTGACACCCAGTAGCAAAGACACACACTGACACCATGTAACACAGAAATACACTGACACCAAGTAACAAAGAGATACACTGACACCCAGTAACACAGACACACACTTACACCAAGTAACAAAGACATACACTGACACCAAGTAACAAAGACATACACTGACACCAAGTAACAAAGACATACACTGATACCCAGTAACACAGACACACACTTACACCAAGTAACACAGACATACACTGACACCAAGTAACAAAGACATACACTGACACCAAGTAACAAAGTCATACACTGACACTAAGTAGCAAGGACATACACTGTTACCCAGTAACACAGACACACACTTACACCTAGTAACAAAGACATACACTGATACAAAGTAACACAGACACACACTTACACCAAGTAACACAGACACACACTTACACCAGGTAACACAGACACACACTTGCACCAAGTAACAAAGACATACACTGACACCAAGTATCTAAGACATACACTGACACCAAGTAACAAAGACTTACAATTACACCAAGTAACAAAGACACACACTTACACCAAGTAACACAGACATACACTGACACCAAGTAACAAAGACATACACTGTTACCCAGTAACACAGACACACACTTACACCAAGTAACAAAGACACACACTGACACCAAGTCACAAGGACACACACTTACACCAAGTAACACAGACACACACTGACACCCAGTAACACAAACAAACATACTGACACCCAGTAACACAGACACACACTGACACCAAGTAACAAGACAGACACTGACACCCAGTAACACAGACACACACTAACACCAGGTAACACAGACATACAGTGACACCAAGTAACAAAGACATACACTGATGCCCAGTAACAAAGACAGACACTGATACCCAGTAACACAGACACAAACTTACACCAAGTAACAAAGACATACACTGACACCCAGTAACAAAGACATACACTGACACCCAGTAACAAAGACATACACTGGCACCCAGTAACAAAGACATACACTGATACCCAGTAACACAGACGCACACTTCCACCAAGTAACACAGACATACACTGACACCAATTAACAAAGACATACAATGACACCAAGTAACAAAGTCATACACTGACACTCAGTAACAAATACATACACTGACACCAAGTCACAAAGACATACACTGAGACCAAGTAACAAAGTCATACTCTGACACTCAGTAACAAAGACACACACTGTCACCAAGTCACAAAGACACACTGACACCAAGTAACACAGACACACACTTACACCAAGTAAGAAAAACATACACTGACACCAAGTCACAAAGACATACACTGACACCAAGTCACTAAGACCGACACTGACACCCAGTAACAAAGACATACACTTACACCAAGTAACACAGACATACACTGATACCAAGTAACACAGACATACACTGACACCAAGTAACAAAGACATACACTGTTACCCAGGAACACAGACACACACTTACACCAAGTAACAAAGACACACACTTACACCAAGTAACAAAGACATACACTCACACCAAGTAACAAAGAAACACACATTCACCAAGTAACAAAGACACACACTTGCACCAAGTAACACAGACATACACTGACACCAAGTAACAAAGACAGACAATTACACCAAGTAACAAAGACATACACTTACACCAAGTATTTTGACATACACTGACACCAAGTAACACAGACATACACTGACACAAAGTAACAAAGACATACACTGTTACCCAGGAACACAGACACACACTTACACCAAGTAACAAAGACATACACTGATACCCAGTAACACAGACACACACTTGCACCAAGTAACAAAGACACACACTGACACCAAGACACAAAGACACACACTTACACCAAGTAACACAGACACACACTGACACCCAGTAACTCAAACAAACACACTGACACCCAGTAACACAGACACACACTGACACCAAGTAACAAGACATACACTGACACCCAGTAACACAGACACACACTAACACCAGGTAACACAGACATACAGTGACACCAAGTAACAAAGACATACACTGATGCCCAGTAACAAAGACGGACACTGATACCCAGTAACACAGACACAAACTTACACCAAGTAACAAAGACATACACTGACACCCAGTAACAAAGACATACACTGACACCCAGTAACAAAGACATACACTGGCACACAGTAACAAAGACATACACTGACACCAAGTCACAAAGACATACACTGACACCAAGTCACAAAGACCTACACTGACACCCAGTAACAAAGACATACACTTACACCAAGTAACACAGACACAAACTTACACCAAGTAACAAAGACATACACTGACACCCAGTAACAAAGACATACACTGACACCCAGTAACAAAGACATACACTGGCACCAATTAACAAAGACATACAATGACACCAAGTAACAAAGTCATACACTGACACTCAGTAACAAATACATACACTGACACCAAGTCACAAAGACATACACTGAGACCAAGTAACAAAGTCATACTCTGACACTCAGTAACAAAGACACACACTGTCACCAAGTAACACAGACACACACTTACACCAAGTAACAAAAACATACACTGACACCAAGTCACAAAGACATACACTGACACCAAGTCACAAAGACCTACACTGACACCCAGTAACAAAGACATACACTTTCACCAAGTAACACAGACATACACTGACACCAAGTAACAAAGACTTACAATTACACCAAGTAACAAGGACACACACTTACACCAAGTAACACAGACATACACTGACACCAAGTAACACAGACACACTCTTACACCAAGTAACAAAGACATACACTGACACCAAGTAACAAAGACATACACTTACACCCAGTAACACAGACACAAACTTACACCAAGTAACAAAGACATACACTGAAACCCAGTAACACAGCCACACACTTACACCAAGTAACAGAGACCTACACTGATACAATGTAACACAGACACACACTTACACCAAGTAACACAGACACACTCTTACACCAAGTAACAAAGACATACACTGACACCAAGTAACAAAGACATACACTTACACCCAGTAACACAGACACAAACATACACCAAGTAACAAAGACATACTCTGACACCCAGTAACAAAGACATACACTGGCACCCAGTAACAAAGACATACACTGGCACCCAGTAACACAGGCACAGTTACACCAAGTAACAAAGACACACACTTACACCAAGTAACAAAGACATACACTTTCACCAAGTAACAAAGACATACACTGACACACAGTAACAAAGACATACACTGACACCCATTAACACAGACACACACGGACACCCAGTTAGAAACACACACTGACACCAAGTAGCACAGACAAACATTGACACCAAGTAATAAAGACATACACTGACACCAAGTATGAAAGACATACACTGACACCAAGTAACAAAGACATACACTGATACCCAGTAACACAAACGCACACTTCCACCATGTAACACAGACATACACTGACACCAATTAACAAAGGCATACAATGACACAAGTAACAAAGTCATACACTGACACTCAGTAACAAAGACATACGCTGACACCAAGTCACAAAGACATACACTGAGACCAAGTAACAAAGTCATACTCTGACACTCAGTAACAAAGACACACACTGTCACCAAGTCACAAAGACACACTGACACCAAGTAACACAGACACACACTTACACCAAGTAACAAAAACATACACTGACACCAAGTCACAAAGACCTACACAGACACCAAGTCACAAAGACCTACACTGACACCCAGTAACAAAGACATAAACTTACACCAAGTAACACAGACATACACTGACACCAAGTAACAAAGACATACACTGACACCAAGTAACAAAGACATACACTTACACGCAGTAACACAGACATACACTTACACCAAGTAACAAAGACACACACTTACACCAAGTAACAAAGACAGACAATTACACCAAGTAACAAAGACACACACTGACACCAAGTCACAAAGACATAAACTGATACCAAGTCACAAAGACATACACTGATGCCCAGGAACACAGACACACACTGACACCAAGTAACAAAGACATACACTGACACCAAGTAACAAAGACATACACTTACACCAAGTAACAAAGACACACACTTACACCAAGTAACAAAGACACACACTTACACCAAATAACAAAGACACACACTTACCCCAAGTAACACAGACATACACTGACACCAAGTAACAAAGACAGACAATTACACCAAGTAACAAAGACATACACTTCCACCAAGTGTTTTGACATACTCTGACACCAAGTAACAATTACATGCACTGACACCAAGTACCAAAGACACACACTGACACCCAGTAAAAAAGACATTCACTGACACCATGTCACAAAGACATACACTGATACCAAGTCACAAAGACATACACTGATGCCCAGTAACAAAGACACACACTTACACCAAGTAACACAGACATACACTGACAACAAGTAACAAAGGCATACACTTACACCAAGTATTGTGACAGACACTGACACCAAGTAACAAAGACATACACTGATACCCAGTAACGCAGACACACACTTACACCCAGTAAAAAAGACATACACGTACACCAAGTAACAAAGACATACACTGACACCAAGTAACAAAGACATACACTGATACCCAGTAACACAGACACACACTGACGCCAAGTAACAAAGGCACACACTGACGCCAAGTAACAAAGACACACACTTACACCAAGTAACACAGACATACACTGACACAAAGTAACAAAGACAGACAATTACACCAAGTTACAAAGACATACACCTCCACCAGGTATTTGAACATACACTGACACCAAGTAAGAATGACATACACTGATACCCAGTAACACAGACACACACGTACCCCAAGTAACAAAGACATACAATGACACCAAGTCACAAAGACACACACTGACACCCAGTAATACAGAAACACACTTACACCAAGTAACACAGACATACACTGATACCAAGTAACACAGACACACACTTACACCAAGTAACACAGTCATACACTGACACCAAGTAACAAAGACATACACTGATTCCCAGTAACACAGACGCACACATACACCAAGTAACAAAGACATACACTGACACCAAGTCGCAAAGACACACACTGACAAACAGTAACAAATTCATACACTGACACCAAGTATTTTGACATCCACTGATACCAAGTTACAATGACATACACTGATACCCAGTAACACAGACACACACTGACACCAAGTAACAAAGACATGCACTGACACCAAGTCACAAAGACACACACTGACACCCAGTAACAAAGGCATACACTGACACAAAGTCACAAAGACATACACTGATACCCAGTAACACAGACACACACTTACACCAAGTAACACAGACATACACTGACACCAAGTAACAAAGACATAAACTGATACCCAGTAACACAGACACACACTTACACCAAGTAACAAAGTCAGAGTCTGATATCCAGTAACACAGATACACACTTACACCAAGTAACAAAGACAGACACTGACACCAAGTTACAAAGACATATACTGACACCCAGTAACACAGAAAACACAAGGACACCAAGTAACAAAGACACACACTGACACCAAGTAACACAGATACCCACTGACACCCAGTAACAAAGACATACACTGACACCAAGTCACAAAGACATACACTGATACCCAGTAATACAGACACACACTTACACCAAGTAACACAGACAATAACTGATACCAAGTAACACAGACACACACTTACACCAAGTAGCACAGTCATACACTGACACCAAGTAACAAAGACATACACTGATACCCAGTAACACAGACGCACAATTACACAAAGTAACAAAGACATACACTGACACCAAGTCACAAAGACGCACACTGACAAACAGTAACAGAGACATACACTTACACCAAGTATTTTGACATCCACTGATACCAAGTTACAATGACATACACTGATACCCAGTAACACAGACACACACGTACACCAAGTAACAAAGACATGCACTGACACCAAGTCACAAAGACACACACTGACACCCAGTAACAAAGACATACACTGTCACAAAGTCACAAAGACATACACTGATACCCAGTAACACAGATACACACTTACACCAAGTAACAAAGACAGACACTGACACCAAGTAATAAAGAAATAAACTGACACCCAGTAACACAGACATACACTGACACCAAGTCACAAAGACATACACTGATACAAAGTAACACAGACACACACTGACACCAAGTAACAAAGGCATACACTTACACCAAGTAACAAAGACATACACTGACACCAAGTAACAAAGACAGACAATTACACCAAGTAACAAAGACATACACTTACACCAAGTATTTTGACATACACTGACACCAAGTAACAAAGACATACACTGATCCCCAGTAACACAGACACACACATACACCCAGTAACACAGACACACACTTACACCAAGTAACGAAGACATACACTGACACCAAGTAACAAAGACATACACGTACACCATGTAGCAAAGACGTACACTGACACCAAGTAACAAAGACATACATAGATACCCAGTAACACAGACACGCACTTACACCATGTAACAAAGACATACATTGACACCAAGTCACAAAGACATACACTGATACCCAGTAATACAGACACACACTTACACCTAGTAACACAGGCATAAACTGATACCCAGTAACACAGACACACACTTACACCAAGTAACACAGTCATACACTGACACCAAGTAACAAAGACATACACTGATACCCAGTAACACAGACACACACTTACACCAAGTAACACAGACACACACTTACACCAAGTAACAAAGACAGAGACTGATACCCAGCAACACACACACACACACTTACACCAAGTAACAAAGACATGCACTGATACCAAGTCACAAAGACATACACTGAAACAAAGTAACAAAGTCATACACTTACACCAAGTAACAAAGGCACACACTTCCACCAAGTAACAAAGACATACACTGACACCAATTAACAAATACAGACAATTACACCAAGTAACAAAGACATACACTTACACCAAGTAACAAAGACATACACTGATACCAAGTAACGCAGACACACACTTACACCCAGGAAAAAAGACATACACTGACAACAAGTCACAAAGACATACCCTGATACCAAGTCACAAAGACATACACTGATGCCCAGTAGCACAGACACACACTGACACCAAGTAACAAAGTCATACACTGACACCAAGTAACAAAGACATACACTTACACCAAGTAACAAAGACACACACTTACACCAAGTAACACAGACATACACTGACACCAAGTAACAAAGACAGACAATTACACCAAGTAACAAAGACATACACTTACACCAAGTATTTTGACATCCACTGACACCAAGTAACAAAGACATACACTGATACCCAGTAACACAGACACACACGGACACCAAGTAACTTAGACACAGACTTACACCAAGTAACACAGACACACACTGACACACAGTAACGCAGACACACACTTACACCAAGTAACACAGATATACACTGACACCAAGTAACAGAGACATACACTGATACCCAGTAACACAGACACACACTTACACCAATTAACAATGAAATACACTGATTCCCATTAACACAGACACACACTTGCACCAAGTAACACAGACATACACTGAAACCAAGTAACAAAGACAGACAATTACACCAAGTAACGAAGACATACACTTCCACCAATTACTTTGACATCCTCTGACACCAAGTAACAAAGACATACACTGACACCAAGTAACAAAGACATACACTTACACCAAGTAACAAAGACACACACTTACACCAAGTAACACAGACATACACTGACACCAAGTAACAAAGGCAGACAATTGCACCAAGTAACAAAGACATACACTTACACCAAGTGTTTTGACATACTCTGACACCAAGTAACAAAGACATGCACTGACACCAAGTACCAGAGACACACACTGACACCAAGTAACAAAGACACAGACTTACACCAAGTAACACAGACACACACTGACACCCAGAAACACAGAGAAACACTGAAACACAGTAACAAAGACATATACTGACACCAAGTCACAAAGACATACAGTGACACCAAGTCACAAAGTCATACACTGATACCAAGTCACAAAGAAATACACTGATACCAAGTCACAAAGAAATACACTGATGCCCAGTAACAAAGACACACACTTACACCAAGTAACACAGACATACACTGACACCAAGTAACAAAGACATACACTTACACCAAGTATTTTGACATACACTGACACCAAGTAACAAAGACATACACTGATACCCAGTAACGCAGACACACACTTACACCCAGTAAAAAAGACATACACTGACACCAAGTCACAAAGACATACACTGATACCACTTCACAAAGACATACACTGATGCCCAGTAACACGGACACACACTGACACCAAGTAACAAAGACATACACTGACACCAAGTAACACAGACATACACTGACACCAAGTAACAAAGACAGACAATTACACCAAGTAACAAAAACATACACTTACACCAAGTATTTTGACATCCACTGACACCAAGTAACAAAGACATACACTGATACCCAGTAACACAGACACACACGGACACCAAGTAACAAAGACACAGACTTACACCAAGTAACACAGACACACACTGACACCCAGAAACACAGAGAAACACTGAAACACAGTAACAAAGACTTACACTGACAACAAGTCACAAAGACATAAACTGATAGCAAGTCACAAAGACATACACTGATGCCCAGGAACACAGACACACACTGACACCAAGTAACAAAGACATACACTGACACCAAGTAACAAAGACATACACTTACACCAAGTAACAAAGACACACACTTACACCAAGTAACAAAGACACACACTTACACCAAGTAACAAAGACACACACTTACACCAAGTAACAAAGACACACACTTACCCCAAGTAACACAGACATACACTGACACCAAGTAACAAAGACAGACAATTACACCAAGTAACAAAGACATACACTTCCACCAAGTGTTTTGACATACTCTGACACCAAGTAACAATTACATGCACTGACACCAAGTACCAAAGACACACACTGACACCCAGTAAAAAAGACATTCACTGACACCATGTCACAAAGACATACACTGATACCAAGTCACAAAGACATACACTGATGCCCAGTAACAAAGACTCACACTTACACCAAGTAACACTGACATACACTGACAACAAGTAACAAAGACATACACTTACACCAAGTATTGTGACAGACACTGACACCAAGTAACAAAGACATACACTGATACCCAGTAACGCAGACACACACTTACACCCAGTAAAAAAGACATACACGTACACCAAGTAACAAAGACATACACTGACACCAAGTAACAAAGACATACACTGATACCCAGTAACACAGACACACACTGACGCCAAGTAACAAAGGCACACACTGACGCCAAGTAACAAAGACACACACTTCCACCAAGTAACACAGACATACACTGACACAAAGTAACAAAGACAGACAATTACACCAAGTTAAAAGACATGCACCTCCACCAAGTATTTGAACATACACTGACACCAAGTAAGAATGACATACACCGATACCCAGTAACACAGACACACACGTACCCCAAGTCACAAAGACACACACTGACACCCAGTAATACAGAAACACACTTACACCAAGTAAAACAGACATACACTGATACCAAGTAACACAGACATACACTTACACCAAGTAACACAGACACACACTGACACCAAGTAACACAGTCATACACTGACACCAAGTAACAAAGACATACACTGATTCCCAGTAACACAGACGCACACTTACACCAAATAACAAAGACATACACTGACACCAAGTCGCAAAGACACACACTGACAAACAGTAACAAATTCATACACTGACACCAAGTATTTTGACATCCACTGATACCAAGTTACAATGACATTCACTGATACCCAGTAACACAGACACACACTGACACCAAGTAACAAAGACATGCACTGACACCAAGTCACAAAGACACACACTGACACCCAGTAACAAAGGCATACACTGACACAAAGTCACAAAGACATACACTGATACCCAGTAACACAGACACACACTTACACCAAGTAACACAGACATACACTGACACCAAGTAACAAAGACATAAACTGATACCCAGTAACACAGACACACACTTACACCAAGTAACAAAGTCAGAGTCTGATATCCAGTAACACAGATACACACTTAAACCAAGTAACAAAGACAGACACTGACACCAAGTTACAAAGACATATACTGACACCCAGTAACACAGAAAACACAAGGACACCAAGTAACAAAGACACACACTGACACCAAGTAACACAGACACCCACTGACACCCAGTAACAAAGACATACACTGACACCAAGTCACAAAGACATACACTGATACCCAGTAATACAGACACACACTTACACCAAGTAACACAGACAATAACTGATACCAAGTAACACAGACACACACTTACACCAAGTAGCACAGTCATACACTGACACCAAGTAACAAAGACATACACTGATACCCAGTAACACAGACGCACAATTACACAAAGTAACAAAGACATACACTGACACCAAGTCACAAAGACGCACACTGACAAACAGTAACAGAGACATACACTTACACCAAGTATTTTGACATCCACTGATACCAAGTTACAATGACATACACTGATACCCAGTAACACAGACACACACGTACACCAAGTAACAAAGACATGCACTGACACCAAGTCACAAAGACACACACTGACACCCAGTAACAAAGACATACACTGTCACAAAGTCACAAAGACATACACTGTTACCCAGTAACACAGATACACACTTACACCAAGTAACAAAGACAGACACTGACACCAAGTAATAAAGAAATAAACTGACACCCAGTAACACAGACATACACTGACACCAAGTCACAAAGACATACACTGATACAAAGTAACACAGACACACACTGACAACAAGTAACAAAGGCATACACTTACACCAAGTAACAAAGACATACACGTACACCATGTAGCAAAGACGTACACTGACACCAAGTAACAAAGACATACATAGATACCCAGTAACACAGACACTCACTTACACCATGTAACAAAGACATACATTGACACCAAGTCACAAAGACATACACTGATACCCAGTAATACAGACACACACTTACACCTAGTAACACAGGCATAAACTGATACCCAGTAACACAGACACACACTTACACCAAGTAACACAGTCATACACTGACACCAAGTAACAAAGACATACACTGATACCCAGTAACACAGACACACACTTACACCAAGTAACACAGACACACACTTACACCAAGTAACAAAGACAGAGACTGATACCCAGCAACACACACACACACACTTACACCAAGTAACAAAGACATGCACTGATACCAAGTCACAAAGACATACACTGATGCCAGAGGAACACAGACACACACTGACACCAAGTAACAAAGACATACACTTACACCAAGTAACAAAGTCAAGCACTTACACCAAGTAACAAAGACACACACTTACACCAAGTATTTTGACATCCACTGACACCAAGTAACAAAGACATACACTGATACCAGGGAACACAGACACACATGGACACCAAGTAACAAAGACACAGAATTACACCAAGTAACACAGACACACACTGACACCCAGTAACACAGACACACACTTACACCAAGTAACACAGACATACACTGACACCAAGTAACAAAGACATACACTGATACCCAGTAACTCAGACACACACTTACACCAAGTAACAAAGACATGCACTTACACCAAGTAACAAAGACACACACTGACACCCAGTAACAAAGACATACACTGACACAAAGTCACAAAGACATACACTGATACCCAGTAACACAGACACACACTTACACCAAGTAACACAGATACACACTGACACCCAGTAACAGAGACACACACTTACACCAAGTAACAAAGACATACACTGACACCAAGTAACAAAGACATACACTTACACCAAGTAACAAAGACATACACTGACACCAAGTCACAAAGACATACACTGATACCCAGTAACACAGACACACACTTACACCAAGTAACTAAGACATACACTGATACCCAGTAACACAGACACACACTTACACCAAGTAACACAGACATACACTGACACCAAGTAACAAAGACATACACTGATACCCAGTAACACAGGCACACACTTGGGGGGGCGGGGGGGGGGGCGGTGGAGCACATAGGCGCAGTGGTTCGCACCGCAGCCTCACAGCTCCAGGGACCCGGGTTCGATTCTGGGCACTGCCAGTGCGGAGTTTGCAAGTTCTCCCTGTGTCTGCGTGAGTTTCCTCCGGGTGCTCCGGTTTCCTCCCTCATGCCAAAGACTTGCAGGTTGATAGGTTAATTGGCCATTATAAATTGCCCCTAGTATTGGTAGGTGGTAGGGAAATATATAGGGACAGGTGGGGATGTGATAGAAATACGGGATTAGTGTAGGATTAAGGTAAATGGGTGGTTGATGTTCGGCACAGACTCGGTGGGCCGAAGGGCCTGTTCAAATGCTGTATCTCTCAACTAAACTAAATACTGACACCTAGTGTCACAGACACACACTGACAGCCAGTCACACAAACAAACACACACTGAAACCCACTAACACAGAGAACAACTGATACACAGTAACACAGACACACACTTACACCAAGTCACAAAGACACACACTGACAAACAGTAACAAAGTCATACACTGACACCAAGTATTTTGACATCCACTGACACCAAGTTACAATGACATACACTGATACCCAGCAACACAGACACACACTTACACCAAGTAACAAAGACATGCACTGACACCAAGTCACAAAGACACACACTGACACCCAGTAACAAAGACATGCACTGACACAAAGTCACAAAGACATATACTGATACCCTTTAACACAGACACACACTTACACCAATAACAAAGACATACACTGACACCAAGTAACACAGACACACACTTACACCAAATAACAAAGACATACACTGACACCAAGTAACAAAGACATACACTTACACCAAGTAACAAAGACATACACTGACACCAAGTAACAAAGACATACACTCATACCCAGTAACACAGACACACACTTCCACCAAGTAACAAAGACATACACTGATACCCAGTAACACAGACAGACACTTACACCAAGTAACACAGACATGCACTGACACCAAGTAACAAAGAAGTACACAGATACCCAGTAACGCAGACACACACTAACACCAAGTAACAAAGACAGACACTGATACCCAGTAACACAGACACACACTTACACCAAGTAACAAAGACATACACTGACACCAAGTAACAAAGACATAAACTGACACCCAGTAACACAGACACACACGGACACCAAGTAACAATGACACACACTTACACCAAGTAACACAGACATACACTGACACCAAGTAACAAAGACATACAGTGTTACCCAGTAACACAGACACACACTGACGCCAAGTAACAAAGGCACACACTTACACCAAGTAACAAAGGCATACACTTACACCAAGTAACAAAGGCATACACTTACACCAAGTAACAAAGACATACACTGACACCAAGTAACAAAGACAGACAATTACACCAAGTAACAAATACATACACTTACACCAAGTATTTTGACATACACTGACACCAAGTAACAAAGACATACACTGATCCCCAGTAACACAGACACACACATACACCCAGTAACACAGACACACACTTACACCAAGTAACGAAGACATACACTGACACCAAGTAACAAAGACATACACGTACACCATGTAGCAAAGACGTACACTGACAACAAGTAACAAAGACAGACATAGATACCCAGTAACACAGACACGCACTTACACCATGTAACAAAGACATACATTGACACCAAGTCACAAAGACATACACTGATACCCAGTAATACAGACACACACTTACACCAAGTAACACAGTCATACACTGACACCAAGTAACAAAGACATACACTGATACCCAGTAACAAAGACATACACTGACACCAAGTATGTTGACATCCACTGACACCAAGTTACAATGAAATACACTGATACCCAGTAACACAGACACACACTTACACCAAGTCACAAAGACATACACTGATACCCAGTAACACAGACACACACTTACACCAAGTAACACAGACATATACTGACACCAAGTAACAAAGACATAAACTGATACCCAGTAACACAGACACACACTTACACCAAGTAACAAAGACAGAGACTGATACCCAGTAACACACACACACACTTACACCAAGTAACAAAGACATGCACTGATACCAAGTCACAAAGACATACACGGATGCTAGAGGAACACAGACACACACTGACACCAGGTAACAAAGACAAGCACTTACACCAAGTAACAAAGACACACACTTACACCAAGTATTTTGACATGCACTGACACCAAGTCACAAAGACACACACTGACACCCAGTAACAAAGACATACACTGACATAAAGTCACAAAGACATACACTGATACCCAGTAACACAGACACACACTTACACCAAGTAACACAGACATACACTTACACCAAGTAACAAAGACATACACTGACACCAAGTAACAAAGACAAAAACTTACACCCAGTAACACAGACACACACGGACACCAAGTAACAAAGACACACACTGACACCAAGTAACACAGACACACACTGACACCCAGTAACAAAGACAGACACTGACACCAAGTAACAAAGACATACATTGATACCAAGTCACGAAGACAAACACTGATACCCAGTAACACAGACACACACTGACTCCAAGTAACAAAGACATACACTGACTCCAAGTAACAAAGACATACACTGATACCCAGTAACGCAGACACACACTTACACCCAGTATTTTGACATACACTGACACCAAGTAACAAAAACATACACTGATACCCAGTAACGCAGACACACACTTACACCCAGTAACAAAGACATGCACTGATACCAAGTCACAAAGACATACACTGATGCTAGAGGAGCACAGACACACACTGACACCAAGTATCAAATACATACACTTACACCAAGTAACAAAGACAAGCACTTACACCAAGTAACAAAGACACACACTTACACCAAGTATTTTGACATCCACTGACACCAAGTAACAAAGACATACACTGATACCAGGGAACACAGACACACATGGACACCAAGTAACAAAGACACAGAATTACACCAAGTAACACAGACACACACTGACACCCAGTAACACAGACACACACTTACACTAAGTAACACAGACATACACTGACACCAAGTAACAAAGACATACACTGATACCCAGTAACACAGACACACACTTACACCAAGTAACAAAGACATACACTGACACCAAGTAACACAAACAAACACACACTGACACCCAGTAACACAGAGAAACACTAATAAACAGTAACAAAGACACACACTGACACCAAGTAAAACAGACACACACTTCCAACCAGTAACAAAGACATACACTGACACCAAGTCAAAAAGACATACACTGATACCAAGTAACAAAGACATACACTTACACCAAGTAACAAAGACACACACTTACACCAAGTAACACAGACATACACTGACACCAAGTCACAAAGACAGACAATTACACCAAGTAACAAAGACTTTCACTTACACCAAGTATTTTGGCATACACTGACACCAAGTCACAAAGACACACACTGGCACCAAGTAACACAGACACACACTGACACCAAGTAACAAAGACAGACACTGATACCCAGTAACACAAACATACACTTACACCAAGTAACAAAGACATCCACTGACACCCAGTAACAAAGACATACACTGACACCCAGTAACACAGACACACACGGTCACCAAGTTTCAAAGACACACACTTACACCAAGTAACACAGACATACATGAAATCAAGTAACAAAGACATACACTGATGCCCAGTAACACAGACACACACTTACACCAAGTAACAAAGACAGACACTGATACACAGTAACACAGACAGACACTTACACCAAGTAACAAAGACATACACTGACACCAAGTAACAAAGACATACACTGACACCAAGTAACAAAGACATACACTTACACCAAGTAACAAAGACACACACATACACCAAGTAACACAGACATACACTGACACCAAGTAACAAATACAGACAATTACACCAAGTAACAAAGACTTTCACTTACACCAAGTATTTTGGCATACACTGACACCAAGTCACAAAGACACACACTGACACCCAGTAACAAAGACATACACTGACACCAATTCTCAAAGACATACACTGATACCGAGTAACACTGACACACACTTACACCAAGTAACAAAGACATGCACTGATACCCAGTAACACAGACACACACTTACACCAAGTAACAAAGACAGACACTGATACCCAGTTACACAGACATACACTTACACCAAGTAACTAAGACATACACTGACACCCAGTAACAAAGACATACACTGACACCCAGTAACAAAGACACACACGGTCACCAAGTAACATAGACACACACATACACCAAGTAACACAGACATACACTGACACCAAGTAACAAAGACATACACTGATACCCTGGAACACAGACACACACTTACACCAAGTAACACAGACACACACTTACACCAAGTAACAAAGACATGCACTTACACCAAGTAACACAGACATACACTGACACCAAGTAACAAAGACATACAATTACACAAAGTAACAAAGACACACACTTACACCAAGCAACACAGATATACACTGACAACAAGTAAAAAAGACATGCACTGACACCCAGTAAGACAGACACACACTTACAACAAGTAACACATACACACACTGACACCCAGTAACACAGACACACACTTACACCAAGTAACACAGACATACACTGACACGAAGTAACAAAGACATACACTGATACCTTGTAACACAGACACACACTTACACCGGGTAACGCAGACACACACTTACACCCAGTAAAAAATACTTAAACTGACACCAAGTCACAAAGACATACACTGATACCAAGTCACAAAGACATACACTGATGCCCAGTAACACAGACACACACTGACACCAAGTAACAAAGACATACACTGACACCAAGTAACAAAGACAGACACTGACACCAAGTAACAAAGACAGACAATTACACCAAGTAACAAAGACATACACTTACACCAAGTATTTTGACATACACTGACACCAAGTAACAAAGACATGCACTGATACCCAGAAACACAGGCACACACGGGGGGGGGGGGGGGGGGGTGAGAACATTGGCGCAGTGGTTAGCAGCGCAGCCTCACAGCTCCAGGGACCCGCGTTCGATTCTGGGTACTGCCTGTGCGGAGTTGGCTAGTTTTCCCAGTGTCTGCGTGGGTTTCCTCCCGGTGCTCCTGTTTCCTCCCACATGCCAAAGACTTGCAGGTTGATAGATTAATTGGCCATCATAAATTGCCCCTAGTATAGATAGGTGGTAAGGAAATATATAGGGATAGGTGGGGATGTGATAGGAATACGGGATTAGTGTAGGATTAGTATAAATGGGTGGTTGATGGTCGGCACAGACTCTGTGGGCCGAAGGGCCTGTTTATGTTCTGTATCTCCAAACTAAACTAAATACTGCCACCTAGTGTCACAGACACACACTGACACCCAGTAACACAAACAAACACACACTGACACCCATGAACACAGAGAAAAACTGATACACAGAAACAAAGACATACACTGACAACAAGTAAGAAAGACATACACTGACACTCAGTATAAAAAAAAAAATGACACCAAGTCACAAAGACATACACTGATACCAAGTCACAAAGACATGCACTGATGCCCAGTAACAAATACACACACTGACAACAAGTAACAAAGACATACACTGACACCAAGTAACAAAGACATACACTTACACCAAGTAACAAAGACACACACTTACACCAAGTAACACAGACATACACTGACACCAAGTAACAAAGACAGACAATTACACCAAGTAACAAAGACATACATTTGCACCAAATATTTTGACATGCACTGACACCAAGTAACAAAGACATACACTGATACCCAGTGACATAGACACACACTTACACAAAGTAACACAGACATACACTGACACCAAGTAACAAAGACATGCACTGATACCCAGTAACACAGACACACACTTACACCAAGTAAAAAAGACAGACACTGATACCCAGTAACACAGACACACACTTACACCAAGTAACAAAGACATACACTGACACCCAGTAACAAAGACATACACTGACACCCATGAACACAGACACACACGGACACCATGTAACACAGACATACACTGACATCAAGTAACAAAGACACACACTTACACCAAGTAACACAGACATACACTGACACCAAGTAACAAAGACAGACAATTACACCAAGTAACAAAGACATACACTGACACCAAGTAACAAAGACATACACTTACACCAAGTAACAAAGACACACACTTACACCAAGTAACACAGACATACACTGACACCAAGTAACAAAGACAGACAATTACAACAAGTAACAAAGACATACACTTACACCTGTAAAAAAATCATACACAGACATCAAGTCACAAAGACATACACTGATACCAAGTCACAAAGACATACACTGATGCCCAGTAACAAAGACAGACAATTACACCCAGTAACAAAGACAAACACTTACACCAGGTATTTTGACATACACTGACACCAAGTAACAAAGACATACACTGATACCCAGTAACGCAGACACACACTTACACCCAGTAAAAAAGACATACAGTGACACCCAGTCACAAAGACATACACTGATACCAAGTCACAAAGACGTACACTTACACCAAGTAACAAAGACACACACTTACACCAAGTAACACAGACATACACTGACACCAAGTGACAAAGACAGACAATTACACCTAGTAACAAAGACATACACTTAGACCAAGTATTTTGACATCCACTGACACCAAGTAACAAAGACATACACTGATACCCAGTAACACAGGCACACACTGCGGGGGGGGGGGGGGGGTGGCACATTGGCGCAGTGGTTAGCACCGCAGCCTCACAGCTCCAGGGACACGGGTTCGATTCTGGGTACTGCCTGTGCGGAGTTTGCAAGTTCTCCCTGTGTCTGCGTGCGTTTCCTCCCGGTGCTCCGGTTTCCTCCCACATGCCAAAGACTTGCAGGTTGATAGGTTAATTGGCCATCATAAATTGCCCCTAGTATAGGTAGGTGGTAGGGAAATATATAGGGATAGGTGGGGATGTGATAGGAATACTGGATTAGTGTAGGATTAGTGTAAATGGGTGGTTGATGGTCGGCACAGTCTCGGTGGGCCGAAGGGCCTGTTTAAGTGCTGTATCTCTAAACTAAACTAAATACTGATACCTAGTGTCACAGACACACACTGACACCCAGTACCACACACTGACACCCAGTCACACAGAGAAACACTGATACACAGTAACAAAGACATACACTGACATTCAAGTCACAAAGACATACACTGATACCAAGTCACAAAGATATACACTGATGCCCAGTAACACAGACACACACTTGCACCAAGTATATTGACATACACTGACACCAAGTGACAAAGACATGCACTGACACCAAGTAACACAGACACACACTGAAACCCAGTAAAAAAGACATACACTGACACCAAGTCACAAAGACATACACTGATACCAAGTCACAAAAGACAGACACTGATGCCCAGTAAAAAAGACACACACTTACACCAAGTAACACAGACATACACTGACACCAAGTAACAAAGACAGACAATTACACCAAGTAACAAAGACATACACCTACACCAACTATTTTGACATACACTGACACCAAGTAACAAAGACATACACTGATACCCAGTAACGCAGACACACACTTACTCCCAGTAACACAGACATACACTGACACCAAGTAACAAAGACATACACTGACACCAAGTCACAAAGACATACACTGATACCGAGTCACATAGACATACACTGATGCCCAGTAACACAGATGCACACTTGCACCAAGTAACACAGACATACACTGACACCAAGTAAGAAAGACATGCACTGACACCAAGTCACACAGACACACACTGACACCCAGTAAAAAAGACATACACTGACACCAAGTCACAAAGACATTCACTGATACCAAGTAACAAAGAAATACACTGATACCCAGTAACACAGACACACACTTACACCAAGTAAAAAAGACAGACAATGATACCCAGTAACACAGACACACACTAACACCAAGTAACAAAGACAGACAATGATACCCAGTAACACAGACACACACTAACACCAAGTAACAAAGACATACACTGACACCCAGTAACAAAGACATACTCTGACACCCAGTAACACAGACACACACGGACACCAAGTAACAAAGACACACACGGACACCAAGTAACAAAGACACACAGTTACACCAAGTAACAAAGACACACACTGACACCCAGTAACACAAACAAACACACTGACACCAAGTGACACAGACATACACTGATACCCAGTAACACAGGCACACACTGCCGGGGGACGGGGGGCGGGGGGGGGGGTGGGGGGGCACATTGGCGCAGTGGTTCGCACCGCAGCCTCACAGCTCCAGGGACACGGGTTCGATTCTGGGTACTGCCTGTGCGGAGTTTGCAAGTTCTCCCTGTGTCTGCGTGGGTTTCCTCCCGGTGCTCCGGTTTCCTCACACATGCCAAAGACTTGCAGGTTGATAGGTTAATTGGCCATCATAAATTGCCCCTAGTATAGGTAGTTGGTAGGGAAATATCTAGGGATAGGTGGGGATGTGATAGGAATACGGGATTAGTGTAGGATTAGTATAAATGGGTGGTTGATGGGCGACACAGACACGTGGGCCGAAGGGCCGTTTTTAGTGCTGTATCTCGAAATTAAACTAAATACTGACACCTAGTGTCACAGACAAACACTGACACCCAGTAACACAAACAAACAGACACTGAAACCCAGTAACACGGAGAAACACTGAGACACAGTAACAAAGACATACACTGACACCAAGTAACACAGACACACACTGATACTCAGTAAAAAAGACATACACTGACACCAAGTCACAAAGACATACACTGATACCAAGTCACAAAGACATACACTTACACCAAGTAACACAGACATACACTGACACCAAGTAACAAAGACAGACAATTACACCAAGTAACAAAGACATACACTGATACCCAGTAACGCAGACACACGCTTACACCCAGTAACACAGACACACACTGACACCAAGTCACAAAGACATACACAGATAGCAAGTCACAAAGACATACACTGATGCCCAGTAACACAGACACACACTGACACCAAGTCACAAAGACATACACTGACACCAAGTAACAAAGACATACACTTACACCAAGTAACAAAGACACACACTCACACCAAGTCACAAAGACATACACTGACACCAAGTAACAAATACATACACTTACACCAAGTAACAAAGACATACACTTACACCAGGTAACACAGACACACACTGACACCCAGTAACACAGAGGAACACCGATACACAGTAACAAAGACAGACACTGACACCAAGTAACTAAGACATACACTGACACCAAGTAACAAAGACATACACTTACACCAGGTAACACAGACAGACACTGACACCAAGTAACAAAGACAGACAATTACAACAAGTAACAAAGACATACACTTACACCAAATATTTTGACATACACTGACACCAAGTATCAAAGACATACACTGATACCCAGTAACACAGACACACACTTACACCAAGTAACAGGCACACACTGACACCAAGAAACAAAGACATGCTCTGATACCCAGTAACACAGACACACACTTAAACCAAGTAAAATGACAGACACTAATACCCAGTAACACAGACACACACTTACACCAAGTAACAAAGACATACACTGACACCCAGTAACAAAGACATACACTGACACCCAGTAACACAGACACACAAGGACACCAAGTAACAAAGACACACACTTACACCAAGTAACACAGACACACACTGACACCCAGGAACACAAACAAACACACTGACACCAAGTAACATAGACATACACTGACACCAAGTCACAAAGACATACACTGATACCAAGTCACAAATACATGCACTGACGCCCAGTAACACAGACACACACTGACACCAAGTCACAAAGACATACACTGACACCAAGTAACAAAGATATACACTTACACCAAGTAACAAAGACACACACTTACACCAAGTCACAAAGACATACACTGAAACCAAGTAACAAAGACAGACAATTACACCAAGTAACAAAGACATACACTTACACCACGTATTTTGACACAAACTGACACCCAGTAACACAGAGAAACACTGACACACAGCAACAAAGACATAAACTGACACCAAGTAACACAGACAGACACACTGACACCAAGAAACAAAGACATACACTTACACCAAGTAACAAAGGCATACACTGATACACAGACACACACTTACACCAAGTAACACAGACATACACTGACACCCAGTTAGAAACACACACTGACCCCCAGTAAAACAGACACACACTGACCCCCAGTAACACAGACATACACTGACACCAAGTCACAAAGACACACACTGACACCCAGTAACAAAGACATACACTGACACCAAGTCACAAAGACATACACTGATGCACAAACATACACTTTCACCAAGTAACACAGACATACACTGACACCAAGTAACAAAGACATTTACTGACACCAAGTCACAAAGACACACACTGACACCCAGTAACAAAGACATACACTGACACCAAGTCACAAAGACATACACTGATACCCAGTAACACAGACACTCACTGACACCCAGTAACAATGACACACACTGATACCAAGTCACAAAGACATACACTGATACCCAGTAACACAGACACACACTGATACCCAGTAACACAGACACACACTGACACCCAGTAACAAAGACATACACTGATACCAAGTCACAAAGACATACACTGATTCCCAGTAAAACAGACACTCACTGACACCCAGTAACAAAGACACACACTGATACCAAGTCACAAAGACATACACTGATACCCAGAAACACAGACACACACTGACACCAAGTAACAAAGATATACACTGACGCCAAGTAACAAAGACATACACTTGCACCAAGTAACAAAGACACACACTTACACCAAGTAACACAGACAGACACTGTCACCAAGTAACAAAGACATACACTGACACCAAGTAACAAGGACATGCACTTACACCAAGTAACAAAGACAGACACTGATACCCATTAACACAAACATACACTGATACCCAATAACACAGACACACACTTACACCAAGTAACAAAGACATACACTGACACCAAGTCACAAAGACACTCTCTGACACCCAGTAACAAAGACAAACATTGATACCAAGTCACAAAGACATACACTGATACCCAGTAACACAGACACACACTGACACCAAGTAACAAAGACATACACTGACGCCAATTAACAAAGACATACGCTGACGCCAAGTAACAAAGACATACACTGACGCCAAGTAACAAAGACATACACTTACACCAATTAACAAAGACACACACTTACACCAAGTAACACAGACATACACTGTCACCAAGTAACAAAGACATACACTGACACCAAGTAACAAAGACATACACTGATACCCAGTAACACAGACACACACTAACACCAAGTAACTCAGACACACACTGACACCAAGTAACAAAGACATACACTGATACCCAGTAACACAGACACACACTTACAGCAATTAACAAAGACAGACACTGACACCCAGTAACACAGACACACACGGACACCAAGTAACGAAGACACAGACTAACACCAAGTAACACAGACACACACTTACACCCATTAACACAGACACACACGGACACCAAGTAACAAAGACACACACTTACACCAAGTAACACAGACACACACTGAAACCCAGTAACACAAACAAACACACTGAGACCAAGTAACACAGACATACACTGACAACAAGTAACAAAGACATACACTGATACCCAGTAACACAGGCACACGTTGGGTGGGCACATTGGCGCAGTGGTTAGCACCGCAGCCTCACAGCTCCAGGGACCCGGGTTCGATTCTGGGTACTGCCTGTGCGGAGTTTGCAAGTTCTCCCTGTGTCTGCGTGGGTTTCCTCCGGGTGCTCCCGTTTCCTCCCACATGCCAAAGACTTGCACGTTGATAGTTTAATTGGCCATCATAAATTGCCCCTAGTATAGGCAGGTGGTAGGGAAATATATAGAGACAGGTGGGGATGTGATAGGAATACGGGATTAGTGTAGGATTATTATAAATTGGTGGTTGATGGTCGGCACAGTCTCGGTGTGCCGAAGGGCCTGTTTCAGTGCTGTATCTCCTAACTAAACTAAATACTGACTGCTAGTGTCACAGATAAACAGTGACACACAGTGACACAAACACACTCTGACACACAGTAACACAGAGAAACACTAATAAACAGTAACAAAGACATACACTGACACCAAGTCACAAACACATACACTGACACCAAGTAACAAAGACATACACTGACACCAAGTCACAAAGCCATACACTGATACACAGACACACACTTCCACCAAGTAACACAGACGTACACTGACACCAAGTAACAAAGACATACACTGACACCAAGTAACAAAGACACACACTTGCACCAAGTAACAAAGACATGCACTGATACCCAGGAACACAGACACACATTGACACCCAGTAACAAAGACATAAACTGATACCAAGTCACAAAGACATACACTGATACCCAGTAACACAGACACTCACTGACACCCAGTAACAAAGACATGCACTGATACCAAGTCACAAAGACATACACTGATACCCAGTAACACAGAGACACACTGACACCAAGTAACAAAGACATACACAGACACCAAGTAACAAAGGCAGACACTTACACCAAGTAACAAAGACACACACTAACACCAAGTAACAAAGACATACACTGACACCCAGTAACAAAGACATACGCTGACACCCAGTAACACAGACACACACGGACACCAAGTAACAAAGACACAGAATACACCAAGTAACACAGACACACACTGACACCCAGTAACACAGACACACACTTACACCTATTAACACAGACACACACGGACAACAAGTAACAAAGACACGCACTTACACCAAGTAACACAGACGCACACTGACACCCAGTAACACAAACAAAGACACTGACACCAAGTAACACAGACGCACACTGACACCCAGTAACACAAACAAAGACACTGACACCAAGTAACACAGACATACACTGACACCAAGTAACAAAGACATGCACTGATACCCAGTAACACAGGCAGACGTTGGGGGGGCACATTGGCGCAGTGGTTAGCACCGCAGCCTCACAGCTCCAGGGACCCGGGTTCGATTCTGGGTACTGCCTGTGCGGAGTTTGCAAGTTCTCCCTGTGTCTGCGTGGGTTTCCTCCGGGTGCTCCGGTTTCCTCCCACATGCCAATGACTTGCAGGTTGATATAATAATTGGCCATCATAAATTGCCCCTAGTATAGGCAGGTGGTAGGGAAATATATAGCGACAGGTGGGGATGTGATAGGAATACAGGATTAGTGTAGGATTATTATAAATGGGTGGTTGATGGTCGGCACAGACTCGGAGGGCCGAAAGGCCTGTGAAAGTGCTGTCTCTCTAAACTAAACTAAATACTGACACCTAGTGTCTCAGATAAACACTGACACCCAGTGACACAAACAAACACACACTGACACGCAGTGACACAGAGAAACACTAAAAAACAGTAACAAAGACATACACTGACACCAAGTCACAAACACATACACTGACACCAAGTAACAAAGACAACCACTTGCACCAAGTAACAAAGACATGCACTGATACCTAGGAACACAGACACACATTGACACCCAGTAACAAAGACATACACTGATACCAAGTCACAAAGACATACACTGATACCCAGTAACACAGACACTCACTGACACCCAGTAACAAAGACATGCACTGATACCAAGTCACAAAGACATACACTGATACCCAGTAACACAGAGACACACTGACACCAAGTAACAAAGACATACACTGACACCAAGTAACAAAGGCAGACACTTACACCAAGTAACAAAGACACACACTTACACCAAGTAACACAGACATACACTGTCACCAAGTAACAAAGACATACACTGACACCAAGTAACAAAGACATACGCTGATACCCAGTAACAAAGACATACACTGACACCAAGTAACAAATACATACACTGACACCAAGTAACAAATACATACACTGATACCCAGTAACACAGACACACAATTACACCAAGTAACAAAGACATACACTGAAACCAAGTAACAAAGACACACACTTACACCAAGTAACACAGACACACACTGACACCCAGTAACGCAGACACACACTTACACCAAGTATCAAAGACATACACTGACACCAAGTAACACAGACAGACACTGACACCAAGTAGCAAAGACAGGCAATTACACCAAGTCACAAAGACATACTCTTACACCAAGTATTTTGACATACACTGACACCCAGTAACAAAGACATACACTGACACCAAGTAACAAATACATACACTGACACCAAGTAACAAATACATACACTGATACCCAGTAACACAGACACACAATTACACCAAGTAACAAAGACATACACTGAAACCAAGTAACAAAGACACACACTTACACCAAGTAACACAGACACACACTGACACCCAGTAACGCAGACACACACTTACACCAAGTATCAAAGACATACACTGACACCAAGTAACACAGACATACACTGACACCAAGTAGCAAAGACAGGCAATTACACCAAGTAACAAAGACATACTCTTACACCAAGTATTTTGACATACACTGACACCAAGTAACAAAGACATACACTGATACCCAGTAACACAGACACACACTTACACCAAGTAACAAGGCATACACTGACACCAAGTCACAAAGACACACACTGACACCCAGTAACAAAGACATACACTGACACCAAGTAACAAAGACATACACTGACACCCAGTAACACAGACACACGCTTACACCAAGTAACAAAGACAGACTCTGATACCCAGTAACACAGACACACACTGACACCAAGTAACAAAGACATACACTGACACCCAGTAACAAAGTCATACACTGACACCCAGTAACAAAGTCATGCACTGACACCCAGTAACACAGACACACACGGACACCAAGTAACAAAAGCACACACTTACACCAAGTAACACAGACACACACTGACACCCAGTAACACAGACACACACTTACACCAAGTAACATAGACATACACTGACACCAATTAACATAGACATACACTGACACCAAGTAACAAAGACAGACACTGATTCCCAGTCACACAGACACACACTTACACCAAGTAACAAAGAAATACATTGACACCCAGTAACAAAGACATGCACTGACACCCAGTAACACAGACACACACGGACACCAAGTAACAAAGACACACACATACACCAAGTAACACAGACACACACTGACACCCTGTAACACAAACAAACACACTGAAAGCAAGTAACACAGACATACACTGACACCAAGTAACAAAGACAGACACTTACACCAAGTATTTTGACATACACTGACACCAAGGAACGAAGACATACACTGATACCCAGTAACACAGACACACACTTACACCAAGTAACAAAGACATACACTGACATCAAGTCACAAAGACACACAATGACACCCAATAACAAAGACATACACTGACACCAAGTCACAAAGACATACACTGATACAGAGTAACACAGACACACACTTACACCAAGTAACAAAGACATACACTGACACCCAGTAACAAAGACATACACTGACACCCAGTAACACAGACACACACGGACTCCAAGTAACAAAGACACACACTTACACCAAGTAACACAGACACACACTGACACCCAGTAACACAGACACACACTGACACCCAGTAACACAGACATACACTGACACCAAGTGACAAAGACATACTCTGATACCCAGTAACACAGTCACACACTTACACCATGTAGCACAGACATACACTGACACCAAGAATCAAAGACATACATTGACACCAAGTAACAAAGACATACACTTACACCAAGTAACAAAGACACACACTTACACCAAGTAACCCAGACATACACTGAAACCAACTAACAAAGACAGACAATTGCTCCAAGTAACAAAGACATACACTTCCACCAAGCATTTTGACATACACTGACACCAAGTAAAAAAGACATACACTGATGCCCAGTAGCACAGACACACACTTACACCAAGTAACAAAGACATACACTGACACCAATTCACAAAGAATCAAACTGACACCCAGTAACAAAGACATACACTGAAACCAAGTCACAAAGACATACACTGATACCCAGTAACACAGACACACACTTACACCAAGTAACACAGACATACACAGACACCAAGTAACAAAGACAGACACTGATACCCAGTAACACAGACACACACTTACACCCAGAAACACAGACACACACGGACACCAAGTAACAAAGACACACACGTACCCAAAGTAACACAGACACACGCATACAGCAAGTAACACAAACACACACTTACACCAAGTAACAAAGACATACACTGACAGCAAGTAACAAAGACACACACTTACACCAAGTAACACAGACATAGACTGACACCAAGTAAGAAAGAATTAAACTTACACCAAGCAACACAGACATGCACTGACACCAAGTAACAAAGACATACACTGATACCCAGTAACACATACACACGCTTACACCAAGTAACAAAGACAGACACTGATACCCAGTAACACAGACACACACTTACACCAAGTAACAAAGACATACACTGACACCCAGTAACAAAGTCATACACTGACACTCAGTAACACAGACACACACGGACACCAAGTAACAAAGACACACACTTACACCAAGTAACACAGACACACACTGACACCCAGTAACACAGACACACACTTACACCAAGTAACACAGACATACACTGACACCAAGTAACAAAGACATACATTGACACCAAGTATTAAAGTCATACACTTACATCAAGTACCAAAGAGATACACTTGCACCACGTAACCCAGACAGACAATTACACCAAGTAACAAAGACAAACAATTGCACCAAGTAACAAAGACATACACTTACACCAAGTATTTTGACATACACTGACACCAAGTAACAAAGACATAAACTTACACCAAGTCACAAAGACACACACTTACACCAAGCAACACAGACATACACTGACACCAAGTAACAAAGACATACACTGACACCCAGTAACACAGACATACACATACACCAAGTAACGACGACATACACTGACACCAAGTAACAAAGACATACACTGATACCCAGTAACACAGACACACACTTACACCAAGTAACAAAGACACACACTTACACCAAGTAACACAGACATACACTGACAGCAAGTAACAAAGACATACACTGACACCAAGTAACAAAGACATAAACTGACACCCAGTAACAAAGACATACACTGACACAAATTCACAAAGACATTGAGTGACACCCAGTAACAAAGACATGCACTGACACCAAGTCACAATGAAATACACTGACACCAAGTAACAAAGACATACACTGATACCCAGTAACACAGACACACAATTACACCAAGTAACAAAGACATACACTGACACCAAGTAACAAATACATACACTTACACCATGTAACACAGACATACACTGACACCAAGTAACGAAGAGATATAATTACACCAAGTAGCAAAGACATACAATTACACCAAGTAACAAAGACATACACTGTTTCTCACTAACACAGACAGGCACTTACACCTAGTAACAAAGACATTCACTGATACCAAGTAACACAGACACACACCTACACCAAGCAACACAAACACTCACTTAAAACAAGTAACAAAGACATACACTGACACCAAGTAACAAAGACATACAATTACACCAAGTAACAAAGACGCACACTTACACCAAGTAACACAGACATAAACTGACACCAAGTAACAAAGACATCCAGTGACACCCAGTAACACAGACAGACACTTACACCAAGTAACAAAGACATACACTGACACCAATTAACAAAGAGATACACTGACACCACGTAACACAGACATACACTGACACCAAGTAACAAAGACATACAATTACACCAACTAACGAAGACACACACTTACACCAAGTAACACAGACATACACTGACACCATGTAACCAAGACAGACACTGATACCCAGTAACACAGACATACACTGACACCAAGTAACAAAGACATACACTGACACCAAGAAACAAAGACATACACTGATACCCAGTAACACAGACACACACTTACACCAAGTAACAAAGACATACACTGACACCCAGTAACAAAGACATACACTGACACCAAGTCACAAAGACATACACTGAAACCCAGTAACACAGACACACACTTACACCAAGTAACAAAGACATACACTTACACCAAGTAACAAAGACACACACTTACACCAAGTAACCCAGACATACACTGAAATCAACTAACAAAGACAGACAATTGCTCCAAGTAACAAAGACATATACTTACACCAAGTATTTTGACATACACTGACACCAAGTAAAAAAGACAAACACTGATGCCCAGTAGCACAGACACTCACTTACACCAAGTAACAAAGACATACACTGACACCAAGTCACACAGAAACAAACTGACACCCAGTAACAAAGACATACACTGAAACCATGTCACAAAGACATACAGTGATACCCAGTAACACAGACACACACTTACACCAAGTAACACAGACATACACAGACACCAAGTAACAAAGACATACACTGATACCCAGTAACACAGACACACACTTACACCAAGTAACAAAGACAGACACTGATACCCAGTAACGCAGACATACACTTACACCCAGAAACACAGACACACACGGACACCAAGTAACAAAGACACACACTTACACAAAGTAACACAGACACACACTGACACCCAGTAACACAAACAAACGCACTGACACCAAGTGACACAGACATACACTGACACCAAGTAACAAAGACATACACTGACACCAAGTAAGACAGACACACACATACAGCAAGTAACACAAACACACTCTTACACCAAGTAACAAAGACACACACTTACACCAAGTAACACAGCCATAGACTGACATCAAGTAAGAAAGACATACACTTACACCAAGCAACACAGACATGCACTGACACCAATTAACAAAGACATACACTGATACCCAGTAACACAGACACTCGCATACACCAAGTAACAAAGACAGACACTGATACCCAGTAACACAGACACACACTTACACCAAGTAACAAAGACATACACTGACACCCAGTAACAAAGTCATACACTGACACCCAGTAACACAGACACACACGGACACCAAGTAACAAAGACACACACTTACACCAAGTAACACAGACACACACTGACACCCAGTAACACAGACACACACTTACACCAAGTAACAAAGACATATACTGACACCAAGTAACACAGACATACATTGATACCCAGTAACACAGGCACACACATACACAAAGTAACACAGACATACACTGAAATCAAGAAACAAAGACATACACTTACACCAAGTAACACAGACACACACTGACTCCCAGTAACACAAACAAACACACACTGACACCCAGTAACATAGAGAAACACTGACACACAGGAACAAAGACATACACAGACAGACACTGACACCAAGTAACAAAGACTAACAGAGACACACACTGACAACAAGTCACAAAATCATACACTGACACCCAGTAACAAAGACATGCACTGACACCAAGTCACAAAGACATACACTGATACCCAGTAACACAGACACACACTTCCACAAAGTAACAAAGACAAACACTGACACCAAGTAACAAAGACATACACATATACCAAGTAACGACGACATACACTGACACCAAGTAACAAAGACATACACTGATACCCAGTAACACAGACACACACTTACACCAAGTAACAAAGACACACACTTACACCAAGTAACACAGACATACACTAACACCAAGTAACAAAGACATACACTGACACAAATTCACAAAGACATACAGTGACACCCAGTAACAAAGACATACACTGACACCAAGTCACAATGACATACACTGACACCAAGTAACAAAGACATACACTGATACCCAGTAACACAGACAAACACTTACACCAACTGGCAAAGACATACACTGACACCAAGTAACAAAGACATAGAATTACACCAAGTAACACAGCCATACACTGACACCAAGTAACAAAGACATACAATTACACCAAGTAACAAAGACACACACTTACACCAAGTAACACAGACATACACTGACACCAAGTAACAAAGACATACACTGATACCCAGTCACACAGTCAGACACTTACACCAAGTAACAAAGACATACACTGATACCAAGTAATACAGACACACACTTACACCAAGTAACACAAACACTCACTTACAACAAGTAACAAAGACATGCACTGACACCAAGTAACAAATGCATACAATTACACCAAGGAACAAAGACACACACTTACACCGAGTAACACAGACATACACTGACACCAAGTAACAAAGACATACAGTGACACCCATTAACAAAGACATACACTGACACCCATTAACAAAGACATACAGTGACACCAAGTAACAAAGGCATACAATGATACCCAGTAACAAAGGCACACACTTACACGAAGGAGCAAAGACATACAGTGATACCAAGTAACACAGACACACACTTACACCAAGTAACACAGAAACACACTTACACCAAGTAACATAGACATATACTGACACCAATTAACAAAGACATACACTTACAGCAAGTAACACAGACATACACTGACACCAAGTAACAAAGACATACAATTACACCAAGTTACAAAGACACACACTTACACCAAGTAACACAGACATACACTGTCACCATGTAGCAAAGACATTCACTGATACCCAGTAACACAGACACAAACTGACACCAAGTCACAAAGACATACGCTGATACCCAGTAACACAGACACACAATTACACCAAGTAACAAAGACAAACACTGACACCAAGTAACAAAGACATCCACTGAAACCAAGAAACAAACACATACACTTACACCAAGTAACACAGACACACACTGACACCCAGTAACACAAAGAAAAACACACTGACCCCCAGTAACATAGAGAAACACTGACACACAGGAACAAAGACATACACAGACAGACACTGACACCAAGTAACAAAGACTAGCAGAGACAAACACTGACACCAAGTCACAAAGACATACACTAACACCCAGTAACAAAGACATACACTGACACCAAGTCACAAAGACATACACTGACACCAAGTCACAAAGACATACACTGATACCCAGTAGCACAGACAGACACTTCCACAAAGTAACAAAGACAAACACTGACACCAAGTAACAAAGACATAAACTTACACCAAGTAACAAAGACACACACTTGCACCAAGTAACACAAACATACACTGACAGCAAGTAACAAAGACATACACTGTTACCCAGTAACACAGACACATACTTACACCAAGTAACAAAGACATACACTGGTACCAAGAAACAAAGACACACACTTACACCAAGTAACACAGACATACACTGACACCAAGTAACAAAGACATACAGTGATACCCAGTAACACAGATACACACTGGGCGGCACATTGGCACAGTGGTTAGCAGCCTCACAGCTCCAGGGACCCGGGCTCGATTCTGGGTACAGCCTGTGCGGAGTTTGCAAGTTCTCCCTGTGTCTGCGTGGGTTTCCTCCGGGTGCTCCGGGTTCCTACCACATGCCAAAGACTTGCAGGTTGATAGAATAATTGGCCATCATAAATTGCCCCTAGTATAGGCAGGTGGTAGGGAAATCTATAGGGACAGGTGGGGATGTGATAGGAATACGGGATTAGTGTAGGATTAGTATAAATGGGTGGTTGTCGGTCGGCACAGACTCGGTGGGCCGAAGGGCCTGTTATAGTGCTGTATCTCGAAACTAAACTATATACTGACACCTAGTGTCACAGATACACACTGACACCCAGTAACACAAACAAACACACACTGACACCCAGTAACACAGAGAAACACTGATAAACAGTAACAAAGACATACACTGACAAAAAGTAACACAGACACACACTGACACCCAGTAACAAAGTCATACACTGACACCAAGTCACAAAGACGTACACTGATACCAAGTCACAAAGACATACACTGACACCCAGTAACACAGACACACACTTACACCAAGTAACAAAGACATACACTGACACCAAGTAACAAAGACATACACTTACACCAAGTAACATAACCATACACTGACACCAAGTAACAAAGACATACAATTACACCATGAAACAAGGACACACACTTACACCACGTAACACAGACATACACTGACACCCAGTAACACAGACACACACATACACCATGTAACAACGACATACACTGACACCAAGTAACAAAGACATACAGTGACACCCAGTAACAAAGACATACACTGACACCAAGTCACAAAGACATACACTGATACCCAGGAACACAGACACACACTTACACCAAGTAACAAAGACATACACTGACACCAAGTAACAAAGACATACACTTACACCAAGTAACACAGACATACATTGACACCAAGTAACAAAGACATACAATTACACCATGTAACAAAGACACACACTTACAACAAGTAACACAGACATACACTGACACCAAGTAACAAAGACATACACTGTTACCCAGTAACACAGACACACACTTACACCAAGTAACAAAGACATACACTGATACCAAGTAACACAGACACACACTTACACCAAGTAACAGAAACACTCACTTACACCAAGTAACAAAGACAGACACTGACACCAAGTAACAAAGACATACAATTCCACCAAGCAACAAAGACACACACTTACACCAAATAACACAGACCTACACTGACACCAAGTAACTAAGACATACAGTGACACCCATTAACAAAGACTTACACTGACACCACGTCACAAAGACATACACTGATACCAAGTAACACAGACACACACTTACACCAAGTGACACAGACACACACTTACACCAAGTAACAAAGACATACACTGACATCAAGTAACAAAGACAGACACTTACACCAAGCAACACAGACATACACTGACACCAAGTAACAAAGACATACAATTACACCAAGTAACAAAGACACACACTTACACCAAGTAACACAGACATACACTGTCACCATGTAGCAAAGACATTCACTGATACCCAGTAACACAGAAACACACTTACAAAAAGTAACAATGACATACACTGACACCAAGTAACAAAGACATACAATTACACCAAGCAACAAAGACACACACTTACACCAAGTAACACAGACATACACTGACACCAAGTAACAAAGACATACAGTGACACCCATTAACAATGACTTACACTGACACCAAGTCACAAAGACATCCACTGACACCAAGCAACAAAGACATACACTGATACCCAGTCACACAGACACACACTTTCACCAAGTGACACAGACACACACTTCCACCAAGTAACATAGACATACACTGACACCAATTAACAAAGACATACACTTACACCAAGTAACAAAGACACACACTTACACCAAGTAACACAGACATACACTGTCACCATGTAGCAAAGACATACACTGATACCCAGTAACACAGACACACACTTACACCAAGTAACAAAGATATACACTGATACCCAGTAACACAGACACACACTTACACCAAGTAACAAAGACATACACTTACACTAAGTAACAAAGACATACACTGACACCAAGTCACAAAGACAGACTCTGACACACGGTAACAAAGACAAACACTGACACCAAGTCACAAAGACATACACTGACACCAAGTAACAAAGACATACAGTGACACCCAGTAACAAAGACATACACTGACACCAAGTCACAAAGACATACACTGACACCAAGTAACAAAGACATACACTGATACCCAGTAACACAGACACACACTTACACCAAGTAACAAAGACATACACTGACACCAAGTAACAAAGACATACACTTACACCAAGTAACACAGACATACACTGACACCAAGTAACAGAGACATACACTGACACCAAGTAACAAAGACATACACTGTTACCCAGTAACACAGACACACACTTACACCAAGTAACAAAGACATACACTGATACCAAGTAACACAGACACACACTTACACCAAGTAACACAAACACTCACTTACACCAAGTAACAAAGACATACACTGACACCAAGTAACAAAGACATACAATTACACCAAGCAACAAAGACACACACTTACACCAAATAACACAGACCTACACTGACACCAAGTAACAAAGACATACAGTGACACCCATTAACAAAGACTTACACTGACACCAAGTCACAAAGACATACACTGAAACCAAGTAACAAAGACATACTCTGATACCCAGTCACACAGACACACACTTACACCAAGTAACAAAGACATACACTGACATCAAGTAACACAGACGTACACTTACACCAAGCAACACAGACATACACTGACACCAAGTAACAAAGACAGACAATTACACCAAGTAACAAAGACACACACTTACACCAAGTAACACACTCATACACTGTCACCATGTAGCAAAGACATTCACTGATACCCAGTAACACAGACACACACTTACAACAAGTAACAATGACATACACTGACACCAAGTAACAAAGACATACAATTACACCAAGCAACAAAGACATACACTGATACCCAGTCACACAGACACACACTTTCACCAAGTGACACAGACACACACTTCCACCAGGTAACATAGACATACACTGACACCAAGTAACACAGACATACACTGTCACCATGTAGCAAAGACATTCACTGATATCCAGTAACAGACACACACTTACACCAAGTAACAAAGATATACACTGATACCCAGTAACACAGACACACACTTACACCAAGTAACAAAGACATACAATGACACCAAGTCACAAAGACAGACACTGACACACGGTAACAAAGACAAAAACTGACACTAAGTAACGAAGACAGACACTGACACCCAGTAACAAAGGCAGACACTGACACCAAGTCACAAAGACATACACTGACACCAAGTAACAAAGACATACCCTTACACCAAGTAATTCAGACATACAATGACACCAAGTAACAAAGACTTACAATTACACCAAGGAACAAAGACACACACTTACACCAAGTAACAAAGACACACACTTACACCAAGTAACACAGACATACACTGACACCAAGTAACAAAGACATACACTTTTACCCAGTAACACAGACACACAATTACACCATGTAACAAAAACATACACTGATAGCAAATAACACAGGCACACACTTGCACCAAGTAACAACGACACACACTGACACCAAGTAACACAGACAAACACTGACACCAAGTAACAAAGACAAACACTGACACCAAGTAACAAAGACATACACTGACACAAAGTCACAAAGACGTACACTGACACCAAGTAACAAAGACATACACTGATACCCAGTCACACAGACACACACTTATACCAAGTAACAAAGACATACAATTACACCAATTAACAAAGACACACACTTAAGCCAAGTAACAAAGACATAAACTGACACCAAGTAACAAAGACATACAGTGACACCCAGTAACAAAGACATACACTGACACCAAGTCACAAAGACATACACTGACACCAAGTAACAAAGACATACACTGTTACCCAGTAACACAGACACACACTTACACCAAGTAACAAAGACATACACTGATACCAAGTAACACAGACACACACTGACACACGGTAACAAAGACAAACACTGACACCAAGTCACAAAGACATACACTGACACCAAGTAACAAAGACATACAGTGACACCCAGTAACAAAGACATACACTGACACCAAGTAACAAAGACATACACTGTTACCCAGTAACACAGACACACACTTACACCAAGTAACAAAGACATACACTGATACCAAGTAACACAGACACACACTTACACCAAGTAACACAAACACTCACTTACACCAAGTAACAAAGACATACACTGACACCAAGTAACAAAGACATACAATTACACCAAGCAACAAAGACACACACTTACACCAAATAACACAGACCTACACTGACACCAAGTAACAAAGACATACAGTGACACCCATTAACAAAGACTTACACTGACACCAAGTCACAAAGACATACACTGAAACCAAGTAACAAAGACAAACACTGATACCCAGTCACACAGACACACACTTACACCAAGTAACAAAGACATACACTGATACCAAGTAACACAGACACACACTTACACCAAGTGACACAGACACACACTTACACCAAGTGACACAGACACACACTTACACCAAGTAACAAAGACATACACTGACATCAAGTAACAAAGACATACACTTACACCAAGCAACACAGACATACACTGACACCAAGTAACAAAGACATACAATTACACCAAGTAACAAAGACACACACATACACCAAGTAACACAGACATACACTGTCACCATGTAGCAAAGACATTCACTGATACCCAGTAACACAGACACACACTTACAAAAAGTAACAATGACATACACTGACACCAAGTAACAAAGACAAACAATTACACCAAGTAACACAAACACTCACTTACACCAAGTAACAAAGACATACACTGACACCAAGTAACAAAGACATACAATTACACCAATTAACAAAGACACACACTTACACCAAGTAACACAGACATACACTGTCACCATGTAGCAAAGACATTCACTGATACCCAGTAACACAGACACACACTTACACCAAGTAACAAAGACATACAGTGACACCCATTAACAAAGACTTACACTGACACCAAGTCACAAAGACATCCACTGACACCAAGTAACAAAGACATACACTGATACCCAGTCACACAGACACACTCTTTCACCAAGTAACAAAGACATAAACTGATACCAAGTAACACAGACACACACTTACACCAAGTGACACAGACACACACTTCCACCAAGTAACATAGACATACACTGACACCAAGTAACAAAGACATACACTTACACCAAGTAACAAAGAAATACACTGACACCAAGTCACAAAGACAGACACTGACACACGGTAACAAAGACAAACACTGACACCAAGTAACGAAGACAGACACTGACACCCAGTAACAAAGACAGACACTGACACCAAGTCACAAAGACATACACTGACACCAAGTCACAAAGACATACACTGACACCAAGTAACTCAGACATACAATGACACCAAGTAACTCAGACATACAATTACACCAAGTAACACAGACACACACTTACACCAAGTAACACAGACATACACTGATACCAAGTAACAAAGACATACACTTACACCAAGTAACAAAGACACACAATTACACCAAGTAACACAGACATACACTGTCACCATGTAGCAAAGATATACACTGATACCCAGTAACACAGACACACACTTACACCAAGTAACAAAGACAGACACTGACACCCAGTAACAAAGGCAGACACTGACACCAAGTCACAAAGACATACACTGACACCAAGTAACAAAGACATACACTTACACCAAGTAACTCAGACATACAATGACACCAAGTAACAAAGACTTACAATTACACCAAGTAACAAAGACACACACTTACACCAAGTAACACAGACATACACTGACACCAAGTAACAAAGACATACACTTTTACCCAGTAACACAGACACACAATTACACCATGTAACAAAAACATACACTGATACCAAATAACACAGGCACACACTTGCACCAAGTAACAACGACACACACTGACACCAAGTAACAAAGACATAAACTGACACCAAGTAACAAAGACATAAACTGACACCCAGTAACAAAGACATACACTGACACAAAGTCACAAAGACGTACAGTGACCCCCAGTAACAAAGACATACACTGACACCAAGTCACAAAGACGTACACTGACACCAAGTAACAAAGACGTACACTGATACCCAGTCACACAGACACACACTTATACCAAGTAACAAAGACATACAATTACACCAATTAACAAAGACACACACTTAAGCCAAGTAACAAAGACATAAACTGACACCAAGTAACAAAAACATACACTGTTACCCAGTAACACAGACACACACTTACACCAAGTAACAAAGGCATACACTGACACCAAGTAACAAAGACATACACTGACACCAAGTAACAAAGACATACAGTGACACCCAGTAACAAAGACATACACTGACACCAAGTCACAAAGACATACACTGACACCAAGTAACAAAGACATACACTGATACCAAGTAACACAGACACACACTGACACCAAGTAACACAAACACTCACTTACACCAAGTAACAAAGACATACACTGACACCAAGTAACAAAGACATACAATTACACCAAGCAACAAAGACACACACTTACACCAAATAACACAGACCTACACTGACACCAAGTAACAAAGACATACAGTGACACCCATTAACAAAGACTTACACTGACACCAAGTCACAAAGACATACACTGAAACCAAGTAACAAAGACATACACTGATACCCAGTCACACAGACACACACTTGCACCAAGTAACAAAGACATACACTGATACCAAGTAACACAGACAAACAATTACACCAAGTGACACAGACACACAATTACACCAAGTGACACAGACACACACTTACACCAAGTAACAAAGACATACACTTACACCACGGAACACAGACATACACTGACACCAAGTAACAAAGACATACAATTACACCAAGTAACAAAGACACACACTTACACCAAGTAACACAGACATAAACTGACACCAAGTAACAAAGACATACACTGTTACCCAGTAACACAGATACACACTGACACCAAGTAACAAAGACATACACTGACACCTAGTAACGAAGACAGACACTGACACCCAGTAACAAAGACAGACACTGACACCAAGTCACAAAGACATACACTGACACCATGTAACAAAGACATACACTTACACCAAGTAACTCAGACATACAATGACACCAAGTAACAAAGACATACAATTACACCAAGTAACAAAGACATACAATTACACCAAGTAACACAGACACACACTTACACCAAGTAACACAGACATACACTGACACCAAGTAACAAAGACATACACTTTTACCCAGTAACACAGACACACTATTGCACCATGTAACAAAAACATACACTGATACCAAATAACACAGGCACACACTTGCACCAAGTAACAACGACACACACTTACACCAAGTAACACAGACAAACACTGACACCAAGTAACAAAGACATAAACTGACACCCAGTAACAAAGACATACACTGTTACCCAGTAACACAGATACACACTTACACCAAGTAACAAAGACATACACTGATACCCAGTCACACAGACACACACTTATACCAAGTAACAAAGACATACATTGACACCAAGTAACAAAGACATACACTTACACCAAGTAACACAGACATACACTGACACCAAGTAACAAAGACATACAATTACACCAATTAACAAAGACACACACTTAAACCAAGTAACACAGACATAAACTGACACCAAGTAACAAAGACATACACTGTTACCCAGTAACACAGATACACACTTACACCAAGTAACAAAGACATACACTGTTACCGAGTAACACAGACACACAATTACACCAAGTAACACAAACATTCACTTACACCAAATAACAAAGACATACACTGACACCAAGTAACAAAGACATACAATTACACCAATTAACAAAGACACACACTTACACCAAGTAACAAAGTAATACACTGACACCAAGTAACAAAGACATACAATTACACCAAGGAACAAAGACACACACTTACACCAAGTAACTGATATACACAGTCACCATGTTGCAAAGACATTCACTTACACCAAGTAACACAGACATACACTGGCACCAAGTAACAAAGATATACACTGATACCCAGTAACACAGACACACACTTACAACAAGTAACACAGACATACACTGTCACCATGTAGCAAAGACATTCACTGATACCCAGTAACACAGACACACACATACACCAGTTAACAAAGATATACACTGATACCCAGTAACACAGACACACACTTACATCAAGTAAGACATACATTGAAACCAAGTAACAAAGGCATACACTGACACACAGTAACAAAGACAAACACTGACACCAAGTAACGAAGACAGACACTGACACCCAGTAACAAAGACATACAATGACACCAAGTAACAAAGACATACAATTACACCAAGTAACACAAACATACACTGACAGCAAGTAACAAAGACATACACTGTTACCCAGTAACACAGACACATACTTACACCAAGTAACAAAGACATACACTGATACCAAGAAACAAAGACACACACTTACACCAAGTAACACAGACATACACTGACACCAAGTAACAAAGACATACACTGATACCCAGTAACACAGATACACACTGGGCGGCACATTGGCACAGTGGTTAGCAGCCTCACAGCTCCAGGGACCCGGGCTCGATTCTGGGTACAGCCTGTGCGGAGTTTGCAAGTTCTCCCTGTGTCTGCGTGGGTTTCCTCCGGGTGCTCCGGGTTCCTACCACATGCCAAAGACTTGCAGGTTGATAGAATAATTGGCCATCATAAATTGCCCCTAGTATAGGCAGGTGGTAGGGAAATCTATAGGGACAGGTGGGGATGTGATAGGAATACGGGATTAGTGTAGGATTAGTATAAATGGGTGGTTGTCGGTCGGCACAGACTCGGTGGGCCGAAGGGCCTGTTAAAGTGCTGTATCTCGAAACTAAACTATATACTGACACCTAGTGTCACAGATACACACTGACACCCAGTAACACAAACAAACACACACTGACACCCAGTAACACAGAGAAACACTGATAAACAGTAACAAAGACATACACTGACAAAAAGTAACACAGACACACACTGACACCCAGTAACAAAGTCATCCACTGACACCAAGTCACAAAGACATACACTGACACCCAGTAACACAGACACACACTTACACCAAGTAACAAAGACATACACTGACACCAAGTAACAAAGACATACACTTACACCAAGTAACAAAGACATACACTTACACCAAGTAACATAACCATACACTGACACCAAGTAACAAAGACATACAATTACACCATGAATCAAGGACACACACTTACACCACGTAACACAGACATACACTGACACCAAGTAACAAAGACATACACTGACACCCAGTAACACAGACACACACATACACCATGTAACAACGACATACAGTGACACGAAGTAACAAAGACATACAGTGACACCCAGTAACAAAGACATACACTGACACCAAGTCACAAAGACATACACTGATACCCAGGAACACAGACACACACTTACACCAAGTAACAAAGACATACACTGACACCAAGTAACAAAGACATACACTTACACCAAGTAACACAGACATACACTGACACCAAGTAACAAAAACATACAATTACACCATGTAACAAAGACACACACTTAAAAACAAGTAACACAGACATACACTGACACCAAGTAACAAAGACATACACTGTTACCCAGTAACACAGACACACACTTACACCAAGTAACAAAGACATACACTGATACCAAGTAACACAGACACACACTTACACCAAGTAACAAAGACATACAATTACACCAAGCAACAAAGACACACACTTACACCAAATAACACAGACCTACACTGACACCAAGTAACAAAGACATACACTGACATCACGTCACAAAGACATACACTGACACCAAGTAACAAAGACTTACACTGATACCCAGTCACACAGACACACACTTACACCAAGTAACAAAGACATACACTGATACCAAGTAACACAGACACACACTTACACCAAGTGACACAGACACACACTTACACCAAGTAACAAAGACATACACTGATACCCAGTAACACAGACACACACTTACAAAAGGTAGCAATGACATTCACTGACACCAAGTAACAAAGACATACAATTACACCAAGCAACAAAGACATACAGTGACACCCATTAACAAAGACTTACACTGACACCAAGTAACAAAGACATACAGTGACACCCATTAACAAAGACTTACACTGACACCAAGTCACAAAGACATCCACTGACACCAAGTAACAAAGACATACACTGATACCCAGTCACACAGACACACACTTTCACCAAGTAACAAAGACATACACTGATACCAAGTAACACAGACACACACTTACACCAAGTGACACAGACACAGACTTCAACCAAGTAACATAGACATACACTGACACCAAGTAACAAAGACATACACTTACACCAAGTAACAAAGACACACACGTACACCAAGTAACACAGACATACACTGTCACCATGTAGCAAAGACATACACTGATACCCAGTAACACAGACACACACTTACACCAAGTAACAAAGATATACACTGATACCCAGTAACACAGACACACACTGACACCAAGTCACAAAGACAGACTCTGACACACGGTAACAAAGACAAACACTGACACCAAGTCACAAAGACATACACTGACACCAAGTAACAAAGACATACAGTGACACCAAGTAACAAAGACATACACTGACACCAAGTCACAAAGACATACACTGACACCAAGTAACAAAGACATACACTGATACCCAGTAACACAGACACACACTTACACCAAGTAACAAAGACATACACTGACACCAAGTAACAAAGACATACACTTACACCAAGTAACACAGACATACACTGACACCAAGTAACACAGACATACACTGACACCAAGTAACAAAGACATACACTGATACCCAGTAACACAGACACACTTACACCAATTAACAAAGACATACACTGATACCAAGTAACACAGACACACACTTACACCAAGTAACACAAACACTCACTTACACCAAGTAACAAATACATACACTGACACCAAGTAACAAAGACATACAATTACACCAAGCAACAAAGACACACACTTACACCAAATAACACAGACCTACACTGACACCAAGTAACAAAGACATACACTGACACCATGTAACAAAGACATACACTTACACCAAGTAACTCAGACATACAATGACACCAAGTAACAAAGACATACAATTACACCAAGTAACAAAGACATACAATTACACCAAGTAACACAGACACACACTTACACCAAGTAACACAGACATACACTGACACCAAGTAACAAAGACATACACTTTTACCCAGTAACACAGACACACTATTGCACCATGTAACAAAAACATACACTGATACCAAATAACACAGGCACACACTTGCACCAAGTAACAACGACACACACTTACACCAAGTAACACAGACAAACACTGACACCAAGTAACAAAGACATAAACTGACACCCAGTAACAAAGACATACACTGTTACCCAGTAACACAGATACACACTTACACCAAGTAACAAAGACATACACTGATACCCAGTCACACAGACACACACTTATACCAAGTAACAAAGACATACATTGACACCAAGTAACAAAGACATACACTTACACCAAGTAACACAGACATACACTGACACCAAGTAACAAAGACATACAATTACACCAATTAACAAAGACACACACTTAAACCAAGTAACACAGACATAAACTGACACCAAGTAACAAAGACATACACTGTTACCCAGTAACACAGATACACACTTACACCAAGTAACAAAGACATACACTGTTACCGAGTAACACAGACACACAATTACACCAAGTAACACAAACATTCACTTACACCAAATAACAAAGACATACACTGACACCAAGTAACAAAGACATACAATTACACCAATTAACAAAGACACACACTTACACCAAGTAACAAAGTAATACACTGACACCAAGTAACAAAGACATACAATTACACCAAGGAACAAAGACACACACTTACACCAAGTAACTGATATACACAGTCACCATGTTGCAAAGACATTCACTTACACCAAGTAACACAGACATACACTGGCACCAAGTAACAAAGATATACACTGATACCCAGTAACACAGACACACACTTACAACAAGTAACACAGACATACACTGTCACCATGTAGCAAAGACATTCACTGATACCCAGTAACACAGACACACACATACACCAGTTAACAAAGATATACACTGATACCCAGTAACACAGACACACACTTACATCAAGTAAGACATACATTGAAACCAAGTAACAAAGGCATACACTGACACACAGTAACAAAGACAAACACTGACACCAAGTAACGAAGACAGACACTGACACCCAGTAACAAAGACATACAATGACACCAAGTAACAAAGACATACAATTACACCAAGTAACACAAACATACACTGACAGCAAGTAACAAAGACATACACTGTTACCCAGTAACACAGACACATACTTACACCAAGTAACAAAGACATACACTGATACCAAGAAACAAAGACACACACTTACACCAAGTAACACAGACATACACTGACACCAAGTAACAAAGACATACACTGATACCCAGTAACACAGATACACACTGGGCGGCACATTGGCACAGTGGTTAGCAGCCTCACAGCTCCAGGGACCCGGGCTCGATTCTGGGTACAGCCTGTGCGGAGTTTGCAAGTTCTCCCTGTGTCTGCGTGGGTTTCCTCCGGGTGCTCCGGGTTCCTACCACATGCCAAAGACTTGCAGGTTGATAGAATAATTGGCCATCATAAATTGCCCCTAGTATAGGCAGGTGGTAGGGAAATCTATAGGGACAGGTGGGGATGTGATAGGAATACGGGATTAGTGTAGGATTAGTATAAATGGGTGGTTGTCGGTCGGCACAGACTCGGTGGGCCGAAGGGCCTGTTAAAGTGCTGTATCTCGAAACTAAACTATATACTGACACCTAGTGTCACAGATACACACTGACACCCAGTAACACAAACAAACACACACTGACACCCAGTAACACAGAGAAACACTGATAAACAGTAACAAAGACATACACTGACAAAAAGTAACACAGACACACACTGACACCCAGTAACAAAGTCATCCACTGACACCAAGTCACAAAGACATACACTGACACCCAGTAACACAGACACACACTTACACCAAGTAACAAAGACATACACTGACACCAAGTAACAAAGACATACACTTACACCAAGTAACAAAGACATACACTTACACCAAGTAACATAACCATACACTGACACCAAGTAACAAAGACATACAATTACACCATGAATCAAGGACACACACTTACACCACGTAACACAGACATACACTGACACCAAGTAACAAAGACATACACTGACACCCAGTAACACAGACACACACATACACCATGTAACAACGACATACAGTGACACGAAGTAACAAAGACATACAGTGACACCCAGTAACAAAGACATACACTGACACCAAGTCACAAAGACATACACTGATACCCAGGAACACAGACACACACTTACACCAAGTAACAAAGACATACACTGACACCAAGTAACAAAGACATACACTTACACCAAGTAACACAGACATACACTGACACCAAGTAACAAAAACATACAATTACACCATGTAACAAAGACACACACTTAAAAACAAGTAACACAGACATACACTGACACCAAGTAACAAAGACATACACTGTTACCCAGTAACACAGACACACACTTACACCAAGTAACAAAGACATACACTGATACCAAGTAACACAGACACACACTTACACCAAGTAACAAAGACATACAATTACACCAAGCAACAAAGACACACACTTACACCAAATAACACAGACCTACACTGACACCAAGTAACAAAGACATACACTGACATCACGTCACAAAGACATACACTGACACCAAGTAACAAAGACTTACACTGATACCCAGTCACACAGACACACACTTACACCAAGTAACAAAGACATACACTGATACCAAGTAACACAGACACACACTTACACCAAGTGACACAGACACACACTTACACCAAGTAACAAAGACATACACTGATACCCAGTAACACAGACACACACTTACAAAAGGTAGCAATGACATTCACTGACACCAAGTAACAAAGACATACAATTACACCAAGCAACAAAGACATACAGTGACACCCATTAACAAAGACTTACACTGACACCAAGTAACAAAGACATACAGTGACACCCATTAACAAAGACTTACACTGACACCAAGTCACAAAGACATCCACTGACACCAAGTAACAAAGACATACACTGATACCCAGTCACACAGACACACACTTTCACCAAGTAACAAAGACATACACTGATACCAAGTAACACAGACACACACTTACACCAAGTGACACAGACACAGACTTCAACCAAGTAACATAGACATACACTGACACCAAGTAACAAAGACATACACTTACACCAAGTAACAAAGACACACACGTACACCAAGTAACACAGACATACACTGTCACCATGTAGCAAAGACATACACTGATACCCAGTAACACAGACACACACTTACACCAAGTAACAAAGATATACACTGATACCCAGTAACACAGACACACACTGACACCAAGTCACAAAGACAGACTCTGACACACGGTAACAAAGACAAACACTGACACCAAGTCACAAAGACATACACTGACACCAAGTAACAAAGACATACAGTGACACCAAGTAACAAAGACATACACTGACACCAAGTCACAAAGACATACACTGACACCAAGTAACAAAGACATACACTGATACCCAGTAACACAGACACACACTTACACCAAGTAACAAAGACATACACTGACACCAAGTAACAAAGACATACACTTACACCAAGTAACACAGACATACACTGACACCAAGTAACACAGACATACACTGACACCAAGTAACAAAGACATACACTGATACCCAGTAACACAGACACACTTACACCAATTAACAAAGACATACACTGATACCAAGTAACACAGACACACACTTACACCAAGTAACACAAACACTCACTTACACCAAGTAACAAATACATACACTGACACCAAGTAACAAAGACATACAATTACACCAAGCAACAAAGACACACACTTACACCAAATAACACAGACCTACACTGACACCAAGTAACAAAGACATACAGTGACACCCATTAACAAAGACTTACACTGACACCAAGTCACAAAGACATACACTGAAACCAAGTAACAAAGAAATACTCTGATACCCAGTCACACAGACACACACTTACACCAAGTAACAAAGACATACACTGATACCAAGTAACACAGACACACACTTACACCAAGTGACACAGACAGTTACTTACACCAAGTAACAAAGACATACACTGACATCAAGTAACAAAGACGTACACTTACACCAAGCAACACAGACATACACTGACACCAAGTAACAAAGACAGACAATTACACCAAGTAACAAAGACACACACTTACACCAAGTAACACATACACACACTTGCAAAAAGTAACAATGACATACACTGACACCAAGTAACAAAGACATACAATTACACCAAGTAACAAAGACATACACTGATACCCAGTCACACATACACACACTTTCACCAAGTAGCAAAGACATACACTGATACCAAGTAACACAGACACACACTTACACCAAGTGACACAGACACACACTTCCACCAAGTAACATAGACATACACTGACACCAAGTAACAAAGACATACACTTACACCAAGTAACACAGACACACACTTACACCAAGTAACAAAGACACACACTGATACCCAGTAACACAGACACACACTTACACCAAGTAACAAAGACATACACTGACACCAAGTAACACAGACATACACTGTCACCATGTAGCAAAGACATTCACTGATACCCAGTAACACAGACACACACTTACACCAAGTAACAAAGATATACACTGATACCCAGTAACACAGACACACACTTACACCAAGTAACAAAGACATACACTGACACCAAGTAACAAAGGCATACAATGATACCAAGTCACAAAGACAGACACTGACACACGGTAACAAAGACAAAAACTGACACTAAGTAACGAAGACAGACACTGACACCCAGTAACAAAGGCAGACACTGACACCAAGCCACAAAGACATACACTGACACCAAGTAACAAAGACATACACTTACACCAAGTAACTCAGACATACAATGACACCAAGTAACAAAGACTTACAATTACACCAAGTAACAAAGACACACACTTACACCAAGTAACACAGACATACACTGACACCAAGTAACAAAGACATACACTTTTACCCAGTAACACAGAAACACAATTACACCATGTAACCAAAACATACACTGATACCAAATAACACAGGCACACACTTGCACCAAGTAACAACGACACACACTGACACCAAGTAACACAGACAAACACTGACACCAAGTAACAAAGACATAAACTGACACCTATTAACAAAGACATACACTGACACAAAGTCACAAAGACGTACAGTGACACCCAGTAACAAAGACATACACTGACACCAACTCACAAAGACGTACACTGACACCAAGTAACAAAGACATAAACTGACACCCAGTAACAAAGACATACACTGACACAAAGTCACAAAGACGTACAGTGACACCCAGTAACAAAGACATACATTGACACCAAGTAACAAAGACATACACTTACACCAAGTAACACAGACATACACTGACACCAAGTAACAAAGACATACAATTATACCAATTAACAAAGACACACACTTAAACCAAGTAACACAGACATAAACTGACACCAAGTAACAAAGACAAACACTTTTACCCAGTAACACAGACACACAATTACACCATGTAACAAAAACATACACTGATACCAAATAACACAGGCACACATTTGCACCAAGTAACAACGACACACACTTACACCAAGTAACACAGACAAACACTGACACCAAGTAACAAAGACATAAACTGACACCCAGTAACAAAGGCATACACTGACAAAAAGTCACAAAGACGTACAGTGACTCCCAGTAACAAAGACATACACTGACACCAAGTCACAAAGACGTACACTGACACCAAGTAACAAAGACATACACTGATACCCAGTCACACAGACAAACACTTACACCAAGTAACAAAGACATACATTGACACCAAGTAACAAAGACATACAATTACACCAATTAACAAAGACACACACTTAAACCAAGTAACACAGACATAAACTGACACCAAGTAACAAAGACATACACTGTTACCCAGTAACACAGATACACACTTACACCAAGTAACAAAGACATACACTGTTACCGAAAAACACAGACACACAATTACACCAAGTAACACAAACACTCACTTAAACCAAATAACAAAGACATACACTGACACCAAGTAACAAAGACATACAATTACACCAATTAACAAAGACACACACTTACACCAAGTAACAAAGAAATACACTGACACCAAGAAACAAAGACATACAATTACACCAAGGAACAAAGACACACACTTACACCAAGTAACACAGATATACACTGTCACCATGTAGCAAAGACATTCACTTACACCAAGTAACACAGACATAAACTGACACCAAGTAACAAAGACAAACACATTTACCCAGTAACACAGACACACAATTACACCATGTAACAAAAACATACACTGATACCAAATAACACAGGCACACACTTGCACCAAGTAACAACGACACACACTTACACCAAGTAACACAGACAAACACTGACACCAAGTAACAAAGACATAAACTGACACCCAGTAACAAAGGCATACACTGACAAAAAGTCACAAAGACGTACAGTGACTCCCAGTAACAAAGACATACACTGACACCAAGTCACAAAGACGTACACTGACACCAAGTAACAAAGACATACACTGATACCCAGTCACACAGACAAACACTTATACCAAGTAACAAAGACATACATTGACACCAAGTAACAAAGACATACAATTACACCAATTAACAAAGACACACACTTAAACCAAGTAACACAGACATAAACTGACACCAAGTAACAAAGACATACACTGTTACCCAGTAACACAGATACACACTTACACCAAGTAACAAAGACATACACTGTTACCGAGTAACACAGACACACAATTACACCAAGTAACACAAACACTCACTTACACCAAATAACAAAGACATACACTGACACCAAGTAACAAAGACATACAATTACACCAATTAACAAAGACACACACTTACACCAAGTAACAAAGAAATACACTGACACCAAGAAACAAAGACATACAATTACACCAAGGAACAAAGACACACACTTACACCAAGTAACACAGATATACACTGTCACCATGTAGCAAAGACATTCACTTACACCAAGTAACACAGACATACACTGTCACCATGTAGCAAAGACATTCACTGATACCCAGTAACACAGACACACACATACGCCAAGTAACAAAGATATACACTGATACCCAGTAACACAGACACACACTTACACCAAGTAAGACATACACTGAAACCAAGTAACAAAGGCATACACTGACATCAAGTCACAAGGACAGACACTGACACACAGTAACAAAGACAAACACTGACACCAAGTAACGAAGACAGACACTGACACCCAGTAACAAAGACATACACTGATAACCAGTAACACAGACACACACTTACACCAAGTAACAAAGACATACACTGACACCAAGTAACAAAGACAGACAATTACACCAAGTAACAAAGACATACACTGATACCCAGTCACACAGACACACACTTTCACCAAGTAGCAAAGACATACACTGATACCAAGTAACACAGACACACACTTACACCAAGTGACACAGACACACACTTCCACCATGTAACATAGACATACACTGACACCAAGTAACAAAGACATACACTTACACCAAGTAACAAAGACACACACTGTCACCATGTAGCAAAGACATTCACTGATACCCAGTAACACAGACACACACTTAAACCAAGTAACAAAGATATACACTGATACCCAGTAACACAGGCACACACTTACACCAAGTAACAAAGACATACACTGACACCAAGTAACAAAGACATACAATGACACCAAGTCACAAAGACAGACACTGACACACGGTAACAAAGACAAAAACTGACACTAAGTAACGAAGACAGACACTGACACCCAGTAACAAAGGCAGACACTGACACCAAGTCACAAAGACATACACTGACACCAAGTAACAAAGACATACACTTACACCAAGTAACTCAGACATACAATGACACCAAGTAACAAAGACTTACAATTACACCAAGTAACAAAGACACACACTTACACCAAGTAACACAGACATACACTGACACCAAGTAACAAAGACATACAGGTTTACCCAGTAACACAGACACACACTTACACCAAGTAACACAGACATACACTGTCACCATGTAGCAAAGACATTCACTGATACCCAGTAACACAGACACACACATACACCAAGTAACAAAGATATACACTGATACCCAGTAACACAGATACACACTGGGCGGCACATTGGCACAGTGGTTAGCAGCCTCACAGCTCCAGGGACCCGGGCTCGATTCTGGGTACAGCCTGTGCGGAGTTTGCAAGTTCTCCCTGTGTCTGCGTGGGTTTCCTCCGGGTGTTCCGGGTTCCTACCACATGCCAAAGACTTGCAGGTTGATAGAATAATTGGCCATCATAAATTGCCCCTAGTATAGGCAGGTGGTAGGGAAATCTATAGGGACAGGTGGGGATGTGATAGGAATACGGGATTAGTGTAGGATTAGTATAAATGGGTGGTTGACGGTCGGCACAGACTCGGTGGGCCGAAGGGACTGTTAAAGTGCTGTATCTCGAAACTAAACTATATACTGACACCTAGTGTCACAGATACACACTGACACCCAGTAACACAAACAAACACACACTGACACCCAGTAACACAGAGAAACACTGATAAACAGTAACAAAGACATACACTGACAAAAAGTAACACAGACACAAACTGACACCAAGTAACAAAGACATACACTGACACCAAGTAACAAAGACATACACTGACACCAAGTCACAAAGACGTACACTGATACCAAGTCACAAAGACATACACTGACACCCAGTCACACAGACACACACTTACACCAAGTAACAAAGACATACACTGACAACAAGTAACAAAGACATACACTTACACCAAGTAACATAACCATACACTGACACCAAGTAACAAAGACATACAATTACACCATGAAACAAGGACACACACTTACACCACGTAACACAGACATACACTGACACCAAGTAACAAAGACATACACTGACACCAAGTAACACAGACATACACTGACACCAAGTAACAACGACATACAATTACACCAAGTAACAAAGACATACAGTGACACCCAGTAACAAAGACATACACTGACACCAAGTAACAAAGACATACACTTACACCAAGTAACTCAGACATACAATGACACCAAGTAACAAAGACTTACAATTACACCAAGTAACAAAGACACACACTTACACCAAGTAACACAGACATACACTGACACCAAGTAACAAAGACATACACGTTTACCCAGTCACACAGACACACAATTACACCATGTAACATAAACATACACTGATACCAAATAACACAGGCACACACTTGCACCAAGTAACAACGACACACACTGACACCAAGTAACACAGACAAACACTGACACCAAGTAACAAAGACATAAACTGACACCCAGTAACAAAGACATACACTGACACAAAGTCACAAAGACGTACAGTGACACCCAGTAACAAAGACATACACTGACACCAAGTCACAAAGACGTACACTGACACCAAGTAACAAAGACATACACTGATACCCAGTCACTCAGACACACACTTATACCAAGTAACAAAGACATACAATTACACCAATTAACAAAGACACACACTTAAGCCAAGTAACAAAGACATAAACTGACACCAAGTAACAAAGACAGACACTGACACACGGTAACAAAGACAAACACTGACACCAAGTAACGAAGACAGACACTGAGACCCAGTAACAAAGACAGACACTGACACCAAGTCACAAAGACATACACTTACACCAAGTAACTCAGACATACAATGACACCAAGTAACAAAGACATACAATTACACCAAGTAACAAAGACACACACTTACACCAAGTAACAGACATACACTGACACCAAGTAACAAAGACATAGACGTTTACCCAGTAACACAGACACACAATTACACCATGTAACGAAAACATACACTGATACCAAATAACACAGGCACACACTTGCACCAAGTAACAACGACACACACTGACACCAAGTAACATAGACAAACACTGACACCAAGTAACAAAGACATAATCTGACACCTAGTAACAAAGACATACACTGACACCAAGTCACAAAGACGTACACTGACACCAAGTCACAAAGACATAAACTGACACCCAGTAACAAAGACATACACTGACACAAGGTCACAAAGACGTACAGTGACACCCAGTAACAAAGACATACATTGACACCAAGTAACAAAGACATACACTTACACCAAGTAACACAGACATACACTGACACCAAGTAACAAAGACATACAATTACACCAATTAACAAAGACACACACTTAAACCAAGTAACACAGACATAAACTGACACCAAGTAACAAAGACATACACTTTTACCCAGTAACACAGACACACAATTACACCATGTAACAAAAACATACACTGATACCAAATAACACAGGCACACACTTGCACCAAGTAACAACGACACAGACTTACACCAAGTCACACAGACAAACACTGACACCAAGTAACAAAGACATAAACTGACACCCAGTAACAAAGGCATACACTGACACAAAGTCACAAAGACGTACAGTGACTCCCAGTAACAAAGACATACACTGACACCAAGTCACAAAGACGTACACTGACACCAAGTAACAAAGACATACACTGATACCCAGTCACACAGACACACACTTATACCAAGTAACAAAGACATACATTGACACCAAGTAACAAAGACATACAATTACACCAATTAACAAAGACACACACTTAAACCAAGTAACACAGACATAAACTGACACCAAGTAACAAAGACATACACTGTTACCCAGTAACAAAGATACACACTTACACCAAGTAAAACAAACACTCACTTACACCAAATAACAAAGACATACACTGACACCAAGTAACAAAGACATACAATTACACCAATTAACAAAGACACACACTTACACCAAGTAACAAAGAAATACACTGACACCAAGTAACAAAGACATACAATTACACCAAGGAACAAAGACACACACTTACACCAAGTAACACAGATATACACTGTCACCATGTAGCAAAGACATTCACTTACACCAAGTAACACAGACATACACTGGCACCAAGTAACACAGACATACACTGATACCCAGTAACACAGACACACACTTACACCAAGTAACACAGACATACACTGTCACCATGTAGCAAAGACATTCACTGATACCCAGTAACACAGACACACACATACACCAAGTAACAAAGATATACACTGATACCCAGTAACACAGACACACACTTACACCAAGTAAGACATACACTGAAACCAAGTAACAAAGGCATACACTGACATCAAGTCACAAAGACAGACACTGACACACAGTAACAAAGACAAACACTGACACCAAGTAACGAAGACAGACACTGACACCCAGTAACAAAGACATACAATGACACCAAGTAACAAAGACATACAATTACACAAAGTAACAAAGACACACACTTGCACCAAATAACACAAACATACACTGACAGCAAGTAACAAAGACATACACTGTTACCCAGTAACACAGACACATACTTACACCAAGTAACAAAGACATACACTGATACCAAGAAACAAAGACACACACTTACACCAAGTAACACAGACATACACTGACACCAAGTAACAAAGACATACACTGATACCCAGTAACACAGATACACACTGGGCGGCACATTGGCACAGTGGTTAGCAGCCTCACAGCTCCAGGGACCCGGGCTCGATTCTGGGTACAGCCTGTGCGGAGTTTGCAAGTTCTCCCTGTGTCTGCGTGGGTTTCCTCCGGGTGTTCCGGGTTCCTACCACATGCCAAAGACTTGCAGGTTGATAGAATAATTGGCCATCATAAATTGCCCCTAGTATAGGCAGGTGGTAGGGAAATCTATAGGGACAGGTGGGGATGTGATAGGAATACGGGATTAGTGTAGGATTAGTATAAATGGGTGGTTGACGGTCGGCACAGACTCGGTGGGCCGAAGGGACTGTTAAAGTGCTGTATCTCGAAACTAAACTATATACTGACACCTAGTGTGACAGATACACACTGACACCCAGTAACACAAACAAACACACACTGACACCCAGTAACACAGAGAAACACTGATAAACAGTAACAAAGACATACACTGACAGAAAGTAACACAGACACAAACTGACACCAAGTAACAAAGACATACACTGACACCAAGTAACAAAGACATACACTGACACCAAGTCACAAAGACGTACACTGATACCAAGTCACAAAGACATACACTGACACCCAGTAACACAGACACACACTTACACCAAGTAACAAAGACATACACTGACACCAAGTAACAAAGACATACACTTACACCAAGTAACATAACCATACACTGACACCAAGTAACAAAGACATACAATTACACCATGAAACAAGGACACACACTTACACCACGTAACACAGACATACACTGACACCAAGTAACAAAGACATACACTGGAACCAAGTAACACAGACATACACTGACACCAAGTAACAACGACATACAATTACACCAAGTAACAAAGACATACAGTGACACCCAGTAACAAAGACATACACTGACACCAAGTAACAAAGACATACACTGTTACCCAGTAACACAGACACACACTTACACCAAGTAACAAAGAAATACACTGATACCAAGTAACACAGACACACACTTACACCATATAACACAAACACTCACTTACACCAAGTAACAAAGACAGACACTGACACCAAGTAACAAAGACATACAATTACACCAAGCAACAAAGACACACACTTACACAAAATAACACAGACCTACACTGACACCAAGTAACAAAGACATACAGTGACACCCATTAACAAAGACTTACACTGACACCACGTCACAAAGACATACACTGACACCAAGTAACAAAGACTTACACTGATACCCAGTCACACAGACACACACTTACACCAAGTGACACAGACACACACTTCCACCAAGTAACATAGACATACACTGACACCAAGTAACAAAGACATACACTTACACCAAGTAACAAAGACACACACTTACACCAAGTAACAAAGACACACACTTACACCAAGTAACAAAGACACACACTTACACCAAGTAACAAAGACACACACTTACACCAAGTAACACAGACATACACTGTCACCATGTAGCAAAGACATACACTGATACCCAGTAACACAGACACACACTTACACCAAGTAACAAAGATATACACTGATACCCAGTAACACAGACACACACTTACACCAAGTAACAAAGACATACACTGACACCAAGTAACAAAGACATACACTGACACCAAGTCACAAAGACAGACTCTGACACACGGTAACAAAGACAAACACTGACACCAAGTCACAAAGACATACACTGACACCAAGTAACAAAGACATACAGTGATACCCAGTAACACAGACACACACTTACACCAAGTAACAAAGACATACACTGACACCAAGTAACAAAGACATACACTGACACCAAGTCACAAAGACAGACTCTGACACACGGTAACAAAGACAAACACTGACACCAAGTCACAAAGACATACACTGACACCAAGTTACAAAGACATACACTGACACCAAGTCACAAAGACAGACTCTGACACACGGTAACAAAGACAAACACTGACACCAAGTCACAAAGACATACACTGACACCACGTAACAAAGACATACAGTGACACCCAGTTACAAAGACATACACTGACACCCAGTAACAAAGACATACACTGACACCAAGTCACAAAGACATACACTGACACCAAGTCACAAAGACATACACTGATACCCAGTAACACAGACACACACTCACACCAGGTAACAAAGACATACACTGACACCAAGTAACAAAGACATACACTTACACCAAGTAACACAGACATACACTGACACCAAGTAACAAAGACATACTCTGACACCAAGTAACAAAGACATACAATTACACCATGTAACAAAGACACACACTTACAACAAGTAACACAGACATACACTGACACCAAGTAACAAAGACATACACTGTTACCCAGTAACACAGACACACACTTACACCAAGTAACAAAGACATACACTGATACCAAGTAACACAGACACACACTTACACCAAGTAACACAAACACTCACTTACACCAAGTAACAAAGACATGCACTGACACCAAGTAACAAAGACATACAATTACACCAAGCAACAAAGACACATACTTACACAAAATAACACAGACCTACACTGACACCAAGTAACAAAGACATACAGTGACACCCATTAACAAAGACTTACACTGACACCAAGTCACAAAGACATACACTGCAACCAAGTAACAAAGACATACACTGATACCCAGTCACACAGACACACACTTACACCAAGTAACAAAGACATACACTGATACCAAGTAACACAGACACACACTTACACCAAGTGACATAGACAGTTACTTACACCAGGTAACAAAGACATACACTGACATCCAGTAACAAAGACGTACACTTACGCCAAGCAACACAGACATACACTGACACCAAGTAACAAAGACATACACTTACACCAAGTAACAAAGACATACACTTACACCAAGTAACTCAGACAGACAATGACACCAAGTAACAAAGACATACAATTACACCAATTAACAAAGACACACACTTAAGCCAAGTAACAAAGACATAAACTGACACCAAGTAACAAAGACATACACTGTTACCCAGTAACACAGACATACACTTACACCAAGTAACAAAGACATACACTGACACCAAGTCACAAAGACAGACACTGACACACAGTAACAAAGACCAACACTGACACCAAGTAACGAAGACAGACACTGACACCCAGTAACAAAGACATACAATGACACCAAGTAACAAAGACATACAATTACACAAAGTAACGAAGACAGACACTGAGACCCAGTAACAAAGACAGACACTGACACCAAGTCACAAAGACATACACTGACACCAAGTAACAAAGACATACACTTCCACCAAGTAACTCAGACATACAATGACACCAAGTAACAAAGACATACAATTACACCATGTAACAAAGACACACACTTACACCAAGTAACACAGACATACACTGACACCAAGTAACAAAGACATACACGTTTACCCAGTAACACAGACACACACTTACACCAAGTAACAAAGACATACACTGATACCAAGTAACACAGACACACACTTACACCAGGTAACACAAACACTCACTTACACCAAGTAACAAAGACATGCACTGACACCAAGTAACAAAGACATACACTGATACCCAGTCTCACAGACACACACTTTCACCAAGTAGCAAAGACATACACTGATACCAAGTAACACAGACACACACTCTCACCAAGTGACACAGACACACACTTCCACCAAGTAACAAAGACATACACTTAAACCAAGTAACACAGACATAAACTGACACCAAGTGACAAAGACATACACTGTTACCCAGTAACACAGATACACACTTACACCAAGTAACAAAGACATACACTGTTACCGAGTAACACAGACACACAATTACACCAAGTAACACAAACACTCACTTACACCAAATAACAAAGACATACACTGACACCAAGTAACAAAGACATACAATTACACCAATTAACAAAGACACACACTTACACCAAGTAACAAAGAAATACACTGACACCAAGAAACAAAGACATACAATTACACCAAGGAACAAAGACACACACTTACACCAAGTAACACAGATATACACTGTCACCATGTAGCAAAGACATTCACTTACACCAAGTAACACAGACATACACTGTCACCGTGTAGCAAAGCCATTCACTGTTACCCAGTAACACAGACACACACATACGCCAAGTAACAAAGATATACACTGATACCCAGTAACACAGACACACACTTACACCAAGTAAGACATACACTGAAACCAAGTAACAAAGGCATACACTGACATCAAGTCACAAGGACAGACACTGACACACAGTAACAAAGACAAACACTGACACCAAGTAACGAAGACAGACACTGACACCCAGTAACAAAGACATACACTGATAACCAGTAACACAGACACACACTTACACCAAGTAACAAAGACATACAGTGACACCAAGTAACAAAGACAGACAATTACACCGAGTAACAAAGACATACACTGATACCCAGTCACACAGACACACACTTTCACCAAGTAGCAAAGACATACACTGATACCAAGTAACACAGACACACACTTACACCAAGTGACACAGACACACACTTCCACCATGTAACATAGACATACACTGACACCAAGTAACAAAGACATACACTTACACCAAGTAACAAAGACACACACTGTCACCATGTAGCAAAGACATTCACTGATACCCAGTAACACAGACACACACTTACACCAATTAACAAAGATATACACTGATACCCAGTAACACAGGCACACACTTACACCAAGTAACAAAGACATACACTGACACCAAGTAACAAAGACATACAATGACACCAAGTCACAAAGACAGACACTGACACACGGTAACAAAGACAAAAACTGACACTAAGTAACGAAGACAGACACTGACACCCAGTAACAAAGGCAGACACTGACACCAAGTCACAAAGACATACACTGACACCAAGTAACAAAGACATACACTTCCACCAAGTAACTCAGACATACAATGACACCAAGTAACAAAGACATACAATTACACCATGTAACAAAGACACACACTTACACCAAGTAACACAGACATACACTGACACCAAGTAACAAAGACATACACGTTTACCCAGTAACACAGACACACACTTACACCAAGTAACACAGACATACACTGACACCAAGTAACAAAGACATACACGTTTACCCAGTAACACAGACACACAATTACACCATGTAACATAAACATACACTGATACCAAATAACACAGGCACACACTTGCACCAAGTAACAACGACACACACTGACACCAAGTAACACAGACAAACACTGACACCAAGAAACAAAGACATAAACTGACACCCAGTAACAAAGGCATACACTGACACAAAGTCACAAAGACGTACAGTGACACCCAGTAACAAAGACATACACTGACACCAAGTCACAAAGACGTACACTGACACCAAGTAAAAAAGACATACACTGATACCCAGTCACACAGACACACACTTATACCAAGTAACAAAGACATACAATTACACCAATTAACAAAGACACACACTTAAGCCAAGTAACAAAGACATAAACTGACACCAAGTAACAAAGACAGACACTGACACACGGTAACAAAGACAAACACTGACACCAAGTAACGAAGACAGACACTGAGACCCAGTAACAAAGACAGACACTGACACCAAGTCACAAAGACATACACTTACACCAAGTAACTCAGACATAGAATGACACCAAGTAACAAAGACATACAATTACACCAAGTAACAAAGACACACACTTACACCAAGTAACACAGACATACACTGACACCAAGTAACAAAGTCATACACGTTTACCCAGTAACACAGACACACAATTACACCATGTAACGAAAACATACACTGATACCAAATAACACAGGCACACACTTGCACCAAGTAACAACGACACACACTGACACCAAGTAACATAGACAAACACTGACACCAAGTAACAAAGACATAAACTGACACCTAGTAACAAAGACATACACTGACACCAAGTCACAAAGACGTACACTGACACCAAGTCACAAAGACATAAACTGACACCCAGTAACAAAGACATACACTGACACAAAGTCACAAAGACGTACAGTGACACCCAGTAACAAAGACATACATTGACACCAAGTAACAAAGACATACACTTACACCAAGTAACACAGACATACACTGACACCAAGTAACAAAGACATACAATTACACCAATTAACAAAGACACACACTTAAACCAAGTAACACAGACATAAACTGACACCAAGTAACAAAGACATACACTTTTACCCAGTAACACAGACACACAATTACACCATGTAACAAAAACACACACTGATACCAAATAACACAGGCACACACTTGCACCAAGTAACAACGACACAGACTTACACCAAGTCACACAGACAAACACTGACACCAAGTAACAAAGACATAAACTGACACCCAGTAACAAAGGCATACACTGACACAAAGTCACAAAGACGTACAGTGACTCCCAGTAACAAAGACATACACTGACACCAAGTCACAAAGACGTACACTGACACCAAGTAACAAAGACATACACTGATACCCAGTCACACAGACACACACTTATACCAAGTAACAAAGACATACATTGACACCAAGTAACAAAGACATACAATTACACCAATTAACAAAGACACACACTTAAACCAAGTAACACAGACATAAACTGACACCAAGTAACAAAGACATACACTGTTACCCAGTAACACAGATACACACTTACACCAAGTAAAACAAACACTCACTTACACCAAATAACAAAGACATACACTGACACCAAGTAACAAAGACATACAATTACACCAATTAACAAAGACACACACTTACACCAAGTAACAAAGAAATACACTGACACCAAGTAACAAAGACATACAATTACACCAAGGAACAAAGACACACACTTACACCAAGTAACACAGATATACACTGTCACCATGTAGCAAAGACATTCACTTACACCAAATAACACAGACATACACTGGCACCAAGTAACAAAGATATACACTGATACCCAGTAACACAGACACACACTTACACCAAGTAACACAGACATACACTGTCACCATGTAGCAAAGACATTCACTGATACCCAGTAACACAGACACACACATACACCAAGTAACAAAGATATACACTGATACCCAGTAACACAGACACACACTTACACCAAGTAAGACATACACTGAAACCAAGTAACAAAGGCATACACTGACATCAAGTCACAAAGACAGACACTGACACACAGTAACAAAGACAAACACTGACACCAAGTAACGAAGACAGACACTGACACCCAGTAACAAAGACATACAATGACACCAAGTAACAAAGACATACAATTACACAAAGTAACAAAGACACACACTTGCACCAAATAACACAAACATACACTGACAGCAAGTAACAAAGACATACACTGTTACCCAGTAACACAGACACATACTTACAACAAGTAACAAAGACATACACTGATACCAAGAAACAAAGACACACACTTACAACAAGTAACACAGACATACACTGACACCAAGTAACAAAGACATACACTGATACCCAGTAACACAGATACACACTGGGCGGCACATTGGCACAGTGGTTAGCAGCCTCACAGCTCCAGGGACCCGGGCTCGATTCTGGGTACAGCCTGTGCGGAGTTTGCAAGTTCTCCCTGTGTCTGCGTGGGTTTCCTCCAGGTGTTCCGGGTTCCTGCCACATGCCAAAGACTTGCAGGTTGATAGAATAATTGGCCATCATAAATTGCCCCTAGTATAGGCAGGTGGTAGGGAAATCTATAGGGACAGGTGGGGATGTGATAGGAATACGGGATTAGTGTAGGATTAGTATAAATGGGTGGTTGACGGTCGGCACAGACTCGGTGGGCCGAAGGGACTGTTAAAGTGCTGTATCTCGAAACTAAACTATATACTGACACCTAGTGTCACAGATACACACTGACACCCAGTAACACAAACAAACACACACTGACACCCAGTAACACAGAGAAACACTGATAAACAGTAACAAAGACATACACTGACAAAAAGTAACACAGACACAAACTGACACCAAGTAACAAAGACATGCACTGACACCAAGTAACAAAGACATACACTGACACCAAGTCACAAAGACGTACACTGATACCAAGTCACAAAGACATACACTGACACCCAGTAACACAGACACACACTTACACCAAGTAACAAAGACATACACTGACACCAAGTAACAAAGACATACACTTACACCAAGTAACATAACCATACACTGACACCAAGTAACAAAGACATACAATTACACCATGAAACAAGGACACACACTTACACCACGTAACACAGACATACACTGACACCAAGTAACAAAGACATACACTGACACCAAGTAACACAGACATACACTGACACCAAGTAACAACGACATACAATTACACCAAGTAACAAAGACATACAGTGACACCCAGTAACAAAGACATACACTGACACCAAGTAACAAAGACATACACTGTTACCCAGTAACACAGACACACACTTACACCAAGTAACAAAGAAATACACTGATACCAAGTAACACAGACACACACTTACACCATATAACACTAACACTCACTGACACCAAGTAACAAAGACAGACACTGACACCAAGTAACAAAGACATACAATTACACCAAGCAACAAAGACACACACTTACTCCAAATAACACAGACCTACACTGACACCAAGTAACAAAGACATACAGTGACACCCATTAACAAAGACTTACACTGACACCACGTCACAAAGACATACACTGACACCAAGTAACAAAGAGTTACACTGATACCCAGTCACACAGACACACACTTACACCAAGTAACAAAGACATACACTGATACCAAGTAACACAGACACACACTTCCACCAAGTGACACAGACACACACTTCCACCAAGTAACATAGACATACACTGACACCAAGTAACAAAGACATACACTTACACCAAGTAACAAAGACACACACTTACACCAAGTAACAAAGACACACACTTACACCAAGTAACAAAGACACACACTTACACCAAGTAACACAGACATACACTGTCACCATGTAGCAAAGACATACACTGATACCCAGTAACACAGACACACACTTACACCAAGTAACAAAGATATACACTGATACCCAGTAACACAGACACACACTTACACCAAGTAACAAAGACATACACTGACACCAAGTAACAAAGACATACACTGACACCAAGTCACAAAGACAGACACTGACACACGGTAACAAAGACAAACACTGACACCAAGTCACAAAGACATACACTGACACCAAGTAACAAAGACATACAGTGATACCCAGTAACACAGACACACACTTACACCAAGTAACAAAGACATACACTGACACCAAGTAACAAAGACATACACTGACACCAAGTCACAAAGACAGACTCTGACACACGGTAACAAAGACAAACACTGACACCAAGTCACAAAGACATACACTGACACCAAGTAACAAAGACATACACTGACACCAAGTCACAAAGACAGACTCTGACACACGGTAACAAAGACAAACACTGACACCAAGTCACGAAGACATACACTGACACCAAGTAACAAAGACATACAGTGACACCCAGTAACAAAGACATACACTGACACCCAGTAACAAAGACATACACTGACACCAAGTAACAAAGACATACACTGATACCCAGTAACACAGACACACACTCACACCAGGTAACAAAGACATACACTGACACCAAGTAACAAAGATATACACTTACACCAAGTAACACAGACATACACTGACACCAAGTAACAAAGACATACACTGACACCAAGTAACAAAGACATACAATTACACCATGTAACAAAGACACACACTTACAACAAGTAACACAGACATACACTGACACCAAGTAACAAAGACATACACTGTTACCCAGTAACACAGACACACACTTACACCAAGTAACAAAGACATACACTGATACCAAGTAACACAGACACACACTTACACCAAGTAACAAAGACATGCACTGACACCAAGTAACAAAGACATACAATTACACCAAGCAACAAAGACACATACTTACACAAAATAACACAGACCTACGCTGACACCAAGTAACAAAGACATACAGTGACACCCATTAACAAAGACTTACACTGACACCAAGTCACAAAGACATACACTGCAACCAAGTAACAAAGACATACACTGATACCCAGTCACACAGACACACACTTACACCAAGTAACAAAGACATACACTGATACCAAGTAACACAGACACACACTTACACCAAGTGACATAGACAGTTACTTACACCAGGTAACAAAGACATACACTGACATCCAGTAACAAAGACGTACACTTACGCCAAGCAACACAGACATACACTGACACCAAGTAACAAAGACATACACTTACACCAAGTAACAAAGACATACACTTACACCAAATAACTCAGACAGACAATGACACCAAGTAACAAAGACATACAATTACACCAATTAACAAAGACACACACTTAAGCCAAGTAACAAAGACATAAACTGACACCAAGTAACAAAGACATACACTGTTACCCAGTAACACAGACATACACTTACACCAAGTAACAAAGACATACACTGACACCAAGTCACAAAGACAGACACTGACACACAGTAACAAAGACCAACACTGACACCAAGTAACGAAGACAGACACTGACACCCAGTAACAAAGACATACAATGACACCAAGTAACAAAGACATACAATTACACAAAGTAACGAAGACAGACACTGAGACCCAGTAACAAAGACAGACACTGACACCAAGTCACAAAGACATACACTGACACCAAGTAACAAAGACATACACTTCCACCAAGTAACTCAGACATACAATGACACCAAGTAACAAAGACATACAATTACACCATGTAACAAAGACACACACTTACACCAAGTAACACAGACATACACTGACACCAAGTAACAAAGACATACACGTTTACCCAGTAACACAGACACACACTTACACCAAGTAACAAAGACATACACTGATACCAAGTAACACAGACACACACTTACACCAAGTAACACAAAAACTCACTTACACCAAGTAACAAAGACATGCACTGACACCAAGTAACAAAGACATACACTGATACCCAGTCACACAGACACACACTTTCACCAAGTAGCAAAGACATACACTGATACCAAGTAACACAGACACACACTCTCACCAAGTGACACAGACACACACTTCCACCAAGTAACAAAGACATACACTTACACCAAGTAACAAAGACACACACTTACACCAAGTAACACAGACATACACTGTCACCATGTAGCAAAGACATTCACTGATACCCAGTAACACAGACACACACTTCCACCAAGTAACAAAGACATACACTGACACCAAGTCACAAAGACAGACACTGACACCAAGTAACAAAGACAAAAACTGACACCAAGTAACGAAGACAGACACTGACACCCAGTAACAAAGACAGACACTGACACCAAGTCACAAAGACATACACTGACACCAAGTAACAAAGACATACACGTACACCAAGTAACAAAGACATACACTTACACCAAGTAACTCAGACATACAATGACACCAAGTAACAAAGACATACAATTACACCAATTAACAAAGACACACACTTAAGCCAAGTAACAAAGACATAAACTGACACCAAGTAACAAAGACATACACTGTTACCCAGTAACACAGACACACACTTACACCAAGTAACAAAGACATACACTGACACCAAGTCACAAAGACAGACACTGACACACAGTAACAAAGACCAACACTGACACCAAGTAACAAAGACATACAATTACACAAAGTAACGAAGACAGACACTGAGACCCAGTAACAAAGACAGACACTGACACCAAGTCACAAAGACATACACTGACACCAAGTAACAAAGACATACACTGACACCAAGTAACACAGACATACACGTTTACCCAGTAACACAGACACACAATTACACCATGTAACAAAAACATACACAGATACCAAATAACACAGGCACACACTTGCACCAAGTAACAACGACACACACTGACACCAAGTAACACAGACAAACACTGACACCAAGTAACAAAGACATAAACTGACACCCAGTAACAAAGACATACACTGACACAAAGTCACAAAGACGTACAGTGACACCCAGTAACAAAGACATACACTGACACCAAGTCACAAAGACGTACAATGACACCAAGTAACAAAGACATAAACTGACACCCAGTAACAAAGACATACACTGACACAAAGTCACAAAGACGTACAGTGACACCCAGTAACAAAGACATACATTGACACCAAGTAACAAAGACATACACTTACACCAAGTAACACAGACATACACTGACACCAAGTAACAAAGACATACAATTACACCAATTAACAAAGACACACACTTAAACCAAGTAACACAGACATAAACTGACACCAAGTAACAAAGACATACACTGTTACCCAGTAACACAGATACACACTTACACCAAGTAACAAAGACATACACTGTTACCGAGTAACACAGACACACAATTACACCAAGTAACACAAACACTCACTTACAGCAAATAACAAAGACATACACTGACACCAAGTAACAAAGACATACAATTACACCAATTAACAAAGACACACACTTACACCAAGTAACAAAGAAATACACTGACACCAAGTAACAAAGACATACAATTACACCAAGTAGCAAAGACACACACTTACACCAAGTAACACAGACATACACTGTCACCATGTAGCAAAGACATTCACTGATACCCAGTAACACAGACACACACTTACACCAAGTTACAAAGATATACACTGATACCCAGTAACACAGACAGACACTTACACCAAGTAACAAAGACATACACTGACACCAAGTAACAAAGACATACACTGACACCAAGTCACAAAGACAGACACTGACACACGGTAACAAAGACAAAAACTGACACCAAGTAACGAAGACAGACACTGACACCCAGTAACAAAGACAGACACTGACACCAAGTCACAAAGACATACACTGACACCAAGTAACAAAGACATACACTTACACGAAGTAACAAAGACACACACTTACACCAAGTAACTCAGACAGACAATGACACCAAGTAACAAAGACATACAATTACACCAATTAACAAAGACACACACTTAAGCCAAGTAACAAAGACATAAACTGACACCAAGTAACAAAGACATACACTGTTACCCAGTAACACAGACACACACTTACACCAAGTAACAAAGACATACACTGACACCAAGTCACAAAGACAGACACTGACACACAGTAACAAAGACCAACGCTGACACCAAGTAACGAAGACAGACACTGACACCCAGTAACAAAGACATACAATGACACCAAGTAACAAAGACAGACAATTACACAAAGTAACGAAGACAGACACTGAGACCCAGTAACAAAGACAGACACTGACACCAAGTCACAAAGACATACACTGACACCAAGTAACAAAGACATACACTTCCACCAAGTAACTCAGACATACAATGACACCAAGTAACAAAGACATACAATTACACCAAGTAACAAAGACACACACTTACACCAAGTAACACAGACATACACTGACACCAAGTAACAAAGACATACACGTTTACCCAGTAACACAGACACACAATTACACCATGTAACAAAAACATACACTGATACCAAATAACACAGGCACACACTTGCACCAAGTAACAACGACACACACTGACACCAAGTAACACAGACAAACACTGACACCAAGTAACAAAGACATAAACTGACACCCAGTAACAAAGACATACACTGACACAAAGTCACAAAGACGTACAGTGACACCCAGTAACAAAGACATACACTGACACCAAGTCACAAAGACGTACAATGACACCAAGTAACAACGACATAAACTGACACACAGTAACAAAGACATACACTGACACAAAGTCACAAAGACGTACAGTGACACCCAGTAACAAAGACATACATTGACACCAAGTAACAAAGACATACACTGACACCAAGTAACACAGACATACACTGACACCAAGTAACAAAGACATACAATTACACCAATTAACAAAGACACACACTTAAACCAAGTAACACAGACATAAACTGACACCAAGTAACAAAGACATACACTGTTACCCAGTAACACAGATACACACTTACACCAAGTAACAAAGACATACACTGTTACCGAGTAACACAGACACACAATTACACCAAGCAACACAAACACTCACTTACACCAAATAACAAAGACATACACTGACACCAAGTAACAAAGACATACAATTACACCAATTAACAAAGACACACACTTACACCAAGTAACAAAGAAATACACTGACACCAAGTAACAAAGACATACAATTACACCAAGGAACAAAGACACTCACTTACACCAAGTAACACAGATATACACTGTCACCATGTAGCAAAGACATTCACTTACACCAAGTAACACAGACATACACTGGCACCAAGTAACAAAGACATACAATTAGACCAAGGAACAAAGACACACACTTACACCAAGTAACACAGACATACACTGTCACCATGTCGCAAAGATATACACTGATACCCAGTAACACAGACACACACTTACACCAAGTAACAAAGACATACACTGAAACCAAGTAACAAAGGCATACACTGACATCAAGTCACAAAGACAGACACTGACACACAGTAACAAAGACCAACACTGACACGAAGTAACGAAGACAGACACTGACACCCAGTAACAAAGACATACAATGACACCAAGTAACAAAGACATACAATTACACAAAGTAACAAAGACACACACTTGCACCAAGTAACACAAACATACACTGACAGCAAGTAACAAAGACATACACTGTTACCCAGTAACACAGACACACACTTGCAATAAGTAACAAAGACATACACTGATACCAAGAAACAAAGACACACACTTACACCAAGTAACACAGACATACACTGACACCAAGTAACATAGACATACACTGATACCCAGTAACACAGATACACACTGGGCGGCACATTGGCACAGTGGTTAGCAGCCTCACAGCTCCAATGACCCGGGCTCGATTCTGGGTACAGCCTGTGCGGAGTTTGCAAGTTCTCCCTGTGTCTGCGTGGGTTTCCTCCGGGTGCTCCGGGTTCCTACCACATGCCAAAGACTTGCAGGTTGATAGAATAATTGGCCATCATAAATTGCCCCTAGTATAGGCAGGTGGTAGGGAAATCTATAGGGACAGGTGGGGATGTGATAGGAATACGGGATTAGTGTAGGATTAGTATAAATGGGTGGTTGAAAGTCCGGACAGACTCGGTGGGCCGAAGGGCCTGTTAAAGTACTGTATCTCGAAACTAAACTATATACTGACACCTAGTGTCACAGATACACACTGACACCCAGTAACACAAACAAACACACACTGACACCCAGTAACACAGAGAAACACTGATAAACAGTAACAAAGACATACACTGACACCAAGTAACACAGACACACACTGACACCCAGTAACAAAGACATACACTGACACCAAGTCACAAAGACGTTCACTGATACCAAGTCACTAAGACATACACTGATACCCAGTAACACAGACACACACTGACACCAAGTAACAAAGACATACACTGACACCAAGTAACAAAGACATACACTGACACCAAGTAACAAAGACATAAAGTGACACCCAGTAACAAAGACATACACTGATACCAAGTAACACAGACACACACTGACACCCAGTAACAAAGACATACACTGACACCAAGTCACAAAGACGTACACTGATACCAAGTCACAAAGACACACACTGACACCAAGTAACAAAGACATACACTGACACCAAGTAACAAAGACATACACTGACACCAAGTAACAAAGACACACACTTGCACCAAGTAACAAAGACAGACAATTACACCAACAAAGACATACACTTACATCAAGTATTTTGACATACACTGACACCAAGTAACAAAGACATACAATGATACCCAGTAACACAGACACACACTTACACCAAGTAACAAAGACATACAATGACACCAAGTCACAAAGACATACACTGATACCCAGCAACACAGACACACACTTACACCAAGTAACACAGTCAAACACTGACATCCAGTAACGCAGACACACACTTCCACCAAGTAACAAAGACATACACTGACACCCAGTAACAAAGACATACACTGACACCCAGTAACACAGACACACACGGACACCAAGTAACAAAGACACACACTTACCCCAAGTAACACAGACACACACTGACACCTAGTAACAAAGACACACACTAACACCAAGTAACACAGACATACACTGACACCAAGTAACAAAATCATACACTGATACCCAGTAACATAGGCACACAATCGGGGGGCACATTGGCGCAGTGGTTGGCACCGCAGCCTCACAGCTCCAGGGACCCGGATTCGATTCTGGGTACTGCCTGTGCGGAGGTTGTAAGTTCTCCCTGTGTCTGCGTGGGTTTCCTCCAGGTGCTCCGGTTTCCTCCCACATGCCAAAGACTTGCAGGTTGATAGGTTAATTGGCCATCATAAATTGCCCCTCGTATAGGTAGGTGGTAGGGAAATATATAGGGATAGGTGGGGATGTGATAGGAATACGGGATTAGTGTAGGATTAGTATAAATGGGTGGTTGATGGTCGGCACAGACTCGGTGGGCCGAAGGGCCTGTTTAAGTGCTGTATCTCTAAACTAAACTAAATACTGACACCTAGTGTCACTGACACCCAGTAACACAAACAAACACACACTGACACCCAGTCACACAGAGAAACACTGATACACTGACACCAAGTAACACAGACACACACTGACACCCAGTAACAAAGACATACACTGATACCAAGTCACAAAGACATACACTGATACCCAGTAACACAAACAAACACACACTGACACCCAGTAACACAGAGAAACACTGATAAACAGTAACAAAGACATACACTGATACCAAGTCACAAAGACATACACTGATACCCAGTAACACAGACACACACTGACACCAAGTAACAAAGACATACACTGACACCAAGTAACAATGACAGACAATTACACCAAGTAACAAAGACATACACTTACACGAAGTATTTTGACAGACACTGACACCAAGTCACAAAGACATACACTGATACCCAGTAACACAGACACACACTTACACCAAGTAACACAGACACACATTTACACCAAGTAACAAAGGCATACAATGACACCAAGTAACACAGACACACACTTACACCAAGTAACAAAGACGTACACTTACACTAAGTAACAAAGACATACACTGACACCAAGTAACAAAGACACAAACTTCCACCAAGTAACACAGACACACACTGACACCCATTAACACAAACAAACACACTGTCACCAAGTAACACAGACATACACTGACACCAAGTAATAAAGACATGCACTGATACCCAGTAACACAGGCACACACTGGGCGGGGGGGGGGGGGGGGGGGGGGCACATTGGCGCAGTGGTTAGCACCGCAGCCTCACAGCTCCATGGAACAGGGAACGATTCTGGGTACTGCCTGTGCGGAGTTTGCAAGTTCTCCTTGTGTCTGCGTGGGTTTCCTCCGGTTGCTCCGTTTTCCTCCCACATGCCAAAGACTTGCAGGTTGATAGGTTAATTGGCCATCATATATTGCCCCTAGTGTAGGTAGGTGGTAGGGAAATATATAGGGATAGGTGGGGATGTGATAGGAATACGGGATTAGTGTAGGATTAGTATAAATGGGTTGTTGATGGTCGGCACAGACTCGGTGGGCCGAAGGGCCTGTTTCAGTGCTGCTTCTCTAACTAAACTAAATACTGACACCTAGTGTCACAGACACACACTGACACCCAGTAACACAATCAAAAACACACTGACACCCAGTAACACAGAGAAACACTGACACACAGTAACACAGAGAAACACTGATACACAGTAACACAGAGAAACACTGATACACAGTAACACAGACACACACTGACACCAAGTAACACAGACATACACTGACACCAAGTAACAAAGACAGACAATTAAACCAAGTAACAAAGACAGACACTTACTCCAAGCAACAAAGACATACACTGATACCAAGTAACACAGACACACACTTACACGAAGTAACATAGACATACACTGACACCAAGTAACAAAGGCACACACTGCTACCCAGTAACACAGACACACACGGACACCAAGTAACAAAGACAGACACTGCTACCCAGTAACACAGACACACACGGACACCAAGTAACAAAGACTCACACTTACACCAAGTAACACAGACACACACTGATACACAGTAACAAAGACATACACTGACAAAAAGTAACACAGACACCCACTGACACCCATTAAAATTAACATACACTGACACCAAGTCACAAAGACATACACTGACACCAAGTCAAAAAGACATACACTGATGCCCAGTAACAAAGACACAAAATTACACCAAGTAACACAGACACACACTGACACCCAGTAACACAAGCAAACACACTGACACCAAGTAACAAAGACAGACACTGCTTCCCAGTAACACAGACACACACGGACACCAAGTAACAAAGACACACACTTACACCAAGTAGCACAGACTCACACTGACACCCAGTAACACAAACAAACACACACTGACACCCAGTAACACAGAGAAACACTGATACACAGTAACAAAGACATACACTGACACCAAGTAACACAGACACACACTGACACCCATTAAAATAGACATACACTGACACCAAGTAACAAAGACATACACTGACACCAAGTAACAAAGACACACAGTTACACCAAGTAACACAGACATGCACTTACACCAAGTATTTTGACATAAACTGACACCAAGTAACAAAGACATACACTGATACCCAGTAACATAGACACACACTTACACCAAGTAACAAAGACATACACTGATACCCAGTAACACAGACACACACTTACACCAAGTCACAAAGACATACACTGATACCCAGTAACACAGAAACACACTTACACCAAGTAACACAGACACACATTTACACCAAGTAACAAAGACATACAATGACACCAAGTAACACAGACACACACTTACACCAAGTAACAAAGACATACACTAACACCAAGTAACAAAGACATACAATTACACCAAGGAACAAAGACACACACTTACACCAAATAACACACACATACACTGACACCAAGTAACAAAGACATACACTGATACCCAGTAACACAGATACACACTGGGCGGCACATTGGCACAGTGGTTAGCAGCCTCACAGCTCCAGGGACCCGGGCTCGACTCTGGGTACAGCCTGTGCGGAGTTTGCAAGTTCTCCCTGTGTCTGCGTGGGTTTCCTCCGGGTGCTCCGGGTTCCTCCCACATGCCAAAGACTTGCAGGTTGATAGGTTAATTGGCCATTATAAATTGCCCCTAGTATAGGTAGGTGGTAGGGAAATATATAGGGACAGTTGGGGATCTGATAGGAATACGGGATTAGTGTAGGATTAGTATAAATGGGTGGTTGATGGTCGGCACAGACTCGGTGGGCCGAAGGGCCTGTTTAAGTGCTGTATCTCTAAACTAAACTAAATACTGACACCGACTGTCACTGACACCCAGTAACACAAACAAACTCACACTGACACCCAGTCACACAGAGAAACAGTGATACACTGACTCCAAGTAACACAGCCACACACTGACACCCAGTAACAAAGACAGACACTGATACCAAGTCACAAAGACATACACTGATACCCAGTAACAAAAACAAACACACACTGACACCCAGCAACACAGAGAAACACTGATTCACAGTAACAATGACATACACTGACACCAAGTAACACAGACACACACTGACACCCAGTAAAAAAGACATACACTGACACCAAGTCACAAAGACATACACTGATACCAAGTCACAAAGACATACACTGATACCCAGTAACACAGACACACACTGACACCAAGTGACAAAGACATACACTGACACCAAGTAACAAAGACAGACAATTACACCAAGTAACAAAGACATACACTTACACCAAGTATTTTGACATACACTGACACCAAGTAACAAAGACAAACACTGATACCCAGTAACAAAGGCACATACTTACACGAAGGAGCAAAGACATACAGTGATACCAAGTAACACAGACACACACTTACACCAAGTCACAAAGACATACAGTGACACCAAGTAACAAAGACAAACACTGATACCCAGTAACAAAGGCACACACTTACACGAAGGAGCAAAGACATACAGTGATACCAAGTAAGACAGACACACACTTACACCAAGTAACACAGACATACACTGACACCAAGTAACAAAGACATATACTGACACCAATTAACAAAGACATACACTTAAACCAAGTAACACAGACATACACTGACACCAAGTAACAAAGACATACAATTACACCAAGTTACAAAGAAACACACTTACACCAAGTAACACAGACATACACTGTCACCATGTATCAAAGACATTCACTGATACCCAGTAACACAGACACAAACTGACACCAAGTCACAAAGACATACGCTGATACCCAGTAGCACAGACACACAATTACACCAAGTAACAAAGACAAACACTGACACCAAGTAACAAAGATATCCACTGAAACCAAGAAACAAACACATACACTTACACCAAGTAACACAGACACACACTGACACCCAGTAACACAAAGAAAAACACACTGACCCCCAGTAATATAGAGAAACACTGACACACAGGAACAAAGTCATACACAGACAGACACTGACACCAAGTAACAAAGACTAGCAGAGACATACACTGACACCAAGTCACAAAGACATACACTGATACCCAGCAGCACAGACACACACTTCCACAAAGTAACAAAGACAAACACTGACACCAAGTAACAAAGACATAAACTTACACCAGGTAACAAAGACACACACTTACACCAAGCAACACAGACATACACTGACAGCAAGTAACGAAGACATACACTGACACCAGTCACACAGCCACACACTTACACCAAGTAACAAAGACATACACTGACACCAAGTAACACAGACACACACTTACACCAAGTAACAAAGACATACACTGACACCAAGTAACAAAGACATACACTTACACCCAGTAACATAGACACACACTTACACCAAGTAACAAAGACATACAATTACACCAAGTAACAAAGACACACACTTACACCGAGTAACACAGACATACACTGACACCAAGTAACAAAGACATACAGTGACACCCATTAACAAAGACATACACTGACACCAAGTCACCAAGACATACAGTGACACCAAGTAACAAAGTCAAACACTGATACCCAGTAACAAAGGCACACACTTACACGAAGGAGCAAAGACATACAGTGATACCAAGTAACACAGACACACAATGACACCAAGTAACACAGACACACACTTACACCAAGTAACATAGACATATACTGACACCAATTTACAAAGACATACACTTACACCAAGTAACACAGACATGCACTGACACCAAGTAACACAAACACTCACTTACACCAAGTAACAAAGACAGACACTGACACCAAGTAACAAAGACATGCACTGACACCCAGTAACACAGACACACACTTACACCAAGTAACAAAGACATACAATGACACCAAGTAACAAAGACATACACTTACACCAAGTAACATAACCATACACTGACACCAAGTAACAAAGACTTACAATTACACCATGTAACAAGGACACACACTTACACGAAGTTACACAGACATACACTGACACCAAGTAACAAAGACATACACTGACACCCAGTAACACAGACACACACATAGACCATGTAACAACGACATACACTGACACCAAGTAACAAAGACATACAGGGACACCCAGTAACAAAGACATACACTGACACCAAGTCACAAAGACATACACTGACACCAAGTAACAAAGACATACACTGATACCCAGTAACACAGACACACACTTACACCAAGTAACAAAGACATACACTGACACCAAGTAACAAAGACATACACTTACACCGAGTAACACAGACATACACTGACACCAAGTAACAAAGACATACAATTACACCATGTAACAAAGACACACACTTACAACAAGTAACACAGACATACACTGACACCAAGTAACAAAGACATACACTGTTACCCAGTAACACAGACACACACTTACACCAAGTAACAAAGACATAGACTGATACCAAGTAACACAGATACACACTTACACCAAGTAACACAAACACTCACTTACACCAAGTAACAAAGACATGCACTGACACCCAGTAACAAAGACATACAATTACACCAAGCAACAAAGACACACACTTACACCAAGTAACACAGACATACACTGACACCAAGTAACAAAGACATACAGTGAAACCCATTAACAAAGACTTGCACTGACACCAAGTCACAAAGACATCCACTGACACCAAGTAACAAAGACATACACTGATACCCAGTCACGCAGACACACACTTTCACCAAGTAACAAAGACATACACTGATACCAAGTAACACAGACACACACTTACACCAAGTGACACAGACACAAACTTCCACCAAGTAACACAGACACATACTGACAGCAAGTAACAAAGACATACACTTACACCAAGTAACAAAGACACACACTTACACCAAGTAACACAGACATACACTGTCACCATGTAGCAAAGACATTCACTGATACCCAGTAACACAGACACACACTTACACCATGTAACAAAGACATACACTGACACCAAGTAACAAAGGCATACACTGACACCAAGTCACAAAGACAGACACTGACACACGGTAACAAAGACGAACACTGACACCAAGTCACAAAGACATACACTGACACCAAGTAACAAAGACATACAGTGACACCCAGTAACAAAGACATAAACTGACACCAAGTCACAAAGACATACTCTGACACCAAGTAACAAAGACATACACTGATACCCAGTAACACAGACACACACTTACACCAAGTAACAAAGACATACACTGACACCAAGTAACAAAGACATACACTTACACCAAGTAACACGGACATACACTGACACCAAGTAACAAAGACATACAATTACACCATGTAACAAAGACATACACTGACAACAAGTAACACAGACATACACTGACACCAAGGAACAAAGACATACACTGTTACCCAGTAACACAGACACACACTTACACCAAGTAACAAAGACATACACTGATACCAAGTAACACAGACACACACTTACACCAAGTAACACAAACACTCACTTACACCAAGTAACAAAGACATACACTGACACCAAGTAACAAAGACATACACTTACACCAAGTAACACAGACATACACTGACACCAAGTAACAAAGACATACACTGACACCAAGTAACAAAGACATACACAGTTACCCAGTAACACAGGCACACACTTACACCAAGTAACAAAGACATACACTGATACCAAGTAACACAGACACACACTTACACCAAGTAACACAAACACTCACTTACACCAAGTAACAAAGACATGCACTGACACCCAGTAACAAAGACATACAATTACACCAAGCAACAAAGACACACACTTACACCAAGTAACACAGACATACACTGACACCAAGTAACAAAGACATACAGTGAAACCCATTAACAAAGACTTGCACTGACACCAAGTCACAAAGACATCCACTGACACCAAGTAACAAAGACATACACTGATACCCAGTCACGCAGACACACACTTTCACCAAGTAACAAAGACATACACTGATACCAAGTAACACAGACACACACTTACACCAAGTGACACAGACACAAACTTCCACCAAGTAACACAGACACATACTGACAGCAAGTAACAAAGACATACACTTACACCAAGTAACAAAGACACACACTTACACCAAGTAACACAGACATACACTGTCACCATGTAGCAAAGACATTCACTGATACCCAGTAACACAGACACACACTTACACCATGTAACAAAGACATACACTGACACCAAGTAACAAAGGCATACACTGACACCAAGTCACAAAGACAGACACTGACACACGGTAACAAAGACGAACACTGACACCAAGTCACAAAGACATACACTGACACCAAGTAACAAAGACATACAGTGACACCCAGTAACAAAGACATAAACTGACACCAAGTCACAAAGACATACTCTGACACCAAGTAACAAAGACATACACTGATAGCCAGTAACACAGACACACACTTACACCAAGTAACAAAGACATACACTGACACCAAGTAACAAAGACATACACTTACACCAAGTAACACGGACATACACTGACACCAAGTAACAAAGACATACAATTACACCATGTAACAAAGACATACACTGACAACAAGTAACAAAGACATGCACTGACACCCAGTAACAAAGACATACAATTACACCAAGCAACAAAGACACACACTTACACCAAGTAACACAGACATACACTGACACCAAGTAACAAAGACATACAGTGAAACCCATTAACAAAGACTTGCACTGACACCAAGTCACAAAGACATCCACTGACACCAAGTAACAAAGACATACACTGATACCCAGTCACGCAGACACACACTTTCACCAAGTAACAAAGACATACACTGATACCAAGTAACACAGACACACACTTACACCAAGTGACACAGACACAAACTTCCACCAAGTAACACAGACACATACTGACAGCTAGTAACAAAGACATACACTTACACCAAGTAACAAAGACACACACTTACACCAAGTAACACAGACATACACTGTCACCATGTAGCAAAGACATTCACTGATACCCAGTAACACAGACACACACTTACACCATGTAACAAAGACATACACTGACACCAAGTAACAAAGGCATACACTGACACCAAGTCACAAAGACAGACACTGACACACGGTAACAAAGACGAACACTGACACCAAGTCACAAAGACATACACTGACACCAAGTAACAAAGACATACAGTGACACCCAGTAACAAAGACATAAACTGACACCAAGTCACAAAGACATACTCTGACACCAAGTAACAAAGACATACACTGATACCCAGTAACACAGACACACACTTACACCAAGTAACAAAGACATACACTGACACCAAGTAACAAAGACATACACTTACACCAAGTAACACGGACATACACTGACACCAAGTAACAAAGACATACAATTACACCATGTAACAAAGACATACACTGACAACAAGTAACACAGACATACACTGACACCAAGGAACAAAGACATACACTGTTACCCAGTAACACAGACACACACTTACACCAAGTAACAAAGACATACACTGATACCAAGTAACACAGACACACACTTACACCAAGTAACACAAACACTCACTTACACCAAGTAACAAAGACATACACTGACACCAAGTAACAAAGACATACACTTACACCAAGTAACACAGACATACACTGACACCAAGTAACAAAGACATACACTGACACCAAGTAACAAAGACATACACAGTTACCCAGTAACACAGGCACACACTTACACCAAGTAACAAAGACATACACTGATACCAAGTAACACAGACACACACTTACACCAAGTAACACAAACACTCACTTACACCAAGTAACAAAGACATACACTGACACCAAGTAACAAAGACATACACTTACAACAAGTAACACAGACATACACTGACACCAAGTAACAAAGACATACACTGTTACCCAGTAACAGACACACACTTACACCAAGTAACAAAGACATACACTGATACCAAGTAACACAGACACACACTTACACCAAGTAACACAAACACTCACTTACACCAAGTAACAAAGACATACACTGACACCAAGTAACAAAGACATACAATTACACCAAGCAACAAAGACACACACTTACACCAAATAACACAGACCTACACTGACACCAAGTAACAAAGACATACACTGAAACCAAGTAACAAAGACATATACTGATACCCAGTCACACAGACACACACTTACACCAAGTAACAAAGACATACACTGATACCAAGTAACACAGACACACACTTACACCAAGTGACACAGACACACACTTAGACCAAGTAAAAAAGACATGCACTGATACCAAGTAACACAGACACACACTTACACCAAGTAACACAAACACTCACTTACACCAAGTAACAAAGACATACACTGACACCAAGTAACAAAGAGATACACTTACACCAAGTAACAAAGACACACAGTTACACCAAGTAACACAGACATGCACTTACACCAAGTATTTTGACATAAACTGACACCAAGTAACAAAGACATACACTGATACCCAGTAACATAGACACACACTTACACCAAGTAACAAAGACATACACTGATACCCAGTAACACAGACACACACTTACACCAATTAACACAGACATGCACTTACACCAAGTACTTTGACATAAACTGACACCAAGAAATAAAGACATGCACTGATACCCAGTAACACAGACACACACTTACACCAAGTCACAAAGACATACACTGATACCCAGTAACACAGACACACACTTACACCAAGTAACACAGACACACATTTACACCAAGTAACAAAGACATACAATGACACCAAGTAACACAGACACACACTTACACCAAGTAACAAAGACATACACTGACACCAAGTAACAAAGACATACACTTATACCAAGTAACACAGACATACACTAACACCAAGTAACACAGACATACACTAACACCAAGGAACAAAGACACATACTTACACCAAATAACACACACATACACTGACACCAAGTAACAAAGACATACACTGATACCCAGTAACACAGATACACACTGGGCGGCACATTGGCACAGTGGTTAGCAGCCTCACAGCTCCAGGGACCCGGGCTCGACTCTGGGTACAGCCTGTGCGGAGTTTGCAAGTTCTCCCTGTGTCTGCGTGGGTTTCCTCCGGGTGCTCCGGGTTCCTCCCACATGCCAAAGACTTGCAGGTTGATAGGTTAATTGGCCATTATAAATTGCCCCTAGTATAGGTAGGTGGTAGGGAAATATATAGGGACAGTTGGGGATGTGATAGGAATACGGGATTAGTGTAGGATTAGTATAAATGGGTGGTTGATGGTCGGCACAGACTCGGTGGGCCGAAGGGCCTGTTTAAGTGCTGTATCTCTAAACTAAACTAAATACTGACACCGACTGTCACTGACACCCAGTAACACAAACAAACTCACACTGACACCCAGTCACACAGAGAAACAGTGATACACTGACTCCAAGTAACACAGACACACACTGACACCCAGTAACAAAGACATACACTGATACCAAGTCACAAAGACATACACTGATACCCAGTAACAAAGACATACAATTACACCATGTAACAAAGACATACACTGACAACAAGTAACACAGACATACACTGACACCAAGTAACAAAGACATACACTGATACCAAGTAACACAGACACACACTTACACCAAGTAACACAAACACTCACTTACACCAAGTAACAAAGACATACACTGACACCAAGTAACAAAGACGCACACTTACACCAAGTAACAAAGACGCACACTTACACCAAGTAACAAAGACGCACACTTACACCAAGTAACAAAGACGCACACTTACACCAAGTAACAAAGACGCACACTTACACCAAGTAACAAAGACGCACACTTACACCAAGTAACACAGACATACACTGACACCAAGTAACAAAGACATACACTTTTACCCAGTAACACAGACACACAATTACACCATGTAACAAAAACATACACTGATACCAAATAACACAGGCACACACTTACACCAAGTCACAAAGACATACACTGACACCAAGTAACAAAGACATACAGTGACACCCAGTAACAAAGACATAAACTGACACCAAGTCACAAAGACATACTCTGACACCAAGTAACAAAGACATACACTGATACCCAGTAACACAGACACACACTTACACCAAGTAACAAAGACATACACTGACACCAAGTAACAAAGAAATACACTTACACCAGGTAACACAGACATAAACTGACACCAAGTAACAAAGACATACAATTACACCATGTAACAAAGACATACACTTACAACAAGTAACACAGACATACACTGACACCAAGGAACAAAGACATACACTGTTACCCAGTAACACAGACACACACTTACACCAAGTAACAAAGACATACACTGATACCAAGTAACACAGACACACACTTACACCAAGTAACACAAACACTCACTTACACCAAGTAACAAAGACATACACTGACACCAAGTAACAAAGACATACACTTACACCAAGTAACACAGACATACACTGACACCAAGTAACAAAGACATACACTGACACCAAGTAACAAAGACATACACTGTTACCCAGTAACACAGGCACACACTTACACAAAGTAACAAAGACATACACTGATACCAAGTAACACAGACACACACTTACACCAAGTAACACAAACACTCACTTACACCAAGTAACAAAGACATACACTGACACCAAGTAACAAAGACATACACTGACACCAAGTAACACAGACATACACTGACACCAAGTAACAAAGACATACACTGTTACCCAGTAACACAGACACACACTTACACCAAGTAACAAAGACATACACTGATACCAAGTAACACAGACACACACTTACACCAATTAACACAAACACTCACTTACACCAAGTAACAAAGACATACACTGACATCAAGTAACAAAGACATACAATTACACCAAGCAACAAAGACACACACTTACACCAAATAACACTGACCTACACTGACACCAAGTAACAAAGACATACACTGAAACCAAGTAACAAAGACATACACTGATACCCAGTCACACAGACACACACTTACACCAAGTAACAAAGACATACACTGATACCAAGTAACACAGACACACACTTACACCAAGTGACACAGACACACACTTACACCAAGTAACAAAGACATGCACTGATACCAAGTAACACAGACACACACTTACAACAAGTAACACAAACACTCACTTACACCGAGTAACAAAGACATACACTGACACCAAGTAACAAAGACATACAATTACACCAAGCAACAAAGACACACACTTACACCAAGTTACACAGACACACACTTACACCAAGTAACAAAGACATACACTGACATCAAGTAACAAAGACATACACTTACACCAAGCAACACAGACATACACTGACACCAAGTAACAAAGACATACAATTACACCAAGTAACACAGACATACACTATCACCATGTAGCAAAGACATTCACTGATACCCAGTAACACAGACACACACTTACAAAAAGTAACAATGACATACACTGACACCAAGCAACAAAGACACACACTTACACCAAGTAACACAGACATACACTGACACCAAGTAACAAAGACATACAGTGACACCAAGTAACAAAGACATACACTGATACCCAGTCACACAGACACACACTTTCACCAAGTAACAAAGACATACACTGATAACAAGTAACACAGACACACACTTACACCAAGTGACACAGACACACACTTCCACCAAGTAACATAGACATACACTGACACCAAGTAACGAAGACATACACTTACACCAAGTATGAAAGACACACAATTACACCAAGTAACAAAGATATACACTGATACCCAGCAACACAGACACACACTTACAACAAGTAACAAAGACATACACTGACGCCAAGTAACAAAGACATACACTGAAACCAAGTAACAAAGACATACACTGATACCCAGTCACACAGACACACACTTACACCAAGTAACAAAGACATACACTGATACCAAGTAACAAAGACATACACATACACCAAGTAACTTAGACATACAATGACAGCAAGTAACAAAGACATACAATTACCCCAAGTAACAAAGACACACACTTACACCAAGTAACACAGACATACACTGACACCAAGTAACAAAGACATACACTTTTACCCAGTAACACGGACACACAATCACACCATGTAACAAAAACATACACTGATACCAAATAACACAGGCACACACTTGCACCAAGTAACAACGACACACACTTACACCAAGTAACACAGACAAACACTGACACCAAGTAACAAAGACGTAAACTGACACCCAGTAACAAAGACATACACTGACACAAAGTCACAAAGACGTACAGTGACACCCAGTAACAAAGACATACACTGACACCAAGTCACAAAGACGTACACTGACACCAAGTAACAAAGACATGCACTGTTACCGAGTAACACAGACACACAATTACACCAAGTAACACAAACACTCACTTACACCAAATAACAAAGACATACTCTGACACCAAGTAACAAAGACATACAATTACACCAATTAACAAAGACACACACTTACACCAAGTTGCAAAGAAATACACTGACACCAACTAACAAAGACATACAATTACACCAAGGAACAAAGACACACACTTACACCAAGTAACACAGATATACACTGTCACCATGTAGCAAAGACATTCACTTACACCAAGTAACACAGACATACACTGGCACCAAGTAACAAAGACATACAATTACACCAAGGAACAAAGACACACACTTACACCAAGTAACACAGACATACACTGTCACCATGTAGCAAAGACATTCACTGATACCCAGTAACACAGACACACACATACACCAAGTAACAAAGATATACACTGATACCCAGTAACACAGACACACACTTACACCAAGTAACAAAGACATACACTGAAATCAAGTAACAAAGGCATACACTGACATCAAGTCACAAAGACAGACACTGACACACAGTAACAAAGACAAACACTGACACCAAGTAACGAAGACAGACACTGACACCCAGTAACAAAGACATACAATGACACCAAGTAACAAAGACATACAATTACACAAAGTAACAAAGACACACACTTGCACCACTAACACAAACATACACTGACAGCAAGTAACAAAGACATACACTGTTACCCAGTAACACAGACACACACTTACACCAAGTAACAAAGACATACACTGATACCAAGAAACAAAGACACACACGTACACCAAGTAACACAGACATACACTGACACCAAGTAACAAAGACATGCACTGATACTCAGTAACACAGATACACACTGGGCGGCACATTGGCACAGTGGTTAGCAGCCTCACAGCTCCAGGGACCCGGGCTCGATTCTGGGTACAGCCTGTGCGTAGTTTCCAAGTTCTCCCTGTGTCTGCGTGGGTTTCCTCCGGGTGCTCCGGGTTCCTACCACATGCCAAAGACTTGCAGGTTGATAGAATAATTGGCCATCATAAATTGCCCCTAGTATAGGCAGGTGGTAGGGAAATCTATAGGGACAGGTGGGGATGTGATAGGAATACGGGATTAGTGTAGGATTAGTATAAATGGGTGGTTGATGGTCGGCACAGACTCGGTGGGCCGAAGGGCCTGTTAAAGAGCTGTATCTCGAAACTAAACTATATACTGACACCAAGTGTCACAGATACACACTGACACCCAGTGTCACAAACAAACACACACTGACACCCAGTAACACAGGGAAACACTGATAAACAGTAACAAAGACATACACTGACACCAAGTAACACAGACACACACTGACAGGCAGTAACAAAGACATACACTGACACCAAGTCACAAAGACGTACACTGATACCAAGTCACAAAGACATACACTGATACCCAGTAACACAGACACACACTGACACCAAGTAACAAAGACATACACTGACACCAAGTAACAAAGACATAACCTGACGCCCAGTAACAAAGACATACACTGATACCAAGTAACACAGACACACACTTACACCAAGTAACACAAACACTCACTTACACCAAGTAACAAAGACATACACTGACACCAAGTAACAAAGACATACACTGACACCCAGTAACACAGACACACACTTACACCAAGTAACAAAGACATACACTGACACCAAGTAACAAAGACATACACTTACACCAAGTAACATAACCATACACTGACACCAAGTAACAAAGACATACAATTACACCATGTAACAAGGACACACACTTACACCAAGTAACACAGACATACACTGACACCAAGTAACAAAGACATACACTGACACCCAGTAACACAGACACACACATACACCATGTAACAACGACATACACTGACACCAAGTAACAGAGACATACACTGACACCAAGTAACAAAGACATACATTGATACCCAGTGACACAGACACACACTTACACCAAGTAACAAAGACATACACTGACACCAAGTAACAAAGACATACACTTATACCAAGTAACACAGACATACACTGACACCAAGTAACACAGACATACAATTGCACCATGTAACAAAGACACTCACTTACAACAAGTACCACAGACATACACTGACACCAAGTAACAAAGACATACACTGTTACCCAGTAACACAGACACACACTTACACCAAGTAACAAAGACATACACTGATACCCAGTAACACAGACACACACTTACACCATGTAACAAAGACATACACTGACACCAAGTAACAAAGACATACACTTACACCAAGTAACACAGACATACACTGACACCAAGTAACAAAGACATACAATTGCACAATGTAACAAAGACACACACTTACAACAAGTAACACAGACATACACTGATACCAAGTAACACAAACATACACTGACAGCAAGTAACAGAGACATACACTGTTACCCAGTGACACAGACACACACTTACACCAAGTAACAAAGACATACACTGATACCCAGTAACACAGACACACACTTACACCATGTAACAAAGACATACACTGACACCAAGTAACAAAGACATACACTTACACCAAGTAACACAGACATACACTGACACCAAGTAACAAAGACATACAATTGCACAATGTAACAAAGACACACACTTACAACAAGTAACACAGACATACACTGATACCAAGTAACACAGACACACACTTACACCAAGTAACACAAACACTCACTTACACCAAGTAACAAAGACATACACTGACACCAAGTAACAAAAACATACAATTACACCAAGCAACAAAGACACACACTTACACCAAATAACACAGATCTACACTGACACCAAGTAACAAAGACATACAGTGACACCAATTAACAAAGACTTACACTGACACCACGTCACAAAGACATACACTGACACCAAGTAACAAAGACATACACTGATACCCAGTCACACAGACACACACTTACACCAAGTAACAAAGACATACACTGATACCAAGTAACACAGACACACACTTACACCAAGTGACACAGACACACACTTACACCAAGTGACACAGACACACACTTACACCAAGTAACAAAGACATACACTGACATCAAGTAACAAAGACATACTCATACAGCAAGCAACACAGACATACACTGACACCAAGTAACGAAGACATACAATTACACCAAGTAACAAAGACACACACTTACACCAAGTAACACAGACATACACTGTCACCATGTAGCAAAGACATTCACTGATACCCAGTAACACAGACACACACTTACAAAAAGTAACAATGACATACACTGACACCAAGTAACAAAGACATACAATTACACCAAGCAACAAAGACACACACTTACACCAAGTAACACAGACATACACTGACACCAAGTAACAAAGACATACAGTGACACCCATTAACAAAGACTTACACTGACACCAAGTTACAAAGACATCCACTGACACCAAGTAACAAAGACATACACTGATACCCAGTCACACACTTTCACCAAGTAACAAAGACATACACTGATACCAAGTAACACAGACACACACTTACACCAAGTGACACAGACACACACTTCCACCAAGTAACATAGACATACACTGACACCAAGTAACAAAGACATACACTTACACCAATTAACAAAGACACACACTTACACCAAGTAACACAGACATACACTGTCACCATGTAGCAAAGATATTCACTGATACCCAGTAACACAGACACACACTAACACCAAGTAACAAAGACATACAGTGGCACCCATTAACAAAGACTTACACTGACACCAAGTCACAAAGACATCCACTGACACCAAGTAACAAAGACATACACTGATACCAAGTAACACAGACACACACTTACACCAAGTGACACAGACACACACTTCCACCAAGTAACATAGACATACACTGACACCAAGTAACAAAGACATACACTTACACCAAGTAACAAAAGACACACACTTACACCAAGTAACAAAGACATACAATTACACCAAGTAACAAAGACACACACTTACACCGAGTAACACAGACATACACTGACACCAAGTAACAAAGACATACAGTGACACCCATTAACAAAGACATACACTGACACCAAGTCACCAAGACATACAGTGACACCAAGTAACAAAGTCAAACACTGATACCCAGTAACAAAGGCACACACTTACACGAAGGAGCAAAGACATACAGTGATACCAAGTAACACAGACACACAATGACACCAAGTAACACAGACACACACTTACACCAAGTAACATAGACATATACTGACACCAATTTACAAAGACATACACTTACACCAAGTAACACAGACATGCACTGACACCAAGTAACACAAACACTCACTTACACCAAGTAACAAAGACAGACACTGACACCAAGTAACAAAGACATGCACTGACACCCAGTAACACAGACACACACTTACACCAAGTAACAAAGACATTCATTGACACCAAGTAACAAAGACATACACTTACACCAAGTAACATAACCATACACTGACACCAAGTAACAAAGACTTACAATTACACCATGTAACAAGGACACACACTTACACGAAGTTACACAGACATACACTGACACCAAGTAACAAAGACATACACTGACACCCAGTAACACAGACACACACATAGACCATGTAACAACGACATACACTGACACCAAGTAACAAAGACATACAGGGACACCCAGTAACAAAGACATACACTGACACCAAGTCACAAAGACATACACTGACACCAAGTAACAAAGACATACACTGATACCCAGTAACACAGACATACACTGACACCAAGTAACAAAGACATACAATTACACCATGTAACAAAGACACACACTTACAACAAGTAACACAGACATACACTGACACCAAGTAACAAAGACATACACTGTTACCCAGTAACACAGACACACACTTACACCAAGTAACAAAGACATAGACTGATACCAAGTAACACAGATACACACTTACACCAAGTAACACAAACACTCACTTACACCAAGTAACAAAGACATGCACTGACACCCAGTAACAAAGACATACAATTACACCAAGCAACAAAGACACACACTTACACCAAGTAACACAGACATACACTGACACCAAGTAACAAAGACATACAGTGAAACCCATTAACAAAGACTTACACTGACACCAAGTCACAAAGACATCCACTGACACCAAGTAACAAAGACATACACTGATACCCAGTCACACAGACACACACTTTCACCAAGTAACAAAGACATACACTGATACCAAGTAACACAGACACACACTTACACCAAGTGACACAGACACACACTTCCACCAAGTAACACAGACACATACTGACAGCAAGTAACAAAGACATACACTTACACCAAGTAACAAAGACACACACTTACACCAAGTAACACAGACATACACTGTCACCATGTAGCAAAGACATTCACTGATACCCAGTAACACAGACACACACTTACACCATGTAACAAAGACATACACTGACACCAAATAACAAAGGCATACACTGACACCAAGTCACAAAGACAGACACTGACACACGGTAACAAAGACGAACACTGACACCAAGTCACAAAGACATACACTGACACCAAGTAACAAAGACAAACAGTGACACCCAGTAACAAAGACATAAACTGACACCAAGTCACAAAGACATACTCTGACACCAAGTAACAAAGACATACACTGATACCCAGTAACACAGACACACACTTACACCAAGTAACAAAGACATACACTGACACCAAGTAACAAAGACATACACTTACACCAAGTAACACGGACATACACTGACACCAAGTAACAAAGACATACAATTACACCATGTAACAAAGACATACACTGACAACAAGTAACACAGACATACACTGACACCAAGGAACAAAGACATACACTGTTACCCAGTAACACAGACACACACTTACACCAAGTAACAAAGACATACACTGATACCAAGTAACACAGACACACACTTACACCAAGTAACACAAACACTCACTTACACCAAGTAACAAAGACATACACTGACACCAAGTAACAAAGACATACACTTACACCAAGTAACACAGACATACACTGACACCAAGTAACAAAGACATACACTGACACCAAGTAACAAAGACATACACAGTTACCCAGTAACACAGGCACACACTTACACCAAGTAACAAAGACATACACTGATACCAAGTAACACAGACACACACTTACACCAAGTAACACAAACACTCACTTACACCAAGTAACAAAGACATACACTGACACCAAGTAACAAAGACATACACTTACAACAAGTAACACAGACATACACTGACACCAAGTAACAAAGACATACACTGTTACCCAGTAACAGACACACACTTACACCAAGTAACAAAGACATACACTGATACCAAGTAACACAGACACACACTTACACCAAGTAACACAAACACTCACTTACACCAAGTAACAAAGACATACACTGACACCAAGTAACAAAGACATACAATTACACCAAGCAACAAAGACACACACTTACACCAAATAACACAGACCTACACTGACACCAAGTAACAAAGACATACACTGAAACCAAGTAACAAAGACATATACTGATACCCAGTCACACAGACACACACTTACACCATGTAACAAAGACATACACTGATACCAAGTAACACAGACACACACTTACACCAAGTGACACAGACACACACTTAGACCAAGTAAAAAAGACATGCACTGATACCAAGTAACACAGACACACACTTACACCAAGTAACACAAACACTCACTTACACCAAGTAACAAAGACATACACTGACACCAAGTAACAAAGAGATACACTTACACCAAGTAACAAAGACACACAGTTACACCAAGTAACACAGACATGCACTTACACCAAGTATTTTGACATAAACTGACACCAAGAAATAAAGACATGCACTGATACCCAGTAACACAGACACACACTTACACCAAGTCACAAAGACATACACTGATACCCAGTAACACAGACACACACTTACACCAAGTAACACAGACACACATTTACACCAAGTAACAAAGACATACAATGACACCAAGTAACACAGACACACACTTACACCAAGTAACAAAGACATACACTGACACCAAGTAACAAAGACATACACTTATACCAAGTAACACAGACATACACTAACACCAAGTAACACAGACATACACTAACACCAAGGAACAAAGACACATACTTACACCAAATAACACACACATACACTGACACCAAGTAACAAAGACATACACTGATACCCAGTAACACAGATACACACTGGGCGGCACATTGGCACAGTGGTTAGCAGCCTCACAGCTCCAGGGACCCGGGCTCGACTCTGGGTACAGCCTGTGCGGAGTTTGCAAGTTCTCCCTGTGTCTGCGTGGGTTTCCTCCGGGTGCTCCGTGTTCCTCCCACATGCCAAAGACTTGCAGGTTGATAGGTTAATTGGCCATTATAAATTGCCCCTAGTATAGGTAGGTGGTAGGGTAATATATAGGGACAGTTGGGGATGTGATAGGAATACGGGATTAGTGTAGGATTAGTATAAATGGCTGGTTGATGGTCGGCACAGACTCGGTGGGCCGAAGGGCCTGTTTAAGTGCTGTATCTCTAAACTAAACTAAATACTGACACCGACTGTCACTGACACCCAGTAACACAAACAAACTCACACTGACACCCAGTCACACAGAGAAACAGTGATACACTGACTCCAAGTAACACAGACACACACTGACACCCAGTAACAAAGACATACACTGATACCAAGTCACAAAGACATACACTGATACCCAGTAACAAAGACATACAATTACACCATGTAACAAAGACATACACTGACAACAAGTAACACAGACATACACTGACACCAAGGAACAAAGACATACACTGTTACCCAGTAACACAGACACACACTTACACCAAGTAACAAAGACATACACTGATACCAAGTAACACAGACACACACTTACACCAAGTAACACAAACACTCACTTACACCAAGTAACAAAGACATACACTGACACCAAGTAACAAAGACGCACACTTACACCAAGTAACAAAGACGCACACTTACACCAAGTAACACAGACATACACTGACACCAAGTAACAAAGACATACACTTTTACCCAGTAACACAGACACACAATTACACCATGTAACAAAAACATACACTGATACCAAATAACACAGGCACACACTTACACCAAGTCACAAAGACATACACTGACACCAAGTAACAAAGACATACAGTGACACCCAGTAACAAAGACATAAACTGACACCAAGTCACAAAGACATACTCTGACACCAAGTAACAAAGACATACACTGATACCCAGTAACACAGACACACACTTACACCAAGTAACAAAGACATACACTGACACCAAGTAACAAAGAAATACACTTACACCAGGTAACACAGACATACACTGACACCAAGTAACAAAGACATACAATTACACCATGTAACAAAGACATACACTTACAACAAGTAACACAGACATACACTGACACCAAGGAACAAAGACATACACTGTTACCCAGTAACACAGACACACACTTACACCAAGTAACAAAGACATACACTGATACCAAGTAACACAGACACACACTTACACCAAGTAACACAAACACTCACTTACACCAAGTAACAAAGACATACACTGACACCAAGTAACAAAGACATACACTTACACCAAGTAACACAGACATACACTGACACCAAGTAACAAAGACATACACTGACACCAAGTAACAAAGACATACACTGTTACCCAGTAACACAGGCACACACTTACACAAAGTAACAAAGACATACACTGATACCAAGTAACACAGACACACACTTACACCAAGTAACACAAACACTCACTTACACCAAGTAACAAAGACATACACTGACACCAAGTAACAAAGACATACACTGACACCAAGTAACACAGACATACACTGACACCAAGTAACAAAGACATACACTGTTACCCAGTAACACAGACACACACTTACACCAAGTAACAAAGACATACACTGATACCAAGTAACACAGACACACACTTACACCAATTAACACAAACACTCACTTACACCAAGTAACAAAGACATACACTGACACCAAGTAACAAAGACATACACTTACACCAAGTAACACAGACATACACTGACACCAAGTAACAAAGACATACACTGACACCAAGTAACAAAGACATACACAGTTACCCAGTAACACAGGCACACACTTACACCAAGTAACAAAGACATACACTGATACCAAGTAACACAGACACACACTTACACCAAGTAACACAAACACTCACTTACACCAAGTAACAAAGACATACACTGACACCAAGTAACAAAGACATACACTTACAACAAGTAACACAGACATACACTGACACCAAGTAACAAAGACATACACTGTTACCCAGTAACAGACACACACTTACACCAAGTAACAAAGACATACACTGATACCAAGTAACACAGACACACACTTACACCAAGTAACACAAACACTCACTTACACCAAGTAACAAAGACATACACTGACACCAAGTAACAAAGACATACAATTACACCAAGCAACAAAGACACACACTTACACCAAATAACACAGACCTACACTGACACCAAGTAACAAAGACATACACTGAAACCAAGTAACAAAGACATATACTGATACCCAGTCACACAGACACACACTTACACCATGTAACAAAGACATACACTGATACCAAGTAACACAGACACACACTTACACCAAGTGACACAGACACACACTTAGACCAAGTAAAAAAGACATGCACTGATACCAAGTAACACAGACACACACTTACACCAAGTAACACAAACACTCACTTACACCAAGTAACAAAGACATACACTGACACCAAGTAACAAAGAGATACACTTACACCAAGTAACAAAGACACACAGTTACACCAAGTAACACAGACATACACTTACACCAAGTATTTTGACATAAACTGACACCAAGAAATAAAGACATGCACTGATACCCAGTAACACAGACACACACTTACACCAAGTCACAAAGACATACACTGATACCCAGTAACACAGACACACACTTACACCAAGTAACACAGACACACATTTACACCAAGTAACAAAGACATACAATGACACCAAGTAACACAGACACACACTTACACCAAGTAACAAAGACATACACTGACACCAAGTAACAAAGACATACACTTATACCAAGTAACACAGACATACACTAACACCAAGTAACACAGACATACACTAACACCAAGGAACAAAGACACATACTTACACCAAATAACACACACATACACTGACACCAAGTAACAAAGACATACACTGATACCCAGTAACACAGATACACACTGGGCGGCACATTGGCACAGTGGTTAGCAGCCTCACAGCTCCAGGGACCCGGGCTCGACTCTGGGTACAGCCTGTGCGGAGTTTGCAAGTTCTCCCTGTGTCTGCGTGGGTTTCCTCCGGGTGCTCCGTGTTCCTCCCACATGCCAAAGACTTGCAGGTTGATAGGTTAATTGGCCATTATAAATTGCCCCTAGTATAGGTAGGTGGTAGGGAAATATATAGGGACAGTTGGGGATGTGATAGGAATACGGGATTAGTGTAGGATTAGTATAAATGGCTGGTTGATGGTCGGCACAGACTCGGTGGGCCGAAGGGCCTGTTTAAGTGCTGTATCTCTAAACTAAACTAAATACTGACACCGACTGTCACTGACACCCAGTAACACAAACAAACTCACACTGACACCCAGTCACACAGAGAAACAGTGATACACTGACTCCAAGTAACACAGACACACACTGACACCCAGTAACAAAGACATACACTGATACCAAGTCACAAAGACATACACTGATACCCAGTAACAAAGACATACAATTACACCATGTAACAAAGACATACACTGACAACAAGTAACACAGACATACACTGACACCAAGGAACAAAGACATACACTGTTACCCAGTAACACAGACACACACTTACACCAAGTAACAAAGACATACACTGATACCAAGTAACACAGACACACACTTACACCAAGTAACACAAACACTCACTTACACCAAGTAACAAAGACATACACTGACACCAAGTAACAAAGACGCACACTTACACCAAGTAACAAAGACGCACACTTACACCAAGTAACACAGACATACACTGACACCAAGTAACAAAGACATACACTTTTACCCAGTAACACAGACACACAATTACACCATGTAACAAAAACATACACTGATACCAAATAACACAGGCACACACTTACACCAAGTCACAAAGACATACACTGACACCAAGTAACAAAGACATACAGTGACACCCAGTAACAAAGACATAAACTGACACCAAGTCACAAAGACATACTCTGACACCAAGTAACAAAGACATACACTGATACCCAGTAACACAGACACACACTTACACCAAGTAACAAAGACATACACTGACACCAAGTAACAAAGAAATACACTTACACCAGGTAACACAGACATACACTGACACCAAGTAACAAAGACATACAATTACACCATGTAACAAAGACATACACTTACAACAAGTAACACAGACATACACTGACACCAAGGAACAAAGACATACACTGTTACCCAGTAACACAGACACACACTTACACCAAGTAACAAAGACATACACTGATACCAAGTAACACAGACACACACTTACACCAAGTAACACAAACACTCACTTACACCAAGTAACAAAGACATACACTGACACCAAGTAACAAAGACATACACTTACACCAAGTAACACAGACATACACTGACACCAAGTAACAAAGACATACACTGACACCAAGTAACAAAGACATACACTGTTACCCAGTAACACAGGCACACACTTACACAAAGTAACAAAGACATACACTGATACCAAGTAACACAGACACACACTTACACCAAGTAACACAAACACTCACTTACACCAAGTAACAAAGACATACACTGACACCAAGTAACAAAGACATACACTGACACCAAGTAACACAGACATACACTGACACCAAGTAACAAAGACATACACTGTTACCCAGTAACACAGACACACACTTACACCAAGTAACAAAGACATACACTGATACCAAGTAACACAGACACACACTTACACCAATTAACACAAACACTCACTTACACCAAGTAACAAAGACATACACTGACATCAAGTAACAAAGACATACAATTACACCAAGCAACAAAGACACACACTTACACCAAATAACACTGACCTACACTGACACGAAGTAACAAAGACATACACTGAAACCAAGTAACAAAGACATACACTGATACCCAGTCACACAGACACACACTTACACCAAGTAACAAAGACATACACTGATACCAAGTAACACAGACACACACTTACACCAAGTGACACAGACACACACTTACACCAAGTAACAAAGACATGCACTGATACCAAGTAACACAGACACACACTTACAACAAGTAACACAAACACTCACTTACACCGAGTAACAAAGACATACACTGACACCAAGTAACAAAGACATACAATTACACCAAGCAACAAAGACACACACTTACACCAAGTTACACAGACACACACTTACACCAAGTAACAAAGACATACACTGACATCAAGTAACAAAGACATACACTTACACCAAGCAACACAGACATACACTGACACCAAGTAACAAAGACATACAATTACACCAAGTAACACAGACATACACTATCACCATGTAGCAAAGACATTCACTGATACCCAGTAACACAGACACACACTTACAAAAAGTAACAATGACATACACTGACACCAAGTAACAAAGACATACAATTACACCAAGCAACAAAGACACACACTTACACCAAGTAACACAGACATACACTGACACCAAGTAACAAAGACATACAGTGACACCAAGTAACAAAGACATACACTGATACCCAGTCACACAGACACACACTTTCACCAAGTAACAAAGACATACACTGATAACAAGTAACACAGACACACACTTACACCAAGTGACACAGACACACACTTCCACCAAGTAACATAGACATACACTGACACCAAGTAACGAAGACATACACTTACACCAAGTATGAAAGACACACACTTACACCAAGTAACAAAGATATACACTGATACCCAGCAACACAGACACACACTTACACCAAGTAACAAAGACATACACTGACGCCAAGTAACAAAGACATACACTGAAACCAAGTAACAAAGACATACACTGATACCCAGTCACACAGACACACACTTACACCAAGTAACAAAGACATACACTGATACCAAGTAACAAAGACATACACATACACCAAGTAACTTAGACATACAATGACAGCAAGTAACAAAGACATACAATTACCCCAAGTAACAAAGACACACACTTACACCAAGTAACACAGACATACACTGACACCAAGTAACAAAGACATACACTTTTACCCAGTAACACGGACACACAATCACACCATGTAACAAAAACATACACTGATACCAAATAACACAGGCACACACTTGCACCAAGTAACAACGACACACACTTACACCAAGTAACACAGACAAACACTGACACAAAGTCACAAAGACGTACAGTGACACCCAGTAACAAAGACATACACTGACACCAAGTCACAAAGACGTACACTGACACCAAGTAACAAAGACATGCACTGTTACCGAGTAACACAGACACACAATTACACCAAGTAACACAAACACTCACTTACACCAAATAACAAAGACATACTCTGACACCAAGTAACAAAGACATACAATTACACCAATTAACAAAGACACACACTTACACCAAGTTGCAAAGAAATACACTGACACCAACTAACAAAGACATACAATTACACCAAGGAACAAAGACACACACTTACACCAAGTAACACAGATATACACTGTCACCATGTAGCAAAGACATTCACTTACACCAAGTAACACAGACATACACTGGCACCAAGTAACAAAGACATACAATTACACCAAGGAACAAAGACACACACTTACACCAAGTAACACAGACATACACTGTCACCATGTAGCAAAGACATTCACTGATACCCAGTAACACAGACACACACATACACCAAGTAACAAAGATATACACTGATACCCAGTAACACAGACACACACTTACACCAAGTAACAAAGACATACACTGAAATCAAGTAACAAAGGCATACACTGACATCAAGTCACAAAGACAGACACTGACACACAGTAACAAAGACAAACACTGACACCAAGTAACGAAGACAGACACTGACACCCAGTAACAAAGACATACAATGACACCAAGTAACAAAGACATACAATTACACAAAGTAACAAAGACACACACTTGCACCACTAACACAAACATACACTGACAGCAAGTAACAAAGACATACACTGTTACCCAGTAACACAGACACACACTTACACCAAGTAACAAAGACATACACTGATACCAAGAAACAAAGACACACACTTACACCAAGTAACACAGACATACACTGACACCAAGTAACAAAGACATGCACTGATACTCAGTAACACAGATACACACTGGGCGGCACATTGGCACAGTGGTTAGCAGCCTCACAGCTCCAGGGACCCGGGCTCGATTCTGGGTACAGCCTGTGCGTAGTTTCCAAGTTCTCCCTGTGTCTGCGTGGGTTTCCTCCGGGTGCTCCGAGTTCCTACCACATGCCAAAGACTTGCAGGTTGATAGAATAATTGGCCATCATAAATTGCCCCTAGTATAGGCAGGTGGTAGGGAAATCTATAGGGACAGGTGGGGATGTGATAGGAATACGGGATTAGTGTAGGATTAGTATAAATGGGTGGTTGACGGTCGGCACAGACTCGGTGGGCCGAAGGGCCTGTTAAAGAGCTGTATCTCGAAACTAAACTATATACTGACACCAAGTGTCACAGATACACACTGACACCCAGTGTCACAAACAAACACACACTGACACCCAGTAACACAGGGAAACACTGATAAACAGTAACAAAGACATACACTGACACCAAGTAACACAGACACACACTGACACGCAGTAACAAAGACATACACTGACACCAAGTCACAAAGACGTACACTGATACCAAGTCACAAAGACATACACTGATACCCAGTAACACAGACACACACTGACACCAAGTAACAAAGACATACACTGACACCAAGTAACAAAGACATAACCTGACGCCCAGTAACAAAGACATACACTGATACCAAGTAACACAGACACACACTTACACCAAGTAACACAAACACTCACTTACACCAAGTAACAAAGACATACACTGACACCAAGTAACAAAGACATACACTGACACCCAGTAACACAGACACACACTTACACCAAGTAACAAAGACATACACTGACACCAAGTAACAAAGACATACACTTACACCAATTAACATAACCATACACTGACACCAAGTAACAAAGACATACAATTACACCATGTAACAAGGACACACACTTACACCAAGTAACACAGACATACACTGACACCAAGTAACAAAGACATACACTGACACCCAGTAACACAGACACACACATACACCATGTAACAACGACATACACTGACACCAAGTAACAAAGACATACAGTGACACCCAGTAACAAAGACATACACTGACACCAAGTCACAAGGACATACACTGACACCAAGTAACAAAGACATACATTGATACCCAGTGACACAGACACACACTTACACCAAGTAACAAAGACATACACTGACACCAAGTAACAAAGATATACACTTATACCAAGTAACACAGACATACACTGACACCAAGTAACACAGACATACAATTGCACCATGTAACAAAGACACTCACTTACAACAAGTACCACAGACATACACTGACACCAAGTAACAAAGACATACACTGTTACCCAGTAACACAGACACACACTTACACCAAGTAACAAAGACATACACTGATACCAAGTAACACAGACACACACTTACACCAAGTAACACAAACACTCACTTACACCAAGTAGCACAAACATACACTGACAGCAAGTAACAGAGACATACACTGTTACCCAGTGACACAGACACACACTTACACCAAGTAACAAAGACATACACTGATACCCAGTAACACAGACACACACTTACACCATGTAACAAAGACATACACTGACACCAAGTAACAAAGACATACACTTACACCAAGTAACACAGACATACACTGACACCAAGTAACAAAGACATACAATTGCACAATGTAACAAAGACACACACTTACAACAAGTAACACAGACATACACTGATACCAAGTAACACAGACACACACTTACACCAAGTAACACAAACACTCACTTACACCAAGTAACAAAGACATACACTGACACCAAGTAACAAAGACATACAATTACACCAAGCAACAAAGACACACACTTACACCAAATAACACAGATCTACACTGACACCAAGTAACAAAGACATACAGTGACACCAATTAACAAAGACTTACACTGACACCACGTCACAAAGACATACACTGACACCAAGTAACAAAGACATACACTGATACCCAGTCACACAGACACACACTTACACCAAGTAACAAAGACATACACTGATACCAAGTAACACAGACACACACTTACACCAAGTGACACAGACACACACTTACACCAAGTGACACAGACACACACTTACACCAAGTAACAAAGACATACACTGACATCAAGTAACAAAGACATACACATACAGCAAGCAACACAGACATACACTGACACCAAGTAACGAAGACATACAATTACACCAAGTAACAAAGACACACACTTACACCAAGTAACACAGACATACACTGTCACCATGTAGCAAAGACATTCACTGATACCCAGTAACACAGACACACACTTACAAAAAGTAACAATGACATACACTGACACCAAGTAACAAAGACATACAATTACACCAAGCAACAAAGACACACACTTACACCAAGTAACACAGACATACACTGACACCAAGTAACAAAGACATACAGTGACACCCATTAACAAAGACTTACACTGACACCAAGTTACAAAGACATCCACTGACACCAAGTAACAAAGACATACACTGATACCCAGTCACACACTTTCACCAAGTAACATAGACATACACTGACACCAAGTAACAAAGACATACACTTACACCAATTAACAAAGACACACACTTACACCAAGTAACACAGACATACACTGTCACCATGTAGCAAAGACATTCACTGATACCCAGTAACACAGACACACACTAACACCAAGTAACAAAGACATACAGTGGCACCCATTAACAAAGACTTACACTGACACCAAGTCACAAAGACATCCACTGACACCAAGTAACAAAGACATACACTGATACCCAGTCACACAGACACACTCTTTCACCAAGTAACAAAGACATACACTGATACCAAGTAACACAGACACACACTTACACCAAGTGACACAGACACACACTTCCACCAAGTAACATAGACATACACTGACACCAAGTAACAAAGACATACACTTACACCAAGTAACAAAAGACACACACTTACACCAAGTAACAAAAGACACACACTGTCACCATGTAGCAAAGACATTCACTGATACCCAGTAACACAGACACACACTTACACCAAGTAACAAAGACATGCACTGACACCAAGTAACAAAGACATACACTGACAGCAAGTCACAAAGACAGACACTGACACACGGTAACAAAGACAAACACTGACACCAAGTCACAAAGACATACACTGACACCAAGTAACAAAGACATACAGTGACACCCAGTAACAAAGACATACACTGACACCAAGTCACAAAGACATACACTGACACCAAGTCACAAAGACATACACTGATACCCAGTAACACAGACACACACTTCCACCAAGTAACAAAGACATACACTGACACCAAGTAACAAAGACAGACACTGACACCCAGTAACAAAGACATACAATGACACCAAGTAACAAAGACATACAATTACACAAAGTAACAAAGACACACACTTGCACCAAGTAACACAAACATACACTGACAGCAAGTAACAAAGACATACACTGTTACCCAGTAACACAGACACACACTTACACCAAGTAACAAAGACATACACTGATACCAAGAAACAAAGACACACACTTACACCAAGTAACACAGACATACACTGACACCAAGTAACAAAGACATACACTGATACTCAGTAACACAGATACACACTGGGCGGCACATTGGCACAGTGGTTAGCTGCCTCACAGCTCCAGGGACCCGGGCTCGATTCTGGGTACAGCCTGTGCGGAGTTTGCAAGTTCTCCCTGTGTCTGCGTGGGTTTCCTCCGGGTGCTCCGGGTTCCTACCACATGCCAAAGACTTGCAGGTTGATAGAATAATTGGCCATCATAAATTGCCCCTAGTATAGGCAGGTGGTAGGGAACTCTATAGGGACAGGTGGGGATGTGATAGGAATACGGGATTAGTGTAGGATTAGTATAAATGGGTGGTTGATGGTCGGCACAGACTCGGTGGGCCGAAGGGCCTGTTAAAGTGCTGTATCTCGAAACTAAACTATATACTGACACCTAGTGTCACAGATACACACTGACACCCAGTGACACAAACAAACACACACTGACACCCAGTAACACAGAGAAACACTGATAAACAGTAACAAAGACATACACTGACACCAAGTAACACTGACACACACTGACACGCAGTAACAAAGACATACACTGACACCAAGTCACAAAGACGTACACTGATACCAAGTCACAAAGACATACACTGATACCAAGTAACACAGACACACACTGACACCAAGTAACAAAGACATACACTGACACCAAGTAACAAAGACATAAGCTGACACCCAGTAACAAAGACATACACTGATACCAAGTAACACAGACACACACTTACACCAAGTAACACAAACACTCACTTACACCAAGTAACAAAGACATACACTGACACCAAGTAACAAAGACATACACTGGCACCCAGTAACACAGACACACACTTACACCAAGTAACAAAGACATACACTGACACCAAGTAACAAAGACATACACTTACACCAAGTAACATAACCATACACTGACACAAAGTAACAAAGACATACAATTACACCATGTAACAAGGACACACACTTACACCAAGTAACACAGACATACACTGACACCAAGTAACAAAGACATACACTGACACCCAGTAACACAGACACACACATACACCATGTAACAACGACATACACTGACACCAAGTAACAAAGACATACAGTGACACCCAGTAACAAAGACATACACTGACACCAAGTCACAAGGACATACACTGACACCAAGTCACAAGGACATACACTGACACCAAGTCACAAAGACATACACTGATACCCAGTGACACAGACACACACTTACACCAAGTAACAAAGACATACACTGACACCAAGTAACAAAGACATACACTTACACCAAGTAACACAGACATACACTGACACCAAGTAACACAGACATACAATTGCACCATGTAACAAAGACACACACTTACAACAAGTAACACAGACACACACTTACACCAAGTAACAAAGACATACACTGATACCAAGTAACACAGACACACACTTACACCAAGTAACACAAACACTCACTTACACCACGTAACACAAACATACACTGACAGCAAGTAACAAAGACATACACTGTTACCCAGTGACATAGACACACACTTACACCAAGTAACAAAGACATACACTGATACCAAGAAACAAAGACACACACTTACACCAAGTAACACAGACATACACTGACACCAAGTCACAAAGACATACACTGACACCAAGTAACAAAGACATACACTGATACCCAGTAACACAGACACACACTTACACCATGTAACAAAGACATACACTGACACCAAGTAACAGAGACATACACTTACACCAAGTAACCCAGACATACACTGACACCAACTAACAAAGACGTACAATTGCACAATGTAACAAAGACACACACTTACACCAAGTAACAAAGACATACACTTACACCAAGTAACACAGACATACACTGACACCAATTTACAAAGACATACAATTACACCAAGTAACAAAGACTCACACTTAAACCATGTAACAAAGACATACACTGACACCCAGTAACACAAACAAACACACACTGACACCCAGTAACAGAGAAACACTAATAAACAGTAACAAAGACATACACTGGCACCAAGTAACACAGACATACACTGACACCAAGTAACAAAGACATACACGGACGCCAAGTCACAAAGACATACACTGACACCCAGTAACACAGACACACACGGACACCAAGTAACAAAGACACACACTTACAGCAAGTAACACAGACACACATTGACACCCAGTAACACAGACACACACTTACACCAAGTAACACAGACATACACTGACACCAAGTAACAAAGACATACACTGATACCCAGTAACACAGACACACACTTACAACATGTAACACAGACATACACTGACACCACGTAACAAAGACATACACTGATACCCAGGAGCACAGACACACACTGACACCCAGTAACAAAGAAATACACTGATACCAATCACAAAGACATACACTGATACCCAGTAACACAGACACACACTGAAACCAAACAACAAAGACATGCTCTGACAGCAAGAAAGAAAGACATACACTTACACCAAGTAGCAAAGACACAAACTTACACCAAGTAACACAGACAAACACTTACATCAAGTAACACAGACATACAATGACACCAAGTAACAAAGACATACAATTACACCAAGTAACAAAGACACACACTTACCCCAGGTAACTCAGATATACACTGGCACCAAGTAACAAAGTCATGCAATGACACCCAGTAACACAGACACATACGGACACGAAGTAAAAAAGACACACACTTACACCAAGTAACACAGACACACACTTACACCAAGTAATAAAGACAGACACTGATACCCAGTAACACAGACACACACTTACAACAAGTAACAAAGACATACACTGACACCCAGTAACAAAGACACACACGGACACCAAGTAACAAAGACACACACTTACACCAAGTAACACAGACACACACTGACACCCAGTAACACAGACACACACTTACACCAAGTAACACAGACATACACTGACACCAAGTAACAAAGACATACACTGATACCCAGTAACACAGACACACACTTACACCAAGTAACAAAGACATGCACTGAAACCAAGGAACAAAGACATACACTGATACCCAGGAACACAGACACACACTTACACCAAGTAACAAGGACACACACTTACACCATGTAACAAAGACATACACTTACACCAAGTAACACAGACATGCACTGAAACCAAGTAACAAAGACATACAATTACACCAAGTAACAAAGACACACACATACACCAAGTAACACAGATATACAATGGCACCAAGTAACAAAGACATGCACTGACACCCAGTCACACAGACACACACGGACACCAAGTAAAAAAGACACACACTTACACAAAGTAACACTGACACACACTGACACCCAGGAACACAGACACACACTTACACCAAGTAACACAGACATACACTGACACCAAGTAGCAAAGACATACACTGATACCCAGTAACACAGACACACACTTACACGAAGTAACACAGACATACACTGACACCAAGTAACAAAGAAATACAATGATACCAAGGAACACAGACACACACTTACACGAAGTAATACAGACACACACATATACCAAGTAAAAAGGACATACACTTACACCAAGTAACACAGACATACACTGACACCAAGTAACAAAGACATGCACTGATACCCAGTTTGAAACACACACTGACCCCCAGTAACACAGACACACTCTGACCCACAGTAACACAGACATACACTGACACCAAGTCACAAAGATACACACTGACACCCAGTAACAAAGACATACACTGACACCAAGTCACAAAGACATACACTGATACCCAGGAACACAGACACACACTGACACCCAGTAACAAAGACATACACTGATACCAAGTCACAAAGACATACACTGATACCCAGTAACACAGAAACACACTGACACCCAGTAACAAAGGCATACACTGAGACCAAGTCACAAAGACATACACTGATACCCAGTAACACAGACACACACTGACACCCAGTAACAAAGACATACACTGATACCAAGTCACAAAGACATACACTGATACCCAGTAACACCGACACACACTGACATCAAGTAACAAAGACATACACTGACACCAACTAACAAAGACAGACAATTACACCAAGTAACAAAGACATACACTTACACCAATTATTTTGACATACACTGATACCAAGTAACAAAGACATACACTGATACCCAGTAACACAGACACACACTTACACCAAGTAACAAAGACATACACTGACACCAAGTCACAAAGACACACTCTGACACCCAGTAACAAAGACATACACTGACACCAAGTCACAAAGACATACACCGAAACCAAGTAACACAGACACACACTTACACCAAGTAACACAGACATACACTGACACTAAGTAACAAAGACATACACTGGTACCCAGTAACACAGACACACACTTACAACAAGTAACAAAGACAGACACTGATACCCAGTAACACAGACACACACTTACACCCAGTAACAAAGACATACACTGACACCTAGTAACAAAGACACACACGGGCACCAAGTAACAAAGACAAACACTTACACCCAGTAACACAGACACACACTTACACCAAGTAACACAGAAATACACTGACACCAAGTAACAAAGACATACACTGATACCCAGTAACACAGACACGCACTTACACCAAGTAACACAGACATACACTGACACCAAGTAACAAAGACATACAATGATACCCAGGAACACAGACACACACTTACACCAAGTAACACAGACACACACAGACACCAAGTAACAATGACATACACTTACACCAAGTAACACAGACATACACTGACACCAATTAACAAAGACATACAATTACACCAAGTAACAAAGACAGACACTGAGACCCAGTAACACAGACACAAACTTACTCCAAGTAACAAAGACATACACTGGCACCCAGTAACACAAACAAACACACACTGACACCCAGTAACACCGAGAAACACTAACAGTAACAAAGACATACACTGACACCAAGTAACACAGACATACACTGACACCCAGTAACAAAGACATACACTGAAGCCAAGTCACAAAGACATACACTGACACCCAGTAACACAGACACACACGGACACCAAGTAACAAAGACACACACTTACACCAAGTAACACAGACACACACTGACACCCAGTAACACAGACACACACTGACACCAAGTAACAAAGACATACACTGATACCCAGGAACACAGACACACACTGACACCCAGTAACAAAGACATACACTGATACCAAGTCACAAAGACATACACTGATACCCAGTAACACAGAAACACACTGACACCCAGTAACAAAGGCATACACTGAGACCAAGTCACAAAGACATACACTGATACCCAGTAACACAGACACACACTGACACCCAGTAACAAAGACATACACTGATACCAAGTCACAAAGACATACACTGATACCCAGTAACACCGACACACACTGACATCAAGTAACAAAGACATACACTGACACCAACTAACAAAGACAGACAATTACACCAAGTAACAAAGACATACACTTACACCAATTATTTTGACATACACTGATACCAAGTAACAAAGACATACACTGATACCCAGTAACACAGACACACACTTACACCAAGTAACAAAGACATACACTGACACCAAGTCACAAAGACACACTCTGACACCCAGTAACAAAGACATACACTGACACCAAGTCACAAAGACATACACCGAAACCAAGTAACACAGACACACACTTACACCAAGTAACACAGACATACACTGACACTAAGTAACAAAGACATACACTGGTACCCAGTAACACAGACACACACTTACAACAAGTAACAAAGACAGACACTGATACCCAGTAACACAGACACACACTTACACCCAGTAACAAAGACATACACTGACACCTAGTAACAAAGACACACACGGGCACCAAGTAACAAAGACAAACACTTACACCCAGTAACACAGACACACACTTACACCAAGTAACACAGAAATACACTGACACCAAGTAACAAAGACATACACTGATACCCAGTAACACAGACACGCACTTACACCAAGTAACACAGACATACACTGACACCAAGTAACAAAGACATACAATGATACCCAGGAACACAGACACACACTTACACCAAGTAACACAGACACACACAGACACCAAGTAACAATGACATACACTTACACCAAGTAACACAGACATACACTGACACCAATTAACAAAGACATACAATTACACCAAGTAACAAAGACAGACACTGAGACCCAGTAACACAGACACAAACTTACTCCAAGTAACAAAGACATACACTGGCACCCAGTAACACAAACAAACACACACTGACACCCAGTAACACCGAGAAACACTAACAGTAACAAAGACATACACTGACACCAAGTAACACAGACATACACTGACACCCAGTAACAAAGACATACACTGAAGCCAAGTCACAAAGACATACACTGACACCCAGTAACACAGACACACACGGACACCAAGTAACAAAGACACACACTTACACCAAGTAACACAGACACACACTGACACCCAGTAACACAGACACACACTGACACCAAGTAACACAGACATACACTGACACCAAGTAAAAAGATATACACTGATACCCAGTAACACAGACACACACTTACACCAAGTAACACAGACATACACTGACACCAAGTAACAAAGACATACACTGACACCCAGTAACAAAGACACACACTGACACCCAGTAACACAGACACACACGGACACCAAGTAACAAAGACACACACGGACACCAAGTAACACAGACACACACTGACACCCAGTAACAAAGACATACACTGACACCAAGTAACAAAGACATACACTGATACTCAGTAACACAGACACACACTTGCACCAAGTAACACAGACATACACTGACACCAAGTAACAAAGACTTACACTGATAACCAGCAACACAGACACACACTTACACCAAGTAACACAGACACACACTTAAACCAAGTAACAAAGACATACACTTATACCAAGTAACAAAGACATACACTTACACCAAGTAACACAGACATACACTGACACCATGTAACAAAGACATAAAATTACACCAAGTAACAAAGACAGACACTTACACCAAGTGACACAGACACACACTGACACGCAGGAAAACAGACACACACTTACACCAAGTAACAAAGACACACACTGAAACGAAGTAACAAAGACATACACTGATACCCAGTAACACAGACACACACTTACACCAAGTAACACAGACATACACTGATACCAAGTAACAAAGATATACAATGATACCCAGGAACACCGACACACACATACACCAAGTAACACAGACACACACTTACAGCAAGTAACAAAGACATACAATTACACCAAGTAACAAAGACATACACTGACAGCAAGTAACAAAGACATACAATTACACCAAGTAACAAAGACACACACTTACACCAAGTAACAAAGACAGGCACTGATACCCAGTAACACAGACACACACTTACACCAAGTAACAAAGACATACACTGACACCCACTAACACAAACAAACACACACTGACACCCAGTAACACAGAGAAACACTAATAAACAGTAGCAAAGACATACACTGACAGCAAGTAACACAGACACACACTGACACGCAGTAACAAAGACATACACTGACACCAAGTCACAAAGACATACACTGATACCAAGTCACAAAGAAATACACTGATACCAAGTAACACAGACATACACTGACACCATGTAACAAAGACATAAAATTACACCAAGTAACAAAGACACACACTTACACCAAGTAACACAGACACACACTGACACGCAGGAAAACAGACACACACTTACACCAAGTAACAAAGACACACACTGAAACGAAGTAACAAAGACATACACTGATACCCAGTAACACAGACACACACTTACACCAAGTAACACAGACATACACTGATACCAAGTAACAAAGATATACAATGATAACCCAGGAACACCGACACACACATACACCAAGTAACACAGACACACACTTACAGCAAGTAACAAAGACATACAATTACTCCAAGTAACAAAGACATACACTGACAGCAAGTAACAAAGACATACAATTACACCAAGTAACAAAGACACACACTTACAGAAAGTAACAAAGAAAGGCACTGATACCCAGTAACAAAGACACACACTCACACCAAGTAACAAAGACAGACACTTACACAAAGTAACAAAGACAGACAATTACACAAAGTAACAAAGACAGACAATTACACCAAGTAACAAAGACATACACTTACACCAAGTATTTTGACATACACTGACACCAAGTAACAAAGACATACACTGAAACCCAGTAACACAGACACACACTTACACCAAGTAACAAAGACATACACTTACACCAAGTAACACAGACTTACACTGAAACCAAGTAACAAAGGCACACACTTACACCAAGTAACACAGATATACACTGACACCAAGTAACAAAGACATACACTGACACCCAGTAATACAGACACACACGGACACCAAGTAACAAAGACATACACTGATACCAAGTCACAAAGACATACACTGATACCCAGTAACACTGAAACACACTGACACCCAGTAACAAAGACATCTTTTGGGCCTCCTTATCTCGAGAGACAATGGATACGCGCCTGGAGGTGGTCAGTGGTTTGTGAAGCAGCGCCTGGAGTGGCTATAAAGGCCAATTCTGGAGTGACAGGCTCTTCCACAGGTGCTGCAGAGAAATTTGTTTGTTGGGGCTGTTGCACAGTTGGCTCTCCCCTTGCGCCTCTGTCTTTTTTCCTGCCAACTACTAAGTCTCTTCGACTCGCCACAATTTAGCCCTGTCTTTATGGCTGCCCGCCAGCTCTGGCGAATGCTGGCAACTGACTCCCACGACTTGTGATCAATGTCACACGATTTCATGTCGCGTTTGCAGACGTCTTTATAACGGAGACATGGACGGCCGGTGGGTCTGATACCAGTGGCGAGCTCGCTGTACAATGTGTCTTTGGGGATCCTGCCATCTTCCATGCGGCTCACATGGCCAAGCCATCTCAAGCGCCGCTGACTCAGTAGTGTGTATAAGCTGGGGATGTTGGCCGCTTCAAGGACTTCTGTGTTGGAGATATAGTCCTGCCACCTGATGCCAAGTATTCTCCGAAGGCAGCGAAGATGGAATGAATTGAGACGTCGCTCTTGGCTGGCATACGTTGTCCAGGCCTCGCTGCCGTAGAGCAAGGTACTGAGGACACAGGCCTGATACACTCGGACTTTTGTGTTCCGTGTCAGTGCGCCATTTTCCCACACTCTCTTGGCCAGTCTGAACATAGCAGTGGAAGCCTTACCCATGCGCTTGTTGATTTCTGCATCTAGAGACAGGTTACTGGTGATAGTTGAGCCTAGGTAGGTGAACTCTTGAACCACTTCCAGAGCGTGGTCGCCAATATTGATGGATGGAGCATTTCTGACATCCTGCCCCATGATGTTCGTTTTCTTGAGGCTGATGGTTAGGCCAAATTCATTGCAGGCAGACGCAAACCTGTCGATGAGACTCTGCAGGCATTCTTCAGTGTGAGATGTTAAAGCAGCATCGTCAGCAAAGAGGAGTTCTCTGATGAGGACTTTCCGTACTTTGGACTTCGCTCTTAGACGGGCAAGGTTGAACAACCTGCCCCCTGATCTTGTGTGGAGGAAAATTCCTTCTTCAGAGGATTTGAACGCATGTGAAAGCAGCAGGGAGAAGAAAATCCCAAAAAGTGTGGGTGCGAGAACACAGCCCTGTTTCACACCACTCAGGATAGGAAAGGGCTCTGATGAGGAGCCACCATGTTGAATTGTGCCTTTCATATTGTCATGGAATGAGGTGATGATACTTAGTAGCTTTGGTGGACATCCGATCTTTTCTAGTAGTCTGAAGAGACCACGTCTGCTGACGAGGTCAAAGGCTTTGGTGAGATCAATGAAAGCAATGTAGAGGGGCATCTGTTGTTCACGGCATTTCTCCTGTATCTGACGAAGGGAGAACAGCATGTCAATAGTCGATCTCTCTGCACGAAAGCCACACTGTGCCTCAGGGTAGACGCGCTCGGCCAGCTTCTGGAGCCTGTTCAGAGCGACTCGAGCAAAGACTTTCCCCACTATGCTGAGCAGGGAGATTCCACGGTAGTTGTTGCAGTCACCGCGGTCACCTTTGTTTTTATAGAGGGTGATGATGTTGGCATCGCGCATGTCCTGGGGTACTGCTCCCTCGTCCCAGCACAGGCATAGCAGTTCATGTAGTGCTGAGAGTATAGCAGGCTTGGCACTCTTGATTATTTCAGGGGTAATGCTGTCCTTCCCAGGGGCTTTTCCGCTGGCTAGGGAATCAATGGCATCACTGAGTTCCGATTTGGTTGGCTGTATGTCCAGCTCATCCATGACTGGTAGAGGCTGGGCTGCATTGAGGGCAGTCTCAGTGACAGCATTCTCCCTGGAGTACAGTTCTAGGTAGTGCTCAACCCAGCGGTCCATCTGTTTGCGTTTGTCAGTGATTATGTCCCCCGATTTAGATTTGAGGGGGGTGATCTTCTTGATGGTTGGCCCAAGAGCTCTCTTCATGCCATCATACATTCCTCTCGACACCGACCACTCCCTGGTGTGCAGCAAGGTTAGACTCAGACCAAAGAAGTTGCATCATTCCAAGCAGAAGGGCCACCCGCGCATCAACACGAGCAGAATTTCTCACCCACAGCTGTTACAAAAATTTCTAAATTCACTTGTAACAGCCCTTCAAAACACTCCCACAGGGGATGCTGAGACCAAGTGGGCCCACATCAGAGACGCCATCTATGAGTCAGCTTTGACCACCTACGGCAAAAGTGCAACGAGAAATGCAGACTGGTTTCAATCTCATAATGAAGAGCTGGAACCTGTCATAGCCGCTAAGCGCATTGCACTTTTTGAACTACAAGAAAGCCCCCAGCGATTTAACATCCGCAGCACTTAAAGCAGCCAGAAGTACTGCACAAAGAACAGCTAGGCGTTGCGCAAACGACTACTGGCAACACCTATGCAGTCATATTCAACAAAGACATACACTGATACCAAGTCACAAAGACATACACTGATTCCCAGTAACTCAGACACACACTGACTCCCAGTAACAAAGACATGCACTGACACCAAGTAACAAATATATACACTTACACCAATTATTTTGACATACACTGATACCATGTAACAAAGACATACACAGTCATCAAGTCACAAAGACACACTCTGACACCCAGTAACAAAGATATACACTGACACCAAGTCACAAAGACATACACAGACACCCAGTAACACAGACACACACTTACACCAAGTAACACAGACATACACTGACACCCAGTAACAAAGACATACACTGACACCCAGTAACACAGACACACACGGACACCAAGTAACAAAGACACACACTTACACCAAGTAACACAGACACACACTGACACCCAGTAACACAGACATACACTGACACCAAGTAACAAAGACATACACTGATACACAGTAACACAGACACACACTTACAACAAGTAACAAAGGCATACACTGAGACCAAGTCACAAAGACATACACTGACACCAATTAACACAGACACACACAGACACCAAGTAACAAAGACTCACAATTACACCAAGTAACAAACACAGACACTGAGACCCAGTAACACAGACACAAACTTACTCCAAGTAACAAAGACATACACTGGCACCCAGTAACACAAACAAACACACACTGACACCCAGTAACACAGAGAAACACAAATAAACAGTAACAAAGACATACACTGACACCAAGAAACACAGACATGCACTGACACCCAGTAACAAAGACATACACTGACGCCAAGTCACAAAGACATACACTGACGCCCAGTAACACAGACACACACGGACACCAAGCCACAAAGACACACACTTACACCAAGTAACACAGACACACACTGTCACCCAATAACACAGACACACACTGTCACCCAGTAACACAGACACACACTTACACCAAGTAACACAGACATACGCTGACACCAAGTAACAAAGACATACACTGTTACCCAGTAACACAGACACACACTTACACCAAGTAACACAGACATACACTGACACCAAGTAACAAAGACATACACTGACACCCAGTAACAAAGACATACACTGACACCCAGTAACACAGACACACACGGACACCAAGTAGCAAAGACACACACTTACACCAAGTAACACAGACACACACTGACACCCAGTAACACAGACATACACTGACACCAAGTAACAAAGACATACACTGATACACAATAACACAGACACACACTTACACCAAGTAACACAGACATACACTGACACCAAGTAACAAAGACATACACTGATACCCAGGAACACAGACACACACTTACACCAAGTAACACTGACACACACTTAAACCAAGTAACACAGACACACACTTACACCAAGTAACACAGACATACACTGACACCATGTAACAAAGACACACACTTACAACAAGTAACACAGACACACACTGACACGCAGGAAAAAAGACACACACTTACACGAAGTAACAAAGACACACACTGACACGAAGTAAAAAAGACATACACTGATACCCAGTAACACAGACACACACTTACACCAAGTAACACAGACATACACTGACAGAAAGCAACAATGACATACAATTACACCAAGTAACAAAGACACACACTTACACCAAGTAACAAAGACAGACACTGATACCCAGTAACACAGACACACACTTACACCAAGTAACAAAGACATACACTGACACCCTGTAATACAAACAAACACACACTGACACCCAGTAACACAGAGAAACACTAATAAACAGTAACAAAGGCATACACTGACACCAAGTAACACAGACACACACTGACACGCAGTAACAAAGACATACACTGACACCAAGTCACAAAGACATACACTGATACCAAGTCACAAAGACATACACTGATACCAAGTCACAAAGACATACACTGACACCAAGTAACAAAGACAGACACTTACACAAAGTAACAAAGACAGACAATTACACCAAGTAACAAAGACATACACTGATACCAAGTCACAAAGACATACACTGACACCAAGTAACAAAGACAGACACTTACACAAAGTAACAAAGACAGACAATTACACCAAGTAACAAAGACATACACTTACACCAAGTATTTTGACATCCACTGACACCAAGTAACAAAGACATACACTGATACCCAGTAACACAGACACACACTTACACCAAGTAACAAAGACATACACTTACACCAAGTAACACAGACATACACTGAAACCAAGTAACAAAGACATACAATTACACCAAGTAACAAAGGCGCACACTTACACCAAGTAACAAAGACATGCACTGACACCCAGTAATACAGACACACACGGACACCAAGTAGCACAGACACACACTGACACCAAGCAACAAAGCCAGACACTTACACAAAGTAACAAAGACAGACAATTACACCAAGTAACAAAGACATACACTTACACCAAGTATTTTGACATACACTGACACCAAGTAACAAAGACATACACTGATACCCAGTAACACAGACACACACTTACACCAAGTAACACAGACATACACTGACACCAAGCAACAAAGACATACACTGATACCCAGTAACACAGACACGCACTAACACCAAGTAACACAGACATACACTGACACCAAGTAACAAAGACATACAATGATACCCAGGAACACAGACACACACAGACACCAAGTAACAAAGACATACACTTACACCAAGTAACACAGACATACACTGACACCAAGTAACAAAGACATACACTTACACCAAGTAACACAGACATACACTGACACCAATTAACAAAGACATACACTGACACCAAGTAACAAAGACTCACACTTACACCAAGTAACAAAGACAGACACTGAGACCCAGTAACACAGACACAAACTTACTCCAAGTAACAAAGACATACACTGGCACCCAGTAACACAAACAAACACACACTGACACCCAGTAACACAGAGAAACACTAATAAACAGTAACAAACGCATGCACTGACACCAAGAAACACAGACATACACTGACACCCAGTAACAAAGACATACACTGACGCCAAGTTCCAAAGACCTACACTGACACCCAGTAACACAGACACACACGGACACCCAGTAACAAAGACACACACTTACACCAAGTAACACAGACATACGCTGACACCAAGTAACAAAGACATACACTGATACCCAGTAACACAGACACACACTTACACCAAGTAACACAGACATACACTGACACCAAGTAACAAAGACATACACTGACACCCAGTAACAAAGACATACACAGACACCCAGTAACACAGACACACACGGACACCAAGTAGCAAAGACACACACTTACACCAAGTAACACAGACACACACTGACACCCAATAACACAGACATACACTGACACCAAGTAACAAAGACATACACTGATACACAGTAGCACAGACACACACTTACACCAAGTAACACAGACATACACTGACACCAAGTAACAAAGACATACACTGATACCCAGGAACACAGACACACACTTACACCAAGTAACACAGACACACAATGACACCCAGTAACACAGACATACACTGACACCAAGTAACAAAGACATACACTGATACACAGTAACACAGACACACACTTACACCAAGTAACACAGACATACACTGACACCAAGTAACAAAGACATACACTGATACCCAGGAATACAGACACACACTTACACCAAGTAACACAGACATACGCTGACACCAAGTAACAAAGACATACACTGATACCCAGTAACACAGACACACACTTACACAAAGTAACACAGACATACACTGACACCAAGTAACAAAGACATACACTGACACCCAGTAACAAAGACATACACTGACACCCAGTAACACAGAAAAACACGGACACCAAGTAGCAAAGACACACACTTACACCAAGTAACACAGACACACACTGACACCCAGTAACACAGACATACACGGACACCAAGTAACAAAGACATACACTGATACACAGTAACACAGACACACACTTCCACCAAGTAACACAGACATACACTGACACCAAGTAACACAGACACACACTTACACCAAGTAACACAGACATACACTGACACCATGTATCAAAGACATACAATTACACCAAGTAACAAAGACACACACTTACACCAAGTAACACAGACACACACTGACACGCAGGAAAAAAGACACACACTGACACCAAGTAACAAAGACACACACTGACACGAAGTAAAAAAGACATACTCTGATACCCAGTAACACAGACACACACTTACACCAAGTAACACAGACATACACTGGCACCAAGTAACAAAGACATACAATGATACCCAGGAACACAGACACACACTTGCACCAAGTAACACAGACATACACTGACACCAAGTAACAAAGACATACACTTACACCAAGTAACACAGACATACACTGACACCAATTAACAAAGACATACAATTACACCAAGTAACAAAGACTCACACTTACACCAAGTAACAAAGACAGACACTGAGACCCAGTAACACAGCCACAAACTTACTCCAAGTAACAAAGACATACACTGGCACCCAGTAACACAAACAAACACACACTGACACCCAGTAACACAGAGAAACACTAATAAACAGTAACAAAGAAATGCACTGACACCAAGAAACACAGACATACACTGACACCCAGTAACACAGACATACACTGACACCAAGTAACAAAGACATACACTGACACCCAGTAACAAAGACATACACTGACACCCAGTAACACAGACACACACGGACACCAAGTAGCAAAGACACACACTTCCACCAAGTAACACAGACACACACTGATACCCAGTAACACAGACATACACTGACACCAAGTAACAAAGACATACACTGATACACAGTAACACAGACACACACTTACACCAAGTAACACAGACATACACTGACACCAATTAACAGACATACACTGATACCCAGGAACACAGACACACACTTGAACCAAGTAACACAGACACACACTTAAACCAAGTAACACAGACACACACTTAAACCAAGTAACACAGACACACACTTACTCCAAGTAACACAGACATACACTGACACCATGTAACAAAGACATACAATTACACCAAGTAACAAAGACACACACTTACACCAAGTAACACAGACACACACTGACACGCAGGAAAAAAGACACACACTTATACGAAGTAGCAAAGACACACACTGACACGAAGTAAAAAAGACATACACTGATACCCAGTAACACAGACACACACTTACACCAAGTAACACAGACATACACTGACACCAAGTAACAAAGACATACAATGATACACAGGAACACAGACACACACTTACACCAAGTAACACAGACACACACTTACACCGAGTGACAAAAACATACACTTACACCAAGTAACACAGACATACACTGACAGAAAGCAACAAAGACATACAATTACACCAAGTAACAAAGACACACACTTACACCAAGTAACAAAGACATACACTGATACCCAGTAACACAGACACACACTTACACCAAGTAACAAAGACATACACTGACACCAAGTCACAAAGACACGCACTCACACCCAGTAACACAGACATACACTGACACCAAGTAACAAAGACATACACTGACACCAAGTAACAAAGACACAAACTTACACCAAGTAACACAGACATACACTGACATCAAGTAACAAAGACACAAACTTACACCAAGTAACAAAGACATACACTGACACCAAGTAACAAAGACATACACTTGCACAAAGTAACAAAGACAGACAATTACACCAACTACCAAAGTCATACACTTACACCAAGTATTTTGACATACACTGACACCAAGTAACAAAGACATACACTGATACCCAGTAACACAGACACACATTTACACCACGTAACACAGACATACACTGACACCAAGTAACAAAGACATACACTGATACCCAGTAACACAGACACACACTTACACCAAGTATCAAAGACAGACACTGATACCCAGTAACACAGACACACACTTGCAACAAGTGACAAAGACATCCACTGACACCCAGTAACAAAGACATACTCTGACACCCAGGAACACAGACATACACGGACACCAAGTAACAAAGACATGCACTGACAACCAGTAATACTGACACACATTGACACCAATTAACAAAGACTCAATAATACACCAAGTAACACAGACACACACTGACACCCAGTAAAACAGACACACACTTACACCAAGTAACACAGACATACACTGACACCAAGTAACAAAGACATACACTGATACCCAATAACACAGACACACACTTACACCAAGTAACACAGACATGCACTGACACCAAGTAACAAAGACATACAATGATACCCAGGAACACAGACACACACTTACACCAAGTAACACAGACACACACTTACACCAAGTAACAAAGACATACACTTACACCAAGTAACACAGACATACACTGACACCAAGTAACAAAGACATACAATTACACCAAGTAACAAAGACACACACTTGCACCAAGTAACAAATACAGACACTGATACCCAGTAACACAGACACACACTTACACCCAGTAACAAAGACATACACGGACACCCAGTAACACAAACAAACACACACTGACACCAAGTAACACAGAGAAACACTAATAAACAGTAACAAAGACATACACTGACACCAAGTAACACAGACACACACTGATACCCAGCAACACAGACACACACTGACACCAAGTAACAAAGACATACACTGACACCAAGTAACAAAGACGTACACTTACACAAAGTAACAAAGACAGACAATTACACCAGGTAACAAAGGCACACACTTACACCAAGTATTTTGACATACACTGACACCAACTAACAAAGACATACACTGATACCCAGTAACACAGACACACACTGACACCAAGTAACAAAGACAGACAATTACACCAAGTAACAAAGACACACACTTACACCAAGTAACACAGATATACACTGACACCAAGTAACACAGACACACACTTAAACCAAGTATCAAAGACAGACACTGATACCCAGTAACACAGACACACACTTGCAACAAGTAACAAAGACATACACTGACACCCAGTAACAAAGACATACACTGACACCCAGTAACACAGACACACACGGACACCAAGTAACAAAGACACACACTTCCACCAAGTAACACCGACACACACTGACACCCAGTAACACAGACATACACTGACACCAAGTAACAAAGACATGCACTGACAACCAGTAATACTGACACACATTGACACCAATTAACAAAGACTCAATAATACACCAAGTAACACAGACACACACTGACACCCAGTAAAACAGACACACACTTACACTAAGTAACACAGACATACACTGACACCAAGTAACAAAGACATACACTTATACCAAGTAACACAGACATACACTGACACCAAGTAACAAAGACATACACTTACAGCAAGTAACACAGACATACACTGACACCAAGTAACAAAGACTTACAATTACACCAAGTAACAGAGACACATACATACACCAAGTAACAAAGACATACACTGATACCCAGTAACACAGACACACACTTACACCAAGTAACACAGACACACACTTACACCAATTAACAAAGACATACACTTACACCAAGTAACAAAGACACACACTTGCACCAGGTAACAAAGACATACAATGATACCCAGGAACACAGACACACACTTACACCAAGTAACACAGACACACACTTACACCAAGTAACAAAGACATACACTTACACCAAGTAACACAGACAAACACTGACACCAAGTAACAAAGACATACAATTACACCAAGTAACAAAGACACACACTTGCACCAAATAACACATACAGACAGTGATACCCAGTAACACAGACACACACTTACACCCAGTAACAAAGACATATACGGACACCCAGTAACACAAACAAACACACACTGACACCAAGTAACACAGAGAAACACTGACACCAAGTAACAAAGACATACACTTACACCAAGTAACACTGACATACACTGACACAAAGTAACAAAGACATACACTTACAGCAAGTAACACAGACATACACTGACACCAAGTAACAAAGACTTACAATTACACCAAGTAACAGAGACACATACATACACCAAGTAACAAAGACAGACACTGATACCCAGTAACACAGACACACACTTACACCAAGTAACAAAGACATGCACTGACACCCAGTAACACAAACAAACACACACTGACAGCCAGTAACACAGTGAAACACTAATATACAGTAACAAAGACATACACTGATACCCAGTAACACAGATACACACTGACACCAAGTAACAAAGACATACACTGACACCAAGTAACAAAGACGTACACTTACACAAAGTAACAAAGACAGACAATTACACCAAGTAACAAAGACATACACTTACACCAAGTATTTTGACATACACTGACACCAAGTAACAAAGACATACACTGATACCCAGTAACACAGACACACACTTACACCAAGTAACAAAGACATACAATTACACCAAGTAACACAAACATACACTGACACCAAGTAACAAAGACAGACAATTACACCAAGTAACAAAGACACACACTTACACCAAGTAACACAGATATACACTGACACCAAGTAACAAAGACATGCACTGACACCCAGTAATACAGACACACACGGACACCATGTAACAAAGACACACACTTACACCAAGTAACAAAGACACACACTGACACCAGGTAACAAAGACACACACTGACACCAGGTAACAAAGACACACACTTACACCAAGTAACAGAGACACACACTTACACCAAGTAAGAAAGACAGACACAGATACCCAGTAACACAGACACACACTTACACCCAGTAAAACAGACACACACTTACACCAAGTATCACAGACATACACTGACACCACGTAACAAAGACATACACTTACACCAAGTAACAAAGACATACACTGACACCAAGTAACAAAGACATACACTTACAGAAAGTAACACAGACATACACTTACAGAAAGTAACACAGACATACACTGACACCAAGTAACAAAGACTTACAATTACACCAAGTAACAGAGACACATACATACACCAAGTAACAAAGACAGACACTGATACCCAGTAACACAGACACACACTTACACCAAGTAACAAAGACATGCACTGACACACAGTAACACAAACAAACACACACTGACAGCCAGTAACACAGTGAAACACTAATATACAGTAACAAAGACATACACTGATACCCAGTAACACAGATACACACTGACACCAAGTAACAAAGACATACACTGACACCAAGTAACACAGACACACACTGATACCCAGTAACACAGACACACACTGACACCAAGTAACAAAGACATACACTGACACCAAGTAACAAAGACGTACACTTACACAAAGTAACAAAGACAGACAATTACACCAGGTAACAAAGGCACACACTTACACCAAGTATTTTGACATACACTGACACCAACTAACAAAGACATACACTGATACCCAGTAACACAGACACACACTGACACCAAGTAACAAAGACAGACAATTACACCAAGTAACAAAGACACACACTTACACCAAGTAACACAGATATACACTGACACCAAGTAACACAGACACACACTTAAACCAAGTATCAAAGACAGACACTGATACCCAGTAACACAGACACACACTTGCAACAAGTAACAAAGACATACACTGACACCCAGTAACAAAGACATACACTGACACCCAGTAACACAGACACACACGGACACCAAGTAACAAAGACACACACTTCCACCAAGTAACACCGACACACACTGACACCCAGTAACACAGACATACACTGACACCAAGTAACAAAGACACACACTGACACCCAGTAAAACAGACACACACTTACACTAAGTAACACAGACATACACTGACACCAAGTAACAAAGACATACACTTACAGCAAGTAACACAGACATACACTGACACCAAGTAACAAAGACTTACAATTACACCAAGTAACAGAGACACATACATACACCAAGTAACAAAGACAGACACTGATACCCAGTAACACAGACACACACTTACACCAAGTAACACAGACACACACTTACACCAATTAACAAAGACATACACTTACACCAAGTAACAAAGACACACACTTGCACCAAGTAACAAAGACATACAATGATACCCAGGAACACAGACACACACTTACACCAAGTAACACAGACACACACTTACACCAAGTAACAAAGACATACACTTACACCAAGTAACACAGACAAACACTGACACCAAGTAACAAAGACATACAATTACACCAAGTAACAAAGACACACACTTGCACCAAATAACACATACAGACAGTGATACCCAGTAACACAGACACACACTTACACCCAGTAACAAAGACATATACGGACACCCAGTAACACAAACAAACACACACTGACACCAAGTAACACAGAGAAACACTGACACCAAGTAACAAAGACATACACTTACACCAAGTAACACTGACATACACTGACACAAAGTAACAAAGACATACACTTACAGCAAGTAACACAGACATACACTGACACCAAGTAACAAAGACTTACAATTACACCAAGTAACAGAGACACATACATACACCAAGTAACAAAGACAGACACTGATACCCAGTAACACAGACACACACTTACACCAAGTAACAAAGACATGCACTGACACCCAGTAACACAAACAAACACACACTGACAGCCAGTAACACAGTGAAACACTAATATACAGTAACAAAGACATACACTGATACCCAGTAACACAGATACACACTGACACCAAGTAACAAAGACATACACTGACACCAAGTAACAAAGACATACAATTACACCAAGTAACACAAACATACACTGACACCAAGTAACAAAGACAGACAATTACACCAAGTAACAAAGACACACACTTACACCAAGTAACACAGATATACACTGACACCAAGTAACAAAGACATGCACTGACACCCAGTAATACAGACACACACGGACACCATGTAACAAAGACACACACTTACACCAAGTAACAAAGACACACACTGACACCAGGTAACAAAGACACACACTTACACCAAGTAACAGAGACACACACTTACACCAAGTAACAGAGACACACACTTACACCAAGTAAGAAAGACAGACACTGATACCCAGTAACACAGACACACACTTACACCCAGTAAAACAGACACACACTTACACCAAGTAACACAGACATACACTGACACCACGTAACAAAGACATACACTTACACCAAGTAACAAAGACATACACTGACACCAAGTAACAAAGACATACACTTACAGAAAGTAACACAGACATACACTGACACCAAGTAACAAAGACTTACAATTACACCAAGTAACAGAGACACATACATACACCAAGTAACAAAGACAGACACTGATACCCAGTAACACAGACACACACTTACACCAAGTAACAAAGACATGCACTGACACACAGTAACACAAACAAACACACACTGACAGCCAGTAACACAGTGAAACACTAATATACAGTAACAAAGACATACACTGATACCCAGTAACACAGATACACACTGACACCAAGTAACAAAGACATACACTGACACCAAGTAACAAAGACGTACACTTACACAAAGTAACAAAGACAGACAATTACACCAAGTAACAAAGACATACACTTACACCAAGTATTTTGACATACACTGACACCAAGTAACAAAGACATACACTGATACCCAGTAACACAGACACACACTTACACCAAGTAACAAAGACATACAATTACACCAAGTAACACAAACATACACTGACACCAAGTAACAAAGACAGACAATTACACCAAGTAACAAAGACACACACTTACACCAAGTAACACAGATATACACTGACACCAAGTAACAAAGACATGCACTGACACCCAGTAATACAGACACACACGGACACCATGTAACAAAGACACACACTTACACCAAGTAACAAAGACACACACTGACACCAGGTAACAAAGACACACACTTACACCAAGTAACAGAGACACACACTTACACCAAGTAACAAAGACAGACACTGATACCCAGTAACACAGACACACACTTACACCCAGTAACAAAGACATACACTGACACCAAGTCACAAAGACATACACTGATACCAGGTCACAAAGACATACAATTACACCAAGTAACACAGACATACACTGACACCAAGTAACAAAGACAGACAATTACACCAAGCAACAAAGACACACACTTACACCAAGTAACACAGATATACACTGACACCAAGTAACAAAGACATGCACTGACACCCAGTAATACAGACACACACGGACACCATGTAACAAAGACACACACTTACACCAAGTAACAAAGACACACACTGACACCAGGTAACAAAGACACACACTGACACCAGGTAACAAAGACACACACTTACACCAAGTAACAGAGACACACACTTGCACCAAGTAACAAAGACAGACACTGATACCCAGTAACACAGACACACACTTACACCAAGTAACAACGACATGCACTGACACCCAGTAACACAAAGAAACACACACTGACAGCCAGTAACACAGTGAAACACTAATAAACAGTAACAAAGACAGACACTGACACCCAGTAACACAGCCACACACTGACACCCAGTAACAAAGACATACACTGACACCAAGTCACAAAGACATACACTGACACCAAGTGACAAAGACATACACTGACACCCAATAACACAGACACACACTGTCACCAAGTAACAAAGACATACACTGACACCAAGTAACAAAGACATACACTTACACAAAGTAACAAAGACAGACAATTACAACAAGTAACAAAGATTTACGCTTACACCAAGTATTTTGACACACACTGACACCAAGTAACAAAGACAGACACTGACACCCAGTAACACAGACACACACTGACACCCAGTAACAAAGACATACACTGACACCAAGTCACAAAGACATACACTGATACCAAGTCACAAAGACATACAATTACACCAAGTAACACAGACATACACTGACACCAAGTAACAAAGACAGACAATTACACCAAGTAACAAAGACACACACTTACACCAAGTAACACAGATATACACTGACACCAAGTAACAAAGACATGCACTGACACCCAGTAATACAGACACACACGGACACCATGTAACAAAGACACACACTTACACCAAGTAACAAAGACACACACTGACACCAGGTAACAAAGACACACACTGACACCAGGGAACAAAGACACACACTGACACCAGGTAACAAAGACACACACTGACACCAGGTAACAAAGACACACACTGACACCAGGTAACAAAGACACACACTTACACCAAGTAACAAAGACATGCACTGACACCCAGTAACACAAACAAACACACACTGACAGCCAGTAACACAGTGAAACACTAATAAACAGTAACAAAGACAGACACTGACACCCAGTAACACAGACACACACTGACACCCAGTAACAAAGACATACACTGACACCAAGTCACAAAGACATACACTGACACCAAGTCACAAAGACATACAATTACAACAAGTAACACAGACATACACTGACACCAAGTAACAAAGACAGACAATTGCACCAAGTAACAAAGACACACACTTACACCAAGTAACACAGATATACACTGACACCAAGTAACAAAGACATACAATGGAAAGATGTAGGAGCAACAGGTTGGTGGTGATAGGAGATTTTAATTTTCCCAACATTGACTGGGATTCGCTTAGTGTTCGAGGTCCAGATGGAGCAGAATTTGTAAGGAGCATCCAGGAGGGTTTTCTAGAGCAGTATGTAAATAGTCCAACTCGGGATGGGGCCATACTGGACCTGGTGTTTGGGGAATGAGCCCGGCCAGGTTGTTGAATTTTCAGTCGGGGACTACTTTGGGAATAGTGATCACAATTCTGTAAGCTTTAAAATACTCATGGACAAAGACGAGGGTGGTCCTAAACGAAGAGTGCTAAATTGGGGGAAGGCCAACTATACCAAAATTCGGCAGGAGCTGGGAAATGTAGATTAGGACAGCTGTTTGAAGGTAAATCCACATGTGATATGTGGGAGGCTTTTAAAGAGAGGTTGATTAGCGTGCAGGAGAGACATGTTCCTGTGAAAATGAGGGATAGAAATGGCAAGATTAGGGAACCATGGATGACAGGTGAAATTGTGAGACTAGCTAAGAGGAAAAAGGAAGCATACATAAGGTCTAGGCGGCTGATGAAAGACGAAGCTTTGAAAGAATATCGGGAATGTAGGACCAATCTGAAACGAGGAATTAAGAGGGCTAAAAGGGGTCATGAAATATCTTTAGCAAACAGGGTTAAGGAAAATCCCAAAGCCTTTTATTCATATATAAGGAGAAAGAGGGTAACTAGAGAAAGGATTGGCCCACTGAAGGACAAAGGAGGAATGTTATGCTTGGACTCAGAGAAAATGGGTGAGATTCTAAACGAGTACTTTGCATCGGTATTCACCGAGGAGAGGGACATGACGGATGTTGAGGTTAGGAACAGATGTTTGATTACTCTAGGTCAAGTCGGCATAAGGAGGGAGGAAGTGTTGGGTATTCTAAAGGGCATTAAGGTGGACAAGTCCCCAGGTCCGAATCGGATCTATCCCAGGTTACTGAGGGAAGCGAGAGAGGAAATAGCTGGGGCCTTAACAGATATCTTTGCAGCATCCTTAAACACGGGTGAGGTCCCGGAGGACTGGAGAATTGCTAATCTTGTCCCCTTGTTTAAGAAGGGTAGCAGGGATAATCCAGGTAATTATAGACCGGTGAGCCTGACGTCAGTGGTAGGGAAGCTGCTGGAGAAGATACTGAGGGATAGGATCTATTCCCATTTGGAAGAAAATGGGCTCATCAGTGATAGGCAACATGGTTTTGTGCAGGGAAGGTCATGTCTTACCAACTTAATAGAATTCTTTGAGGAAGTGACAAAGTTGATTGATGAGGGAAGGGCTGTCGATGTCATATACATGGACTTCAGTAAGGCGTTTGATAAGGTTCCCCATGGCAGGCTGATGGAGAAAGTGAAGGCGCTTGGGGTCCAAGGTGTACTAGCTAGATGGATAAAGAACTGGCTTGGCAACAGGAGACAGAGAGGAGCAGTAGAAGGGAGTTTCTCAAAATTGAGACGTGTGACCAGTGGTGTTCCACAGGGATCCGTGCTGGGACCACTGTTGTTTGTGATATACATTAATGATTTGGAGGAAAGTATAGGTGGACTGATTAGCAAGTTTGCAGACGACACTAAGATTGGTGGAGTAGCAGATAGTGAAGGGGACTGTCAGAGAATACAGCAGAATATAGATAGATTGAAGAGTTGGGCAGAGAAATGGCAGATGGAGTTCAATCAGGGCAAATGCGAGGTGATGCATTTTGGAAGATCCAATTCAAGAGTGAACTATACAGTAAATGGAAAAGTCCTGGGGAAAATTGATGTCCAGAGAGATTTGGGTGTTCAGGTCCACTGTTCCCTGAAGGTGGCAACGCAGGTAAATAGAGTGGTCAAGAAGGCATACGGCATGCTTTCCTTCATCGGACGGGGCATTGAGTACAAGAGTTGGCAGGTCATGTTACAGTTGTATAGGACTTTGGTTCGGCCACATTTGGAATACTGCGTACAGTTCTGGTCGCCACATTATCAAAAGGATGTGGATGCTTTGGAGGGGGTACAGAGGAGGTTCACCAGGATGTTGCCTGGTATGGAGGGCGCTAGCTATGAAGAGAGGTTGAGCAGATTAGGATTATTTTCATTAGAAAGACGGAGGTTGAGGGGGGACCTGATTGAGGTGTACAAAATCATGAGAGGTATAGACAGGGTGGATAGCAAGAGGCTTTTTCCCAGAGTGGGGGTTTCAATTACTAGAGGACACGAGTTCAAAGTGAAAGGGGAAATGTTTAGGGGGGATATGCGTGGAAAGTTCTTTACGCAGAGGGTGGTGGGCACCTGGAACGCATTGCCAGCGGAGGTGGTAGATGCGGGCACGATGGAGTCTTTTAAGATGTATCTAGACAGATACATGAATGGGCAGGAAGAAAAGAGATACAGAACCTTAGAAAATAGGCGACATGTTTAGAGAGAGGATCTGGATCGGCGCAGGCTTGGAGGGCCGAAGGGCCTGTTCCTGTGCTGTAATTATCTTTGTTCTTTGTTCTTTGTTCTACAATGATACCCAGGAACACAGACACACACTGACACCAAGTAACACAGAAACACACTTACACCAAGTAACAAAGACATACACTTACACCAAGTAGCACAGACATACACTGACACCAAGTAACAAAGACTTCCAATTACACCAAGTAACAAAGACACACACTTACACCAAGTAACAAAGACAGACACTGATACCCAGTAACACAGACACACACTGACACCAAGTAACAAAAACATGCACTGACACCCAGTCACAAAGACATACACTGATACCCAGTAACACAGACACACACTTACACCAAGTAACACAGACATACACTGACACCAAGTAACAAAGACATACAATGATACCCAGGAACACAGACACACACTTACACCAAGTAACACAGACACAGACTTACACCAAGTAACAAAGACATACACTTACACCAAGTAACACAGACATACACTGACACCAAGTAACAAAGACATACAATTACACCAAGTAACAAAGACACACACTTGCACCAAGTAACAAAGACAGACACTGATACCCAGTAACACAGACACACACTTACACCAAGTAACAAAGACATACACTGACACCCAGGAACACAAACAAACACACACTGACACCAAGTAACACAGAGCAACACTAATAAACAGTAACAAAGACATACACTTACACCAAGTAACACAGACACACACTGACACCAAGTAACAAAGACATACACTGACACCAAGTAACAAAGACGTACACTGATACCAAGTCACAAAGACAAGCACTGATACCCAGTAACACAGACACACACTGACACCAAGTAACAAAGACATACACTGACACCAAGTAACAAAGACGTACACTTACACAAAGTAACAAAGACAGACAATTACACCAAGTAACAAAGAAATACACTTACACCAAGTATTTTGACATACACTGACACCAAGTAACAAAGACATACACTGATACCCAGTAACACAGACACACACTTACACCAAGTAACAAAGACATACACTTACACCAAGTAACACAGACATACACTGACACCAAGTAAAAAAGACAGACAATTACACCAAGTAACAAAGACACACACTTACACCAAGTAACACAGATATACACTGAGAACAAGTAATAAAGACAGACACTGACACCCAGTAACACAGACACACACTTACACCAAGTAACAAAGACATACACTGACACCCAGGAACACAAACAAACACACACTGACACCAAGTAACACAGAGCAACACTAATAAACAGTAACAAAGACATACACTTACACCAAGTAACACAGACACACACTGATACCAAGTAACAAAGACATACACTGACACCAAGTAACAAAGACGTACACTGATACCAAGTCACAAAGACAAGCACTGATACCCAGTAACACAGACACACACTGACACCAAGTAACAAAGACATACACTGACACCAAGTAACAAAGACGTACACTTACACAAAGTAACAAAGACAGACAATTACACCAAGTAACAAAGAAATACACTTACACCAAGTATTTTGACATACACTGACACCAAGTAACAAAGACATACACTGATACCCAGTAACACAGACACACACTTACACCAAGTAACAAAGACATACACTTACACCAAGTAACACAGACATACACTGACACCAAGTAAAAAAGACAGACAATTACACCAAGTAACAAAGACACACACTTACACCAAGTAACACAGATATACACTGAGAACAAGTAATAAAGACATGCACTGACACCCAGTAATACAGACACATACGGCCACCATGTAACAAAGACACACACTTTCACCAAGTAACACAGACACACACTGAAACCCAGAAAAACAGACACACACTTACACCAAGTAACACAGACATACACTGACACCAAGTAATGAAGACATACACTGATACCCAGTAACACAGATACACACTTACACCAAGTAGCACAGACATACACTGACACCAAGTAACAAAGACATACTATGATACCCAGGAACACAGACAGACACTTACACCAAGTAACACAGACACACACTTACACAAAGGAATAAAGACATACACTTACACCAAGTAACACAGACATACATTGACACCAAGTAACAAAGACATACAATTACACCAAGTAACAAAGACACACACTTACACCAAGTGACAAAGACAGACACTGATACCCAGTAACACAGACACACACTTACACCAAGTAACAAAGACATACACTGACACCCAGTAACACAAACAAACACACACTGACAGCCAGTAACACAGTGAAACACTAATAAAAAGTAACAAAGACAGACACTGACACCAAGTAACACAGACACACACTGACACCCAGTAACAAAGACATACACTGACACCAAGTCACAAAGTCATACACTGATACCAGGTCACAAAGACATACACTGATACCCAGTAACACAGACACACACTGACACCAAGTAACAAAGACATACACTTACACCAAGTAACACAGACACACACTGACACCCAGTAACAAAGACATACACTGACACCAAGTCACAAAGACATACACTGATACCAAGTCACAAAGACATACACTGATACCCAGTAACACAGACAAACACTTACACCAACTAACAAAGACAGACACTGACACCAAGTCACAAAGACAAACACTGACACCCAGTAACAAAGACATACACTGACACCAAGTCACAAAGACATACGCTGATACCCAGTAACACAGACACACACTTACACCAAGTAACACAGACATACACTGACACCAAGTAACAAAGACATACAATGATACCCAGGAACACAGACACACACTTACACCAAGTAACACAGACATACACTGACACCAAGTAACAAAGACAGACACTGATACCCAGTAACACAGACACACACTTACACCAAGTAACAAAGACATACACTGGCACCCAGTAACACAAACAAACACACACTGACACCCAGTAACACAGTGAAACACTAATAAACAGTAACAAAGACAAACACTGACTCCAAGTAACACAGACACACACTGACACCAAGTAACAAAGACATACACTCACACCAAGTCACAAAGACATACACTGATACCAAGTCACAAAGACATACACTGATACCCAGTAACACAGACACACACTGACACCAAGTAACAAAGACATACACTGACACCAAGTAACAAAGACATACACTTACACCAAGTATTTTGACATACACTGACACCAATTAACAAAGACATAAACTGATACCCAGTAACACAGACACACACCTGCACCAAGTAACAAAGACATATAGTGAGACCAAGTCACAAATACATACACTGATACCCAGTAACACAGACACACACTGACACCAAGTAATAAAGACATACACTGATACCCAGTAACACTAACACACACTTGCACCAAGTAACACAGACATACACTGACACCAAGTAATAACGACATACAATGATACCCAGGTACACTGACACACACTTACACCAAGTAACACAGACACACACTTACACCAAGTAACAAAGACACACACTTACACCAAGTAACAAAGACTCACACTGATACCCATTAACACAGACACACACTTGCACCAAGTAACAAAGACATACACTGACATCCAGTAACACAAACAAACACACACTGACAGCCAGTAACACAGTGAAACACTAATAAACAGTAACAAAGACAGACACTGATACCAAGTAACACAGACACACACTGACACCCAGTAACAAAGACATACACTGACACCAAGTCACAAAGACATACACTGACACCAAGTAACAAAGACGTACACTGATACCAAGTCACAAAGACAATCACTGATACCCAGTAACACAGACACACACTGACACCAAGTAACAAAGACATACACTGACACCAAGTAACAAAGACGTACACTTACACAAAGTAACAAAGACAGACAATTACACCAAGTAACAAAGAAATACACTTACACCAAGTATTTTGACATACACTGACACCAAGTAACAAAGACATACACTGATACCCAGTAACACAGACACACACTTACACCAAGTAACAAAGACATACACTTACACCAAGTAACACAGACATACACTGACACCAAGTAAAAAAGACAGACAATTACACCAAGTAACAAAGACACACACTTACACCAAGTAACACAGATATACACTGAGAACAAGTAATAAAGACATGCACTGACACCCAGTAATACAGACACACACGGCCACCATGTAACAAAGACACACACTTTCACCAAGTAACACAGACACACACTGAAACCCAGAAAAACAGACACACACTTACACCAAGTAACACAGACATACACTGACACCAAGTAATGAAGACATACACTGATACCCAGTAACACAGATACACACTTACACCAAGTAGCACAGACATACACTGACACCAAGTAACAAAGACATACTATGATACCCAGGAACACAGACAGACACTTACACCAAGTAACACAGACACACACTTACACAAAGGAATAAAGACATACACTTACACCAAGTAACACAGACATACATTGACACCAAGTAACAAAGACATACAATTACAGCAAGTAACAAAGACACACACTTACACCAAGTGACAAAGACAGACACTGATACCCAGTAACACAGACACACACTTACACCAAGTAACAAAGACATACACTGACACCCAGTAACACAAACAAACACACACTGACAGCCAGTAACACAGTGAAACACTAATAAAAAGTAACAAAGACAGACACTGACACCAAGTAACACAGACACACACTGACACCCAGTAACAAAGACATACACTGACACCAAGTCACAAAGACATACACTGATACCAGGTCACAAAGACATACACTGATACCCAGTAACACAGACACACACTGACACCAAGTAACAAAGACATACACTTACACCAAGTAACACAGACACACACTGACACCCAGTAACAAAGACATACACTGACACCAAGTCACAAAGACATACACTGATACCAAGTCACAAAGACATACACTGATACCCAGTAACACAGACAAACACTTACACCAACTAACAAAGACAGACACTGACACCAAGTCACAAAGACAAACACTGACACCCAGTAACAAAGACATACACTGACACCAAGTCACAAAGACATACGCTGATACCCAGTAACACAGACACACACTTACACCAAGTAACACAGACATACACTGACACCAAGTAACAAAGACATACAATGATACCCAGGAACACAGACACACACTTACACCAAGTAACACAGACATACACTGACACCAAGTAACAAAGACAGACACTGATACCCAGTAACACAGACACACACTTACACCAAGTAACAAAGACATACACTGGCACCCAGTAACACAAACAAACACACACTGACACCCAGTAACACAGTGAAACACTAATAAACAGTAACAAAGACAAACACTGACTCCAAGTAACACAGACACACACTGACACCAAGTAACAAAGACATACACTCACACCAAGTCACAAAGACATACACTGATACCAAGTCACAAAGACATACACTGATACCCAGTAACACAGACACACACTGACACCAAGTAACAAAGACATACACTGACACCAAGTAACAAAGACATACACTTACACCAAGTATTTTGACATACACTGACACCAATTAACAAAGACATAAACTGATACCCAGTAACACAGACACACACCTGCACCAAGTAACAAAGACATATAGTGAGACCAAGTCACAAATACATACACTGATACCCAGTAACACAGACACACACTGACACCAAGTAATAAAGACATACACTGATACCCAGTAACACTAACACACACTTGCACCAAGTAACACAGACATACACTGACACCAAGTAATAACGACATACAATGATACCCAGGTACACTGACACACACTTACACCAAGTAACACAGACACACACTTACACCAAGTAACAAAGACACACACTTACACCAAGTAACAAAGACTCACACTGATACCCATTAACACAGACACACACTTGCACCAAGTAACAAAGACATACACTGACATCCAGTAACACAAACAAACACACACTGACAGCCAGTAACACAGTGAAACACTAATAAACAGTAACAAAGACAGACACTGATACCAAGTAACACAGACACACACTGACACCCAGTAACAAAGACATACACTGACACCAAGTCACAAAGACATACACTGATACCAAGTCACAAAGACATACACTGATACCCAGAAACACAGACACACTTACACCAAGTAACAAAGACATACACTGACACCAAGTCACAAAGACAAACACTGACACCCAGTAACAAAGACATACACTGACACCAAGTCACAAAGACATACACTGATACCCAGTAACACAGACACACACTTACACCAAGTAACACAGATATACACTGACACCAAGTAACAAAGAAATACAATGATACCCAGGAACACAGACACACACTTACACCAAGTAACACAGACACACACTTACACCAAGTAACAAAGACATACACTGACCCCAAGTAACAAAGACATACACTGACACCAAGTCAGAAAGACACACACTGACACCAAGTAACAAAGACAAGCACTGACACCAAATAACAAAGACATGCACTTACACCAAGTCACAAAGACATACACTGATACCCAGTAACACAGACACACTCTTACACCAAGTAACAAAGACATACACTGATACCCAGTAACACAGACACACACTTACACCAAGTAACAAAGACACACACTTACACCAAGTAACAAAGACATACACTTACACCAAGTAACAAAGACATACACTTACACCAAGTAACAAAGACACACACTTACACCAAGTAACAAAGACAGACACTGATACCCTGTAACACAGACACACACTTACACCAAGTAACAAAGATATACACTGACACCCAGTAATTCAAACAAACACACACTGACACCCAGTAACACAGACACACACTGACTCCAAGTAACACAGACACACACATACACCAAGTAACACAGACACACACTTACACCAAGTAACAAAGACATACACTGACAACCAGTAACAAAGACATACACTGACTCCCAGTAACACAGACACACACGGACACCAAGTAACAAAGACACAGACTTACACCAAGTAACACAGACACACACTGACACCCATTAACACAGAAATACACTTACACCAAGTAACACAGACATACACTGACACCAAGTAACAAAGACATACACTGATACCCAGTAACATAGACACACACTTGCACCAGGTAACACAGACACACGCTTACACCAAGGAACACAGACATGCACTGACACCAAATAACAAAGACAGACACTGATACCCAGTAACACAGACGCACACTTACACCAAGTAGCACAGACATACACTGACACCAAGTAACAAAGACATACACTGATACCCAGTAACATAGACACACACTTACACCAAGTAGCACAGACACACGCTTACACCAAGGAACACAGACATGCACTGACACCAAATAACAAAGACATACACTGACACCCAGTAACAAAGACATCCACTGACACCAAGTAACAAAGACATACACTGATACCAGTAACACAGACACACACTTACACCAAGTAAGAAAGACAAACACTGACACCAAGTAACCAAGACATCCACTGACACCAAGAAACAAAGACATACACTTACACCAAGTAACATAGACTAACAGAGACACACACTGACACCCAGTAACAAAGCCATACACTGACACCAAGTCAAAAAGACATACACTGACACCAAGTCAAAAAGACATACACTGACACCCAGTAACACAGACACACACTTCCACAAAGTAACAAAGACATCCACTTACACCAAGTAACAAAGACACACACTTACACCAAGCAACACAGACATACACTGACACGAAGTAATAAAGACATACACTGACACCCAGTAACACAGACATACACTGACACCAAGTAACAAAGACATAAACTGAAACCCAGTAACAAAGATATACACTGACACAAAGGCACAAAGACATACAGTGACACCCAGTAACAAAGACATACAATGACACCAAGTCACAAAGACATACACTGACACCAAGTAACAAAGACATACACTGATACCCAGCAACACAGACTCTCACTTACACCAATTAACAAAGACATACACTGACACCAAGTAACAAGGACACACACTTACACCAAGTAACTCAGACATACACTGTTACCCAGTAACACAGACACACACTTACACCAAGTAACACAAACGCTCACTTACACCAAGTAACAAAGAAATACACTGACACCAAGTAACAAAGACATACAATTACACCAAGTAACAAAGACACACACTTACACCAAGTAACACAGATATACACTGACATCAAGTAACAAAGACATACACTGTTACCCAGTAACACAGACACAGACTTGCACCAAGTAACAAAGACATACACTGATACCAAGTAACACAGACACACACTTACACCTAGTAACACAGACACAAACTTACACCAAGTAACAATGACATACACTGACACCAAGTAACACAGAGATACACTGACACCAAGTAACAAAGACATACAATTACACCAAGTAACAAAGGCACACACTTACACCACGTAACGCAGACATACACTGTCACCATGCAGCAAAGACATTCACTGATACCCAGTAACACAGACATACACTTACACCAAGTAACAAAGATATACACTGACACCAAGTTAGAAAGACATACACTGACACCAAGTAACAAAGACATGCACTGACACCAGGTAACAAAGACATACACTTACACCAAGTCACAAAGACATACACTGATACCCAGTAACACAGACACACACTTACATCAAGTAACAAAGACATACACAGATACCCAGTAACACAGACACACACTTACACCAAGTAACAAAGACACACTCTGACACACCGTAACAAAGACATACAATGACACCAAATCACAAAGACATACACTGATACCAAGTAACAAAGACATACAATTACACCAAATAACAAAGACACACACTTACACCAAGTAACACAGACATACACTGACACCAGGTAACAAAGACATACACTGTTACCCAGTAACACAGACACACACTTACACCAAGTAACAAAGACAAACACTGATACCAAGTACCACAGACACTCACTTACACCAAGTAGCACAGACAAACACTTCCACCAAGTAACAAAGACATACACTGACACCAAGTAACAAAGACATTCACTTAAACAACGTAACACATACATACACTGACACCAAGTCACAAAGACATACACTGACACCAAGTAACAAAGACATACACTGACACCAAGTAACAAAGACATACACTGATACCCAGCAACACAGACTCACACTTACACCAAGTAACAAAGACATACACTTACACCAAGTAACACAGACACACACTGACACCAAGTAACAAAGACATACAATTACACCAAGTAACAAGGACACACACTTACACCAAGTAACACAGACATACACTGACACCAAGTAACAAAGACATACACTGACACCAAGTAACAAAGACATACACTGATACCAAGTGACACCGACACACACTTACACCAAGTAACACAAACACTCACTTAAAACAAGTAACAAAGACATACACTGACACCAAGTAACAAAGACATACAACTACAACAAGTAACAAAGACACACACTTACGCCAAGTAACACAGACATACACTGACACCAAGTAACAAAGACATACACAATTACCCAGTAAAACAGACACAGACTTACACAAAGTAAGAAAGACATACACTGACACCAAGTAACAAAGACACACACTGACACCAAGTAACAAAGACATACACTTACACCAAGTAACACAGAGATACACTGACACCAAGTAACAAATACATACAATTTCACCAAGTAACAAAGGCACACACTAACACCAAGTAACACAGACATACACTGTCACCATGCAGCAAAGACATTCACTGATACCCAGGAACACAGACACACACTTACACCAAGTAACAAAGATATACACTGATACCCAGTCACACAGACACACACTTACACCAAGTAACAAAGACATACACTGACACCAAGTAACAAAGACATACACTGACTCAAAGTTAGAAATACATACACTGACACCGAGTAACAAAGACATGCACTGACAGCAAGTAACAAAGACATACACTTACACCAAGTAACACAGAGATACACTGACACCAAGTAACAAAGACATACAATTACACCAAGTAACAAAGACATACACTTACACCAAGTAACACATACATACACGAACACCAAGAAACAAAGACATACACTGTTACCCAGTAACACAGATACACACTTACACCAAGTAACAAAGACATACACTGATACCAAGTAACAAAGACACACACTTACACCAAGAAACACAAACACACACTTACACCAAGTAACAAAGACATACTCTGACACCAAGTAACAAAGACATACAATTATACAAAGTAACAAAGACACACACTTACACCAAATATCACAGACATACACTGACACCAAGTAACAAAGACATACACTGTTACCCAGTAACACAGACACACACTTACACCAAGTAACAAAGACACACACGTATACCAAGTAACAAAGACATACACTGACACCAAGTAACAAAGACATACACTGACACCAAGTAACAAAGACATGCAACTTACACCAAGTAACACAGAGATACACTGAAACCAAGTAACAAAGAAATACATTTACACCAAGTAACAAAGCCACATACTTACACCAAGTAACACAGACATACACTGTCACCATGTGGCAAAGACATTTCATGATACCCACTAACACAGACACACACTTACACCAAGTAACAAAGATATACACTGATACCCAGTAACACAGACACACACTTACACCAAGTAGCAAAGAGATACACTGACACCAAGTAACAAAGACATACACTGACACCAAGTAACACAGACATACACTGACACCAAGTAACAAAGACATACACAATTACCCAGTAACACAGACACAGACTTACACCAAGTAACAAAGACATACACTGATACCAAGTAACACAGACACACACTTACACCAAGTAACACAGACACACACTTACACAAAGTAAGAAAGACATACACTGACACCAAGTAACAAAGACATACACTGACACCAAGTAACAAAGACATACACTTACACCAAGTAACACAGAGATACACTGACACCAAGTAACAAATACATACAATTTCACCAAGTAACAAAGGCACACACTAACACCAAGGAACACAGACATACACTGTCACCATGCAGCAAAGACATTCACTGATACCCAGGAACACAGACACACACTTACACCAAGTAACAAAGACATACACTGACACCAAGTAACAAAGACATACACTGACACAAAGTTAGAAATACATACACTGACACCGAGTAACAAAGACATGCAATGACAGCAAGTAACAAAGACATACACTTACACCAAGTAACACAGAGATACACTGACACCAAGTAACAAAGACATACAATTACACCAAGTAACAAAGACATACACTTACACCAAGTAACACATACATACACTAACACCAAGAAACAAAGACATACACTGTTACCCAGTAACACAGATACACACTTACACCAAGTAACACAAACACACACTTACACCAAGTAACAAAGACATACTCTGACACCAAGTAACAAAGACATACAATTATACAAAGTAACAAAGACACACACTTACACCAAATAACACAGACATACACTGACACCAAGTAACAAAGACATACACTGTTACCCAGTAACACAGACACACACTTACACCAAGTAACAAAGACATACACTGATACCAAGTCACACAGACAGACACTTACACCAAGTAACACAGACACACACGTATACCAAGTAACAAAGACATACACTGACACAAAGTTAGAAATACATACACTGACACCGAGTAACAAAGACATGCACTGACAGCAAGTAACAAAGACTTACACTTACACCAAGTAACACAGAGATACACTGACACCAAGTAACAAAGACATACAATTACACCAAGTAACAAAGACATACACTTACACCAAGTAACACATACATACACTAACACCAAGAAACAAAGACATCCACTGTTACCCAGTAACACAGATACACACTTACACCAAGTAACAAAGACATACACTGATACCAAGTAACAAAGACACACACTGACACCAAGAAACACAAACACACACTTACACCAAGTAACAAAGACATACTCTGACACCAAGTAACAAAGACATACAATTATACAAAGTAACAAAGACACACACTTACACCAAATAACACAGACATACACTGACACCAAGTAACAAAGACATACACTGTTACCCAGTAACACAGACACACACTTACACCAAGTAACAAAGACATACACTGATACCAAGTCACACAGACAGACACTTACACCAAGTAACACAGATACACACGTATACCAAGTAACAAAGACATACACTGACACCAAGTAACAGAGCCATACACTTACACCAAGTAACACAGAGATACACTGACACCAAGTAACAAAGAAATACATTTACAGAAAGTAACAAAGCCACATACTTACACCAAGTAACACAGACATACACTGTCACCATGTGGCAAAGACATTTCATGATACCCACTAACAAAGACACACACTTACACCAAGTAGCAAAGAGATACACTGACACCAAGTAACAAAGACATACACTGACACCAAGTAACAAAGACATACACTTACACCAAGTTGCACAGAGATACACTGACACCACGTAACAAAGACATACAATAACACCAAGTAACAAAGACACACACTTACACCAAGTAACAAAGACATACACTTACACCAAGTTACACAGAGATACACTGACACCAAGTAACAAAGACATACAATAACACCAAGTAACAAAGACACACACTTACACCAAGTAACACATACATACACTAACACCAAGTAACAAAGACATACACTTTTACCCAGTAACACAGATACACACTTACACCAAGTAACACAGATACACACTTACACCAAGTAACAAAGACATACACTGATAACAAGTAACACAGACACACACTTACACCAAGTAACACAAACACTCACTTACACCAAGTAACAAAGACATACACTGACACCAACTAACAAAGACATACAATGATACCAAGTAACAAAGACATATAATTACACCAAGAAACAAAGACACACACTTACACCAAGGAACACAGTCATACACTGTCACCATGTAGCAAAGACATTCACTGATACCCAGTAACACAGACACACACTTGCACCAAGTAACAAAGATATACACTGATACCCAGTAACACAGACACACACATACACCAAGTAACACAGACATACACTGAAACCAAGTAACACAGACATACACTGACACCAAGTAACGAAGACAGACACTGACACCCAGTAACAAAGACAGACACTGACACCCAGTAACAAAGACATACACTGACATCAAGTAACAAAGACATACACTTACACCAAGTTACACAGACATACAATGACACCAAGTAACAAAGACACACACTTGCACCAAGTAACACAAACATACACTGACACCAAGTAACAAAGACATACACTGTTACCCAGTAACACAGACACACACTGACACCAAGTAACAAAGACATGCACTGATACTCAGTAACACAGACACACACTGGGAGGCACATTGGCACAGGGGTTAGCAGCCTCACAGTTCCAGGGACCCGGGCTCGATTCTGGGTACAGCCTGTGCGGAGTATGCAAGTTCTCCCTGTGTCTGCGTGGGTTTCCTCCGGGTTCTCCGGTTTCCTCCCACGTGCCAAAGACTTGCAGGTTGATAGGTTAATTGGCCATTATAAATGGCCCCTAGTATAGGTAGGTGGTAGGGAAATATATAGGGACAGGTGGGGATGTGATAGGAATACGGGATTAGTGAAGGATTAGTATAAATGGGTGGTTGATGGTAGGCACAGACTCGGTGGGCCGAAGGTCCTGTTAAAGTGTTGTATCTCTAAACTAAACTGTATACTGACACCGAGTGTCACTGACACCCAGTAACACAAACAAACACACACTGACACCCAGTAACACGGAGAAACACTGATGCACTGACACCAAGTAACACAGACACACACTGACACCCAGTAACAAAGACATACAATGATACCAAGTAACGCAGACACACACTTACACCAAGTAACACAGACACAAACTTACACCAAGTAACAAAGACATACACTTACATCAAGTAACACAGACTTCGACTGACACCAAGTAACAAAGACATATAATTACAGCAAGTAACAAAGACACACACTTACACCAAGTAACACAGACATACACTTACACCAAGTAACAAAGATATACACTGATACCCAGTAATACAGACACACACTTACACCAATTAACACAGAGAAACATTGATACACTGACACCAAGTAACACAGACACACACTGACACCCAGTAACAAAGACATACACTTATACCAAGTCACAAAGACGTACACTGACACCCAATAAGACAAACAAACACACACTGACACCCAGTAACACAGAGAAACACTGATACACAGTAACAATGACATACACTGACACCAAGTCACTATGACATACACTGATACCAAGTCGCAAAGACATCCACTGATACCCAGTAACACAGTCACACACTGACAACAAGTAACAAAGACATACAATGACACCAAGTCACAAAGACATACACTGACACCAAGTAACAAAGACAGACAATTACACCAAGTAACAAAGACATCCACTTACACCAAGTATTTTGACATACACTGACACCAAGTAACAAAGACATACACTGATACCCAGTAACACAGACACACACTTCCACCAAGTAACAAAGACATACACTGACACCAAGTCACAAAGACACACACTGACACCCAGTAACAAAGACATACACTGACACCCAGTCACAAAGACATACACTGATACCCAGTAACACAGACACACACTTACACCAAGTAACACAGACATACACTGACACCCAGTAACACAGACACACACTTACACCAAGTTACAAAGACATACACTGACACCCAGTAACAAAGACATACACTGACACCCAGTAACGCAGACACACACGGACACCAAGTAACAAAGAACCAGACTTACACCAAGTAACACAGACACACACTGACACCCAGTAACACAAACAAACACACTGACACCAAGTAACACAGACATACACTGAAACCAAGTAACAAAGACATACACTGATACCCAGTAACACAGGCACACATTGCGGGGGGGCACATTGGCGCAGTGGTTAGCACCGCAGCCTCACAGCTCCAGGGACCCGGGAACAATTCTGGGTACTGCCTGTGCGCAGTTTGTAAGTTCTCCCTGTGTCTGCGTGGGTTTCCTCCGGGTGCTCCGTTTTCCTCCCACATGCCGAAGACTTGCAGGTTGATAGGTTAATTGGCCATCATAAATTGCCCCTAGTATATGTAGGTGGTAGGGAAATATATAGGGATAGGTGGGGATGTGATAGGATTACGGGATTAGTGTTGGATTAGTATAAATGGGTGGTTGATGGTCGGCACAGACTCGGTGGGCCGAAGGGCCTGTTTAAGTGCTGTATCTCGAAACTAAACTAAATACTGACACCTCGTGTCACTGACACCCAGTAACACAAACAAACACACACTGACACCCAGTAACACAGAGCAACACTGATACACAGTAACAAAGACATACACTGACACCAAGTAACACAGACACACACTGACACCCAGTAACAAAGACATACACTGATACCAAGTCACAAAGACATTCACTGATACCCAGTAACGCAGCCACACACTTACACCAAGGAACAAAGACATACACTGACACCAAGTAACAAAGACACCCACTTACACCAAGTAACACAGACATACACTGACACCAAGTAACAAAGACATACACTGACACCAAGTCACAAAGACACACACTGATACCCAGTAACACCGGCACACACTTATACCAAGTAACACAGACATACACTGACACCAAGTAACAAAGACATACACTGACACCAAGTAACAAAGACATACACTGATACTCAGTAACACAGACACACACTGGGTGGCACAGTGCTTAGCAGCCTCACAGCTCCAGGGACCAGGGCTCGATTCTGGGTCCTGCCTGTGCGGAATTTGCATGTTCTCCCTGTGTCTGCGTGCGTTTTCTCCGGGTGCTCCGTTTTCCTCGCACAAGCCAAAAGACTTGCAGGTTGACAGGTAAATTGGCCATTATAAATTGTCACCAGTATAGGTATGTAGGTGGTAGGGAAATATAGGGACAGGTGGGAATGTTTGTTGGGAATATGGGATTAGTGTAGGATTTGTATAAATGGGTGGTTGATGTACGGCACAGACTCGGTGCGCTTAAGGGCCTGTTTCAGTGCTCTGTCTCTAATCTAATCTAATCTAAAGACACACACTTACACTAAGTAACAGACATACACTGACACCAAGTAACACAGACATACACTGATACCCAGCAACACAGGCACACACTGGGGGGGGGGGGGGCGGGGGCACATCGGCGCTGTGGTTAGCACCGCAGCCTCACAGCTCCAGGGACCCGGGTTCGATTCCGGGTACTGCCTTTGCGGAGTTTGCAAGTTCTCCCTGTGTCTGCGTGGGTTTCCTCCGGGTGCTCCGGTTTCCTCCCACATGCCAAAGACTTGTAGGTTGATAGGTTAATTGGCCATCATAAATTGCCCCTAGATTAGGTAGGTGGGAGGGAAATATATAGGGACAGGTAGGGATGTGATAGGAATACGGGAATAAAAGCAAAATACTGCGGATGCTGGAAATCTGAAACAAAATCAAGAAAAGCCGGATTCACTCAGCAGGTCTGGCAGCATCTGTGAAAAGAGAAGCAGAGTTAACGTTTCTGGTCAGTGACCCTTCTTCGGAACTGACAAATATTAGAAAAGTCACAGATTATAAACAAGTGAGGTGGGGGTTGTGCAAGAGATAACAAAGGAGAAGGTGCAGATTGGACCAGGCCACATAGCAGACCAAAAGGTCACGGAGCAAAGGCAAACAATATGTTAATGGTGTGTTGAAATACAAAGCATTAGTACAGATTAGGTGTGAATATACTGAATATTGAACGTCAGCAAGTGCAAACCTGAAGAAGAACAACCTGAAAAAAACAGTGGGTAAGCAAACTGAACAAACTAAGATGAAATGAAATGAATGCAAAAAATGATTGTAAAAAATGTAAAAAGGAATGCAAAAAAAAAGGGAGAAAAAATAACTAAAAATGAAAGTAAAGTGGGGGGCTGTCATGCTCAGAAATTATTGAACTCAATGTTCAGTCCGGCAGGCTGTCGTGTCCCTAATCGGTAGATGAGATGCTGTTCCTCGATCTTGCGTTGATGTTCACTGGAACACTGCAGCAATCCCAGGACAGAGATGTGAGCATGAGAGCAGGGGGGAGTGTTGAAATGGCAAGCAACCAGAAGCTCAGGGTCCTGCTTGCGGACTGAGCGGAGATGTTCCGCAAAGCGGTCACCCAGTCTGCGCTTGGTCTCCCCAATGTAGAGGAGACCACACTGTGAGCAGCGAATACAGTATACTACATTGAAAGAAGTACAAGTAAATCGCTGCTTCACCTGAAATGAGTGTTTGGGGCCTGGGATAGTGAGGAGAGAGGAGGTAAATGGGCAGGTATTACACCTCCTGCGATTGCAAGGGAAGGTGCCCTGGGACGGTGACGAGGTGGTGGGGGTAATGGAGGAGTGGACCAGGGTGTCGCGGAGGGAACGAACCCTTTGGAATGCTGACAGGGGAAGGGAGGGGAAGATGCGACTGGTAGTGGCATCACGCTGGAGGTGGCGAAAATGGCGGAGGATGATCTTTTGGATATGGAGGCTTGTGGGATGAAAAGTGAGGACAATGGGAACCCTGTCACGGTTCTGGGAGGGAGGGGAAGGGGTGAGGGTAGAGGTGCGCGGAATGGGTCGGACACGGTTGAGGGCCCTGTCAACCACAGTGGGGGGAAATCCTCGGTTGAGGAAAAAGGAGGTCATATCAGAAGCACCGTCATGGAAGGTAGCATCATCAGAGCAGATGCGTCGGAGACGGAGAAACTGGGAGAATGGAATGGAGTTCTTACAGGAGGTAGGGTGTGAAGAAGTGTAGTCGAGGTAGCTGTGGGAGTCAGTGGGCTTATAATGGATATTGGTAGACAACCTATCCCCAGAGATGGAGACAGAGAAGTCGAGGAAGGGAAGGGAAGTGTCAGAGATGGACTATGTAAAGGTGAGAGAAGGGTGGAAATGGGAAGCAAAGTTGATAAAGTTTTCTAGTTCGGGGCGGGAGCAGGAAACGGCACCGATACAGTCATCAATGTACCGGAAAAAGAGTAGGGGGAGTGGGCCTGAGTAGGACTGGAACAAAGAATGCTCGACATATCCCACAAAAAGACAGGCATAACTAGGACCCATGCGGGTACCCATAGCGACACCTTTTACTTGAAGGAAATGCATGGAGTTGAAGGAGAAGTTGTTCAATGTGAGAACAAGTTCAGCCAGGCGGAGGAGGGTGTTGGTGGATGGGGACTGGTTGGGCCTCTGTTCCAGGAAGAAGCGGAGAGCCCTCAAACCATCCTGGTGGGGGATGGAGGTGTAGAGCGATTGGACGTCCATAGTGAAGAGGAGGTGGTTGGGACCAGGAAACTGGAAATTGTCAAAATGACGTAGGGCGTCAGAAGAGTCACGGATGTAGGTGGGAAGAGACTGGACCAGCGGAGAAAAGATAGAGTCTAGATAGGAAGAAATAAGTTCAGTTGGGCAGGAGCAGGCTGACACAATGGTTCTGCCGGGACAGTCCCGTTTGTGGATTTTGGGAAGCGGGCTGTCCGGGGTTGCGGGACTATGAGTTTGGAAGCTGTAGAGGGAAGATCTCCAGAGGAGATGAGGTCAGTGACAATCCTTTGGACGGTGGCTTGATGTTCCGTGGTGGGGTCATGGTCCAGAGGGAGGTAGGAAGAGGTGTCTGTGAGTTGGCGTTGAGCTTCTGCAAGGTAGAGGTCGGTACGCCATACAACAATAGCACCACCCTTGTCTGCAGGTTTGATGACCATGTCGGGGTTAGACCTGAGAGAACGGAGCGCCTCAAGTTCAGAGGGGGACAGGTTAGAGTGAGTGAGGGGGGCAGAGAAATTGAGACGACCAATGTCTCGCCGACAGTTTTCAATGAAGAGATCAAGAGCGGGTAAGAGGCCAGGGTGAGTGGTCCAGGTAGAGGGAGAATGCTGGAGACGGGTGAATGGGTCTGCTGGTCGGGGGGAGGACTCCTGGTCGAAGAAGTGAGCCCGGAGGCGGAGAAGACGGAAGAAGAGCTCAACGTCATGCCGAGCGCGAAATTCATTGAGGTGGGGGCGTAAGGGGATAAAACTGAGACCTTTGCTGAGCACAGAACGCTCAGCATCAGAGAGGGGGAGGTCAGAGGGTATAGTGAATACACGGCAAGGGGTCAGATCAGAAGTGGTGGGGTCAGAGGGAAGTGAAGAGGAAGGAGGATCTGGAGGGCCATTAGTCCCCATCAGCTGCTGGAGCTTGCGTTCCTTAACACCTGAAAGGAAGAAAAAAAGTTTTTCGTTAATGCGTCGGATGAGACGTCAGATGAGATGAAACTGCGGAGTAGAACAGATTTGAGATAAGGTGAGACGGTGCTGCTGGAGAGAGAGGTCCAGTGTGTGCATATGGCGGCGCATAGCCCTGAGTGTGGATCTCAGGATGCGGCGAGAGTAGCAGTCCGAGGAACTTTGTATTTCTCGGAGATACCTGTGATCCTGGGTGGTTTCAAAGCATGATGGGTGAAACTGCAGTTGGAATCCACGTGGAATCAGTCGGAGCCGGAGACAGTCACTGAGGAAGGAGATGTGGCTGTGAAAACGAGTTTTGGTAGATACCTTATCAAACACCAGGAGGGAAATAGAAAGCAATGAAGGTGAACAAGGTAAAAGAGACAAACGAAAATCCCGTCGGAGAGAAGAGCACAACTTCTTCAAGGTAGGCATTCCTGGAAGAGAAGTGGCAGTGAAATAAACACTAAAATAAAAGCAAAATACTGCGGACGCTGGAAATCTGAAACAAAAACAACAAATGTCGGATTCACTCAGCAGGTCTGGCAGCATCTGTGGAAAGAGAAGCAGAGTTAACGTTTCGGGTCAGTGACCCTTCTTCGGAACTGACAAATATTAGAAAAGTCACAGACTATAAACAAGTGAGGTGTGGGTTGGGCAAGAGATAACAAAGGAGAAGGTGCAGATTGGACCAGGCCACATAGCAGACCAAAAGGTCACGGAGCAAAGGCAAACAATATGTTAATGGTGTGTTGAAAGACAAAGCATTAGTACAGATTAGGTGTGAATATACTGAATATTGAACATCAGCAAGTGCAAACCTGAAGAAGAACAACCTGAAAAAAACAATGGGTAAGCAAACTGAACAAACTAAAATGAAATGAAATAAATGCAAAAAAAGATTGTAAAAAATGTAAAAAGGAATGCAAAAAAAAGGAAGAAAAAATAACTAAAAATGACTAAAAATGAAAGTAAAGTGGGGGGCTGTCATGCTCTGAAATTATTGAACTCAATGTTCAGTCCGGCAGGCAGTAGTGTACCTAATCGGTAGATGAGATGCTGTTCCTCGAGCTTGCGTTGATGTTCACTGGAACACTGCAGCAATCCCAGGACAGAGATGTGAGCATGAGAGCAGGGGGGAGTGTTGAAATGGCAAGCAACCAGAAGCTCAGGGTCCTGCTTGCGGACTGAGCGGAGATGTTCCGCAAAGCGGTCACCCAGTCTGCGCTTGGTCTCCCCAATGTAGAGGAGACCACACTGTGAGCATCGAATACAGTATACTACAATGAAAGAAGTACAAGTAAATCGCTGCTTCACCTGAAAGAAGTGTTTGGGGCCTGGGATAGTGACGAGAGAGGAGGTAAATGGGCTGGTATTACACCTCCTGCGATTGCAAGGGAAGGTGCCCTGGGACGGGGACGAGGTGGTGGGGGTATTGGAGGAGTGTACCAGGGTGTCGCGGAGGGAACGATCCCTTCGGAATGCTGACAGGGGAAGGGAGGGGAAGATGCGACTGGTAGTGGCATCACGCTGGAGGTGGCGAAAATGGCGGAGGATGATCTTTTGGATATGTAAGCTGGAGGGATGAAAAGTGAGGACAAGGGGAACCCTGTCACGGTTCAGGGAGGGAGGGGAAGGGGTGAGCGTAGAGGTGCGGGGAATGGGTCGGACACGGTTGAGGGCCCTGTCAACCACAGTGGGGGGAAATCCTCGGTTGAGGAAAAAGGAGGTCATATCAGAAGCACCGCCATGGAAGGTAGCATCATCAGAGCAGATGCGTCAGAGACGGAGAAACTGGGAGAATGGAATGGAGTCCTTACAGGAGGTAGGGTGTGAAGAAGTGTAGTCGAGATAGCTGTGGGAGTCAGTGGGCTTATAATGGATATTGGTAGACAACCTATCCCCAGAGACGGAGACAGAGAAGTCGAGGAAGGGAAGGGAAGTGTCAGAGATGGACCATGTAAAGGTGAGAGAAGGGTGGAAATTGGAAGCAAAGTTGTTGACAGGAATACGGGATTAGTGTAGGATTAGTATAAATGGGTGGTTGATGGTCGGCACAGACTCGGTGGGCCGAAAGGCCTGTTTCAGTGCTGTATCTCTAAGCTAAACAAAATACTGACACCTAGTGTCACAGACACAAACTGATACACAGTAACAAAGACATAAACTGACACCCAGTAACACAGACACACACTTACACCAAGTAACAAAGACATACACTGACATCCAGTAACTCAGACACACACGGACACCAAGTAACAAAGACACACACTTACACCAATGAACACAGACACACACTGACACCCAGTAACACAGACACACACTGACACCAAGTAACAAAGACATACACTGTCACCCAGGAACACAGACACACACTGACACCAAGTAACAAAGACACACACTTACACCAAGTAACAAAGAAATACACTGACACCAAGTAACAAAGACATACACTGACACCAAGTAACAAAGACATGCACTGATACCCAGTAACACAGACACATACTTACACCAAGTAACAAAGACATGCACTGACACCAAGTAACAAAGACAGACACTGATACCCAGTAACACAGACACACACTGACACCCAGTAACAGACACACACTGACACCCAGTAACACACACACTGACACCCAGTCAGAAACACACACTGACCCCCAGTAACACAGACACACACTTATACCAAGTAACACAGACATACACTGACACCAAGTAACAAAGACATACACTGATAACCAGTAACACAGACACACACTTCCACCAAGAGCAAAGACATACACAGACACCAAGTAACAAAGACATACACTGACACCAAGTAACAAAGACACACACTTACACCAAGTAACAAAGACACACACTTACACCCAGTAACACAGACACACACTGACACCCAGTAACAGACACACACTGACACCCAGTAACACACACACTGACACCCAGTCAGAAACACACACTGACCCCCAGTAACACAGACACACACTTATACCAAGTAACACAGACATACACTGACACCAAGTAACAAAGACATACACTGATAACCAGTAACACAGACACACACTTCCACCAAGAGCAAAGACATACACAGACACCAAGTAACAAAGACATACACTGACACCAAGTAACAAAGACACACACTTACACCAAGTAACAAAGACATACACTGATACCCAGTAACACAGACACACATTAACACCAAGTAACAAAGACATACACTGATACCCAGGAAAACAGACACACACTTACACCAAGTAACACAGACAGACACTGACACCAAGTAACAAAGACATACACTGATACCCAGTAACGCAGGCACACACTGGGGGGAGGGGGGGTGGGGTGAGGGTGGGGGGGTGCTCATTGGCGCAGTGGTTAGGACCTCAGCCTCACATCTCCAGGGACCCGGGTTCGATTCTGGGTCCTGCCTGTGCGGAGTTTGCAAGTTCTCAATCTGTCTGCGTGAGTTTCATCCATGTGCTCCGGTTTCCTCCCACATGCCAAAGACTTGCAGGTTGATAGGTTAATTGGCAATCATAAATTGCCCGTTGAAAAGGTAGGCGGTACGGAAATATATAGGGACAGTTGGGGATGTGACAGGAATCGGGGATTAGTGTAGGATTAGTATAAATGGGTGGTTGATGGTCGACACAGACTCGGTGGGCCGAAGGGCCTGTTTAAGTGCTGTATCTCTGAACTAAACTAAATACTGACACCTAGTGTCACAGACACACACTGACACCCAGTAACAGAGAAACACTGACACCCAGCAACAAAGACATACACTGACACCAAGTCACAAAGTCATACACTGATACCAAGTCACAAAGACATACACTGATACCAAGTCACAAAGACATACACTGATACCCAGCAACACAGACACACACTGACACCAAGTAACAAAGACATGCACTGACACCAAGTAACAAAGGCATACAGTTACACCAAGTAACAAAGACACACACTGACACCAAGTAACACAGACATACACTGATACCCAGTGACACAGACACAAACTTACACCAAGTAACAAAGACATACACTGACACCAAGTCACAAAGACACACACTGACACCCTATAACAAAGACATACACTGACACCAAGTCACAAAGACATACACTGATACCCAGTAACACAGACACACACTTACACCAAGTAACACAGACATACACTGAAACCAAGTAACAAAGACATACACTGATACCCAGTAACACAGACACACACTTACACCAAGTAACAAAGACAGACACTGATACCCAGTAACACAGACACACACTTACACCAAGTAACAAAGGCATACACTTACACCAAGTAACATAGACACACACTTACACCAAGTAACACAGACACACACTGACACCAAGTAACACAGACATACACTGACACCAAGTAACAAAGACATACACTGACACCAAGTCACAAAGACACACACTGACACCCAATAACAATGACATAGACTGACACCAAGTCCCAAAGACATACACTGATACCCAGTAACACAGACACACACTTACACCAAGTACCAAAGACATACACTGAAACCAAGTAACAAAGACATACACTTACACCAGGTAACACAAACACACTTACACCAAGTAACAAAGACATACACTGACACAAAGTAACAAAGACATACAATTACACCAAGTAACAAAGACATACACTGACACCAAGTCCCAAAGACATCCACTGACACCAAGTAACACAGACATACACTGACACCAAGTAACACAGACATACACTGACACCAAGTAACACAGACATACACTGTTACCCAGTAACACAGACAAACACTTACACCAAGTAACAAAGACATACACTGAAACCAAGTAACAAAGACATCCACTGACACCAAGTAACAAAGACATGCACTTACACCAAGTAACACAGACATGCACTGATACCAAGTGACACAGACACACACTTACACCAAGTAGCAAGGACATACACTGACACAAAGTAGCAAAGACATACAATTCCACCAAGTAACAAAGAGACACACTTACACCAAGTAACACAGAATTCCACTGACACCAAGTAACAAAGACATACACTGTTAGCCAGTAACACAGACACGCACTTACACCAAGTAACAAAGACATACACTGATACCAAGTAACACAGACACACACTTACACCAAGTAACACAGACATACAGTGACACCAAGTAACAAAGACATGCACTTACACCAAGTAACACAGACATACACTGACACCCAGTAACAAAGACAAACACTGACACCAAGTAACGAAGACAGACACTGACACCCAGTAACAAAGACAGACAATGACACCACGTCACAAAAACATACACTGACACCAAGTAACAAAGACATACACTTGCACCAAGTAACACAGACATACACTGACACCAAGTAACAAAGACATACAATTACACCAAGTAACAAAGACACACACTTACACCAAGTAACACAGACATACACTGACACCAAGTAACAAAGACATACACTGATACCCAGTAACACAGACACACACTTACACCAAGTAACACAGACATGCACTGATACCAAGTAACACAGACACACACTTACACCAAGTAACACAGACATACACTGACACCAAGTAACAAAGACATACACTGATACCCAGTAGCACAGACACACACTGGCGGCACATTGGCACAGTGGTTAGCATCCTCACAGCTCCAGGGACCCGGGCTCGATACTGGGTACTGCCTGTGCGGAGTCTGCAAGTTCTCCCTGTGTCTGCGTGAGTTTCCTCCGGGTGCTCCGGTTTCTTCCCACATGCCAATGACTTGCAGGTTGATAGGTTAATTGGCCATTATAAATTGACACTAGTATAGGTAGGTGGGAGGGAAATATATAGGGACTGGTGGGGATGTGATAGGAATACGGGATTAGTGTAGGATTAGTATAAATGCGTGGTTGATGGTCGGCACAGACACGGTTGGCCGAAGGGCCTGTTTCAGTGCTGTATCACTAAACTAAATACTGACACCTAGTAACACAAACAAAGACACACTGACACCCAGTAACGTAGAGAAACACTGATATAAAGTAACAAAGACATAAACTGACACACAGACACACACTGCCACCAAGTAACAAAGACATACACTGACACCCAGTAACACAGACATACACTGATACCCAGTAAAACAGACACACTGACACCAAGTAACAAAGATATGCACTGACACCAAGTAACAAAGACATACACTGATGCCCAGTAACACAGACACACACTTACACCAAGTAACACAGACATACACTGACACCAAGTAACAAAGACATACAATTACACCAAGTAACAAAGACACACACTTACACCAAATAACACAGCCATACACTGACACCAAGTAGCAAAGACATACAATTACACCAAGTAACAAAGACACACACTTACACCAAGTAACACAGACATACACTGACACCAAGTAACAAAGACATACACTGTTATCCAGTAACACAGACACACACTTACACCAAGTAACAAAGACATACACTGATACCAAGTAACACAGATACACACTTACACCCAGTAACACAGACACACACACCAAGTAACAAAAACATCCAATGACACCAAGTAACAAAGACATGAACTTACACCAAGTAACACAGACATACACTGACACCAAGTAACAAATACATACAATTACACCAAGTAACAAAGACACACACTTACACCAAGTAACAAAGACATGCACTGATACCAAGTGACATAGACACAAACTTACACCAAGTAGCAAGGACATACACTGACACCAAGTAGCAAAGACATACAATTACACCAAGTAAAACAGACACACACTGACACCAAGTAACAAAGACATGCACTGACACCAAGTAACAAAGACATACACTGATGCCCAATAACACAGACACACACTTACACCAAGTAACACAGACATACACTGACACCAAGTAACAAAGACAAACAATTACACCAAGTAACAAAGACAAACAATTACACCAAGTAACAAAGACACACACTTACACCAAATAACACAGCCATACACTGACACCAATTAGCAAAGACATACAATTACACCAAGTAACAAAGACACACACTTACACCAAGTAACACAGACATACACTGACACCAAGTAACAAAGACAATCACTGTTACCCAGTAACACACACACACACTTACACCAAGTAACAAAGACATACACTGATACCAAGTAACACAGATACACACTTACACCCAGTAACACAGACACACACACCAAGTAACAAAAACATCCACTGACACCAAGTAACAAAGACATGAACTTACACCAAGTAACACAGATATACACTGACACCAAGTAACAAAGACATACAATTACACCAAGTAACAAAGACACACACTTACACCAAGTAACAAAGACATGCACTGATACCAAGTGACACAGACACAAACTTACACCAAGTAGCAAGGACATACACTGACACCAAGTAGCAAAGACATACAATTACACCAAGTAACAAAGACACACACTTACACCAAGTAACACAGAATTACACTGACACCAAGTAACAAAGACATACACTGTTACCCAGTAACACAGACACACACTTACACCAAGTAACAAAGACATACACTGATACCAAGTTACACAGACACACACTTCCACCAAGTAACAAAGACATACACTGACACCAAGTAACAAAGACATGCACTTACACCAAGTAACACAGACATACACTGACACCAAGTAACAAAGACATACAATCACACCAAGTAACAAAGACACACACTTACACCAAGTAACACAGACATACACTGTCACCATGTAGCAAAGACATGCACTGATACCCAGTAACACAGACACACACTTACACCAAGTAACAAAGACATACACTGACACCAAGTCACAAACACAGACACTGACACCCAGTAACAAAGACAAACACTGACACCAAGTAACGAAGACAGACACTGACACCCAGTAACAAAGACAGACAATGACACCACGTCACAAAGACATACACTGACACCAAGTAACAAAGACATACACTTGCACCAAGTAACACAGACATACACTGACACCAAGTAACAAAGACATACACTGATACCCAGTAGCACAGACACACACTGCCGGCACATTGGCACAGTGGTTAGCAGCATCACAGCTCCAGGGACCCGGGCTCGATTCTGGGTACTGCCTGTGCGGAGTCTGCAAGTTCTCCCTGTGTCTGCGTGAGTATCCGCCGGGTGCTCCGGTTTCTTCCCACATGCCAATGACCTGAAGGTTGACAGGTTAATTGGCCATTATAAATTGACACTAGGATAGGTAGGTGGTAGGGAAATATATAGGGACAGGTGGGGATGTGATAGGAATACGGGATTAGTGTAGGATTAGTATAAATGCGTGGTTGATGGTCGGCACAGACTCGTTTGGTCGAAGGGCCTGTTTCAGTGCTGTATCACTAAACTAAATACTGACACCCAGTAACACAAACAAACACACACTGACACCCAGTAACATACAGAAACACTGATACACAGAAACAAAGACATAAACTGACACACAGACACACACTGTCACCAAGTAACAAAGACATACACTGACACCCAGTAACACAGACACACACTTACAAGAAGTAACAACGACAAACATTGACACCAAATAACAAAGACATACACTTACACCAAGTAACAAAGACATACACTGACACCAAGTAACAAAGACACACACTTGCACCAAGTAACACAGACATACACTGACACCAAGTATTTTGACATATACTGACACCAAGTAACAAATACATACACTGATACCCAGTAACACCGACACACACTTACACCAAGTAACAAAGACATACAATGACACCAAGTCACAAAGACACACACTGACACCCAGTAACAAAGACATACACTGACACAAAGTCACAAAGACATACACTGATACCCAGTAACACAGACACACACTTACACCAAGTAACACGGACATAAACTGAGACCAAGTAACAAAGACATACACTGATACCCAGTAACACAGACACACGCTTACACCAAGTAACAAAGACAGACACTGATACCCAGTAACACAGACACACACCTACACCAAGTAACAAAGACAGACACTGTTACCCAGGAACACAGACACACACTTACACCAAGTAACAAAGACATGCACTGACACCCAGTAACACAGACACACACGGACACCAAGTAACAAAGACACACACTTACACCAAGTAACACAGACATGCACTGACACCAAGTCACAAAAACATACACTGATACCCAGTAACACAGACACACACTTACACCAAGTAACAAAGACATCCACTGACACCAAGTAACAAAGACATGCACTTACACCAAGTAACACAGACATACACTGACACCAAGTAACAAAGTCATACAATTACACCAAGTAACAAAGACACACACTAACACCAAGTAACAAAGACATGCACTGATACCAAGTGACTCAGACACACACTTACACCAAGTAGCAAGGACATACACTGACACCAAGTAGCAAAGACATACAATTACACCAAGTAACACAGAATTACACTTACACCAAGTAACAAAGACATACACTGATACCAAGTAACACAGACACACACTTACACCATTTAACACAGACACACACTTACATCAAGTAACAAAGACACACACTTACACCAAGTAACAAAGACACACACTGACACCCAGTAACAAAGACATATACTGACACCAAGTATTTTGACATCCACTGACACCAAGTAACAATGACGTACACTGATACCCAGTAACACAGACACACACTTACACCAAGTAACAAAGACATACACTGACACCAAGTCACAAAGACACACACTGACACCCAGTAACAAAGACATACACTGACACAAAGTCACAAGGACATACACTGATACCCAGTAACACAGACACACACTTACACAAAGTAACACAGACATACACTGACACCAAGTAACAAAGACATACACCGATACCCAGTAACACAGACACACACTTACACCAAATAACAAAGACAGACACTGATAACCAGTAACACAGACACACACTTACACCAAGTAACAAAGACATACACTGACACCAAGTAACAAAGACATAAACTGACACCCAGTAACACAGACACACACAGACACCCAGTAACACAGACACACACTTACACCAAGTAACAAAGACATACACTGACACCAAGTTACAAAGACATACACTTACACCAAGTTACAAAGACATACACTTACACCAAGTAACAAAGACATACACTGACACCAAGTAACAAAGACATACACTGATACCCAGTAACACAGACACACACTTACACCAAGCGAACAAAGACATACACTGATACCCAGTAACAAAGACACACACTTACACCAAGTAACACAGACATACAATGACACCAAGTAACAAAGACATACACTGATACCCAGTAACAGACACACACTTACACCAAGTAACAAAGACATGCACTGATACCCAGTAACACAGACACACACTTACACCAAGTAACAAAGACATGCACTGACACCCAGTAACATAGACACACACGGACACCAAGTAACAAAGACACACACTTACACCATTTAACACAGACACACACTTACACCAAGTTGATAGGTTAATTGGCCATTATAAATTGACCCTATTATAGGTAGGTGGTAGGGAAATATTTCTGGACAGGTGGGGATGTGATAGGAATACGGGATTAGTGTAGGATTGGTATAAATGGGTGGTTGATGGTCGGCACAGACACGGTTGGCCGAAGGGCCTGTTTCAGTGCTGGATCACTAAACAAAATACTGACACCCAGTAACGCAAACAAAAACACACTGACACCCAGTAACATAGAGAAACACTGATGCACAGTAACAAAGACATACACAGACACACAGACACACACTGTCACCAAGCAACAAAGACATACACTGACACCCAGTAACAAAGAAATACACTGACACCGAGTCACAAAGACATTCACTGATAACCAGTAAAACAGACACACACTGACACAAAGTAACAAAGACACACACTTACACCAAGTAACACAGACATACACTGACACCAAGTAACAAAGACAGACATTTACACCAAGTAACAAAGACATACACTTACAGCAAGTATTTTGACATACACTGACACCAAGTAACAAAGACATACACTGATACCCAGTAACACAGACACAAACTTACACCAAGTAACAAAGACACACACTGACACCAAGTAACAAAGACATACACTGATACCCAGTAACACAGATACACACTTACACCAAGTAACAAAGACAGACAATGATACCCAATAACACAGAGACACACGGACACCAAGTAAAAAAGACACACACTGACACCCAGTAACAAAGTCATCCACTGACACCAAGTCACAAAGACATACACTGATACCCAGTAACACAGACACACACTTACACCAAGTAACACAGACACACACTGACACCAAGTAACAAAGACATACACTGATACCCAGTAACACAGATACACACTTACACCAAGTAACAAAGACAGACAATGATACCCAATAACACAGAGACACACGGACACCAAGTAAAAAAGACACACACTTACACCAAGTAACGCAGACACACACTGACACCCAATAACACAGACACACACTTACACCAAGTAACAAAGACATACACTGACACCAAGTAACAAAGACAGACACTTACACCAAGTAACAAAGACATACACTGACACCAAGTAACAAAGACATACACTGACACCAAGTAACAAAGACATACACTGATACCCAGTAACACAGACATACAATTATACCAAGTAACAAAGACATACACTGATACCCAGGAACACAGACACACACTTACACCTAGTAACAAAGACATCCACTGATACCAAGTGACACAGACACACACTTACACCAAGTAACACAAACTCTCACTTACACCAAGTAACAAAGACATACACTGCCACCAAGTGACAAAGACATACAATTACACCAAGTAACAAAGACACACACTTACACCAAGTAACACAGACATACTGTGACACCAAGTAACAATGACATACACTGTTACACAGTAACACAGACACACACTTACACCAAGTAACAAAGACATACACTGATACCAAGTAACACAGACACACACTTACACCAAATAACACAGACACACACTTACACCAAGTAACAAAGACATACACTGACACCAAGTAACAAAGACATACACTTACACCAAGTAACGCAGACACACACTTAGACCAAGTAACAAACACATACACTGACACAAAGAAACAAAGACATACATTGACACCAAGTCACAAAGACAGACACTGACACCAGGTAACAAAGACAAACACTGACACCAATTAACGAAGACAGACACTGACCCCCAGTAACAAAGACAGACAATGACACCACGTCACAAAGAAATACACTGATACCGAGTAACAAAGACATACACTGATACCGAGTAACAAAGACATACCCTTACACCAAGTAACAAAGACATACACTGACACCAAGTAACAAAGACAGACACTGATACCCAGTAACACAGACACACACCTACACCAAGTAACAAAGACAGACACTGTTACCCAGGAACACAGACACACACTTACACCAAGTAACAAAGACATGCACTGACACCCAGTAACACAGACACACACGGACACCAAGTAACAAAGACACACACTTACACCAAGTAACACAGACATGCACTGACACCAAGTAACAAAGACATACACTTACACCAAGTAACGCAGACACACACTTAGACCAAGTAACAAACACATACACTGACACAAAGAAACAAAGACATACATTGACACCAAGTCACAAAGACAGACACTGACACCAGGTAACAAAGACAAACACTGACACCAATTAACGAAGACAGACACTGACCCCCAGTAACAAAGACAGACAATGACACCACGTCACAAAGAAATACACTGATACCGAGTAACAAAGACATACACTGATACCGAGTAACAAAGACATACCCTTACACCAAGTAACAAAGACATACACTGACACCAAGTAACAAAGACAGACACTGATACCCAGTAACACAGACACACACCTACACCAAGTAACAAAGACAGACACTGTTACCCAGGAACACAGACACACACTTACACCAAGTAACAAAGACATGCACTGACACCCAGTAACACAGACACACACGGACACCAAGTAACAAAGACACACACTTACACCAAGTAACACAGACATGCACTGACACCAAGTCACAAAAACATACACTGATACCCAGTAACACAGACACACACTTACACCAAGTAACACAGACATACACTGACACCAAGTAACAAAGTCATACAATTACACCAAGTAACAAAGACACACACTAACACCAAGTAACAAAGACATGCACTGATACCAAGTGACTCAGACACACACTTACACCAAGTAGCAAGGACATACACTGACACCAGGTAGCAAAGACATACAATTACACCAAGTAACACAGAATTACACTTACACCAAGTAACAAAGACATACACTGATACCAAGTAACACAGACACACACTTACACCATTTAACACAGACACACACTTACACCATTTAACACAGACACACACTTACATCAAGTAACAAAGACACACACTTACACCAAGTAACAAAGACACACACTTACACCAAATAACAAAGACACACACTTACACCAAGTAACACAGACATACACTTACACCAAGTAACACAGGCATACACAGACACCAAGTAACAAAGACATACACTGATACCCAGTAACACAGAAACACACTTACATCAAGTAACAAAGACGAACACTGACACCAAGTCACAAACACACACACTGACACCCAGTAACAAAGACATATACTGACACCAAGTATTTTGACATCCACTGACACCAAGTAACAATGACGTACACTGATACCCAGTAACACAGACACACACTTACACCAAGTAACAAAGACATACACTGACACCAAGTCACAAAGACACACACTGACACCCAGTAACAAAGACATACACTGACACAAAGTCACAAAGACATACACTGATACCCAGTAACACAGACACACACTTACACAAAGTAACACAGACATACACTGACACCAAGTAACAAAGACATACACTGATACCCAGTAACACAGACACACACTTACACCAAGTAACAAAGACAGACACTGACACCAAGTAACAAAGACATAAACTGACACCCAGTAACACAGACACACACAGACACCCAGTAACACAGACACACACTTACACCAAGTAACAAAGACATACACTGACACCAAGTTACAAAGACATACACTGACACCAAGTTACAAAGACATACACTTACACCAAGTAACAAAGACATACACTGACACCAAGTAACAAAGACATACACTGATACCCAGTAAAACAGACACACACTTACACCAAGCGAACAAAGACATACACTGATACCCAGTAACAAAGACACACACTTACACCAAGTAACACAGACATACAATGACACCAAGTAACAAAGACATACACTGATACCCAGTAACAGACACACACTTACACCAAGTAACAAAGACATGCACTGATACCCAGTAACACAGACACACACTTACACCAAGTAACAAAGACATGCACTGACACCCAGTAACATAGACACACACGGACACCAAGTAACAAAGACACACACTTACACCATTTAACACAGACACACACTTACACCAAGTTGATAGGTTAATTGGCCATTATAAATTGACCCTATTATAGGTAGGTGGTAGGGAAATATTTCTGGACAGGTGGGGATGTGATAGGAATACGGGATTAGTGTAGGATTGGTATAAATGGGTGGTTGATGGTCGGCACAGACACGGTTGGCCGAAGGGCCTGTTTCAGTGCTGGATCACTAAACAAAATACTGACACCCAGTAACGCAAACAAACACACACTGACACCCAGTAACATAGAGAAACACTGATGCACAGTAACAAAGACATACACAGACACACAGACACACACTGTCACCAAGCAACAAAGACATACACTGACACCCAGTAACAAAGAAATACACTGACACCGAGTCACAAAGACATTCACTGATAACCAGTAAAACAGACACACACTGACACAAAGTAACAAAGACACACACTTACACCAGGTAACACAGACATACACTGACACCAAGTAACAAAGACAGACATTTACACCAAGTAACAAAGACATACACTTACAGCAAGTATTTTGACATACACTGACACCAAGTAACAAAGACATACACTGATACCCAGTAACACAGACACAAACTTACACCAAGTAATAAAGACATACATTGACACCAAGTCACAAAGACACACACTGACACCCAGTAACACAGATACACACTTACACCAAGTAACAAAGACAGACAATGATACCCAATAACACAGAGACACACGGACACCAAGTAAAAAAGACACACACTTACACCAAGTAACGCAGACACACACTGACACCCAATAACACAGACACACACTTACACCAAGTAACAAAGACATACACTGACACCAAGTAACAAAGACATACACTGACACCAAGTAACAAAGACATACACTGATACCCAGTAACACAGACATACAATTATACCAAGTAACAAAGACATACACTGATACCCAGGAACACAGACACACACTTACACCTAGTAACAAAGACATCCACTGATACCAAGTGACACAGACACACACTTACACCAAGTAACACAAACTCTCACTTACACCAAGTAACAAAGACATACACTGCCACCAAGTGACAAAGACATACAATTACACCAAGTAACAAAGACACACACTGACACCAAGTAACACAGACATACTGTGACACCAAGTAACAATGACATACACTGTTACCCAGTAACACAGACACACACTTACACCAAGTAACAAAGACATACACTGATACCAAGTAACACAGACACACACTTACACCAAATAACACAGACACACACTTACACCAAGTAACAAAGACATACACTGACACCAAGTAACAAAGACATACACTTACACCAAGTAACGCAGACACACACTTAGACCAAGAAACAAACACATACACTGACACAAAGAAACAAAGACATACATTGACACCAAGTCACAAAGACAGACACTGACACCAGGTAACAAAGACAAACACTGACACCAATTAACGAAGACAGACACTGACCCCCAGTAACAAAGACAGACAATGACACCACGTCACAAAGAAATACACTGATACCGAGTAACAAAGACATACACTGATACCGAGTAACAAAGACATACCCTTACACCAAGTAACAAAGACATACACTGACACCAAGTAACAAAGACATACACTGATACCCAGTAACAAAGACATACACTGACACCCAGTAACACAGAAACACACTGACACCCAGTAACAAAGACATCTACTGACAGCAAGTCACAAAGACATACACTTACACCAAGTAACAAAGACATACACTTACACCAAGTAACACAGTCATGCACTGACACCATGTAACAAAGACACACACTTACACCAAGCAACACAGACTTACACTGACACCAAGTAACAAAGTCATACACTGACACCCAGTAACACAGACACACACTTACACCAAGTAACAAAGACATACACTGACACGAAGTAACAAAGACATACACTGATACCCAGTAACGCAGACACACACTTACACCAAGTAACAAAGACACACACTTACACCAAGTAACACAGACATACACTAACACCAAGTAACAAAGACATGCACTGACACCAAGTAACAAAGACATAAACTGACACCCAAAAACAAAGACATACACTGACACCAGGTCATAAAGACATACACTGACACCCAGTAACAAAGACATAAACTGACACCAAGTCACAAAGACAAACACTAACACCAAGTAACAAAGACATGCACTGACACCAAGTAACAAAGACATAAACTGACACCCAAAAACAAAGACATACACTGACACCAAGTCACAAAGACATACACTGACACCCAGTAACAAAGACATACACTGACACCAAGTAACAAAGACATACACTGACACCAAGTAAAAAAGACATGCACTGACACCAAGTAACAAAGACATACATTTACAACAAGTAACACAGACATACACTGACACCAAGTAACAAAGACATACACTGATACCCAGTAGCACAGACAGACACTGGGCGGCACATTGGCACAGTGGTTAACAGCCTCACAGCTCAGGGTGCCGGGCTCAATTCTGCGAACTGCCTTTGCGGAGTTCGCAAGTTCTCCGTGTGTCTGCGTGAGTTTCCTCCGGGTGCTCCGGTTTCTTCCCACATGCCAAAGACTTGCAGGTTGATAGGTTAACTGGCCATGATAAATTGACTCTAGTATAGGTAGGTGGTAGGGAAATATATAGGGACAGGTGGGGATGTGCTTGGAATACGGGATTAGTGTCGGATTAGTATAAATGGGTGGATGATGGCCAGCAAAGACTCGGTTGGCCGAAGGGCCTGTTTAAGTGCTGTATCTCTAAAATAAACTAAATACTGACACCGAGTGTCACAGACACACACTGACACCCAGTAACACAAGCAAACACACACTGACACCTAGTAACACAGAGAACCACTGATACACAGGAACAAAGACATACACTGACACCAAGAAACACAGAAACACACTGATACCCAGTAACAAAGACATACACTGACACCAAGTAACAAAGACATACACTGATACCCAGTAACACAGACACACACTTACACCATGTAAAAAAGACATGCACTGACACCAAGTAACAAAGACATACATTTACAACAAGTAACACAGACATACACTGACACCAAGTAACAAAGAAATACACTGTTACCCATTAACACAGTCACACACTTACACCAAGTAACAAAGACATACACTGATACCGAGTGACACAGACACACACTTACACCAAGTAACACAAACAATCACTTACACCAAGTAACAAAGACATACACTGACACCAAGTAACAAAGACATACAATTACACCAAGTAACAAAGACACACACTTACACCAAGTAACACAGACACACACTGACACCAATTACCAAAACATACACTGACACCAAGTAACAAAGACATACACTTACACCAAGTAACAAAGACATACACTTACACCAAGTAACAAAGACACACACTGATACCCAGGAACGCAGACACACACTTACACCCATTAAAAAAGACATACACTGAAACCAAGTCACAAAGACATACACTGATACCAAGTCACAAAGACATACACTGACACCAAGAAACAAAGACACACACTTACACCAAGTAACAAAGACATACACTGATACCCAGTAGCACAGGCACACACTGGCGGGGGGGGGGGGGGTGAGGGGGGGGCACATTGGCGCAGTGGTTAGCACCGCAGCCAGGGAGCCGGGTTCGATTCTGGGTACTGCCTGTGCGGAGTTTGCAAGTTCTCCCTGTGCCTGCGTGGGTTTCATCCCGGTGCACCGGTTTCCTCCCACATGCCAAAGACTTGCAGGTTGATAGGTTAATTGGCCATCATAAATTGCCCCAAGTATAGGTAGGTGGTCGGGAAATATATAGGGATAGGTGGGGATGTGATAGGAATACGGGATTAGTGTAGGATTAGTGTAAATGGGTGGTTGATGGTCGGCACATACTCGGTGGACCGAAGGGCCTGTTTAAGTGCTGCATCTCGAAACTAAACTAAATGCTGACACCCAGTGTCACAGACACACACTGACACCCAGTACCACAAACAAACACACACTGACACCCAGTAACACAGAGAAACACTGATACACAGTAACAAAGACATACACTGACACCAAGTCACAAAGACATACAATGATACCAAGTCACAAAGACATACACTGATGCCCAGTAACAAAGACATACAATGATACCAAGTCACAAAGACATACACTGATGCCCAGTATTTTGACATACACTGACACCAAGTAAAAAAGACTTACAATGATACCCAGTAACGCAGACACACAGTTGCACCCAGTAAAAAAGACACACACTGACACCAAGTCATAATGACATACACTGACACCAAGTAACAAAGACACACACTTACAGCTAGTAACAGACCTACACTGACACCAAGTAACAAAGACATACAATTACAGCAAGTATTTTGACATACACTGACACCAAGTAACAAAGACATGCACTGATACACAGTAACACAGACACACACTTACACCAAGTAACAGACATACACTGACACCAAGTAACAAAGACATGCACTGATACCCAGTAACACAGACACACACTTACACCAAGTAAAAAAGACAGACACTGATACCCAGGAACACAGACAGACACTTGCACCAAGAAACAAAGACATACACTGACACCCAGTAACAAAGACTTACATTGACACCCAGTAACACAGACACACACGGACACCCAGTAAAAAAGACATACACTGACACCAAGTCACAAAGACATACACTGATACCAAGTCACAAAGACATACACTGATGCCCAGGAACACAGACACGCACTGACACCAAGTAACAAAGTCATGCACTGATACCCAGTAACATAGACACACAATTACACCAAGTAACAAAGACATACATTTAAACCAAATATTTTGACATACACTGACACCAAGTAACAATGTCATGCACTGATACCCAGTACCACAGACACACACTTACAGCAAGTAACAAAGACATACACTGACACTCAGTAACAAAGACATACACTGACACCCAGGAACACCGACACACACGGACACCAAGTAATTAAGACACTCACTGACACCCAGTAACACAAACAAACACACTGACACCAAGTAACAAAGACATACACTTACACCAAGTAACACAGACACACACTTACACCAAGTAACACAGACACACACTTACACCAAGTAACACAGACATACTGTGACACCAAGTAACAATGACATACACTGTTACCCAGTAACACAGACACACACTTACACCAAGTAACAAAGACATACACTGATACCAAGTAACACAGACACACACTTACACCAAATAACACAGACACACACTTACACCAAGTAACAAAGACATACACTGACACCAAGTAACAAAGACATACACTTACACCAAGTAACGCAGACACACACTTAGACCAAGAAACAAACACATACACTGACACAAAGAAACAAAGACATACATTGACACCAAGTCACAAAGACAGACACTGACACCAGGTAACAAAGACAAACACTGACACCAATTAACGAAGACAGACACTGACCCCCAGTAACAAAGACAGACAATGACACCACGTCACAAAGAAATACACTGATACCGAGTAACAAAGACATACACTGATACCGAGTAACAAAGACATACCCTTACACCAAGTAACAAAGACATACACTGACACCAAGTAACAAAGACATACACTGATACCCAGTAACAAAGACATACACTGACACCCAGTAACACAGAAACACACTGACACCCAGTAACAAAGACATCTACTGACAGCAAGTCACAAAGACATACACTTACACCAAGTAACAAAGACATACACTTACACCAAGTAACACAGTCATGCACTGACACCATGTAACAAAGACACACACTTACACCAAGCAACACAGACTTACACTGACACCAAGTAACAAAGTCATACACTGACACCCAGTAACACAGACACACACTTACACCAAGTAACAAAGACATACACTGACACGAAGTAACAAAGACATACACTGATACCCAGTAACGCAGACACACACTTACACCAAGTAACAAAGACACACACTTACACCAAGTAACACAGACATACACTAACACCAAGTAACAAAGACATGCACTGACACCAAGTAACAAAGACATAAACTGACACCCAAAAACAAAGACATACACTGACACCAGGTCATAAAGACATACACTGACACCCAGTAACAAAGACATAAACTGACACCAAGTCACAAAGACAAACACTAACACCAAGTAACAAAGACATGCACTGACACCAAGTAACAAAGACATAAACTGACACCCAAAAACAAAGACATACACTGACACCAAGTCACAAAGACATACACTGACACCCAGTAACAAAGACATACACTGACACCAAGTAACAAAGACATACACTGACACCAAGTAAAAAAGACATGCACTGACACCAAGTAACAAAGACATACATTTACAACAAGTAACACAGACATACACTGACACCAAGTAACAAAGACATACACTGATACCCAGTAGCACAGACAGACACTGGGCGGCACATTGGCACAGTGGTTAACAGCCTCACAGCTCAGGGTGCCGGGCTCAATTCTGCGAACTGCCTTTGCGGAGTTCGCAAGTTCTCCGTGTGTCTGCGTGAGTTTCCTCCGGGTGCTCCGGTTTCTTCCCACATGCCAAAGACTTGCAGGTTGATAGGTTAACTGGCCATGATAAATTGACTCTAGTATAGGTAGGTGGTAGGGAAATATATAGGGACAGGTGGGGATGTGCTTGGAATACGGGATTAGTGTCGGATTAGTATAAATGGGTGGATGATGGCCAGCAAAGACTCGGTTGGCCGAAGGGCCTGTTTAAGTGCTGTATCTCTAAAATAAACTAAATACTGACACCGAGTGTCACAGACACACACTGACACCCAGTAACACAAGCAAACACACACTGACACCTAGTAACACAGAGAACCACTGATACACAGGAACAAAGACATACACTGACACCAAGAAACACAGAAACACACTGATACCCAGTAACAAAGACATACACTGACACCAAGTAACAAAGACATACACTGATACCCAGTAACACAGACACACACTTACACCATGTAAAAAAGACATGCACTGACACCAAGTAACAAAGACATACATTTACAACAAGTAACACAGACATACACTGACACCAAGTAACAAAGAAATACACTGTTACCCATTAACACAGTCACACACTTACACCAAGTAACAAAGACATACACTGATACCGAGTGACACAGACACACACTTACACCAAGTAACACAAACAATCACTTACACCAAGTAACAAAGACATACACTGACACCAAGTAACAAAGACATACAATTACACCAAGTAACAAAGACACACACTTACACCAAGTAACACAGACACACACTGACACCAATTACCAAAACATACACTGACACCAAGTAACAAAGACATACACTTACACCAAGTAACAAAGACATACACTTACACCAAGTAACAAAGACACACACTGATACCCAGGAACGCAGACACACACTTACACCCATTAAAAAAGACATACACTGAAACCAAGTCACAAAGACATACACTGATACCAAGTCACAAAGACATACACTGACACCAAGAAACAAAGACACACACTTACACCAAGTAACAAAGACATACACTGATACCCAGTAGCACAGGCACACACTGGCGGGGGGGGGGGGGGTGAGGGGGGGGCACATTGGCGCAGTGGTTAGCACCGCAGCCAGGGAGCCGGGTTCGATTCTGGGTACTGCCTGTGCGGAGTTTGCAAGTTCTCCCTGTGCCTGCGTGGGTTTCATCCCGGTGCACCGGTTTCCTCCCACATGCCAAAGACTTGCAGGTTGATAGGTTAATTGGCCATCATAAATTGCCCCAAGTATAGGTAGGTGGTCGGGAAATATATAGGGATAGGTGGGGATGTGATAGGAATACGGGATTAGTGTAGGATTAGTGTAAATGGGTGGTTGATGGTCGGCACATACTCGGTGGACCGAAGGGCCTGTTTAAGTGCTGCATCTCGAAACTAAACTAAATGCTGACACCCAGTGTCACAGACACACACTGACACCCAGTACCACAAACAAACACACACTGACACCCAGTAACACAGAGAAACACTGATACACAGTAACAAAGACATACACTGACACCAAGTCACAAAGACATACAATGATACCAAGTCACAAAGACATACACTGATGCCCAGTAACAAAGACATACAATGATACCAAGTCACAAAGACATACACTGATGCCCAGTATTTTGACATACACTGACACCAAGTAAAAAAGACTTACAATGATACCCAGTAACGCAGACACACAGTTGCACCCAGTAAAAAAGACACACACTGACACCAAGTCATAATGACATACACTGACACCAAGTAACAAAGACACACACTTACAGCTAGTAACAGACCTACACTGACACCAAGTAACAAAGACATACAATTACAGCAAGTATTTTGACATACACTGACACCAAGTAACAAAGACATGCACTGATACACAGTAACACAGACACACACTTACACCAAGTAACAGACATACACTGACACCAAGTAACAAAGACATGCACTGATACCCAGTAACACAGACACACACTTACACCAAGTAAAAAAGACAGACACTGATACCCAGGAACACAGACAGACACTTGCACCAAGAAACAAAGACATACACTGACACCCAGTAACAAAGACTTACATTGACACCCAGTAACACAGACACACACGGACACCCAGTAAAAAAGACATACACTGACACCAAGTCACAAAGACATACACTGATACCAAGTCACAAAGACATACACTGATGCCCAGGAACACAGACACGCACTGACACCAAGTAACAAAGTCATGCACTGATACCCAGTAACATAGACACACAATTACACCAAGTAACAAAGACATACATTTAAACCAAATATTTTGACATACACTGACACCAAGTAACAATGTCATGCACTGATACCCAGTACCACAGACACACACTTACAGCAAGTAACAAAGACATACACTGACACTCAGTAACAAAGACATACACTGACACCCAGGAACACCGACACACACGGACACCAAGTAATTAAGACACTCACTGACACCCAGTAACACAAACAAACACACTGACACCAAGTAACAAAGACATACACTTACACCAAGTAACACAGACACACACTTACACCAAGTAACACAGACACACACTTACACCAAGTAACACAGACACACACTTACACCAAGTAAGAAAGACAGACACTTACACCAAGTAAGAAAGACAGACTCTGATACCCAGTAACACAGACACACACTTACACCAAGTAACAAAGACATACTCTGACACCCAGTAACACAGACACACACGGACACCAAGTAACAAAGTCATACACTTACATCAAGTAACACAGACACACACTGACACCCAGTAACACAGACAACCACACTGACACCAAGTAACACAGACAACCACACTGACACCAAGTAACACAGACATACACTGACACCAAGTAGCAAAGACATGCACTGTTACCAAGTAACAAAGACATACACTTACACCAAGTAACAAAGACACACATTTACACCAAGTAACACAGACATACACTGACACCAAGTAACAAAGACAGACAATTACACCAAGTAACAAAGCCATACACTTACACCAAGTATTTTGACATCCAGACACCAAGTCACAAAAACATGCACTGATACCCAGTAACAAAGACACACACTTACACCAATTAACACAGACATACACTGACACCAAGTAACAAAGACAGACAATTACACCAAGTAACAAAGACATACACTTACACCAAGTAACAAAGACATACACTGATACCCAGTAACGCAGACACACACTTACACCAAGTAATAAAGACATACACTGACACCTAGTCACAAAGACATGCACTGATACCAAGTCACAAAGACATACACTGATGCCCAGTAACAAAGACACACACTTACACCAAGTAACACAGACATACACCGACAGCAAGTAACAAAGACGTACACTGATGCCCAGTAACAAAGACACACACTTACACCAATTAACACAGACATACACTGACACCAAGTAACAAAGACAGACAATTACACCACGTAACAAAGACATACACTTACACCAAGTAACAAAGACATACACTGACACCAAGTAACAAAGACATACACTGACACCAAGTAACAAAGACATACACTGACACCAAGTAACAAAGACATACACTGACACCAAGTCACAAAGACATACACTGATACCAAGTCACAAAGACATACACTGATGCCCAGGAACACAGACACGCACTGACACCAAGTAACAAAGTCATGCACTGATACCCAGTAACATAGACACACAATTACACCAAGTAACAAAGACATACACTGACACCCAGTACCACAAGCAAACACTCACTGACACCCAGTAATACAGAGAAACACTGATACACAGTAACAAAGACATACAATGACACCAAGTAACACAGACACACACTGAAACCCTGTAAAAAAGACATACACTGACACCAGGTCACAAAGACATACACTGATACCAAGTCACAAAGACATACATTGATGCCCAGTAACAAAGACACACACTTACACCAAGTAACACAGACATACACTGACACCAAGTAACAAAGACAGACAATAACACCAAGTAACAAAGACATACACTGACACCAAGTAACAAAGACATACACTGATACCCAGTAACGCAGACACACACTTACACCCAGTAGCACAGACACACACTGACACCAATCCACAAAGTCATACACTTACACCATGTAACAAAGACACACACTTACACCAAGTAACACAGACCTACACTGACACCAAGGAACAAAGACATACAATTACACCAAGTAACAAAGACATGCACTGATACCCAGTAACACAGACACACACTTACACCAAGTAAAAAAGACAGACACTGATATCCAGTAACACAGACACACACTTGCACCTAGTAACAAAGACACACACTTACACCAAGTAACACAGACACACACTGACACCCAGTAACACAAACAAACACACTGACACCAAGTAACACAGACATACACTGACACCAAGTAACAAAGACATACACTGATACCAAGTAAAAAAGACATACACTTACACCAAGTAACAAGGACACACACTTACACCAAGTAACACAGACACACACTTACACCAAGTAACACAGACAGACACTGATACCCAGTAACACAGACACACTTACACCAAGTAACAAAGACATACACTGACACCCAGTAACACAGACACACACGGACACCAAGTAACAAAGACACACACTGACACCCAGTAAAAAAGACATACACTGACACCAAGTTACAAAGACATACACTGATACCAAGTCAGAAAGACATACACTGATGCCCAGTAACAAAGACACTCACTTACACCAAGTAACACAGACATACACTGACACCAAGTAACAAAGACATACACTGACACCAAGTAGCAAAGACAAACACTGACACCAAGAAACACAGATATACACTGACACCAAGTAACAAAGACAGACAATTACACCAAGTAACAAAGACATACACTTACACCAAGTATTTTGACATACACTGACACCAAGTAACAAAGACATACACTGATACAAAGTCACAAAGGCATACACTGATGCCCAGTAAAAAAACACACAATTACACCAAGTAAAAGACATACACTGACACCAAGTAACAAAGACAGACAATTACACCAAGTAACAAAGACATACACTTCCACCAAGTATTTTGACATACACTGACACCACGTAACAACGACATACACTTACACCAAGTAACACAGACATACACTGACACCAAGTAACAAAGACATACACTGACACCAAGTAACAAAGACATACACTGACACCAAGTCACAAAGACATACACTGATACCAAGTCACAAAGACATACACTGATGCCCAGGAACACAGACACGCACTGACACCAAGTAACAAAGTCATGCACTGATACCCAGTAACATAGACACACAATTACACCAAGTAACAAAGACATACATTTAAACCAAATATTTTGACATACACTGACACCAAGTAACAAAGTCATGCACTGATACCCAGTACCACAGACACACACTTACAGCAAGTAACAAAGACATACACTGACACTCAGTAACAAAGACATACACTGACACCCTGGAACACCGACACACACGGACACCAAGTAACTAAGACACACACTGACACCCAGTAACACAAACAAACACACTGACACCAAGTAACACAGACATACACAGACACCAAGTTATAAAGACATACACTTACACCAAGTAACAAAGACACACACTTACACCAAGTAACAAAGACACACACTTACACCAAGTAACACAGACACACACTTACACCAAGTAACACAGACACACACTTACACCAAGTAAAGAAGACAGACACTGATACCCAGTAACACAGACACACACTTACACCAAGTAACAAAGACATACTCTGACACCCAGTAACACAGACACACACGGACACCAAGTAACAAAGTCATACACTTACATCAAGTAACACAGACACACACTGACACCCAGTAACACAGACACACACGGACACCAAGTAACAAAGTCATACACTTACATCAAGTAACACAGACACACACTGACACCCAGTAACACAGACAACCACACTGACACCAAGTAACACAGACAACCACACTGACACCAAGTAACACAGACAACCACACTGACACCAAGTAACACAGACATGCACTGACACCAAGTAACAAAGACATGCACTGATACCAAGTAACAAAGACATACACTTACACCAAGTAACAAAGACACACATTTACACCAAGTAACACAGACATACACTGACACCAAGTAACAAAGACAGACAATTACACCAAGTAACAAAGCCATACACTTACACCAAGTATTTTGACATCCAGACACCAAGTAACAAAGACATACACTGATACCCAGTAACAAAGACACACACTTACACCAATTAACACAGACATACACTGACACCAAGTAACAAAGACAGACAATTACACCAAGTAACAAAGACATACACTTACACCAAGTAACAAAGACATACACTGATACCCAGTAACGCAGACACACACTTACACCAAGTAATAAAGACATACACTGACACCAAGTCACAAAGACATGCACTGATACCAAGTCACAAAGACATACACTGATGCCCAGTAACAAAGACACACACTTACACCAAGTAACACAGACCTACACCGACAGCAAGTAACAAAGACGTACACTGATACCCAGTAGCGCAGACACACACTTACACCCAGTAAAAAAGACATATACTGACACCAAGTTACAAAGAGATACACTGATACCAAGTCACAAAGACATACACTGATGCCCAGTAACACAGACACACACTGACACCAAGTAACAAAGACATACACTTAAACCAAGTATTTTGACATACACTGACACCAAGTAACAAAGACGTCCACTAATACCCAGGAGCGCAGACACACACTTACACCCAGTAAAAAAGACATATACTGACACCAAGTCACAAAGACATACACTGATGCCCAGTAACACAGAGACACACTGACACCAAGTAACAAAGACATACACTGACACCACGTAACAAAGACATACACTTACACCAAGTAACAAAGACAAACACTTACACCAAGTAACACAGACATACACTGACACCAAGTAACAAAGACATACACTGACACCAAGTAACAAAGACATACACTGACACCACGTAACAAAGACATACACTTACACCAAGTAACAAAGACAAACACTTACACCAAGTAACACAGACATACACTGACACCAAGTAACAAAGACACACAATTACACCAAGTAACAAAGACATACACTGACACCAAGTAACAAAGACATACACTGACACCAAGTAACACAGACACACACTGACACCCAGTACCACAAGCAAACACTCACTGACACCCAGTAATACAGAGAAACACTGATACACAGTAACAAAGACATACAATGACACCAAGTAACACAGACACACACTGAAACCCTGTAAAAAAGACATACACTGACACCAGGTCACAAAGACATACACTGATACCAAGTCACAAAGACATACATTGATGCCCAGTAACAAAGACACACACTTACACCAAGTAACACAGACATACACTGACACCAAGTAACAAAGACAGACAATAACACCAAGTAACAAAGACATACACTGACACCAAGTAACAAAGACATACACTGATACCCAGTAACGCAGACACACACTAACACCCAGTAGCACAGACACACACTGACACCAAGCCACAAAGTCATACACTTACACCAAGTAACAAAGACACACACTTACACCAAGTAACACAGACCTACACTGACACCAAGGAACAAAGACATACAATTACACAAAGTAACAAAGACATGCACTGATACCCAGTAACACAGACACACACTAACACCAAGTAACACAGACATACACTGACACCAAGTAACAAAAACATGCACTGATACCCAGTAACACAGACACACACTTACACCAAGTAAAAAAGACAGACACTGATATCCAGTAACACAGACACACACTTGCACCTAGTAACAAAGACAGACACTGACACCCAGTAACAAAGACATACACTGACACGCAGTAACACAGACACACACGGACACCAAGTAACAAAGACACACACTTACACCAAGTAACACAGACACACACTGACACCCAGTAACACAAACAAACACACTGACACCAAGTAACACAGACATACACTGACACCAAGTAACAAAGACATACACTGATACCAAGTAAAAAAGACATACACTTACACCAAGTAACAAAGACACACACTTACACCAAGTAACACAGACACACACTTACACCAAGTAACACAGACAGACACTGATACCCAGTAACACAGACACACTTACACCAAGTAACAAAGACATACACTGACACCCAGTAACACAGACACACACGGACACCAAGTAACAAAGACACACACTGACACCCAGTAAAAAAGACATACACTGACACCAAGTTACAAAGACATACACTGATACCAAGTCAGAAAGACATACACTGATGCCCAGTAACAAAGACACTCACTTACACCAAGTAACACAGACATACACTGACACCAAGTAACAAAGACATACACTTAAACCAAGTATTTTGACATACACTGACACCAAGTAACAAAGACATACACTGACACCCAGTAGCGCAGACACACACTTACACCCAGTAAAAAAGACATGCACTGACACCAAGTTCCAAAGACATACACTGATACCAAGTCCCAAAGACATACACTGATGCCCAGTAACACAGACACACACTGACACCAAGTAACAAAGACATACACTGACACCAAGTAGCAAAGACAAACACTGACACCAAGTAACACAGATATACACTGACACCAAGTAACAAAGACAGACAATTACACCAAGTAACAAAGACATACACTTACACCAAGTATTTTGACATACACTGACACCAAGTAACAAAGACATACACTGATACAAAGTCACAAAGGCATACACTGATGCCCAGTAAAAAAACACACAATTACACCAAGTAACAGACATACACTGACACCAAGTAACAAAGACAGACAATTACACCAAGTAACAAAGACATACACTTCCACCAAGTATTTTGACATACACTGACACCAAGTAACAAAGACATACACTGATACCCAGTAACGCAGACACACAGTTACACCCAGTAAAAAAGACATACACTGACACCAAGTCACAAAGACATAAACTGATGCCCAGTAACACAGACACACACTTACACCAAGTAACAAAGACAAACACTTACACCAAGTAACACAGATATACACTGACACCAAGTAACAAAGACAGACACTTACACCAAGTAACAAAGACACACACTTACACCAAGTAACACAGACACACACTTACACCAAGTAAAAAAGACAGACACTGATCCCAGTAACACAGACACACTTACACCAAGTAACAAAGACATACACTGACACCCAGTAACACAGACACACACGGACACCAAGTAACAAAGACACACACTGACACCAAGTAAAAAAGACATGCACTGATTCCAAGTCACAAAGACATATACTGATGCCCAGTAACAAAGACACACACTGATGCCCAGTAACAAAGACACACACTGATGCCCAGTAACAAAGACAAACACTTACACCAAGTAACACGGACATACACTGACACCAAGTAACAAAGACAGACAATTACACCAAGTAACAAAGACATACACTCAAACCAAGTATTTTGACATACACTGACACCAAGTAACAAAGACATACTCTGATACCCAGTAGCGCAGACACACACTTACACCCAGTAAAAAAGACATACACTGACACCAAGTCACAAAGACATACATTGATGCCCAGTAACACAGACACACACTGACACCAAGTAACAAAGACATACACTGACACCAAGTAACAAAGACAAACACTTACACCAAGTAACACAGAGACACACTGACACCAAGTAACAAAGACATACACTGATACCAAGTCACAAAGGCATACACTGATGCCCAGTAAAAAAACACACACTGACATCAAGTAAAAAAGACATACACTGACACCAAGTCACAAAGACATACACTGATTCCAAGTCACAAAGACATACACTGATGCCCAGTAACAAAGACACACACTTACACCAAGTAACACAGACATACACTGACACCAAGTAACAAAGACAGACAATTACACCAAGTAACAAAGACATACACATACACCAAGTATTTTGACAGACACTGACACCAAGGAACAAAGACATACACTGACACCAAGTCACACAGACATACACTGATTCCAAGTCACAAAGACATACACTGATACCCAGTAACGCAGACACACAGTTACACCCAGTAAAAAAGACATACACTGACACCAATTCACAAAGAGATACACTGATGCCCAGTAACACAGACACACACTGACACCAAGTAACAAAGAAATACACTTACACCAAGTAACAAAGCCAAACACTTACACCAAGTAACACAGATATACACTGATACCAAGTTACAAAGACATACACTGATACCAAGTCACAAAGACATACACTGATGCCCAGTAACAAAGACATACACTGATACCAAGTCACAAAGGCATACACTGATGCCCAGGAAAAAAACACACACTTACACCAAGTAACACAGACATACACTGACACCAAGTAACAAAGACAGACAATGACACCAAGTAACAAAGACATACACTTACACCAAGTATTTTGACATACACTGACACCAAGTAACAAAGACATACACTGATACCCAGTAACGCAGACACACAGTAACACCCAGTAAAAAAGACATACATTTACACCAAGTCACAAAGACATACACTGATACCCAGTAGCGCAGACACACACTTACACCCAGTAAAAAAGACATACACTGACACAAAGTTACAAAGACATACACTGATACCAAGTCACAAAGACATACACTGATGCCCAGTAACACAGACACACACTGACACCCAGTAACACAGACACACACGGCCACCAAGTAACAAAGACACACACTGACACCAAGTAAACAAGACATACACTGACACCAAGTCACAAAGACATACACTGATTCCAAGTCACAAAGACATACACTGATGCCCAGTAACAAAGACACACACTTACACCAAGTAACACAGACATACACTGACACCAAGTAACAAAGACAGACAATTACACCAAGTAACAGAGACATACACTTAAACCAAGTATTTTGACATACACTGACACCAAGTAACAAAGACATACACTGACACCACGTAACAAAGACATACACTGACACCAAGTAACAAAGACAAACACTTACACCAAGTAACACAGATACACACTGACACCAAGTAACAAAGACAGACAATTACACCAAGTAACAAAGACATACATTTACACCAAGTATTGTGACATACACTGATGCCCAGTAACAAAGACATACACTGATACCAAGTCACAAAGGCATACACTGATGCCCAGGAAAAAAACACACACTTACACCAAGTAACACAGACATACACTGACACCAAGTAACAAAGACAGACAATGACACCAAGTAACAAAGACATACACTTACACCAAGTATTTTGACATACACTGACACCAAGTAACAAAGACATACACTGATACCCAGTTACGCAGACACACAGTAACACCCAGTAAAAAAGACATACATTTACACCAAGTCACAAAGACATACACTGATACCCAGTAGCGCAGACACACACTTACACCCAGTAAAAAAGACATACACTGACACCAAGTAACAAAGACACACACTGACACCAAGTAAACAAGACATACACTGACACCAAGTCACAAAGACATACACTGATTCCAAGTCACAAAGACATACACTGATGCCCAGTAACAAAGACACACACTTACACCAAGTAACACAGACATACACTGACACCAAGTAACAAAGACAGACAATTACACCAAGTAACAAAGACATACACTTAAACCAAGTATTTTGACATACACTGACACCAAGTAACAAAGACATACACTGACACCACGTAACAAAGACATACACTGACACCAAGTAACAAAGACAAACACTTACACCAAGTAACACAGATACACACTGACACCAAGTAACAAAGACAGACAATTACACCAAGTAACAAAGACATACATTTACACCAAGTATTGTGACATACACTGATACCAAGTAACAAAGACATACACTGATACCAAGTCACAAAGGCATACACTGATGCCCAGTAAAAAAACACACACTTACACCAAGTAACACAGACATACACTAACACCAAGTAACAAAGACAGACAATTACACCAAGTAACAAAGACATACACCTACACCAAGTATTTTGACAGACACTGACACCAAGTAACAAAGACATACACTGATACCCAGTAACGCAGACACACAGTTACACCCAGTAAGAAAGACATACACTGACACCAAGTCACAAAGACATACACTGATGCCCAGTAACACAGACACACACTGACACCAAGTAACAAAGACATCCACTTACACCAAGTAACAAAGACATCCACTTACACCAAGTAACAAAGACAAACACTGATACAAAGTTACAAAGACATACACTGATACCAAGTCACGAAGACATACACTGATGCCCAGTAACAAAGACATACACTGATACCAAGTCACAAAGGCATACACTGATGCCCAGGAAAAAAACACACACTGACACCAAGTAACACAGACATACACTGACACCAAGTAACAAAGACAGACAATTACACCAAGTAACAAAGACATACACTTACACCAAGTATTTTGACATACACTGACACCAAGTAACAAAGATATACACTGATACCCAGTAACACAGACACAGTTACACCCAGTAACAAAGACATACACTTACACCAAGTAACAAAGACAAACACTTACACAAAGTAACACAGATATACACTGACACCAAGTAACAAATACAGACAATTACACCAAGTAACAAAGACATACACTTACACCAAGTATTTTGACATACACTGACACCAAGTAACAAAGACATACACTGATACCAAGACACAAAGGCATACACTGACGCCCAGTAACAAAGACACACACTTACACCAAGTAACACAGACATACACTGACACCAAGTAACAAAGACATACACTGATACCCAGTAACGCAGACACACAGTTACACCCAGTAAAAAAGAGATACACTGACACCAAGTAACAAAGACAGACAATTACACCAAGTAACAAAGACATACACTTACACCAAGTCACAAAGACAAACACTGATACCAAGTCACAAAGACAAACACTGATGCCCAGTAACACAGACACACACTGACACCAAGTAACAAAGACACACACTGACACCAAGTAACAAAGACAGACAATTACCCCAAGTAACAAAGACATACACTCACATCAAGTAAAAAAGACAGACACTGATACCCTGTAACACAGACACACACTTACACCAAGTAACAAAGACATACACTGACACCCAGTATCAAAGACGTGCACTGACACCCAGTAACACAGACACACACGGACACCAAGTAACACAGAAACACACTGACACCCAGTAACACAAACACACACACTGACCCCAAGTAACACAGACATACACTGACACCAAGTAACAAAGTCATACACTGATACCAATTAACAAAGACATACACTTACACCAAGTAACAAAGACACACATTTACACCAAGTAACACAAACATACACTGACACCAAGTAACAAAGACAGACAATTACACCAAGTAACAAAGACATACACTTAAACCAGGTATTTTGACATACACTGACACCAAGTAACAAACACATACACTGATACCAAGTAACAAAGACAGACACTGATACCCAGTAACGCAGATACACAGTTACACCCAGTAAAAAAGACATACACTGACACCAAGTCACAAAGACATACACTGATACCAAGTCACAAAGACATACACTGATACCAAGTCACAAAGACACACACTGACACGAAGTAACAAAGACACACACTGACACCAAGTAACAAAGACAGACAATTACCCCAAGTCACAAAGACATATACTCACACCATGTAAAAAAGACAGACACTGATACCCTGTAACACAGACACACACTTACACCAAGTAAAAAAGACATACACTGACACCAAGTCACAAAGACATACACTGATGCCCAGTAACACAGACACACACTGACACCAAGTAACAAAGACATCCACTTACAACAAGTAACAAAGACAAACACTTACACCAAGTAACACAGATATACACTGATACCAAGTAACAAAGACATACACTGATACCAAGTCACAAAGACATACACTGATGCCCAGTAACACAGACATACACTGATACCAAGTCACAAAGGCATACACTGATGCCCAGGAAAAAAACACACACTGACACCAAGTAACACAGACATACACTGACACCAAGTCACAAAGACAGACAATTACACCAAGTAACAAAGACATACACTTACACCAAGTATTTTGACATACACTGACACCAAGTAACAAAGACATACACTGATACCAAGTCACAAAGGCATACACTGATGCCCAGTAAAAAAACACACACTTACACCAAGTAACACAGACATACACTGACACCAAGTAACAAAGACAGACAATTACACCAAGTAACAAAGTCTTACACTTACACCAAGTATTTTGACAGACACTGACACCAAGTAACAAAGACATACACTGATACCCAGTAACACAGACACACAGTTGCACCCAGTAAAAAAGACATGCACTGACACCAAGTCACAAAGACATACACTGATGCCCAGTAACACAGACACACACTGACACCAAGTAACAAAGACATACACTTACACCAAGTAACAAAGACAAACACTTACACCAAGTAACACAGATATACACTGACACCAAGTAACAAAGACAGACAATTGCACCAAGTAACAAATACATCCACTTACACCAAGTATTTTGACATACACTGACACCAAGTAACAAAGACATACACTGATACCAAGTCACAAAGGCATACACTGATGCCCAGTAACAAAGACACACACTTACACCAAGTAACACAGACATACACTGACACCAAGTAACAAAGACATACACTGACACCAAGTAACAAAGACATGCACTGATACCCAGTAACGCAGACACACAGTTACACCCAGTAAAAAAGACATACACCGACACCAAGTCACAAAGACATACACTGATACCAAGTCACAAAGACAAACACTGATACCAAGTCACAAAGACAAACACTGATGCCCAGTAACACAGACACACACTGACACCAAGTAACAAAGACACACACTGACACCAAGTAACAAAGACAGACAATTACCCCAAGTAACAAAGACATACACTCACACCAAGGAAAAAAGACAGACACTGATACCCTATAACACAGACACACACTTACACCAAGTAACAAAGACATACACTGACACCCAGTATCAAAGACGTGCACTGACACCCAGTAACACAGACACACACGGACACCAAGTAACACAGAAACACACTGACACCCAGTAACACAAACAGACACACTGACCCCAAGTAACACAGACATACACTGACACCAAGTAACAAAGTCATACACTGATACCAATTAACAAAGACATACACTTACACCAAGTAACAAAGACACACATTTACACCAAGTAACACAAACATACACTGACACCAAGTAACAAAGACAGACAATTACACCAAGTAACAAAGACATACACTTAAACCAGGTATTTTGACATACACTGACACCAAGTAACAAAGACATACACTGATTCCCAGTAACACAGCACACACTGCGGGGGGTGGGGCACATTGGCGCATTGGTTCGCACCGCAGCCTCACAGCTCCAGGGACCCGGGTTCGATTCTGGGTACTGCCTGTGCGGAATTTGCAAGTTCTCCCTGTGTCTGCGAGGGTATCCTCCCGGTGCTCCATTTTCCTCCCACATGCCAAAGACTTGCAGGTTGATTGGTTAATTGGCCATCATAAATTGCCCCCAGTATATGTAGGTGGTAGCGAAATATATAGGGATAGGTGGGGATGTGATTGGAATACGGGATTAGTGAAGGATTAGTATAAATGGGTTGTTGATGGTCGGCACAGACTCGGTGGGCCGAAGGGCCTGTTTATGTGCTGGATCTCCAAACTAAACTATATACTGACACCTCGTGCCACAGACACACACTGACACCCAGTACCACAAGCAAACACACACTGACACCCAGCAACAAAGACATGCACTGACAACAAGTAACACAGGCACACACTGACACCCAGTTAAAAAGACATACACTGATACCAAGTCACAAAGACAAACACTGATGCCCAGTAACAAAGACACACACTTACACCAAGTAACACAGACATACACCGACACCAAGTAACAAAGACAGACAATTACACCAAGTAACAAATACATACACTTAAACCAGGTATTTTGACATACACTGACACCATGTAACAAAGACATACACTGATACCCAGTAGCGCAGACACACACTTACACCCTGTAAAAAAGACAAACACTTACACCAAGTAACACAGACATACACTGACAGCAAGTAATAAAGACAGACAATTACACCAAGTAACAAAGACATAAACTCGCACCAAGTATTTTGACTTACACTGACACCAAGTAACAAAGACATACACTGATACCAAGTCACAAAGGCATACACTGATGCCCAGTAACAAAGACACACACTTACACCAAGTAACACAGACATACACTGACACCAAGTAACAAAGACAGACAATTACACCAAGTAACAAAGACATACACTTAAATCTAGTATTTTGACATACACTGACACCAAGTAACAAAGACATACACTGATACCAAGTCACAAAGGCATACACTGATGCCCAGTAACAAAGACACACACTTACACCAAGTAACACAGACATACACTGACACCAAGTAACAAAGACAGACAATTACACCAAGTAACAAAGACTTACACTTACACCAAGTAACAAAGACAAACACTTACACCAAGTAACACAGATATACACTGACACCAAGTAACAAAGACAGACAATTACACCAAGTAACAAAGACATACTCTTACACCACGTATTTTGACATACACTGACACCAAGTAACAAAGACATACACTGATACCAATTCACAAAGGCATACACTGATGCCCAGTAACAAAGACACACACTTACACCAAGTAACAGACATACACTGACACCAAGTAACAAAGACAGACAATTACACCAAGTAACAAAGACATACACTTACACCAAGTCATTTGACATACAACGACACCAAGTAACAAAGACATACACTGATACCCAGTAACGCAGACACACAGTTACACCCAGTAAAAAAGACATGCACTGACACCAAGTCACAAAGACATACACTGATACCAAGTCACAAAGACATACACTGATGCCCAGTAACACAGACACACACTGACACCAAGTAACAAAGACAGACAATTACCCCAAGTAACAAAGACATACACTAATAACCAATAACACAGACACACACTTACACCAAGTAACAAAGACATACACTGACACCCAGTAACAAAGACGTGCACTGACACCCAGTAACACAGACACACACGGACACCAAGTAACAAAGACACACACTTACATCAAGTAACACAGACATACACTGACCCCAAGTAACACAGACATACACTGACACCAAGTAACAAAGACATACACTTATATCAAGTAACAAAGAAACACATTTACACCAAGTAACACAAACATACACTGACACCAAGTAACAAAGACAGACAATTACACCAAGTAACAAAGACATACACTTAAACCAGGTATTTTGACATACACTGACACCATGAAACAAAGACATGCACTGATACCCAGTAGCGCAGACACACACTTAGACCCAGTAAAAAAGACATACACTGACACCAAGTTACAAAGACATACACTGATACCAAGTCACAAAGACATACACTGATGCCCAGTAACAAAGAAACACACTTACACCAAGTAACACAGACATACACTTACACCAAGTAACAAAGACAAACACTTACACCAAGTAACACAGACATACACTGACAGCAAGTAATAAAGACAGACAATTACACCAAGTAACAAAGACATACACTGACCCCAAGTAACACAGACATACACTGACACCAAGTAACAAAGACATACACTTATATCAAGTAACAAAGAAACACATTTACACCAAGTAACACAAACATACACTGACACCAAGTAACAAAGACAGACAATTACACCAAGTAACAAAGACATACACTTAAACCAGGTATTTTGACATACACTGACACCATGAAACAAAGACATACACTGATACCCAGTAGCGCAGAAACACACTTAGACCCTGTAAAAAAGACATACACTGACACCAAGTTACAAAGACATACACTGATACCAAGTCACAAAGACATACACTGATACCAAGTCACAAAGACATACACTTACACCAAGTAACACAGACATACACTGACAGCAAGTAATAAAGACAGACAATTACACCAAGTAACAAAGACATACACTTGCACCATGTATTTTGACATACACTGACACCAAGTAACAAAGACATACACTGATACCAAGTCACAAAGGCATACACTGATGCCCAGTAACAAAGACACGCACTTACACCAAGTAACACAGACATACACTGACACCAAGTAACAAAGACAGACAATTACATCAAGTAACAAAGACATACACTTACACCAAGTATTTTGACATACACTGACACCAAGTAACAAAGACATACACTGATACCCAGTAACGCAGACACACAGTTACACCCAGTAAAAAAGACATACACTGACACCAAGTAACAAAGACATACACTGATACCAAGTCCCAAAGACATACACTGATGCCCAGTAACACAGACACACACTGACACCAAGTAACAAAGACATACACTGACACCAAGCAACAAAGACACACACTTACACCAAGTAACAAAGACATACACTGATACCAAGTCCCAAAGACATACACTGATGCCCAGTAACACAGACATACACTCACACCAAGTAAAAAAGACAGACACTGATACCCAGTAACACAGACACACACTTGCACCAAGTAACAAAGACATACACTGACACCCAGTAAAAAAGACATGCACTGACACCCAGTAACACAGACACACACGGACACCAAGTAACAAAGACACACACTTACATCAAGTGACACAGAAACAGACTGACACCGAGTAACACAAACAAACACACTGACACCAAGTAACACAGACATACACTGACACCAAGTAACAAAGACAGACAATTACACCAAGTAACAAAGACATACACTTACACCAAGTATTTTGACATACACTGACACCAAGTAACATAGAACTACACTGATACCCAGTAACGCAGACACACAGTTACACCCAGTAAAAAAGACATACACTGACACCAAGTAACAAAGACATACACTGATACCAAGTAACAAAGACACACACTTACACCAAGTAACACAGACATACACTGACACCAAGTAACAAAGACAGACAATTACCCCAAGTAAAAAAGACATACACTCACACCAAGTCACAAAGACATACCCTGATACCAAGTCACAAAGACATACACTGATGCCCAGTAACACAGACACACACTGACACCAAGTAACAAAGACATACACTGACACCAAGTAACAAAGACACACACTGACACCAAGTAACACAGACATACACTGACACCAAGTAACAAAGACATGCACTGACAACAAGTAACACAGACACACACTGACACCCAGTTAAAAAGACATATACTGACACCAAGTCACAAAGACATACACTGATGCCTAGTAACAAAGACACACAATTACACCAAGTAACACAGCCATACACCGACACCAAGTAACAAAGACAGACAATTACACCAAGTAACAAACACATACACTTAAACCAGGTATTTTGACATACACTGACACCATGTAACAAAGACATACACTGATACCCAGTAGCGCAGACACACACTTACACCCAGTAAAAAAGACATACACTGACACCAAGTTACAAAGACATACACTGATACCAAGTCACAAAGACATACACTGATGCCCAGTAACAAAGACACACACTTACACCAAGTAACAAAGACAAACACTTACACCAAGTAACAAAGACAAACACTGACAGCAAGTAATAAAGACAGACAATTACACCAAGTAACAAAGACATACACCTGCACCATGTATTTTGACATACACTGACACCAAGTAACAAAGACATACACTGACACCAAGTCACAAAGACATACACTGATACCAAGTCACAAAGACATACACTGATACCCAGTAACGCAGACAGTTACACCCAGTAAAAAAGACATACACTGACACCAAGTAACAAAGACATACACTGCTACCAAGTAACAAAGACATAAACTGACACCAAGTAACACAGACATACACTGACACCAAGTAACACAGACATACACTGACACCCAGTAAAAAAGACATGCACTGACACCCAGTAACACAGACACACACGGACACCAAGTAACAAAGACACACACTTACATCAAGTAACACAGAAACACACTGACACCGAGTAACACAAACAAACACACTGACACCAAGTAACACAGACACACACTGACACCAAGAAACAAAGACACACACTTACACCAAGTAACAAAGACACACACTTACACCAAGTAACAAAGACACACACTTACACCAAGTAACAAAGACACACACTTACACCAAGTAACAAAGACACACACTTACACCAAGTAACAAAGACAGACAATTACACCAAGTAACACAGACATACACTGACACCAAGTAACAAAGACAGACAATTACACCAAGTAACAAAGACATACACTTACACCAAGTATTTTGACATACACTGACATCAAGTAACAAAGACATACACTGACACCCTGTAACGCAGACACACAGTTACACCCAGTCGAAAAGACATACACTGACACCAAGTCACAAGGACATACCCTGATACCAAGTCACAAAGACATACAATGATGCCCAGTAACAAAGACACACACTGACACCAAGTAACAAAGACATACACTGACACCAAGTAACAAAGACAGACAATTACACCAAGTAACACAGACATACACTGACACCAAGTAACAAAGACAGACAATTACACCAAGTAACACAGACATACACTGACACCAAGTAACAAAGACAGACAATTACACCAAGTAACAAAGACATACACTGACACCAAGTAACAAAGACATGCACTGACACCAAGTAACAAAGACATGCACTGACAACAAGTAACACAGACATACACCGACACCAAGTAACAAAGACAGACAATTACACCAAGTAACAAAGACAGACACTTAAACCAGGTATTTTGACATACACTGATACCCAGTAGCGCAGACACACACTTACACCCAGTAAAAAAGACATACACTGACACCAAGTTACAAAGACATACACTGATGCCCAGTAACAAAGACACACACTTACACCAAGTAACACAGACATACACTGACACCAAGTAACAAAGACAGACAATTACATCAAGTAACAAAGACATACACTTACACCAAGTATTTTGACATACACTGACACCAAGTAACAAAGACATACACTGATACCCAGTAACGCAGACACACAGTTACACCCAGTAAAAAAGACATACACTGACACCAAGTAACAAAGACATACACTGATACCAAGTCCCAAAGACATACACTGATGCCCAGTAACACAGACACACACTGACACCAAGTAACAAAGACAGACAATTACACCAAGTAACAAAGACATACACTTACACCAAGTATTTTGACATACACTGACACCAAGTAACAAAGACATACACTGACACCCAGTAACGCAGACACACAGTTACACCCAGTCAAAAAGACATACACTGACACCAAGTCACAAAGACATACCCTGATACCAAGTCACAAAGACATACCCTGATGCCCAGTAACACAGACACACACTGACACCAAGTAACAAAGACATACACTGACACCAAGTAACAAAGACACACACGTACACCAAGTAACACAGACATACACTGTCACCAAGTAACAAAGACAGACAATTACACCAAGTAACACAGACATACACTGACACCAAGTAACAAAGACAGACAATTACACCAAGTAACAAAGACATACACTTACACCAAGTATTTTGACATACACTGACACCAAGTAACAAAGACATACACTGATACCCAGTAACGCAGACACACAGTTACACCCAGTAAAAAAGACATAAACTGACACCAAGTCACAAAGACATACCCTGATACCAAGTCACAAAGACATAAACTGATGCCCAGTAACACAGACACACACTGACACCAAGTAACAAAGACATACACTGACACCAAGTAACAAAGACACACACTTACACCAAGTAACACAGACATACACTGACACCAAGTAACAAAGACATGCACTGACAACAAGTAACACAGACACACACTGACACCCAGTTAAAAAGACATATACTGATACCAAGTCACAAAGACATACACTGATGCCTAGTAACAAAGACACACCCTTACACCAAGTAACACAGACATACACCGACACCAAGTAACAAAGACAGACAATTACACCAAGTAACAAAGACAGACACTTAAACCAGGTATTTTGACATACACTGATACCCAGTAGCGCAGACACACACTTACACCCAGTAAAAAAGACATACACTGACACCAAGTTACAAAGACATACACTGATACCAAGTCACAAAGACATACACTGATGACCAGTAACAAAGACACACACTTACACCAGGTAACACAGACATACACTGACATCAAGTAACAAAGACATACACTTACACCAAGTAACAAAGACAAACACTTACACCAAGTAACAAAGACATACACTTGCACCATGTATTTTGACATACACTGACACCAATTAACAAAGACATACACTGATACCAAGTCACAAAGGCATACACTGATGGCCAGTAACAAAGACACGCACTTACACCAAGTAACACAGACATACACTGACACCCAGTAACACAGACACACACGGACACCAAGTAACAAAGACACACACTTACATCAAGTAACACAGAAACAGACTGACACCGAGTAACACAAACAAACACACTGACACCAAGTAACACAGACATACACTGACACCAAGTAACAAAGACAGACAATTACACCAAGTAACAAAGACATACACTTACACCAAGTATTTTGACATACACTGACACCAAGTAACATAGAACTACACTGATACCCAGTAACGCAGACACACAGTTACACCCAGTAAAAAAGACATACACTGACACCAAGTAACAAAGACATACACTGATACCAAGTAACAAAGACACACACTTACACCAAGTAACACAGACATACACTGACACCAAGTAACAAAGACAGACAATTACCCCAAGTAAAAAAGACATACACTCACACCAAGTCACAAAGACATACCCTGATACCAAGTCACAAAGACATACACTGATGCCCAGTAACACAGACACACACTGACACCAAGTAACAAAGACATACACTGACACCAAGTAACAAAGACACACACTGACACCAAGTAACACAGACATACACTGACACCAAGTAACAAAGACATGCACTGACAACAAGTAACACAGACACACACTGACACCCAGTTAAAAAGACATATACTGACACCAAGTCACAAAGACATACACTGATGCCTAGTAACAACGACACACAATTACACCAAGTAACACAGCCATACACCGACACCAAGTAACAAAGACAGACAATTACACCAAGTAACAAACACATACACTTAAACCAGGTATTTTGACATACACTGACACCATGTAACAAAGACATACACTGATACCCAGTAGCGCAGACACACACTTACACCCAGTAAAAAAGACATACACTGACACCAAGTTACAAAGACATACACTGATACCAAGTCACAAAGACATACACTGATGCCCAGTAACAAAGACACACACTTACACCAAGTAACAAAGACAAACACTTACACCAAGTAACAAAGACAAACACTGACAGCAAGTAATAAAGACAGACAATTACACCAAGTAACAAAGACATACACCTGCACCATGTATTTTGACATACACTGACACCAAGTAACAAAGACATACACTGACACCAAGTCACAAAGACATACACTGATACCAAGTCACAAAGACATACACTGATACCCAGTAACGCAGACAGTTACACCCAGTAAAAAAGACATACACTGACACCAAGTAACAAAGACATACACTGCTACCAAGTAACAAAGACATAAACTGACACCAAGTAACACAGACATACACTGACACCAAGTAACACAGACATACACTGACACCCAGTAAAAAAGACATGCACTGACACCCAGTAACACAGACACACACGGACACCAAGTAACAAAGACACACACTTACATCAAGTAACACAGAAACACACTGACACCGAGTAACACAAACAAACACACTGACACCAAGTAACACAGACACACACTGACACCAAGAAACAAAGACACACACTTACACCAAGTAACAAAGACACACACTTACACCAAGTAACAAAGACACACACTTACACCAAGTAACAAAGACACACACTTACACCAAGTAACAAAGACAGACAATTACACCAAGTAACACAGACATACACTGACACCAAGTAACAAAGACAGACAATTACACCAAGTAACAAAGACATACACTTACACCAAGTATTTTGACATACACTGACATCAAGTAACAAAGACATACACTGACACCCTGTAACGCAGACACACAGTTACACCCAGTCGAAAAGACATACACTGACACCAAGTCACAAGGACATACCCTGATACCAAGTCACAAAGACATACAATGATGCCCAGTAACAAAGACACACACTGACACCAAGTAACAAAGACATACACTGACACCAAGTAACAAAGACAGACAATTACACCAAGTAACACAGACATACACTGACACCAAGTAACAAAGACAGACAATTACACCAAGTAACACAGACATACACTGACACCAAGTAACAAAGACAGACAATTACACCAAGTAACAAAGACATACACTGACACCAAGTAACAAAGACATGCACTGACACCAAGTAACAAAGACATGCACTGACAACAAGTAACACAGACATACACCGACACCAAGTAACAAAGACAGACAATTACACCAAGTAACAAAGACAGACACTTAAACCAGGTATTTTGACATACACTGATACCCAGTAGCGCAGACACACACTTACACCCAGTAAAAAAGACATACACTGACACCAAGTTACAAAGACATACACTGATGCCCAGTAACAAAGACACACACTTACACCAAGTAACACAGACATACACTGACACCAAGTAACAAAGACAGACAATTACATCAAGTAACAAAGACATACACTTACACCAAGTATTTTGACATACACTGACACCAAGTAACAAAGACATACACTGATACCCAGTAACGCAGACACACAGTTACACCCAGTAAAAAAGACATACACTGACACCAAGTAACAAAGACATACACTGATACCAAGTCCCAAAGACATACACTGATGCCCAGTAACACAGACACACACTGACACCAAGTAACAAAGACAGACAATTACACCAAGTAACAAAGACATACACTTACACCAAGTATTTTGACATACACTGACACCAAGTAACAAAGACATACACTGACACCCAGTAACGCAGACACACAGTTACACCCAGTCAAAAAGACATACACTGACACCAAGTCACAAAGACATACCCTGATACCAAGTCACAAAGACATACCCTGATGCCCAGTAACACAGACACACACTGACACCAAGTAACAAAGACATACACTGACACCAAGTAACAAAGACACACACGTACACCAAGTAACATAGACATACACTGTCACCAAGTAACAAAGACAGACAATTACACCAAGTAACACAGACATACACTGACACCAAGTAACAAAGACAGACAATTACACCAAGTAACAAAGACATACACTTACACCAAGTATTTTGACATACACTGACACCAAGTAACAAAGACATACACTGATACCCAGTAACGCAGACACACAGTTACACCCAGTAAAAAAGACATAAACTGACACCAAGTCACAAAGACATACCCTGATACCAAGTCACAAAGACATAAACTGATGCCCAGTAACACAGACACACACTGACACCAAGTAACAAAGACATACACTGACACCAAGTAACAAAGACACACACTTACACCAAGTAACACAGACATACACTGACACCAAGTAACAAAGACATGCACTGACAACAAGTAACACAGACACACACTGACACCCAGTTAAAAAGACATATACTGATACCAAGTCACAAAGACATACACTGATGCCTAGTAACAAAGACACACCCTTACACCAAGTAACACAGACATACACCGACACCAAGTAACAAAGACAGACAATTACACCAAGTAACAAAGACAGACACTTAAACCAGGTATTTTGACATACACTGATACCCAGTAGCGCAGACACACACTTACACCCAGTAAAAAAGACATACACTGACACCAAGTTACAAAGACATACACTGATACCAAGTCACAAAGACATACACTGATGACCAGTAACAAAGACACACACTTACACCAGGTAACACAGACATACACTGACATCAAGTAACAAAGACATACACTTACACCAAGTAACAAAGACAAACACTTACACCAAGTAACAAAGACATACACTTGCACCATGTATTTTGACATACACTGACACCAATTAACAAAGACATACACTGATACCAAGTCACAAAGGCATACACTGATGGCCAGTAACAAAGACACGCACTTACACCAAGTAACACAGACATACACTGACACCAAGTAACAAAGACAGACAATTACATCAAGTAACAAAGACATACACTTACACCAAGTATTTTGACATACACTGACACCAAGTAACAAAGACATACACTGATACCCAGTAACGCAGACACACAGTTACACCCAGTAAAAAAGACATACACTGACACCAAGTAACAAAGACATACACTGATACCAAGTCACAAAGACATACACTGACAGCTAGTAACAAAGACAGACAATTACCCCCAGTAACAAAGACACGCACTTACACCAAGTAACACAGACATACACTGACACCAAGTAACAAAGACAGACAATTACACCAAGTAACAAAGACATACACTGATAGCCAATAACACAGACACACACTTACACCAACAAAGACATATACTGACACCAATTAACAGAGACATACACTGATACCCAGTAACAAAGACACACACTTTCACCAAGTAACAAAGACATGCACTGACACCAAGTAACAAAGACATACACTTACACCAATTAAAAAAGACAGACACTGACACCAAGTAACAAAGACATACACTGATACCCAATAACACAGACACACACTTACACCAAGTAACAAAGACATACATTGATACCCAGTTACACAGACACACACTTACACCAAGTAGCACAGACACACACAGACACCAAGTAACAAAGACGTACACTGATACACAGTAACACAGAGACACACTTACACCAAGTAACAAAGACATACACTGATACCCAGCAACACAGACACACACTTACACCAAGTAACAAAGACATACACTTGCACCAAGTATTTTGACATACACTGACACCAAGTAACAAAGACATACACTGATACCCAGCAACACAGACACACACTTACACCAAGTAACACAGACATACAATGACACCAAGTAACAAAGACATGCACTGATACCCAGTAACACAGAAACACACTTACACCAAGTAACACAGACATACACTGACACCAAGTTACAAAGACATACACTGATACCCAGTAACACAGACACACACTAACACCAAGTAACACAGACATACACGGACACCAAGTAACAAAGACATTCACTGATACCCTGTACAAAGACATACACTGACACCAAGCAACAAAGACATACAATGATACCCAGTATCACAGACACGCACTGACACCCAGTAACAAAGACATACACTGACAACAAGTAACAAAGACAGACACTGACAACAAGTAACACAGACACACACTTACACCAAGTAACAAAGACATAAACTGATACCCAGTAACACAGACACACACTGACACCACGTAACAAAGACATGCACTGACACAAAGTAACAAAGACATGCACTTACACCAAGTAACAAAGACAGACAATTACACCAAGTAACAAATACATACACTGATACCCAATAACACAGACACACACTTACACCAAGTAACAAAGACAGACACTGAAACCAATTAACAAAGACATACACTGACACCCAGGAACACAGATACACACCGACACCCAGTAAGACAGAGAAACACTTACTCGAAGTAACAAAGACATCCACTGATACCCAGTAACACAGACACGCACTTACACCAAGTCACAAAGACAAACACTGACACCAAGTAACAAAGACAAGCACTGACAGCCAGTAACAAAGACACACACTTACACCAAGTAACAAAGACATGCACTGACACCAAGTAACAAAGACATACACTTACACCAATTAAAAAAGACAGACACTGACACCAAGTAACAAAGACATACACTGATACCCAATAACACAGACACACACTTACACCAACAAAGACATACACTGACACCAATTAACAAAGACATACACTGATACCCAGTAACAAAGACACACACTTTCACCAAGTAACAAAGACATGCACTGACACCAAGTAACAAAGACATACACTTACACCAATTAAAAAAGACAGACACTGACACCAAGTAACAAAGACATACACTGATACCCAATAACACAGACACACACTTACACCAAGTAACAAAGACATACATTGATACCCAGTTACACAGACACACACTTACACCAAGTAGCACAGACACACACAGACACCAAGTAAGAAAGACGTACACTGATACCCAGTAACACAGAGACACACTTACACCAAGTAACAAAGACATACACTGATACCCAGCAACACAGACACACACTTACACCAAGTAACAAAGACAGACACTGATACCCAGTAACACAGACATACACTTAGACCAAGTATCAAAGACATACACTGATACCAAGTAGCAAAAACATACACTTACACCAAGTAACAAAGACATACACTGACACCAAGTAACAAAGACATACACTGACACCAAGTAACACAGACATACACTGACACCAAGTAACACAGACATACACTGACACCAAGTAACACAGACATACACTGACACCAAGTAACAGACATACACTGACACCAAGTAACAGACATACACTGACACCAAGTAACAAATACATACACTGACACCAAGTAACAAATACATACACTGATACCCAGTAACACAGCCACACACTTACACCAAGTAACACAGACACACACTTTCACCAAGTAACAAAGACAGACAATGACACCAAGTAACAAAGACAGACACTGACACCAAGTAACAAAGACATACACTGACACCAAGTAACAAAGGCATACACTTACACCAAGTAACAAAGACATACACTGACACCAAGTATTTTGACATACACTGACACCAAGTAACAAAGACATACACTGATACCCAGCAACACAGACAAACACTTACACCAAGTAACACAGACATACAATGACACCAAGTAACAAAGACATGCGCTGATACCCAGTAACACAGACACACACTTACACCAAGTAACACAGACATACACTGACACCAAGTAACACAGACATACACTGATACCCAGTAACACAGACACACACTTTCACCAAGTAACACAGACAAACACTGACACCAAGTAACAAAGACATTCACTGATACCCAGGAACAGAGACACACACTTACACCAAGTAACACAGACACACACTTACACCAAGTAACAAAGACATACACTTACACCAAGTAACACAGACATACACTGACACCAAGTCACAAAGACATTCACTGATACCCAGGAACAGAGACACACACTTACACCAAGTAACACAGACACACACTTACACCAAGTAACACAGACACACACATACTTCAAGTACACAGACATACACTGACACCAAGTCACAAAGACATACACTGATACCAAGTCACAAAGGCATACACTGATACCAAGTCACAAAGACATACACTGATGCCCAGTAACACAGACACACACTGACACCAAGTAACAAAGACATACACTGACACCAAGTAACAAAGACTTACACTTACACCAAGTAACAAAGACACACACTTACACCAAGTAACACAGACATACACTGACACCAAGTAACAAAGACAGACAATTACAACAAGTAACAAAGACATACGCTTACACCAAGTATTTTGACATACACTGACACCAATTAACAAAGACATTCACTGACACCCAGTAACACAGACACACACAGACACCAAGTAACAAAGACACACACTTACATCAAGTAACACAGACACACACTGAAGCCCAGTAACACAAACAAACACACTGACACCAAGTAACACAGACATACAATGACACCAAGTAACAAAGACATACACTTACACCAAGTAACACAGAAACACACTGACACCCAGTAACACAGAAACACACTTACACCCTGTAACACAGACATACACTGACACCAGTAACAAAGACGTACACTGACACCAAGTCACAAAGACACATACTGACACCCAGTAACAAAGACATAAACTGACACCCAGTAACAAAGACATACACTGATACCCAGTAAAAAAGACGCACACTTACACCAAGTAACACAGACATACAATGACACTAAGTAACAAAGACATGCACTGATACCCAGTAACACAGACACACACTTACACCAAGTAACACAGACACACACAGACACCAAGTAACAAAGACATACACTGATACCCAGTAACACAGACACACAATTACACCAAAGAACAAAGACAGGCACTGATACCCAGTAACACAGACACACACTTACACCAAGTAACAAAGACATACACTGATACCCAGCAACACAGGCACACACTTACACCAAGTAACAGAGACATACACTGACACCAAGTAACAAAGACATACACTTACACCAAGTATCAAAGACATAGACTGACACCAAGTAGCAAAGACATACACTTACACCAAGTAACAAAGACATACACTGACACCAAGTAACAAAGACATCCACTGATACCCAGTAATAAAGACACACACTTACACCAAGTAACAATGACTGACACTGATACCCAGTATCACATACAAACACTTACACCAAGTCACAAAGACATACACTGACACCCAGTAACAAAGACATACACTGATACCCAGTAACAAAGACACTCAATGACACCAAGTAACAAAGACATACACTGACACCAAGTAACAAAGGCACACTCTGACACCAAGTAACAAAGGCACACTCTGACACCAAGTAACAAAGACATACACTGACACCTAGTAACAAAGACATACACTGATACTCAGTTCCTCAGACACACACTTACACCAAGTAACAAAGACATACACTGACACCAAGTAACAAAGGCATACACTGACACCCAGTAACAAAGGCATACACTGACACCCAGTAACAAAGACATACACTGACACCCAGTAACACAGGCACACACGGACACCAAGTAACAAAGACATACACTGACACCCATTAACAAAAACATACACTGACACCCAGTAACACAGACACACACATACACCAAGTAACAAAGACACACACATACACCAAGTAACAAAGACATACACTTACACCAATTAAAAAAGACAGACACTGACACCAATTAAAAAAGACAGACACTGACACCAAGTAACAAAGACATACACTGACACCAAGTAACAAAGACATACACTTACACCAAGTAACAAAGACATACACCGACACCAAGTAACCAAGACATACACTGACACCAAGTAACCAAGACATACACTTGCACCAAGTAACCAAGACATACACTTGCACCAAGTAACACAGACATACACTTGCACCAAGTAACACAGACATACACTGACACCAAGTAACAGACATACACTGACACCAAGTAACAAATACATACACTGACACCAAGTAACAAAGTCATACACTGACACCAAGTAACACAGACACACACTTACACCAAGTAACACAGACACACACTTACACCAAGTAACAAAGACAGACAATGACACCAAGTAACAAAGACATACACTGATACACAGTAACACAGACACACACTTACACCAAGTAACAGAGACATACACTGACACCAAGTAACAAAGGCATACACTTACACCAAGTAACAAAGACATGCTCTGACAACTAGAAACAAAGACATACATTTACACCAAGTAACAAAGACATACACTGACACCAAGTATTTTGACATACACTGACACCAAGTAACAAAGACATACACTGATACCCAGCAACACAGACACACACTTACACCAAGTAACAGACATACAATGACACCAAGTAACAAAGACATGCGCTGATACCCAGTAACACAGACACACACTTACACCAAGTAACACAGACATACACTGACACCAAGTAACACAGACATACACTGATACCCAGTAACACAGACACACACTTACACCAAGTAACACAGACATACACTGACACCAAGTAACAAAGACATTCACTGATACCCAGGAACAGAGACACACACTTACACCAAGTAACACAGACACACACTTACACCAAGTAACACAGACACACACATACTTCAAGTACACAGACATACACTGACACCAAGTCACAAAGACATTCACTGATACCAAGTCACAAAGGCATACACTGATACCAAGTCACAAAGACATACACTGATGCCCAGTAACACAGACACACACTGACACCAAGTAACAAAGACATACACTGACACCAAGTAACACAGACATACACTGACACCAAGGAAGAAAGACAGACAATTACACCAAGTAACAAAGACATACACTTACACCAAGTATTTTGACATACACTGACACAAAGTAACAAAGACATACACTGATACCCAGTAACACAGACACAGTCTTACACCAAGTAACACAGACATACAATGACACCAAGTAACAAAGACATGCACTGATACCCAGTAACACAGACACACACTTACACCAAGTAAAAAAGACAGACACAGATACCCAGTAACACAGACACAAACTTACAGCAAGTAAAAAAGACATACACTGACACCCAGTAACAAAGACATTCACTGACACCCAGTAACACAGACACAAACAGACACCAAGTAACAAAGACACACACTTACACCAAGTAACAGACACACACTGACACCCAGTAACACAAACAAACACACTGACACCAAGTAACACAGACATACAATGACACCAAGTACCAAAGACATTCACTGACACCCAGTAACACAGACACACACGGACACCAAGTAACAAAGACATACACTTACACCCAGTAACACAGACATACACTGACACCAGTAACAAAGCCATACACTGACACCAAGTCACAAAGACACATACTGACACCCAGTAACAAAGACATACACTGACACCAAGTAACAAAGACAGACACTGATACCCAGTAACACAGACGCACACTTACACCAAGTAACACAGACATACAATGACACCAAGTAACAAAGACATGCACTGATACCCAGTAACACAGACACACACTTACACCAAGTAACACAGACATACACAGACACCAAGTAACAAAGACATACACTGATACCCAGTAACACAGACACACAATTACACCAAAGAACAAAGACAGACACTGATACCCAGTAACACAGACACACACTAACACCAAGTCACAAAGACATACACTGACACCCAGTAACAAAGACACACACTTACACCAAGTAACAAAGACATACACTGATACCCAGCAACACAGGCACACAATTACACCAAGTAACAGAGACATACACTTACACCAAGTATCAAAGACATAGACTGACACCAAGTAGCAAAGACATACACTTACACCAAGTAACAAAGACATACACTGACACCAAGTAACAAAGACATACACTGACACCAAGTAACAAAGACATATACTGACACCAAGTATCAAAGACATAGACTGACACCAAGTATCAAAGACATACACTGATACCCAGTAACACAGACAGACACTTACACCAAGTAACAAAGACATACACTGACACCAAGTAACAAAGACATATACTGACACCAAGTAGCAAAGGCACACTCTGACACCAAGTAACAAAGACATACACTGATACCCAGTAACACAGACAGACACTTACACCAAGTAACAAAGACAGTTACTGACACCGAGTAACAAAGACATACACTGACACCCAGTAACACAGACACACACTTACACCAAGTAACCAAGACATACACTGATACTCAGTTACACAGACACACACTTACACCAAGTAACAAAGACATACACTGACACCAAGTAACAAAGGCATACACTGACACCCAGTAACAAAGACATACACTGACACCCAGTAACACAGGCACACACGGACACCAAGTAACAAAGACATACACTGACACCCATTAACAAAAACATACACTGACACCCATTAACACAGACACACGCTTACACCAAGTAACAAAGACATACACTGACACCAAGTAACAAAGACATACACTGACACCAAGTAACAAAGACATACACTGATACCCAGTAACACAGACACACACTTACACCAAGTAACAAAGACATACACTGGCAACAGGTAACAAAGACATACACTGACAGCAACAAAGACATACACTGACACACAGTAACAAAGACATACACTGACACCCAGTAACACAGACACAAACGGATACCAAGTAACAAAGACATACACTGACACCCATTAACAAAAACATACACTGACACCCAGTAACACAGACACACGCTTACACCAAGTAACAAAGACATACACTGGCACCAGGTAACAAAGACATACACTGACAGCACGTAACAAAGACATACACTGACAGCAAGTAACACAGACACACACTTACACCAAGGAACAAAGACATACACTGATACTCAGTAACACAGACACACACCTACACCAAGTAACAAAGACATACACTGACACCAAGTAACAAAGACATACACTGACACCAAGTAACAAAGCCATACACTGATAGCCAGTAACACAGACACACACTTACACCAAGTAACAAAGACAGACAAAGACACCAAGTAACAAAGACATACACTTACACCAAGTAAAACAGACATACACTGAACCAAGTAACAGAGACACACACTCACACCAAGTACACAGACATACACTGACACCAAGTAACAAAGACATACACTGATACTCAGTTACACAGACACACACTTACACCAAGTAACACAGACATACACTGACACCAAGAAACACAGACATACACTGATACCCAGTAACAGACACACACTTACACCAAGGAACAAAGACATACACTGATACTCAGTAACACAGACACACACTTACACCAAGTAACAAAGACATACACTGACACCAAGTAACAAAGACATACACTTACACCAAGTAACAAAGACATACACTGACACCAAGTAACAAAGACATACACTGACACCAAGTAACAAAGACATACACTGATAGCCAGTAACACTGACACACACTTACACCAAGTAACAAAGACAGACAAAGACACCAAGTAACAAAGACATACACTTACACCAAGTAAAACAGACATACACTGAACCAAGTAACAAAGACACACACTCACACCAAGTACACAGACATACACTGACACCAAGTAACAAAGACATACACTGATACTCAGTTACACAGACACACACTTACACCAAGTAACACAGACATACACTGACACCAAGTAACACAGACATACACTGATATCCAGTAACACAGACACACAAAGAACAAAGAACAAAGAACAAAGACAATTACAGCACAGGAACAGGCCCTTCTGCCCTCCAAGCATGCGCCGATCCAGATCCTCTCTCTAAACATGTCGCCTATTTTCTTAGGTTCTGTATCTCTTTTCTTCCTGCCCATTCATGTATCTGTCTAGATACATCTTAAAAGACTCCATCGTGCCCGCGTCTACCACCTCCGCTGGCAACGCGTTCCAGGTGCCCACCACCCTCTGCGTAAAGAACTTTCCACGCATATCCCCCCTAAACATTTCCCCTTTCACTTTGAACTCGTGTCCTCTAGTAATTGAAACCCCTACTCTGGGAAAAAGCCTCTTGCTGTCCACCCTGTCTATACCTCTCATGATTTTGTACACCTCTATCAGGTCCCCCCTCAACCTCCGTCTTTCTAATGAAAATAATCCTAATCTACTCAACCTCTCTTCATAGCTAGCGCCCTCCATACCAGGCAACATCCTGGTGAACCTCCTCTGCACCCTCTCCAAAGCATCCACATCCTTTTGATAATGTGGCGACCAGAACTGTACGCAGTATTCCAAATGTGGCCGAACCAAAGTCCTATACAACTGTAACATGACCTGCCAACTCTTGTACTCAATGCCCCGTCCGATGAAGGAAAGCATGCCGTATGCCTTCTTGACCACTCTATTCACCTGCGTTGCCACCTTCAGGGAACAGTGGACCTGAACACCCAAATCTCTCTGGACATCAATTTTCCCCAGGACTTTTCCATTTACTGTATAGTTCACTCTTGAATTGGATCTTCCAAAATGCATCACCTCGCATTTGCCCTGATTGAACTCCATCTGCCATTTCTCTGCCCAACTCTCTAATATATCTATATTCTGCTGTATTCTCTGACAGTCCCCTTCACTATCTGCTACTCCACCAATCTTAGTGTCGTCTGCAAACTTGCTAATCAGTCCACCTATACTTTCCTCCAAATCATTAATGTATATCACAAACAACAGTGGTCCCAGCACGGATCCCTGTGGAACACCACTGGTCACACGTCTCCATGTTGAGAAACTCCCCTCTACTGCTACTCTCTGTCTCCTGTTGCCCAGCCAGTTCTTTATCCATCTAGCTAGTACACCTTGGACCCCAAGCGCCTTCACTTTCTCCATCAGCCTGCCATGGGGAACCTTATCAAACGCCTTACTGAAGTCCATGTATATGACATCGACAGCCCTTCCCTCATCAATCAACTTTGTCACTTCCTCAAAGAATTCTATTAAGTTGGTAAGACATGACCTTCCCTGCACAAAACCATGTTGCCTATCACTGATGAGCCCATTTTCTTCCAAATGGGAATAGATCCTATCCCTCAGTATCTTCTCCAGCAGCTTCCCTACCACTGACGTCAGGCTCACCGGTCTATAATTACCTGGATTATCCCTGCTACCCTTCTTAAACAAGGGGACAACATTAGCAATTCTCCAGTCCTCCGGGACCTCACCCGTGTTTAAGGATGCTGCAAAGATATCTGTTAAGGCCCCAGCTATTTCCTCTCTCGCTTCCCTCAGTAACCTGGGATAGATCCCATCCGGACCTGGGGACTTGTCCACCTTAATGCCCTTTATAATGCCCAACACTTCCTCCCTCCTTATGCCGACTTGACCTAGAGTAATCAAACATCTGTTCCTAACCTCAACATCCGTCATGTCCCTCTCCTCGGTGAATACCGATGCAAAGTACTCGTTTAGAATCTCACCCGTTTTCTCTGAGTCCAAGCATAACATTCCTCCTTTGTCCTTTAGTGGGCCAATCCTTTCTCTAGTTACCCTCTTTCTCCTTATATATGAATAAAAGGCTTTGGGATTTTCCTTAACCCTGTTTGCTATAGATATTTCATGACCCCTTTTAGCCCTCTTAATTCCTCGTTTCAGATTGGTCCTACATTCCCGATATTCTTTCAAAGCTTCGTCTTTCATCAGCCGCCTACACCTTATGTATGCTTCCTTTTTCCTCTTACCTAGTCTCGCAATTTCACCTGTCATCCATGGTTCCCTAATCTTGCCATTTCTCTCCCTCATTTTCACAGGAACATGTCTCTCCTGAACGCTAATCAACCTCTCTTTAAAAGCCTCCCACATATCACATGTGGATTTACCTTCAAACAGCTGCTCCCAATCTACATTTCCCAGCTCCTGCCGAATTTTGGTATAGTTGGCCTTTCCCCAATTTAGCACTCTTACTTTCGGACCACTCTCGTCTTTGTCCATGAGTATTTTAAAGCTTACGGAATTGTGATCACTATTCCCAAAGTAGTCCCCTACTGAAACTTCAACAACCTGGCCGGGCTCATTCCCCAACACCAGGTCCAGTATGGCCCCTTCCCGAGTTGGACTATTTACATACTGCTCTAGAAAACCCTCCTGGATGCTCCTTACAAATTCTGCTCCATCTGGACCTCTAACACTAAGCGAATCCCAGTCAATGTTGGGAAAATTAAAATCTCCTATCACCACCACCCTGTTGCTCCTACGTCTTTCCATAATCTGTTTACATATTTGTACCTCTAGCTCACGCTCGCTGTTGGGAGGCCTGTAGTACAGCCCCAACATTGTTACCGCACCCTTCCTATTTCTGAGTTCTGTCCATATTGCCTCACTGCTCGAGTCCTCCATAGTGCCCTCCTTCAGCACAGCTGTGATATCCTCTTTGACCAGTAATGCAACTCCTCCACCCCTTTTACCTCCCTCTCTATCCCGCCTGAAGCATCGATATCCTGGGATATTTAGTTGCCAATCATGCCCTTCCCTCAACCAAGTCTCAGTAATAGCAATAACATCATACTCCCAGGTACTAATCCAAGCCCTAAGTTCATCTGCCTTACCTACTACACTTCTTGCATTAAAACAAATGCACCTCAGACCACCAGTCCCTTTATATTCATCATCTGCTCCCTGCCTGCTCTTCCCCTTAGTCACACTGACTTCATTATCTAGTTCCTTACAGGCTTTTGTTACTACCTCCTTACTGTCAACTGACCTCAATTGGTTCCCATCCCCCTGCCACATTAGTTTAAACCCTCCCCAACAGCGTTAGCAAAAGCACCTCCAAGGACATTGGTTCCAGTCCGGCCCAGGTGTAGACCGTCCAATTTGTAATAGTCCCACCTCCCCCAGAACCGGTCCCAATGTCCCAAAAATCTGAACCCCTCCTTCCTGCACCATCTCTCAAGCCACGCATTCATCCTGACTATTCTTTCATTTTTACTCTGACTATCACGTGGCACTGGTAGTAATCCTGAGATTACTACCTCTGAGGTCCTACTTTTTAACTTGGCTCCTAACTCCCTAAACTCTGCTTGTAGGACCTCATCCCATTTTTTACCTATATCATTAGTGCCTATGTGCACAATGACAACTGGCTGTTCACCCTCCCCCTTTAGAATGTTCTGCAGCCGATCTGAGACATCCCTGACCCGTGCACCTGTGAGGCAACATACCATTCGGGAGCCTCGTTTTCGACCACAGGACCGCCTATCTACTCCCCTTACAATCGAATCCCCTACGACTATAGCCCTTCCACTCTTTTTCCCGCCCTTCTGAACAGCAGAGCCAGCCACGGTGCCATGGACCTGGCTACTGCTGCCTTCCCCTGGTGAGCCACCTCCCCCAACAGTATCCAAAACGGTATACTTGTTTTGGAGGGAGATGACCGCAGGGGACTGCTGCGCTGCCTTCCTGCTCTTTCTCTGCCTTTTGGTCACCCATTCCCTTTCTCTCTCAGCAATCCTAATCTGCGGTGTGACCAATTCACTAAACGTGCTATCCACGACCTCCTCAGCATCGCGCATGCTCCAAAGTGAGTCCATCCGCAGCTCGAGAGCCGTCATGCGGTCTAACAAGAGCTGCAGTTGGACACACTTCCTGCACGTGAAGGAGTCAGGGACATCAGCCATGTCCCTGAGCTCCCACATTGAGCAAGAGGAGCATGACACGGGTCTGAGATCTCCTGCCATTTTTAATCTTAAGCTTAACTTAGTTAAATTAAAAAGGAACGAAAAGTTTTTACCAATCACAATAAACCAGAGAAATCGAAAAAGCCTTACCTTATAAACACCCCACCGAGTCCTTTTTTTTTGGTTAGAGGAGGAGGGCGGGTGGGAGACACGAAAAGAAACCGCCCAAATATATAGTGTTTTACTTACCCAGCAGCCCCCTGGCCTCCGCCGAAAAACAAAAGGAAATTAAATTTACTTTCAAACTGACCTTCCCAGCTGCTCACTCGCTGCTCCCGAAAAAGCTGCTGCAATGAAAGGAAAGTTATTTTAAACCGCCCAAATATATAGTGTTTTACTTACCCAGCAGCCCCCTGGCCTCCGCCGAAAAACAAAAGGAAATTAAATTTACTTTCAAACCGACCTTCCCAGCTGCTCACTCGCTGCTCCCGAAAAAGCTGCTGCAATGAAAGGAAAGTTATTTTAAACCGCCCAAATATATAGTGTTTTACTTACCCAGCAGCCCCCTGGCCTCCGCCGAAAAACAAAAGGAAATTAAGTTTACTTTCAAATTGACCTTCCCAGCTGCTCACTCGCTGCTCCCGAAAAAGCTGCTGCAATGAAAGGAAAGTTATTTTAAACCGCCCAAATATATAGTGTTTTACTTACCCAGCAGCCCCCTGGCCTCCGCCAAAAAACAAAAGGAAATTAAATTTACTTTCAAACTGACCTTCCCAGCTGCTCACTCGCTGCTCCCGAAAAAGCTGCTGCAATGAAAGGAAAGTTATTTTAAACCGCCCAAATATATAGTGTTTTACTTACCCAGCAGCCCCCTGGCCTCCGCCGAAAAACAAAAGGAAATTAAATTTACTTTCAAACTGACCTTCCCAGCTGCTCACTCGCTGCTCCCGAAAAAGCTGCTGCAATGAAAGGAAAGTTATTTTAAACCGCCCAAATATATAGTGTTTTACTTACCCAGCAGCCCCCTGGCCTCCGCCGAAAAACAAAAGGAAATTAAATTTACTTTCAAACTGACCTTCCCAGCTGATCACTCGCTGCACCCGAAAAAGCTGCTGCAATGAAAGGAAAGTTATTTTAAACCGCCCAAATATATAGTGTTTTACTTACCCAGCAGCCCCCTGGCCTCCGCCGAATAACAAAAGGAAATTAAATTTACTTTCAAACTGACCTTCCCAGCTGCTCACTCGCTGCTCCCGAAAAAGCTGCTGCAATGAAAGGAAAGTTATTTTAAACCGCCCAAGTATATAGTGTTTTACTTACCCAGCAGCCCCCTGGCCTCCGCCGAAAAACAAAAGGAAATTAAATTTACTTTCAAACTGACCTTCCCAGCTGCTCACTCGCTGCTCCCGAAAAAGCTGCTGCAATGAAAGGAAAGTTATTTTAAACCGCCCAAATATATAGTGTTTTACTTACCCAGCAGCCCCCTGGCCTCCGCCGAAAAACTAAAGGAAATTAAATTTACTTTCAAACTGACCTTCCCAGCTGCTCACTCGCTGCTCCCGAAAAAGCTGCTGCTGAAATGAACACACTTACACCAAGTAACAATGACTGACACTGATACCCAGTAACACATGCAAACACTTACAGCAAGTCAAAAAGACATACACTGACACCAAGTAACAAAGACATACACTGATACCCAGTAACACAGACACACACTTACACCAAGTAACAAAGACATACACTGATACTCAGTTACACAGACACACACTTACACCAAGTAACAAAGACATACACTGACTCCAAGCAACAAAGACATACACTGACACCCAGTAACACAGGAACACACGGACACCAAGTAACAAAGACATACACTGACACCCATTAACAAAAACATACAGTGACACCCAGTAACACAGACACACGCTTACACCAAGTAACAAAGACATTCACTGACACCAAGTAACAAAGACATACACTAACACCAAGTAACAAAGACATACACTGACACCAAGTAACAAAGACAGACAAAGACACCAAGTAACAAAGAAATACACTTCCACCAAGTAAAACAGACATACACTGAACCAAGTAACAAAGACACAGACTTACACCAAGTACACAGACATACACTGATACCCAGTAACACAGACACACACTTACACCAAGTTACAATGACTGACACTGATACCCAGTAACACATGCAAACACTTACACCAAGTCAAAAAGACATACACTGACACCCAGTAACAAAGACATACACTGATACCCAGTAACAAAGACACACAATGACACCAAGAAACAAAGGCACACTCTGACACCAAGTAACAAAGACATACACTGATACCCAGTAACACAGACAGACACTTACACCAAGTAACAAAGACATACACTGACACCAAGTAACAAAGACATACACTGATACCCAGTAACACAGACACACACTTACACCAAGTAACAAAGACATACACTGATACTCAGTTACACAGACACACACTTACACCAAGTAACAAAGACATACACTGACACCAAGTAACAAAGGCATACACTTACAACAAGTAAAACAAACATACACTGAACCAAGTAACAAAGACACACACTTACACCAAGTACACAGACATACACTGATACCCAGTAACACAGACACACACTTACACCAAGTTACAATGACTGACACTGATACCCAGTAACACATTCAAACACTTACACCAAGTCAAAAAGACATACACTGACACCCAGTACAAAGACATACACTGATACCCAGTAACAAAGACACACAATGACACCAAGTAACAAAGACAGACAAAGACACCAAGTAACAAAGACATACACTTACACCAAGTAAAACAGACATACACTGAACCAAGTAACAAAGACACACACTTACACCAAGTACACAGACATACACTGATACCCAGTAACACAGACACACACTTACACCAAGTTACAATGACTGACACTGATACCCAGTAACACATGCAAACACTTACACCAAGTCAAAAAGACATACTTTGACACCCAGTAACAAAGACATACACTGATACCCAGTAACAAAGACACACAATGACACCAAGAAACAAAGGCACACTCTGACACCAAGTAACAAAGACATATACTGATACCCAGTAACACAGACAGACACTTACACCAAGTAACAAAGACATACACTGACACCAAGTAACAAAGACATACACTGATACCCAGTAACACAGACACACACTTACACCAAGTAACAAAGACATACACTGATACTCAGTTACACAGACACACACTTACACCAAGTAACAAAGACATACATTGACACCAAGTAACAAAGGCATACACTGACACCCAGTAACAAAGACATACACTGACACCCAGTAACACAGGAACACACGGACACCAAGTAACAAAGACAGACACTGACACCCATTAACAAAAACATACACTGACATCCAGTAACACAGACACACGCTTACACCAAGTAACAAAGACATACACTGACACCAAGTAACAAAGACATACACTGACACCAAGTAACAAAGACATACACTGGGAACCAGTAACACAGACACACACTTACACCAAGTAACAAAGACATACACTGATACCCAGTAACACAGACACACACTTACACCAAGTAACAAAGAAAGACAAAGACACCAAGTAACAAAGACATACACTTACACCAAGTAACACAGACATACACTGAACCAAGTAACAAAGACACACACTTACACCAAGTACACAGACATACACTGACACCAAGTAACAAAGACATACACTGACACCCAGTAACACAGACACACACTTACACCAAGCAACAAAGACATACACTGATACTCAGTTACACAGACACACACTTACACCAAGTAACACAGACATACACTGACACCAAGTAACAAAGACATACACTGATACCCAGTAACACAGACACACACTTACACCAAGTAACAATGACTGACGCTGACACCCAGTAACACCTACAAACACTTACACCAAGTCACAAAGACATACACTGACACCCAGTAACAAAGACATGCACTGATACCCAGTAACAAAGACACACAATGACACCAAGTAACAAAGACATACACTGATACCCAGTAACACAGACATACACTTACACCAAGTAACAAAGACATACACTGACACCAAGTAACAAAGACATACACTGATACCCAGTAACACAGACACACACTTACACCAAGTAACAAAGACATATACTGATACTCAGTTACACAGACACACACTTACACCAAGTAACAAAGACATACACTGACACCAAGTAACAAAGGCATACACTGACACCGAGTAACAAAGACATACACTGACACCCAGTAGCACAGGCACACACGGACACCAAGTAACAAAGACATACACTGACACCCATTAACAAAAACATACACTGACACACAGTAACACAGACACACGCTTACACCATGTAACAAAGACATACACTGACACCAAGTAACAAAAACATACACTGACACCAAGTAACAAAGACATACAATGATACCCAGTAACACAGACACACACTTACACCAAGTAACAAAGACATACACTGACACCAAGTAACAAAGACATACACTGATACCCAGTAACACAGACACACACTTACACCAAGTAACAAAGACATACACTGATACTCAGTTACACAGACACACACTTACACCAAGTAACAAAGACATACACTGACACCAAGTAACAAAGGCATACACTGACACCCAGTAACAAAGACATACACTGACACCCAGTAACACAGGAACACACGGACACCAAGTAACAAAGACAGACACTGACACCCATTAACAAAAACATACACTGACACCCAGTAACACAGACACACGCTTACACCAAGTAACAAAGACTTACACTGACACCAAGTAACAAAGACATACACTGACACCAAGTAACAAAGACATACACTGGGAACCAGTAACACAGACACACACTTACACCAAGTAACAAAGACATACACTGATACCCAGTAACACAGACACACACTTACACCAAGTAACAAAGACAGACAAAGACACCAAGTAACAAAGACATACACTTACACCAAGTAACACAGACATACACTGAACCAAGTAACAAAGACACACACTTACACCAAGTACACAGACATACACTGACACCAAGTAACAAAGACATACACTGACACCCAGTAACACAGACACACACTTACACCAAGCAACAAAGACATACACTGATACTCAGTTACACAGACACACACTTACACCAAGTAACACAGACATACACTGACACCAAGTAACAAAGACATACACTGATACCCAGTAACACAGACACACACTTACACCAAGTAACAATGACTGACACTGACACCCTGTAACACCTACAAACACTTATACCAAGTCACAAAGACATACACTGACACCCAGTAACAAAGACATGCACTGATACTCAGTAACAAAGACACACAATGACACCAAGTAACAAAGACATACACTGATACCCCGTAACACAGACATACACTTACACCAAGTAACAAAGACATACACTGACACCAAGTAACAAAGACATACACTGATACCCAGTAACACAGACACACACTTACACCAAGTAACAAAGACATATACTGATACTCAGTTACACAGACACACACTTACACCAAGTAACAAAGACATACACTGACACCAAGTAACAAAGGCATACACTGACACCCAGTAACAAAGACATACACTGACACCCAGTAGCACAGGCACACACGGACACCAAGTAACAAAGACATACACTGACACCCATTGACAAAAACATACACTGACACACAGTAACACAGACACACGCTTACACCATGTAACAAAGACATACACTGACACCAAGTAACAAAAACATACACTGACACCAAGTAACAAAGACATACACTGATACCCAGTAACACAGACACACACTTACACCAAGTAACAAAGACATACACTGATACTCAGTAACACAGACACACACTTACACCAAGTAACAAAGACAGACACTGACACCAAGTAACAAAGACATACACTGACACCAAGTATCAAAGACATACACTGATACCCAGTAACACAGACACACACTTGCACCAAGTAACAAATACAGACAATGACACCAAGTAACAAAGACAGACACTGATACCCAGTAACACAGACACACACTTACACCAAGTAACAGAGACATACACTGACACCAAGTAACAAAGACAAACACTTACACCAAGTAACAAAGACAGACACTGACACCAAGTAACAAAGACATACACTTACACCAAGTAACAAAGACATAGACTGACACCAAGTAACAAAGACATACACTGATACCCAGTAACCCAGACACGCAATTACACCAAGTAACACAGACATACACTGACACCAAGTAACAAAGACATACACTGATACCCAGTAACACAGACACACACTTACACCAAGTAACAAAGACAGACAATGACACCAAGTAACAAAGACATACACTGATACCCAGTAACACAGACACACACTTACACCAAGTAACAGAGACATACACTGACACCAAGTAACAAAGACATACACTTACACCAAGGTACAAAGACATGCACTGACACCAAGTAACAAAGACATACACTTACACCAAGTAACACAAACATACACTGACACCAAGTCACAAAGACACACAGTTACACCAAGTACACAAACATACACTGACACCAAGTAACTAAGACATACACTGACACCCAGTAACACAGACACACATTTACACCAAGTAACAAAGACAGAAACTGATACCCAGTAACACAGACACAAACTTACACCAAGTAACAAAGACATACACTGATACTCAGTTACACAGACACACACCTACACCAAGTAACAAAGACATACACCGACACCAACTAACAAAGGCATTCACTGACACCCAGTAACAAAGACATACACTGACACCCAGTAACATAGACACACACGGACACCAAGTAACAAAGACATATACTGACACCCATTAACAAAAACATACACTGACACCCAGTATCAAAGACATACACTGACACCAAGTAACAAAGACATTCACTGATACCCAGTAACACAGACACACACTTACACCAAGTAACAAAGACGTACACTGACACCAAGTAACAAAGACATGCACAGACACCAAGTAACAAAGACATACACTGATACCCAGTAACACAGACACACACTTACACCAAGGAACAAAGACATACACTGATACTCAGTAACACAGACATACACTTACACCAAGTAACAAAGACATGCACTGACACCAAGCAACAAAGACATACACTTACACCAAGTAACAAAGACATACACTGATACCCACTAACACAGTCACACACTTACACCAAGTAACACAGACATACACTGACACCAAGTAACAAAGACAAACACTGAAACCAAGTAACAAAGACATACACTGATACCCAGTAACACAGACACACACTTACATCAAGTAACAAAGACAGACAATGACACCAAGTAACAAAGACATACACTTACACCAAGTTACACAGACATACACTGACACCAAGTAACAAAGACACACACTGACACCAAGTACACAGACATACACTGACACCAAGTAACAAAGACATACACTGACACCCAGTAACACAGACACACACTTACAGCAAGTAACAAAGAGAGAAACTGATACCCAGCAACACAGACAAACACTTACACCAAGTCACAAAGACATACACTGACACCCAGTAACAAAGACAAACACTGACACCAAGTAACAAAGACACACACTGACACCAAATAACAAAGACATACACAGACACCAAGTAACGAAGACATACACTGATACCCAGTAACACAGACACACACTAACACCAAGGAAAAAAGACATACACTGATACCCAGCAACACAGACACACACTTACACCAAGTATCACAGACATACACAGACACCAAGGAACAAAGACATACACTGATACCCAGTAACACAGACACACACTGACACCAAGTAACAAAGACATACACTTACACCAACTAACAAAGAAACACACTTACACCAAGTAACACAGACATACACTTACACCAAGTAACAAAGACATACACTTACACCAAGTAACAAAGACACACACTTACACCAAGTAACAAAGAAATAAACTGACACCAAGTAACAAATACATCCACTGACAACAAGTAACAGAGACACAAAGTTACACCAAGTAACACAGACATACACTGACACCAAGTGTCAAAGACATACACTGACACCAAGTAACAAAGACATACACTTACACCAAGTAACAAAGACATACACTGATACCCAGTAACACGGACGCACACTTACACCAAGTAACAAAGACAGACACTCATACCCAGTAACAGAGACACACACTTACACCAAGTCACAAAGACATACAATGGCACCCAGTAACAAAGACATACACTGACACCCAGTAACAAAGACCCACACTGACACCAAGTAACAAAGACACACACTGACACCAAGTAACAAAGACATCCACTGACACAAATTAACAAATACATACACTGATACCCAGTAACATTGACACACACTTACACCAAGTAACAAATACATACACTGACACCAAGTAACAAAGACATACACTTACACCAAGTAACAAAGACATACACTGACACCAAGTAACAAAGACACACTCTGATACCCAGTAACACAGACACACACTTACACCAAGTAAAAAAGACAGACATTGACGCCAAGTAACAAAGACATACACTGATACCCAGTACACAGACACACACTCACACCAAGTAACAAAGACATGCACTGATACCCAGTAACACAGACACACACTTACACCAAGTAACAAAGACATACACTGACAACAAGTAACAAAGACATACACTTACACCAAGTAAAAAAGACATACACTGACTCCTAGTAACAAAGACATACACTGATACCCAGTAACACAGACACACACTTACACCAAGTAACAAAGACAGACACTGATACCCAGTAACACAGACATACACTTACACCAAGTATCAAAGACATACACTGACACCAAGTAGCAAAGACATACACTGACACCAAGTAACAAAGACATACACTTACACCAAGTAACAAAGACATACACTGACACCAAGTAACAAAGACATACACTGATACCCAGTAACACAGACACACACTTACGCCAAGTAACACAGACATGCAATTACAACAAGTAACAAAGACATACACTGATAGCCAGTAACACAGACACACACTTACACCAAGTATCAAAGACATACACTGACACCATGTAGCAAAGACATACACTGACTCCAAGCAACAAAGACATACACTGACACCAAGCAACAAAGACATACACTTACACCAAGTAACACAGACACCCACTGACACCCAGTAACACAGACACACACTGACAACAAGTAACAAAGACAGACACTGACACCAAGTAACAAAGACATACACTTACACCAAGTAACAAAGATGCACACTTACACCAAGTAACACAGACATACACTGACGCAAAGTAACAAAGACAGACAATTACACCAAGGAACAAAGACATACACTTACACCAAGTATTTTGACATACACTGACACCAAGTAACAAAGACATACACTGATACCCAGTAACACGGACACACACTAATAACAAGTAACACAGCCATACAATGACACCAAGTAACAAAGACATGCACTGATACACAGTAACACAGACACACACTTACACCAAGTAACAAAGACATACACTGACACACAGTAACAAAGACATACTCTGACACCCAGTAACACAGACACACACGGACACCAAGTAACAAAGACACACACTTACACCAAGTAACACAGACATACAATTACACCAAGTATTTTGACATACACTGACACCAAGTAACAAAGACATACACTGATACCCAGTAACGCAGACACACACTTACACCCAGTAAAAAAGACATACACTGACACCAAGTCACAATGAAATACACTGATACCAAGTCACAAAGACATACACTGATGCCCAGTAACGCAGACACACACTGACACCAAGTAACAAAGACATACACTGACACCAAGTAACAAAGACATACACTTAGACCAAGTAACAAAGACACACACTTACACCAAGTAACACAGACATACACTGACACCAAGTAACAAAGACAGACAATTACAACAAGTAACAAAGACATACACTTACACCAAGTATTTTGACATACACTGACACCAAATAACAAAGACATACACTGATGCCCAGTAACACAGACACACACTGACACCAAGTAACAAAGACATCCACTGACACCAAGTAACAAAGACATACACTTAGACCAAGTAACAAAGACACACACTTACACCAAGTAACACAGACATACACTGACACCAAGTAACAAAGACAGACAATTACAACAAGTAACAAAGACATACACTTACACCAAGTATTTTGACATACACTGACATAAGTCACAAAGACAAACACTGATACCAAGTCACAAAGACATACACTGATGCCCAGTAACACAGACACACACTGAGGCCAAGTAACAAAGACATACACTTACACCAAGTAACAAAGGCACACACTTACACCAAGTAACACAGACATACACTTACACCAAGGAACAAAGACAGACAATTACACCAAGTAACAAAGACATACACTTACACCAAGTATTTTGACATTCACTGACACCCAGTAACACAGACACACACGGACACCAAGTAACAAAGACACACACTTACACCAAGTAACACAGACACACACTGACACCCAGTAACACAAACAAATACACTGACACCAAGTAACACAGACATAAACTGACACCAAGTAACAAAGACATACACTGATACCCAGTAAGACAGGCAAACACTGGGGGGGAGGGGGGGTGGCACATTGGCGCAGTGGCTGGCACCGCTGCCTCACAGCTCCAGCGAACCGGTTTCGATTCTGGGTACTGCCTGTGCGGAGTTTGCAAGTTCTCCCTGTGTCTGCGTGGGTTTCCTCCCGGTGCTCCGGTTTCCTCCCACATGCCAAAGACTTGCAGGTTGATAGGTTAATTGGCCATCATAAATTGCCCCTAGTATAGGTAGGTGGTAGGGAAATATATAGGGATAGCTGGGGATGTGATAGGAATACTGGATTAGTGTAGGATTAGTGTAAATGGGGGGTTGATGGTCGGCACAGACTCGGTGGTCCGAAGGGCCTGTTTAAGTGCTGTATCTCTAAACTAAACTAAATACTGACAACTAGTGTCACAGACACACACTGACATCCAGTACCACAAACAAACACACACTGACACCCAGTGACACAGAGAAACACTGATACACAGTAACAAAGACATACGCTGACACCAAGTAACACAGACACACACTGACACCCAGTAACACAGATACACAATGACACCAAGTAACAAAGACATACACTGACACCAAGTAACAATAACATACACTTACACCAAGTAACGCAGAGATACACTGACACCAAGTAACAAAGACAGACAATTACACCAAGTAACAAAGACATGCACTTACACCAAGTATTTTGACACACAATGACACCAAGTAACAAAGACAAGCACTGATACCCAGTAACACAGACACACACTTACACCAAGTAAAAAAGACAGACACTGATACCCAGTAACACAGACACACACTGACACCCAGTAACACAAACAAACACACTGACACCAAGTAACACAGACATAAACTGACACCAAGTAACAAAGACATACACTGACACCCAGTAACACAGACACACACGGACACCAAGTAACAAAGACATACACTTACACCAAGTAACACAGACACACACTGACACCCAGTAACACAGACACACACTTACACCAAGTAACACAGACATACACTGACACCAAGTAGCAAAGACAGACAATTACACCAAGTAACAAAGACATGCACTTCCACCAAGTATTTTGACATACACTGAAACCAAGTCACAAAGACATACACTGATACCCAGTAACACAGACATGCAATGACACCAAGTAACAAAGACATGCACTGATACCCAGTAACACAGACACACACTTACACCAAGTAAAAAAGACAGACACTGATACCCAGTAACACAGGTAAAAGCAAAATACTGCGGATGCTGGAAATCTGAAACAAAAACAAGAAATGCTGGATTCACTCAGCAGGTCTGGCAGCATCTGTGGAACGAGAAGCAGAGTTAACGTTTCGGGTCAGTGACCCTTCTTCGGAACTGACAAATATTAGAAAAGTCACAGATTATAAACAAGAGAGGTGGGGGTTGGGCAAGAGATAACAAAGGACAAGGTGCAGATTGGACCAGGCCACATAGCTGACCAAAAGGTCATTCTTTGTTCCAGTCCTACGCAGGCCCCCTCCCCCAACTCTTTTTCCGGTGCATTGATGACTGTATCGGTGCCGTTTCCTGCTCCCGCCCCGAACTAGAAAACTTTATCAACTTTGCTTCCCATTTCCACCCTTCTCTCACCTTTACATGGTCCATCTCTGACACTTCCCTTCCCTTCCTCGACTTCTCTGTCTCTATCTCTGGGGATAGCTTGTCTACCAATATCCATTATACGCCCACTGACTCCCACAGCTACCTCGACTACATTTCTTCACACCCTACCTCCTGTAAGGACTCCATTCCATTCTCCCAGTTTCTCCGTCTCCGACGCATCTGCTCTGATGATGCTACCTTCCATGACGGTGCTTCTGATATGACCTCCTTTTTCCTCAACCGAGGATTTCCCCCCACTGTGGTTGACAGGGCCCTCAACCGTGTCCGACCCATTCCCCGCACCTCTACCCTCACCCCTTCCCCTCCCTCCCAGAACCGTGACAGGGTTCCCCTTGTCCTCACTTTTCATCCCACCAGCCTCCATATCCAAAGGATCATCCTCCGCCATTTTCGCCACCTCCAGCGTGATGCCACTACCAGTCGCATCTTCCCCTCCCTTCCCCTGTCAGCATTCCGAAGGGATCGTTCCCTCCGCGACACCCTGGTCCACTCCTCCATTACCCCCACCACCTCGTCCCCGTCCCAGGGCACCTTCCCTTGCAATCGCAGGAGGTGTAATACCTGTCCCTTTACCTCCTCTCTCCTCACTATCCCAGGCCACAAACACTCCTTTCAGGTGAAGCAGCGATTTACTTGTACTTCTTTCAATGCAGTATACTGTATTCGCTGCTCACAGTGTGGTCTCCTCTACATTGGGGAGACCAAGCGCAGACTGGGTGACCGCTTTGCGGAACATCTCCGCTCAGTCCGCAAGCAGGACCCTGAGCTTCCGGTTGCTTGCCATTTCAACACTCCCCCCTGCTCTCATGCTCACATCTCTGTCCTGGGATTGCTGCAGTGTTCCAGTGAACATCAACGCAAGCTCGAGGAACAGCATCTCATCTACCGATTAGGCACACTACAGCCTGCCGGTCTTAGTTTGTTCAGTTTGCTCACCCACTGTTTTTTTCAGGTTGTTTTTCTTCAGGTTTGCACTTGCTGATGTTCAATATTCAGTATATTCACACCTAATCTGTACTAATGCTTTGTCTTTCAACACACCACTAACACATTGTTTGCCTTTGCTCCGTGACCTTTTGGTCAGCTATGTGGCCTGGTCCAATCTGCACCTTCTCCTTTGTTATCCCTTGCCCAACCCCCACCTCACTTGTTTATAATCTGTGACTTTTCTAATATTTGTCAGTTCCGAAGAAGGGTCACTGACCCGAAACGTTAACTCTGCTTCTCTTTCCACAGATGCTGCCAGACCTGCTGAGTGAATCCAGCATTTCTTGTTTTTGTTTCAGATTTCCAGCATCCGCAGTATTTTGCTTTTATTTTAGTGTTTAATTCACTGCCACTTCTCTTCCAGGAATGCCTACCTTGAAGAAGTTCTGCTCTTCTCTCCGACAGGATTTTCGTTTGTCTCTTTTACCTTGTTCACCTTCATTGCTTTCTATTTCCCTCCTGGTGTTTGATAAGGTATCTACCAAAACCCGTTTTCACAGCCACATCTCCTTCCTCAGTGACTGTCTCCGGCTCCGACTGATTCCACGTGGATTCCAACTGCAGTTTCACCCATCATGCTTTGAAACCACCCAGGATCACAGGTATCTCCGAGAAATACAACGTTCCTCGGACTGCTCCTCTCGCCGCATCCTGAGATCCACACTCAGTGCTATGCGCCGCCATATGCACACACTGGACCTCTCTCTCCAGCAGCACCGTCTCACCTTATCTCAAATCTGTTCTACTCCGCAGTTTCATCTCATCTTACGTCTCATCCGACGCATTAACAAAAAACTTTTTTTCTTCCTTTCAGGTGTTAAGGAACGCAAGCTCCAGCAGCTGATGGGGACTAATGCCCCTCCAGATCCTCCTTCCGCTTCACTTCCCTCTGACCCCACCCCTTCTGATCTGACCCCTTGCCGTGTATTCACTATACCCTCTGACCTCCCCCTCTCTGATGCTGAGCGTTCTGCACTCAGCAAAGGTCTCAGTGTTATCCCCTTACGCCCCCACCTCAATGAATTTCGCGCTCGGCATGACGTTGAGCTCTTCTTCCGTCGCCTCCGCATCCGGGCTCACTTCTTCGACCAGGAGTCCTCCCCCCGACCAGCAGACCCATTCACCCGCCTCCAGCATTCTCCCTCTACCTGGACCCCTCACCCTGGCCTCTTACCCGCTCTTGATCTCTTCATTGAAAACTGTCGGCGAGACATTGTTCGTCTCAATTTCTCTGCCTCCCTCACTCACTCTAACCTGTCCCCCACTAAACTTGAGGCACTCCGTTCTCTCAGGTCTAACCCCGACATGATCATCAAACCTGCAGACAAGGGTGGTGCTGTTGTTGTATGGCGTACCGACCTCTACCTTGCAGAAGCTCAACGCCAACTCACAGACACCTCTTCCTACCTCCCTCTGGACCATGACCCCACCACCGAACATCAAGCCACCGTCCAAAGGACTGTCACTGACCTCATCTCCTCTGGAGATCTTCCCTCTACAGCTTCCAACCTCATAGTCCCGCAACCCCGGACAGCCCGCTTCTACCTCCTTCCCAAAATCCACAAACGGGACTGTCCTGGCAGACCCATTGTGTCAGCGTGCTCCTGCCCAACTGAACTTATTTCTTCCTAACTAGACTCTATCTTTTCTCCGCTGGTCCAGTCTCTTCCCACCTACATCCGTGACTCTTCTGACGCCCTACGTCATTTTGACAATTTCCATTTTCCTGGTCCCAACCGCCTCCTCTTCACTATGGACGTCCAATCGCTCTACACCTCCATCCCCCACCAGGATGGTTTGAGGGCTCTCCGCTTCTTCCTGGAACAGAGGCCCAACCAGTCCCCATCCACCAACACCCTCCTCCGCCTGGCTGAACTTGTTCTCACATTGAACAACTTCTCCTTCAACTCCATGCATTTCCTTCAAGTAAAAGGTGTCGCTATGGGTACCCGCATGGGTCCTAGTTATGCCTGTCTTTTTGTGGGATATGTCGAGCATTCTTTGTTCCAGTCCTACTCAGGCCCCCTCCCCCAACTCTTTTTCCGGTACATTGATGACTGTATCGGTGCCGTTTCCTGCTCCCGCTCCGAACTAGAAAACTTTATCAACTTTGCTTCCAATTTCCACCCTTCTCTCACCTTTACATGGTCCATCTCTGACACTTCCCTTCCCTTCCTCGACTTCTCTGTCTCCATCTCTGGGGATAGGTTGTCTACCAATATCCATTATAAGCCCACTGACTCCCACAGCTACCTCGACTACACTTCTTCACATCCTACCTCCTGTAAGGACTCCATTCCATTCTCCCAGTTTCTCCGTGTCCGACCCATCTGCTCTGATGATGCTACCTTCCATGACGGTGCTTCTGATATGACCTCCTTTTTCCTCAACCGAGGATTTCCCCCCACTGTGGTTGACAGGGCCCTCAACCGTGTCCGACCCATTCCCCGCACCTCTACCCTCACCCCTTCCCCTCGCTCCCAGAACCGTGACAGGGTTCCCCTTGTCCTCACTTTTCATCCCACCAGCCTCCATATCCAAAGGATCATCCTCCGCCATTTTCGCCACCTCCAGCGTGATGCCACTACCAGTCGCATCTTCCCCTCCCTTCCCCTGTCAGCATTCCGAAGGGATCGTTCCCTCCGCGACACCCTGGTCCACTCCTCCATTACCCCCACCACCTCGTCCCCGTCCCAGGGCACCTTCCCTTGCAATCGCAGGAGGTGTAATACCTGTCCCTTTAGCTCCTCTCTCCTCACTATCCCAGGCCCCAAACACTCCTTTCAGGTTAAGCAGCGATTTACTTGTACTTCTTTCAATGTAGTATACTGTATTCGCTGCTCACAGTGTGGTCTCCTCTACATTGGGGAGACCAAGCGCAGACTGGGTGACCGCTTTGCGGAACATCTCCGCTCAGTCCGCAAGCAGGACCCTGAGCTTCCGGTTGCTTGCCATTTCAACACTCTCCCCTTCTCTCATGCTCACATCTCTGTCCTGGGATTGCTGCAGTGTTCCAGTGAACATCAACGCAAGCTCGAGGAACAGCATCTCATCTACCGATTAGGCACACTACAGCCTGCCGGTCTGAACATTGAGTTCAATAATTTCAGAGCATGACAGCCCCCCACTTTAGTTTCATTTTTAGTCATTTTTAGTTATTTTTCTTCCTTTTTTTTTGGCATTCCTTTTTACATTTTTTACAATCTTTTTTTGTATTTATTTCAGTACATCTTAGTTTGTTCAGTTTGCTCACCCACTGTTTTTGTCAGGTTGTTTTACTTCAGGTTTGCACTTGCTGATGTTCAATATTCAGTATATTCTCACCTAATCTGTACTAATGCTTTGTCTTTCAACACACCATTAACACATTGTTTGCCTTTGCTCCGAGACCTTTTGGTCAGCTATGTGGCCTGGTCCAATCTGCACCTTCTCCTTTGTTATCTCTTGCCCAACCCCCACCTCACTTGTTTATAATCTGTGACTTTTCTAATATTTGTCAGTTCCGAAGAAGGGTCACTGACCCGAAACGTTAACTCTGCTTCTCTTTCCACAGATGCTGCCAGACCTGCTGAGTGAATCCAGCATTTCTTGTTTTTGTCCCAGTAACACAGACACACACTTACACCAAGTAACAAAGACATACACTGACACCCAGTAACAAACACATACTCTGACACCCAGTAACACAGACACACACTGACACCAAGTAACAAAGACACACACTTACACCAAGTAACACAGACACACACTGACACCCAGTAACACAAACAAACACACTAACACCAAGTAACACAGACATAAACTGACACCAAGTAACAAAGACATACACTTACACCAAGTAACAAAGACACACACTTACACCAAGTAACACAGACATACACTGACACCAGGTAACAAAGACAGACAATTACACCAAGTAACAAAGAAATACACTTATACCAAGTATTTTGACATCCACTGACACCAAGTAACAAAGACATACACTGATACCCAGCAACGCAGACACACACGTCCACCCAGTAACACAGACACACACTGACACCAAGTAACAAAGACATACACTGACACCAAGTAACAAAGACATACACTTACACCAAGTAACAAAGACACACGCTGATACCCAGTAACGCAGACACACACTTGCACCCAGTAAAAAAGACATACACTGAAACCAAGTCACAAAGACATACACTGACACCAAGTAACAAAGACATGCACTGATACCCAGTAACACAGACACACACTTACACCAAGTAACACAGACATACACTGACACCCAGAAACAAAGACATGCACTGATACCCAGTAACATAGACACACACTTACATCAAGTAAAAAAGACAGACACTGATACCCAGTAACACAGACACACACTTGCACCAAGTAACAAAGACATGCACTGACACCCAGTAACAATAATATACATTGACACCCAGTAACACAGACACAGACGGACACCCGGTAAAAAATACATACACTGACACCAAGTCACAAAGACATACACTGATACCAATTCACAAAGACATACACTGATGCCCAGTAACACAGACACACACTGACACCAAGTAACAAAGACATACACTGACACCAAGTAACAAAGACATACACTTACACCAAGTAACAAAGACACGCACTTACACCAAGTAACACAGACATACACTGACACCAAGTAACAAAGACAGACACTGATACCCAGTAACACAGACACAAACTTACACCATGTAACAAAGACACACACTGACACCAAGTAACAAAGACATACACTGACACCAAGTAACACAGACACACACTGACACCCAGTAAAAAAGACATACACTGACACCAAGTCACAAAGACATCCACTAATACCAAGTCACAAAGACAGACACAGATGCCCAGTAACAAAGACACACACTTACACCAAGTAACACAAACATACACTGACAGCAAGTAACAAAGACAGACAATTACACCAAGTAACAAAGACATACACTTACACCAAGTATTTTGACATCCACTGACACCAAGTAAAAAAGACATACACTGACACCAAGTCACAAAGACATGCACTGATACCAAGTCACAAAGACATACACTGATGCCCAGTAACACAGACACACACTGACACCAAGTAACAAAGACATACACTGACACCAAGTAACAAAGACATACACTGATACCAGGTAACAAAGACACACACTTACACCAAGTAACACAGACATACACTGACACCAAGTAACAAAGACAGACAATTACACCAAGTAACAAAGACATACACTTACACCAAATATTTTGACATCCACGGACACCAAGTAACAAAGACACAGACTTACACCAAGTAACACAGACACACACTGACATCCAGTAACACAGACACACTCTTACACCAAGTAACACAGACATACACTGATACCCAGTAACACAGGCACAAACTGGGGATGTGGGGGTGGGGGGCACTTTGGCGCAGTGGTTAGCACCGCAGCCTCACCGCTCCAGGGACCCGGGTTCGATTCTGGGTGCTGCCTGTGCGGAGTTTGCAAGTTCTCCCTTAGTCTGCGTGGGTTTCCTCCCGGTGCTCCGGTTTCCTCCCACATGCCAAAGACTTGCAGGTTGATAGGTTAATTGGCCATCATAAATTGCCCCTAGGACAGGTAGGTGGTAGGGAAATATATAGGGATAGGTGGGGATGTGATAGGAATACGGGATTAGTGTAGGATTAGTATAAATGGGCTGTTGATGGGAGCCACAGACTCGGTGGGCCGAAGGGTCTGTTTAAGTGCTGCATCTCTGAAATAAACTACATACTGACACCTAGTGTCACAGACACACACTGACACCCAGTAACACAAACAAACACACACTGACACCCAGGAACACAGAGAAACACTGATACACAGTAACAAAGACATACACTGACACCAAGTAACACAGACACACACTGACACCCAGTAAAAAAGACATACACTGACACCAAGTCACAAAGACATACACTGATACCAAGTCGCAAAGACGTACACTGATGCCCAGTAACACAGACACACACTGACACCAAGTAACAAAGGCATACGCTTATACCAAGTAACAAAGACTTACACTTACACCAAGTAACAAAGACACACACTTACACCACGTAACACAGACATACACTGACACCAAGTAACAAAGACAGACAATTACACCAAGTAACAAAGACATACACTTACACCAAGTATTTTGACATACACTGACACCAAGTAACAAAGACATACACTGACACCAAGTCACAAAGACATACACTGATACCGAGTCACAAAGACATACACCGATGCCCAGTAACACAGACACACACTGACACCAAGTAACAAAGACATACCCTGACACCAAGTAACAAAGACATACACTTACACCAAGTATTTTGACATCCACTGACACCAAGTAACAAAGACATACACTTACACCAGGTAACAAAGACACACACTTACACCAAGTAACACAAACATACACTGACACCAAGTAACAAAGACAGACAATTACACCAAGTAACAAAGACATACACTTACACCAAGTATTTTGACATCCACTGACAACAAGTAACAAAGACATACACTGATACCCAGCAACGCAGACACACACGTCCACCCAGTAACACAGACACACACTGACACCAAGTAACAAAGACATACACTGACACCAAGTAACAAAGACATACACTTACACCAAGTAACAAAGACACACGCTGATACCCAGTAACGCAGACACACACTTGCACCCAGTAAAAAAGACATACACTGAAACCAAGTCACAAAGACATACACTGACACCAAGTAACAAAGACATGCACTGATACCCAGTAACACAGACACACACTTACACCAAGTAACACAGACATACACTGACACCCAGTAACAAAGACATGCACTGATACCCAGTAACACAGACACACACTTACATCAAGTAAAAAAGACAGACACTGATACCCAGTAACACAGACACACACTTGCACCAAGTAACAAAGACATGCACTGACACCCAGTAACAATGATATACATTGACACCCAGTAACACAGACACGCACGGACACCCGGTAAAAAATACATACACTGACACCAAGTCACAAAGACATACACTGATACCAATTCACAAAGACATACACTGATGCCCAGTAACACAGACACACACTGACACCAAGTAACAAAGACATACACTGACACAAAGTAACAAAGACATACACTTACACCAAGTAACAAAGACACGCAATTACACCAAGTAACACAGACATACACTGACACCAAGTAACAAAGACAGACACTGATACCCAGTAACACAGACACAAACTTACACAATGTAACAAAGACACACACTGACACCAAGTAACAAAGACATACACTGACACCAAGTAACAAAGACATACACTGACACCAAGTAACACAGACACACACTGACACCCAGTAAAAAAGACAGACACTGACACCAAGTCACAAAGACATCCACTAATACCAAGTCACAAAGACAGACACAGATGCCCAGTAACAAAGACACACACTTACACCAAGTAACACAAACATACACTGACAGCAAGTAACAAAGACAGACAATTACACCAAGTAACAAAGACATACACTTACACCAAGTATTTTGACATCCACTGACACCAAGTAAAAAAGACATACACTGACACCAAGTCACAAAGACATGCACTGATACCAAGTCACAAAGACATACACTGATGCCCAGTAACACAGACATACACTGACACCAAGTAACAAAGACATACACTGATACCAAGTAACAAAGACATGCACTTACACCAAGTAACAAAGACACACACTTACACCAAGTAACACAGACACACACTTACACCAAGTAAAAAAGACGGACACTGATACCCAGTAACACAGACACACACTGACACCAGGTAACACAGACATACACTGACACCAAGTAACAAAGACACACACTTACACCAAGTAACACAGACATACACTGACACCAAGTAACAAAGAGTGACAATTACAACAAGTAACAAAGACATACGCTTACACCAAGTATTTTGACATACACTGACACCAAGTAAAAAATACATACACTGACACCAAGTCACAAAGACATGCACTGATACCAAGTCACAAAGACATACACTGATGCCCAGTAACACAGACACACACTGACACCAAGTAACAAAGACATACACTGACACCAAGTAACAAAGACATACACTTATACCAGGTAACAAAGACACACACTTACACCAAGTAACGCAGACATACACTGACACCAAGTAACAAAGACAGACAATTACACCAAGTAACAAAGACATACACTTACACCAAGTAACAAAGACACACACTTTCACCAGGTAACACAGACACACACGGACACCAAGTAACAAAGACAGACAATTACACCAATTAACAAAGACATACACTTACACCAAGTATTTTGACATACACTGACACCAAGTAACACAGACACACACTGACACCCAGTAACACAAACAAACACACTGACACCAAGTAACACAGACATGCACTGACACCAAGTAACACAGACACACACTTATACCAAGTAACACAGACATACGCTGACACCCAGTAACAAAGACATGCACTGATACCCAGTAACACAGACACACACTTACATCAAGTAAAAAAGACAGACACTGACACCCAGTAACACAAACAAACACACTGACACCAAGTAACAAAGACATGCACTGATACCCAGTAACACAGACACACACTTACACCAAGTAACACAGACATACACTGACACCCAGTAACAAAGACATGCACTGATACCCAGTAACACAGACACACACTTACATCAAGTAAAAAAGACAGACACTGATACCCAGTAACAACTACACACACTTGCACCAAGTAACAAAGACATGCACTGACACCCAGTAACAATGATATACATTGACACCCAGTAACACAGACACGCACGGACACCCGGTAAAAAATACATACACTGACACCAAGTCACAAAGATATACACTGATACCAATTCACAAAGACATACACTGATGCCCAGTAACACAGACACACACTGACACCAAGTAACAAAGACATACACTGACACAAAGTAACAAAGACAGACACTGATACCCAGTAACACAGACACAAACTTACACCATGTAACAAAGACACACACTGACACCAAGTAACAAAGACATACACTGACACCAAGTAACAAAGACATACACTGACACCAAGTAACACAGACACACACTGACACCCAGTAAAAAAGACAGACACTGACACCAAGTCACAAAGACATCCACTAATACCAAGTCACAAAGACAGACACAGATGCCCAGTAACAAAGACACACACTTACACCAAGTAACACAAACATACACTGACAGCAAGTAACAAAGACAGACAATTACACCAAGTAACAAAGACATACACTTACACCAAGTATTTTGACATCCACTGACACCAAGTAAAAAAGACATACACTGACACCAAGTCACAAAGACATGCACTGATACCAAGTCACAAAGACATACACTGATGCCCAGTAACACAGACACACACTGACACCAAGTAACAAAGACATACACTGACACCAAGTAACAAAGACATACACTTATACCAGGTAACAAAGACACACACTTACACCAAGTAACACAGACATACACTGACACCAAGTAACAAAGACAGACAATTACACCAAGTAACAAAGACATACACTTACACCAAGTAACAAAGACACACACTTTCACCAGGTAACACAGACACACACGGACACCAAGTAACAAAGACAGACAATTACACCAATTAACAAAGACATACACTTACACCAAGTATTTTGACATACACTGACACCAACTAACACAGACACACACTGAGACCCAGTAACACAAACAAACACACTGACACCAAGTAACACAGACATGCACTGACACCAAGTAACAAAGACATACACTGATCCCAAGTAACAAGGACATACACTTACACCAAGTAACAAAGACACACACTTACACCAAGTAACACAGACACACACTTACACCAAGTAAAAAAGACGGACACTGATACCCAGTAACACAGACACACACTGACACCAGGTAACACAGACATACACAGACACCAAGTAACAAAGACACACACTTACACGAAGTAACACAGACATACACTGACACCAAGTAACAAAGAGTGACAATTACAACAAGTAACAAAGACATACGCTTACACCAAGTATTTTGACATACACTGACACCAAGTAACAAAAACATACACTGACACCCAGTAACACAGACACACACGGACACCAAGTAACAAAGACACACACTTACATCAAGTAACGCAGACACACACTGACACCCAGTAACAGAAACAAACACACTGACACCAAGTAACACAGACATACACTGACACCAAGTCACAAAGACATACACTGACACCAAGTCACAAAGACATACACTGATGCCCAGTAACACAGGCACACCCTGACGCCAAGTAACAAAGACATACACTGACGCCAAGTAACAAAGACATACACTTACACCAAGTAACAAAGACACACATTTACACCAAGTAACACAGACATACACTGACACCAAGTAACAAAGACAGACAATTACACCAAGTAACAAAGACATACACTTACACCAAGTATTTTGACATACACTGACACCAAGTAACAAAGACATACACTGATACCCAGTAGCGCAGACACACACTTGCACCCAGTAAAAAAGACATACACTGACACCAAGTCACAAAGACATACACTGATACCAAGTAACAAAGACATACACTGACACCCAGTAACACAGACACACACGGACACCAAGTAACAAAGACACACACTTACATCAAATAACACAGAAACACACTGACACCCAGTAACACAAACAAACACACTGACACCAAGTAACACAGACATACACTGACACCAAGTAACAAAGACACACACTTTCACCAAGTAACACAGACAGACACTGACACCAAGTAACAAAGACAGACAATTACACCAATTAACAAAGACATACACTTACACCAAGTATTTTGACATACACTGACACCTAGTAACACAGACACACACTGACACCCAGTAACACAAACAAACACACTGACACCAAGTAACACAGACATGCACTGACACCAAGTAACAAAGACATACACTGATACCAAGTAACAAAGACATACACTTACACCAAGTAACAAAGACACATACTTACACCAAGTAACACAGACACACACTTACACCAAGTAAAAAAGACAGACACTGATACCCAGTAACACAGACACACACTGACACCAGGTAACACAGACACACACTTACACCAAGGAATACAGACATACACTGACACCAAGTAACAAAGACAGGCAATTACACCAAGTAACAAAGACATACGCTTACACCAAGTATTTTGACATACACTGACACACAAGTAACACAGACATACACTGACACCAAGTAACAAAGACACACACTTTCACCAAGTAACACAGACAGACACTGACACCAAGTAACAAAGACAGACAATTACACCAAGTAACAAAGACATACGCTTACACCAAGTATTTTGACATACACTGACACCAAGTAACAAAGACATACACTGACACCCAGTAACACAGACACACACGGACACCAAGTAACAAAGACACACACTTACATCAAGTAACGCAGTCACACGCTGACACCCAGTAACACAAACAAACACACTGACACCAAGTAACACAGACGTACACTGACACCAAGTAACAAAGACATACACTGATACCAAGTAACACAGACATACACTGACACCAAGTAACAAAGACAGACAATTACACCAAGTAACAAAGACATACACTTACACCAAGTATTTTGACAGACACTGACACCAAGTAACAAAGACATACACTGATACCCAGTATCGCAGACACACACTTACACCCAGTAAAAAAGACATACACTAACACCAAGTCACAAAGACATACACTGATACCAAGTAACAAAGACATACACTGACACCCAGTAACACAGACACACACGGACACCAAGTCCCAAAGACACACACTTACATCAAGTAACACAGAAACACACTGACACCCAGTAACACAAACAAACACACTGGCACCAAGTAACGCAGACATACACTGACACCAAGTAACAAAGACACACACTTTCACCAAGTAACACAGACAGACACTGACACCAAGTAACAAAGACAGACAATTACACCAATTAACAAAGACATACACTTACACCAAGTATTTTGACATACACTGACACCAAGTAACAAAGACATACACTGACACCCAGTAACACAGACACACACAGACACCAAGTAACAAAGACACACACTTACATCAAGTAACACAGACACACACTGACACCCAGTACCACAAACAAACACACTGACACCAAGTAACACAGACATACACTGACACCAAGTAACAAAGACATACACTGATACCAAGTAACAAAGACATAGACTTACACCAAGTAACAAAGACACACATTTACACAAAGTAACACAGACATACACTGACACCAAGTAACAATGACAGACAATTACACCAAGTAACAAAGACACACATTTACACCAAGTAACACAGACACACACGGACACCAAGTAACAAAGACACACACTTAGATCAAGTAACACAGACACACACTGACACCCAGTAACACAAACAAACACACTGACACCAAGTAACACAGACATACACTGACATCAAGTCACAAAGACAGACACTGATGCCCAGTAACACAGACACACACTGACACCAAGTAACAAAGACATACACTGACACCAAGTTACAAAGACTTACACTTAAATCAACTAACAAAGACAAACACTTGTACCAAGTAACGCAGACATGCACTGACACCAAGTAACAAAGACAGACAATTACACCAAGTAACAAAGACAGACAATTACACCATGTAACAAAGACACACATTTACACCAAGTAACACAGACACACACGGACACCAAGTAACAAAGACACACACTTACATCAAGTAACACAGACACACACTGACACCCAGTAACACAAACAAACACACTGACACCAAGTAACACAGACATACACTGACACCAAGTCACAAAGACAGACACTGATGCCCAGTAACACAGACACACACTGACACCAAGTAACAAAGACATACACTGACACCAAGTTACAAAGACTTACACTTAAATCAACTAACAAAGACAAACACTTGTACCAAGTAACGCAGACATGCACTGACACCAAGTAACAAAGACAGACAATTACACCAAGTAACAAAGACAGACAATTACACCATGTAACAAAGACACACATTTACACCAAGTAACACAGACACACACGGACACCAAGTAACAAAGACACACACTTACATCAAGTAACACAGACACACACTGACACCCAGTAACACAAACAAACACACTGACACCAAGTAACACAGACATACACTGACACCAAGTAACAAAGACATACACTGATGCCCAGTAACACAGACACACACTGACACCAAGTAACAAAGACATACACTGACACCAAGTTACAAAGACTTACACTTAAACCAACGAACAAAGACAAACACTTATACCAAGTAACGCAGACATGCAGTGACACCAAGTAACAAAGACAGACAATTACACCAAGTAACAAAGACATACACTTACACCAAGTATTTTGACATACACTGACACCAAGTCACAAAGACATACACTGATACCAAGTCACAAAGACATGCACTGATTCCCAGTAACACAGACACACACTGACACCAAGTAACAAAGACATACACTGATACCAAGTAACAAAGACATACACTTACACCAAGTAACAAAGACACACATTTACACAAAGTAACACAGACATACACTGACACCAAGTAACAAAGACAGACAATTACACCAAGTAACAAAGACACACATTTACACCAAGTAACACAGACACACACGGACACCAAGTAACAAAGACACACACTTACATCAAGTAACACAGACACACACTGACACCCAGTAACACAAACAAACACACTGACACCAAGTAACACAGACATACATTGACACCAAGTCACAAAGACATACACTGATGCCCAGTAACACAGACACACACTGACACCAAGTAACAAAGACATACACTGACACCAAGTTACAAAGACTTACACTTAAACCAACTAACAAAGACAAACACTTATACCAAGTAACGCAGACATGCACTGACACCAAGTAACAAAGACAGACAATTACACCAAGTAACAAAGACAGACAATTACACCAAGTAACAAAGACACACATTCACACCAAGTAACACAGACACACACGGACACCAAGTAACAAAGACACACACTTACATCAATTAACACAGACACACACTGACACCCAGTAACACAAACAAACACACTGACACCAAGTAACACAGACATACACTGACACCAAGTCACAAAGACATACACTGATGCCCAGTAACACAGACACACACTGACACCAAGTAACAAAGACATACACTGACACCAAGTTACAAAGACTTACACTTAAACCAACTAACAAAGACAAACACTTATACCAAGTAACGCAGACATGCACTGACACCAAGTAACAAAGACAGACAATTACACCAAGTAACAAAGACATACACTGACACCAAGTATTTTGACATACACTGACAACAAGTCACAAAGACATACACTGATACCAAGTCACAAAGACATGCACTGATTCCCAGTAACGCAGACACACACTGACACCAAGTAACAAAGACATACACTGACACCAAGTTACAAAGACTTACACTTAAACCAACTAACAAAGACAAACACTTATACCAAGTAACACAGACATACACTGACACCAAGTAACAAAGACAGACAATTTCACCAAGTAACAAAGACATACACTTACACCAAGTATTTTGACAAACACTGACACCCAGTAACACAAACAAACACACTGACACCAAGTAACACAGACATACACTGACACCAAGTCACAAAGACATACACTGATGCCCAGTAACACAGACACACACTGACACCAAGTAACAAAGACATACACTGACACCAAGTTACAAAGACTTACACTTAAACCAACTAACAAAGACAAACACTTATACCAAGTAACGCAGACATGCACTGACACCAAGTAACAAAGACAGACAATTACACCAAGTAACAAAGACACACATTTACACCAAGTAACACAGACACACACGGACACCAAGTAACAAAGACACACACTTACATCAAGTAACACAGACACACACTGACACCCAGTAACACAAACAAACACACTGACAACAAGTAACACAGACATACACTGACACCAAGTCACAAAGACATACACTGATGCCCAGTAACACAGACACACACTGACACCAAGTAACAAAGACATACACTGACACCAAGTTACAAAGACTTACACTTAAACCAACTAACAAAGACAAACACTTATACCAAGTAACGCAGACATGCACTGACTCCAAGTAACAAAGACAGACAATTACACCAAGTAACAAAGACATACACTGACACCAAGTATTTTGACATACACTGACAACAAGTCACAAAGACATACACTGATACCAAGTCACAAAGACATGCACTGATTCCCAGTAACGCAGACACACACTGACACCAAGTAACAAAGTCATACACTGACACCAAGTTACAAAGACTTACACTTAAACCAACTAACAAAGACAAACACTTATACCAAGTAACACAGACATACACTGACACCAAGTAACAAAGACAGACAATTACACCAAGTAACAAAGACATACAATTACACCAAGTATTTTGACATACACTGACACCAAGTAACAAAGACATACACTGATACCAAGTCACAAAGGCATACACTGATGCCCAGTAACAAAGACACACACTTACACCAAGTAACACAGACATACACTGACACCAAGTAACAAAGACAGACAATTACACCAAGTAACAAAGACATGCACTTACACCAAGTCTTTTGACATACACTGACAGCAAGTAGCAAAGACATACACTGATACCCAGTAACGCAGACACACAGTTACACCCAGTAAAAAAGATATACACTGACACCAAGTCATAGACATACACTGATACCAAGTCACAAAGACATACACTGATGCCCAGTAAAACAGACACACACTGACACCAAGTAACAAAGACATACACTGACACCATGTAACAAAGACACACACTTACACCAAGTAACACAGACATACACTGACACCAAGTAACAAAGACAGACAATTACACCAAGTAACAAAGACATACACTTACAGCAAGTAAAAAAGACAGACACTGATACCCAGTAACACAGACACACACTTGCACCAAGTAACAAAGACATACACTGACACCCAGTAACAAAGACATACACTGACACCCAGTAACACAGACACACACGGATACCAAGTAACAAAGACACACACTTACATCAAGTAACGCAGACACACACTGACACCCAGTAACACAAACAAACACACTGACACCAAGTAACACAGACATACACTGACACCAAGTCACAAAGACATACACTGACACCAAGTCACAAAGACATACACTGATGCCCAGTAACACAGGCACACCCTGACGCCAAGTAACAAAGACATACACTGACACCAAGTAACAAAGACATACACTTACACCAAGTAACAAAGACACGCACTTACACCAAGTAACACAGACATACACTGACACCAAGTAACAAAGACAGACAATTACACCAAGTAACAAAGACATACATTTAAACCAAATATTTTGACATACACTGACTCCAGGTAACAAAGACATACACTGATACCCAGTAACACAGACACACACTTACACCAACTAACACAGACATACACTGACACCAAGTAACAAAGTGATGCACTGATACCCAGTAACACAGACACACACTTACACCAAGTAAAAAAGACAGACACTGATACCCAGTACCACAGACACACACTTACAGCAAGTAACAAAGACATACACTGACACCCAGTAACAAAGACATACAATGACACCCAGTAACACAGACACACACGGACACCAATTAACAAAGACACACACTTACACCAAGTAACACAGACACACACTGACACCCAGTCACACAAACAAACACACTGACACCAAGTAACACAGACATACACTGACACCAAGTAACAAAGACATACACTGATACCAAGTAAAAAAGACATACACTTACACCAAGTAACAAAGACACACACTTACACCAAGTAACACAGACACAAACTTACAGCAAGTAAAAAAGACAGACACTGATACCCAGTAACACAGACACACACTGACACCAAGTAACACAGACATACACTGACACCAAGTAACAAAGACACACACTTACACCAAGTAACACAGACATACACTGACACCAAGTAACAAAGACAGACAATTACACCAAGTAACAAAGACATACGCTTACAACAAGTATTTTGACATACACTGACACCAAGCAACAAAGACATACACTGACACACAGTAACACAGACACACACGGACACCTAGTAACAAAGACACACACTTACATCAAGTAACGCAGACACACACTGACACCCATTAACACAAACAAACACACTGACACCAAGTAACACAGACATACACTGACACCAAGTAACAAAGACATACACTGATACCAAGTAACAAAGACATACACTTACACCAAGTAACAAAGACACACATTTACACCAAGTAACACAGACATACACTGACACCAAGTAACAAAGACAGACAATTACACCAAGTAACAAAGACATACACTTACACCAAGTATTTTGACAGACACTGACACCAAGTAACAAAGACATACACTGATACCCAGTAGCGCAGACACACACTTACACCCAGTAAAAAAGACATACACTGACACCAAGTCACAAAGACATACACTGATACCAAGTAACAAAGACATACACTGACACCCAGTAACACAGACACACACGGACACCAAGTAACAAAGACACACACTTACATCAAGTAACACAGAAACACACTGACACCCAGTAACACAAACAAACACACTGACACCAAGTAACACAGACATACACTGACACCAAGTAACAAAGACCCACACTTTCACCAAGTAACACAGACAGACACTGACACCAATTATCAAAGACAGACAATTACACCAATTAACAAAGACATACACTTACACCAAGTATTTTGACATACACTGACACCAAGTAACACAGACACACACTGACACCAAGTAACACAAACAAACACACTGACACCAAGTAACACAGACATGCACTGACACCAAGTAACAAAGACATACACTGATACCAAGTAACAAAGACATACACTTACACCAAGTAACAAAGACACACACTTACACCAAGTAACACAGACACACACTTACACCAAGTAAAAAAGACAAACACTGATACCCAGTAACACAGACACTCACTGACACCAGGTAACACAGACATACACTGACACCAAGTAACAAAGACACACACTTACACCAAGGAATACAGGCATACACTGACACCAAGTAACAAAGACAGACAATTACACCAAGTAACAAAGACATACGCTTACACCAAGTATTTTGACATACACTGACACCAAGTAATACAGACATACACTGACACCAAGTAACAAAGACACACACTTTCACCAAGTAACACAGACAGACACTGACACCAAGTAACAAAGACAGACAATTACACCAATTAACAAAGACATACACTTACACCAAGTATTTTGACATACACTGACACCAAGTAACAAAGACATACACTGACACCCAGTAACACAGACACACACGGACACCAAGTAACAAAGACACACACTTACATCAAGTAACACAGACACACACTGACACCCAGTACCACAAACAAACACACTGACACCAAGTAACACAGACATACACTGACACCAAGTAACAAAGACATACACTGATACCAAGTAACAAAGACATACAATTACACCAAGTCACAAAGACACACATTTACACAAAGTAACACAGACATACACTGACACCAAGTAAGAAAGACAGACAATTACACCAAGTAACAAAGACACACATTTACACCAAGTAACACAGACACACACGGACACCAAGTAACAAAGACACACACTTACATCAAGTAACACAGACACACACTGACACCCAGTAACACAAACAAACACACTGACACCAAGTAACACAGACATACACTGACACCAAGTCACAAAGACATACACTGATGCCCAGTAACACAGACACACACTGACACCAAGTAACAAAGACATACACTGACACCAAGTTACAAAGACTGACACTTAAACCAACTAACAAAGACAAACACTTATACCAAGTAACGCAGACATGCACTGACACCAAGTAACAAAGACAGACAATTACACCAAGTAACAAAGACAGACAATTACACCATGTAACAAAGACACACATTTACACCAAGTAACACAGACACACACGGACACCAAGTAACAAAGACACACACTTACATCAAGTAACACAGACACACACTGACACCCAGTAACACAAACAATCACACTGACACCAAGTAACACAGACATACACTGACACAAAGTCACAAAGACATACACTGATGCCCAGTAACACAGACACACACTGAGACCAAGTAACAAAGACATACACTGACACCAAGTTACAAAGACTTACACTTAAACCAACTAACAAAGTCAAACACTTATACCAGGTAACGCAGACATGCACTGACACCAAGTAACAAAGACAGACAATTACACCAAGTAACAAAGACATACACTTACACCAAGTATTTTGACATACACTGACACCAAGTCACAAAGACATACACTGATACCAAGTCACAAAGACATGCACTGATTCCCAGTAACACAGACACACACTGACACCAAGTAACAAAGACATACACTGATACCAAGTAACAAAGACATACACTTACACCAAGTAACAAAGACACACTTTTACACAAAGTAACACAGACATACACTGACACCAAGTAACAAAGACAGACAATTACACCAAGTAACAAAGACACACATTTACACCAAGTAACACAGACACACACGGACACCAAGTAACAAAGACACACACTTACATCAAGTAACACAGACACACACTGACACCCAGTAACACAAACAAACACACTGACACCAAGTAACACAGACATACACTGACACCAAGTCACAAAGACATACACTGATGCCCAGTAACACAGACACACACTGACACCAAGTAACAAAGACATACACTGACACCAAGTTACAAAGACATACACCCAAACCAACTAACAAAGACAAACACTTATACCAAGTAACGCAGACATGCACTGACACCAAGTAACAAAGACAGACAATTACACCAAGTAACAAAGACAGACAATTACACCAAGTAACAAAGACACACATTTACACCAAGTAACACAGACACACACGGACACCAAGTAACAAAGACACACACTTACATCAAGTAACACAGACACACACTGACACCCAGTAACACAAACAAACACACTGACACCAAGTAACACAGACATACACTGACACCAAGTCACAAAGACATACACTGATGCCCAGTAACACAGACACACACTGACACCAAGTAACAAAGACATACACTGACACCAAGTTACAAAGACTTACACTTAAACCAACTAACAAAGACAAACACTTATACCAAGTAACGCAGACATGCACTGACACCAAGTAACAAAGACAGACAATTACACCAAGTAACAAAGACATACACTAACACCAAGTATTTTGTCATACACTGACACCAAGTCACAAAGACATACACTGATACCAAGTCACAAAGACATGCACTGATTCCCAGTAACGCAGACACACACTGACACCAAGTAACAAAAACATACACTGACACCAAGTAACAAAGACACACACTTACACCAAGTAATACAGACATACACTGACACCAAGTAACAAAGATAGACAATTACACCAAGTAACAAAGACATACGCTTACACCAAGTATTTTGACATACACTGACACCAAGTAACAAAGACATACACTGACACCCAGTAACACAGACACACACGGACACCAAGTAACAAAGACACACACTTACATCAAGTAACGCAGACACACGCTGACACCCAGTAACACAAACAAACACACTGACACCAAGTAACACAGACGTACACTGACACCAAGTAACAAAGACATACACTGATACCAAGTAACACAGACATACACTGCCACCAAGTAACAAAGACAGACAATTACACCAAGTAACAAAGACATACACTTACACCAAGTATTTTGACAGACACTGACACCAAGTAACAAAGACATACACTGATACCCAGTAGCGCAGACACACACTTACACCCAGTAAAAAAGACATACACTAACACCAAGTCACAAAGACATACACTGATACCAAGTAACAAAGACATACACTGACACCCAGTAACACAGACACACACGGACACCAAGTCACAAAGACACACACTTACATCAAGTAACACAGAAACACACTGACACCCAGTAACACAAACAAACACACTGACACCAAGTAACAAAGACATACACTGACACCAAGTAACAAAGACACACACTTTCACCAAGTAACACAGACAGACACTGACACCAAGTAACAAAGACAGACAATTACACCAATTAACAAAGACATACACTTACACCAAGTATTTTGACATACGCTGACACCAAGTAACAAAGACATACACTGACACCCAGTAACACAGACACACACGGACACCAAGTAACAAAGACATACACTGATGCCCAGTAACACAGACACACACTGACACCAAGTAACAAAGACATACACTGACACCAAGTTACAAAGACTTACACTTAAACCAACGAACAAAGACACACACTTACACCAAGTAACAAAGACACACATTTACACAAAGTAACACAGACATACACTGACACCAAGTAACAATGACAGACAATTACACCAAGTAACAAAGACACACATTTACACCAAGTAACACAGACACACACGGACACCAAGTAACAAAGACACACACTTACATCAAGTAACACAGACACACACTGACACCCAGTAACACAAACAAACACACTGACACCAAGTAACACAGACATACACTGACAGCAAGTCACAAAGACATACACTGATACCCAGTAACACAGACACACACTGACACCAAGTAACAAAGACATACACTGACACCAAGTTACAAAGACTTACACTTAAACCAACTAACAAAGACAAACACTTATACCAAGTAACGCAGACATGCACTGACACCAAGTAACAAAGACTGACAATTACACCAAGTAACAAAGACACACATTTACACCAAGTAACACAGACACACACGGACACCAAGTAACAAAGACACACACTTACATCAAGTAACACAGACACACACTGACACCCAGTAACACAAACAAACACACTGACACCAAGTAACACAGACATACACTGACACCAAGTCACAAAGACATACACTGATGCCCAGTAACACAGACACACACTGACACCAAGTAACAAAGACATACACTGACACCAAGTTACAAAGACTTACACTTAAACCAACGAACAAAGACAAACACTTATACCAAGTAACGGAGACATGCACTGACACCAAGTAACAAAGACAGACAATTACACCAAGTAACAAAGACATACACTTACACCAAGTATTTTGACATACACTGACACCAAGTCACAAAGACATACACTGATACCAAGTCACAAAGACATGCACTGATTCCCAGTAACACAGACACACACTGACACCAAGTAACAAAGACATACACTGATACCAAGTAACAAAGACATACACTTACACCAAGTAACAAAGACACACATTTACACAAAGTAACACAGACATACACTGACACCAAGTAACAAATACAGACAGTTACACCAAGTAACAAAGACACACATTTACACCAAGTAACACAGACACACACGGACACCAAGTAACAAAGACACACACTTACATCAAGTAACACAGACACACACTGACACCCAGTAACACAAACAAACACACTGTCACCAAGTAACACAGACATACACAGACACCAAGTCACAAAGACATACACTGATGCCCAATAACACAGACACACACTGACACCAAGTAACAAAGACATACACTGACACCAAGTTACAAAGACTTACACTTAAACCAACTAACAAAGACAAACACTTATACCAAGTAACGCAGACATGCACTGACACCAAGTAACAAAGACAGACAATTACACCAAGTAACAAATACAGACAATTACACCAAGTAACAAAGACACACATTTACACCAAGTAACACAGACACACACGGACACCAAGTAACAAAGACACACACTTACATCAAGTAACACAGACACACACTGACACCCAGTAACACAAACAAACACACTGACACCAAGTAACACAGACACACACTGACACCAAGTAACAAAGACATACACTGACACCAAGTTACAAAGACTTACACTTAAACCAACGAACAAAGACACACACTTACACCAAGTAACAAAGACACACATTTACACAAAGTAACACAGACATACACTGACACCAAGTAACAATGACAGACAATTACACCAAGTAACAAAGACACACATTTACACCAAGTAACACAGACACACACGGACACCAAGTAACAAAGACACACACTTACATCAAGTAACACAGACACACACTGACACCCAGTAACACAAACAAACACACTGACACCAAGTAACACAGACATACACTGACAGCAAGTCACAAAGACATACACTGATACCCAGTAACACAGACACACACTGACACCAAGTAACAAAGACATACACTGACACCAAGTTACAAAGACTTACACTTAAACCAACTAACAAAGACAAACACTTATACCAAGTAACGCAGACATGCACTGACACCAAGTAACAAAGACTGACAATTACACCAAGTAACAAAGACACACATTTACACCAAGTAACACAGACACACACGGACACCAAGTAACAAAGACACACACTTACATCAAGTAACACAGACACACACTGACACCCAGTAACACAAACAAACACACTGACACCAAGTAACACAGACATACACTGACACCAAGTCACAAAGACATACACTGATGCCCAGTAACACAGACACACACTGACACCAAGTAACAAAGACATACACTGACACCAAGTTACAAAGACTTACACTTAAACCAACGAACAAAGACAAACACTTATACCAAGTAACGGAGACATGCACTGACACCAAGTAACAAAGACAGACAATTACACCAAGTAACAAAGACATACACTTACACCAAGTATTTTGACATACACTGACACCAAGTCACAAAGACATACACTGATACCAAGTCACAAAGACATGCACTGATTCCCAGTAACACAGACACACACTGACACCAAGTAACACAGACATACACTGACACCAAGTAACAAATACAGACAATTACACCAAGTAACAAAGACACACATTTACACCAAGTAACACAGACACACACGGACACCAAGTAACAAAGACACACACTTACATCAAGTAACACAGACACACACTGACACCCAGTAACACAAACAAACACACTGTCACCAAGTAACACAGACATACACAGACACCAAGTCACAAAGACATACACTGATGCCCAGTAACACAGACACACACTGACACCAAGTAACAAAGACATACACTGACACCAAGTTACAAAGACTTACACTTAAACCAACTAACAAAGACAAACACTTATACCAAGTAACGCAGACATGCACTGACACCAAGTAACAAAGACAGACAATTACACCAAGTAACAAATACAGACAATTACACCAAGTAACAAAGACACACATTTACACCAAGTAACACAGACACACACGGACACCAAGTAACAAAGACACACACTTATATCAAGTAACACAGACACACACTGACACCCAGTAACACAAACAAACACACTGACACCAAGTAACACAGACATACACTGACACCAAGTCACAAAGACATACACTGATGCCCAGTAACACAGACACACACTGACACCAAGTAACAAAGACATACACTGACACCAAGTTACAAAGACTTACACTTAAACCAACTAACAAAGACAAACACTTATACCAAGTAACGCAGACATGCACTGACACCAAGTAACAAAGACAGACAATTACACCAAGTAACAAAGACATACACTTACACCAAGTATTTTGACATACACTGACACCAAGTCACAAAGACATACACTGATACCAATTCACAATGACATGCACTGATTCCCAGTAACGCAGACACACACTGACACCAAGTAACAAAGAAATACACTGAAACCAAGTTACAAAGACTTATACTTAAACCAACTAACAAAGACAAACACTTATACCAAGTAACACAAACATACACTGACACCAAGTAACAAAGACAGACAATTACACCAAGTAACAAAGAGATACACTTACACCAAGTATTTTGACATGCACTGACACCAAGTAACAAAGACATACACTGACACCCAGTAACAAAGACAGACACTGATACCCAGTAACACAGACACACACTTACACCAAGTAACAAAGACATACACTGACACCCAGTAACAAAGACATACACTGACACCCAGTCACACAGACACCCACGGACACCAAGTAACAAAGACATACACTGATACCCAGTATCACAGGCACACACTGGGCGGTGGGGTGGGGGGGTGGCACATTGTCGCAGTGGTTAGCACCGCAGCCTCACAGCTCCAGGGACCCGGGTTAGATTCTGGGTACTGCCTGTGCGGAGTTTGCAAGTTCTCCCTGTGTCTGCGTAGGTTTCCTCCGGGTGCTCCGGTTTCCTCCCACATGCCAAAGACTTGCAGGTTGATAGGTTAATTGGCCATCATAAATTGCACCTAGTATAGGTAGGTGGTAGGGAAATATATAGGGATATGTGGGGATGTGATAGGAATACCGGATTAGTGTAGGATTAGTATAAATGGGTGGTTGATGGTCGGCACAGACTCTCTGGGCCGAAGGGCCTGTTTAAGTGCTGCATCTCTGAACTAAACTAAATACTGACACCAAGTGTCACAGACACACACTGACACCCAGTACCACAAACAAACACACACTGACACCCAGTAACACAGAGAAGCACTGATAGACAGTCACAAAGACAAACACTGACACCAAGTAACACAGACACACACTGACACCCAGTAAAAAAGACATACAGTGACATCAAGTCACAAAGAAATACACTGACACCAAGTAACAAAGACAGACACTGACACCAAGTAACAAAGACAGACACTGACACCATGTAACAAACACAGACAATTACACCAAGTAACAAAGACATACACTTACACCAAGTAATTTGACATACACTGACACCAAGTAACAAAGACATTCACTGATACCCAGGAACAGAGACACACACTTACACCAAGTAACACCGACACACACTTACACCAAGTAACACAGCCATACACTGACACCAAGTAACAAAGACAGACAATTACACCAAGTAACAAAGACATACACTTACACCAAGTATTTTGACATACACTGACACCAAGTCACAAAGACATACACTGATACCAAGTCACAAAGACATACACTGATTCCCAGTAACACAGACATACACTGACACCAAGAAACAAAGACATACACTGATACCAAGTCACAAAGGCATACACTGATGCCCAGTAACAAAGACACACACTTACACCAAGTAACACAGACATACACTGACACCAAGTAACAAAGACAGACAATTACACCAAGTAACAAAGACATACACTTACACCAAGTTTTTTGACATACACTGACACCAAGTAGCAAAGACATACACTGATACCCAGTAACGCAGACACACAGTTACACCCAGTAAAAAAGATATACACTGACACCAAGTCACAAAGACATACACTGATACCAAGTCACAAAGACATACACTGATGCCCAGTAAAACAGACACACACTGACACCAAGTAACAAAGACATACACTGACACCATGTAACAAAGACACACACTTACACCAAGTAACACAGACATACACTGACACCAAGTAACAAAGACAGACAATTACACCAAGTAACAAAGACATACACTTACACCAAGTAAAAAAGAAAGACACTGATACCCAGTAACACAGACACACACTTACACCAAGTAACAAAGACATACACTGACACCCAGTAACAAAGACATACACTGACACCCAGTAACACAGACACACACGGACACCAAGTAACAAAGACACACACTTACATCAAGTAACACAGAAACACACTGACACCCAGTAACACAAACAAACACACTGACACCAAGTAACACAGACATACACTGACACCAAGTAACAAAGACACACACTTACACCAAGTAACACAGACATACACTGACACCAAGTAACAAAGACAGACAAGTACACAAGTAACAAAGACATACACTTACACCAAGTATTTTGACATATACTGACACCAAGTAACAAAGACATGCACTGATACCCAGTAACGCAGACACACACTTACACCCAGTAAAAAAAGACATACACTGACACCAAGTCACAAAGACATACACTGATACCAAGTCACAAAGTCATGCACTGATGCCCAGTAACACAGACACACACTGACACCAATTAACAAAGACAGACAATTACACCAAGTAACAAAGACATACACTTACACCAAGTAACAAAGACACACACTTACACCAAGTAACACTGACATACACTGACACCAATTAACAAAGACAGACAATTACACCAAGTAACAAAGACATACACTTACACCAAGTATTTAGACAGACACTGACACCCAGTAACAAAGACATACACTGATACCCAGTAACACAGACACACACTTACACCAAGTAACAAAGACATACACTGACACCAAGTAACAAAGACATACACTGATACCCTTTAACACAGACACACACTTACACCAAGTAACACAGACACACACTTACACCAAGTAAAAAAGACAGACACTGATACCCAGTAACACAGACACACACTTACACCAAGTAACAAAGACATACACTGACACCCAGTAACAAAGACATGCACTGACACCCAGTAACACAGACACCCACGGACACCAAGTAACAAAGACATACACTGATACCCAGTAACACAGGCACACACTGGGCGGTGGGGTGGGGGAGGGGGCACATTGTCGCAGTGGTTAGCAACGCAGCCACACAGCTCCAGGGACCCGGGTTAGATTCTGGGTACTGCCTGTGCGGAGTTTGCAAGTTCTCCCTGTGACTGCGTAGGTTTCCTCCGGGTGCTCCGGTTTCCTCCCACATGCCAAAGACTTGCAGGTTGATAGGTTAATTGGCCATCATAAATTGCCCCCAGTATAGGTAGGTGGTAGGGAAATATATAGGGATAGGTGGGGATGTGATAGGAATACCGGATTAGTGTCGGATTAGTATAAATGGGTGGTTGATGGTCGGCACAGACTCGCTGGGCCGAAGGGCCTGTTTAAGTGCTGTATCTCTAAACTAAACTAAATACTGACACCAAGTGTCACAGACACACACTGACACCCAGTACCACAAACAAACACACACTGACACCCAGTAACACAGAGAAGCACTGATAGACAGTCACAAAGACATACACTGACACCAAGTAACACAGACACACACTGATACCCAGTAAAAAAGACATACACTGACATCAAGTCACAAAGAAATACACTGACACCAAGTAACAAAGACATACACTGACACCAAGTAACAAAGACAGACACTGACACCAAGTAACAAAGACAGACAATTACAACAAGTAACAAAGACATACACTTACACCAAGTATTTCGACATACACTGACACCAAGTAACAAAGACATACACTGATACCCAGTGACACAGACACACACTTACACCAAGTAACACAGACGTACAATGACACCAAGTAACAAAGACATGCACTGATACCAAGGAACACAGTCACACACTTACACCAAGTAACTCAGACATACACTGACACCAAGTTACAAAGACATACACTGATACCCAGTAACACAGACACACACTTACACCAAGTAACACAGACATACACTGACACCAAGTAACAAAGACATACACTGATACCCAGGAACAGAGAGACACACTTACACCAAGTAACACCGACACACACTTACACCAAGTAACACAGCCATACACTGACACCAAGTAACAAAGACAGACAATTACACCAAGTAACAAAGACACACACTTACACCAAGTAACTAAGACATACACTGATACCCAGTAACACAGACACACACTTACACCAAGTAACACAAACAAACACACACTGACACCCAGTAACACAGAGAAACACGAATAAGCAGTAACAAAGACATACACTGACACCAAGTAACAAAGATAAACACTTACACCAAGTAACACAGACAAACACTGACACCAAGTAACAAAGACACACACATGCACCAATTAACAAAGACAGACACTTACACCAAGTATTTTGACATACACTGACACCCAGTAACACAGACACACACGGTCACCAAGTAACAAAGACACACACTTACATCAAGTAACACAGACACACACTGACACCCAGTCACACAAACAAGCACACTGACACCAAGTAACACAGACATACACTGACACCAAGTAACAAAGACATACACTGATACCAAGTAACAAAGACATACACTTACACCAAGTAACAAAGACACACATTTACACCAAGTAACACAGACATACACTGACACCAAGTAACAAAGACAGACAATTACACCAAGTAACAAAGACATACACTTGCACCAAGTATTTTGACAGACACTGACACCAAGTAACAAAGACATACACTGATACCCAGTAGCGCAGACACACACTTACACCCAGTAAAAAAGACATACACTGACACCAAGTCACAAAGACCTACACTGATACCAAGTAACAAAGACATACACTGACACCCAGGAACACACACACACACGGACACCAAGTAACAAAGACACACACTTAAATCAAGTAACACAGAAGCACACTGACACCCAGTAACACAAACAAACACACTTACACCAAGTAACACAGACATACACTGACACCCAGGAACACACACACACACGGACACCAAGTAACAAAGACACACACTTACATCAAGTAACACAGAAGCACACTGACACCCAGTACCACAAACAAACACACACTGACACCCAGTAACACAGAGAAGCACTGATAGACAGTCACAAAGACATACACTGACACCAAGTAACACAGACACACACTGACACCCAGTAAAAAAGACATACAGTGACATCAAGTCACAAAGAAATACACTGACACCAAGTAACAAAGACAGACACTGACACCAAGTAACAAACACAGACAATTACACCAAGTAACAAAGACATATACTTACACCAAGTATTTTGACATACACTGACACCAAGTAACAAAGACATACACTGATACCCAGTGACACAGACACACACTTACACCAAGTAACACAGACATACACTGACACCAAGTAACAAAGACATTCACTGATACCCAGGAACAGAGACACACACTTACACCAAGTAACACCGACACACACTTACACCAAGTAACACAGCCATACACTGACACCAAGTAACAAAGACAGACAATTACACCAAGTAACAAAGACACACACTTACACCAAGTAACTAAGACAGACACTGATACCAAGTAACAAAGACAGAAAATTACACCAAGTAACAAAGACATACACTTACACCAAGTATTTTGACATACACTGACACCAAGTCACAAAGACATACACTGATACCAAGTCACAAAGACATACACTGATTCCCAGTAACACAGACACACACTGACACCAAGTAACAAAGACATACACCGATACCAAGTCGCAAAGGCATACACTGATGCCCAGTTACAAAGACACACACTTACACCAAGTAACACAGACATACACTGACAACAAGTAACAAAGACAGACAATTACACCAAGTAACAAAGACACACACTTACACCAAGTAACACAGACATACACTGACACCAAGTAACAAAGACAGACAATTACACCAAGTAACAAAGACATACATTTACACCAAGTAAAAAAGAAAGACACTGATACCCAGTAACACAGACACACACTAACACCAAGTAACAAAGACATACACTGACACCCAGTAACAAAGACATACACTGACACCCAGTAACACAGACACACACGGACACCAAGTAACAAAGACACACACTTACATCAAGTAACGCAGAAACACACAGACACCCAGTAACACAAACAAGCACACTGACACCAAGTAACACAGACATACACAGACACCAAGTAACAAAGACACACACTTACACCAAGTAACACAGACATACATTGACACCAAGTAACAAAGACAGACAATTACACAAGTAACAAAGACATACACTTACACCAAGTATTTTGACATACACTGACACCAAGTAACAAAGACATGCACTGATACCCAGTAACTCAGACACACACTTACACCCAGTAAAAAAGACATACACTGACACCAAGTCACAAAGACATACACTGATTCCAAGTCACAAAGACATACACTGATGCCCAGTAACAAAGACACACACTTACACCAAGTAACACAGACATACACTGACACCAAGTAACAAAGACAGACAATTACACCAAGTAACAAAGACATACAGTTACACCAAGTAAAAAAGAAAGACACTGATACCCAGTAACACAGACACACACTTACACCAAGTAACAAAGACATACACTGACACCCAGTAACAAAGACATACACTGACACCCAGTAACACAGACACACACGGACACCAAGTAACAAAGACACACACTTACATCAAGTAACACAGAAACACACAGACACCCAGTAACACAAACAAACACACTGACACCAAGTAACACAGACATACACTGACACCAAGTAACAAAGACACACACTTACACCAAGTAACACAGACATACACTGACACCAAGTAACAAAGACAGACAAATACACAAGTAACAAAGACATACACTTACACCAAGTATTTTGACATATACTGACACCAAGTAACAAAGACATGCACTGATACCCAGTAACGCAGACACACACTTACACCCAGTAAAAAAAGACATACACTGACACCAAGTCACAAAGACATACACTGATACCAAGTCACAAAGTCATGCACTGATGCCCAGTAACACAGACACACACTGACAACAATTAACAAAGACAGACAATTACACCAAGTAACAAAGACATACACTTACACCAAGTATTTAGACAGACACTGACACCCAGTAACAAAGACATACACAGATACCCAGTAACACAGACACACACTTACACCAAGTAACAAAGACATACACTGACACCAAGTAACAAAGACATACACTGATACCCATTAACACAGACACACACTTGCACCAAGTAACACAGACACACACTTACACCAAGTAAAAAAGACAGACACTGATACCCAGTAACACAGGCACACACTTACACCAAGTAACAAAGACATGCACTGACACCCAGTAACACAGACACCCACGGACACCAAGTAACAAAGACATACACTGATACCCAGTAACACAGGCACACACTGGGCGGTGGGGTGGGGGGAGGGGGCACATTGTCGCAGTGGTTAGCACCGCAGCCACACAGCTCCAGGGACCCGGGTTAGATTCTGGGTACTGCCTGTGCGGAGTTTGCAAGTTCTCCCTGTGACTGCGTAGGTTTCCTCCGGGTGCTCCGGTTTCCTCCCACATGCCAAAGACTTGCAGGTTGATAGGTTAATTGGCCATCATAAATTGCCCCCAGTATAGGTAGGTGGTAGGGAAATATATAGGGATAGGTGGGGATGTGATAGGAATACCGGATTAGTGTCGGATTAGTATAAATGGGTGGTTGATGGTCGGCACAGACTCGCTGGGCCGAAGGGCCTGTTTAAGTGCTGTATCTCTAAACTAAACTAAATACTGACACCAAGTGTCACAGACACACACTGACACCCAGTACCACAAACAAACACACACTGACACCCAGTAACACAGAGAAGCACTGATAGACAGTCACAAAGACATACACTGACACCAAGTAACACAGACACACACTGACACCCAGTAAAAAAGACATACACTGACATCAAGTCACAAAGAAATACACTGACACCAAGTAACAAAGACATACACTGACACCAAGTAACAAAGACAGACACTGACACCAAGTAACAAAGAAAGACAATTACAACAAGTAACAAAGACATACACTTACACCAAGTATTTCGACATACACTGACACCAAGTAACAAAGACATACACTGATACCCAGTGACACAGACACACACTTACACCAAGTAATACAGACGTACAATGACACCAAGTAACAAAGACATGCACTGATACCAAGGAACACAGGCACACACTTACACCAAGTAACTCAGACATACACTGACACCAAGTTACAAAGACATACACTGATACCCAGTAACACAGACACACACTTACACCAAGTAACACAGACATACACTGACACCAAGTAACAAAGACATTCACTGATACCCAGGAACAGAGAGACACACTTACACCAAGTAACACCGACAAACACTTACACCAAGTAACACAGCCATACACTGACACCAAGTAACAAAGACAGACAATTACACCAAGTAACAAAGACACACACTTACACCAAGTAACTAAGACAGACACTGATACCCAGTAACACAGACACACACTTACACCAAGTAACACAAACAAACACACACTGACACCCAGTAACACAGAGAAACACTAATAAACAGTAACAAAGACATACACTGACACCAAGTAACAAAGATAAACACTTACACCAAGTAACACAGACAAACACTGACACCAAGTAACAAAGACACACACATGCACCAATTAACAAAGACAGACACTTACACCAAGTATTTTGACATACACTGACACCCAGTAACACAGACACACACGGTCACCAAGTAACAAAGACACACACTTACATCAAGTAACACAGACACACACTGACACCCAGTCACACAAACAAGCACACTGACACCAAGTAACACAGACATACACTGACACCAAGTAAGAAAGACATACACTGATACCAAGTAACAAAGACATACACTTACACCAAGTAACAAATACACACATTTACACCAAGTAACACAGACATACACTGACACCAAGTAACAAAGACAGACAATTACACCAAGTAACAAAGACATACACTTGCACCAAGTATTTTGACAGACACTGACACCAAGTAACAAAGACATCCACTGATACCCAGTAGCGCAGACACACACTTACACCCAGTAAAAAAGACATACACTGACACCAAGTCACAAAGACCTACACTGATACCAAGTAACAAAGACATACACTGACACCCAGGAACACACACACACACGGACACCAAGTAACAAAGACACACACTTACATCAAGTAACACAGAAGCACACTGACACCCAGTACCACAAACAAACACACACTGACACCCAGTAACACAGAGAAGCACTGATAGACAGTCACAAAGACATACACTGACACCAAGTAACACAGACACACACTGACACCCAGTAAAAAAGACATACAGTGACATCAAGTCACAAAGAAATACACTGACACCAAGTAACAAAGACAGACACTGACACCAAGTAACAAAGACATATACTTACACCAAGTATTTTGACATACACTGACACCAAGTAACAAAGACATACACTGATACCCAGTGACACAGACACACACTTACACCAAGTAACACAGACATACACTGACACCAAGTAACAAAGACATTCACTGATACCCAGGAACAGAGACACACACTTACACCAAGTAACACCGACACACACTTACACCAAGTAACACAGCCATACACTGACACCAAGTAACAAAGACAGACAATTACACCAAGTAACAAAGACACACACTTACACCAAGTAACTAAGACAGACACTGATACCAAGTAACAAAGACAGAAAATTACACCAAGTAACAAAGACATACACTTACACCAAGTATTTTGACATACACTGACACCAAGTCACAAAGACATACACTGATACCAAGTCACAAAGACATACACTGATTCCCAGTAACACAGACACACACTGACACCAAGTAACAAAGACATACACCGATACCAAGTCACAAAGGCATACACTGATGCCCAGTTACAAAGACACACACTTACACCAAGTAACACAGACATACACTGACAACAAGTAACAAAGACAGACAATTACACCAAGTAACAAAGACATACACTTACACCAAGTTTTTTGACATACACTGACACCAAGTAACAAAGACATACACTGATACCCAGTAACGCAGACACACAGTTACACCCAGTAAAAAAGATATGCACTGACACCAAGTCACAAAGACATACACTGATACCAAGTCACAAAGACATACACTGATGGCCAGTAACACAGACACACACTGACACCAAGTAACAAAGACATACACTGACACCAAGTAACAAAGACACACACTTACACCAAGTAACACAGACATACACTGACACCAAGTAACAAAGACAGACAATTACACCAAGTAACAAAGACATACACTTACACCAAGTAAAAAAGAAAGACACTGATACCCAGTAACACAGACACACACTAACACCAAGTAACAAAGACATACACTGACACCCAGTAACAAAGACATACACTGACACCCAGTAACACAGACACACACGGACACCAAGTAACAAAGACACACACTTACATCAAGTAACGCAGAAACACACAGACACCCAGTAACACAAACAAGCACACTGACACCAAGTAACACAGACATACACAGACACCAAGTAACAAAGACACACACTTACACCAAGTAACACAGACATACATTGACACCAAGTAACAAAGACAGACAATTACACAAGTAACAAAGACATACACTTACGCCAAGTATTTTGACATACACTGACACCAAGTAACAAAGACATGCACTGATACCCAGTAACTCAGACACACACTTACACCCAGTAAAAAAGACATACACTGACACCAAGTCACAAAGACATACACTGATACCAAGTCACAAAGTCATGCACTGATGCCCAGTAACACAGACACACACTGACACCAATTAACAAAGACAGACAATTACACCAAGTAACATAGACATACACTTACACCAAGTAACAAAGACACACACTTACACCAAGTAACACTGACATACACTGACACCAATTAACAAAGACAGACAATTACACCAAGTAACAAAGACATACACTTACACCAAGTATTTAGACAGACACTGACACCCAGTAACAAAGACATACACTGATACCCAGTAACACAGACACACACTTACACCAAGTAACAAAGACATACACTGACACCAAGTAACAAAGACATACACTGATACCCATTAACACTGACACACACTTACACCAAGTAACACAGACACACACTTACACCAAGTAAAAAAGACAGACACTGATACCCAGTAACACAGATACACACTTACACCAAGTAACAAAGACATACACTGACACCCAGTAACAAAGACATGCACTGACACCCAGTAACACAGACACCCACGGACACCAAGTAACAAAGACATACACTGATACCCAGTAACACAGGCACACACTGGGGGGTGGGGTGGGGGGGGGCACATTGTCGCAGTGGTTAGCACCGCAGCCACACAGCTCCAGGGACCCGGGTTAGATTCTGGGTACTGCCTGTGCGGAGTTTGCAAGTTCTCCCTGTGACTGCGTAGGTTTCCTCCGGGTGCTCCGGTTTCCTCCCACATGCCAAAGACTTGCAGGTTGATAGGTTAATTGGCCATCATAAATTGCCCCCAGTATAGGTAGGTGGTAGGGAAATATATAGGGATAGGTGGGGATGTGATAGGAAAACCGGATTAGTGTCGATTAGTTTCAATGGGTGGTTGATGGTCGGCACAGACTCGCTGGGCCGAAGGGCCTGTTTAAGTGCTGTATCTCTAAACTAAACTAAATACTGACACCAAGTGTCACAGACACACACTGACACCCAGTACCACAAACAAACACACACTGACACCCAGTAACACAGAGAAGCACTGATAGACAGTCACAAAGACATACACTGACACCAAGTAACACAGACACACACTGACACCCAGTAAAAAAGACATACACTGACATCAAGTCACAAAGAAATACACTGACACCAAGTAACAAAGACATACACTGACACCAAGTAACAAAGACAGACACTGACACCAAGTAACAAAGACAGACAATTACAACAAGTAACAAAGACATACACTTACACCAAGTATTTCGACATACACTGACACCAAGTAACAAAGACATACACTGATACCCAGTGACACAGACACACACTTACACCAAGTAACACAGACGTACAATGACACCAAGTAACAAAGACATGCACTGATACCAAGGAAGACAGGCACACACTTACACCAATTAACTCAGACATACACTGACACAAAGTTACAAAGACATACACTGATACCCAGTAACACAGACACACACTTACACCAAGTAACACAGACATACACTGACACCAAGTAACAAAGACATTCACTGATACCCAGGAACAGAGAGACACACTTACACCAAGTAACACCGACACACACTTACACCAAGTAACACAGCCATACACTGACACCAAGTAACAAAGACAGACAATTACACCAAGTAACAAAGACACACACTTACACCAAGTAACTAAGACAGACACTGATACCCAGTAACACAGACACACACTTACACCAAGTAACACAAACAAACACACACTGACACCCAGTAACACAGAGAAACACTAATAAACAGTAACAAAGACATACACTGACACCAAGTACCAAAGATAACCACTTACACCAAGTAACACAGACAAACACTGACACCAAGTAACAAAGACACACACATACACCAATTAACAAAGACAGACACTTACACCAAGTATTTTGACAGACACTGACACCAAGTAACAAAGACATACACTGACACCCAGTAACACAGACACACACGGTCACCAAGTAACAAAGACACACACTTACATCAAGTAACACAGACACACACTGACACCCAGTAACACAAACAAACACAATGACACCAAGTAACACAGACATACACTGACACCAAGTAACAAAGACATACCCTGATACCAAGTAACAAAGACATACACTTACACCAAGTAACAAAGACACACATTTACACCAAGTAACACAGACATGCACTGACACCAAGTAACAAAGACAGACAATTACACCAAGTAACAAAGACATACACTTGCACCAAGTATTTTGACAGACACTGACACCAAGTAACAAAGACATACACTGATACCCAGTAGCGCAGACGCACACTTACACCCAGTAAAAAAGACATACACTGACACCAAGTCACAAAGACATACACTGATACCAAGTAACAAAGACATACACTGACACCCAGGAACACACACACACACGGACACCAAGTAACAAAGACACACACTTACATCAAGTAACACAGAAGCACACTGACACCCAGTAACACAAACAAACACACTTACACCAAGTAACACAGACATACACTGACACCAAGTAACAAAGACACACACTTTCACCAAGTAACACAGACAGACTCTGACACCAAGTAACAAAGACAGACAATTACACCAATTATCAAAGACATACACTTACACCAAGTATTTTGACATACACTGACACCAAGTAACAAAGACATACACTGACACCCAGTAACACAGGCACACACGGACACCAAGTAACAAAGACACACACTTACATCAAGTAACACAGACACACACTGACACCCAGTAACACAAACAAACACACTGACACCAAGTAACACAGACATACACTGACACCAAGTAACACAGACATACACTGATACCAAGTAACAAAGACATACACTTACACCAAGTAACAAAGACACACATTTACACCAAGTAACACAGACATACACTGACACCAAGTAACAAAGGCAGACAATTACACCAAGTAACAAAGACATACACTTACACCAAGTATTTTGACATACACTGACACCAAGTAGCAAAGACATACACTGATACCCAGTAGCGCAGACACACACTTACACCCAGTAAAAAAGACATGCACTGACACCAAGTCACAAAGACATACACTGATACCAAGTCACAAAGACATACACTGATGCCCAGTAACACAGACACACACTGACACCAAGTAACAAAGACATACATTGACACCAAGTTACAAAGACTTACACTTAAACCAACTAACAAAGACAAACACTTATACCAAGTAACGCAGACATACACTGACACCAAGTAACAAAGACAGACAATTACACCAAGTAACAAAGACATACACTTACACCAAATATTTTGACATACACTGACACCAAGTCACAAAGACATGCACTGCTACCAAGTCACAAAGACATACACTGATTCCCAGTAACACAGACACACACTGACACCAAGTAACAAAGACATACACTGACACCAAGTTACAAAGACTTACACTTAAACCAACTAACAAAGACAAACACTTATACCAAGTAACACAGACATACACTGACACCAAGTAACAAAGACAGACAATTACACCAAGTAACAAAGACATACACTTACACCAAGTATTTTGACATACACTGACACCACGTAACAAAGACATACACTGATACCAAGTCACAAAGGCATACACTGATGCCCAGTAAAAAATACACACACTGACACCAAGTAACGCAGACATACACTGACACCAAGTAACAAAGACAGACAATTACACCAAGTAACAAAGACATACACTGACACCAAGTAGCAAAGACATACACTGATACCCAGTAACGCAGACACACAGTTACTCCCATTAAAAAAGATATACACTGACACCAAGTCACAAAGACATACACTGATACCAAGTCACAAAGACATACACTGACACCATGTAACAAAGACACACACTTACACCAAGTAACACAGACATACACTGACACCAAGTAACAAAGACAGACAATTACACCAAGTAACAAAGACATACACTTACACCAAGTAAAAAAGACTGACACTGATACCCAGTAACACAGACACACACTTACACCAAGTAACAAAGACATACACTGACACCCAGTAACAAAGACATACACTGACACCCAGTAACACAGACACACACGGACACCAAGTAACAAAGACACACACTTACATGAAGTAACACAGAAACACACTGACACACAGTAACAGAAACAAACACACTGACACCAAGTAACACAGACATACACTGACACCAAGTAACAAAGACACACATTACACCAAGTAACACAGACGTACACTGACACCAAGTAACAAAGACAGACAAATACACAAGTAACAAAGACATACACTTAGACCAAGTATTTTGACATACACTGACACCAAGTAACGCAGACACACACTTACACCCAGTAAAAAAGACATACACTGACACCAAGTCACAAAGACATACACTGATACCAAGTCACAAAGTCATACACTGATACCCAGTAACACAGACACACACTGACACCAATTAAGAAAGACAGACAATTACACCAAGTAACATAGACATACACTTACACCAAGTAACAAAGACACACACTTAGACCAAGTAACACAGACATACACTGACACCAATTAACAAAGACAGACAATTACACCAAGTAACAAAGACATACACTTACAACAAGTATTTAGACATACACTGACACCCAGTAACAAAGACATACACTGATACCCAGTAACACAGACACACACTTACACCAAGTAACAAAGACATACACTGACACCCAGTAACAAAGACATACACTGACACCCAGTAACACAGACACCCACGGACACCAAGTAACAAAGACATACACTGATTCCCAGTAACACAGGCACACACTGGGCGGTGGGGTGGGGGGGGCACATTGTCGCAGTGGTTAGCACCGCAGCCTCACAGCTCCAGGGACCCGGGTTCGATTCTGGGTACTGCCTGTGCGGAGTTTGCAAGTTCTCCCTGTGTCTGCGTAGGTTTCCTCCGGGTGCTCCGGTTTCCTCCCACATGCCAAAGACTTGCGGGTTGATAGGTTAATTGGCCATCATAAATTGCCCCTCGTATAGGTAGGTGGTAGGGAAATATATAGGGATAGGTGGGGATGTGATAGGAATACCGGATTAGTGTAGGATTAGTATAAATGTGTGGCTGATGGTCGGCACAGTCTCGCTGGGCCGAAGGGCCTGTTTAAGTGCTGTATCTCTGAACTAAACTAAATACTGACACCAAGTGTCACAGACACACACTGACACCCAGTACCACAAACAAACACACACTGACACCCAGTAACACAGAGAAGCACTGATAGACAGTCACAAAGACAAACACTGACACCAAGTAACACAGACACACACTGACACCCAGTAAAAAAGACATACACTGACATCAAGTCACAAAGAAATACACTGACACCAAGTAACAAAGACATACACTGACACCAAGTAACAAAGACAGACACTGACACCAAGTAACAAAGACAGACAATTACAACAAGTAACAAAGACATACACTTACACCAAGTATTTTGACATACACTGACACCAAGTAACAAAGACATACACTGATATCCAGTGACACAGACACACACTTACACCAAGTAACACAGACGTAAAATGACACCAAGTAACAAAGAAATGCACGGATACCAAGGAACACAGGCACAAACTTACACCAAGTAACACAGAGAAGCACTGATAGACAGTCACAAAGACATACACTGACACCAAGTAACACAGACACACACTGACACCCAGTAAAAAAGACATACACTGACATCAAGTCACAAAGAAATACACTGACACCAAGTAACAAAGACATACACTGACACCAAGTAATAAAGACAGACACTGACACCAAGTAACAAAGACAGACAATTGCACCAAGTAACAAAGACATACACTTACACCAAGTATTTTGACATACACTGACACCAAGTAACAAATACATTCACTGACACCCAGGAACAGAGACACACACTTACACCAAGTAACACCGACACACACTTACACCAAGTAACACAGCCATACACTGACACCAAGTAACAAAGACAGACAATTACACCAAGTAACAAAGACACACACTTACACCAAGTAACTAAGACAGACACTGATACCAAGTAACAAAGACAGACAATTACACCAAGTAACAAAGACATACACTTACACCAAGTATTTTGACATACACTGACACCAAGTCACAAAGACATACACTGATACCAAGTCACAAAGACATACACTGATTCCCAGTAACACAGACACACACTGACACCAAGTAACAAAGACATACACTGACACAAAGTTACAAAGACTTACACTTAAACCAACTAACAAAGACAAACACTTATACCAAGTAACACAGACATACACTGACACCAAGTAACAAAGGCAGACAATTACACCAAGTAACAAAGACATACACATACACCAAGTTTTTTGACATACACTGACACCAAGTAACAAAGACATACACTGATACCAAGTCACAAAGGCATACACTGATGCCCAGTAACAAAGACACACACTTACACCAAGTAACACAGATATACACTGACACCAAGTAACAAAGGCAGACAATTACACCAAGTAACAAAGACATACACATACACCAAGTTTTTTGACATACACTGACACCAAGTAACAAAGACATACACTGATACCCAGTAACGCAGACACACAGTTACACCCAGTAAAATAGATATGCACTGACACCAAGTCACAAAGCCATACACTGATACCAAGTCACAAAGACATACACTGATGCCCAGTAACACAGACACACACTGACACCAAGTAACAAAGACATACACTGACACCCAGTAACAAAGACATGCACTGACACCCAGTAACACAGACACCCACGGACACCAAGTAACAAAGACATGCACTGATACCCAGTAACACAGGCACACACTGGGTGGTGGGGTGGGGGGGGGGGGGTGGGCACATTGTCGCAGTGGTTAGCACCGCAACCTCACAGCTCCAGGGACCCGGGTTAGATTCTGGGTACTGCCTGTGCGGAGTTTGCAAGTTCTCCCTGTGTCTGCGTAGGTTTCCTCCGGGTGCTCCGGTTTCCTCCCACATGCCAAAGACTTGCAGGTTGATAGGTTAATTGGCCATCATAAATTGCCCCTAGTATAGGTAGGTGGTAGGGAAATATATAGGGATAGGTGGGGATGTGATAGGAATACCGGATTAGTGTCGGATTAGTATAAATGGGTGGTTGATGGTCGGCACAGACTCGCTGGGCCGAAGGGCCTGTTTAAGTGCTGTATCTCTAAACTAAACTAAATACTGACACCAAGTGTCACAGACACACACTGACACCCAGTACCACAAACAAACACACACTGACACCCAGTAACACAGAGAAGCACTGATAGACAGTCACAAAGACATACACTGACACCAAGTAACACAGACACACACTGACACCCAGTAAAAAATACATACACTGACATCAAGTCACAAAGAAATACACTGACACCAAGTAACAAAGACATACACTGACACCAAGTAACAAAGACAGACACTGACACCAAGTAACAAAGACAGACAATTACACCAAGTAACAAAGACATACACTTACACCAAGTATTTCGACATACACTGACACCAAGTAACAAAGACATACACTGATACCCAGTGACACAGACACACACTTACACCAAGTAACACAGACGTACAATGACACCAAGTAACAAAGACATGCACTGATACCAAGGAACACAGGCACACACTTACACCAAGTAACTCAGACATACACTGACACCAAGTTACAAAGACATACACTGATACCCAGTAACACAGACACACACTTACACCAAGTAACACAGACATACACTGACACCAAGTAACAAAGACATTCACTGATACCCAGGAACAGAGACACACACTTACACCAAGTAACACCGACACACACTTACACCAAGTAACAGAGCCATACACTGAAACCAAGTAACAAAGAAAAACAATTACACCAAATAACAAAGACACACACTTACACCAAGTAACTAAGACAGACACTGATACCCAGTAACACAGACACACACTTACACCAAGTAACAAAGACATACACTGACACCAAGTAACACAAACAAACACACACTGACACCCAGTAACACAGAGAAACACTAATAAACAGTAACAAAGACATACACTGACACCAAGTAACAAAGATAGACACATACACCAAGTAACACAGACAAACACTGACACCAAGTAACAAAGACACACACATACACCAATTAACAAAGACAGACACTTACACCAAGTATTTTGACATACACTGACACCAAGCAACAAAGACATACACTGACACACAGTAACACAGACACACACGGACGCCAAGTAACAAAGACACACACTTACATCAAGTAACAGAGACACACACTGACACCCAGTCACACAAACAAGCACACTGACACCAAGTAACACAGGCATACACTGACAGCAAGTAACAAAGACAGACACTGATACCAAGTAACAAAGACATACACTTACACCAAGTAACAAAGAAACACATTTACACCAGGTAACACAGACATACACTGACACCAAGTAACAAAGACAGACAATTACACCAAGTAACAAAGACATACACTTACACCAAGTATTTTGACATACACTGACACCAAGTAGCAAAGACATACACTGATACCCAGTAGCGCAGACACACACTTACACCCAGTAAAAAATGCATACACTGACACCAAGTCACAAAGACATACACTGATACCAAGTCACAAAGACATACACTGATGCCCAGTAACACAGACACACACTGACACCAAGTAACAAAGACATACACTGACACCAAGTTACAAAGACTTACACTTAAACCAACTAACAAAGACAAACACTTATACCAAGTAACACAGACATACACTGACACCAAGTAACAAAGACATACACTTACACCAAGTATTTTGACATACACTGACACCAAGTCACAAAGACATACACTGATAACAGGTCACAAAGACATACACCGATTCCCAGTAACACAGACACACACTGACACCAAGTAACAAAGACATACACTGACACCAAGTTACAAAGACTTACACTTAAACCAACTAACAAAGACAAACACTTATACCAAGTAACACAGACATACACTGACACCAAGTAACAAAGACAGACAATTACACCAAGTAACAAAGCCATACACTTACACCAAGTATTTTGACATACACTGACACCAAGTCACAAAGACATACACTGATAACAGGTCACAAAGACATACATCGATTCCCAGTAACACAGACATACACTGACACCAAGTAACAAAGACATACACTGACACCAAGTTACAAAGACTTACACTTAAACCAACTAACAAAGACAAACACTTATACCAAGTAACACAGACATACACTGACACCAAGTAACAAAGAAAGACAATTACACCAAGTAACAAAGACATACACTTACACCAAGTAAAAAAGACAGACACTGAAACCCAGCAACACAGACACACACTTACACCAAGTAACAAAGACATACACTGACACCCAGTAACAAAGTCATAAACTGACACCCAGTAACACAGACACAAACGGACACCAAGTAACAAAGACACACTTACATCAAGTAACAACGAAACACACTGACACCCAGTAACACAAACAAACACACTGACAACAAGTAACACAGACATACACTGACACCAAGTAACAAAGATACACACTGATACCCAGCAACGCAGACACACAGTTACACCCAGTAAAAAAGACATACACTGACACCAAGTCACAAAGACATACACTGATACCAAGTCACAAAGACATACACTGATGCCCAGTAACACAGACACACACACAGCAAGTAACAAAGACATACACTGACACCAAGTAACAAAGACACACACTTACACCAAGTAACACAGACATACACTGACACCAAGTAACAAAGACATACACTGATACCCAGTAGCGCAGACACACACTTACACCCAGTAAAAAAGACATACACTGACACCAAGTCACAAAGACATACACTGATACCAAGTCACAAAGACATACACTGATGTCCAGTAACAAAGACACACACTTACACCAAGTTACAAAGACTTACACTTGAACCAACTAACAAAGACAAACACTTATACCAAGTAACACAGACATACACTGACACCAAGTAACAAAGACAGACAATTACACCAAGTAACAAAGACATACACCTACACCAAGTATTTTGACATACACTGACACCAAGTAACAAAGACATACACTGATACCCAGTAACACAGACACACACTTACACCAAGTAACAAAGACATACACTGACACCAAGTAACAAATATATACACTGATACCCAGTAACACAGACACACACTTACACCAAGTAACACAGACACACACTTACACCAAGTAAAAAAGACAGACACTGACACCCAGTAACAAAGACATACACTGACACCCAGTAACACAGACACCCACGGACACCAAGTAACAAAGACATACACTGATACCCAGTAACACAGGCACACACTGGGCGGTGGAGTGGGGGGTGGTCACATTGTCGCAGTGGTTAGCACCGCAGTCTCACAGCTCCAGGGACCCGGGTTCGATTCTGGGTACTGCCTCTGCGGAGTTTGCAAGTTCTCGCTGTGTCTGTGTAGGTTTCCTCCGGGTGCTCCGGTTTCCTCCCACATGCCAAAGACTTGCCCCTAGTATAGGTAGGTGGTGGGGAAATATATAGGGATAGGTGGGGATGTGATAGGAATACCGGATTAGTGTAGGATTAGTATAAATGGGTGGTTGATGGTCGGCACAGACTCGCTGGGCCGAAGGGCCTGTTTAAGTGATGTATCTCTAAACTAAACTAAATACTGACACCAAGTGTCACAGACACACACTGACACCCAGTACCACAAACAAACACACGCTGACACCCAGTAACACAGACAAGCACTGAATGACTGTCACAAAGACATACACTGACACAAAGTAACACAGACACACACTGACACCCAGTAAAAAAGACATACACTGACACCAAGTCACAAAGAAATACACTGACACCAAGTAACAAAGACATGCACTGACACCAAGTAACAAAGACAGACACTGACACCAAGTAACAAAGACAGACAATTACACCATGTACCAAAGACATACACTGACACCAAGTAACAAAGACTTACACTGATACCCAGTGACACAGACACACACTTACACCAAGTAACACAGACATGCAATGACACCAAGTAACAAAGACATGCACTGATACCAAGGAACACAGACACACACTTACACCAAGTAACTCAGACATACACTGACACCAAGTTACAAAGACATAGACTGATACCCAGTAACAAAGACACACACTTACACCAAGTAACACAGACACACACTGACACCCAGTAAAAAAGACATACACTGACACCAAGTCACAAAGAAATACACTGACACCAAGTAACAAAGACATGCACGGACACCAAGTAACAAAGACAGACACTGACACCAAGTAACAAAGACAGACAATTACACCATGTACCAAAGACATACACTGACACAAAGTAACAAAGACTTACACTGATACCCAGTGACACAGACACACACTTACACCAAGTAACAAAGACATACAATGACACCAAGTAACAAAGACATGCACTGATACCAAGGAACACAGACACACACTTACACCAAGTAACTCAGACATACACTGACACCAAGTTACAAAGACATACACTGATACCCAGTAACACAGACACACACTTACACCAAGTAACACAGACACACACTTACACCAAGTAACACCGACACACACTTACACCAAGTAACACAGCCATACACTGACACCAAGTAACAAAGACAGACAATTTCACTAAGTAACAAAGACACACACTTACACCAAGTAACGAAGTCAGACACTGATACCCAGTAACACAGACACACTCTTACACCAAGTAACAAAGACATACACTGACACCAAGTAACACAAACAAACACACACTGACACCCAGTGACACAGAGAAACACTAATAAACAGTAACAAAGACATACACTGACACCAAGTAACAAAGACAGACACTTACACCAAGTAACACAGACAAACACTGACACCAAGTAACAAAGACACACACATACACCAAGTACACAGACATACACTGACACCAAGTAACAAAGACATACACTGATACCCAGTAACACAGACACACACTTACACCAAGTAACAAAGACAGACACTGTTACCCAGTAACACAGACACACACTAACTCCAAGTCACAAAGACATACAGTGACGCCCAGTAACAAACACAAACACTGACACCCAGTAACAAAGACACACACTGACACCAAGTAACAAAGACACACACTGACACCAAGTAACAAAGACATACACAGACAACAAGTAACAAAGACAGACACTGATACCCAGTAACACAGACACACACTTACACCAAGTAACAAACACGTACACTGATACCCAGCAACACAGGCACACACTTACACCTAGTAACAAAGACAGACACTGATACCCAGTAACACAGACATACCCTGACACCAAGTATCAAAGACATACACTGACACCAAGTCGCAAAGACATACACTTACACCAAGTAACAAAGACATACACTGACACCAAGTAACAAAGACAGACACTTACACCAAGTAACAAATACATACACTGACACCAAGTAACAAAGACATACACTTACACCAAGTAACACAGCCATACACTGACACCAAGTAACAAAGACATACACTTACACCAAGTAACAAAGACATACACTTACACCAAGTAAAAAAGACAGACACTGATACACAGTAACACAGGCACACACTTACATCAAGTAACAACGAAACACACTGACACCCAGTAACACAAACAAACACACTGACAACAAGTAACACAGACATACACTGACACCAAGTAACTAAGACACACACTGATACCCAGTAACGCAGACACACAGTTACACCCAGTAACAAAGACACACACTTACACCTTTTACACAGACATACACTGACACCAAGTAACAAAGATATACACTGATACCCAGTAACACAGACAAACACTTACAGCAAGTTACACAGACATACACTGACACCAAGTAACAAAGACATACACTTACACCAACTAACAAAGACACACACTTACTCCAAGTAACAGAGACATACACTGACACCAAGTAACAAAGACATACACTTACACCAAGTAACACAGACACACACTTACTCCAAGTAACAGAGACATACACTGACACCAAGTAACAAAGACATACACTTACACCAAGTAACACAGACATACACTGACACCAAGTAACAAAGACATACACTTACAGCAAATAACACAGACATACACTGACACCAAGTAACAAAGACATACACTTACACCAACTAACAAGGACACACACTTACACCAAGTAACACAGACATACACTGACACCAATTAACAAAGACATACACTGACACCAAGTAACAAAGACATACACTGATACCCAGCAACACAGACACACTCTTACACCAAGTAACAAAGACAGACACTGATACCCAGTAACACAGACACACACTTACACCAAGAATCAAAGACAAACACTGACACCAAGTAACAAAGACATACACTTCCACCAAGTAAGACAGACATACACTTACACCAATTAACAAAGACAGACACTAAAACCAAGTAACACGGACATGCACTGACACCAAGTAACAAAGACATACACTGATACCAAGTAACACAGACACACACTTATACCAAGTAACAAAGACAGACATTGATACCCAGTAATGCAGACACACACTTACACCAAGTCACAAAGACACACACTGACACGCAGTAACAAAGACAGACACTGATACCCAATAACACAGACACACTTACACCAAGTAACAAAGACAGACACTGACATCCAGTAACACAGACACACACTTGCACCAAGTCACAAAGACATACACTGACACCCAGTAACAAAGACATACACTGACACCCAGTAACAAAGACACACACTGACACCAAGTAGCAAAGACATACACTGATACCCAGTAACACAGACACACAATTACACCAAGTAACAAAGACATACACTGACACCAAGTAACAAAGACATACACTGACACAAATTAACAAAGACATACACTGATACCCAGTAACACAGACACACACTTACACCAAGTAACAAAGACTTGCACTGACACCAAGTCATAAAGACATACACTTACACCAAGTAACAGAGACATATACTGACACCAAGTAACAAAGACATACACTGATACCCAGTAACACAGACAGACACTTACACCAAGTAACAAAGACATACGCTGAAACACAGTAACACAGACACACACTTACACCAAGTAACAAAGACATACACTGACACCAAGTAACAAAGACATACAATTACACCAAGTAACACAGACATACACTGACACCATTTAACAAAGACATACACTTACACCAAGTAACAAAGACAGACACTGATACCCAGTAACACAGACACACTCTTGCACCAAGTAACAAAGACATACACTGACACCAAGTAACACAAACAAACACACACTGACACCCAGTAACACAGAGAAACACTAATAAACAGTAACAAAGACATACACTGACACCAAGTAACAAAGACAGACACTTACACCAAGTAACACAGACAAACACTGACACCAAGTAACAAAGACACACACATACACCAAGTACACAGACATACACTGACACCAAGTAACAAAGACATACACTGATACCCAGTAACACAGACACACACTTACACCAAGTAACAAAGACAGACACTGTTACCCAGTAACACAGACACACACTAACTCCAAGTCACAAAAGACATACACTGACACCCAGTAACAAACACAAACACTGACACCCAGTAACAAAGACACACACTGACACCAAGTAACAAAGACATACACAGACAACAAGTAACAAAGACAGACACTGATACCCAGTAACACAGACACACACTTACACCAAGTAACAAACACGTACACTGATACCCAGCAACACAGGCACACACTTACACCTAGTAACAAAGACAGACACTGATACCCAGTAACACAGACATACCCTGACACCAAGCATCAAAGACATACACTGACACCAAGTCGCAAAGACATACACTTACACCAAGTAACAAAGACATACACTGACACCAAGTAACAAAGACAGACACTTACACCAAGTAACAAAGACATACACTGACACCAAGTAACAAAGACATACACTTACACCAAGTAACACAGCCATACACTGACACCAAGTAACAAAGACATACACTTACACCAAGTAACAAAGACATACACTTACACCAAGTAAAAAAGACAGACACTGATACACAGTAACACAGGCACACACTTACACCAAGTAACAAAGACATACACTGACACCCAGTAACAAATACATAAACTGACACCCAGTAACACAGACACACACGGACACCAAGTAACAAAGACACACTTACATCAAGTAACAACGAAACACACTGACACCCAGTAACACAAACAAACACACTGACAACAAGTAACACAGACATACACTGACACCATTAACGAAGACACACACTGATACCCAGTAACGCAGACACACAGTTACACCCAGTAACAAAGACACACACTTACACCAAGTACACAGACATACACTGACACCAAGTAACAAAGATATACATTGACACCCAGTAACACAGACAAACACTTACAGCAAGTTACACAGACATACACTGACAACAAGTAACAGAGACATACACTTACATCAACTAACAAAGACACACACTTTCTCCAAGTAACAGAGACATACACTGACACCAAGTAACAAAGACATACACTGATACCCAGTAACACAGACACACACTTACTCCAAGCAACAGAGACATACACTGACACCAAGTAACAAAGACATACACTGACACCAAGTAACAAAGACATACACTTACAGCAAATAACACAGACATACACTGACACCAAGTAACAAAGACATACACTTACACCAACTAACAAAGACACACACTTACACCAAGTAACACAGACATACACTGACACCAATTAACAAAGACATGCACTTACACCAAGTAAGAAAGACACACACTTACACCAAGCAACACAGACCTACACTGACACCAAGTAACAAAGACATACACTGATACCCAGCAACACAGACACACTCTTACACCAAGTAACAAAGACAGACACTGATAACCAGTAACACAGACACACACTTACACCAAAAATCAAAGACAAACACATACACCAATGTAACAAAGACATACACTTCCACCAAGTAAGACAGACATACACTTACATTAATTAACAAAGACAGACACTAAAACCAAGTAACACGAACATACACTGACACCAAGTAACAAAGACATACACTGATACCAAGTAACACAGACACACACTTACACCAAGTAACAAAGACAGACACTGATACCCAGTAATGCAGACACACACTTACACCAAGTCACAAAGACACACACTGACACGCAGTAACAAAGACAGACACTGATACCCAATAACACAGACACACACTTACACCAAGTAACAAAGACAGACACTGACATCCAGTAACACAGACACACACTTACACCAAGTCACAAAGACATACACTGACACCCAGTAACAAAGACATACACTGACACCCAGTAACAAAGACACACACTGACACCAAGTAGCAAAGACATACACTGATACCCAGTAACACAGACACACAATTACACCAAGTAACAAAGACATACACTGACACCAAGTAACAAAGACATACACTGACACAAATTAACAAAGACATACACTGATACCCAGTAACACAGACACACACTTACACCAAGTAACAAAGACTTGCACTGACACCAAGTCATAAAGACATACACTTACACCAAGTAACAGAGACATATACTGACACCAAGTAACAAAGACATAAACTTACACCAAGTAACAAAGACATACAGTGACACCAAGTAACAAAGTCATACACTGATACCCAGTAACACAGACACACACTTACACCAAGTAACACAGACACACACTTACACCAAGTCACAAAGACATACACTGACACCCAGTAACAAAGACATACACTGACACCCAGTAACAAATACATAAACTGACACCCAGTAACACAGACACACACGGACACCAAGTAACAAAGACACACTTACATCAAGTAACAACGAAACACACTGACACCCAGTAACACAAACAAACACACTGACAACAAGTAACACAGACATACACTGACACCATTAACGAAGACACACACTGATACCCAGTAACGCAGACACACAGTTACACCCAGTAACAAAGACACACACTTACACCAAGTACACAGACATACACTGACACCAAGTAACAAAGATATACATTGACACCCAGTAACACAGACAAACACTTACAGCAAGTTACACAGACATACACTGACAACAAGTAACAGAGACATACACTTACATCAACTAACAAAGACACACACTTTCTCCAAGTAACAGAGACATACACTGACACCAAGTAACAAAGACATACACTGATACCCAGTAACACAGACACACACTTACTCCAAGCAACAGAGACATACACTGACACCAAGTAACAAAGACATACACTGACACCAAGTAACAAAGACATACACTTACAGCAAATAACACAGACATACACTGACACCAAGTAACAAAGACATACACTTACACCAACTAACAAAGACACACACTTACACCAAGTAACACAGACATACACTGACACCAATTAACAAAGACATGCACTTACACCAAGTAAGAAAGACACACACTTACACCAAGCAACACAGACCTACACTGACACCAAGTAACAAAGACATACACTGATACCCAGCAACACAGACACACTCTTACACCAAGTAACAAAGACAGACACTGATACCCAGTAACACAGACACACACTTACACCAAAAATCAAAGACAAACACATACACCAATGTAACAAAGACATACACTTCCACCAAGTAAGACAGACATACACTTACATTAATTAACAAAGACAGACACTAAAACCAAGTAACACGAACATACACTGACACCAAGTAACAAAGACATACACTGATACCAAGTAACACAGACACACACTTACACCAAGTAACAAAGACAGACACTGATACCCAGTAATGCAGACACACACTTACACCAAGTCACAAAGACACACACTGACACGCAGTAACAAAGACAGACACTGATACCCAATAACACAGACACACACTTACACCAAGTAACAAAGACAGACACTGACATCCAGTAACACAGACACACACTTACACCAAGTCACAAAGACATACACTGACACCCAGTAACAAAGACATACACTGACACCCAGTAACAAAGACACACACTGACACCAAGTAGCAAAGACATACACTGATACCCAGTAACACAGACACACAATTACACCAAGTAACAAAGACATACACTGACACCAAGTAACAAAGACATACACTGACACAAATTAACAAAGACATACACTGATACCCAGTAACACAGACACACACTTACACCAAGTAACAAAGACTTGCACTGACACCAAGTCATAAAGACATACACTTACACCAAGTAACAGAGACATATACTGACACCAAGTAACAAAGACATAAACTTACACCAAGTAACAAAGACATACAGTGACACCAAGTAACAAAGTCATACACTGATACCCAGTAACACAGACACACACTTACACCAAGTAACACAGACACACACTTACACCAAGTCACAAAGACATCCACTTACACCAAGTACAAAGACATACAGTGACACCAAGTAACAAAGTCATACACTGATACCCAGTAACACAGACACACACTTACACCAAGTAACACAGACACACACTTACACCAAGTCACAAAGACATCCACTTACACCAAGTACAAAGACATACACTGACACCAAGTAACAAAGACATACAGTTACACCAAGTAACACAGACATACACTGACACCAAGTAACAAAGACATACACTGAAACACAGTAACACAGACACACACTTACACCAAGTAACAAAGACATACACTGACACCAAGTAACAAAGACATACAGTTACACCAAGTAACACAGACATACACTGACACCAAGTAACAAAGACATACAGTTACACCAAGTAACACAGACATACACTGACACCAAGTAACAAAGACATAAACTTACACCAAGTAACAAAGACATACAGTGACACCAAGTAACAAAGTCATACACTGATACCCAGTAACACAGACACACACTTACACCAAGTAACACAGACACACACTTACACCAAGTCACAAAGACATCCACTTACACCAAGTACAAAGACATACACTGACACCAAGCAACAAAGACATACAATGATACCCAGGATCACAGACACGCACTGACACCCAGTAACAAAGACATACACTGACAACAAGTAACAAAGACATAAACTGACACAAAGTAACATAGACATACACTGATACCCAGTAACACAGACACACACTTACACCAAGTAACAAAGACATACACTGATACCCAGTAACACAGACACACATTTACACCAAGTAACAAAGACAGACACTGTTACCCAGTAACACAGACACACACTAACTCCAAGTCACAAAAGACATACACTGACACCCAGTAACAAACACAAACACTGACACCCAGTAACAAAGACACACACTGACACCAAGTAATAAAGACACACACTGACACCAAGTAACAAAGACATACACAGACAACAAGTAACAAAGACAGACACTGATACCCAGTAACACAGACACACACTTACACCAAGTAACAAACACGTACACTGATACCCAGCAACACAGGCACACACTTACACCTAGTAACAAAGACAGACACTGATACCCAGTAACACAGACATACCCTGACACCAAGTATCAAAGACATACACTGACACCAAGTCGCAAAGACATACACTTACACCAAGTAACAAAGACATACACTGACACCAAGTAACAAAGACAGACACTTACACCAAGTAACAAAGACATACACTGACACCAAGTAACAAAGACATACACTGATACCCAGTAACACAGACACACACTTACTCCAAGCAACAGAGACATACACTGACACCAAGTAACAAATACATACACTTACACCAAGTTACTCAGACATACACTGACACCAAGTAACAAAGACATACACTTACAGCAAATAACACAGACATACACTGACACCAAGTAACAAAGACATACACTTACACCAACTAACAAAGACAAACACTTACACCAAGTAACACAGACATACACTGACACCAATTAACAAAGACATGCACTTACACCAAGTAAGAAAGACACACACTTACACCAAGCAACACAGACCTACACTGACACCAAGTAACAAAGACATACACTGATACCCAGCAACACAGACACACTCTTACACCAAGTAACAAAGACAGACACTGATACCCAGTAACACAGACACACACTTACACCAAAAATCAAAGACAAACACATACACCAAGGAACAAAGACATACACTTCCACCAAGTAAGACAGACATACACTTACACCAATTAACAAAGACAGACACTAAAACCAAGTAACACGAACATACACTGACACCAAGTAACAAAGACATACACTGATACCAAGTAACACAGACACACACTTACACCAAGTAACAAAGACAGACACTGATACCCAGTAATGCAGACACACACTTACACCAAGTCACAAAGACACACACTGACACGCAGTAACAAAGACAGACATTGATACCCAATAACACAGACACACACTTACACCAAGTAACAAAGACAGACACTGACATCCAGTAACACAGACACACACTTACACCAAGTCACAAAGACATACACTGACACCCAGTAACAAAGACATACACTGACACCCAGTAACAAAGACACACACTGACACCAAGTAGCAAAGACATACACTGATACCCAGTAACACAGACACACAATAACACCAAGTAACAAAGACATACACTGACACCAAGTAACAAAGACATACACTGACACAAATTAACAAAGACATACACTGATACCCAGTAACACAGACACACACTTACACCAAGTAACAAAGACTTGCACTGACACCAAGTCATAAAGACATACACTTCCACCAAGTAGCAGAGACATATACTGACACCAAGTAGCAAAGACATACACTGATACCCAGTAACACAGACAGACACTTACACCAAGTAACAAAGACATACACTGAAACACAGTAACACAGACACACTCTTACACCAAGTAACAAAGACATACACTGACACCAAGTAACAAAGACATACACTTACACCAAGTAACAAAGACATACAGTGACACCAAGTAACAAAGTCATACACTGATACCCAGTAACACAGACACACACTTACACCAAGTAACACAGACACACACTTACACCAAGTAACAAAGACATCCACTTACACCAAGTACAAAGACATACACTGACACCAAGCAACAAAGACATACAATGATACCCAGTATCACAGACACGCACTGACACCCAGTAACAAAGACATACACTGACAACAAGAAACAAAGACATACACTGACACAAAGTAACAAAGACATACACTGATACCCAGTAACACAGACACACACTTACACCAAGTAACAAAGACATACACTGATACCCAATAACACAGACACACACTTACACCAACTAACACAGTCATACACTGACACAAAGTAACAAAGACATACACTGACACCCAGGAACACAGATACAACTGACACCCAGTAACACAGAGAAACACTTACTCCAAGTAACAAAGACATACACTGATACCCAGTAACACAGACACGCACTTACACCAAGTAACAAAGACACACACTGACACCAAGTAACAAAGACATACACAGACAACAAGTAACAAAGACAGACACTGATACCCAGGAACACAGACACACACTTACACCAAGTAACAAACACGTACACTGATACCCAGCAACACAGGCACACACTTACACCTAGTAACAAAGACAGACACTGATACCCAGTAACACAGACATACCCTGACACCAAGCATCAAAGACATACACTGACACCAAGTCGCAAAGACATACACTTACACCAAGTAACAAAGACATACACTGACACCAAGTAACAAAGACAGACACTTACACCAAGTAACAAAGACATACACTGACACCAAGTAACAAAGACATACACTTACACCAAGTAACACAGCCATACACTGACACCAAGTAACAAAGACATACACTTACACCAAGTAACAAAGACATACACTTACACCAAGTAAAAAAGACAGACACTGATACACAGTAACACAGGCACACACTTACACCAAGTAACAAAGACATACACTGACACCCAGTAACAAAGACATAAACTGACACCCAGTAACACAGACACACACGGACACCAAGTAACAAAGACACACTTACATCAAGTAACAACGAAACACACTGACACCCAGTAACACAAACAAACACACTGACAACAAGTAACACAGACATACACTGACACCAAGTAACTAAGACACACACTGATACCCAGTAACGCAAACACACAGTTACACCCAGTAACAAAGACACACACTTACACCAAGTACACAGACATACACTGACACCAAGTAACAAAGATATACACTGACACCCAGTAACACAGACAAACACTTACAGCAAGTTACACAGACATACACTGACACCAAGTAACAGAGACATACACTTACATCAACTAACAAAGACACACACTTTCTCCAAGTAACAGAGACATACACTGACACCAAGTAACAAAGACATACACTTTCACCAAGTAACAAAGACATACACTGACACCAAGTAACAAAGACATACACTGATACCCAGTAACACAGACACACACTTACTCCAAGCAACAGAGACATACACTGACACCAAGTAACAAATACATACACTTACACCAAGTTACACAGACATACACTGACACCAAGTAACAAAGACATACACTTACAGCAAATAACACAGACATACACTGACACCAAGTAACAAAGACATACACTTACACCAACTAACAAAGACACACACTTACACCAAGTAACACAGACATACACTGACACCAATTAACAAAGACATGCACTTACACCAAGTAAGAAAGACACACACTTACACCAAGCAACACAGACCTACACTGACACCAAGTAACAAAGACATACACTGATACCCAGCAACACAGACAAACTCTTACACCAAGTAACAAAGACAGACACTGATACCCAGTAACACAGACACACACTTACACCAAAAATCAAAGACAAACACATACACCAAGTAACAAAGACATACACTTCCACCAAGTAAGACAGACATACACTTACACCAATTAACAAAGACAGACACTAAAACCAAGTAACACGAACATACACTGACACCAAGTAACAAAGACATACACTGATACCAAGTAACACAGACACACACTTACACCAAGTAACAAAGACAGACACTGATACCCAGTAATGCAGACACACACTTACACCAAGTCACAAAGACACACACTGACACGCAGCAACAAAGACAGACATTGATACCCAATAACACAGACACACACTTACACCAAGTAACAAAGACAGACACTGACATCCAGTAACACAGACACACACTTACACCAAGTCACAAAGACATACACTGACACCCAGTAACAAAGACATACACTGACACCCAGTAACAAAGACACACACTGACACCAAGTAGCAAAGACATACACTGATACCCAGTAACACAGACACACAATTACACCAAGTAACAAAGACATACACTGACACCAAGTAACAAAGACATACACTGACACAAATTAACAAAGACATACACTGATACCCAGTAACACAGACACACACTTACACCAAGTAACAAAGACTTGCACTGACACCAAGTCATAAAGACATACACTTACACCAAGTAACAGAGACATATACTGACACCAAGTAGCAAAGACATACACTGATACCCAGTAACACAGACAGACACTTACACCAAGTAACAAAGACATACACTGAAACACAGTAACACAGACACACTCTTACACCAAGTAACAAAGACATACACTGACACCAAGTAACAAAGACATACAGTTACACCAAGTAACACAGACATACACTGACACCAAGTAACAAAGACATACACTTACACCAAGTAACAAAGACATACAGTGACACCAAGTAACAAAGTCATACACTGATACCCAGTAACACAGACACACACTTACACCAAGTAGCACAGACACACACTTACACCAAGTGACAAAGACATCCACTTACACCAAGTACAAAGACATACAATGACACCAAGCAACAAAGACATACAATGATACCCAGTATCACAGACACGCACTGACACCCAGTAACAAAGACATACACTGACAACAAGTAACAAAGACATACACTGACACAAAGTAACAAAGACATACACTGATACCCAGTAACACAGACACACACTTACACCAAGTAACAAAGACATACAGTGATACCCAATAACACAGACACACACTTACACCAACTAACACAGTCATACACAGACACAAAGTAACAAAGACATACACTGACACCCAGGAACACAGATACAACTGACACCCAGTAACATAGAGAAACACTTACTCCAAGTAACAAAGACATACACTGATACCCAGTAACACAGACACGCACTTACACCAAGTCACGCAGACACACACTGACACCCAGGAACGCAGACACACACTTACACCAAGTAACAAAGACATACACTGATACCCAGTAACACAGACACACACTTACACCAAGTAACACAGACATACAATGACACCAAGTAACAAAGACATGCACTGATACCCAGTAACACAGACACACACATACACCAATTTAAAAAGACAGACACTGATACCCAGTAACACAGACACACAATTACACCAAGTAACAAAGACATACACTGACACCCAGTAACAAAGACATACTCTGACACCCAGTAACACAGACACACACGGACACCAAGTAACAAAGACACACACTTACACCAAGTAACACAGACACACACTGACACCCAGTAACACAAACAAACACACTGACACCAAGTGACACAGACATGCACTGACACCAAGTAACAAGGACATACACTGATACCCAGTAACACAGGCACACACTGGGGGGGGCGGGGGGCACATTGGCGCAGTGGTTAGCACCGCAGCCTCACAGCACCAGGGTCCCGGGTTCGATTCTGGGTAATGCGTGTGCGGAGTTTACAAGTTCTCCCTGTGTCTGCGTGGGTTTCAACCCGGTGCTCCGGTTTCCTCCCACATGCCAAAGACTTGCAGGTTGATAGGTTAATTGGCCATCATAAATTGCCCCTAGTATAGATAGGTGGTCGGGAAATATATAGGGATAACCAAAAAAAAAAAAAGGACTCTGGTTTGTTGATAAGGTAAGCTTTTTATTTAGGAAGTTCTGTCCGTTGGATTGCTAACCTAACGAGTTTTGACTTTTTGTTTTTTTTGGTTTTTCAGTAGATTTGTTGGGAATTTGGAATAGTGGGAAAGGAGGTTAAGGCAGTTGTATGTTCCTCCTGCAGAATGTGGGAGGTCAGGGTCGCAAGAGTGTCCCTGCTGACTGCATCTGTGGGAAGTGCACCCAACTCCAGCTCCTCGAGAACCGCGTTAGGGAACTGGAGCTGGAGCTGGATGAACTTCGGATCATTCGGGAGGCAGAGGAGGTTTTTGAGAGGAGTTATGGGGAGGTAGTCACACCTCAGGTAAAAGAAGTAGGTAGATGGGTTACCGTCAGGGGAAGGAGAGGGAACCAGCAGGCAGTGCAGGGATCCCCTGTGGCCGTTTCCCTCAACAACAGGTATACCGTTCTGGATACTGTTGCGGGGGACGACTTACCAGGGGTAAGCAATGGGGTACGGATATCTGGCACAGAGTCTGTCCCTGTTGCTCAGAAGGGAAGGGGGAAGAGGAGCAGAACATTAGTCATTGGGGACTCCATAGTTCGGGGAACAGATAGGAGGTTCTGTGGGAACGAGAGAGACTCACGGTTGGTATGTTGCCTCCCAGGTGCCAGGGTTCGTGATGTCTCGGATCGTGTTTTTGGGATCCTTAATGGGGAGGGGGAGCAGCCCCAAGTCGTGGTCCACACAGGCACCAACGACATAGGTAGGAAGAGAGATGGGGATTTAAGACAGAAATTTAGGGAGCTAGGGTGGAAGCTTCGAGCGAGAACAAACAGAGTTGTTATCTCTGGGTTGTTGCCCGTGCCACGTGATAGCGAAGTGAGGAATAGGGAGAGAGAGGAGTTGAACACGTGGCTGCAGGGATGGTGCAGGAGGGAGGGTTTTGGTTTCCTGGATAATTGGGGCTCTTTCTGTGGTAGGTGGGACCTCTACAAACAGGATGGTCTTCACCTGAACCAGAGGGGTACCAATATCCTGGGGGGGGGTGGGGGGGAGGTTTGCTAGTGCTCTTCGGGGGGGTTTAAACTAATTCAGCAGGGGAATGGGAACCTAAATTGTAGTGCCAGTGTACAGGATGTTGAGAGTAGTGAGGTCAGGGATATGATTCCAAGGACGCATGAGGGCACTGGCAAGCAAGAACCTGGTTTAAAGTGTGTCTATTTCAACGCCAGGAGCATCCGGAATAAGGTGGGTGAGCTTGCAGCATGGGTTGGTACCTGGGATCTCGAAGTAGTGGCCATTTCGGAGACATGGGTAGAGCAGGGGCAGGAATGGATGTTGCAGATTCCGGGATTCAGATGTTTCAGTAAGAAGAGAGACGATGGTAAAAGAGGGGGGGGGGGGGGGGGTGTGGCATTGTTAAACAAGGAGAGTATTACAGCGACAGAAAGGACGTTTGAGGACTCGTCTACTGAGGTAGTATGGGCTGAGGTTAGAAACAGGAGAGGTGAGGTTACCCTGTTGGGAGTCTTTTATAGACCTCCGAATAGTTCCAGAGATGTAGAGGAAAGGATAGCGAAGATGATTCTCGACAGGGGTGAGAGTAACAGGGTAGTTGTTATGGGGGACTTTAACTTTCCAAATATCGACTGGAAATACTATAGTTCGAGTAATTTAGATGGGTCAGTTTTTGTCCAGTGTGTGCAGGAGGGTTTTCTGACACAGTATGTAGACAGGCCAACCAGGGGCGATGCCACATTGGATTTGGTACTGGGAAATGAACCCGGCCAGGTGTTAGATTTAGATGTAGGTGAGCACTTTGGTGATTGTGATCACAATTCGGTTAGGTTTACCTTAGCGATGGGCAGGGACAGGTATATACCGCAGGGCAAGAATTATAACTGGGGGAAAGGAAATTATGATGCGATTAGGCAAGATTTAGGATGTGCAGGATGGGGAAGGAAACTGCAGGGGATGGGAACAATCGAAATGTGGAGCTTATTCAAGGAGCAGCTACTGCGTGTCCTTGATAAGTATGTACCTGAGGGGCAGGGAGGAAGTTGTCGTGCGAGGGAGCCGTGGTTTACTAAAGAAGTTGAAGCGCTTGTCAAGAGGAAGAGGAAGGCTTATGTTGGGATGAGACGTGAAGGCTCAGTTTGGGCGCTTGAGAGCTACAAGCTAGCCAGGAAGGATCTAAAGGGAGGGCTAAGAAGAGCAAGGAGAGGAAACGAGAAGTCATTGGTGGATCGGATCAGGGAAAACCCTAAGGCTTTCTATAGGTATATCAGGAAAAAAAGAATGACTAGAGTTAGATTAGGGCCAATCAAGGATAGTAGTGGGAAGTTGTGTGTGGAATCAGAGGAGATAGGGGAAGTGTTAAATGAATATGTTGCGTCAGTATTTGCAGTAGAGAAATAAAATGTTGTTGAGAATACTGAGATTCAGGCTACGAGGCTAGATGGGATTGAGGTTCACAAGGAGGAGGTGTTAGCAATTTTGGAAAGTGTGAAAATAGATAAGTCCCCTGGGCCAGATGGGATTTATCCTCGGATTCTCTGGGAAGCTAGGGAGGAGATTGCAGAGCCTTTGTCCTTGATCTTTATGTCTTCATTGTCGACAGGAATAGACCGGAAGACTGGAGGATTGCAAATGTTGTCCCCTTGTTCAAGAAGGGGAGTAGAGAGAGCACTGGTAATTATAGACCTGTGAGCCTTACTTCGGTTGTGGGTAAAATGTTGGAAAAGGTTATAAGAGACAGGATTTATAATCATCTTGAAAAGAATAAGTACATTAGAGATAGTCAGCACGGTTTTGTGACGGGTAAGTCGTGCCTCACAAACCTTATGGAGTTTTTCGAGAAGGTGACCAAACAGGTGGATGAGGGTAAAGCAGTGGATGTGGTGTATATGGATTTCAGTAAGGCGTTTGATAAGGTTCCCCACGGTAGGCTATTGCAGAAAATACGGAAGTATGGGGTTGAAGGTGATTTAGAGCTTTGGATCAGAAATTGGCTAGCTGAAAGAAGACAGAGGGTGGTGGTTGATGGCAAATGTTCATGCTGGAGTACCGCAAGGATCTGTTTTGGGGCCACTGCTGTTTGTCATTTTTATAAATGACCTGGAAGAGGGTGTAGAAGGGTGGGTTAGCAAATTTGCAGATGACACTAAGGTCGGTGGAGTTGTGGATAGTGCCGAAGGATGTTGTCGGGTACAGAGAGACATAGATAGGCTGCAGAGCTGGGCTGAGAGATGGCAAATGGAGTTTAATGCGGAAAAGTGTGAGGTGATTCACTTTGGAAGGAGTAACAGGAATGCAGAGTACTGGGCTAATGGGAAGATTCTTGGTAGTGTAGATGAACAGAGAGATCTTGGTGTCCAGGTACATAAATCCCTGAAAGTTGCTACCCAGGTTAATAGGGCTGTTAAGAAGGCATATGGTGTGTTAGCTTTTATTAGTAGGGGGGTCGAGTTTCGGAGCCACGAGTTCATGCTGCAGCTGTACAAAACTCTGGTGAGACCGCACCAGGAGTATTGCGTGCAGTTCTGGTCACCGCATTATAGGAAGGATGTGGAAGCTATGGAAAGAGTGCAGAGGAGATTTACTGGGATGTTGCCTGGTATGGAGGGAAGGTCTTACGAGGAAAGGCTGAGAGACTTGAGGTTGCTTTCGTTGGAGAGAAGGAGGAGGAGAGGTGACTTAATAGAGACATATAAGATAATCAGAGGGTTAGATAGGGTGGATAGTGAGCGTCTTTTTCCTCGGATGGTGATGGCAAACACGAGGGGACAAAGCTTCAAGTTGAGGGGTGATAGATATAGGACAGATGTGAGAGGTAGTTTCTTTACTCAGAGAGTAGTAAGGGCGTGGAACGCCCTGCCTGCAGCAGCAGTAGATTCGCCAACTTTAAGGGCATTTAAGTGGACATTGGATAGACACATGGATGAAAATGGAATAGTGTAGGTCAGATGGTTTCACAGGTCGGCGCAACATCGAGGGACGAAGGGCCTGTACTGCGCTGTAATGTTCTAAAAAAAAAGGTGGGGATGTGATAGGAATACGGGATTAGTGTGGGATTAGTATAAATGGGTTGTTGATGGTCGGCACAGACTCGGTGGGCCGAAGGGCCTGTTTAAGTGCTGCATCTCTAAACTAAACTAAATACTGACACCTTGTGTCACAGACACACACTGACACCCAATAACACAAACAAACACACACTGACACCCAGTAAACACAGAGAAACACTGATACACAGTAACAAAGACATACAGTGACACCAAGTTACACAGACACACACTGACACCCAGTCAAAAAGACATACACTGACACCAAGTCACAAAGACATACACTGACACCAAGTAAGAGAGACACACACTGACACCCAGTAAAAAAGACATACACTGACACCAAGTCACAAAGGCATACATTGATACTAAGTCACAAAGACATGCACTGATGCCCAGTAACACAGACACACACTGACACCAAGTAACAAAGACATACACTGACACCAGGTAACAAATACATACACTTACACCAAGTAACAAAGACACACACTTACACCAAGAAACACAGACACACAATGACACCAAGTAACAAAGACAGACAATTACACCAAGTAACAAAGACATACACTGATACCAAGTCACAAAGACATACACTGATGCCAAGTCACAAAGGAATACACTGATACCAAGTCACAAAGACATACACTGATGCCCAGTAACACAGACACACACTGACACCAAGTACCAAAGACATACACTGACACCAAGTAACAAAGACTTGCACTTACACCAAGTAACAAAGACACACACTTACACCAAGTAACACAGACATACACTGACACCAAGTAACAAAGTCAGACAATTACACCAAGTAACAAAAACATACACTTACACCAAGTATTTTGACATGCACTGACACCAAGTAACAAAGACATACACTGATACCCAGTAACACAGACACAGTCTTACACCAAGTAACACAGACATACAATGACACCAAGTAACAAAGACATGCACTGATACCCAGTAACACAGACACAAACTTACACCAAGTAAAAAAGACAGACACTGACAGCCAGTAACACAGACACACACTTGCACAAAGTAACAAAGACATGCACTGACACCCAGTAACACAGACACACACAGACACCAAGTAACAAAGACACACACTTACACCAAGTAACACAGACACACCTGACACCCAGTAACAAAAACAAACACACTGACACCAAGTAACACAGACATACACTGACACCAAGTAACAAAGACATACACTGACACCCAGTAACACAGACACACACGGACACCAAGTAACAAAGACATACACTTACACCAAGTAACACAGAAACACACTGACACCCAGTAACACAGACACACACTTACACCAAGTGACAAAGAAATACACTGACACCAAATAACAAACACAAACGCTGACACCCAGTAACAAATACACACACTGACACCAAGTAACAAGGACACACACTGACACCAAGTAACAAAGACATACACAGACAACAAGTAACAAAGACAGACACTGATACCCAGTAACATAGACATACCCTGACACCAAGAATCAAAGACATACACTGACACCAAGTAGCAAAGACATACACTTACACCAAGTAACAAAGACATACACTGACACCAAGTAACAAAGACAGACACTTACACCAAGTAACAAAGACATACACTGACACCAAGTAAAAAAGACATACACTTGCACCAAGTAACACAGACAAACACTGACACCAAGTAACAAAGACATACACTTACACCAAGTAACAAAGACATACACTGACACCAAGAAACAAAGACATACACTGACACCAAGTAACAAAGACATACACTTACACAAAGTAACAAACATACATTGATACCCAGCAACACAGACACACAGTTACACCTAGTAACAAAGACAGACACTGATACCCAGTAACACCGACATAACCTGACACCAAGTATCAAAGACATACACTGACACCAAGTAGCAAAGACATACACTTACACCAAGTAACAAAGACATACACTGACACCAAGTAACAAAGACAGACACTTACACCAAGTAACAAAGACATACACTGACACCAAGTAACAAAGACATACACTTACACCAAGTAACACAGACATACACTGACACCAAGTAACAAAGACATACACTTACACCAAGTAACAAAGACATACACTGACACCAAGAAGCAAAGACATACAATGATACCCAGTAACACAGACACACACTTACACCAAGTAACACAGACACACACTGACACCCAGTAAAAAAGACATACACAGACACCAAATCACAAAGAAATACACTTACACCAAGTAACAAAGACATACACTTACACCAAGTATTTTGACATACAATGACACCAAGTAACAAAGACATGCACTGACACCCAGTAACACAGACACACACTTTCACCAAGTAACTCAGACATACACTGACACCAAGTTACAAAGACATACACTGATACCAAGTAACACAGACACACACTGACACCAAGTAAAACAGACATACACTGACACTAAGTAACAAAGACATTCACTGATACCCAGGAACAGAGACACACACTTACTCCAAGTAACACAGACACACACTTACACCAAGTAACAAAGACATACACTTCCACCAAGTAACACAGATACACACTGACACCAAGTAACAAAGACATACAATTACACCAAGTAACAAAGACACACACTTACACCAAGTAACTAAGACAGACACTGATACCCAGTAACACAGACACACACTTACACCTGGTAACAAAGACATACACTGACACCAAGTAACACAAACAAACACACACTGACACCCAGTAACACAGAGAAACACTAATAAATAGTAACAAAGACATACACTGACACCAAGTAACAAAGACATACACTTACACCAAGTAACACAGACATACACTGACACCAAGTAACAAAGACACACACATACACCAAGTCACAAAGACATACACTGACACCAAGTAACAAACACAAACACTGACACCCAGTAACAAAGACACACACTGACACCAAGTAACAAAGACACACACTGACACCAAGTAACAAAGACATACACAGACAACAAGTAACAAAGGCAGACACTGATACCCAGTAACACAGACACACACTTACACCAAGTCACAAAAACATACATTGACACCCAGCAACACAGACACACACTTACACCTAGTAACAAAAACAGACACTGATACCCAGTAACACAGACATACCCTGAAACCAAGTATCAAAGACTTACACTGACACCAAGTAGCAAAGACATACACTTACACCAAGTAACAAAGACATACACTGACACCAAGTAACAAAGACAGACACTTACACCAAGTAACAAAGACATACACTGACACCAAGTAACAAAGACATACACTTACACGAAGTAACACAGACATACACTGACACCAAGTAACAAAGACATACACTTGCACCAAGTAACAAAGACATACACTGACACCAAGAAACAAAGACATACACTGATACACAGTAACACAGACATACACTTACACCAAGTAACACAGACATACACTGACACCAAGTAACAAAGACATACACTGACACCAATTAACAAAGACATACGCTTACACCAAGAAACAAACACATACATTGATACACAGCAACACATACACACACTTACACCAATAACAAAGACAGACACTGATACCCAGTAACACGGACATACCCTGACACCAGGTATCAAAGACATACACTGACACTAAGTAGCAAAGACATACACTTACACCAAGCAACAAAGACATACACTGACACCAAGTAACAAAGACAGACACTTACACCAAGTAACAAAGACATACACTGACACCAAGTAACAAAGACATACACTTACACCAAGTAACACAGACATACACTGACACCAAGTAACAAAGACATACACTTACACCAATTAACAAAGACATACACTGACACCAAGAAACAAAGACATACTCTGATACCCAGTAACACAGACACACACTTACACCAAGTAACACAGACATACACTGACACCAAGTAACAAAGACATACACTGACACCAAGTATCAAAGACATACACTGATACAAAGTAGCACAGACACACACTTACACCAAGTAACAAAGGCAGACAATGACACCAAGTAACAAAGACATACACTGATACCCAGTAACACAGACACACACTTACTCCAAGTAACAGAGACATACACTGACACCAAGTAACAAAGACATACACTTACACCAAGTAACAAAGACATGCACTTACAACATGTAACAAAGACAGACACTGACACCAAGTAACAAAGACATACACTTACACCAAGTAACACAGACATACACTGACACCAAGTAACAAAGACACCCACTTACACCTAGTACACAGACATACACTCAACACCAAGTAACAAAGACATACAATGACACCAAGTAACAAAGACATACACTTACACCAACCAACAAAGACACACACTTAAACCAAGTAACAAAGACATACACTGACACCAATTAACAAAGACATGCACTGACACCCAGTAACACAGACATACACTTTCACCAAGTAACTCAGACATACACTGACACCAAGTTACAAAGACATACACTGATACCAAGTAACACAGACACACACTGACACCAAGTAAAACAGACATACACTGACACCAAGTAACAAAGACATTCACTGATACCCAGGAACAGAGACACACACTTACACCAAGTAACACAGACACACACTTACACCAAGTAACAAAGACATACACTTACACCAAGTAACACAGATACACACTGACACCAAGTAACAAAGACATACAATTACACCAAGAAACAAAGACATACACTTACACCAAGTATTTTGACATACACTGACACCAAGTAACAAAGACGTACACTTACACCAGGTAACAAACAGACACTGATACCCAGTAACACAGACATAACCTGACACCTAGTATCAAAGACATACACTGACACCAAGTAGCAAAGACATACACTTACACCAAGTAACAAAGACATACACTGACACCAAGTAACAAAGACAGACACTTACACCAAGTAACAAAGACATACACTGACACCAAGTAACAAAGACATACACTTACACCAAGTAACACAGACATACACTGACACCAAGTAACAAAGACATACACTTACACCAAGTAACACAGACACACACTGACACCCAGTAAAAAAGACATACACAGACACCAAATCACAAAGAAACACACTGATACCAAGTAACAAAGACATACACTTACACCAAGTATTTTGACATACACTGACACCAAGTAACAAAGACATACACTGATACCCAGTAACACCGACACACACTTACACCAAGTAACAAAGACATACAATGACACCAAGTAACAAAGACATGCTCTGACACCCAGTAACACAGACATACAATTTCACCAAGTAACTCAGACATACACTGACACCAAGTTACAAAGACATACACTGATACCAAATAACACAGACACACACTGACACCAAGTAAAACAGACATACACTGACACCAAGTAACAAAGACATTCACTGATACACAGGAACAGAGACACACACTTACACCAATTAACACAGACACACACTTACACCAAGTAACAAAGACATACACTTACACCAAGTAACACAGATACACACTGACACCAAGTAACAAAGACATACAATTACACCAAGTAACAAAGACACACACTTACACCAAGTAACTAAGACAGACACTGATACCCAGTAACACAGACACACACTTACACCTGGTATCAAAGACATACACTGACACCAAGTAACACAAACAAACACACACTGACACCCAGTAACACAGAGAAACACTAATAAATAGTAACAAAGACATACACTGACACCAAGTAACAAAGACATACACTTACACCAAGTAACACAGACATACACTGACACCAAGTAACAAAGACACACACATACACCAAGTCACAAAGACATACACTGACACCAAGTAACAAACACAAACACTGACACCCAGTAACAAAGACACACACTGACACCAAGTAACAAAGACACACACTGACACCAAGTAACAAAGACATACACAGACAACAAGTAACAAAGACAGACACTGATACCCAGTAACACAGACACACACTTACACCAAGTCACAAAAACATACATTGACACCCAGCAACACAGACACACACTTACACCTAGTAACAAAGACAGACACTGATACCCAGTAACACAGACATACCCTGAAACCAAGTATCAAAGACTTACACTGACACCAAGTAGCAAAGACATACACTTACACCAAGTAACAAAGACATACACTGACACCAAGTAACAAAGACAGACACTTACACCAAGTAACAAAGACATACACTGACACCAAGTAACAAAGACATACACTTACACGAAGTAACACAGACATACACTGACACCAAGTAACAAAGACATACACTTACACCAAGTAACAAAGACATACACTGACACCAAGTAACAAAGACAGACACTTACACCAAGTAACAAAGACATACACTGACACCAAGTAAAAAAGACATACACTTGCACCAAGTAACACAGACAAACACTGACACCAAGTAACAAAGACATACACTTACACCAACTAACAAAGACATACACTGACACCAAGAAACAAAGACATACACTGACACCAAGTAACAAAGACATACACTTACACAAAGTAACAAACATACATTGATACCCAGCAACACAGACACACAGTTACACCTAGTAACAAAGACAGACACTGATACCCAGTAACACCGACATAACCTGACACCAAGTATCAAAGACATACACTGACACCAAGTAGCAAAGACATACACTTACACCAAGTAACAAAGACATACACTGACACCAAGTAACAAAGACAGACACTTACACCAAGTAACAAAGACATACACTGACACCAAGTAACAAAGACATACACTTACACCAAGTAACACAGACATACACTGACACCAAGTAACAAAGACATACACTTACACCAAGTAACAAAGACATACACTGACACCAAGAAGCAAAGACATACAATGATACCCAGTAACACAGACACACACTTACACCAAGTAACACAGACACACACTGACACCCAGTAAAAAAGACATACACAGACACCAAATCACAAAGAAATACACTTACACCAAGTAACAAAGACATACACTTACACCAAGTATTTTGACATACAATGACACCAAGTAACAAAGACATGCACTGACACCCAGTAACACAGACACACACTTTCACCAAGTAACTCAGACATACACTGACACCAAGTTACAAAGACATACACTGATACCAAGTAACACAGACACACACTGACACCAAGTAAAACAGACATACACTGACACTAAGTAACAAAGACATTCACTGATACCCAGGAACAGAGACACACACTTACTCCAAGTAACACAGACACACACTTACACCAAGTAACAAAGACATACACTTCCACCAAGTAACACAGATACACACTGACACCAAGTAACAAAGACATACAATTACACCAAGTAACAAAGACACACACTTACACCAAGTAACTAAGACAGACACTGATACCCAGTAACACAGACACACACTTACACCTGGTAACAAAGACATACACTGACACCAAGTAACACAAACAAACACACACTGACACCCAGTAACACAGAGAAACACTAATAAATAGTAACAAAGACATACACTGACACCAAGTAACAAAGACATACACTTACACCAAGTAACACAGACATACACTGACACCAAGTAACAAAGACACACACATACACCAAGTCACAAAGACATACACTGACACCAAGTAACAAACACAAACACTGACACCCAGTAACAAAGACACACACTGACACCAAGTAACAAAGACACACACTGACACCAAGTAACAAAGACATACACAGACAACAAGTAACAAAGGCAGACACTGATACCCAGTAACACAGACACACACTTACACCAAGTCACAAAAACATACATTGACACCCAGCAACACAGACACACACTTACACCTAGTAACAAAAACAGACACTGATACCCAGTAACACAGACATACCCTGAAACCAAGTATCAAAGACTTACACTGACACCAAGTAGCAAAGACATACACTTACACCAAGTAACAAAGACATACACTGACACCAAGTAACAAAGACAGACACTTACACCAAGTAACAAAGACATACACTGACACCAAGTAACAAAGACATACACTTACACGAAGTAACACAGACATACACTGACACCAAGTAACAAAGACATACACTTGCACCAAGTAACAAAGACATACACTGACACCAAGAAACAAAGACATACACTGATACACAGTAACACAGACATACACTTACACCAAGTAACACAGACATACACTGACACCAAGTAACAAAGACATACACTGACACCAATTAACAAAGACATACGCTTACACCAATAAACAAACACATACATTGATACACAGCAACACATACACACACTTACACCAATAACAAAGACAGACACTGATACCCAGTAACACGGACATACCCTGACACCAGGTATCAAAGACATACACTGACACTAAGTAGCAAAGACATACACTTACACCAAGCAACAAAGACATACACTGACACCAAGTAACAAAGACAGACACTTACACCAAGTAACAAAGACATACACTGACACCAAGTAACAAAGACATACACTTACACCAAGTAACACAGACATACACTGACACCAAGTAACAAAGACATACACTTACACCAATTAACAAAGACATACACTGACACCAAGAAACAAAGACATACTCTGATACCCAGTAACACAGACACACACTTACACCAAGTAACACAGACATACACTGACACCAAGTAACAAAGACATACACTGACACCAAGTATCAAAGACATACACTGATACAAAGTAGCACAGACACACACTTACACCAAGTAACAAAGGCAGACAATGACACCAAGTAACAAAGACATACACTGATACCCAGTAACACAGACACACACTTACTCCAAGTAACAGAGACATACACTGACACCAAGTAACAAAGACATACACTTACACCAAGTAACAAAGACATGCACTTACAACATGTAACAAAGACAGACACTGACACCAAGTAACAAAGACATACACTTACACCAAGTAACACAGACATACACTGACACCAAGTAACAAAGACACCCACTTACACCAAGTACACAGACATACACTCAACACCAAGTAACAAAGACATACAATGACACCAAGTAACAAAGACATACACTTACACCAACCAACAAAGACACACACTTAAACCAAGTCACAAAGACATACACTGACACCAATTAACAAAGACATGCACTGACACCCAGTAACACAGACATACACTTTCACCAAGTAACTCAGACATACACTGACACCAAGTTACAAAGACATACACTGATACCAAGTAACACAGACACACACTGACACCAAGTAAAACAGACATACACTGACACCAAGTAACAAAGACATTCACTGATACCCAGGAACAGAGACACACACTTACACCAAGTAACACAGACACACACTTACACCAAGTAACAAAGACATACACTTACACCAAGTAACACAGATACACACTGACACCAAGTAACAAAGACATACAATTACACCAAGAAACAAAGACATACACTTACACCAAGTATTTAGACATACACTGACACAAAGTAACAAAGACGTACACTTACACCAAGTAACAAACAGACACTGATACCCAGTAACACAGACATAACCTGACACCTAGTATCAAAGACATACACTGACACCAAGTAGCAAAGACATACACTTACACCAAGTAACAAAGACATACACTGACACCAAGTAACAAAGACAGACACTTACACCAAGTAACAAAGACATACACTGACACCAAGTAACAAAGACATACACTTACACCAAGTAACACAGACATACACTGACACCAAGTAACAAAGACATACACTTACACCAAGTAACACAGACACACACTGACACCCAGTAAAAAAGACATACACAGACACCAAATCACAAAGAAACACACTGATACCAAGTAACAAAGACATACACTTACACCAAGTATTTTGACATACACTGACACCAAGTAACAAAGACATACACTGATACCCAGTAACACCGACACACACTTACACCAAGTAACAAAGACATACAATGACACCAAGTAACAAAGACATGCTCTGACACCCAGTAACACAGACATACAATTTCACCAAGTAACTCAGACATACACTGACACCAAGTTACAAAGACATACACTGATACCAAATAACACAGACACACACTGACACCAAGTAAAACAGACATACACTGACACCAAGTAACAAAGACATTCACTGATACACAGGAACAGAGACACACACTTACACCAATTAACACAGACACACACTTACACCAAGTAACAAAGACATACACTTACACCAAGTAACACAGATACACACTGACACCAAGTAACAAAGACATACAATTACACCAAGTAACAAAGACACACACTTACACCAAGTAACTAAGACAGACACTGATACCCAGTAACACAGACACACACTTACACCTGGTATCAAAGACATACACTGACACCAAGTAACACAAACAAACACACACTGACACCCAGTAACACAGAGAAACACTAATAAATAGTAACAAAGACATACACTGACACCAAGTAACAAAGACATACACTTACACCAAGTAACACAGACATACACTGACACCAAGTAACAAAGACACACACATACACCAAGTCACAAAGACATACACTGACACCAAGTAACAAACACAAACACTGACACCCAGTAACAAAGACACACACTGACACCAAGTAACAAAGACACACACTGACACCAAGTAACAAAGACATACACAGACAACAAGTAACAAAGACAGACACTGATACCCAGTAACACAGACACACACTTACACCAAGTCACAAAAACATACATTGACACCCAGCAACACAGACACACACTTACACCTAGTAACAAAGACAGACACTGATACCCAGTAACACAGACATACCCTGAAACCAAGTATCAAAGACTTACACTGACACCAAGTAGCAAAGACATACACTTACACCAAGTAACAAAGACATACACTGACACCAAGTAACAAAGACAGACACTTACACCAAGTAACAAAGACATACACTGACACCAAGTAACAAAGACATACACTTACACCAATTAACAAAGACATACACTGACACCAAGAAACAAAGACATACTCTGATACCCAGTAACACAGACACACACTTACACCAAGTAACACAGACATACACTGACACCAAGTAACAAAGACATACACTGACACCAAGTATCAAAGACATACACTGATACAAAGTAGCACAGACACACACTTACACCAAGTAACAAAGGCAGACAATGACACCAAGTAACAAAGACATACACTGATACCCAGTAACACAGACACACACTTACTCCAAGTAACAGAGACATACACTGACACCAAGTAACAAAGACATACACTTACACCAAGTAACAAAGACATGCACTTACAACATGTAACAAAGACAGACACTGACACCAAGTAACAAAGACATACACTTACACCAAGTAACACAGACATACACTGACACCAAGTAACAAAGACACCCACTTACACCAAGTACACAGACATACACTCAACACCAAGTAACAAAGACATACAATGACACCAAGTAACAAAGACATACACTTACACCAACCAACAAAGACACACACTTAAACCAAGTCACAAAGACATACACTGACACCAATTAACAAAGACATGCACTGACACCCAGTAACACAGACATACACTTTCACCAAGTAACTCAGACATACACTGACACCAAGTTACAAAGACATACACTGATACCAAGTAACACAGACACACACTGACACCAAGTAAAACAGACATACACTGACACCAAGTAACAAAGACATTCACTGATACCCAGGAACAGAGACACACACTTACACCAAGTAACACAGACACACACTTACACCAAGTAACAAAGACATACACTTACACCAAGTAACACAGATACACACTGACACCAAGTAACAAAGACATACAATTACACCAAGAAACAAAGACATACACTTACACCAAGTATTTAGACATACACTGACACAAAGTAACAAAGACGTACACTTACACCAAGTAACAAACAGACACTGATACCCAGTAACACAGACATAACCTGACACCTAGTATCAAAGACATACACTGACACCAAGTAGCAAAGACATACACTTACACCAAGTAACAAAGACATACACTGACACCAAGTAACAAAGACAGACACTTACACCAAGTAACAAAGACATACACTGACACCAAGTAACAAAGACATACACTTACACCAAGTAACACAGACATACACTGACACCAAGTAACAAAGACATACACTTACACCAAGTAACACAGACACACACTGACACCCAGTAAAAAAGACATACACAGACACCAAATCACAAAGAAACACACTGATACCAAGTAACAAAGACATACACTTACACCAAGTATTTTGACATACACTGACACCAAGTAACAAAGACATACACTGATACCCAGTAACACCGACACACACTTACACCAAGTAACAAAGACATACAATGACACCAAGTAACAAAGACATGCTCTGACACCCAGTAACACAGACATACAATTTCACCAAGTAACTCAGACATACACTGACACCAAGTTACAAAGACATACACTGATACCAAATAACACAGACACACACTGACACCAAGTAAAACAGACATACACTGACACCAAGTAACAAAGACATTCACTGATACACAGGAACAGAGACACACACTTACACCAATTAACACAGACACACACTTACACCAAGTAACAAAGACATACACTTACACCAAGTAACACAGATACACACTGACACCAAGTAACAAAGACATACAATTACACCAAGTAACAAAGACACACACTTACACCAAGTAACTAAGACAGACACTGATACCCAGTAACACAGACACACACTTACACCTGGTATCAAAGACATACACTGACACCAAGTAACACAAACAAACACACACTGACACCCAGTAACACAGAGAAACACTAATAAATAGTAACAAAGACATACACTGACACCAAGTAACAAAGACATACACTTACACCAAGTAACACAGACATACACTGACACCAAGTAACAAAGACACACACATACACCAAGTCACAAAGACATACACTGACACCAAGTAACAAACACAAACACTGACACCCAGTAACAAAGACACACACTGACACCAAGTAACAAAGACACACACTGACACCAAGTAACAAAGACATACACAGACAACAAGTAACAAAGACAGACACTGATACCCAGTAACACAGACACACACTTACACCAAGTCACAAAAACATACATTGACACCCAGCAACACAGACACACACTTACACCTAGTAACAAAGACAGACACTGATACCCAGTAACACAGACATACCCTGAAACCAAGTATCAAAGACTTACACTGACACCAAGTAGCAAAGACATACACTTACACCAAGTAACAAAGACATACACTGACACCAAGTAACAAAGACAGACACTTACACCAAGTAACAAAGACATACACTGACACCAAGTAACAAAGACATACACTTACACGAAGTAACACAGACATACACTGACACCAAGTAACAAAGACATACACTTGCACCAAGTAACAAAGACATACACTGACACCAAGAAACAAAGACATACACTGATACCCAGTAACACAGACATACACTTACACCAAGTAACACAGACATACACTGACACCAAGTAACAAAGACATACACTGACACCAATTAACAAAGACATACACTTAAACCAAGTAACAAAGACATACACTGACACCAAGAAACAAAGACATACACTGATACCCAGTAACACAGACACACACTTACACCAAGTAACACAGACATACACTGACACCAAGTAACAAAGACATACACTGACACCAAGTAACAAAGACATACACTTACACCAAGAAACAAACACATACATTGATACACAGCAACACATACACACACTTACACCAATAACAAAGACAGACACTGATACCCAGTAACACAGACATACCCTGACACCAAGTATCAAAGACATACACTGACACCAAGTAACAAAGACATACACTTACACCAAGTAACACAGACATACACTGACACCAAGTAACAAAGACATACACTTAAACTAAGTAACAAAGACATACACTGACACCAAGAAACAAAGACATACACTGATACCCAGTAACACAGACACACACTTACACCAAGTAACACAGACATACACTGACACCAAGTAACAAAGACATACACTGACACCAAGTAACAAAGACATGCACTGATACCCAGTAGCACAGACACACACTTACACCAAGTAACAAAGGCAGACAATGACACCAAGTAACAAAGACATACACTGATACCCAGTAACACAGACACACACTTACTCCAAGTAACAGAGACATACACTGACACCAAGTAACAAAGACATACACTTACACCAAGTAACAAAGACATGCACTTACAACATGTAACAAAGACAGACACTGACACCAAGTAACAAAGACATACACTTACACCAAGTAACACAGACATACACTGACACCAAGTAACAAAGACACCCACTTACACCAAGTACACAGACATTCACTCAACACCAAGTAACAAAGACATGCAATGACACCAAGTAACAAAGACAGACACTTACACCAACCAACAAAGACACACACTTAAACCAAGTAACAAAGACATACACTGACACCAATTAACAAAGACATACACTGATACCCAGCAACACAGACACACTCTTACACCAAGTAACAAAGACAGACACTGATACCCAGCAACACAGACACACACTTACACCAAGAATCAAAGACAAACACTGACACCAAGTAACAAACACATACACTTCCACCAAGTAAGACAGACATACACTTACACCAATTAACAAAGACAGACACTTAAACCAAGTAACACAGACACACACTTGCACCAAGTAACAAAGACAGACACTGATACCCAGTAATGCAGCCACACCCTTACACCAAGTCACAAAGACACACACTGACACCCAGTAACAAAGACAGACACTGATACCCAATAACACAGACACACACTTACACCAAGTAACAAAGACAGACACTGACATCCAGTAACACAGACACACACTTACACCAAGTCACAAAGACACACACTGACACCCAGTAACAAAGACATACACTGACACCCAGTAACAAAGACACACACTGATACCAAGTAACAAAGACATACACTGATACCCAGTAACACAGACACACAATTACACCAAGTCACAAAGACATACACTGACACCAAGTAACAAAGACATACACTGACACCACTTAACAAAGACATTCACTGATACCAAGTAACAAAGGCATACACTGATACCCAGCAACACAGACACACTCTTAAACCAAGTAACAAAGACAGACACTGATACCCAGGAACACAGACACACACTTACACCAAGAATCAAAGACAAACACTGACAACAAGTAACAAAGACGTACAATTCCACCAAGTAAGACAGACATACACTTATACCAATTAACAAAGACAGACACTTAAACCAAGTAACACAGACACACTCTTACACCAAGTAGCAAAGACAGACACTGATACCCAGTAATGCAGCCACACACTTACACCAAGTCACAAAGACACACACTGACACCCAGTAACAAAGACATACACTGACACCCAGTAACAAAGACACACACTGACACCAAGTAACAAAGACATTCACTGATACCCAATAACACAGACACACACTTACACCAAGTAACAAAGACAGACACTGACATCCAGTAACACAGACACACAATTACACCAAGTCACAAAGACACACACTGACACCCAATAACAAAGACATACACTGACACCCAGTAACAAAGACATACACTGACACCAAGTAACAAAGACATACACTGACACCAAGTAACAAAGACATACACTGACACCACTTAACAAAGACATATACTGACACCAAGTAACAAAGACATACACTGATACACAGTAACAGAGACACACAATTACACCAAGTAACAAAGACATACACTGACACCAAGTAACAAAGACATAGACTTTCACCAAGTAACAAAGACATATACTGACACCATGAAACAAAGACATACACTGATACCCAGTAACAGAGACAGACACTTACACCAAGTAACAAAGACATACACTGATACCCAGTAACACAGGCACACACTTACACCAAGTAACAAAGACATGCACTGGCACCAAGTAACAAAGACATACGGTTACACCAAGTAACACAGACATACACTGACACAAAGTAACAAAGACATACACTTACACCAAGTAACAAAGACATACACTGACACCAAGTAACAAAGACATACACTGATACCCAGTAACACAGACACACACTTACACCAAGTAACACAGACACACACTTACACCAAGTAACAAAGGCATACACTTACACCAAGTAACAAAGACACGCACTGACACCCAGTAACAAAGACATACACGGACAACAAGTAACAAAGACATACACTGATACCCAGTAACACAGACACACACTTACACCAAGTCACAAAAACATACATTGATACCCAGCAACAAAGACACACACTTCCACCTAGTAACAAAGACAGACACTGATACCCAGTAACACAGACATACCCTGAAACCAAGTATCAAAGACTTACACTGACACCAAGTAGCAAAGACATACACTTACACCAAGTAACAAAGACATACACTGACACCAAGTAACAAAGACAGACACTTACACCAAGTAACAAAGACAGACACTTACACCAAGTAACAAAGACATACACAGACACCAAGTAAAAAAGACATACACTTGCACCAAGTAACACAGACATACACTGACACCAAGTAACAAAGACATACACTTACACCAAGTAACAAAGACATACACTGACACCAAGAAACAAAGACATACACTGACACCAAGTAACAAAGACATACACTTACACCAAGTAACAAACATACATTGATACCCAGCAACACAGACACACACTTACACCTAGTAACAAAGACAGACACTGATACCCAGTAACACAGACATAACCTGACACCAAGTATCAAAGACATACACTGACACCAAGTAGCAAAGACATACACTTACACCAAGTAACAAAGACATACACTGACACCAAGTAACAAAGACAGACACTTACACCAAGTAACAAAGACATACACTGACACCAAGTAACAAAGACATACACTTACACCAAGTAACACAGACATACACTGACACCAAGTAACAAAGACATACACTTACACCAAGTAACAAAGACATACACTGACACCAAGAAACAAAGACATACAATGATTCCCAGTAACACAGACACACACTTACACCAAGTAACACAGACACACACTGACACCCAGTAAAAAAGACATACACAGACACCAAATCACAAAGAAATACACTTACACCAAATAACAAAGACATACACTTACACCAAGTATTTTGACATACACTGACACCAAGTAACAAAGAAATTCACTGATACCCAGTAACACAGACACACACTTACACCAAGTAACAAAGACATACAATGACACCAAGTAACAAAGACATGCACTGACAGCCAGTAACACAGACATACACTTTCACCAAGTAACTCAGACATACACTGACACCAAGTTACAAAAACATACACTGATACCAAGTAACACAGACACACACTGACACCATGTAAAATAGACATACACTGACACCAAGTAACAAAGACATTCACTGATACCCAGGAACAGAGACACACACTTACTCCAAGTAACACAGACACACACTTACACCAAGTAACAAAGACATACACTTCCACCAAGTAACACAGATACACACTGACACCAAGTAACAAAGACATACAATTACACCAAGTAACAAAGACACACACTTACACCAAGTAACTAAGACAGACACTGATACCCAGTAACACAGACACACACTTACACCTGGTAACAAAGACATACACTGACACCAAGTAACACAAACAAACACACACTGACACCCAGTAACACAGAGAAACACTAATAAATAGTAACAAAGACATACACTGACACCAAGTAACAAAGACATACACTTACACCAAGTAACACAGACATACACTGACACCAAGTAACAAAGACACACACATACACCAAGTCACAAAGACATACACTGACACCAAGTAACAAACACAAACACTGACACCCAGTAACAAAGACACACACTGACACCAAGTAACAAAGACACACACTGACACCAAGTAACAAAGACATACACAGACAACAAGTAACAAAGGCAGACACTGATACCCAGTAACACAGACACACACTTACACCAAGTCACAAAAACATACATTGACACCCAGCAACACAGACACACACTTACACCTAGTAACAAAAACAGACACTGATACCCAGTAACACAGACATACCCTGAAACCAAGTATCAAAGACTTACACTGACACCAAGTAGCAAAGACATACACTTACACCAAGTAACAAAGACATACACTGACACCAAGTAACAAAGACAGACACTTACACCAAGTAACAAAGACATACACTGACACCAAGTAACAAAGACATACACTTACACGAAGTAACACAGACATACACTGACACCAAGTAACAAAGACATACACTTGCACCAAGTAACAAAGACATACACTGACACCAAGAAACAAAGACATACACTGATACACAGTAACACAGACATACACTTACACCAAGTAACACAGACATACACTGACACCAAGTAACAAAGACATACACTGACACCAATTAACAAAGACATACGCTTACACCAAGAAACAAACACATACATTGATACACAGCAACACATACACACACTTACACCAATAACAAAGACAGACACTGATACCCAGTAACACGGACATACCCTGACACCAGGTATCAAAGACATACACTGACACTAAGTAGCAAAGACATACACTTACACCAAGCAACAAAGACATACACTGACACCAAGTAACAAAGACAGACACTTACACCAAGTAACAAAGACATACACTGACACCAAGTAACAAAGACATACACTTACACCAAGTAACACAGACATACACTGACACCAAGTAACAAAGACATACACTTACACCAATTAACAAAGACATACACTGACACCAAGAAACAAAGACATACTCTGATACCCAGTAACACAGACACACACTTACACCAAGTAACACAGACATACACTGACACCAAGTAACAAAGACATACACTGACACCAAGTATCAAAGACATACACTGATACAAAGTAGCACAGACACACACTTACACCAAGTAACAAAGGCAGACAATGACACCAAGTAACAAAGACATACACTGATACCCAGTAACACAGACACACACTTACTCCAAGTAACAGAGACATACACTGACACCAAGTAACAAAGACATACACTTACACCAAGTAACAAAGACATGCACTTACAACATGTAACAAAGACAGACACTGACACCAAGTAACAAAGACATACACTTACACCAAGTAACACAGACATACACTGACACCAAGTAACAAAGACACCCACTTACACCAAGTACACAGACATACACTCAACACCAAGTAACAAAGACATACAATGACACCAAGTAACAAAGACATACACTTACACCAACCAACAAAGACACACACTTAAACCAAGTAACAAAGACATACACTGACACCAATTAACAAAGACATGCACTGACACCCAGTAACACAGACATACACTTTCACCAAGTAACTCAGACATACACTGACACCAAGTTACAAAGACATACACTGATACCAAGTAACACAGACACACACTGACACCAAGTAAAACAGACATACACTGACACCAAGTAACAAAGACATTCACTGATACCCAGGAACAGAGACACACACTTACACCAAGTAACACAGACACACACTTACACAAAGTAACAAAGACATACACTTACACCAAGTAACACAGATACACACTGACACCAAGTAACAAAGACATACAATTACACCAAGAAACAAAGACATACACTTACACCAAGTATTTTGACATACACTGACACCAAGTAACAAAGACATACACTTACACCAAGTAACAAACAGACACTGATACCCAGTAACACAGACATAACCTGACACCTAGTATCAAAGACATACACTGACACCAAGTAGCAAAGACATACACTTACACCAAGTAACAAAGACATACACTGACACCAAGTAACAAAGACAGACACTTACACCAAGTAACAAAGACATACACTGACACCAAGTAACAAAGACATACACTTACACCAAGTAACACAGACATACACTGACACCAAGTAACAAAGACATACACTTACACCAAGTAACACAGACACACACTGACACCCAGTAAAAAAGACATACACAGACACCAAATCACAAAGAAACACACTGATACCAAGTAACAAAGACATACACTTACACCAAGTATTTTGACATACACTGACACCAAGTAACAAAGACATACACTGATACCCAGTAACACCGACACACACTTACACCAAGTAACAAAGACATACAATGACACCAAGTAACAAAGACATGCTCTGACACCCAGTAACACAGACATACAATTTCACCAAGTAACTCAGACATACACTGACACCAAGCTACAAAGACATACACTGATACCAAATAACACAGACACACACTGACACCAAGTAAAACAGACATACACTGACACCAAGTAACAAAGACATTCACTGATACACAGGAACAGAGACACACACTTACACCAAGTAACACAGACACACACTTACACCAAGTAACAAAGACATACACTTACACCAAGTAACACAGATACACACTGACACCAAGTAACAAAGACATACAATTACACCAAGTAACAAAGACACACACTTACACCAAGTAACTAAGACAGACACTGATACCCAGTAACACAGACACACACTTACACCTGGTATCAAAGACATACACTGACACCAAGTAACACAAACAAACACACACTGACACCCAGTAACACAGAGAAACACTAATAAATAGTAACAAAGACATACACTGACACCAAGTAACAAAGACATACACTTACACCAAGTAACACAGACATACACTGACACCAAGTAACAAAGACACACACATACACCAAGTCACAAAGACATACACTGACACCAAGTAACAAACACAAACACTGACACCCAGTAACAAAGACACACACTGACACCAAGTAACAAAGACACACACTGACACCAAGTAACAAAGACATACACAGACAACAAGTAACAAAGACAGACACTGATACCCAGTAACACAGACACACACTTACACCAAGTCACAAAAACATACATTGACACCCAGCAACACAGACACACACTTACACCTAGTAACAAAGACAGACACTGATACCCAGTAACACAGACATACCCTGAAACCAAGTATCAAAGACTTACACTGACACCAAGTAGCAAAGACATACACTTACACCAAGTAACAAAGACATACACTGACACCAAGTAACAAAGACAGACACTTACACCAAGTAACAAAGACATACACTGACACCAAGTAACAAAGACATACACTTACACGAAGTAACACAGACATACACTGACACCAAGTAACAAAGACATACACTTGCACCAAGTAACAAAGACATACACTGACACCAAGAAACAAAGACATACACTGATACCCAGTAACACAGACATACACTTACACCAAGTAACACAGACATACACTGACACCAAGTAACAAAGACATACACTGACACCAATTAACAAAGACATACACTTAAACCAAGTAACAAAGACATACACTGACACCAAGAAACAAAGACATACACTGATACCCAGTAACACAGACACACACTTACACCAAGTAACACAGACATACACTGACACCAAGTAACAAAGACATACACTGACACCAAGTAACAAAGACATGCACTTACACCAAGAAACAAACACATACATTGATACACAGCAACACATACACACACTTACACCAATAACAAAGACAGACACTGATACCCAGTAACACAGACATACCCTGACACCAAGTATCAAAGACATACACTGACACTAAGTAGCAAAGACATACACTTACACCAAGCAACAAAGACATACACTGACACCAAGTAACAAAGACAGACACTTACACCAAGTAACAAAGACATACACTGACACCAAGTAACAAAGACATACACTTACACCAAGTAACACAGACATACACTGACACCAAGTAACAAAGACATACACTTAAACTAAGTAACAAAGACATACACTGACACCAAGAAACAAAGACATACACTGATACCCAGTAACACAGACACACACTTACACCAAGTAACACAGACATACACTGACACCAAGTAACAAAGACATACACTGACACCAAGTAACAAAGACATGCACTGATACCCAGTAGCACAGACACACACTTACACCAAGTAACAAAGGCAGACAATGACACCAAGTAACAAAGACATACACTGATACCCAGTAACACAGACACACACTTACTCCAAGTAACAGAGACATACACTGACACCAAGTAACAAAGACATACACTTACACCAAGTAACAAAGACATGCACTTACAACATGTAACAAAGACAGACACTGACACCAAGTAACAAAGACATACACTTACACCAAGTAACACAGACATACACTGACACCAAGTAACAAAGACACCCACTTACACCAAGTACACAGACATTCACTCAACACCAAGTAACAAAGACATGCAATGACACCAAGTAACAAAGACAGACACTTACACCAACCAACAAAGACACACACTTAAACCAAGTAACAAAGACATACACTGACACCAATTAACAAAGACATACACTGATACCCAGCAACACAGACACACTCTTACACCAAGTAACAAAGACAGACACTGATACCCAGCAACACAGACACACACTTACACCAAGAATCAAAGACAAACACTGACACCAAGTAACAAACACATACACTTCCACCAAGTAAGACAGACATACACTTACACCAATTAACAAAGACAGACACTTAAACCAAGTAACACAGACACACACTTGCACCAAGTAACAAAGACAGACACTGATACCCAGTAATGCAGCCACACCCTTACACCAAGTCACAAAGACACACACTGACACCCAGTAACAAAGACAGACACTGATACCCAATAACACAGACACACACTTACACCAAGTAACAAAGACAGACACTGACATCCAGTAACACAGACACACACTTACACCAAGTCACAAAGACACACACTGACACCCAGTAACAAAGACATACACTGACACCCAGTAACAAAGACACACACTGATACCAAGTAACAAAGACATACACTGATACCCATTAATACAGACACACAATTACACCAAGTCACAAAGACATACACTGACACCAAGTAACACAGACATACACTGACACCACTTAACAAAGACATTCACTGATACCAAGTAACAAAGGCATACACTGATACCCAGCAACACAGACACACTCTTAAACCAAGTAACAAAGACAGACACTGATACCCAGGAACACAGACACACACTTACACCAAGAATCAAAGACAAACACTGACAACAAGTAACAAAGACGTACAATTCCACCAAGTAAGACAGACATACACTTATACCAATTAACAAAGACAGACACTTAAACCAAGTAACACAGACACACTCTTACACCAAGTAGCAAAGACAGACACTGATACCCAGTAATGCAGCCACACACTTACACCAAGTCACAAAGACACACACTGACACCCAGTAACAAAGACATACACTGACACCCAGTAACAAAGACACACACTGACACCAAGTAACAAAGACATACACTGATACCCAATAACACAGACACACACTTACACCAAGTAACAAAGACAGACACTGACATCCAGTAACACAGACACACACTTACACCAAGTCACAAAGACACACACTGACACCCAATAACAAAGACATACACTGACACCCAGTAACAAAGACATACACTGACACCAAGTAACAAAGACATACACTGACACCAAGTAACAAAGACATACACTGACACCACTTAACAAAGACATATACTGACACCAAGTAACAAAGACATACACTGATACACAGTAACAGAGACACATAATTACACCAAGTAACAAAGACATACACTGACACCAAGTAACAAAGACATAGACTTTCACCAAGTAACAAAGACATATACTGACACCATGAAACAAAGACATACACTGATACCCAGTAACAGAGACAGACACTTACACCAAGTAACAAAGACATACACTGATACCCAGTAACACAGGCACACACTTACACCAAGTAACAAAGACATACACTGGCACCAAGTAACAAAGACATACGGTTACACCAAGTAACACAGACATACACTGACACAAAGTAACAAAGACATACACTTACACCAAGTAACAAAGACATACACTGACACCAAGTAACAAAGACATACACTGATACCCAGTAACACAGACACACACTTACACCAAGTAACACAGACACACACTTACACCAAGTAACAAAGGCATACACTTACACCAAGTAACAAAGACACGCACTGACACCCAGTAACAAAGACATACACGGACAACAAGTAACAAAGACATACACTGATACCCAGTAACACAGACACACACTTACACCAAGTCACAAAAACATACATTGATACCCAGCAACAAAGACACACACTTCCACCTAGTAACAAAGACAGACACTGATACCCAGTAACACAGGCATACCCTGAAACCAAGTATCAAAGACTTACACTGACACCAAGTAGCAAAGACATACACTTACACCAAGTAACAAAGACATACACTGACACCAAGTAACAAAGACAGACACTTACACCAAGTAACAAAGACAGACACTTACACCAAGTAACAAAGACATACACTGACACCAAGTAAAAAAGACATACACTTGCACCAAGTAACACAGACATACACTGACACCAAGTAACAAAGACATACACTTACACCAAGTAACAAAGACATACACTGACACCAAGAAACAAAGACATACACTGACACCAAGTAACAAAGACATACACTTACACCAAGTAACAAACATACATTGATACCCAGCAACACAGACACACACTTACACCTAGTAACAAAGACAGACACTGATACCCAGTAACACAGACATAACCTGACACCAAGTATCAAAGACATACACTGACACCAAGTAGCAAAGACATACACTTACACCAAGTAACAAAGACATACACTGACACCAAGTAACAAAGACAGACACTTACACCAAGTAACAAAGACATACACTGACACCAAGTAACAAAGACATACACTTACACCAAGTAACACAGACATACACTGACACCAAGTAACAAAGACATACACTTACACCAAGTAACAAAGACATACACTGACACCAAGAAACAAAGACATACAATGATTCCCAGTAACACAGACACACACTTACACCAAGTAACACAGACACACACTGACACCCAGTAAAAAAGACATACACAGACACCAAATCACAAAGAAATACACTTGCACCAAATAACAAAGACATACACTTACACCAAGTATTTTGACATACACTGACACCAAGTAACAAAGAAATTCACTGATACCCAGTAACACAGACACACACTTACACCAAGTAACAAAGACATACAATGACACCAAGTAACAAAGACATGCACTGACACCCAGTAACACAGACATACACTTTCACCAAGTAACTCAGACATACACTGACATCAAGTTACAAAAACATACACTGATACCAAGTAACACAGACACACACTGACACCATGTAAAATAGACATACACTGACACCAAGTAACAAAGACATTCACTGATACCCAGGAACAGAGACACACACTTACACCAAGTAACACAGACACACACTTACACCAAGTAACAAAGACATACAATTACACCAAGAAACAAAGACATACACTTACACCAAGTATTTTGACATACACTGACACCAAGTAACAAAGACATACACTTACACCAAGTAACAAACAGACACTGATACCCAGTAACACAGACATAACCTGACACCAAGTATCAAAGACATACACTGACACCAAGTAGCAAAGACATACACTTACACCAAGTAACAAAGACATACACTGACAACAAGTAACAAAGACAGACACTTACACCAAGTAACAAAGACATACACTGACACCAAGTAACAAAGACATACACTTACACCAAGTAACACAGACATACACTGACACCAAGTAACAAAGACATACACTTACACCAAGTAACACAGACACACACTGACACCCAGTAAAAAAGACATACACAGACACCAAATCACAAAGAAATACACTTACACCAAGTGACAAAGACATACACTTACACCAAGTATTTTGACATACACTGACACCAAGTAACAAAGACATACACTGATACCCAGTAACACAGACACACACTTACACCAAGTAACAAAGACATACAATGACACCAAGTAACAAAGACATGCACTGACACCCAGTAACACAGACATACACTTTCACCAAGTAACTCAGACATACACTGACACCAAGATACAAAGACATACACTGATACCAAGTAACACAGACACACACTGACACCAAGTAAAACAGACATACACTGACACCAAGTAACAAAGACATTCACTGATACCCAGGAACAGAGACACACACTTACACCAAGTAACACAGACACACACTTACACCAAGTAACAAAGACATACACTTACACCAAGTAACACAGATACACACTGACACCAAGTAACAAAGACATACAATTACACCAAGTAACAAAGACACACACTTACACCAAGTAACTAAGACAGACACTGACACCAAGTAACAAAGACATACACTGATACCAAGTAACACAGACACACACTGACACCAAGTAAAACAGACATACACTGACACCAAGTAACAAAGACATTCACTGATACCCAGGAACAGAGACACACACTTACACCAAGTAACACAGACACACACTTACACCAAGTAACAAAGACATACACTTACACCAAGTAACACAGATACACACTGACACCAAGTAACAAAGACATACAATTACACCCAGTAACACAGACACACACTCACACCTGGTATCAAAGACATACACTGACACCAAGTAACACAAACAAACACACACTGACACCCAGTAACACAGAGAAACACTATTAAATAGTAACACAGACACACACTTACACCAAGTAACAAAGACATACAATGACACCAAGTAACAAAGACATGCACTGACACCCAGTAACACAGACATACACTTTCACCAAGTAACTCAGACATACACTTACACCAAGTAACAAAGGCAGACAATGACACCAAGTAACAAAGACATACACTGATACCCAGTAACACAGACACACACTTACTCCAAGTAACAGAGACATACACTGACACCAAGTAACAAAGACATACACTTACACCAAGTAATAAATACATGCACTTACAACATGTAACAAAGACAGACACTGACACCAAGTAACAAAGACATACACTTACACCAAGTAACACGGACATACAATGACACCAAGTAACAAAGACACCCACTTACACCAAGTACACAGACATTCACTCAACACCAAGTAACAAAGACATACAATGACACCAAGTAACAAAGACATACACTGATACCCAGTAACACAGACACACACTTACACCAAGTAACACAGACACACACTTACACCAAGTAACAAAGGCATACACTTACACCAAGTAACAAAGACACGCACTGACACCCAGTAACAAAGACATACACGGACAACAAGTAACAAAGACATACACTGATACCCAGTAACACAGACACACACTTACACCAAGTCACAAAAACATACATTGATACCCAGCAACAAAGACACACACTTCCACCTAGTAACAAAGACAGACACTGATACCCAGTAACACAGGCATACCCTGAAACCAAGTATCAAAGACTTACACTGACACCAAGTAGCAAAGACATACACTTACACCAAGTAACAAAGACATACACTGACACCAAGTAACAAAGACAGACACTTACACCAAGTAACAAAGACAGACACTTACACCAAGTAACAAAGACATACACTCACACCAAGTAAAAAAGACATACACTTGCACCAAGTAACACAGACATACACTGACACCAAGTAACAAAGACATACACTTACACCAAGTAACAAAGACATACACTGACACCAAGAAACAAAGACATACACTGACACCAAGTAACAAAGACATACACTTACACCAAGTAACAAACATACATTGATACCCAGCAACACAGACACACACTTACACCTAGTAACAAAGACAGACACTGATACCCAGTAACACAGACATAACCTGACACCAAGTATCAAAGACATACACTGACACCAAGTAGCAAAGACATACACTTACACCAAGTAACAAAGACATACACTGACACCAAGTAACAAAGACAGACACTTACACCAAGTAACAAAGACATACACTGATACCCAGTAACACAGACACACACTTACACCAAGTAACACAGACACACACTTACACCAAGTAACAAAGGCATACACTTACACCAAGTAACAAAGACACGCACTGACACCCAGTAACAAAGACATACACGGACAACAAGTAACAAAGACATACACTGATACCCAGTAACACAGACACACACTTACACCAAGTCACAAAAACATACATTGATACCCAGCAACAAAGACACACACTTCCACCTAGTAACAAAGACAGACACTGATACCCAGTAACACAGGCATACCCTGAAACCAAGTATCAAAGACTTACACTGACACCAAGTAGCAAAGACATACACTTACACCAAGTAACAAAGACATACACTGACACCAAGTAACAAAGACAGACACTTACACCAAGTAACAAAGACAGACACTTACACCAAGTAACAAAGACATACACTGACACCAAGTAAAAAAGACATACACTTGCACCAAGTAACACAGACATACACTGACACCAAGTAACAAAGACATACACTTACACCAAGTAACAAAGACATACACTGACACCAAGAAACAAAGACATACACTGACACCAAGTAACAAAGACATACACTTACACCAAGTAACAAACATACATTGATACCCAGCAACACAGACACACACTTACACCTAGTAACAAAGACAGACACTGATACCCAGTAACACAGACATAACCTGACACCAAGTATCAAAGACATACACTGACACCAAGTAGCAAAGACATACACTTACACCAAGTAACAAAGACATACACTGACACCAAGTAACAAAGACAGACACTTACACCAAGTAACAAAGACATACACTGACACCAAGTAACAAAGACATACACTTACACCAAGTAACACAGACATACACTGACACCAAGTAACAAAGACATACACTTACACCAAGTAACAAAGACATACACTGACACCAAGAAACAAAGACATACAATGATTCCCAGTAACACAGACACACACTTACACCAAGTAACACAGACACACACTGACACCCAGTAAAAAAGACATACACAGACACCAAATCACAAAGAAATACACTTGCACCAAATAACAAAGACATACACTTACACCAAGTATTTTGACATACACTGACACCAAGTAACAAAGAAATTCACTGATACCCAGTAACACAGACACACACTTACACCAAGTAACAAAGACATACAATGACACCAAGTAACAAAGACATGCACTGACACCCAGTAACACAGACATACACTTTCACCAAGTAACTCAGACATACACTGACATCAAGTTACAAAAACATACACTGATACCAAGTAACACAGACACACACTGACACCATGTAAAATAGACATACACTGACACCAAGTAACAAAGACATTCACTGATACCCAGGAACAGAGACACACACTTACACCAAGTAACACAGACACACACTTACACCAAGTAACAAAGACATACAATTACACCAAGAAACAAAGACATACACTTACACCAAGTATTTTGACATACACTGACACCAAGTAACAAAGACATACACTTACACCAAGTAACAAACAGACACTGATACCCAGTAACACAGACATAACCTGACACCAAGTATCAAAGACATACACTGACACCAAGTAGCAAAGACATACACTTACACCAAGTAACAAAGACATACACTGACAACAAGTAACAAAGACAGACACTTACACCAAGTAACAAAGACATACACTGACACCAAGTAACAAAGACATACACTTACACCAAGTAACACAGACATACACTGACACCAAGTAACAAAGACATACACTTACACCAAGTAACACAGACACACACTGACACCCAGTAAAAAAGACATACACAGACACCAAATCACAAAGAAATACACTTACACCAAGTGACAAAGACATACACTTACACCAAGTATTTTGACATACACTGACACCAAGTAACAAAGACATACACTGATACCCAGTAACACAGACACACACTTACACCAAGTAACAAAGACATACAATGACACCAAGTAACAAAGACATGCACTGACACCCAGTAACACAGACATACACTTTCACCAAGTAACTCAGACATACACTGACACCAAGATACAAAGACATACACTGATACCAAGTAACACAGACACACACTGACACCAAGTAAAACAGACATACACTGACACCAAGTAACAAAGACATTCACTGATACCCAGGAACAGAGACACACACTTACACCAAGTAACACAGACACACACTTACACCAAGTAACAAAGACATACACTTACACCAAGTAACACAGATACACACTGACACCAAGTAACAAAGACATACAATTACACCAAGTAACAAAGACACACACTTACACCAAGTAACTAAGACAGACACTGACACCAAGTAACAAAGACATACACTGATACCAAGTAACACAGACACACACTGACACCAAGTAAAACAGACATACACTGACACCAAGTAACAAAGACATTCACTGATACCCAGGAACAGAGACACACACTTACACCAAGTAACACAGACACACACTTACACCAAGTAACAAAGACATACACTTACACCAAGTAACACAGATACACACTGACACCAAGTAACAAAGACATACAATTACACCCAGTAACACAGACACACACTCACACCTGGTATCAAAGACATACACTGACACCAAGTAACACAAACAAACACACACTGACACCCAGTAACACAGAGAAACACTATTAAATAGTAACACAGACACACACTTACACCAAGTAACAAAGACATACAATGACACCAAGTAACAAAGACATGCACTGACACCCAGTAACACAGACATACACTTTCACCAAGTAACTCAGACATACACTTACACCAAGTAACAAAGGCAGACAATGACACCAAGTAACAAAGACATACACTGATACCCAGTAACACAGACACACACTTACTCCAAGTAACAGAGACATACACTGACACCAAGTAACAAAGACATACACTTACACCAAGTAATAAATACATGCACTTACAACATGTAACAAAGACAGACACTGACACCAAGTAACAAAGACATACACTTACACCAAGTAACACAGACATACAATGACACCAAGTAACAAAGACACCCACTTACACCAAGTACACAGACATTCACTCAACACCAAGTAACAAAGACATACAATGACACCAAGTAACAAAGACATACACTGATACCCAGTAACACAGACACACACTTACACCAAGTAACACAGACACACACTTACACCAAGTAACAAAGGCATACACTTACACCAAGTAACAAAGACACGCACTGACACCCAGTAACAAAGACATACACGGACAACAAGTAACAAAGACATACACTGATACCCAGTAACACAGACACACACTTACACCAAGTCACAAAAACATACATTGATACCCAGCAACAAAGACACACACTTCCACCTAGTAACAAAGACAGACACTGATACCCAGTAACACAGGCATACCCTGAAACCAAGTATCAAAGACTTACACTGACACCAAGTAGCAAAGACATACACTTACACCAAGTAACAAAGACATACACTGACACCAAGTAACAAAGACAGACACTTACACCAAGTAACAAAGACAGACACTTACACCAAGTAACAAAGACATACACTCACACCAAGTAAAAAAGACATACACTTGCACCAAGTAACACAGACATACACTGACACCAAGTAACAAAGACATACACTTACACCAAGTAACAAAGACATACACTGACACCAAGAAACAAAGACATACACTGACACCAAGTAACAAAGACATACACTTACACCAAGTAACAAACATACATTGATACCCAGCAACACAGACACACACTTACACCTAGTAACAAAGACAGACACTGATACCCAGTAACACAGACATAACCTGACACCAAGTATCAAAGACATACACTGACACCAAGTAGCAAAGACATACACTTACACCAAGTAACAAAGACATACACTGACACCAAGTAACAAAGACAGACACTTACACCAAGTAACAAAGACATACACTGACACCAAGTAACAAAGACATACACTTACACCAAGTAACACAGACATACACTGACACCAAGTAACAAAGACATACACTTACACCAAGTAACAAAGACATACACTGACACCAAGAAACAAAGACATACAATGATTCCCAGTAACACAGACACACACTTACACCAAGTAACACAGACACACACTGACACCCAGTAAAAAAGACATACACAGACACCAAATCACAAAGAAATACACTTACACCAAGTAACAAAGACATACACTTACACCAAGTATTTTGACATACACTGACACCAAGTAACAAAGAAATTCACTGATACCCAGTAACACAGACACACACTTACACCAAGTAACAAAGACATACAATGACACCAAGTAACAAAGACATGCACTGACACCCAGTAACACAGACATACACTTTCACCAAGTAACTCAGACATACACTGACACCAAGTTACAAAGACATACACTGATACCAAGTAACACAGACACACACTGACACCATGTAAAATAGACATACACTGACACCAAGTAACAAAGACATTCACTGATACCCAGGAACAGAGACACACACTTACACCAAGTAACACAGACACACACTTACACCAAGTAACAAAGACATACAATTACACCAAGAAACAAAGACATACACTTACACCAAGTATTTTGACATACACTGACACCAAGTAACAAAGACATACACTTACACCAAGTAACAAACAGACACTGATACCCAGTAACACAGACATAACCTGACACCAAGTATCAAAGACATACACTGACACCAAGTAGCAAAGACATACACTTACACCAAGTAACAAAGACATACACTGACAACAAGTAACAAAGACAGACACTTACACCAAGTAACAAAGACATACACTGACACCAAGTAACAAAGACATACACTTACACCAAGTAACACAGACATACACTGACACCAAGTAACAAAGACATACACTTACACCAAGTAACACAGACACACACTGACACCCAGTAAAAAAGACATACACAGACACCAAATCACAAAGAAATACACTTACACCAAGTGACAAAGACATACACTTACACCAAGTATTTTGACATACACTGACACCAAGTAACAAAGACATACACTGATACCCAGTAACACAGACACACACTTACACCAAGTAACAAAGACATACAATGACACCAAGTAACAAAGACATGCACTGACACCCAGTAACACAGACATACACTTTCACCAAGTAACTCAGACATACACTGACACCAAGATACAAAGACATACACTGATACCAAGTAACACAGACACACACTGACACCAAGTAAAGCAGACATACACTGACACCAAGTAACAAAGACATTCACTGATACCCAGGAACAGAGACACACACTTACACCAAGTAACACAGACACACACTTACACCAAGTAACAAAGACATACACTTACACCAAGTAACACAGATACACACTGACACCAAGTAACAAAGACATACAATTACACCAAGTAACAAAGACACACACTTACACCAAGTAACTAAGTCAGACACTGACACCAAGTAACAAAGACATACACTGATACCAAGTAACACAGACACACACTGACACCAAGTAAAACAGACATACACTGACACCAAGTAACAAAGACATTCACTGATACCCAGGAACAGAGACACACACTTACACCAAGTAACACAGACACACACTTACACCAAGTAACAAAGACATACACTTACACCAAGTAACACAGATACACACTGACACCAAGTAACAAAGACATACAATTACACCCAGTAACACAGACACACACTTACACCTGGTATCAAAGACATACACTGACACCAAGTAACACAAACAAACACACACTGACGCCCAGTAACACAGAGAAACACTATTAAATAGTAACAAAGACATACACTGACACCAAGTAACAAAGACATACACTTACACCAAGTAACACAGACATACACTGACACCAAGTAACAAAGACACACACATACACCAAGTCACAAAGACATACACTGACACCAAGTAACAAACACAAACACTGACACCCAGTAACAAAGACACACACTGACACCAAGTAACAAAGACACACACTGACACCAAGTAACAAAGACATACACAGACAACAAGTAACAAAGACAGACACTGATACCCAGTAACACAGACACACACTTACACCAAGTCACAAAAACATACATTGACACCCAGCAACACAGACACACACTTACACCTAGTAACAAAGACAGACACTGATACCCAGTAACACAGACATACCCTGAAACCAAGTATCAAAGACTTACACTGACACCAAGTAGCAAAGACATACACTTACACCAAGTAACAAAGACATACACTGACACCAAGTAACAAAGACAGACACTTACACCAAGTAACAAAGACATACACTGACACCAAGTAACAAATACATACACTTACACGAAGTAACACAGACATACACTGACACCAAGTAACAAAGACATACACTTGCACCAAGTAACAAAGACATACACTGACACCAAGAAACAAAGACATACACTGATACCCAGTAACACAGACATACACTTACACCAAGTAACACAGACATACACTGACACCAAGTAACAAAGACATACACTGACACCAATTAACAAAGACATACACTTAAACCAAGTAACAAAGACATACACTGACACCAAGAAACAAAGACATACACTGATACCCAGTAACACAGACACACACTTACACCAAGTAACACAGACATACACTGACACCAAGTAACAAAGACATACACTGACACCAAGTAACAAAGACATACACTTACACCAAGAAACAAACACATACATTGATACACAGCAACACATACACACACTTACACCAATAACAAAGACAGACACTGATACCCAGTAACACAGACATACCCTGACACCAAGTATCAAAGACATACACTGACACTAAGTAGCAAAGACATACACTTACACCAAGCAACAAAGACATACACTGACACCAAGTAACAAAGACAGACACTTACACCAAGTAACAAAGACATACACTGACACCAAGTAACAAAGACATACACTTACACCAAGTAACACAGACATACACTGACACCAAGTAACAAAGACATACACTTAAACCAAGTAACAAAGACATACACTGACACCAAGAAACAAAGACATACACTGATACCCAGTAACACAGACACACACTTACACCAAGTAACACAGACATACACTGACACCAAGTAACAAAGACATACACTGACACCAAGTAACAAAGACATACACTGATACCCAGTAGCACAGACACACACTTACACCAAGTAACAAAGGCAGACAATGACACCAAGTAACAAAGACATACACTGATACCCAGTAACACAGACACACACTTACTCCAAGTAACAGAGACATACACTGACACCAAGTAACAAAGACATACAATTACACCAAGTAATAAATACATGCACTTACAACATGTAACAAAGACAGACACTGACACCAAGTAACAAAGACATACACTTACACCAAGTAACACAGACATACACTGACACCAAGTAACAAAGACACCCACTTACACCAAGTACACAGACATTCACTCAACACCAAGTAACAAAGACATACAATGACACCAAGTAACAAAGACATACACTTACACCAACCAACAAAGACACACACTTAAACCAAGTAACAAAGACATAAACTGACACCAAGAAACAAAGACATACACTGACACCAAGAAACAAAGACATACACTGACACCAAGTAACAAAGACATACACTTACACCAAGTAACAAACATACATTGATACCCAGCAACACAGACACACACTTACACCTAGTAACAAAGACAGACACTGATACCCAGTAACACAGACATAACCTGACACCAAGTATCAAAGACATACACTGACACCAAGTAGCAAAGACATACACTTACACCAAGTAACAAAGACATACACTGACACCAAGTAACAAAGACAGACACTTACACCAAGTAACAAAGACATACACTGACACCAAGTAACAAAGACATACACTTACACCAAGTAACACAGACATACACTGACACCAAGTAACAAAGACATACACTTACACCAAGTAACAAAGACATACACTGACACCAAGAAACAAAGACATACAATGATTCCCAGTAACACAGACACACACTTACACCAAGTAACACAGACACACACTGACACCCAGTAAAAAAGACATACACAGACACCAAATCACAAAGAAATACATTTACACCAAGTAACAAAGACATACACTTACACCAAGTATTTTGACATACACTGACACCAAGTAACAAAGAAATTCACTGATACCCAGTAACACAGACACACACTTACACCAAGTAACAAAGACATACAATGACACCAAGTAACAAAGACATGCACTGACACCCAGTAACACAGACATACACTTTCACCAAGTAACTCAGACATACACTGACACCAAGTTACAAAGACATACACTGATACCAAGTAACACAGACACACACTGACACCAAGTAAAATAGACATACACTGACACCAAGTAACAAAGACATTCACTGATACCCAGGAACAGAGACACACACTTACACCAAGTAACACAGACACACACTTACACCAAGTAACAAAGACATACAATTACACCAAGAAACAAAGACATACACTTACACCAAGTATTTTGACATACACTGACACCAAGTAACAAAGACATACACTTACACCAAGTAACAAACAGACACTGATACCCAGTAACACAGACATAACCTGACACCAAGTATCAAAGACATACACTGACACCAAGTAGCAAAGACATACACTTACACCAAGTAACAAAGACATCCACTGACAACAAGTAACAAAGACAGACACTTACACCAAGTAACAAAGACATACACTGACACCAAGTAACAAAGACATACACTTACACCAAGTAACACAGACATACACTGACACCAAGTAACAAAGACATACACTTACACCAAGTAACACAGACACACACTGACACCCAGTAAAAAAGACATACACAGACACCAAATCACAAAGAAATACACTTACACCAAGTGACAAAGACATACACTTACACCAAGTATTTTGACATACACTGACACCAAGTAACAAAGACATACACTGATACCCAGTAACACAGACACACACTTACACCAAGTAACAAAGACATACAATGACACCAAGTAACAAAGACATGCGCTGACACCCAGTAACACAGACATACACTTTCACCAAGTAACTCAGACATACACTGACACCAAGATACAAAGACATACACTGATACCAAGTAACACAGACACACACTGACACCAAGTAAAACAGACATACACTGACACCAAGTAACAAAGACATTCACTGATACCCAGGAACAGAGACACACACTTACACCAAGTAACACAGACACACTTACACCAAGTAACAAAGACATACACTTACACCAAGTAACACAGATACACACTGACACCAAGTAACAAAGACATACAATTACACCAAGTAACAAAGACACACACTTACACCAAGTAACTAAGACAGACACTGACACCAAGTAACAAAGACTTACACTGATACCAAGTAACACAGACACACACTGACACCAAGTAAAACAGACATACACTGACACCAAGTAACAAAGACATTCACTGATACCCAGGAACAGAGACACACACTTACACCAAGTAACACAGACACACACTTACACCAAGTAACAAAGACATACACTTACACCAAGTAACACAGATACACACTGACACCAAGTAACAAAGACATACAATTACACCCAGTAACACAGACACACACTTACACCTGGTATCAAAGACATACACTGACACCAAGTAACACAAACAAACACACACTGACACCCAGTAACACAGAGAAACACTAATAAATAGTAACAAAGACATACACTGACACCAAGTAACAAAGACATACACTTACACCAAGTAACACAGACATACACTGACACCAAGTAACAAAGACACACACAAACACCAAGTCACAAAGACATACACTGACACCAAGTAACAAACACAAACACTGACACCCAGTAACAAAGACACACACTGACACCAAGTAACAAAGACACACACTGACACCAAGTAACAAAGACATACACAGACAACAAGTAACAAAGACAGACACTGATACCCAGTAACACAGACACACACTTACACCAAGTCACAAAAACATACATTGACACCCAGCAACACAGACACACACTTACACCTAGTAACAAAGACAGACACTGATACCCAGTAACACAGACATACCCTGAAACCAAGTATCAAAGACTTACACTGACACCAAGTAGCAAAGACATACACTTACACCAAGTAACAAAGACATACACTGACACCAAGTAACAAAGACAGACACTTAGACCAAGTAACAAAGACATACACTGACACCAAGTAACAAAGACATACACTTACACGAAGTAACACAGACATACACTGACACCAAGTAACAAAGACATACACTTGCACCAAGTAACAAAGACATACACTGACACCAAGAAACAAAGACATACACTGATACCCAGTAACACAGACATACACTTACACCAAGTAACACAGACATACACTGACACCAATTAACAAAGACATACACTTAAACCAAGTAACAAAGACATACACTGACACCAAGAAACAAAGACATACACTGATACCCAGTAACACAGACACACACTTACACCAAGTAACACAGACATACACTGACACCAAGTAACAAAGACATACACTGACACCAAGTAACAAAGACATACACTTACACCAAGAAACAAACACATACATTGATACACAGCAACACATACACACACTTACACCAATAACAAAGACAGACACTGATACCCAGTAACACAGACATACCCTGACACCAAGTATCAAAGACATACACTGACACTAAGTAGCAAAGACATACACTTACACCAAGCAACAAAGACATACACTGACACCAAGTAACAAAGACAGACACTTACACCAAGTAACAAAGACATACACTGACACCAAGTAACAAAGACATACACTTACACCAAGTAACACAGACATACACTGACACCAAGTAACAAAGACATACACTTAAACCAAGTAACAAAGACATACACTGACACCAAGAAACAAAGACATACACTGATACCCAGTAACACAGACACACACTTACACCAAGTAACACAGACATACACTGACACCAAGTAACAAAGACATACACTGACACCAAGTAACAAAGACATACACTGATACCCAGTAGCACAGACACACACTTACACCAAGTAACAAAGGCAGACAATGACACCAAGTAACAAAGACATACACTGATACCCAGTAACACAGACACACACTTACTCCAAGTAACAGAGACATACACTGACACCAAGTAACAAAGACATACACTTACACCAAGTAATAAATACATGCACTTACAACATGTAACAAAGACAGACACTGACACCAAGTAACAAAGACATACACTTACACCAAGTAACACAGACATACACTGACACCACGTAACAAAGACACCCACTTACACCAAGTACACAGACATTCACTCAACACCAAGTAACAAAGACATACAATGACACCAAGTAACAAAGACATACACTTACACCAACCAACAAAGACACACACTTAAACCAAGTAACAAAGACATAAACTGACACCAAGAAACAAAGACATACACTGACACCAAGTAACAAAGACATACACTTACACCAAGTAACAAACATACATTGATACCCAGCAACACAGACACACACTTACACCTAGTAACAAAGACAGACACTGATACCCAGTAACACAGACATAACCTGACACCAAGTATCAAAGACATACACTGACACCAAGTAGCAAAGACATACACTTACACCAAGTAACAAAGACATACACTGACACCAAGTAACAAAGACAGACACTTACACCAAGTAACAAAGACATACACTGACACCAAGTAACAAAGACATACACTTACACCAAGTAACACAGACATACACTGACACCAAGTAACAAAGACATACACTTACACCAAGTAACAAAGACATACACTGACATCAAGTAAAAAAGACATACACTTACACCTAGTAACAAAGACAGACACTGATACCCAGTAACACAGACATAACCTGACACCAAGTAACAAAGACATACACTGACACCAAGTAACAAAGACATACACTTACACCAAGTAACACAGACATACACTGACACCAAGTAACAAAGACATACACTTACACCAAGTAACAAAGACATACACTGACACCAAGAAACAAAGACATACAATGATTCCCAGTAACACAGACACACACTTACACCAAGTAACACAGACACACACTGACACCCAGTAAAAAAGACATACACAGACACCAAATCACAAAGAAATACACTTACACCAAGTAACAAAGACATACACTTACACCAAGTATTTTGACATACACTGACACCAAGTAACAAAGAAATTCACTGATACCCAGTAACACAGACACACACTTACACCAAGTAACAAAGACATACAATGACACCAAGTAACAAAGACATGCACTGACACCCAGTAACACAGACATACACTTTCACCAAGTAACTCAGACATACACTGACCCCAAGTTACAAAGACATACACTGATACCAAGTAACACAGACACACACTGACACCAAGTAAAATAGACATACACTGACACCAAGTAACAAAGACATTCACTGATACCCAGGAACAGAGACACACACTTACACCAAGTAACACAGACACACACTTACACCAAGTAACAAAGACATACAATTACACCAAGAAACAAAGACATACACTTACACCAAGTATTTTGACATACACTGACACCAAGTAACAAAGACATACACTTACACCAAGTAACAAACAGACACTGATACCCAGTAACACAGACATAACCTGACACCAAGTATCAAAGACATACACTGACACCAAGTAGCAAAGACATACACTTACACCAAGTAACAAAGACATACACTGACACCAAGTAACAAAGACAGACACTTACACCAAGTAACAAAGACATACACTGACACCAAGTAACAAAGACATACACTTACACCAAGTAACACAGACATACACTGACACCAAGTAACAAAGACATACACTTACACCAAGTAACACAGACACACACTGACACCCAGTAAAAAAGACATACACAGACACCAAATCACAAAGAAATACACTTACACCAAGTGACAAAGACATACACTTACACCAAGTATTTTGACATACACTGACACCAAGTAACAAAGACATATACTGATACCCAGTAACACAGACACACACTTACACCAAGTAACAAAGACATACAATGACACCAAGTACCAAAGACATGCACTGACACCCAGTAACACAGACATACACTTTCACCAAGTAACTCAGACATACACTGACACCAAGATACAAAGACATACACTGATACCAAGTAACACAGACACACACTGACACCAAGTAAAACAGACATACACTGACACCAAGTAACAAAGACATTCACTGATACCCAGGAACAGAGACACACACTTACACCAAGTAACACAGACACACACTTACACCAAGTAACAAAGACAATCACTTACACCAAGTAACACAGATACACACTGACACCAAGTAACAAAGACATACAATTACACCAAGTAACAAAGACACACACTTACACCAAGTAACTAAGACAGACACTGACACCAAGTAACAAAGACATACACTGATACCAAGTAACACAGACACACACTGACACCAAGTAAAACAGACATACACTGACACCAAGTAACAAAGACATTCACTGATACCCAGGAACAGAGACACACACTTACACCAAGTAACACAGACACACACTTACACCAAGTAACAAAGACATACACTTACACCAAGTAACACAGATACACACTGACACCAAGTAACAAAGACATACAATTACACCCAGTAACACAGACACACACTTACACCTGGTATCAAAGACATACACTGACACCAAGTAACACAAACAAACACACACTGACACCCAGTAACACAGAGAAACACTAATAAATAGTAACAAAGACATACACTGACACCAAGTAACAAAGACATACACTTACACCAAGTAACACAGACATACACTGACACCAAGTAACAAAGACACACACATACACCAAGTCACAAAGACATACACTGACACCAAGTAACAAACACAAACACTGACACCCAGTAACAAAGACACACACTGACACCAAGTAACAAAGACACACACTGACACCAAGTAACAAAGACATACACAGACAACAAGTAACAAAGACAGACACTGATACCCAGTAACACAGACACACACTTACACCAAGTCACAAAAACATACATTGACACCCAGCAACACAGACACACACTTACACCTAGTAACAAAGACAGACACTGATACCCAGTAACACAGACACACACTTACACCAAGTAACACAGACATACACTGACACCAAGTAACAAAGACATACACTGACACCAAGTAACAAAGACATACACTTACACCAAGAAACAAACACATACATTGATACACAGCAACACATACACACACTTACACCAATAACAAAGACAGACACTGATACCCAGTAACACAGACATACCCTGACACCAAGTATCAAAGACATACACTGACACTAAGTAGCAAACACATACACTTACACCAAGCAACAAAGACATACACTGACACCAAGTAACAAAGACAGACACTTACACCAAGTAACAAAGACATACACTGACACTAAGTAACAAAGACATACACTTACACCAAGTAACACAGACATACACTGACACCAAGTAACAAAGACATACACTTAAACCAAGTAACAAAGACATACACTGACACCAAGAAACAAAGACATACACTGATACCCAGTAACACAGACACACACTTACACCAAGTAACACAGACATACACTGACACCAAGTAACAAAGACATACACTGACACCAAGTAACAAAGACATACACTGATACCCAGTAGCACAGACACACACTTACACCAAGTAACAAAGGCAGACAATGACACCAAGTAACAAAGACATACACTGATACCCAGTAACACAGACACACACTTACTCCAAGTAACAGAGACATACACTGACACCAAGTAACAAAGACATACACTTACACCAAGTAATAAATACATGCACTTACAACATGTAACAAAGACAGACACTGACACCAAGTAACAAAGACATACACTTACACCAAGTAACACAGACATACACTGAAACCAAGTAACAAAGACACCCACTTACACCAAGTACACAGACATTCACTCAACACCAAGTAACAAAGACATACAATGACACCAAGTAACAAAGACATACACTTACACCAACCAACAAAGACACACACTTAAACCAAGTAACAAAGACATAAACTGACACCAAGAAACAAAGACATACACTGACACCAAGTAACAAAGACATACACTTACACCAAGTAACAAAGACATACACTTACACCAAGTAACAAAGACATACACTGACACCAAGAAACAAAGACATACAATGATTCCCAGTAACACAGACACACACTTACACCAAGTAACACAGACACACACTGACACCCAGTAAAAAAGACATACACAGACACCAAATCACAAAGAAATACACTTACACCAAGTAACAAAGACATACACTTACACCAAGTATTTTGACATACACTGACACCAAGTAACAAAGAAATTCACTGATACCCAGTAACACAGACACACACTTACACCAAGTAACAAAGACATACAATGACACCAAGTAACAAAGACATGCACTGACACCCAGTAACACAGACATACACTTTCACCAAGTAACTCAGACATACACTGACCCCAAGTTACAAAGACATACACTGATACCAAGTAACACAGACACACACTGACACCAAGTAAAATAGACATACACTGAAACCAAGTAACAAAGACATTCACTGATACCCAGGAACAGAGACACACACTTACACCAAGTAACACAGACACACACTTACACCAAGTAACAAAGACATACAATTACACCAAGAAACAAAGACATACACTTACACCAAGTATTTTGACATACACTGACACCAAGTAACAAAGACATACACTTACACCAAGTAACAAACAGACACTGATACCCAGTAACACAGACATAACCTGACACCAAGTATCAAAGACATACACTGACACCAAGTAGCAAAGACATACACTTACACCAAGTAACAAAGACATACACTGACACCAAGTAACAAAGACAGACACTTACACCAAGTAACAAAGACATACACTGACACCAAGTAACAAAGACATACACTTACACCAAGTAACACAGACATACACTGACACCAAGTAACAAAGACATACACTTACACCAAGTAACACAGACACACACTGACACCCAGTAAAAAAGACATACACAGACACCAAATCACAAAGAAATACACTTACACCAAGTGACAAAGACATACACTTACACCAAGTATTTTGACATACACTGACACCAAGTAACAAAGACATACACTGATACCCAGTAACACAGACACACACTTACACCAAGTAACAAAGACATACAATGACACCAAGTAACAAAGACATGCACTGACACCCAGTAACACAGGCATACACTTTCACCAAGTAACTCAGACATACACTGACACCAAGATACAAAGACATACACTGATACCAAGTAACACAGACACACACTGACACCAAGTAAAACAGACATACACTGACACCAAGTAACAAAGACATTCACTGATACCCAGGAACAGAGACACACACTTACACCAAGTAACACAGACACACACTTACACCAAGTAACAAAGACATACACTTTCACCAAGTAACACAGATACACACTGACACCAAGTAACAAAGACATACAATTACACCAAGTAACAAAGACACACACTTACACCAAGTAACTAAGACAGACACTGACACCAAGTAACAAAGACATACACTGATACCAAGTAACACAGACTCACACTGACACCAAGTAAAACAGACATACACTGACACCAAGTAACAAAGACATTCACTGATACCCAGGAACAGAGACACACACTTACACCAAGTAACACAGACACACACTTACACCAAGTAACAAAGACATACACTTACACCAAGTAACACAGATACACACTGACACCAAGTAACAAAGACATACAATTACACCCAGTAACACAGACACACACTTACACCTGGTATCAAAGACATACACTGACACCAAGTAACACAAACAAACACACACTGACACCCAGTAACACAGAGAAACACTAATAAATAGTAACAAAGACATACACTGACACCAAGTAACAAAGACATACACTTACACCAAGTAACACAGACATACACTGACACCAAGTAACAAAGACACACACATACACCAAGTCACAAAGACATACACTGACACCAAGTAACAAACACAAACACTGACACCCAGTAACAAAGACACACACTGACACCAAGTAACAAAGACACACACTGACACCAAGTAACAAAGACATACACAGACAACAAGTAACAAAGACAGACACTGATACCCAGTAACACAGACACACACTTACACCAAGTCACAAAAACATACATTGACACCCAGCAACACAGACACACACTTACACCTAGTAACAAAGACAGACACTGATACCCAGTAACACAGACATACCCTGAAACCAAGTATCAAAGACTTACACTGACACCAAGTAGCAAAGACATACACTTACACCAAGTAACAAAGACATACACTGACACCAAGTAACAAAGACATACACTTACACGAAGTAACACAGACATACACTGACACCAAGTAACAAAGACATACACTTGCATCAAGTAACAAAGACATACACTGACACCAAGAAACAAAGACATACACTGATACCCTGTAACACAGACATACACTTACACCAAGTAACACAGACATACACTGACACCAAGTAACAAAGACATACACTGACACCAATTAACAAAGACATACACTTAAACCAAGTAACAAAGACATACACTGACACCAAGAAACAAAGACATACACTGATACCCAGTAACACAGACACACACTTACACCAAGTAACACAGACATACACTGACACCAAGTAACAAAGACATACACTGACACCAAGTAACAAAGACATACACTGACACCAAGTAACAAAGACATACACTGATACCCAGTAGCACAGACACACACTTACACCAAGTAACAAAGGCAGACAATGACACCAAGTAACAAAGACATACACTGATACCCAGTAACACAGACACACACTTACTCCAAGTAACAGAGACATACACTGACACCAAGTAACAAAGACATACACTTACACCAAGTAATAAATACATGCACTTACAACATGTAACAAAGACAGACACTGACACCAAGTAACAAAGACATACACTTACACCAAGTAACACAGACATACACTGAAACCAAGTAACAAAGACACCCACTTACACCAAGTACACAGACATTCACTCAACACCAAGTAACAAAGACATACAATGACACCAAGTAACAAAGACATACACTTACACCAACCAACAAAGACACACACTTAAACCAAGTAACAAAGACATAAACTGACACCAAGAAACAAAGACATACACTGACACCAAGTAAAAAGACATACACTTACACCAAGTAACACAGACATACACTGACACCAAGTAACAAAGACATACACTTACACCAAGTAACAAAGACATACACTGACACCAAGAAACAAAGACATACAATGATTCCCAGTAACACAGACACACACTTACACCAAGTAACACAGACACACACTGACACCCAGTAAAAAAGACATACACAGACACCAAATCACAAAGAAATACACTTACACCAAGTAACAAAGACATACACTTACACCAAGTATTTTGACATACACTGACACCAAGTAACAAAGAAATTCACTGATACCCAGTAACACAGACACACACTTACACCAAGTAACAAAGACATACAATGACACCAAGTAACAAAGACATGCACTGACACCCAGTAACACAGACATACACTTTCACCAAGTAACTCAGACATACACTGACCCCAAGTTACAAAGACATACACTGATACCAAGTAACACAGACACACACTGACACCAAGTAAAATAGACATACACTGACACCAAGTAACAAAGACATTCACTGATACCCAGGAACAGAGACACACACTTACACCAAGTAACACAGACACACACTTACACCAAGTAACAAAGACATACAATTACACCAAGAAACAAAGACATACACTTACACCAAGTATTTTGACATACACTGACACCAAGTAACAAAGACATACACTTACACCAAGTAACAAACAGACACTGATACCCAGTAACACAGACATAACCTGACACCAAGTATCAAAGACATACACTGACACCAAGTAGCAAAGACATACACTTACACCAAGTAACAAAGACATACACTGACACCAAGTAACAAAGACAGACACTTACACCAAGTAACAAAGACATACACTGACACCAAGTAACAAAGACATACACTTACACCAAGTAACACAGACATACACTGACACCAAGTAACAAAGACATACACTTACACCAAGTAACACAGACACACACTGACACCCAGTAAAAAAGACATACACAGACACCAAATCACAAAGAAGTACACTTACACCAAGTGACAAAGACATACACTTACACCAAGTATTTTGACATACACTGACACCAAGTAACAAAGACATACACTGATACCCAGTAACACAGACACACACTTACACCAAGTAACAAAGACATACAATGACACCAAGTAACAAAGACATGCACTGACACCCAGTAACACAGGCATACACTTTCACCAAGTAACTCAGACATACACTGACACCAAGATACAAAGACATACACTGATACCAAGTAACACAGACACACACTGACACCAAGTAAAACAGACATACACTGACACCAAGTAACAAAGACATTCACTGATACCCAGGAACAGAGACACACACTTACACCAATTAACACAGACACACACTTACACCAAGTAACAAAGACATACACTTTCACCAAGTAACACAGATACACACTGACACCAAGTAACAAAGACATACAATTACACCAAGTAACAAAGACACACACTTACACCAAGTAACTAAGACAGACACTGACACCAAGTAACAAAGACATACACTGATACCAAGTAACACAGACACACACTGACACCAAGTAAAACAGACATACACTGACACCAAGTAACAAAGACATTCACTGATACCCAGGAACAGAGACACACACTTACACCAAGTAACACAGACACACACTTACACCAAGTAACAAAGACATACACTTACACCAAGTAACACAGATACACACTGACACCAAGTAACAAAGACATACAATTACACCCAGTAACACAGACACACACTTACACCTGGTATCAAAGACATACACTGACACCAAGTAACACAAACAAACACACACTGACACCCAGTAACACAGAGAAACACTAATAAATAGTAACAAAGACATACACTGACACCAAGTAACAAAGACATACACTTACACCAAGTAACACAGACATACACTGACACCAAGTAACAAAGACACACACATACACCAAGTCACAAAGACATACACTGACACCAAGTAACAAACACAAACACTGACACCCAGTAACAAAGACACACACTGACACCATGTAACAAAGACACACACTGACACCAAGTAACAAAGACATACACAGACAACAAGTAACAAAGACAGACACTGATACCCAGTAACACAGACACACACTTACACCAAGTCACAAAAACATACATTGACACCCAGCAACACAGACACACACTTACACCTAGTAACAAAGACAGACACTGATACCCAGTAACACAGACATACCCTGAAACCAAGTATCAAAGACTTACACTGACACCAAGTAGCAAAGACATACACTTACACCAAGTAACAAAGACATACACTGACACCAAGTAACAAAGACATACACTTACACGAAGTAACACAGACATACTCTGACACCAAGTAACAAAGACATACACTTGCATCAAGTAACAAAGACATACACTGACACCAAGAAACAAAGACATACACTGATACCCTGTAACACAGACATACACTTACACCAAGTAACACAGACATACACTGACACCAAGTAACAAAGACATACACTGACACCAATTAACAAAGACATACACTTAAACCAAGTAACAAAGACATACACTGACACCAAGAAACAAAGACATACACTGATACCCAGTAACACAGACACACACTTACACCAAGTAACACAGACATACACTGACACCAAGTAACAAAGACATACACTGACACCAAGTAACAAAGACATACACTTACACCAAGAAACAAACACATACATTGATACACAGCAACACATACACACACTTACACCAATAACAAAGACAGACACTGATACCCAGTAACACAGACATACCCTGACACCAAGTATCAAAGACATACACTGACAATAAGTAGCAAAGACATACACTTACACCAAGCAACAAAGACATACACTGACACCAAGTAACAAAGACAGACACTTACACCAAGTAACAAAGACATACACTGACACCAAGTAACAAAGACATACACTTACACCAAGTAACACAGACATACACTGACACCAAGTAACAAAGACATACACTTAAACCAAGTAACAAAGACATACACTGACACCAAGAAACAAAGACATACACTGATACCCAGTAACACAGACACACACTTACACCAAGTAACACAGACATACACTGACACCAAGTAACAAAGACATACACTGACACCAAGTAACAAAGACATACACTGATACCCAGTAGCACAGACACACACTTACACCAAGTAACAAAGGCAGACAATGACACCAAGTAACAAAGACATACACTGATACCCAGTAACACAGACACACACTTACTCCAAGTAACAGAGACATACACTGACACCAAGTAACAAAGACATACACTTACACCAAGTAATAAATACATGCACTTACAAAATGTAACAAAGACAGACACTGACACCAAGTAACAAAGACATACACTTACACCAAGTAACACAGACATACACTGACACCAAGTAACAAAGACACCCACTTACACCAAGTACACAGACATTCACTCAACACCAAGTAACAAAGACATACAATGACACCAAGTAACAAAGACATACACTTACACCAACCAACAAAGACACACACTTAAACCAAGTAACAAAGACATAAACTGACACCAAGAAATAAAGACATACACTGACACCAAGTAACAAAGACATACACTTACACCAAGTAACAAACATACATTGATACCCAGCAACACAGACACACACTTACACCTAGTGACAAAGACAGACACTGATACCCAGTAACACAGACATAACCTGACACCAAGTATCAAAGACATACACTGACACCAAGAAACAAAGACATACACTGACACCAAGTAACAAAGACATACACTTACACCAAGTAACACAGACATACACTGACACCAAGTAACAAAGACATACACTTACACCAAGTAACAAAGACATACACTGACACCAAGAAACAAAGACATACAATGATTCCCAGTAACACAGACACACACTTACACCAAGTAACACAGACACACACTGACACCCAGTAAAAAAGACATACACAGACACCAAATCACAAAGAAATACACTTACACCAAGTAACAAAGACATACACTTACACCAAGTATTTTGACATACACTGACACCAAGTAACAAAGAAATTCACTGATACCCAGTAACACAGACACACACTTACACCAAGTAACAAAGACATACAATGACACCAAGTAACAAAGACATGCACTGACACCCAGTAACACAGACATACACTTTCACCAAGTAACTCAGACATACACTGACCCCAAGTTACAAAGACATACACTGATACCAAGTAACACAGACACACACTGACACCAAGTAAAATAGACATACACTGACACCAAGTAACAAAGACATTCACTGATACCCAGGAACAGAGACACACACTTACACCAAGTAACACAGACACACACTTACACCAAGTAACAAAGACATACAATTACACCAAGAAACAAAGACATACACTTATACCAAGTATTTTGACATACACTGACACCAAGTAACAAAGACATACACTTACACCAAGTAACAAACAGACACTGACACCAAGTAACACAGACATAACCTGACACCAAGTATCAAAGATATACACTGACACCAAGTAGCAAAGACATACACTTACACCAAGTAACAAAGACATACACTGACACCAAGTAACAAAGACAGACACTTACACCAAGTAACAAAGACATACACTGACACCAAGTAACAAAGACATACACTTACACCAAGTAACACAGACATACACTGACACCAAGTAACAAAGACATACACTTACACCAAGTAACACAGACACACACTGACACCCAGTAAAAAAGACATACACAGACACCAAATCACAAAGAAATACACTTACACCAAGTGACAAAGACATACACTTACACCAAGTATTTTGACATACACTGACACCAAGTAACAAAGACATACACTGATACCCAGTAACACAGACACACACTTACACCAAGTAACAAAGACATACAATGACACCAAGTAACAAAGACATGCACTGACACCCAGTAACACAGGCATACACTTTCACCAAGTAACTCAGACATACACTGACACCAAGATACAAAGACATACACTGATACCAAGTAACACAGACACACACTGACACCAAGTAAAACAGACATACACTGACACCAAGTAACAAAGACATTCACTGATACCCAGGAACAGAGACACACACTTACACCAATTAACACAGACACACACTTACACCAAGTAACAAAGACATACTCTTTCACCAAGTAACACAGATACACACTGACACCAAGTAACAAAGACATACAATTACACCAAGTAACAAAGACACACACTTACACCAAGTAACTAAGACAGACACTGACACCAAGTAACAAAGACATACACTGATACCAAGTAACACAGACACACACTGACACCAAGTAAAACAGACATACACTGACACCAAGTAACAAAGACATTCACTGATACCCAGGAACAGAGACACACACTTACACCAAGTAACACAGACACACACTTACACCAAGTAACAAAGACATACACTTACACCAAGTAACACAGATACACACTGACACCAAGTAACAAAGACATACAATTACACCCAGTAACACAGACACACACTTACACCTGGTATCAAAGACATACACTGACACCAAGTAACACAAACAAACACACACTGACACCCAGTAACACAGAGAAACACTAATAAATAGTAACAAAGACATACACTGACACCAAGTAACAAAGACATACACTTACACCAAGTAACACAGACATACACTGACACCAAGTAACAAAGACACACACATACACCAAGTCACAAAGACATACACTGACACCAAGTAACAAACACAAACACTGACACCCAGTAACAAAGACACACACTGACACCAAGTAACAAAGACACACACTGACACCAAGTAACAAAGACATACACAGACAACAAGTAACAAAGACAGACACTGATACCCAGTAACACAGACACACACTTACACCAAGTCACAAAAACATACATTGACACCCAGCAACACAGACACACACTTACACCTAGTAACAAAGACAGACACTGATACCCAGTAACACAGACATACCCTGAAACCAAGTATCAAAGACTTACACTGACACCAAGTAGCAAAGACATACACTTACACCAAGTAACAAAGACATACACTGACACCAAGTAACAAAGACATCCACTTACACGAAGTAACACAGACATACTCTGACACCAAGTAACAAAGACATACACTTGCATCAAGTAACAAAGACATACACTGACACCAAGAAACAAAGACATACACTGATACCCTGTAACACAGACATACACTTACACCAAGTAACACAGACATACACTGACACCAAGTAACAAAGACATACACTGACACCAATTAACAAAGACATACACTTAAACCAAGTAACAAAGACATACACTGACACCAAGAAACAAAGACATACACTGATACCCAGTAACACAGACACACACTTACACCAAGTAACACAGACATACACTGACACCAAGTAACAAAGACATACACTGACACCAAGTAACAAAGACATACACTTACACCAAGAAACAAACACATACATTGATACACAGCAACACATACACACACTTACACCAATAACAAAGACAGACACTGATACCCAGTAACACAGACATACCCTGACACCAAGTATCAAAGACATACACTGACAATAAGTAGCAAAGACATACACTTACACCAAGCAACAAAGACATACACTGACACCAAGTAACAAAGACAGACACTTACACCAAGTAACAAAGACATACACTGACACCAAGTAACAAAGACATACACTTACACCAAGTAACACAGACATACACTGACACCAAGTAACAAAGACATACACTTAAACCAAGTAACAAAGACATACACTGACACCAAGAAACAAAGACATACACTGATACCCAGTAACACAGACACACACTTACACCAAGTAACACAGACATACACTGACACCAAGTAACAAAGACATACACTGACACCAAGTAACAAAGACATACACTGATACCCAGTAGCACAGACACACACTTACACCAAGTAACAAAGGCAGACAATGACACCAAGTAACAAAGACATACACTGATACCCAGTAACACAGACACACACTTACTCCAAGTAACAGAGACATACACTGACACCAAGTAACAAAGACATACACTTACACCAAGTAATAAATACATGCACTTACAAAATGTAACAAAGACAGACACTGACACCAAGTAACAAAGACATACACTTACACCAAGTAACACAGACATACACTGACACCAAGTAACAAAGACACCCACTTACACCAAGTACACAGACATTCACTCAACACCAAGTAACAAAGACATACAATGACACCAAGTAACAAAGACATACACTTACACCAACCAACAAAGACACACACTTAAACCAAGTAACAAAGACATAAACTGACACCAAGAAACAAAGACATACACTGACACCAAGTAACAAAGACATACACTTACACCAAGTAACAAACATACATTGATACCCAGCAACACAGACACACACTTACACCTAGTAACAAAGACAGACACTGATACCCAGTAACACAGACATAACCTGACACCAAGTATCAAAGACATACACTGACACCAAGTAGCAAAGACATACACTTACACCAAGTAACAAAGACATACACTGACACCAAGTAACAAAGACAGACACTTACACCAAGTAACAAAGACATACACTGACACCAAGTAACAAAGACATACACTTACACCAAGTAACACAGACATACACTGACACCAAGTAACAAAGACATACACTTACACCAAGTAACACAGACATACACTGACACCCAGTAAAAAAAACATACACAGACACCAAATCACAAAGAAATACACTTACACCAAGTAACAAAGACATACACTTACACCAAGTATTTTGACATACACTGACACCAAGTAACAAAGACATACAATGACACCAAGTAACAAAGACATGCACTGACACCCAGTAACACAGACATACACTTTCACCAAGTAACTCAGACATACACTGACACCAAGTTACAAAGACATACACTGATACCAAGTAACACAGACACACACTGACACCAAGTAAAACAGACATACACTGACACCAAGTAACAAAGACATTCACTGATACCCAGGAACAGAGACACACAATTACACCAAGTAACACAGACACACACTTACACCAAGTAACAAAGACATGCACTTACACCAAGTTACACAGATACACACTGACACCAAGTAACAAAGACATACAATTACACCAAGTAACAAAGACACACACTTACACCAAGTAACTAAGACAGACACTGATACCCAGTAACACAGACACACACTTACACCTGGTATCAAAGACATACACTGACACCAAGTAACACAAACAAACACACACTGACACCCAGTAACACAGAGAAACACTAATAAATAGTAACAAAGACATACACTGACACCAAGTAACAAAGACATACACTTACACCAAGTAACACAGACATACACTGACACCAAGTAACAAAGACACACACATACACCAAGTCACAAAGACATACACTGACACCAAGTAACAAACACAAACACTGACACCCAGTAACAAAGACACACACTGACACCAAGTAACAAAGACACACACTGACACCAAGTAACAAAGACATACACAGACAACAAGTAACAAAGACAGACACTGATACCCAGTAACACAGACACACACTTACACCAAGTCACAAAAACATACATTGACACCCAGCAACACAGACACACACTTACACCAAGTAACAAAGACAGACACTGATACCCAGTAACACAGACATACCCTGAAACCAAGTATCAAAGACTTACACTGACACCAAGTAGCAAAGACATACACTTACACCAAGTAACAAAGACATACACTGACACCAAGTAACAAAGACAGACACTTACACCAAGTAACAAAGACATACACTGACACCAAGTAACAACGACATACACTTACACCAAGTAACACAGACATACACTGTCACCAAGTAACAAAGACATACACTTAAACCAAGTAACAAAGACATACACTGACACCAAGAAACAAAGACATACACTGATACCCAGTAACACAGACACACACTTACACCAAGTAACACAGACATACACTGACACCAAGTAACAAAGACATACACTGACACCAAGTAACAAAGACATACATTGATACCCAGTAGCACAGACACACACTTACACCAAGTAACAAAGGCAGACAATGACACCAAGTAACAAAGACATACACTGATACCCAGTAACACAGACACACACTTACTCCAAGTAACAGAGACATACACTGACACCAAGTAACAAAGACATACACTTACACCAAGTAACAAAGACATGCACTTACAAAATGTAACAAAGACAGACACTGACACCAAGTAACAAAGACATACACTTACACCAAGTAACACAGACATACACTGACACCAAGTAACAAAGACACCCACTTACACCAAGTACACAGACATTCACTCAACACCAAGTAACAAAGACATACAATGACACCAAGTAACAAAGACATACACTGACACCAATTAACAAAGACATACACTGATACCCAGCAACACAGACACACTCTTACACCAAGTAACAAAGACAGACACTGATACCCAGCAACACAGACACACACTTACTCCAAGAATCAAAGACAAACACTGACACCAAGTAACAAACACATACACTTCCACCAAGTAAGACAGACATACACTTACACCAATTAACAAAGACAGACACTTAAACCAAGTAACACAGACACACACTTACACCAAGTAACAAAGACAGACACTGATACCCAGTAATGCAGCCACACACTTACACCAAGTCACAAAGACACACACTGACACCCAGTAACAAAGACAGACACTGATACCCAATAACACAGACACACACTTACACCAAGTAACAAAGACAGACACTGACATCCAGTAACACAGACACACACTTACACCAAGTCACAAAGACACACACTGACACCCAGTAACAAAGACATACACTGACACCCAGTAACAAAGACACACACTGATACCAAGTAACAAAGACATACACTGATACCCAGTAACACAGACACACAGTTACACCAAGTCACAAAGACAGACACTGACACCAAGTAACAAAGACATACACTGACACCACTTAATAAAGACATTCACTGACACCAAGTAACAAAGACAGACACTGATACCCAGGAACACAGACACACACTTACACCAAGAATCAAAGACAAACACTGACAACAAGTATCAAAGACATACAATTCAACCAAGTAAGACAGACATACACTTATACCAATTAACAAAGACAGACACTTAAACCAAGTAACACAGACACACACTTACACCAAGTAACAAAGACAGACACTGATACCCAGTAATGCAGCCACACACTTACACCAAGTAACAAAGACATACACTGACACCAAGAAACAAAGACATACACTGATGCACAGTAACACAGACACACACTTACACCAAGTAACACAGACATACACTGACACCAAGTAACAAAGACATACACTGACAAAAATTAACAAAGACATACACTTACACCAAGTAACAAACACATACATTGATACACAGCAACACATACACACACTTACACCAATAACAAAGACAGACACTGATACCCAGTAACACAGAAATACCCTGAGACCAAGTATCAAAGACATACACTGACACTAAGTAGCAAAGACATACACTTACACCAAGCAACAAAGACATACACTGACACCCAGTAACAAAGACAGACACTTACACCAAGTAACAAAGACATACACTGACACCAAGTAACAAAGACATACACTTACACCAAGTAACACAGACATACACTGACACCAAGTAACAAAGACATACACTTACACCAAGTAACAAAGACATACACTGACACCAAGAAACAAAGACATACACTGATACCCAGTAACACAGACAGACACTTACACCAAGTAACACAGACATACACTGACACCAAGTAACAAAGACATACACTGACACCAAGTCACAAAGACATACACTGATACCCAGTAGCACAGACACACAACTACACCAAGTAACAAAGGCAGACAATGACACCAAGTAACAAAGACATACACTGATACCCAGTAACACAGACACACACTTACTCCAAGTAACAGAGACATACACTGACACCAAGTAACAAAGACATACACTTACACCAAGTAACAAAGACATGCACTTACAACATGTAACAAAGACAGACACTGACACCAAGTAACAAAGACATGCACTTACACCAAGTAACACAGACATACACTGACACCAAGTAACAAAGACACCCACTTACACCAAGTACACAGACATACACTCAACACCAAGTAACAAAGACATACAATGACACCAAGTAACAAAGACAAACAATTACACCAACCAACAAAGACACACACTTAAACCAAGTAACAAAGACATACACTGACACCAATTAACAAAGACATATACTGATACCCAGTAACACAGACACACACTTACACCAAGTATCACAGACATACAAAGACACCAAGCAGCAAAGACATACACTGATAACCAGTAACACAGACATACACCGACACCAAGTAACAAAGACACACAATTACACCAAGTGACACAGACATACACTGACACCAAGTAACAAAGACATGGACTTACACCAAGTAACAAAGACACACACTTACACCAAGTAACAAAGACATACACTGACACCAAGTAACAAAGACATACACTTACGCCAAGTAACACGGACATACACTGACACCAAGCAACAAATACATACACTGACACCAAGTAACAAAGACACAAACTTACACCAAGTAACACAGACATACACTGACACCAAGTGTCAAAGACATACATTGACACCAAGTAACAAAGACATACACTGATACCCAGTAACACAGACACACACTAACACCAAGTAAAAAGACAGACACTGATACACAGTAACAGAGACACACACTTACACCAAGTCACAAAGACATACACTTACACCAAGTAACAAAGACAGACACTGATACCCAGTAACAGAGACACACACTTACACCAAGTCACAAATACACACACTGACACCAAGTAACAAAGACATCCACTGACACAAATTAACACAGACATACACAGACACCAAGTAACAAAGACATACACTGACACCAAGTAACAAATACATACACTGACACCAAGTAACAAAGACATACACTTACACCAAGTAACAAAGACATACACCGACACCAAGTAACAAATACATACACTTACACCAAATAACACAGACATACACTGACACCAAGTAACAAAGATAGACACTTACACCAACTAACAAAGACACACACTTACACCAATTTACACAGACATACACTGACACCAAGTAACAAAGACATGCACTTATACCAAGTAAGAAAGACACACACTTACACCAAGTAACACAGACCTACACTGACACCAAGTAACAAAGACATACACTGATACCCAGCAACACCGAGACACTCTGACACCAAGTAACAAAGACAGACACTGATACCCAGTAACAAAGACATGCACTTACAACATGTAACAAAGACAGACACTGACATCAAGTAACAAAGACATACACTTACACCAAGTAACACAGACATACACTGACACCAAGTAACAAAGACACCCACTTACACCAAGTACACAGACATACACTCAACACCAAGTAACAAAGACATACAATGACACCAAGTAACAAAGACAAACACTTACACCAACCAACAAAGACACACACTTAAACCAAGTAACAAAGACATACACTGACACCAATTAACAAAGACATATACTGATACCCAGTAACACAGACACACACTTACACCAAGTATCACAGACATACAAAGACACCAAGCAGCAAAGACATACACTGATAACCAGTAACACAGACATACACCGACACCAAGTAACAAAGACATACACTGACACCAAGTAACAAAGACACACAATTACACCAAGTGACACAGACATACACTGACACCAAGTAACAAAGACATGGACTTACACCAAGTAACAAAGACACACACTTACACCAAGTAGCAAAGACATACACTGACACCAAGTAACAAAGACATACACTTACGCCAAGTAACACGGACATACACTGACACCAAGCAACAAATACATACACTGACACCAAGTAACAAAGACACAAACTTACACCAAGTAACACAGACATACACTGACACCAAGTGTCAAAGACATACAATGACACCAAGTAACAAAGACATACACTGATACCCAGTAACACAGACACACACTTACACCAAGTAAAAAGACAGACACTGATACACAGTAACAGAGACACACACTTACACCAAGTCACAAAGACATACACTTACACCAAGTAACAAAGACAGACACTGATACCCAGTAACAGAGACACACACTTCCACCAAGTCACAAAGACACACACTGACACCAAGTAACAAAGACATCCACTGACACAAATTAACACAGACATACACAGACACCAAGTAACAAAGACATACACTGACACCAAGTAACAAATACATACACTGACACCAAGTAACAAAGACATACACTTACACCAAGTAACAAAGACATACACCGACACCAAGTAACAAATACATACACTTACACCAAATAACACAGACATACACTGACACCAAGTAACAAAGATAGACACTTACACCAACTAACAAAGACACACACTTACACCAATTTACACAGACATACACTGACACCAAGTAAGAAAGACACACACTTACACCAAGTAACACAGACCTACACTGACACCAAGTAACAAAGACATACACTGATACCCAGCAACACCGAGACACTCTGACACCAAGTAACAAAGACAGACACTGATACCCAGTAACAAAGACATGCACTGACTCCCAGTAAAAAAGACACACACTGACACCAAGTAACAAAGACATACACTTACACCAAGTAAAAAATACATACACTGACACCCAGTAACAAAGACACACACTGACACCAAGTAACAAAGACATACACTGATACCCAGTAACACAGACACACACAGACACCCAGTAACACAGACACTCACTGACACCAAGTAACAAAGACTTACACTGACACCAAGTCATAAAGACATACACTTACACCAACTAACAAAGAAATATACTGACACCAAGTAACAAAGACATACACTGATACCCAGTAACAAAGACACACACTTACACAAAGTAACAAAGACATACACTGACACCAAGTAACACAGACACACACAGACACCCAGTAACACAGACACACTGACACCAAGTAACAAAGACTTACACTGACACCAAGTCATAAAGACATACACTTACACCAAGTAACAAAGAACTATACTGACACCAAGTAACAAAGACATACACTGATACCCAGTAACACAGACAGACACTTACACCAAGTAACAAAGACATACACTGATACCCAGTAACACAGACACACACTTATACCAAGTAACAAAGACATACTCTGACACCAATAACAAAGACATACACTTACACCAAGTAACAAAGACTTACACTGACACCAAGTCATAAAGACATACACTTACACCAACTAACAAAGAAATATACTGACACCAAGTAACAAAGACATACACTGATACCCAGTAACAAAGACACACACTTACACAAAGTAACAAAGACATACACTGACACCAAGTAACACAGACACACACAGACACCCAGTAACACAGACACACTGACACCAAGTAACAAAGACTTACACTGACACCAAGTCATAAAGACATACACTTACACCAAGTAACAAAGAACTATACTGACACCAAGTAACAAAGACATACACTGATACCCAGTAACACAGACAGACACTTACACCAAGTAACAAAGACATACACTGATACCCAGTAACACAGACACACACTTATACCAAGTAACAAAGACATACTCTGACACCAAGTAACAAAGACATACACTTACACCAAGTAACAAAGACATACACTGACACCAAGTAACAAAGACATGGACTTACACCAAGTAACAAAGACACACACTTACACCAAGTAACAAAGACATACACTGACACCAAGTAACAAAGACACACACTTAAACCAAGTAACAAAGACATACACTGACACCAATTAACAAAGACATATAAAGATACCCAGTAACACAGACACACACTTACACCAAGTATCACAGACATACAAAGACACCAAGCAACAAAGACATACACTGATAACCAGTAACACAGACATACACCGACACCAAGTAACAAAGACATACACTGACACCAAGTAACAAAGACACACAATTACACCAAGTGACACAGACATACACTGACACCAAGTAACAAAGACATGGACTTACACCAAGTAACAAAGACACACACTTGCACCAAGTAACAAAGACATACACTGACACCAAGTAACAAAGACATACACTTACACCAAGTAACACGGACATACACTGACACCAAGCAACAAATACATACACTGACACCAAGTAACAAAGACACAAACGTACACCAAGTAACACAGACATACACTGACACCAAGTGTCAAAGACATACAATGACACCAAGTAACAAAGACATACACTGATACCCAGTAACACAGACACACACTTACACCTAGTAAAAAGACAGACACTGATACACAGTAACAGAGACACACACTTACACCAAGTCACAAAGACATACACTTACACCAAGTAACAAAGACAGACACTGATACCCAGTAACAGAGACACACACTTACACCAAGTCACAAAGACACACACTGACACCAAGTAACAAAGACATCCACTGACACAAATTAACACAGACATACACAGACACCAAGTAACAAAGACATACACTGACACCAAGTAACAAATACATACACTGACACCAAGTAACAAAGACATACACTTACACCAAGTAACAAAGACATACACCGACACCAAGTAACAAATACATACACTTACACCAAATAACACAGACATACACTGACACCAAGTAACAAAGATAGACACTTACACCAACTAACAAAGACACACACTTACACCAATTTACACAGACATACACTGACACCAAGTAAGAAAGACACACACTTACACCAAGTAACACAGACCTACACTGACACCAAGTAACAAAGACATACACTGATACCCAGCAACACCGAGACACTCTGACACCAAGTAACAAAGACAGACACTGATACCCAGTAACAAAGACATGCACTGACTCCCAGTAAAAAAGACACACACTGACACCAAGTAACAAAGACATACACTTACACCAAGTAAAAAATACATACACTGACACCCAGTAACAAAGACACACACTGACACCAAGTAACAAAGACATACACAGATACCCAGTAACACAGACACACACAGACACCCAGTAACACAGACACACACTGACACCAAGTAACAAAGACTTACACTGACACCAAGTCATAAAGACATACACTTACACCAAGTAACAAAGAAATATACTGACACCAAGTAACAAAGACATACACTGATACCCAGTAACAAAGACACACACTTACACCAAGTAACAAAGACATACACTGACACCAAGTAACATAGACACACACAGACACCCAGTAACACAGACACACACTGACACCAAGTAACAAAGACTTACACTGACACCAAGTCATAAAGACATACACTTACACCAAGTAACAAAGAAATATACTGACACCAAGTAACAAAGACATACACTGATACCCAGTAACACAGACAGACACTTACACCAAGTAACAAAGACATACACTGATACCCAGTAACACAGACACACACTTATACCAAGTAACAAAGACATACACTGACACCAAGTAACAAAGACATACACTTACACCAAGTAACAAAGACATACACTGACACCAAGTAACAAAGACATGGACTTCCACCAAGTAACAAAGACACACACTTACACTAAGTAACAAAGACATACACTTACACCAAGTAACACAGACATACACTGACACCAAGTAACAAAGACATACACTGATACCAAGTCACAAAGACATACACTGATGCCCAGTAACAAAGACACACACTTACACCAAGTAACACAGACATACACTGACACCAAGTAACAAAGAGAGACAATTACACCAAGTATTTTGACATACACTGACACCAAGTAACAAAGACATACACTGATACCCAGTAACGCAGACACACACTTACACATTGTAAAAAAGACATACACTGACACCAAGTCACAAAGACATACACTTACACCAAGTAACAAAGACATACACTGACACAAAGTAACAAAGACATACACTTACACCAAGTAACAAAGACATACACTGACACCATGTAACAAAGACATACACTGATACCCAGTAACAAAGACATACACTGACACCAAGTCACAAAGACATATACTTACACCAAGTAACAGAGAGATACACTGACACCAAGTAACAAAGACAGACACTGACACCAAGTACCAAAAACACAAACTTACACCAAGTAACACAGACATACACTGACACCAAGTATCAAAGACATACGCTGACACCAAGTAACAAAGACATGCACTTACACCAAGCAACAAAGACAGACACTGATACCCAGTAACACAGACACACACTTACACCAAGTACCAAAAACACAAACTTACACCAAGTAACACAGACATACACTGACACCAAGTATCAAAGACATACACTGACACCAAGTAACAAAGACATGCACTTACACCAAGTAACAAAGACAGACACTGATACCCAGTAACAAAGACACACACTTACACCAGGTCACAAAGACACACACTGACACCCAGTAACAAAGACAGACACTGATATCCAGTAACACAGACACACACTTACACCAAGTAACACAGACATACACTGACACCAAATAACAAAGACAGACAATTACACTAAGTATCAAAGACATACACAGACACCAAGTCACAAAGACATACACTTACACCAAGTAACAAAGACATACACTGACACAAAGTAACAAAGACATACACTTACACCAAGTGTTTTGACATACACTGACACCGAGTAACAAAGACATACACTGATACCCAGTAACGCAGACACACACTTACACCCAGTAAAAAAGACATACACTGACACCAAGTCACAAAGACATACACTTACACCAAGTAACAAAGACATACACTGACTCAAAGTAACAAAGACAGACACTTACACCAAGTAACAAAGACATACACTGACACCATGTAACAAATACATACACTTACACCATGTAACAGAGACATACACTGACACCAAGTAACAAAGACATACACTGATACCCAGTAACGCAGACACACACTTACACCCAGTAAAAAAGACATACAGTGACACCAAGTCACAAAGACATACACTTACACCAAGTAACAAAGACATACACTGACACAAAGTAACAAAGACATACACTTACACCATGTAACAGAGACATACACTGACACCAAGTAACAAAGACATACACTGATACCCAGTAACGCAGACACACACTTACACCCAGTAAAAAAGACATACAGTGACACCAAGTAACAAAGACATACACTGATTCCCAGTAACAAAGACATACACTGACACCAAGTAACAAATACATACACTTACACCATGTAACAGAGACATACACTGACACCAAGTAACAAAGACATACACTGATACCCAGTAACGCAGACACACACTTACACCCAGTAAAAAAGACATACAGTGACACCAAGTCACAAAGACATACACTTACACCAAGTAACAAAGACATACACTGACACAAAGTAACAAAGACATACACTTACACCAAGTAACAAAGACATACACTGACACCATGTAACAAAGACATACGCTGATACCCAGTAACAAAGACATACACTGACACCAAGTAACAAAGACATACACTGATACCCAGTAACGCAGACACACACTTACACCATGTAAAAAAGACATACACTGACACCAAGTCACAAAGACATACACTTACACCAAGTAACAAAGACATGCACTGACACAAAGTAACAAAGACATACACTTACACCAAGTAACAAAGACATACACTGACACCATGTAACAAAGACATACACTGATACCCAGTAACAAAGACATACACTGACACCAAGTCACAAAGACATACACTTACACCAAGTAACAGAGACATACACTGACACCAAGTAACAAAGACAGACACTGACACCAAGTACCAAAAACACAAACTTACACCAAGTAACACAGACATACACTGACACCAAGTATCAAAGACATACACTGACACCAAGTAACAAAGACACGCACTTACACCAAGTAACAAAGACAGACACTGATACCCAGTAACACAGACACACACTTACACCAAGTACCAAAAACACAAACTTACACCAAGTAACACAGACATACACTGACACCAAGTATCAAAGACATACACTGACACATGTAACAAAGACATGCACTTACACCAAGTAACAAAGACAGACACTGATACCCAGTAACACAGACACACACTTACACCAGGTCACAAAGACACACACTGACACCCAGTAACAAAGACAGACACTGATATCCAGTAACACAGACACACACTTACACCAAGTAACACAGACATACACTGACACCAAATAACAAAGACAGACAATTACACCAAGTAACAAAGACATACACTGACAACAAGTCACAAAGACATACACTCACACCAAGTAACAAAGACATACACTGACACAAAGTAACAAAGACATACACTTACACCAAGTGTTTTGACATACACTGACACCTAGTAACAAAGACATACACTGATACCCAGTAACGCAGACACACACTTACACCCAGTAAAAAAGACATACACTGACACCAAGTCACAAAGACATACACTTACACCAAGTAACAAAGACATACACTTACAACAAGTATTTTGACATACACTGACACAAAGTAACAAAGACATACACTGACACCATGTAACAAAGACATACACTGATACCCAGTAACAAAGACATACACTGACACCAAGTAACAAAGACATACACTTACACCATGTAACAGAGACATACACTGACACCAAGTAACAAAGACATACACTGATACCCAGTAACGCAGACACACACTTACACCCAGTAAAAAAGACATACACTGACACCAAGTCACAAAGACATACACTTACACCAAGCAACAAAGACATACACTGACACAAAGTAACAAAGACATACACTTACACCAAGTAACAAAGACATGCACTGACACCATGTAACAAAGACATACGCTGATACCCAGTAACAAAGACATACACTGACACCAAGTAACAAAGACATACACTGATACCCAGTAACACAGGCTCACACAGTGGTGGGGGTCACATTGGCGCAGTGGTTAGCACCGCAGCCTCACAGCTCCAGGGACCCGGGTTCGATTCTGGGTACTGCCTGTGCGGAGTTTGCAAGTTCTCCCTGTGTCTGCATGGGTTGCCTCCCGGTGCTCCGGTTTCCTCCCACATGCCAAAGACATGCAGGTTGATAGGAAAGACATGCAGGTTGATAGGTTCATTGGCCGTCATAAATTGCCCCTAGTATTGGTAGGTGGTAGGGAAATATATAGGGATAGGTGGGGATGTGATAGGAATCCGGGATTAGTGTTGGATTAGTATAAATGGGTTGTTGATGGTCGGCACAGACTCGGTGGGCCGAAGGGCCTGTTTAAGTGCTGTATCTCTAAACTAAACTAAATAATGACACCTAGTGTCACAGACACACACTGACACCCAGTAACACAAACAAACACACACTGATACCCAGTAACACAGACACACACTGACACCCAGTCACAAAGACATACACTGACACCAACTTACAAAGACATACACTGATTGTCACAAAGACATACACTGATGCCCAGTAACACAAACAAACACACACTGATACCCAGTAACACAGACACACACTGACACCCAGTAAAAAAGACATACACTGACACCAAGTCACAAAGACATACACTGATACCAAGTCACAAAGACATTACTTACACCAAGTAACACAGACGTACACTGACACCAAGTAACAAAGACAGACAATTACACCAAGTAACAAAGACACACTCTTACACCAAGTATTTTGACATACACTGACACCAAGTAACAAAGACATACACTGATAGCCAGTAACGCAGACACACACTTACACCCAGTAAAAAAGACATACACTGACACCAAGTCACAAAGACATACACTTACACCAAGTAACAAAGACATACACTGACACAAAGTAACAAAGACATAGACTTACACCAAGTAACAAAGACATACACTGACACCATGTAACAAAGACATACACTGATACCCAGTAACAAAGACACACACTGACACCATGTAACACAGACATACACTGACACCAAGTATCAAAGACATACACTTACACCAATTATTTTGACATACACTGACACCTAGTAACAAAGACATACACTGATACCCAGTCACGCAGGCACACACTTACACCCAGTAAAAAAGACATACACTGACACCAAGTCACAAAGACATACACTTACAGCAAGTAACAAAGACATACACTGACACAAAGTTAGAAAGACATACACTTACACCAAGTAACAAAGACATACACTGACACCATGTAAGAAAGACATACGCTGACACCAAGTAACAAAGACATACACTTACACCAAGTAACAGAGACATACACTGACACCAAGTAACAAAGACATACAATGATACCCAGTAACGCAGACACACACTTACACCCAGTAAAAAAGACATACACTGACACCAAGTCACAAAGACATACACTTACACGAAGTAACAAAGACATACACTGACACAAAGTAACAAAGACATACACTTACACCAAGTAACAAAGACATACACTGACACCATGTAACAAAGACATACGCTGATACCCAGCAACAAAGACATACACTGACACCAAGTAACAAAGACATACACTTGCACCAAGTAACAAAGACATACACTGACACCAAGTATCAAAGACATACACTGACACCAAGTAACAAAGACATGCACTTACACCAAGTAACAAAGACAGACACTGATTCCCAGTAACACAGACACACACTTACACCAGGTCACAAAGACACACACTGACACCCAGTAACAAAGACAGACACTGATATCCAGTAACACAGACTCACACTTACACCAAGTAACACAGACATACACTGACACAAAGTAACAAAGACAGACAATTACACCAAGTAACAAAGACATACACTTACACCAAGTATTTTGACATACACTGACACCTAGTAACAAAGACATACACTGATGCCCAGTAACACAGACATACACTGACACAAAGAAACAAAGATATACACTGATACCCAGTAACACAGATACACACTTACACCAAGTAACACAGACATACACTGATACCAAGTAACAAAGACAGACAATTACACCAAGTAACAAAGACATACACATACATCAAGTATTTTGACATACACTGACACGTAGTAACAAAGACATACACTGATGCACAGTAACACAGACATACATTGACACAAAGTAACAAAGACATACAATGATACCCAGTAACACAGATACACACTTACACCAAGTAACACAGACATGCAATGACACCAAGTCACTAAGACATGCACTGATACCCAGTAACAAAGACACACACTTACACCAAGTAAAAAAGACAGACACTGATACCCAGTAACACAGACACACACTTACACCATGTAACAAAGACATACACTGACACCCAGTAACAAAGACATACACTGACACCCTGTAACACAGACACACAAGGACACCAAGTAACAAAGACACACACTTACACCAAGTAACACAGACACACACTGACACCCAGTAACACAGACAAACACACTGACACCAAGTAACAAAGACATACACTGACACCAAGTAACAAAGACATACACTGATACCAAGTCACAAAGACATACACTGATGCCCAGTAACAAAGACACACACTTACACCAAGTAACACAGACACACACTTACACCAGGTCACAAAGACACACACTTACACCAAATAACAAAGACAGACAATTACACCAAGTAACACAGACATACACTGACAGCAAGTAACAAAGACATGCACTTACACCAAGTAACAAAGACAGACACTGATACCCAGTAACACAGACACACACTTACACCAAGTAACACAGACATACACTGACACTAAATAACAAAGACAGACAATTACACCAAGTAACAAAGACATACACTTACACCAGGTATTTTGACATACACTGACACCGAGTAACAAAGACATACACTGATACCCAGTAACGCAGACACACACTTACACCCAGTAAAAAAGACATACACTGACACCAAGTCACAAAGACATACACTTACACCAAGTAACAAAGACATACACTGACACAAAGTAACAAAGACATGCACTTACACCAAGTAACAAAGACATACACTGACACCATGTAACAAAGACATACACTGATACCCAGTTACAAAGACATACACTGACAGCAAGTAACAAAGACATACACTTACACCAAGTAACAGAGACATACACTGACTCCAAGTAACAAAGACATACACTGATACCCAGTAACGCAGACAAACACTTACACCCAGTAAAAAAGACATACACTGACACCAGGTCACAAAGACATACACTTACACCAAGCAACAAAGACATACACTGACTCAAAGTAACAAAGACATACACTTCCACCACGTAGCAAAGACATACACTGACACCATGTAACAAAGACATACGCTGATACCCAGTAACAAAGACATACACTGACACCAAGTCACAAAGACATACACTTACACCAAGTAACAGAGACATACACTGACACCAAGTAACAAAGACAGACACTGACACCAAGTACCAAAAACACAAACTTACACCAAGTAACACAGACATACACTGACAACAAGTATCAAAGACATACACTGATACCCAGTAACACAGACACACACTTACACCAAGTAACACAGACATACAATGACACCAAGTAACAAAGACATGCACTGATACCCAGTAACAAAGACACACACTTACACCAAGTAAAAAAGACAGACACTGATACCCAGTAACACAGACACACACTTACACCAAGTAACAAAGACATACACTGACACCCAGTAACAAAGACATACACTGGCACCCAGTAACACAGACACACAAGGACACCAAGCAACAAAGACACACACTTACACCAAGTAACACAGACACACACTGACACCCAGTAACACAGACAAACACACTGACACCAAGTAACACAGACATACAATGACACCAAGTATTTTGACATACACTGACACAAAGTAACAAAGACATACACTGATACCCAGTAACACAGACACACACTTACACTAAGGAACACAGACATACAATGACACCAAGTAACAAAGACATGCACTGATACCCAGTAACAAAGATACACACTTACACCAAGTAAAAAAGACAGACACTGATACCCAGTAACACAGACACACACTTAAACCAAGTACCAAACACATACACTGACACCAAGTAACAAAGCCACACACTTACACCAAGTAACAAAGACACACACTTACACCAAGTAACACAGACATACACTGACACCAAGTAACAAAGACAGACAATTACACCAAGTAACAAAGACATACACTTACACCAAGTATTTTGACATACACTGACACAAAGTAACAAAGACATACACTGATGCACAGTAACACAGACATACACTGACACAAAGTAACAAAGATATACACGGATACCCAGTAACACAGATACACACTTTCACCAAGTAACACAGACATACTCTGACACCAAGTAACAAAGACAGACAATTACACCAAGTAACAAAGACATACACTTACACCAAGTATTTTGACATACACTGACACCTAGTAACAAAGACATACACTGACACCAAGTAACAAAGACATACACTGACACCAAGTAACAAAGACATACACTGACACCAAGTAACAGAGACATACACTGACACCAAGTAACAAAGACAGAAACTGATACCAAGTAACAAAGACACAAACGTACACCAAGTAACACAGACATACACTGGCACCAAGTATCAAAGACATACGCTTACACCAAGTAACAAAGACATGCACTTACACCAAGTAACAAAGACAGACACTGATACCCAGTAACACAGACACACACTTACACCAGGTCACAAAGACACACACTGACACCCAGCAACAAAGACAGACACTGATATCCAGTAACACAGACACACACTTACACCAATTAACACAGACATACACTGACACCAAGTAACAAAGACAGACAATTGCACCAAGTAACAAAGACATACACTTACACAAAGTATTTTGACATACACTGACACCAAGTAACAAAGACATACACTGATACCCAGTAATACAGGCACACGCTTGGGGGGGTGGGGGGCACAATGGCGCAGTGGTTAGCACCGCAGCCTCGCAGCTCCAGGGAACCGGGTTTGATTCTGGGTACTGCCTGTGCGGAGTTTGCAAGTTCTCCCTGTGTCTGCGTGCGTTTCCTCCCGGTGCTCCGGTTTCCTCCCACATGCCTAAGACTTGCAGGTTGATACGTTAATTGGCCATCATAAATTGCCCCTAGTATATGTAGGTGGTAGGGGAATATATAGGGATAGGTGGGGATGTGATAGGAATACGGGATTAGTGTAGGATTAGTATAAATGGGTGGTTGATGGTCGGCACACACTCGGTGGGCCGAAGGGCCTGTTTCAGTGCTGTATCTCTAACAAAACTAAATACTGACACCAAGTGTCACAGACACACACTGACACCCAGTAACACAAACAAACACACACTGGCACCCAGTAACACAGAGAAACACTGATACACAGTAACAAAGACATACACTGACACCAAGTAACACAGACACACACTGACACCCAGTATAAAAGACATACACTGACACCAAGTCACAAAGACATGCACGGATACCAAGTCACAATGACATACACTGATGCCCAGTAACACAGACACACACTGACACCAAGTAACAAAGACATACACTGACACCAAGTAACAAAGCCACACACTTACACCAAGTAACAAAGACACACACTTACACCAAGTAACACAGACATACACTGACACCAAGTAACAAAGACAGACAATTACACCATGTAACAAAGACATACAATTACACCAAATATTTTGACATACACTGACACAAAGTAACAAAGACATACACTGATACCCAGTAACACAGACACACACTTACACCAAGTAACACAGACATAGAATGACACCAAGTAAAAAAGACAGACACTGATACCCAGTAACACAGACACACACTTACACCAATTAACAAAGACATACACTGACACCCAGTAACGCAGACAAACAAGGACACCCAGTAACACAGACAAACACACTGACACCAAGTAACACAGACATACACTGACACCAAGTAACAAAGACACACACTTACACCAAGTAACACAGACACACACTGACACCCAATAACACAGACAAACACACTTGCACCAAGTATTTTGACATACACTGACACCAAGTAACAAAGACAAACACTGATACCCAGTAACGCAGACACACACCTACACCCAGTAAAAAAGACATACACTGAAACCAAGTCACAAAGACATACACTGATACCAAGTCACAAAGACATACACTTACACCAAGTAAAAAAGACATACTCTGACACCAAGTAACAAAGACATACACTTACACCAAGTAACAAAGACACACACTTACACCAAGTAACACAGACATACACTGACACCAAGTAACAAAGACAAAGACTTACACCAAGTAACAAAGACACACACTTACACCAAGTAACACAGACATGCACTGACACCAAGTAACAAAGACATACACTGATACCCAGTAACGCAGACACACACTTACACCCAGTAAAAAATACATACACTGACACCAAGTCACAAAGACATACACTTACACCAAGTAACAAAGACATACACTGACACAAAGTAACAAAGACATACACTTACGCCAAGTAACAAAGACATACACTGACACCATGTAACAAAGACATACACTGATACCCAGTAACAAAGACATACATTGACACCAAGTAACAAAGACATACACTGACACCAAGTAACAGAGACATACACTGACACCAAGTAACAAAGACAGACACTGATACCAAGTAACAAAGACACAAACTTACACCAAGTAACACAGACATACACTGACACCAAGTATCAAAGACATACACTTACACCAAGTAACAAAGACATGCACTTACACCAATTAACAAAGACAGACACTGATACCCAGTAACACAGAGACACACTTACACCAGGTCACAAAGACACACACTGACACCTAGTAACAAAGACAGACACTGGTATCCAGTAACACAGACACACACTTACACCAAGTAACACAGACATACACTGACACCAAGTAACAAAGACAGACAATTACCCCAAGTAACAAAGACATACACTTACACCAAGTATTTTGACATACACTGACACCAAGTAACAAAGACATACACTGATACCCAGTAACGCAGACACACAAGGACACCCAGTAAAAAAGACATACACTGACACCAAGTCACAAAGACATACACTTACACCAAGTAACAAAGACATACACTGACACAAAGTAACAAAGACATACACTTACACCAAGTAACAAAGACATACACTGAAACCATGTAACAAAGACATACACTGATACCCAGTAACAAAGAAATACACTGACACCAAGTAACAAAGACATACACTGACACCAAGTAACAGAGACATACACTGACACCAAGTAACAAAGACAGACACTGATACCAAGTAACAAAGACACAAACGTACACCAAGTAACACAGACATACACTGACACCAAGTATCAAAGACATACACTTACACCAAGTAACAAAGACATGCACTTACACCAAGTAACAAAGACAGACACTGATACCCAGTAACACAGACAAACACTTACACCAGGTCACAAAGACACACACTGACACCCAGCAACAAAGACAGACACTGATATCCAGTAACACAGACACACACTTACACCAAGTAACACAGACATACACTGACACCAAGTAACAAAGACAGACAATTGCACCAAGTAACAAAGACATACACTTACACAAAGTATTTTGACATACACTGACACCAAGTAACAAAGACATACACTGATACCCAGTAATACAGGCACACACTTGTGGGGGTGGGGGGCACATTGGCTCAGTGGTTAGCACCGCAGCCTCGCAGCTGCAGGGACCCGGGTTTGATTCTGGGTACTGCCTGTGCGGAGTTTGCAAGTTCTCCCTGTGTCTGCGTGCGTTTCCTCCCGGTGCTCCGGTTTCCTCCCACATGCCAAAGACTTGCAGGTTGATACGTTAATTGGCCATCATAAATTGCCCCTAGTATAGGTAGGTGGTAGGGGAATATATAGGGATAGGTGGGGATGTGATAGGAATACGGGATTAGTGTAGGATTAGTATAAATGGGTGGTTGATGGTCGGCACACACTCGGTGGGCCGAAGGGCCTGTTTCAGTGCTGTATCTCTAACAAAACTAAATACTGACACCAAGTGTCACAGACACACACTGACACCCAGTAACACAAACAAACACACACTGGCACCCAGTAACACAGAGAAACACTGATACACAGTAACAAAGACAGACACTGACACCAAGTAACACAGACACACACTGACACCCAGTCTAAAAGACATACACTGACACCAAGTCACAAAGACATGCACTGATACCAAGTCACAAAGACATACACTGATGCCCAGTAACACAGACACACACTGACACCAAGTAACAAAGACATACACTGACACCAAGTAACAAAGCCACACACTTACACCAAGTAACAAAGACACACACTTACACCAAGTAACACAGACATACACTGACACCAAGTAACAAAGACAGACAATTACACCAAGTAACAAAGACATACACTTACCCCAAGTATTTTGACATACACTGACACAAAGTAACAAAGACATACACTTACACCAAGTAACAGAGACATACACTGACACCAAGTAACAAAGACATACACTGTAACCAGGTAACACTGACACACACTTACACCAAGTAAGACAGACACACACTTACACCCAGTAACAAAGACATACACTGACACCAACAAACAAAGACATACACTGATACCCAGTAACACAGACACACACTTACACCAAGTCACAAAGACATACACTGATACCCAGTAACACAGACACACACTTACACCAAGTAACAAAGACAGGCACTGATACCAAGTAACAAAGACACAAACTTACACCAAGTAACACAGACATACTCTGACACCAAGTATCAAAGACATACACTGACACCAAGTAACAAAGACATGCACTTACACCAAGTAACAAAGACAGACACTGATACCCAGTAACACAGACACACATTTACACCAGGTCACAAAGACACACACTGACACCCAGTAACAAAGACAGACAATTACACCAAGTAACAAAGACATACACTTACACCAAGTATTTTGACATACACTGACACCAAGTAACAAAGACATACACTGATACCCAGTAACGCAGACACACACGTACACCCAGTAAAAAAGACATACACTGACACCAAGTCACCAAGACATACACTTACACCAAGTAACAAAGACATACACTGACACAAAGTAACACAGACATACACTGACACCAAGTAACAAAGACATACTCTTACACCAGGTAAAAAAGACAGACACTGATACCCAGTAACACAGACACACACTTACACCAATTAACAAAGACATACACTGACACCCAGTAACACAGACACACAAGGACACCCAGTAACACAGACAAACACACTGACACCAAGTAACACAGACATACACTGACACCAAGTAACAAAGACATACACTGAAACCCAGTAACACAGGCACACACTGGGTGTGGGGGGCACATTGGCGCAGTGGTTAGCACCGCAGCCTCACAGCTCCATTGACCCGGGTTCGATTCTGGGTACTGCCTGTGCGGAGTTTGCAAGTTCTCCCTGTGTCTGCGTGGGTTGCCTCCCGGTGCTCCGGTTTCCTCCCACATGCCAAAGACTTGCAGGTTGATAGGTTATTTGGCCGTCATAAATTGCCCCTAGTACAGGTAGGTGGTAGGGAAATATATAGGGATAGGTGGGGATGTGATAGGAATCCGGGATTAGTGTAGGATTAGTATAAATGGGTTGTTGATGGTCGGCACAGACTCTGTGGGCCGGAGGGCCTGTTTAAGTGCTGTATCTCTAAACTAAACTAAATACTGACACCTAGTGTCACAGACACACACTGACACCAATAACACAAACAAACACACACTGACACCCAGTAACACAGACACACACTGACACCCAGTAAAAAAGACATACACTGACACCAAGTCACAAAGACATACACTGATACCAAGTCACAAAGACATACACTGATGCCCAGGAACAAAGACACCCACTTACACCAAGTAACACAGACATACACTGACACCAAGTAACAAAGACAGACAATTAGACCAAGTAACAAAGACATACACTTACACCAAGTATTTTGACATAAACTGACACCAAGTAACAAAGACATACAATGATACCCAGTAACGCAGACACACACTTACACCCAGTAACACAGACACACACTGACACCAAGTAACAAAGACATACACTGACACCAAGTAACACAGACACACACTGCCACCCAGTAAAAAAGACATACACTGACACCAAGTCACAAAGACATACTCTGATACCAAGTCACAAAGACATACACTGATGCCCAGTAACACAGACACACATTGACACCAAGTAACAAAGACACACACTTACACCAAGTAACAAAGACATACACTGACACCCAGTAACAAAGACATACTCTGACACCCAGTAACACAGACACACACGGACACCAAGTAACAAAGACACACACTGACACCAAGTGACACAGACATACACTGACACCAAGTAACAAAGACAGACAATTACACCAAATAACAAAGACACACACTGACACCAAGTATTTTGACATTCTCTGACACCAAGTAACAAAGACATACACTGATACCCAGTAACACAGGCACACACTGGGGTGGGGCACATTGGCGCAGTGGTTGGCACCGGGGCCTCACAGCTCCAGGGACCCGGGTTCGATTCTGGGTACTGCCTGTGCGGAGTTTGCAAGTTCTCCCTGTGTCTGCCTGGGTTTCCTCCGGGTGCTCCGGTTTCCTCCCACATGCCAAAGACTTGCAGGTTGATAGGTTAATTGGCCATTATAAATTGCCCCTAGTATAGGTAGGTGGTAGGGAAATATATAGGGATAGGTGGGGATGTGATAGGAATACGGGATTAGTGTAGGATTTGTATAAAAGGGTTGTTGATGGTCGACACAGACCCGGTGGGCCGAAGGGCCTGTTTAAGTGCTGTATCTCTAAACTAAACTAAATACTGACACCTAGTGTCACAGACACACACTGACACCCAGTAACACAAACAAACACACACTGACACCCAGTAACACAGAGAAACACTGATACACAGTAACAAAGACATACACTGAAACCAAGTAAGACAGACACACACTGACACCCAGTAAAGAAGACATACACTGACACCAAGTCACAAAGGCATACACTGATACCAAGTCACAAAGACATACACTGATGCCTAGGAACAAAGACACCCACTTACACCAAGTAACACAGACATACACTGACACCAATTAAAAAAGACAGACAATTAGACCAAGTAACAAAGACATACACTTACAACAAGTATTTTGACATAAACTGACACCAAGTAACAAAGACATACAATGATACCCAGTAACGCAGACACACACTTACACCCAGTAACACAGACACACACTGACACCAAGTAACAAAGACATACACTGACACCAAGTAACAAAGACATACACTGACACCAAGTAACACAGACACAGACTGCCACCCAGTAAAAAAGACATACACTGACACCAAGTCACAAAGACATACTCTGATACCAAGTCACAAAGACATACACTGATGCCCAGTAACACAGACACACATTGACACCAAGTAACAAAGACACACACTTACACCAAGTTACAAAGACATACACTGACACCCAGTAACAAAGACATACTCTGACACCCAGTAACACAGACACACACGGACACCAAGTAACAAAGACACACACTGACACCAGGTGACACAGACATACACTGACACCAAGTAACAAAGACAGACAATTACAACAAATAACAAAGACACACACTGACACCAAGTATTTTGACATTCTCTGACACCAAGTAACAAAGACATACACTGATACCCAGTAACACAGGCACACACTGGGGTGGGGGTGGGGGTGGGGGGGGGGGGTGGGGCACATTGGCGCAGTGGTTGGCACCGCGGCCTCACAGCTCCAGGGACCCGGGTTCGATTCTGGGTACTGCCTGTGCGGAGTTTGCAAGTTCTCCCTGTGTCTGCGTGGGTTTCCTCCGGGTGCTCCGGTTTCCTCCCACATGCCAAAGACTTGCAGGTTGATAGGTTAATTGGCCATTATAAATTGCCCCTAGTATAGGTAGGTGGTAGGGAAATATATAGGGATAGGTGGGGATGTGATAGGAATACGGGATTAGTGTAGGATTAGTATAAATGGGTTGTTGATGGTCGGCACAGACTCGGTGGGCCAAAGGGCCTGTTTAAGTGCTGTATCTCTAAACTAAACTAAATACTGACACCTAGTGTCACAGACACACACTGACACCCAGTAACACAGAGAAACACTGATACTCAGTAACAAAGACAAACACTGACACCAAGTAACACAGACACACACTGACACCCAGTAAAAAAGACATACACTGACACCAAGTCACAAAGACATACACTGATACCAAGTAACAAAGACATACACTGATACCCAGTAACAAAGACACACACTTACACCAAGTAACACAGACATACACTGACACCAAGAAAAAAAGACAGACCATTACACCAAGTAACAAAGACATACACTTACACCAAGTATTTTGACATCCACTGACACCAAGTAACAAAGACATACACTGATACCCAGTAACACAGGCACACACTTACACCAAGTAACACAGACATACAATGACACCAAGTAACAAAGACATGCACTGATACCCAGTAACGCAGGCATACACTGACACCCAGTAAAAAAGACATACACTGACACCAAGTCACAGAGACATACTCTGATGCCCAGTAACACAGACACACATTGACACCAAGTAACAAAGACATACAATGACACCAAGTAACAAAGACATACACTTACACCAAGTAACAAAGACAGACAACTACACCAAGCAACAAAGACATACACTTACACCAAGTATTTTGACATACACTGACTCCAAGTAACAAAGACATACCCCGATACCAAGTAACACAGACACACACTTACACCAAGTAACACAGACATACAATGACACCAAGTAACAAAGACATGCACTGATACCCAGTAACACAGACACACACTTACACCAAGTAACAAAGACAGACACTGATACCCATTAACACAGACACACACTTGCACCAAGTAACAAAGACATACACTGACACCCAGTAACAAAGACATACACTGACACCCAGTAACGCAGACACACACTTACACCCATTAAGAAAGACATACACTGACACCAAGTAACAAAGACAGACACTGATACCCAGTAACACAGGCTCACACTGGGGTGGTGGGGGTGTGGGGGCACATTGGCGCAGTGGTCAGCACCTCAGCCTCACAGCTCCAGGGACCCGGGTTCGATTCTGGGTACTGCCTGTGCGGAGTTTGCAAGTTCTCCCTGTGTCTGCGTGGGTTTCCTCCCGGTGCTCCGGTTTCCTCCCACATGCCAAAGACTTGCAGGTTGATAGGTTAATTGGCCATCATAAATTGCCCCTAGTATAGGTAGGTGGTAGGGAAATATATAGGGATAGGTGGGGATGTGATAGGAATACGGGATTAGTGTAGGATTTGTATAAATGGGTTGTTGATGGTCGACACAGACCCGGTGGGCCGAAGGGCCTGTTTAAGTGCTGTATCTCTAAACTAAACTAAATACTGACACCTAGTGTCACAGACACACACTGACACCAAGTAACACAAACAAACACACACTGAGACCCAGTAACACAGAGAAACACTGATACACAGTAACAAAGACATACACTGAAACCAAGTAAGACAGACACACACTGACACCCAGTAAAGAAGACATACACTGACATCAAGTCACAAAGGCATACACTGATACCAAGTCACAAAGACATACACTGATGCCCAGGAACAAAGACACCCACTTACACCAAGTAACACAGACATACACTGACACCAATTAAAAAAGACAGACAATTAGACCAAGTAACAAAGACATACACTTACAACAAGTATTTTGACATAAACTGACACCAAGTAACAAAGACATACAATGATACCCAGTAACGCAGACACACACTTACACCCAGTAACACAGACACACACTGACACCAAGTAACAAAGACATACACTGACACCAAGTAACAAAGACATACACTGACACCAAGTAACACAGACACAGACTGCCACCCAGTAAAAAAGACATACACTGACACCAAGTCACAAAGACATACTCTGATACCAAGTCACAAAGACATACACTGATGCCCAGTAACACAGACACACATTGACACCAAGTAACAAAGACACACACTTACACCAAGTTACAAAGACATACACTGACACCCAGTAACAAAGACATACTCTGACACCCAGTAACACAGACACACACGGACACCAAGTAACAAAGACACACACTGACACCAAGTGACACAGACATACACTGACACCAAGTAACAAAGACAGACAATTACAACAAATAACAAAGACACACACTGACACCAAGTATTTTGACATTCTCTGACACCAAGTAACAAAGACATACACTGATACCCAGTAACACAGGCACACACTGGGGTGGGGGTGGGGGGGGGGGGTGGGGCACATTGGCGCAGTGGTTGGCACCGCGGCCTCACAGCTCCAGGGACCCGGGTTCGATTCTGGGTACTGCCTGTGCGGAGTTTGCAAGTTCACCCTGTGTCTGCGTGGGTTTCCTCCGGGTGCTCCGGTTTCCTCCCACATGCCAAAGACTTGCAGGTTGATAGGTTAATTGGCCATTATAAATTGCCCCTAGAATAGGTAGGTGGTAGGGAAATATATAGGGATAGGTGGGGATGTGATAGGAATACGGGATTAGTGTAGGATTAGTATAAATGGGTTGTTGATGGTCGGCACAGACTCGGTGGGCCAAAGGGCCTGTTTAAGTGCTGTATCTCTAAACTAAACTAAATACTGACACCTAGTGTCACAGACACACACTGACACCCAGTAACACAGAGAAACACTGCTACACAGTAACAAAGACAAACACTGACACCAAGTAACACAGACACACACTGACACCCAGTAAAAAAGACATACACTGACACCAAGTCACAAAGACATACACTGATACCAAGTAACAAAGACATACACTGATACCCAGTAACACAGACACACACTTACACCAAGTAACACAGACATACACTGACACCAAGTAGAAAAGACAGACCATTACACCAAGTAACAAAGACATACACTTACACCAAGTATTTTGACATCCACTGACACCAAGTAACAAAGACATACACTGATACCCAGTAACGCAGACACACACTTACTCCCAGTAAAAAAGACATACAATGACACCAAGTAACAAAGACATGCACTGATACCCAGTAACGCAGACATACACTGACACCCAGTAACAAAGACATACTCTGACACCCAGTAACACAGACATACACTGACATCAAGTAACAAAGACACACACTTACACCAAGTAACACAGACATACACTGACATCAAGTAACAAAGACAGACAATTACACCAAGTAACAAAGACATACACTTAATCCAAGTATTTTGACAGACACTGACAGCAAGTAACAAAGACATACACTGATACCCAGTAAAAAAGACATACACTGACACCAAGTCACAGAGACATACTCTGATACCAAGTCACAAAGACATACACTGATGCCCAGTAACACAGACACACATTGACACCAAGTAACAAAGACATACAATGACACCAAGTAACAAAGACATACACTTACACCAAGTAACAAAGACACACACTTACACCAAGTAACACAGACATACACTGACACCAAGTAACAAAGACAGACAACTACACCAAGTAACAAAGACATACACTTACACCAAGTATTTTGACATACACTGACTCCAAGTAACAAAGACATACCCCGATACCAAGTAACACAGACACACACTTACACCAAGTAACACAGACATACAATGACACCAAGTAACAAAGACATGCACTGATACCCAGTAACACAGACACACACTTACACCAAGTAACAAAGACAGACACTGATACCCAGTAACACAGACACACACTTGCACCAAGTAACAAAGACATACACTGACACCCAGTAACAAAGACATACACTGACACCCAGTAACACAGACACACACGGACACCAAGTAACAAAGACACACATGCACCAAGTAACAAAGACACACACTGACACCCAGTAACACAAACACATACACTGACACCAAGTAACACAGACATACACTGACACCAAGTAACAAAGACATACACTGATACCCAGTAACACAGGCACACACGGGGGGGGGGGGGCGCACATTGGCGCAGTGGTTAGCACCGCAGCCTCACAGATCCAGGGACCCGGATTCGTTTCAGGGTACTGCCTGTGCGGAGTTTGCAAGTTCTCCCTCTGTCTGCGTGGGTTTCCTCCCGGTGCTCCGGTTTCCTCCCACATGCCAAAGACTTGCAGGTTGATAGGATAGTTGGCCATCATAATTTGCCCCTAGTATAGGTAAGTGATAGGGAAATATATAGGGATAGGTGGGGATGTGATAGGAATACGGGAATGGTGTAGGATTGGTATAAATGGGATGTTGATGGTCGGTACAGACTCGGTGGGCCGAAGGGCCTGTTTAAGTGCTGTATCTCTAAACTAAACTAAATAATGACACCTAGTGTCACAGACACACACTTTCACCAAGTAACACAGACATACAATGACACCAAGTAACAAAGACATGCACTGATACCCAGTAACACAGACACACACTTACACCAAGTAACAAAGACAGACACTGAAACCCAGTAACACAGACACACACTTGCACCAAGTAACAAAGACATACACTGACACCCAGTAACAAAGACATACACTGACACCCAGTAACACAGACACACACGGACACCAAGTAACAAAGACACACACTTACACCAAGTAACAAAGACACACACTGACACCCAGTAACACAAACACATACACTGACACCAAGTAACACAGACATACACTGACACCAAGTAACAAAGACATACACTGATACCCAGTAACACAGGCACAGACGGGGGTGTGTGGGGGGACATTGGCGCAGTGGTTAGCACCGCAGCCTCACAGATCCAGGGACCCGGGTTCGTTTCAGGGTACTGCCTGTGCAGAGTTTGCAAGTTCTCCCTCTGTCTGCGTGGGTTTCCTCCCGGTGCTCCGGTTTCCTCCCACATGCCAAAGACTTGCAGATTGATAGGTTAGTTGACCATTATATATTTCTCCTCGTACAGGTAGGTGTTAGCGAAATATATAGGGACCGGTGGGGATGTGATAGGAATACGGGATTAGTGTAGGATTAGTATAAATGGGTGGTTGATGGTCGGCACACACTCGGTGGGCCGAAGGGCCTGTTTAAGTGCTGTATCTCTAAACTAAACTAAATACTGACACCTGGTGTCACAGACGCACACTGACACCCAGTAACACAAACAAACACACACTGACACCCAGTAACACAGAGAAACACTGATACACAGTAAAAAAGACATACACTGACTCCAAGTAACACAGACACACACTGACACCCAGTAAAAAAGACATACACTGACACCAAGTAACAAAGACATACACTGATACCCAGTAACACAGTCACACATTTACACCAAGTAACACAGACATACACTGACACCAAGTAAAAAAGACATACACTTACACCAAGTCACAAAGACATACACTGATACCAAGTCACAAAGACATACACTGATGCCCAGTGACAAAGACACACACTTACACCAAGTAAAAAAGACATACACTGACACCAAGTCACAAAGACATACACTGATACCAAGTCACAAAGACATATACTGATGACCAGTAACACAGACACACACACACCAAGGAACAAAGACATACACTGACACCAAGTAACAAAGACAGACAATTACACCAAGTAACAAAGACACACACTTACACCAAGTAACACAGTCATACACTGACACCAAGTAACAAAGACAGTCAATTACACCAAGTAACAAAGACATACACTTACACCAAGTATTTTGAGATACACTGACACAAAGTAACAAAGACATACACTGATACCCAGTAACACAGACACACACTTACACCAAGCAACACAGACATACACTGACACCAAGTAACAAAGACATGCTCTGATACCCAGTAACGAAGACATACACTGACACCAAGTCACAAAGAGACACCCTGACACCCAGTAACGAAGACATACACTGACACCAAGTCACAAAGACATACACTGATACCCAGTAACACAGCCACACACTTACACCAAGCAACACAGACATACACTGACACCAAGTAACAAAGACATGCTCTGATACCCAGTAACACAGACACACACTTACACCAAGTAACTAAGACATACACTGACACCCAGTAACACAGACACACACTTACACCAAGTAACAAAGACATACACTGACACCAAGTAACACAGGCACACACTGGGAGGTGGTGGGGGGACGTTGGTGCAGTGGTTAGCACCGCAGCCTCACAGCTCCAGGGACCCGGGTTCGATTCTGGGTACTGCCTGTGCGGAGTTTGCAAGTTCTCCCTGTGTCTGCGTGGTTTTCCTCCGGGTGCTCCGGTTTCCTCCCACATGCCAAAGACTTGCAGGTTGATAGGTTAATTGGCCATCATAATTTGCCCCTAGTATAGGTAAGTGATAGGGAAATATATAGGGATAGTTGGGGATGTGATAGGAATACGGGATTAGTGTAGGATTAGTATAAATGGGTTGTTGATGGTCGGCTCAGACTCGGTGGGCCGAATGGCCTGTTTAAGTGCTGTATCTCTAAACTAAACTAAATACTGACACCCAGTCTCACAGACACACACTGACACATAGTAACACAAACAAATACACACTGACACCCAGTAACACAGAGAAACACTGAGACACAGTAACAAAGACATGCACTGACACCAAGTCACAAAGACATACACTGATACCAAGTCACAAAGACATACACTGATGCCCAGTGACAAAGACACACACTTACACCAAGTAACACAGACATACACTGAAACCAAGTAACAAAGACCGACAATTACACCAAGTAACAAAGACATACACTTACACCAAGTATTTTGACATACACTGACACCAAGTAACAAAGACATACACTGATACCCAGTAACGCAGACACACACTTACACCCAGTAAAAAAGACATACACTGACACCAAGTCACAAAGACATACACTGATACCAAGTCACAAAGACATACACTGATGACCATTAACACAGACACACACTTACACCAAGTAACAAAGACATCCACTGACACCCACTAACAAAGACATACACTTACACCTAGTAACACAGACACACACTGACACCAAGTAACACAGACACACACATACATCAAGTAACACAGACATACACTGACACCAAGTAACAAAGACATACACTGACACCAAGTAACAAAGACATACACTTACACCAAGTAACAAAGGCAGACAATTACACCAAGTAACAAAGACATACACTTACACCAATTATTTTGACATACACTGACACCAAGTAACAAAGACATACACTGATACCCGGTAACACAGACACACACTTACACCAAGTAACAAAGACATACACTGACACCAAGTCACAAAGACACACACTGACACCCAGTAACAAAGACACACACTGACACCAAGTAACACAGACACACACTGACACCCAGTAACACAAACAAACACACTGACACCAAGTAACAAAGACATACACTGACACCAAGTCACAAAGACATACATTGATACCCAGTAACACAGACACACACTTACACCAAGCAACACAGACATACACTGACACCAAGTAACAAAGACATGCTCTGATACCCAGTAACACAGACACACACTTGCACCAAGTAACTAAGACATGCACTGACACCCAGTAACACAGACACACACTTACACCAAGTAACAAAGGCATCCACTGACACCCACTAACAAAGACATACACTTACACCTAGTAATACAGACATACACTGACACCAAGTAACAAAGACATACACTGACACCAAGTAACAAAGACATACACTTACACCAAGTAACAAAGACAGACAATTACACCAAGTAACAAAGACATACACTTACACCAATTATTTTGACATACACTAACACCAAGTAACAAAGACATACACTGATACCCGGTAACACAGACACACACTTACACCAAGTAACAAAGACATACACTGACACCAAGTCACAAAGACACAGACTGACACCCAGTAACAAAGACACACACTGACACCAAGTAACACAGACACACACTGACACCCAGTAACACAAACAAACAGACTGACACCAAGTAACAAAGACATACACTGACACCAAGTAACACAGGCACACACTGGGAGGTGGTGGGGGGACATTGGCGCAGTGGTTAGCACCGCAGCCTCACAGCTCCAGGGACACGGGTTCGATTCTGGGTACTGCCTGTGCGGCGTTTGCAAGTTCTCCCTGTGTCTGCGTGGTTTTCCTCCGGGTGCTCCGGTTTCCTCCCACATGCCAAAGACTTGCAGGTTGATAGGTTCATTGGCCATCATAATTTGCCCCTAGTATAGGTAAGTGATAGGGAAATATATAGGGATAGGTGGGGATGTGATAGGAATACGGGATTAGTGTAGGATTAGTATAAATGGGTTGTTGATGGTCGGCACATACTCGGTGGGCCGAAGGGCCTGTTTAAGTGCTGTATCTCTAAACTAAACTAAATACTGACACCAAGTGTCACAGATACACACTGACACATGGTAACACAAACAAATACACACTGACACCCAGTAACACAGAGAAACGCTGATACACAGTAACAAAGACATGCACTGACACCAAGTCACAAAGACATACACTGATAACAAGTCACAAAGACATACACTGATGCCCAGTGACAAAGACACACACTTACACCAAGTAACACAGACATACACTGACACCAAGTAACAAAGACAGACAATTACACCAAGTAACAAAGACATACACTTACACCAGGTATTTTGACATACACTGACACCAAGTAACAAAGACATACACTGATACCCAGTAACGCAGACACACACTTACACCCAGTAAAAAAGACATACACTGACACCAAGTCACAAAGACATACACTGATACCAAGTCACAAAGACATACACTGACACCAAGTAACAAAGACACACACTTACACCAAGTAACACAGACATACACTGATACCCAGTGACACAGACACACACATACACCAAGTTACACAGACACACACTGACAACATGTCACAAAGACACAAACTGACACCCAGTAACGAAGACATACACTGACACCAAGTCACAAAGACATACACTGATACCCAGTAACACAGACACACACTTACACCAAGCAACACAGACATACACTGACACCAAGTAACAAAGACATACACTGATACCCAGTAACGCAGACACACACTTACACCCAGTAAAAAAGACATACACTGACACCAAGTCACAAAGACATACACTGATACCAAGTCACAAAGACATACACTGACACCAAGTAACAAAGACACACACTTACACCAAGTAACACAGACATACACTGACACCAAGTAACAAAGACAGTCAATTACACCAAGTAACAAAGACATACACTTACACCAAGTAACAAAGACATACACTTACACCAAGTAACAAAGACATACACTGATACCCAGTGACACAGACACACACATACACCAAGTTACACAGACACACACTGACACCAAGTAACAAAGACATGCTCTGATACCCAGTAACACAGACACACACCTACACCAAGTAACTAAGACATACACTGACACCCAGTAACACAGACACACACTTACACCAAGTAACAAAGACATACACTGATACCCAGTAACACAGACACACACTTACACCAAGCAACACAGACATACACTGACACCAAGTAACAAAGACATGCTCTGATACCCAGTAACACAGACACACACTTACACCAAGTAACTAAGACTTACACTGACACCCAGTAACACAGACACACACTTACACCAAGTAACAAAGACATCCACTGACACCCACTAACAAAGAGATACACTTACACCCAGTAACACAGACACACACTGACACCCAGTAACACAGACACACACATACATCAAGTAACACAGACATACACTGACACCAAGAAACAAAGACATACACTGACACCAAGTAACAAAGACATACACTTACACCAAGTAACAAAGACAGACAATTACACCAAGTAACAAAGACATACACTTACACCAATTATTTTGACATACACTGACACCAAGTAACAAAGACATACACTGATACCCGGTAGCACAGACACACACTTACACCAAGTTACAAAGACATACACTGACACCATGTCACAAAGACACACACTGACGCCCAGTAACAAAGACACACACTGACACCAAGTAACGCAGACACACACTGACACCCAGTAACACAAACAAACACACTGACACCAAGTAACAAAGACATACACTGACACCAAGTAACAAAGACAGACAATTACACCAAGTAACAAAGACATACACTTACACCAAGTATTTTGACATACACTGACACCAAGTAACAAAGACATACACTGATACCCAGTAACGCAGACACACACTTACACCCAGTAAAAAAGACATACACTGACACCAAGTCACAAAGACATACACTGATACCAAGTCACAAAGACATACACTGATGACCATTAAAACAGACACATACTGACACCAAGTAACAAAGACATACACTGACACCAAGTAACAAAGACAGACAATTACACCAAGTAACAAAGATACACACTTACACCAAGTAACACAGACATACACTGACACCAAGTAACAAAGACAGTCAATTACACCAAGTAACAAAGACATACACTTGCACCAAGTGTTTTGAGATACACTGACACCAAGTAACAAAGACATACACTGATACCCAGTAACACAGACACACACATACACCAAGCTACACAGACACACACTGACAACAAGTCACAAAGACACAAACTGACAACCAGTAACGAAGACATACACTGACACCAAGTCACAAAGACATACACTGATACCCACTAACACAGACAGACACTTACACCAAGCAACACAGACATACACTGACACCAAGTAACAAAGACATGCTCTGATACCCAGTAACACAGACACACACTTACACCAAGTAACTAAGACATACACTGACACCCAGTAACACAGACACACACTTACACCAAGTAACTAAGACACACACTGACACCCAGTAACACAAACAAACACACTGACACCAAGTAACAAAGACATACACTGACACCAAGTCACAAAGACATACACTGATACCCAGTAACACAGACACACACTTACACCAAGCAACACAGACATACACTGACACCAAGTAACAAAGACATGCTCTGATACCCAGTAACACAGACACACACTTACACCAAGTTGCTAAGACATACACTGACACCCAGTAACACAGACACACACTTACACCAAGTAACAATGGCATCCACTGACACCCACTAACAAAGACATACACTTACACCTCGTAACACAGACACACACTGACACCCAGTAACACAGACACACACATACACCAAGTAACACAGGCATACACTGACACCAAGTAACAAAGACATACACTGACACCAAGTAACAAAGACATACACTTACACCAAGTAACAAAGACAGACAATTACACCAAGTAACAAAGACATACACTTACACCAATTATTTTGACATACACTGACACCAAGTAACAAAGACATACACTGATACCCGGTAACACAGACACACACTTACACCAAGTAACAATGACATACACTGACACCAAGTCACAAAGACACACACTGACACCCAGTAACAAAGACACACACTGACACCAAGTAACACAGACACACACTGACACCCAGTAACACAAACAAACAGACTGACACCAAGTAACAAAGACATACACTGGCACCAAGTAACAAAGACATACACTGATACCCGGTAACACAGACACACACTTACACCAAGTAACAAAGACATACACTGACACCAAGTCACAAAGACACACACTGACGCCCAGTAACAAAGACACACACTGACACCCAGTAACACAAACAAACACACTGACACCAAGTAACAAAGACATACACTGACACCAAGTCACAAAGGCATACACTGATACCCAGTAACACAGACACACACTTACACCAAGCAACACAGACATACACTGACACCAAGTAACAAAGACATGCTCTGATACCCAGTAACACAGACACACACTTACACCAAGTAACTAAGACATACACTGACACCCAGTAACACAGACACACACTTACACCAAGTAACAATGGCATCCACTGACACCCACTAACAAAGACATACACTTACACCTCGTAACACAGACACACACTGACACCCAGTAACACAGACACACACATACACCAAGTAACACAGACATACACTGACACCAAGTAACAAAGACATACACTGACACCAAGTAACAAAGACATACACTTACACCAAGTAACAAAGACAGACAATTACACCAAGTAACAAAGACATACACTTACACCAATTATTTTGACATACACTGACACCAAGTAACAAAGACATACACTGACACCAAGTCACAAAGACACACACTGACACCCAGTAACAAAGACACACACTGACACCAAGTAACACAGACACACACTGACACCCAGTAACACAAACAAACAGACTGACACCAAGTAACAAAGACATACACTGACACCAAGTAACACAGGCACACACTGCGAGGTGGTGGGGGGACATTGGCGCAGTGGTTAGCACCGCAGCCTCACAGCTCCAGGGACCCGGGTTCGATTCTGGGTACTGCCTGTGCGGAGTTTGCAAGTTCTCCCTGTGTCTGCGTGGTTTTCCTCCGGGTGCTCCGGTTTCCTCCCACATGCCAAAGACTTGCAGGTTGATAGGTTCATTGGCCATCATAATTTGCCCCTAGTATAGGTAAGTGATAGGGAAATATATAGGGATAGGTGGGGATGTGATAGGAATACGGGATTAGTGTAGGATTAGTATAAATGGGTTGTTGATGGTCGGCACAGACTCGGTGGGCCGAAGGGCCTGTTTAAGTGCTGTATCTCTAAACTAAACTAAATACTGACAGCAAGTGTCACAGACACAGACTGACACATAGTAACACAAACAAATACACACTGACACCCAGTAACACAGAGAAACACTGATACACAGTAACAAAGACATGCACTGACACCAAGTCACAAAGACATACACTGATAACAAGTCACAAAGACATACACTGATGCCCAGTGACAAAGACACACACTTACACCAAGTAACACAGACATACACTGACACCAAGTAACAAAGAGAGACAATTACACCAAGTAACAAAGACATACACTTCCACCAAGTATGTTGACATACACTGACACCAAGTAACAAAGACATACACTGATACCCAGTAACGCAGACACACACTTACACCCAGTAAAAAAGACATACACTGACACCAAGTCACAAAGACATACACTGATACCAAGTCACAAAGACATACACTGACACCAAGTAACAAAGACACACACTTACACCAAGTAACACAGACATACACTGACACCAAGTAACAAAGACAGTCAATTACACCAAGTAACAAAGACATACACTTACACCAAGTATTTTGAGATACACTGACACCAAGTAACAAAGACATACACTGATACCCAGTAACACAGACACACACATACACCAAGTTACACAGACACACACTGACAACAAGTCACAAAGACACAAACTGACACCCAGTAACGAAGACATACACTGACACCAAGTCACAAAGACATACACTGATACCCAGTAACACAGACACACACTTACACCAAGCAACACAGACATACACTGACACCAAGTAACAAAGACATGCTCTGATACCCAGTAACACAGACACACACTTACACCAAGTAACTAAGACATACACTGACAACCAGTAACACAGACACACACTTACACCAAGTAACAAAGACATCCACTGACACCCACTAACAAAGACATACACTTACACCTAGTTACACAGACACACACTGACACCCAGTAACACAGACACACACATACATCAAGTAACACAGACATACACTGACACCAAGTAACAAAGACATACACTGACACCAAGTAACAAAGACATACACTTACACCAAGTAACAAAGACAGACAATTACACCAAGTAACAAAGACATACACTTACACCAATTATTTTGACATACACTGACACCAAGTAACAAAGACATACACTGATACCCGGTAACACAGACACACACTTACACCAAGTAACAAAGACATACACTGACACCATGTCAGAAAGACACACACTGACGCCCAGTAACAAAGACACACACTGACACCAAGTAACACAGACACACACTGACACCCAGTAACACAAACAAACACACTGACACCAAGTAACAAAGACATACACTGACACCAAGTAACAAAGACAGACAATTACACCAAGTAACAAAGACATACACTTACACCAAGTATTTTGACATACACTGACACCAAGTAACAAAGACATACACTGATACCCAGTAACGCAGACACACACTTACACCCAGTAAAAAAGACATACACTGACACCAAGTAACAAAGACATACACTGACACCAAGTAACAAAGACATACACTTACACCAAGTAACAAAGACAGACAATTACACCAAGTAACAAAGACATACACTTACACCAATTATTTTGACATACACTGACACCAAGTAACAAAGACATACACTGATACCCGGTAACACAGACACACACTTACACCAAGTAACAAAGACATACACTGACACCAAGTCACAAAGACACACACTGACACCCAGTAACAAAGACACACACTGACACCAAGTAACACAGACACACACTGACACCCAGTAACACAAACAAACAGACTGACACCAAGTAACAAAGACATACACTGACACCAAGTAACACAGGCACACACTGGGAGGTGGTGGGGGGACATTGGTGCAGTGTTTAGCACCGCAGCCTCACAGCTCCAGGGACCCGGGTTCGATTCTGGGTACTTTTTGTGCGGAGTTTGCAAGTTCTCCCTGTGTCTGCGTGGTTTTCCTCCGGGTGCTCCGGTTTCCTCCCACATTCCAAAGACTTGCAGGTTGATAGGTTCATTGGCCATCATAATTTGCCCCTAGTATAGGTAAGTGATAGGGAAATATATAGGGATAGGTGGGGATGTGATAGGAATACGGGATTAGTGTAGGATTAGTATAAATGGGTTGTTGATGGTCGCACAGACTCGGTGGGCCGAAGGGCCTGTTTAAGTGCTGTATCTCTAAACTAAACTAAATACTGACACCAAGTGTCACAGACACAGACTGACACATAGTAACACAAACAAATACACACTGACACCCAGTAACACAGAGAAACACTGATACACAGTAACAAAGACATGCACTGACACCAAGTCACAAAGACATACACTGATACCAAGCCACAAAGACATACACTGATGCCCAGTGACAAAGAGACACACTTACACCAAGTAACACAGACATACACTGACACCAAGTAACACAGACAGACAATTACACCAAGTAACAAAGACAGACAATTACACCAAGTATTTTGACATACACTGACACCAAGTAACAAAGACATACACTGATACCCTGTAACGCAGACACACACTTACACCCAGTAAAAAAGACATACACTGACACCAAGTCACAAAGACATACACTGATACGAAGTCACAAAGACATACACTGATGACCATTAACACAGACACACACTGACACCAAGTAACAAAGACATACACTGACACCAAGTAACAAAGACAGACAATTACACCAAGTAACAAAGACACACACTTACACCAAGTAACACAGAGATACACTGATACCCAGTAACACAGACACACACATACAACAATTTACACAGACACACACTGACAACAAGTCACAAAGACACAAACTGACACCCAGTAACGAAGACATACACTGACACCAAGTCACAAAGACATACACTGATACCCAGTAACACAGACACACACTTACACCAAGCAACACAGACATACACTGACACCAAGTAACAAAGACATGCTCTGATACCCAGTAACACAGACACACACTTACACCAAGTATCTAAGACATACACTGACACCCAGTAACACAGACACACACTTACACCAAGTAACAAAGACATCCACTGACACCCACTAACAAAGACATACACTTACAACTAGTTACACAGACACACACTGACACCCAGTAACACAGACACACACATACATCAAGTAACACAGACATACACTGACACCAAGTAACAAAGACATACACTGACACCAAGTAACAAAGACATACACTTACACCAAGTAACAAAGACAGACAATTACACCAAGTAACAAAGACATACACTTACACCAATTATTTTGACATACACTGACACCAAGTAACAAAGACATACACTGATACCCGGTAACACAGACACACACTTACACCAAGTAACAAAGACATACACTGACACCATGTCACAAAGACACACACTGACGCCCAGTAACAAAGACACACACTGACACCAAGTAACACAGACACACACTGACACCCAGTAACACAAACAAACACACTGACACCAAGTAACAAAGACATACACTGACACCAAGTAACAAAGACAGACAATTACACCAAGTAACAAAGACATACACTTACACCAAGTATTTTGACATACACTGACACCAAGTAACAAAGACATACACTGATACCCAGTAACGCAGACACACACTTGCACCCAGTAAAAAAGACATACACTGACACCAAGTCACAAAGACATACTCTGATGACCATTAACACAGACACACACTGACACCAAGGAACAAAGACATACACTGACACCAAGTAACAAAGACAGACAATTACACCAAGTAACAAAGACACACACTTACACCAAGTATCACAGACATACACTGACACCAAGTAACAAAGACAGTCAATTACACCAAGTAACAAAGACATACACTTACACCAAGTGTTTTGAGATACACTGACACCAAGTAACAAAGACATACACTGATACCCAGTAACACAGACACACACATACACCAAGCTACACAGACACACACTGACAACAAGTCACAAAGACACAAACTGACACCCAGTAACGAAGACATACACTGACACCAAGTCACAAAGACATACACTGATACCCAGTAACACAGACACACACTTACACCAAGCAACACAGACATACACTGACACCAAGTAACAAAGACATGCTCTGATACCCAGTAACACAGACACACACTTACACCAAGTAACTAAGACATACACTGACACCCAGTAACACAGACACACACTTACACCAAGTAACAAAGACATCCACTGACACCCACTAACAAAGACATACACTTACACCTAGTAACACAGACACACACGGACACCCAGTAACACAGACACACACATACATCAAGTAACACAGACATACACTGACACCAAGTAACAAAGACATACACTGACACCCAGTAACAAAGACATACACTTACACCAAGTAACAAAGACAGACAATTACACCAAGTAACAAAGACATACACTTACACCAATTATTTTGACATACACTGACACCAAGTAACAAAGACATACACTGATACCCGGTAACACAGACACACACTTACACCAAGTAACAAAGACATACACTGACACCAAGTCACAAAGACACACACTGACGCCCAGTAACAAAGACACAGACTGACACCAAGTAACACAGACACACACTGACACCCAGTAACACAAACAAACACACTGACACCAAGTAACAAAGACATACACTGACACCAAGTCACAAAGACATAGACTGATACCCAGTAATACAGACACACACTTACACCAAGCAACACAGACACACACTGACACCCAGTAACACAAACAAACACACTGACACCAAGTAACAAAGACATACACTGACACCAAGTCACAAAGACATACACTGATACCCAGTAACACAGACACACACTTACACCAAGTAACTAAGACATACACTGACACCCAGTAACACAGACACACACTTACACCAAGTAACAATGGCATCCACTGACACCCACTAACAAAGACATACACTTACACCTCGTAACACAGACACACACTGACACCCAGTAACACAGACACACACATACACCAAGTAACACAGACATACACTGACACCAAGTAACAAAGACATACACTGACACCAAGTAACAAAGACATACACTGATACCCGGTAACACAGACACACACTTACACCAAGTAACAAAGACATACACTGACACCAAGTCACAAAGACACACACTGACACCCAGTAACAAAGACACACACTGACACCAAGTAACACAGACACACACTGACACCCAGTAACACAAACAAACAGACTGACACCAAGTAACAAAGACATACACTGACACCAAGTAACACAGGCACACACTGGGAGGTGGTGGGGGGACATTGGTGCAGTGGTTAGCACCGCAGCCTCACAGCTCCAGGGACCCGGGTTCGATTCTGGGTACTGCCTGTGCGGAGTTTGCAAGGTCTCCCTGTGTCTGCGTGGTTTTCCTCCGGGTGCTCCGGTTTCCTCCCACATGCCAAAGACTTGCAGGTTGATAGGTTCATTGGCCATCATTATTTGCCCCTAGTATAGGTAGGTGATAGGGAAATATATAGGGATAGGTGGGGATGTGATAGGAATACGGTATTAGTGTAGGATTAGTATAAATGGGTTGTTGATGGTCGGCACAGACTCGGTGGGCCGAAGGGCCTGTTTAAGTGCTGTATCTCTAAACTAAACTAAATACTGACACCAAGTGTCACAGACACAGACTGACACATAGTAACACAATCAAATACACACTGACACCCAGTAACACAGAGAAACACTGATACACAGTAACAAAGACATGCACTGACACCAAGTCACAAAGACATACACTGATACCAAGTCACAAAGACATACACTGATGCCCAGTGACAAAGAGACACACTTACACCAAGTAACACAGACATACACTGACACCAAGTAACAAAGACAGACAATTACACCAAGTAACAAAGACATACACTTACACCAAGTATTTTGACATACACTGACAACAAGTAACAAAGACATACACTGATACCCAGTAACGCAGACACACACTTACACCCAGTAAAAAAGACATACACTGACACCAAGTCACAAAGACATACACTGATACGAAGTCACAAAGACATACACTGATGACCATTAACACAGACACACACTGACACCAAGTAACAAAGACATACACTGACACCAAGAAACAAAGACAGACAATTACACCAAGTAACAAAGACACACACTTACACCAAGTAACACAGAGATACACTGACACCAAGTAACAAAGACAGACAATTACACCAAGTATTTTGAGATACACTGACACCAAGTAACAAAGACATACACTGATACCCAGTAACACAGTCACACACATACACCAATTTATACAGACACACACTGACAACAAGTCACAAAGACACAAACTGACACCCAGTAACGAAGACATACACTGACAACAAGTCACAAAGACATACACTGATACCCAGTAACACAGACACACACTTACACCAAGCAACACAGACATACACTGACACCAAGTAACAAAGACATGCTCTGATACCCAGTAACACAGACACACACTTACACACAGTAAAAAAGACATACACTGACACCAAGTCACAAAGACATACACTGATGCCAAGTCACAAAGACATACACTGATGACCAGTAACACAGACACACACTGACACCAAGTAACAAAGACATACAATTACACCAAGCAGCAAAGCACACACTTACACCAAGTAACACAGACATGCACTGACACCAAGTAACAAAGACAGTCAATTACACCAAGTAACAAAGACATACACTTACACCAAGTATTTTGAGATACACTGACACAAAGTAACAAAGACATACACTGATACCCAGTAACACAGACACACACATACACCAAGTAACACAGACACACACTGACGCCAAGTCACAAAGTCACACACTGACACCCAGTAACGAAGACATACACTGACACCAAGTCACAAAGACATACACTGATACCCAGTAACACAGACACACACTTACACCAAGCAACACAGACATACACTGACACCAAGTAACAAAGACATGCTCTGATACCCAGTAACACAGACACACACTTACACCAAGTAACTAAGACATACACTGACACCCAGTAACAAAGACACACACTTACACCAAGTAACACAGACATACACTGACACCAAGTAAAAAAGACAGACAATTACACCAAGTAACAAAGACATACACTTACACCAAGTATTTTGACATCCACTGACACCAAGTAACAAAGACATACACTGATACCCAGTAGCACAGGCACACACTTACACCAAGCAACACAGACATACACTGACACCAAGTAACAAAGACATGCTCTGATACCCAGTAACACAGACACACACTTACACCAAGTAACTAAGACATACACTGACACCCAGTAACACAGACACACACTTACACCAAGTAACAAAGACATCCACTGACATCCACTAACAAAGACATACACTTACACCTAGTAACACAGACACACACTGACACCCAGTAACACAGACATACACTGACACCAAGTAACAAAGACGTACACTTACACCAAGTATTTTGACATCCACTGACACGAAGTAACAAAGACATACACTGATACCCAGTAACACAGGCACACACTTACACCAAGTAACACAGACATACAATGACACCAAGTAACAAAGACATGCACAGATACCCAGTAACACAGACATACACTGACACCCAGTAACAAAGACATACTCTGACACCCAGTAACACAGAGAAACACTGAGACACAGTAACAAAGACATACACTGATACCAAGTAACACATACACACACTGACACCCAGTAAAAGAGACAAACACTGACACCAGTTCACAAAGACAGACACTGATACCAAGTCACAAAGACATACACTGATGCCCAGTAACAAAGACACACACTTACACCAAGTAACACAGACATACACTGACATCTAGTAACAAAGACAGACAATTACACCAAGTAACAAAGACATACACTTACACCAGGTATTTTGACATACACTGACACCAAGTAACAAAGACATACACTGATACCCAGTAACGCAGACACACACTTACACGCAGTAACACAGACACACACTGACACCAAGAAACAAAGACATACACTGACACCAAGTAACAAAGACATACACTGACACCAAGTAACACAGACACACACTGACACCCAGTAAAAAAGACATACACTGACACCAAGTCACAAAGACATACTCTGAGACCAAGTCACAAAGACATACGCTGATGCCCAGTTACACAGACACACATTGACACCAAGTAACAAAGACATACACTGACACCAAGTAACAAAGACATGCATTTACACCAAGTAACAAAGACACATACTTACACCAAGTAACACAGACATACATTGACACCAAGTAACAAAGACAGACAATTACACCAAGTAACAAAGACATACAATAACACCAAGTATTTTGACATACACTGACACCAAGTAACAAAGACATACACTGATACCAAGTAACACAGACACACACTTTCACCAAGTAACACAGACATACAATGACACCAAGTAACAAAGACATGCACTGATACCCAGTAACACAGACACACACTTGCACCAAGTATCAAAGACATACACTGACACCCAGTAAGAAAGACATACACTGACACCCAGTAACACAGACACACACTTACACCAAGCAACACAGACACACACTGACAACCAGTAACACAAACAAACAGACTGACACCAAGTAACAAAGACATACACTGACACCAAGTAACACAGGCACACACTGGGAGGTGGTGGGGGGACATTGGCGCAGTGGTTAGCACCGCAGCCTCACAGCTCCAGGGACCCGGTTCGATTCTGGGTACTGCCTGTGCGGAGTTTGCAAGTTCTCCCTGTGTCTGCGTGGTTTTCCTCCGGGTGCTCCGGTTTCCTCCAACATGCCAAAGACTTGCAGGTTGATAGGTTAATTGGCCATAATAAGTTGCCCCTAGTATAGCTAAGTGATAGGGAAATATATAGGGATAGGTGGGGATGTGATAGGAATACGGGATTAGTGTAGGATTAGTATAAGTGGGTTGTTGATGGTCGGCACAGACTCGGTGGGCCGAAGGGCCTGTTTAAGTGCTGTATCTCTAAACTAAACTAAATACTGACACCAAGTGTCACAGACACAGAATGACACATAGTAACACAAACAAACACACACTGACACCCAGTAACACAGGGAAACACTGGTACACAGTAACAAAGACATGCACTGACACCAAGTCACAAATACATACACTGATACCAAGTCACAAAGACATACACTGATGCCCAGTAACACAGACACACACTGACACCAAGTAACAAAGATATACACTGACACCAAGTAACAAAGACATACACTTACACCAAGTAACAAAGACACACACTTACACCAAGTAACACAGACATACACTGACACCAAGTAAAAAAGACAGACAATTACACCAAGTAACAAAGACATACACTTACACCAAGTATTTTGACATCCACTGACACCAAGTAACAAAGACATACACTGATACCCAGTAGCACAGGCACACACTTACACCAAGCAACACAGACATACACTGACACCAAGTAACAAAGACATGCTCTGATACCCAGTAACACAGACACACACTTACACCAAGTAACTAAGACATACACTGACACCCAGTAACACAGACACACACTTACACCAAGTAACAAAGACATCCACTGACATCCACTAACAAAGACATACACTTACACCTAGTAACACAGACACACACTGACACCCAGTAACACAGACATACACTGACACCAAGTAACAAAGACGTACACTTACACCAAGTATTTTGACATCCACTGACACGAAGTAACAAAGACATACACTGATACCCAGTAACACAGGCACACACTTACACCAAGTAACACAGACATACAATGACACCAAGTAACAAAGACATGCACAGATACCCAGTAACACAGACATACACTGACACCCAGTAACAAAGACATACTCTGACACCCAGTAACACAGAGAAACACTGAGACACAGTAACAAAGACATACACTGATACCAAGTAACACAGACACACACTGACACCCAGTAAAAGAGACAAACACTGACACCAGTTCACAAAGACATACACTGATACCAAGTCACAAAGACATACACTGATGCCCAGTAACAAAGACACACACTTACACCAAGTAACACAGACATACACTGACATCTAGTAACAAAGACAGACAATTACACCAAGTACCAAAGACATACACTTACACCAGGTATTTTGACATACACTGACACCAAGTAACAAAGACATACACTGATACCCAGTAACGCAGACACACACTTACACGCAGTAACACAGACACACACTGACACCAAGAAACAAAGACATACACTGACACCAAGTAACAAAGACATACACTGACACCAAGTAACACAGACACACACTGACACCCAGTAAAAAAGACATACACTGACACCAAGTCACAAAGACATACTCTGAGACCAAGTCACAAAGACATACGCTGATGCCCAGTTACACAGACACACATTGACACCAAGTAACAAAGACATACACTGACACCAAGTAACAAAGACATGCATTTACACCAAGTAACAAAGACACATACTTACACCAAGTAACACAGACATACATTGACACCAAGTAACAAAGACAGACAATTACACCAAGTAACAAAGACATACAATAACACCAAGTATTTTGACATACACTGACACCAAGTAACAAAGACATACACTGATACCAAGTAACACAGACACACACTTTCACCAAGTAACACAGACATACAATGACACCAAGTAACAAAGACATGCACTGATACCCAGTAACACAGACACACACTTGCACCAAGTAACAAAGACATACACTGACACCCAGTAACAAAGACATACACTGACACCCAGTAACACAGACACACACTTACACCAAGCAACACAGACACACACTGACACCCAGTAACACAAACAAACAGACTGACACCAAGTAACAAAGACATACACTGACACCAAGTAACACAGGCACACACTGGGAGGTGGTGGGGGGACATTGGCGCAGTGGTTAGCACCGCAGCCTCACAGCTCCAGGGACCCGGTTCGATTCTGGGTACTGCCTGTGCGGAGTTTGCAAGTTCTCCCTGTGTCTGCATGGTTTTCCTCCGGGTGCTCCGGTTTCCTCCAACATGCCAAAGACTTGCAGGTTGATAGGTTAATTGGCCATAATAAGTTGCCCCTAGTATAGCTAAGTGATAGGGAAATATATAGGGATAGGGGGGGATGTGATAGGAATACGGGATTAGTGTAGGATTAGTATAAGTGGGTTGTTGATGGTCGGCACAGACTCGGTGGGCCGAAGGGCCTGTTTAAGTGCTGTATCTCTAAACTAAACTAAATACTGACACCAAGTGTCACAGACACAGAATGACACATAGTAACACAAACAAACACACACTGACACCCAGTAACACAGGGAAACACTGGTACACAGTAACAAAGACATGCACTGACACCAAGTCACAAAGACATACACTGATACCAAGTCACAAAGACATACACTGATGCCCAGTGACAAAGACACACACTTACACCAAGTAACACAGACATACACTGACACCAAGTAACAAAGACAGACAATTACACCAAGTAACAAAGACATACACTTACAGCAAGTATTTTGACATACACTGACACCAAGTAACAAAGACATACACTGATACCCAGTAACGCAGACACACACTTACACCCAGTAAAAAAGACATACACTGACACCAAGTCACAAAGACATACACTGATACCAAGTCACAAAGACATACACTGATGACCAGTAACACAGACACACACTGACACCAAGTAACAAAGACATACACTGACACCAAGTAACAAAGACAGACAATTACACCAAGTAACAAAGACACACACTTACACCAAGTAACACAGACATACACTGACACCAAGTAACAAAGACAGTCAATTACACCAAGTAACAAAGACATACACTTACACCAAGTATTTTGAGATACACTGACACCAAGTAACAAAGACATACACTGATACCCAGTAACACAGACACACACATACACCAAGTTACACAGACACACACTGACACCAAGTCGCAAAGACACAAACTGACACCCAGTAACGAAGACATACACTGACACCAAGTCACAAAGACATACACTGATACCCAGTAAAACAGACACACACTTACACCAAGCAACACAGACATACACTGACACCAAGTAAAAAAGACATGCTCTGATACCCAGTAACACAGACACACACTTACACCAAGTAACTAAGACATACACTGACACCCAGTAACACAGACACACACTTACACCAAGTAACAAAGACATCCACTGACACCCACTATCAAAGACATACACTTACACCTAGTAACACAGACACACACTGACACCCAGTAACACAGACACACACATACATCAAGTAACACAGACATACACTGACACCAGGTAACAAAGACATACACTGACACCAAGTAACAAAGACATCCACTTACACCAAGTAACAAAGACAGACAATTACACCAAGTAACAAAGACATACACTTACACCAATTATTTTGACATACACTGACACCAAGTAACAAAGACATACACTGATACCCGGTAACACAGACACTCACTTACACCAAGTAACAAAGACATACACTGACACCAAGTCACAAAGACACACACTGACGCCCAGTAACAAAGACACACACTGACACCAAGTAAGACAGACACACACTGACACCCAGTAACACAAACAAACACACTGACACCAAGTAACAAAGACATACACTGACACCAAATAACACAGGCACACACTGGGAGGTGGTGGGGGGACATTGGCGCAGTGGGTAGCACCGCAGCCTCACAGCTCCAGGGACCCGGGTTCGATTCTGGCTACTGCCTGTGCGGCGTTTGCAAGTTCTCCCTGTGTCTGCGTGGCTTTCCTCCGGGTGCTCCGGTTTCCTCCCACATGCCAAAGACTTGCAGGTTGATAGGTTAATGGGCCATTATAAATTGCCCCAAGTATAGGTAGGTGGTAGGGAAATAAAGAGGAACCGGTGGGGATTTGATAGGAATACGGGATTAGTGTAGGATTAGTATAAATGGGTTGTTGATGTTCGGCACAGACTCGGTGGGCCGAAGGGCCTATTTAAGTGCTGTATCTCTAAACTAAACTAAATACTGACACCAAGTGTCACAGACACAGACTGACATATAGTAACACAAACAAACACACACTGACACCCAGTAACACAGAGAAACACTGATACACAGTAACAAAGACATGCACTGACACCAAGTCACAAAGACATACACTGATACCAAGTCACAAAGACATACACTGATGCCCAGTGACAAAGACACACACTTACACCAAGTAACACAGACATACACTGACACCAAGTAACAAAGACAGACAATTACACCAAGTAACAAAGACATACACTTACACCAAGTATTTTGACATACACTGACACCAAGTAACAAAGAGATACACTGATACCCAGTAACGCAGACACACACTTACACCCAGTAAAAAAGACATACACTGACACCAAGTCACAAGGACATGCACTGACACCAAGTCACAAAGACATACACTGATACCAAGTCACAAAGACATTCACTGATGCCCAGTGACAAAGACACACACTTACATCAAGTAAAAAAGACATACACTGACACCAAGTCACAAAGACATACACTGATGCCAAGTCACAAAGACATATACTGATGACCAGTAACACAGACACACACTGACACCAAGTAACACAGACATACACTGACACCAAGTAACAAAGACATGCTCTGATACCCAGTAACACAGACACACACTTACACCAAGTAACTAAGACATGCACTGACACCCAGTAACACAGACACACACTTACACCAAGTAACAAAGACATACACTTACACCTAGTAACACAGACACACACTGACACCCAGTAACACAGACACACACATACACCAAGTAACACAGACATACACTGACACCAGGTAACAAAGACATACACTGACACCAAGTAACAAAGACATCCACTTACACCAAGTAACAAAGACAGACAATTACACCAAGTAACAAAGACATACACTTACACCAATTATTTTGACATACACTGACACCAAGTAACAAAGACATACACTGATACCCGGTAACACAGACACTCACTTACACCAAGTAACAAAGACATACACTGACACCAAGTCACAAAGACACACACTGACGCCCAGTAACAAAGACACACACTGACACCAAGTAAGACAGACACACACTGACACCCAGTAACACAAACAAACACACTGACACCAAGTAACAAAGACATACACTGACGCCAAATGACACAGGCACACACTGGGAGGTGGTGGGGGGACATTGGCGCAGTGGTTAGCACCGCAGCCTCACAGCTCCAGGGACCCGGGTTCGATTCTGGGTACTGCCTGTGCGGCGTTTGCAAGTTCTCCCTGTGTCTGCGTGGCTTTCCTCCGGGTGCTCCGGTTTCCTCCCACATGCCAAAGACTTGCAGGTTGATAGGTTAATGGGCCATTATAAATTGCCCCAAGAAGGGTAGGTGGTAGGGAAATAAAGAGGAACCGGTGGGGATTTGATAGGAATACGGGATTAGTGTAGGATTAGTATAAATGGGTTGTTGATGTTCGGCACAGACTCGGTGGGCCGAAGGGCCTATTTAAGTGCTGTATCTCTAAACTAAACTAAATACTGACACCAAGTGTCACAGACACAGACTGACACATAGTAACACAAACAAACACACACTGACACCCAGTAACACAGAGAAACACTGATACACAGTAACAAAGACATGCACTGACACCAAGTCACAAAGACATACACTGATACCAAGTCACAAAGACAGACACTGATGCCCAGTGACAAAGACACACACTTACACCAAGTAACACAGACATACACTGACACCAAGTAACAAAGACAGACAATTACACCAAGTAACAAAGACATACACTTACACCAAGTATTTTGACATACACTGACACCAAGTAACAAAGAGATACACTGATACCCAGTAACGCAGACACACACTTACACCCAGTAAAAAAGACATACACTGACACCAAGTCACAAAGACACACACTGACGCCCAGTAACAAAGACACACACTGACACCAAGTAAGACAGACACACACTGACACCCAGTAACACAAACAAACACACTGACACCAAGTAACAAAGACATACACTGACGCCAAATGACACAGGCACACACTGGGAGGTGGTGGGGGGACATTGGCGCAGTGGTTAGCACCGCAGCCTCACAGCTCCAGGGACCCGGGTTCGATTCTGGGTACTGCCTGTGCGGCGTTTGCAAGTTCTCCCTGTGTCTGCGTGGCTTTCCTCCGGGTGCTCCGGTTTCCTCCCACATGCCAAAGACTTGCAGGTTGATAGGTTAATGGGCCATTATAAATTGCCCCAAGAAGGGTAGGTGGTAGGGAAATAAAGAGGAACCGGTGGGGATTTGATAGGAATACGGGATTAGTGTAGGATTAGTATAAATGGGTTGTTGATGTTCGGCACAGACTCGGTGGGCCGAAGGGCCTATTTAAGTGCTGTATCTCTAAACTAAACTAAATACTGACACCAAGTGTCACAGACACAGACTGACACATAGTAACACAAACAAACACACACTGACACCCAGTAACACAGAGAAACACTGATACACAGTAACAAAGACATGCACTGACACCAAGTCACAAAGACATACACTGATACCAAGTCACAAAGACAGACACTGATGCCCAGTGACAAAGACACACACTTACACCAAGTAACACAGACATACACTGACACCAAGTAACAAAGACAGACAATTACACCAAGTAACAAAGACATACACTTACACCAAGTATTTTGACATACACTGACACCAAGTAACAAAGAGATACACTGATACCCAGTAACGCAGACACACACTTACACCCAGTAAAAAAGACATACACTGACACCAAGTCACAAGGACATGCACTGACACCAAGTCACAAAGACATACACTGATACCAAGTCACAAAGACATACACTGATGCCCAGTGACAAAGACACACACTTACATCAAGTAAAAAAGACATACACTGACACCAAGTCACAAAGACAGACACTGATGCCAAGTCACAAAGACATATACTGATGACCAGTAACACAGACACACACTGACACCAAGTAACACAGACATACACTGACACCAAGTAACAAAGACAGACAATTACACCAAGTAACAAAGACACACACTTACACCAGGTAACACAGACATACACTGACACCAAGTAACAAAGACAGTCAATTACACCAAGTAACAAAGACATACACTTACACCAAGTATTTTGAGATACACTGACACCAAGTAACAAAGACATACACTGATACCCAGTAACACAGACACACACTTACACCAAGTAACACAGACATACACTGACACCAAGTCACAAAGAGACACCCTGACACCCAGTAACGAAGACACACACTGACACCAAGTCACAAAGACATACACTGATACCCAGTAACACAGACACACACATACACCAAGCAACACAGACATACACTGACACCAAGTAACAAAGACATGCTCTGATACCCAGTAACACAGACACACACTTACACCAAGTAACTAAGACATACACTGACACCCAGTAACACAGACACATACTTACACCAAGTAACAAAGACATACACTTACACCTAGTAACACAGACACACACTGACACCCAGTAACACAGACACACACATACACCAAGTAACACAGACATACACTGACACCAAGTAACAAAGACATACACTTACACCAAGTAACAAAGACAGACAATTACACCAAGTAACAAAGACATACACTTACACCAATTATTTTGACATACACTGACATCAAGTAACAAAGACAGACACTGATACCCGGTAACACAGACACACACATACACCAAGTAACAAAGACATACACTGAACCAAGTCACAAAGACACACACTGACACTCAGTAACAAAGACACACACTGACACCAAGTAACACAGACACACACTGACACCCAGTAACACAAACAAACAGACTGACACCAAGTAACAAAGACATACACTGACACCAAGTAACACAGGCACACACTGGGAGGTGGTGGGGGGACATTGGCGCAGTGGTTAGCACCGCAGCCTCACAGCTCCAGGGACCTGGGTTCGATTCTGTGTACTGCCTGTGCGGAGTTTGCAAGTTCTCCCTGTGTCTGCGTGGTTTTCCTCCGGGTGCTCCGGTTTCCTCCCACATGCCAATGACTTGCAGGTTGATAGGTTAATTGGCCATCATAATTTGCCCCTAGTATAAGTAAGTGATAGGGAAATATATAGGGATAGGTGGGGATGTGATAGGAATACGGGATTAGTGTAGGATTAGTATAAATGGGTTGTTGATGGTCGGCACAGACTCGGTGGGCCGAAGGGCCTGTTTAAGTGCTGTATCTCTAAACTAAACTAAATACTGACACCAAGTGTCACAGACACAGACTGACACATAGTAACACAAACAAACACACACTGACACCCAGTAACACAGAGAAACACTGATACACACTAACAAAGACATGCACTGGCACCAAGTAACACAGGCACACACTGACACCCAGTAAAAAAGACATACACTGACACCAAGTCACAAAGACATACACTGATACCAAGTCACAAAGACATACACTGATGCCCAGTGACAAAGACACACACTTACACCAAGTAACACAGACATACACTGACACCAAGTAACAAAGACAGACAATTACACCAAGTAACAAAGACATACACTTACACAAAGTATTTTGACATACACTGACACCAAGTAACAAAGACATACACTGATACCCAGTAACGCAGACACACACTTACACCCAGTAAAAAAGACATACACTGACACCAAGTCACAAAGACATACACTGATACCAAGTCACAAAGACATACACTGATGACCAGTAACACAGACACACACTGACACCAAGTAACAAAGACATACACTGACACCAAGTAACAAAGACAGACAATTACACCAAGTAACAAAGACACACACTGACACCAAGTAACACAGACACACACTGACACCAAGTAACAAAGACATTCAATTACACCAAGTAACAAAGACATACACTTACACCAAGTATTTTGAGATACACTGACACCAAGTAACAAAGACATACACTGATACCCAGTAACACAGACACACACATGCACCAAGTTACACAGACACACACTGACACCAAGTCACAAAGACACAAACTGACACCCAGTAACGAAGACATACACTGACACCAAGTCACAAAGACATACACTGATTCCCAGTAACACAGACACACACTTACACCAAGCAACACAGACATACACTGACACCAAGTAACAAAGACAGGCTCTGATACCCAGTAACACAGACACACACTTACACCAAGTAACTAAGACATACACTGACACCCAGCAACACAGACACACACTTACACCAAGTAACAAAGACATCCACTGACACCCTCGAACAAAGACATACACTTACACCTGGTAACACAGACACACACTGACACCCAGTAACACAGACACACACATACATCAAGTAACACAGACATACAATGACACCAAGTAACAAAGACATACACTGACACCAAGTAACAAAGACATACACTTACACCAAGTAACAAATACAGACAATTACACCAAGTAACAAAGACATACACTTACACCAATTATTTTGACGTACACTGACACCAACTAACAAAGACATACACTGATACCCGGTAACACAGACACACACTTACACCAAGTCACAAAGACATACACTGACACCAAGTCACAAAGACACAGACTGACACCCAGTAACAAAGACACACACTGACACCAAGTAACAAAGACATACACTGACACCAAGTAACACAGGCACACACTGGGAGGTGGTGGGGGGACATTGGCGCAGTGGTTAGCACCGCAGCCTCACAGCTCCAGGGACCCGGGTTCGATTCTGGGTACTGCCTGTGCGGAGTTTGCAAGTTCTCCCTGTGTCTGCGTGGCTTTCCTCCGGGTGCTCCGGTTTCCTCCCACAAGCCAAAGACTTGCAGGTTGATAGGTTAATGGGCCATTATAAATTGCCCCGAGTATAGGTAGGTGGTAGGGAAATATATAGGGACCGGTGGGGATGTAATAGGAATACGGGATTAGTGTAGGATTAGTATAAATGGGTTGTTGATGTTCGGCACAGACTCGGAGGGCCGAAGGTCCTGTTTAAGTGCTGTATCTCTAAACTAAACTAAATACTGACACCAAGTGTCACAGACACAGACTGACACATAGTAACACAAACAAACACACACTGACACCCACTAACACAGAGAAACACTGATGCCCAGTGACAAAGACACACACTTACACCAAGTAACACAGACAAACACTGACACCAAGTAACAAAGACAGACAATTACACCAAGTAACAAAGACATACACTTACACCAAGTATTTTGACATACACTGACACCAAGTAACAAAGACATAGACTGATACCCAGTAACGCAGACACACACTTACACCATGTAACAAAGACATACACTGACACCAAGTCACAAAGACATACACTGATGCCAAGTCACAAAGACATACACTGATGACCAGTAACACAGACACACACTGACACCAAGTAACAAAGACATACACTGACACCAAGTAACAAAGACAGACAATTACACCAAGTAGCAAAGACACACACTTACACCAAGTATTTTGAGATACACTGACACAAAGTAACAAAGACATACACTGATACCCAGTAACACAGACACACACATACACCAAGTAACACAGACACACACTGACACCAAGTCACAAAGACACACACTGACACCCAGTAACGAAGACATACACTGACACCAAGTCACAAAGACATACACTGATACCCAGTAACACAGACACACACTTACACCAAGCAACACAGACAGACACTGACACCAAGTAACAAAGACATGCTCTGATACCCAGTAACACAGACACACACTTACACCAAGTAACTAAGACATACACTGACACCCAGTAACACAGACACACACTTACACCAAGTAACAAAGACATCCACTGACACCCACTGACAAAGACATACACTTACACCTAGTAACACGGACACACACTGACACCAAGTAACAAAGACATACACTGACACCAAGTAACAAAGACATACACTTACACCAAGTAACAAAGACAGACAATTACACCACGTAACAAAGACATACACTTACACCAATTATTTTGACATACACTGACACCAAGTAACAAAGACATACACTGATACCCGTTAACACAGACACACACTTACACCAAGTAACAAAGACATACACTGACACCAAGTCACAAAGACACACACTGACGCCCAGTAACAAAGACACACACTGACACCAAGTAACACAGACACACACTGACACCCGGTAACACAAACAAACACACTGACACCAAGTAACAAAGACATACACTGACACCAAGTAACACAGGCACACACTGGGAGGTGGTGGGGGGACATTGGCGCAGTGGTTAGCACCGCAGCCTCACAGCTCCAGGGACCCGGGTTCGATTCTGGGTACTGCCTGTGCGGAGGTTGCAAGTACTCCCTGTGTCTGCGTGGCTTTCCTCCGGGTGCTCCGGTTTCCTCCCACATGCCAAAGACTTGCAGGTTGATAGGTTAATGGGCCATTATAAATTGCCCCTTGTATAGGTAGGTGGTAGGGAAATATATAGGGACCGGTGGGGATGCGATAGGATTACGGGATTAGTGTAGGATTAGTATAAATGGGTTGTTGATGGTTGGCACAGACTCGGTGGGCCGAAGGGCCTGTTTAAGTGCTCTATCTCTAAACTAAACTAAATACTGACACCTAGTGTCACAGACACACACTGACACCCAGTAACACAAACAAACACACACTGACACCCAGTAACACAGAGAAACACTGATACACAGTAACAAAGACATACACTGACACCAAGTAACACAGACATACACTGACACCAAGTAACAAAGACAGACAATTACACCAAGTAACAAAGACATACACTTACACCAAGTATTTTGACATACACTGACACCAGGTAAAAAAGACATACACTGATACCCAGTAACGGAGACACACACTTACACCCAGTAACACAGACACACACTGACACCAAGTAACAAAGACATACACTGACACCAAGTAACAAAGACATACACTTACACCAAGTAACAAAGACACACACTGATACCCAGTAACGCAGACACACACTTACACACAGTAAAAAAGACATACACTGACACCAAGTCACAAAGACACACACTGACACCCAGTAACAAAGACACACACTTACACCAAGTAACACAGACACACACTGACACCCAGTAACACAAACAAACACACTGACACCAAGTAACAAAGACATACACTGACACCAAGTAACACAGGCACACACTGGGAGGTGGTGGGGGGACATTGGCGCAGTGGTTAGCACCGCAGCCTCACAGCTCCAGGGACCCGGGTTCGATTCTGGGTACTGCCTGTGCGGAGTTTGCAAGTTCTCCCTGTGTCTGCGTGGCTTTCCTCCGGGTGCTCCGGTTTCCTCCCACATGCCAAAGACTTGCAGGTAGATAGGTTAATTGGCCATTATTTGTTGCCCCTAGTACAGGTAGGTGGTAGCGAAATATATAGGGACCGGTGGGGATGTGATAGGAATACGGGATTAGTGTAGGATTAGTATAAATGAGTTGTTGATGGTCAGCACTTACTCGGTGGGCCGAAGGGGCTGTTTAAGTGCTGTATCTCTAAACTAAACTAAATACTGACATCTGGTGTCACAGACACACACTGACACCCAGTAAGACAAACAAACACACACTGACACCCAGTAACACAGAGAAACACTGAGACACAGTAACAAAGACATACACTGACACCAAGTAACACAGACACACACTGACACCAAGTAACAAAGACATACACTGACACCAAGTCACAAAGACATACACTGACACCAAGTCACAAAGACACACACTGACACCCAGTAACACAGACACACACTGACACCCAGTAACGAAGACATGCACTGATACCCAGTAACACAGACACACACTTACACCAAGCAACACAGACATACACTGACACCAAGTAACAAAGACATGCTCTGATACCCAGTGACACAGCCACACACTTACACCAAGTAACTAAGACATACACTGACACCCAGTAACACAGACACACACTTACACCAAGTAACAAAGACATCCACTGACACCCACTAACAAAGACATACACTTACACCTAGCAACACAACACACACTGACACCCAGTAACCCAGACACACACATACATCAAGTAACACAGACATACACTGACACCAAGTAACAAAGACATACACTGATACCAAGTAACAAAGACATACACTTACACCAATTATTTTGACATACACTGACACCAAGTAACAAAGACATACACTGATACCCGGTAACACAGACACACACTTACATCAAGTAACAAAGACATACACTGACACCAAGTCACAAATACACACACTGACGCCCAGTAACAAAGACACACACTTACACCAAGTAACACAGACACACACTGACACCCAGTAACACAAACAAACACACTGACACCAAGTAACAAAGACATACACTGACACCAAGTAACACAGGCACACACTGGGAGGTGGTGGGGGGACATTGGCGCAGTGGTTAGCACCGCAGCCTCACAGCTCCAGGGACCCGGGTTCGATTCTGGGTACTGCCTGTGCGGAGTTTGCAAGTTCTCCCTGTGTCTGCGTGGCTTTCCTCCGGGTGCTCCGGTTTCCTCCCACATGCCAAAGACTTGCAGGTTGATAGGTTAATGGGCCATTATAAATTGCCCGGAGTACAGGTAGGTGGTAGGGAAATATCTAGGGACCGGTGGGGATGTGACAGGAATACGGGATTAGTGTAGGATTAGTATAAATGGGTTGATGATGGTTGGCACAGACTAGGTGGGCCGAAGGGCCTGTTTAAGTGCTCTATCTCTGCACTAAACTAAATACTGACACCTAGTGTCACAGACACACACTGACACCCAAAAACACAAACAAACACACACTGACACCCAGTAACACAGAGAAACACTGATACACAGTAACAAAGACATACACTGACACCAAGTAACACAGACATACACTGACACCAAGTAACAAAGACAGACAATTACACCAAGTAACAAAGACATACACTTACACCAAGCATTTTGACATACACTGACACCAAGTAACAAAGACATACACTGATACCCAGTGACGCAGACACACACTTACACCCAGTAACACAGACACACACTGACACCAAGTCACAAAGACATACACTGACACCAAGTAACAAAGACATACACTGATACCCAGTAACGCAGACACACACTTACACCCAGTAAAAAAGACATACACTGACACCAAGTCACAAAGACATACACTGATACCAAGTCACAAAGACATACACTGATGCCCAGTAACACAGACACACACTGACACCAAGTAACAAAGACATACACTGACACCAAGTAACAAAGACATACACTTACACCAAGTAAAAAAGACACACACTTACACCAAGTAACACAGACCTACACTGACACCAAGTAACAAAGACAGACAATTACACCAAGTAACAAAGACATACACTTACACCAAGTATTTTGACATCCACTGACACCAAGTAACAAAGACATACACTGATACCCAGTAACACAGGCACACACTGGGGGCGGGGGGCACATTGGCGCAGTGGTTAGCACCGCAGCCTCACAGCTCCAGGGACCCGGGTTCGATTCTGGGTACTGCCTGTGCGGAGTTTGCAAGTTCTCCCTGTGTCTGCGTGGCTTTCCTCCGGGTGCTCCGGTTTCCTCCCACATGCCAAAGACTTGCAGGTTGATAGGTTAATTGGCCATTATATGTTGCCCCTAGTACAGGTAGGTGGTAGCGAAATACATAGGGACCGGTGGGGATGTGATAGGAATACGGGATTAGTGTAGGATTAGTATAAATGGGTTGTTGATGGTCGGCACAGACTCGGCGGGCCGAAGGGGCTGTTTAAGTGCTGTATCTCTAAACTAAACTAAATACTGACACCTAGTGTCACAGACACACACTGACACCCAGTAACAAAGACACACACTGACACCAAGTCACAAAGACACACACTGACACCCAGTAACAAAGACACACACTGACACCAAGTAACACAGACACACACTTACACCAAGCAACACAGACATACACTGACACCAAGTAACAAAGACATGCTCTGATACCCAGTAACACAGACACACACTTACACCAAGTAACTAAGACATACACTGACACCCAGTAACACAGACACACACTTACACCAAGTAACAAAGACATCCACTGACACCCACTAACAAAGACATACACTTACACCTAGTAACACAGACACACGCTGACACCCAGTAACACAGACACACTCATACATCAAGTAACACAGACATACAGTGACACCAAGTAACAAAGACATACACTGACACCAAGTAACAAAGACATACACTTACACCAAGTAACAAAGACAGACTATTACACCAAGTAACAAAGACATACACTTACACCAATTATTTTGACATACACTGACACCAAGTAACAAAGACATACACTGATACCCGTTAACACAGACACACACTTACACCAAGTAACAAAGACATACACTGACACCAAGTCACAAAGACACACACCGACGCCCAGCAACAAAGACACACACTGACACCCAGTAACACAAACAAACACACTGACACCAAGTAACAAAGACATACACTGACACCAAGTAACACAGGCACACACTGGGAGGTGGTGGGGGGACATTGGCGCAGTGGTTAGCACCGCAGCCTCACAGCTCCAGGGACCCGGGTTCGATTCTGGGTACTGCCTGTGCGGAGTTTGCAAGTTCTCCCTGTGTCTGCGTGGCTTTCCTCCGGGTGCTCCGGTTTCCTCCCACATGCCAAAGACTTGCAGGTAGATAGGTTAATGGGCCATTATAAATTGCCCCTTGTATAGGTAGGTGGTAGGGAAATATATAGGGACCGGTGGGGATGCGATAGGAATACGGGATTAGTGTAGGATTAGTATAAATGGGTTGTTGATGGTTGGCACAGACTCGGTGGGCCGAAGGGCCTGTTTAAGTGCTCTATCTCTAAACTAAACTAAATACTGACACCTAGTGTCACAGACACACACTGACACCCAGTAACACAAACAAACACACACTGACACCCAGTAACACAGAGAAACACTGATACACAGTAACAAAGACATACACTGACACCAAGTAACACAGACATACACTGACACCAAGTAACAAAGACAGACAATTACACCAAGTAACAAAGACATACACTTACACCAAGTATTTTGACATACACTGACACCAGGTAAAAAAGGAATACACTGATACCCAGTAACGGAGTCACACACTTACACCCAGTAACACAGACACACACTGACACCAAGTAACAAAGACATACACTGACACCAAGTAACAAAGACATACACTTACACCAAGTAATAAAGACACACACTGATACCCAGTAACGCAGACACACACTTACACCCAGTAAAAAAGACATACACTGACACCAAGTCACAAAGACACACACTGACACCCAGTAACAAAGACACACACTTACACCAAGTAACACAGACACACACTGACACCCAGTAACACAAACAAACACACTGACACCAAGTAACAAAGACATACACTGACACCAAGTAACACAGGCACACACTGGGAGGTGGTGGGGGGACATTGGCGCAGTGGTTAGCACCGCAGCCTCACAGCTCCAGGGACCCGGGTTCGATTCTGGGTACTGCCTGTGCGGAGTTTGCAAGTTCTCCCTGTGTCTGCGTGGCTTTCCTCCGGGTGCTCCGGTTTCCTCCCACATGCCAAAGACTTGCAGGTAGATAGGTTAATTGGCCATTATTTGTTGCCCCTAGTACAGGTAGGTGGTAGCGAAATATATAGGGACCGGTGGGGATGTGATAGGAATACGGGATTAGTGTAGGATTAGTATAAATGAGTTGTTGATGGTCAGCACTTACTCGGTGGGCCGAAGGGGCTGTTTAAGTGCTGTATCTCTAAACTAAACTAAATACTGACATCTGGTGTCACAGACACACACTGACACCCAGTAAGACAAACAAACACACACTGACACCCAGTAACACAGAGAAACACTGAGACACAGTAACAAAGACATACACTGACACCAAGTAACACAGACACACACTGACACCAAGTAACAAAGACATACACTGACACCAAGTCACAAAGACATACACTGACACCAAGTCACAAAGACACACACTGACACCCAGTAACACAGACACACACTGACACCCAGTAACGAAGACATGCACTGATACCCAGTAACACAGACACACACTTACACCAAGCAACACAGACATACACTGACACCAAGTAACAAAGACATGCTCTGATACCCAGTGACACAGCCACACACTTACACCAAGTAACTAAGACATACACTGACACCCAGTAACACAGACACACACTTACACCAAGTAACAAAGACATCCACTGACACCCACTAACAAAGACATACACTTACACCTAGCAACACAACACACACTGACACCCAGTAACCCAGACACACACATACATCAAGTAACACAGACATACACTGACACCAAGTAACAAAGACATACACTGATACCAAGTAACAAAGACATACACTTACACCAATTATTTTGACATACACTGACACCAAGTAACAAAGACATACACTGATACCCGGTAACACAGACACACACTTACATCAAGTAACAAAGACATACACTGACACCAAGTCACAAATACACACACTGACGCCCAGTAACAAAGACACACACTTACACCAAGTAACACAGACACACACTGACACCCAGTAACACAAACAAACACACTGACACCAAGTAACAAAGACATACACTGACACCAAGTAACACAGGCACACACTGGGAGGTGGTGGGGGGACATTGGCGCAGTGGTTAGCACCGCAGCCTCACAGCTCCAGGGACCCGGGTTCGATTCTGGGTACTGCCTGTGCGGAGTTTGCAAGTTCTCCCTGTGTCTGCGTGGCTTTCCTCCGGGTGCTCCGGTTTCCTCCCACATGCCAAAGACTTGCAGGTTGATAGGTTAATGGGCCATTATAAATTGCCCGGAGTACAGGTAGGTGGTAGGGAAATATCTAGGGACCGGTGGGGATGTGACAGGAATACGGGATTAGTGTAGGATTAGTATAAATGGGTTGATGATGGTTGGCACAGACTCGGTGGGCCGAAGGGCCTGTTCAAATGCTCTATCTCTGCACTAAACTAAATACTGACACCTAGTGTCACTGACACACACTGACACCCAGTAACACAAACAAACACACACTGACACCCAGTAACACGGAGAAACACTGATACACAGTAACAAAGACATACACTGACACCAAGTAACACAGACATACACTGACACCAAGTAACAAAGACAGACAATTACACCAAGTAACAAAGACATACACTTACACCAAGCATTTTGACATACACTGACACCAAGTAACAAAGACATACACTGATACCCAGTGACGCAGACACTCACTTACACCCAGTAACACAGACACACACTGACACCAAGTCACAAAGACATACACTGACACCAAGTAACAAAGACATACACTGATACCCAGTAACGCAGACACACACTTACACCCAGTAAAAAAGACATACACTGACACCAAGTCACAAAGACATACACTGATACCAAGTCACAAAGACATACACTGATGCCCAGTAACACAGACACACACTGACACCAAGTAACAAAGACATACACTGACACCAAGTAACAAAGACATACACTTACACCAAGTAAAAAAGACACACACTTACACCAAGTAACACAGATCTACACTGACACCAAGTAACAAAGACAGACAATTACACCAAGTAACAAAGACATACACTTACACCAAGTATTTTGACATCCACTGACACCAAGTAACAAAGACATACACTGATACCCAGTAACACAGGCACACACTGGGGGCGGGGGGCACATTGGCGCAGTGGTTAGCACCGCAGCCTCACAGCTCCAGGGACCCGGGTTCGATTCTGGGTACTGCCTGTGCGGAGTTTGCAAGTTCTCCCTGTGTCTGCGTGGCTTTCCTCCGGGTGCTCCGGTTTCCTCCCACATGCCAAAGACTTGCAGGTTGATAGGTTAATTGGCCATTATATGTTGCCCCTAGTACAGGTAGGTGGTAGCGAAATACATAGGGACCGGTGGGGATGTGATAGGAATACGGGATTAGTGTAGGATTAGTATAAATGGGTTGTTGATGGTCGGCACAGACTCGGCGGGCCGAAGGGGCTGTTTAAGTGCTGTATCTCTAAACTAAACTAAATACTGACACCTAGTGTCACAGACACACACTGACACCCAGTAACACAAACAAACACACACTGACACCCAGTAACACAGAGAAACACTGAGACACAGTAACAAAGACATACACTGACACCAAGTAACACAGACACACACTGACACCAGGTAACAAAGACATACACTGACACCAAGTCACAAAGACACACACTGACACCCAGTAACAAAGACACACACTGACACCAAGTAACACAGACACACACTTACTCCAAGCAACACAGACATACACTGACACCAAGTAACAAAGACATGCTCTGATAACCATTAACACAGACACACACTTACACCAAGTAACTAAGACATACACTGACACCCAGTAACACAGACACACACTTACACCTAGTAACACAGACGCACACTGACACCCAGTAACACAGACAGACACATACATCAAGTAACACAGACATACACTGACACCAAGTAACAAAGACATACACTGACACCAAGTAACAAAGACATACACTTACACCAAGTAACAAAGACAGACAATTACACCAAGTAACAAAGACATACACTTACACCAATTATTTTGACATACACTGACACCAAGTAACAAAGACATACACTGATACCCGTTAACACAGACACACACTTACACCAAGTAACAAAGACATACACTGACACCAAGTCACAAAGACACACACCGACGCCCAGTAACAAAGACACACACTGACACCCAGTAACACAGACACACACTTACACCAAGCAACACAGACATACACTGACACCAGGTAACAAAGACATGCTCTGATACCCAGTAACACAGACACACACTTACACCAAGTAACTAAGACATACACTGACACCCAGTAACACAGACACACACTTACACCAAGTAACAAAGACATCCACTGACACCCACTAACAAAGACATACACTTACACCTAGTAACACAGGCACACACTGATACCCAGTAACACAGACACACACTTACATCAAGTAACACAGACATACACTGACACCAAGTAACAAAGACATACACTGACACCAAGTAACGAAGACATACACTTACAACAAGTAACAAAGACAGACAATTACACCAAGTAACAAAGACATACACTTACACCAATTATTTTGACATACACTGACACCAAGTAACAAAGACATACACTGATACCCGTTAACACAGACACACACTTACACCAAGTAACAAAGACATACACTGACACCAAGTCACAAAGACACACACCGACGCCCAGCAACAAAGACACACACTGACACCCAGTAACACAAACAAACACACTGACACCAAGTAACAAAGACGTACACTGACACCAAGTAACACAGGCACACACTGGGAGGTGGTGGGGGGACATTGGCGCAGTGGTTAGCACCGCAGCCTCACAGCTCCAGGGACCCGGGTTCGATTCTGGGTACTGCCTGTGCGGAGTTTGCAAGTTCTCCCTGTGTCTGCGTGGCTTTCCTCCGGGTGCTCCGGTTTCCTCCCACATGCCAAAGACTTGCAGGTTGATAGGTTAATGGGCCGTTATAAATTGCCCCTAGTATAGGTAGGTGGTAGGGAAATATATAGGGACCGGTGGGGATGCGATAGGAATACGGGATTAGTGTAGGATTAGTATAAATGGGTTGTTGATGGTTGGCACAGACTCGGTGGGCCGAATGGCCTGTTTAAGTGCTCTATCTCTAAACTAAACTAAATACTGACACCTAGTGTCACAGACACACACTGACACCCAGTAACACAAACAAACACACACTGACACCCAGTAACACAGAGAAACACTGAGACACAGTAACAAAGACATACACTGACACCAAGTAACACAGACATACACTGACACCAAGTAACAAAGACAGACAATTACACCAAGTAACAAAGACATACACTTACACCAAGTATTTTGACATGCACTGACACCAAGTAACAAAGACATACACTGATACCCAGTAACGCAGACACACACTTACACCCAGTAACACAGACACACACTGACACCAAGTAACAAAGACATACACTGACACCAAGTAACAAAGACATACACTTACACCAAGTAACAAAGACACACACTGATACCCAGTAACGCAGACACACACTTACACCCAGTAAAAAAGACATACACTGACACCAAGTCACAAAGACAAGTCAAACGCCTTACTGAAATCCATATACACCACATCCACTGCTTTACCCTCATCCACCTGTTTGTTCACCTTCTCGACAAACTCAATAAGTTTTGTGAGGCACGACCTACCCGTCACAAAACCGTGCTGACTATCTCTATTGAACTTATTCTTTTCAAGAATAACCTCCTGTTAGTTAATTGAGTAATACTAGCAGAAGCCTTGAACAGTCTTTCTTCCTTGGCCTTGGCTCACGTGAAGTTTCAAAGGCGGGAAGAGAACAAATGAAAAATAGGAGTGGTGAAAGGTACAGTACAAAATCGAATTGTCACCATGTGACTGATTCAAAAATGACTAATCAAACCTAAACATTATTGGTCACATGGGTAACACGCTGGCCATATAACTTAATGACTCACTCATATATTTTATGTTGGGAAAGATTATTTCAAGCCTCTTTGATTGTGGTTTCTAAATAGCTCAGTGTGATTTCTGGAAACTTTCTTCTGATATTTAAGCATTATAATTCAACACAACCTCTGGATGAGTTCTGGCAAAAAAATATTTGTTAGCTAAATTTTTAGCTTTACCAGGGCAAGCTATCATTGAGACAGCAGACATCTGTACGTCAGTATTTAATAATTACCAAGTGAGTATTGGCTGAGAGTGGTGTTAATGAGTTGTAGTGGGCCGGGACTGGGCAGGTCTTAGAGCAAACATTTTATTGCAAACTGAATCTATTTAAACACAACATTTACCAACTACCACAAACTGAACTCATGACCAAAACTATAGCAAAGTCTCCTGATAGAAGCAGGATTATTTCTGCAACAACGTGCAATGAGTGGAGCATAGGTATAAAATTATAGAATTATACAGTAGAGAAAGAGGCCATTTGGCCTATTGTCTCTGTGCCGCCTCTTTAAATGTGCTGTCCAGTGCGTCCCTCTCCCTTTCCCTTTCTCCATTGCTCTGCAGATTTTCCTCCTTCAAGTAATTCACCAATTCCTTTTTGAAGGTTGTTATTGAATCTGCATTCATCGCCCATTTAGGCAGTGCATTCCAAATCATAACTTGCTGCATTTAAAAAAAGCCTCTTCCTTTTGCCACTGATTCTTCCACCATGACATTATTTTTATTTAACTATATGTTTACTGACCCTTCTGCCACTGGAATCAGAGTAAATAAGGAGGAGTTATCAAATGCTTCATGATTTTGAACACCTCCATCAAATCTCCCCCTGACCGTCTATGCTCTAACAACAACCAGCCCATAACTGAAGTCTTGCATTCTTGGTGCCATTCTAGTAAATCTAGTGGCGCAATGAATAAAAATGGAAGCTACTTCTCTTTCAAAGATAATGTCACTATGTTGTGCTGTTTATTCCACCTCTGTATTCTGCCATATGCCCCAAGTTCGCATAGCTTCAAGGCCTCCTTTGTTAATCGCTTGTATCTATTTGAAAACATGGTATCAGTCCATTGCAAGATATGAAATGGGAATGTTTAATACAGCAGAGTGGGTGTATAAAGGCACCGAATGGACAGAATTTTCATCTTATTAATGATCCAGTCAGCCTTTACAGCCTGCATCAAATCTTCACATCACCTTCTCTGCTGTAAGGAGTACAACCACAGCTTTGAGTTAAAATTTCAGGTGCGAAAGGAGGAATGAGAGGAGAGAGAGAGAGGGGCAGAGAGACAGAGAGAGAGCGTGCTTTCCAGAGGGAAAACTTTGAGAAGGAATTACAAGCACAAAAAGACAGTGAAATCAGACAGATTGAATTGGTGAGGGAAAAATTGTCTTTCCGTAGTGCAGATGCCGCTGGTAATTCAAATGATCCTAGTCCAGAGACAAGCTGTGATTTCTTACACTATTCCCGATCAGTATCCACATTTGAAGATGACGATATTGAAGCCTTTTCTCATATACTTTGAGCATAAGTTGCTGAGACAGAACACTTGGGAACCTTGCCTTTTGGAGAGGTCTTGCACTTTTTTCTCTCTCTATATATAAAATATATTCATGAAAAGTAATTAATTTACTATTTCTTCATGTTACTGACCAAGATAGGACACCTGTCATTTTGCAGAGAGCCTCACCCAAGCAGACCCTGGAAACAGAACCTTCTGAGAATTCTCAGTTCACACAGATAATTTCACAAGATCGAGGTGAGGGGTGAAAATTGTCTCAATTTGATAAATCTATCCCAAAACATACATAAACCTCTGCCAGCAGATTTATATTTTCTTCTGATTTCACAAAAAGCTGGGGAAATCCAGATGCTTATCATTGAACTTACCCAACTGCAATCAGCAGGATCCAACTTGGAGTAATTTAGCTTCACATTACTCAGTAAACAGCTATTTGTCTGCATCTAATGAATGCATAAAGCCTCCTCCAGTTTAGTGAATCATGTCATCTAATCCCTCGTAAAGTTATATTGTGTCATGGGTACAAATCTGGAGTTGATTGTGGATTTAAGTAAAAATAACTCAGAATTTATCAGCATTATTCTAGTTTCTTCATTGTAATTCAAATTCATTATTCAACAATGCATTAAACATTTGATTTTACTGAAATCAAGAAGCATCTTTTTTCAGTTGGCCTCAGAGCACCTTGACGATGAAGCAGGAAAATTCAATAGGTTCCTCAGCACCGAATGTGCTGATCAGTAACACCCTCCCCACCATCTTTTCTGGTGAAAATTGGATACCAGAAAAATGTTGAAGACAGAATCAGCCTTCATGGCTGTGATTCTCTCATGATTAAAAATCCTGTCAACTCTCACTGTCCAGATTGCACCAAGCAGGAGGCCTCATTAGGTGAGGATCCCCAGTGCCTGTGGAATGCTATTACAGTCAGAGTTTTTAAACATTCTTTGGAGACAAGCGACACTGGCAAAGCTGTCATTTATTGTTCATCCCTCATTGCCCTGAGAAGATGCTGTGACAGGCGCTATCATTGAGCCACTCCTCTTTTTTTGATGATGGTGTTTCCCCATTTGTGTTTGGTAGGGAATTCCAAGATTCAGACCTAACAATGAAGGAAGAATGACGTTTGTCAATGTTTTTCAGTGGTAACTCAATTGCTGTTTAACTGTTGGACCAGAGTAAAAACCCAATTGGTTCATTAATGTTCTTTAAGAAAGGAAACCTGATACCCTTACCTGGCCCATGCATGGTTGACCCTTAACTGCCCTCTGAGGAGGCTTAGCAAGCCAGTCAATTCTATCAAACTGTGACAAAAAAGGCAGCCAGTAGTAATCTTCTCAGGGGGTAACTAAGGACAGGGAATAAATTCTGGCAGTGTCAGCAGTACTCATATCCTGAGAATGGACTAAAAAAATGTTTTTCTTTTCAGTTAATGGGCCTATGCAATAATGGTGTAAACCTACAAGCTTTTCTCTTGTGGGTTTGTGATACATTCTAAATCCTTGCAACAGATTCTAATCCTATTACTCTCAGCTATTCATAATTCTACATCTAGATTATAGTTGTATGCTTAATCCAATCAACACAATACAAATGAATGTGTAAATACCAATGCACACTTCCCCTGCTTTTCAGAGTTGGTGATGTCAGAGAAGGCCAATGTGTTCGATGTTTGGTACCCTGCGAACCTTGACCTTCTCCTCAGAATTCGTGACACAGACGAACCGGTTTGGCTGCAAACGCAATCGTGCTCAACACTACCTAGAGTACCCAAAAAGGGAACCTTGACACGCACACTAAGCAGGATTACACTGTGAGGAGACTAACTTTTTATGCACTTATGACCTACCACTCAGTAGTGGAATAGCCCTTGAGATCTTCAGCAGACCTTTCCTGCATTATTTTATTTTTCCAGTTCTTCAATCTCTTCTGCATGCACAGAATCAGACTTATCTTCAACGAAGGACAACTGCAAGAAATTAGGAAAAAGTTTATGATTGCCATTTATGTTGCACTTATTTTGAATTCATGTTCAGCTTTATATTTCACTGTAATTTTGTATACATTGTTGTGACTGAAGTGAGAAACGTGTTTAGGAGTCCTTTTCAACCTTCTACTGGACTACTGCAGCAGGAGTTAATTTGAAACACACTGTGTTTTGAGCTCCGTCTTGGTGAATCCTTGTTCACCGCTTTCCAATTATAAGGCAAAGAAATTAGCACAAACAGGCATTCATAGGTTTAAAGAAGAGAAGTGAAATTTATTAAAACTTAAATTTGAACACTAATCCGGTTAACGCCGATGGATACACGCTGCGCCCCACGCTAGCATGCATACGCGAAATGCACATGCAAATAGAGACAGAAAAGAGCAGAAGAAAGATAAAGTGGAGAGGTTTGAGGCAATCTCTGAACATTTTCTTGTTACTGTGCTTCGAACTCACTGTAGAGTCCTGTTGTAGGCACTTCTTGCTGGAGTTAATTCTTGCTTTTCGTTGGGGCCCAGTATGCTTCTTAAACCTTGTCTCTCTCTTCTCTTAGGGTTCATTTGTCTTCAATGAATTCCACAGCTGAGGAGAATGAGACGTGAGGAGACAAGATAGAGATGTTCCCAACCAGGAGCCAGCAGCTTTCAGTCTTCAAATTCTCTGTGGCGAATTCAATACCTGCAACACCTAGTTCGTCTATGACTAAACTGGTCTGATCATGTCTTCTGTGTATTGGGAGAAGGGACTGGTTCCTTTGTTACAACATTGTCTGCTAGTGTGCAAAAATGTCTTTCCGGCTAGGGGCCTGGCAATTCCTTGTAATAGACCCTCTTCTTCCCATCAACAATTTGAAGTTTAATGTCCATGTGGCAAAATTATTGTGCCTCATTGTTGGCTGGTGGGGGCCTGCACAACACCTTCACACCCAAGGGAATGAGATGCGATTTGAAAAAAAGACACATTTCATTAAAAGGTGTGAGAGAAATATAGAGAGAAAGAAAACCATGTATTTCCCTCATTCATTTCCATGCATTCATAAATCTTAAAGCTTATTAAAATTGTCTTTTCTGGGTGTTGCTTTAATTTCCCCTTTGTGGCATCCCAGTAACCAGGTGGTTCTTCGGGGAAGCTTTTCTTCAGTTTGCCTAATGCCAAATGACTTCAGGGGATGGGTGGTTCCGTTTTGCGTTGACTGTGGGGGAGGATTCTTTGTTAATCTCCCCTTTGTTCTCTGAGACACTCCGACCTGTAGGTAGTTGTGCAGACTTGACCGTATTCTCCTGTGGCACTTCGGTTAGATGAGGCATCACCCTCATGGTTTTTGTGCCCCACTAGAGGTCTCTCTTTGTCTCTGCAGGATCCTGTAAATGATGTTAGCAATTCTGGTGGGGTGCTTCTGGAGTCTGCATTTATGTAGGAGGATGTGGGGTGCACATTTTCACACTTTTCGGGGTTGGCTGACCAGACAGTCGGGATTTTCTTCAGGACTTTTTCTCGGGCTTCCTTTAACCTGCCCTCTTAGTCACTTTCTTCCCTTCTGTTTCTAAACTTTTGCCAGCCTTGCACCTACCTGCCCCTTTTTGTTCTTGGTGGGGGTCCCTTACAGTGCACCAGCCCTCTGATGGAGGGTCTGCCTAACACCAGTACAGGACGTAGGGGTGCATGTTTCATCGTAGGTTGGGGTTTCCCCTCAATCTGCCAAAAGTAGCAACACCTCCAGTACTCTGCCACATCTTTGTGCAGTTTTGACCAGTCAAATTGCTGTCTTATGCGAGCTTTGGTCTATCATATACAGAGACGTACAGCCACTGTGGTCTCGTAGGTCCTTCATAATATTTCCAACCGGTACCTCTGTGGAACCACTAATTGGTGAACTAATGCCCTCTCCTTGCTCTCAGGTCTATGAGGAGAACTCCATTTCCTCATCAGTACCTCATTCTTTAAATAGTAGCAATCAGGGACTCCCTTTGCTTTTCTTTCAAACCAGACAGCCTATGCTAACTCTCGGAATACTGGGTCGGCTTGCTGAGCCGCAGCTAGGGATAATCCATTGAATTCGGTCCCTGGGTCTTCTAACTTTCCAAAGAAAGTCCTGGACAGGCAGACCTCAAGGTAATCTGTCTTAAAATGCAATACTTTCTGGGGGAGCTGATTTGATCATGGCCTGATCCATTACACATTCAGGGAAAATGCAGGAGACCATCTCCTGCCACTTCCCTGTCTCTCTGACCTCCTGCGGCCTTTCTTTCACTACTTGGCGTGGGGGGAGGGTGCGGACTATCACCTTCACCCTCGCCAGATCATTACCATGGATCAGGTCAACCTTGTGTCAGACAAACTAGGGATAATCCCTACGGTCACCGGTCCCAAAACTCCAGGTGCACCCGGTAATCAGGTACAGGTATACACTGCCCTGCAACACCATTTACCACCATTTTGAAATTCACTGCACTCACTGGGCGAAAGGTCAGGCCTTTTCCCAGTAAAGGGGATCGAGTTGGCCCTGTGTCCCTGAGAATTATTATGGGCTTGCTGGCCCCACTCGAGGGGTATGGGTTTAATTTCCCTTCAAAGACAAAACCATGATAACCTTCAAGAATCCTATCAGCTTTTCCAGCACTGGTATAGTAAGCTTCCTGGGTTGCATTCTTGATGCAGTTAAAGCCACCGCTTCTTCTGTGTTTTGCACCAGGTCCCCGTCTTCACTGAGCAGGTGTGCCCTGATTAACCCTATCGGTTTTACCTTCAGTTTCCGGCCGTCAGCTTTTAAATGCGCTGCTTTCTGACAATGGAAGCACACAGGTCTGCGGGTCTCACTCTTCCTCACTGCATTTTCATTTTTGTCTGGAGGAGGGCCCCCTGTGTCTCCTGCTTTCATTTCTCTCCCAGGATTGCCTGGGTGGAGATCACCTTCCCACCCTTTGTCCTTTTTGGATTTCTGGGAGTGATTAGGAAAGGTTTTCCCCTGGGAAACCGACCTATAAATTAAAGCCAGCTCATCAGCCAGAATGGCCTCTCGCCAGCCTCTCTGGACGCACTGCTCTTCTACATGGGTCTTTATTGAGAGGGGGAGAGAGTTTTTAAATTCCTCCAACAGAACTACTTCCCTGAGATTCACATAGCTTAGTGGTATTTTAAGAGTCCTCAGCCACTGGTCAACAGCCAGGTGCTTACTTCTTTTAATCTCCAGCTAGGTTTGATTGGATTGTTTGTTGAGGTTTCATATGCCCCAAGGATAGCCTTTTTGGTCAGTTCATAATTAGCTGAACTATTATCTGGCAACAAGGAATAAACCTCATGGGCTTTTCCAGTTTGCTTGCTTTGTAGTTAAAAAAAAAACAGGTCTCAGCTGGCCATTTTAGCTGCCTTGCAAGTTCCTCAAAAGACACAAAAAATGCTTCCACATCTTCATCATTGAATTTTGGAATTAGTGAAGTGAGATTTAGCAATTTTTTGCCCAGCCTGAATTATGCTCCATATTGGCCATGCTTTCACTGGGGTTACTCTTGTCACCCCTGATTTAACCCAAACTCCTCCATAGACAGTGCTTTTAATTTATCCAAAGTTACTTCACCCTTTCTTCGAAAGCTGCTAGCTTCAGTTGCAGACATGTTAGTATTCAATCACACACAACCAGGTGAAAACCTGTATTGAAAACGTGATCTTTTTGATTGGGAACAATTCGGTTTCCCATTTCCAATTTCCCGTGTTTGTCTGTGGGTAAAATGACGGACGCAGGCACCCAAATTTCTGTTATGACTAGGTAAGAAAGGTGTCTGGGGGTCCCCTTCAGCCTTCACTTGGTCTTACCGTAACAGGCTTTACTTTTCAACACACCGTGTTTTGAGCTCCCGCTTTGGTGAATCCTTGTTCACCGCTTTCCCAAGATAAGGCAAATAAATGAGCACAAACATGTTTTCTTAGGTTTAAAGAAGAAAAATCAAATTTATTAAAATTTAAAAGGCAATTCGGTTCATGCCGACGGATACACATCTCGCCCCACGCTCTGTCGGCTGTTTCCGATCGTCTGAGGTTCATTCAGCCTTGCTAGTCACGACCGAACCCACTTATTTACAGTCGAGGGTCTGGGCTTACCTTCATGAATCACAATGAAGGATGATGAATAATGCAATCGACTCAGGTTTCAGATTCGGATAATGGAAGTATGTTTAATATGTACTGCGAATCGCAATATGGCAAAACCCATGCTGATGTTCCTAAATGACTAACAAAAAATAGATTACTCCCCTTGGATTTCTTAAACTAAGCCCCTCTTTGTTCCCTAACTCACGGTCAGTTACCTCCCAACACAACACTAATCACCTTTTCCAAGGTTTGGTCGGGACATGCAGAGGTAACTCTCCACATGGCTGTGAGTTGAGTATTCTGCAGGCTGCGGATGAAATGCTCACCCTGCTGACTTTGGATGCCGGGTCGTGTCTTCTATGATCGAAGTCCTTGGGGCCGTAACCATTCCTTAGGGCATGCGACTTCCTTTGGTCCTGGTTGTAGAGGGAGCAGCGTGCTCTGATCTTCTGTCCCTTCGAGCTGTGTGGCTGCTGTCCATTTGACATCAACTGTTCCAATCCTCTCCTTCCTCAGGCTGCTTCACTTCCATTGTTTCAGCAGTCTTGCTTTTTCCAGCAAAACCCGAATGTTCCCTTTTTTCTGATTGACCTTGACAGACGAGGGAAAACGCTTTGATTGGTCTGGAGAGAAAGTTTTGTTTGAATCTGTAGCATTTTCCCGCCTCTCATCTAGCTGGTTTCGGTGGGGGAGGGGGGGACGGACAATGGGAACTGTTGGTCTTGCGTCATCTATTTGAGTACTGTACAAGATGTGAACTGTTTCCGATGGGTTCCGTTGTCCAGACCGATTGACTTGATGATATCAACCGATGGATTTCATTGTCTCCTTAAGCAGCTTGGAGCCAGTGATGATGTGGGTGGTTGGCTGAGAGCAGAAGGCAATGTCTCTGTTGGCTGGAGTGGGTTTTGGTTCAGCATTTGAAAAGCTTGTCCTTTCTGGTCTGAGACCAACAGCCTGTCCTCTGGTAACTGTGTTTTCAGCACTGTCCTTTTGACAGCCATTTTCCCCCAACTGGGGTCTTACCCCTGGCGAATAAAGTCTTGGATTAAAAATGATAATCATTCAGCTAACATGCATACGCGATAGGCACATGCAAATAGAGACAGAAAGAGCAGAAGAAAAATCAATGGAGAACTTTGAGGCAATGTCTGAACAGTTTCCTGTTACACATGCTTCCGGCTCACTGTAGAGTAATTTTGTAGGTAGTTCTTCCTTGTAGGCAATTCTTGCTTTTCATTGGGGCCCAGTATTCTTCTTAAACCTTGCTCACTGTAGGAGACATTTCTCTCTCTTGGGGTTCTTGTGTCTTCAATGGATTCCAAAGCTGGGGAGAACGAGATGAGAGCTGACCGGAGAGAAATGTTCTCAATCCAGGAGCCAGCAGCTTTCTGTTTTCAAATTCACTGTGGCGAGTTCAAAACCTGCAACAACCAGTTAGTCATGTGGCTAAAATAAAAGCACAATACTGCAGATGCTATATTATAATTATTTATTATAGTCATGCGACGAAGCTAGTCTGACCACGTCTTCTGTGTATCAGGAGCAGGGACTGGTTCCTTTGTGCCAACACTGTCTGCTAGTTTGCAAAAATGTATTTCTGGCTAGGGGCCTGGAAATTTCTTGCAATAGGCCGTCTTTCCCCAGCAATAATTTGATGTTTAACGTGCATATGGTGAAATTAATGCGCCTCATTCTCGGCTGGTGGGAGCCTGCATGACAAAGTATATATATATATATATATATTTGTAAATGTAAGCCTTTTTAGGGAAATAAACCTTCAAAGAATGCAGCGGGGAGACCAGATCCCTGAGATATGAATACATTTACACCTATGTTTGTCCTCCATTTATCCTTATTTGTATTCAATTACTTGGAATTGCCATTACCTGGTGTGGGGTAGCCTACAGTGATCTGTTTAAAGAATGAGCAATACCTTTTGTGTGTGAAAGTGCAGCCCTTGATGTTCAAGATCCTAATAAGACACTAATTCATTGACCTCTTCAATTTACTGCAATCACTTCACAGGTGTAGGACAGCATTGATTATGTATGTTCACTCAATAGATTTATCCAAAACAAAATCCCTTCAAAGTAGCAAAAAAGCCAAGAATGTCTGAACAGTATCTGAGACCCTATCAAATTCAGTTTTGCACTATGTGTAATTTAACTAGCAGAGAAAGCAAGTGTTGAAGCTCTTTAACATTTCTAGTGTCTTCCACAAACACTGTTGCAGTGTCCTTTCCCAATCTGAATCTATGTGGTGTGATGAGGATGGTCTTTTAGGAGCTCATTACCCTGGTTTTTGGAAGCCTATGTACTTTCTTTCCTCCTCCTATCCATCACTTGGTGCCCTGTAAAGCATTTACTATTCAGACACAATTACAGAAAACCACTCGCTATTAAAAAGGTTCAGAATCTGGGCTATGCCAACAACAGTAGGCACTGATATTAAAGGAAATCATCTTTTTATATTATTATTTGTTCACGGGATGTGAGCGTCGCTGGCCAGGCTAGCATTCATTGCTCATCCCTAATTTCCCTTGAGAAGGTTCTGAGTTATTTGTGAAATTTTCTACGTGTATATTTTTGTGAATATTTTCCATATTCCTTTTATAGTATTTCATTCGTTTTAAAAAGTTACTAAAATAAATTTCAGTACATAAATGTTTCGTGATTTCCACATTCCCTATTTTATATTGTCTGCCCCCATCCCATGCTAAAATGTCTTTATATATTTGCTATTGCCTTTGGCATTGTAGGGGAGGTGCCGTGGGAAGGGGATGAGGTGGTGGGGGTAATGGAGGAGTGCACCAGGGTGTCACGGAGGGAACAATCCCTTTGGAATGCTGACAGGGGAAGGGAGGGGAAGATGCCTTTGGTAGTGGCATCAGGCTGGAGGTGGTGGAAATGGCAGAGGATGATCCTTTGGATATGGAGGCTGATGGGGTGGAAAGTGAGGACAAGGAGAACCCTGTCGCGATTCTGGGAGGGAGGGGAAGGGGTGAGGGTAGAAGTGTGGGAAATGGGCCAGACATGGTTTAGGGCCCTGTGACCCACAGGTGGGGGGGGGAGGGGCGGTGGAATCCTCGATTGAAGTAAAAGGAATACATATCAGAAGCGCTGTCATGGAAGATAGCATCATCAGAGCATATGCGTCGGAGATGGAGAAACTGGGAGAATTGAATGGAGTCCTTACACGAGGCAGGATGTGAGGATGTGTAGTCGAGGTAGCTGTGGATATCAGCAGACAGCCTATCCCCAGAAATAGAGATAGAGAGGTCGAGGAAGGGAAGGGAAGTGTCAGAGATGGACCATGTAAAGGTGAGAGAAGGGTGGAATTTAGACGCAAAGTTGACAAAGTTTAACAGTTCAGGGCGGGAGCAAGAAACGGCGCCGATACAGTCATCAATGTACTGGAAAAAGTGTTGGGGGAGGGGGCCTGAGTAGGACTGCAACAAGGAATGTTCGACTGATCCCACAAAAAGACAGGCATAACTAGGACCCATGCGGGTACCCATAGCAACACCTTTTATTTGAAGGAAGTGAGTGGAGTTGAAGGAGAAGTTGTTCAATGTGAGAACAAGTTCAGCCCGGTAGAGGAGGGTGGTGGTGGATGGGGACTGGTTGGGCCTCTGTTCAATGAAGAAGCGATGAGCCCTCAAACAATCCTGATGGTGGATGGAGGTGCAGAGTGATTGGACGTCCATAGTGAAGAGGGGGCGGTTAGGGCCAAGAAACTGGAAATTGTCAAAAAGACGTGGTGCCTCAGAAGAGTCACGGATGTTGGTGGGAAGAGACTGGCCCAGCGGAGAAAAGATAGAGTCAAGATAGGAAGAAATACGTTCAGCGGGACAGGAGCAGGATGACACAATGGTTCTGCCAGTACAGTCCTGTCTGTGGAAACCGGGAAGGAGTTCGAAGCGGGCTGTCCAGGTTTGTGGGACTTTGAGATTGGAAGCTTTAGAGGGAAGATCTCCAGTGGAGATGAGGTCAGTGATAGTCTGGGGGAAAGTAGCTTGATGTTCAGTGGTGGGGTCATATAACTGATGAATGTGCAGCTTTACTGAGGTTCAGAGAGAGCAGAGAGCAACAGGTGCAGACACAAACACGGAAACACACACACAGAAGCACACACACAAAGAGAAACACACACACAAAGAGAAACACACACGCACACAGAAACACACACACACACAGAAACACACACACAGAGAAACACACACAGAGAAACACACACACAGACGCAGAAACACACACACACAGAGAAACACACACACAGAAACACAAATACAGAAACACGCACACAGAAACACACACACATAGAAACAGGCACACAGAGAAGCACACACACAGAGAAACAGACACAGAGGAAAACACACACGCAGAGAAACACACACACACAGAAACACACACAGAGAAACACACAGAGAAATACAAAGAGAAACACACATAGAAACACACAGTGAAATACACACAGTGAAATACACACAGAGAAACACACACGCAGAAAAACATACACACACACAGAAACACACTCAGAGAAACACAGAGAGAAACACACAGAGAAACACACATTGAAACACACAGTGCAACACACACATAGAAACACACACACACAGATACACACAGTGAAACAGACAATGAAACACACACAGAGAAACACACACACAGATACACAGAGAAACACACACACAGAAACACATAGGGAAACACACAGAGGAACACACAGTGAAACACACACACAGAAACACACACACAGAAACACACACACACTGAAAATCACAGCGAAACACACAGAGAAACGCAGACAGAAACACACACAAACACACACACAGAGAAATGCACACATAGAAACACAGACACAGATACAGAAACACACGCACACAGAGAAACACACCTTGTGAAACACACACAGAAACACACACACACACACACACACAAACACACACACAAAAATACACACACAGAGAAACACACACACACACGGAAATAAACACACACACACACACAGAAACACACACACACTCACACACACAGAAACACACACACACACAGAAACACACACACATAAAAACACACACAGAAGCACGCACAGAAACATACAGAGACACACACAGAGGCACACAGACAGAAACAAACACAAACAGAAACACACACCCACACAGAAACACACACACACAGAAACACGCACAGAGAAAAATACACACCGAGAAACACACACACAGAGAAACACACAATGAAACAGACACACACAGAAACACACACACACACAGAAACACACACACACACAGAAACACAAACACAGGAACACACACAGAGAAACACACACGGAAACACACACGGAGAAACACGCACAGAAACACAAACAAATAAGCGCACACACAGAAACACACACACAGCGAAACATACACACACACAGAAAAACACACACACAGAAACACACACAATAAACACACAGAGAGAAACACACACAGTGAAAAACACACACACAGAAACACACACACACAGGAACACTCAGAGAGAAACACACAAAGAAACACACACAGAAACATACACACCCACAGAAACACAAACAGAGAAACATACACAGAGAAACACACACACAGACATAGAAACATGCACACACAAAGAAACGCACACAAAAAGAAACAGACACACAGAGAAACACACACGGAAACACACACAGAGAAACACACACACAGACGCAGAAACACACACACACAGAGAAACACACACAGAGAAACACACAGAGAAATACTAAGAGAAACACACAGAGAAAAACACAGTGAAATACACACAGAGAAACAGACACAAAGAAACACACACACACACAGAAACACACAAACACAGAGAAACACACACGCACACACAGAAGCACACAGAGAAACACACAGATAAACTCACAGTGAAATGCTCACACGCAGAAACACACACACAGAAACACACACACAGACAGATAAACACACACAGACAGAAACACACGCACACGGAAACACACACAGAGAAACACACACACAGAAACACACACACACAGAAACACACACACAGACACACAGAAACACACACACACAGAAAGACACACACATAGAAACACATACGGAGGAAGAGACACACAGAGAAACATACACACAGAGAAACAAATGCACAGAAACATACACAGAAACATAGACACACAGAGAAAGACACTCAGAGAAACACAGAGAGAAAAACAGAGAGAAACACAGAGAGAAACACACATTGAAGCACACAGTGCAACGCACACATAGAAACACACAGACACAGATACGCACAGTGAAACACGCAATGAAACACACACAGAGAAACACACATAGAAACACACACAGAAACACACACACACAGAAACACACAGGGAAACACACAGAGGAACACACAGAGAAATACACAGTGAAACACACACACAAAAACACACACACAGAAACACACACACACTGAAAAACACAGCGAAACACACAGAGAAACAAAGACAGAAATACACACAAACACACACACACAGAAATGTCCACACAGAAACACACACACAGAAACAGAAATACAAGCACACAGAGAAACACACACACAGAAATACACACACACACAGTAATACACACACAGAGAGACACACACACATAAAGACACACAGAGAAAGACGCACACACAGAAACACACACACAGAAACACACACACACACACACACGCAGAAACACACACACAGAAACAGACACAGAGAAACACACACGTAAACACACACACACAGAAACACACACCCACAAAGAAACACACACACACAGAGAAACATGCACACAGAAACACACACAGAGAAACACACACACAGAAACACACGCCCAGAAACATGCACAGAAACATACATAAACACACACAGAGGCACACAGACAGAAACACACACCCACACAGAAACACACACCCACACAGAAACACACACACACTGAAACACACACAGAGCAAAATACACACAGAGAAACACACACACACAGAAACAGAAACACAGAATCACAGAGCGAAATACAGACAGAAACACACACATGCTGAAACACACATTAACAGAAACACAAACAGAGAAACACACACACACAGAAACACAAACACATAAAAACACACTCACACAGAAACACACACACAGAATCAGGCACACAGAGGAAAACACACAGAGAAACATACACAGAGAAAAACAAACACAGAGAAACACACGCACGCAGAGAAACACACACATACACAGAAACACAAACACAGGAACACACACAGAGAAACACACACGCGGAAACACACACGGAGAAACACGCACAGAAACACAGAAACACCCACACACAGAAACACACACACAGAAACACACAGAAGGAAACACACAAAGAAACACACACAGAAACATACACACCCACAGAAACACAAACAGAGAAACATACACAGAGAAACATACACACAGACACAGACACAGAAACATGCACACACAAAGAAACGCACACAAAACGAAACAGACACACAGAGAAACACACACGGAAGCACACACAGAGAAACACACACACAGACGCAGAAACACACACACACACAGAAACACACACACAGAAACACACACACAGAAACACACACACAGAGAAACAGACACAGAGCAAAACACACACAGAGATACTAACACAGCGAAACACACAGAAAAATACAAAGAGAAACACACAGAGAAAAACACAGTGAAATACACGCAGAGAAACACACACAAAGAAACACACACACACACACAGAAACACACACACACACAGAAACACACACACACACACAGAAACACACAGAGAAACACACAGAGAAACTCACAGTGAAATGCTCACACGCAGAATCATACACACCGAAACACACACACGGAAACATGCAGAGTAATTCACACTGAAACACACACACAGACAGAGAAACACACACAGACAGAAACACACGCACACAGAAACACACACAGAGAAACTCACACACAGAAATACACACACAAACACACACACAGAAACACACACACACTGAAAATCACAGCGAAACACACAGAGAAACGCAGACAGAAACACACACAAACACACACACAGAGAAATGCACACATAGAAACACAGACACAGATACAGAAACACACGCACACAGAGAAACACACACTGTGAAACACACACAGAAACACACACACACACAAACACACACACACAAACACACACACAGAAATACACACACAGAGAAACACACACACACAGAAACACACACACACACACACGGAAATAAACACACACACACAGAAACACACACACACTCTCACACACAGAAACACACACACACAGAAACACACACACAGAAACCCACACACAGAAGCACGCACAGAAACATGCACAAACACACACAGAGGCACACAGACAGAAACAAACACAAACAGAAACACACACCCACACAGAAACACACACACACAGAAACACGCACAGAGAAAAATACACACCGAGAAACACACACACAGAGAAACACACACAGAAACAGACACACACAGAAACACACACACACACAGAAACACACACACACACAGAAACACAAACACAGGAACACACACATAGAAACACACACGGAAACACACACGGAGAAACACGCACAGAAACACAAACAAATAAGCGCACACACAGAAACACACACACAGCGAAACATACACACACACAGAAACACACACACACAGAAACACACACAAGAAACACACAGAGAGAAACACACACAGTGAAAAACACACACACAGAAACACACACACACAGGAACACTCAGAGAGAAACACACAAAGAAACACACACAGAAACATACACACCCACAGAAACACAAACAGAGAAACATACACAGAGAAACACACACACAGACACAGAAACATGCACACACAAAGAAACGCACACAAAAAGAAACAGACACACAGAGAAACACACACGGAAACACACACAGAGAAACACACACAGACGCAGAAACACACACACACAGAGAAACACACACAGAGAAACACACAGAGAAATACTAAGAGAAACACACAGAGAAAAACACAGTGAAATACACACAGAGAAACAGACACAAAGAAACACACACACACACAGAAACACACAAACACAGAGAAACACACACACACACACAGAAGCACACAGAGAAACACACAGAGAAACTCACAGTGAAATGCTCACACGCAGAAACACACACACAGAAACACACACACAGACAGAGAAACACACACAGACAGAAACACACGCACACGGAAACACACACAGAGAAACACACACACAGAAACACACACAGAAACACACACACACAGAAACACACACACAGACACACAGAAACACACACACACACACAGAAAGACACACGCATAGAAACACATACGGAGGAAGAGACACACAGAGAAACATACACACAGAGAAGCAAATGCACAGAAACATACACAGAAACATAGACACACAGAGAAAGACACTCAGAGAAACACAGAGAGAAAAACAGAGAGAAACACAGAGAGAAACACACATTGAAGTACACAGTGCATCACACAAATAGAAACACACAGACACAGATACGCACAGTGAAACACACAATGAAACACACACAGAGAAACACACATAGAAACACACACAGAAACACACACACACAGAAACACACAGGGAAACACACAGAGGAACACACAGAGAAATACACAGTGAAACACACACACAGAAACACACACACAGAAACACACACACACTGAAAAACACAGCGAAACACACAGAGAAACAAAGACAGAAATACACACAAACACACACACAGAAACAGAAATACACGCACACAGAGAAACACACACACAGAAATACACACACACACAGAAATACACACACACACAGACACACACACATAAAGACACACAGAGAAAGACGCACACACAGAAACACACACACAGAAACACACACACACACACACGCAGAAACACACACACAGAAACAGACACAGAGAAACACACACGTAAACACACACAAACAGAAACACACACCCACAAAGAAACACACACACACACAGAGAAACATGCACATGGAAACACACACAGAGAAACACACACACAGAAACACACGCACAGAAACACGCACAGAAACATACATAAACACACACAGAGGCACACAGACAGAAACACACACCCACACAGAAACACACACCCACACAGAAACACACACACACTGAAACACACACAGAGCAAAATACACACAGAGAAACACACACACACAGAAACAGAAACACAGAATCACAGAGCGAAATACAGACAGAAACACACACATGCTGAAACACACATACACAGAAACACAAACAGAGAAACACACACACACAGAAACACAAACACACAAAAACACACTCACACAGAAACACACACACAGAATCAGGCACACAGAGGAAAACACACAGAGAAATATACACAGAGAAAAACAAACACAGAGAAACACACACATACACAGAAACACAAACACAGGAACACACACAGAGAAACACACACGCGGAAACACACACGGAGAAACACGCACAGAAACACAAACAAATAAGCACACACACAGAAACACACACAGCGAAACATACACACACACAGAAACACACACACACAGAAACACACACACAGAAACACACAGAAGGAAACACACAAAGAAACACACACAGAAACATACACACCCACAGAAACACAAACAGAGAAACATACACAGAGAAACATACACACAGACACAGAAACATGCACACACAAAGAAACGCACACGAAACGAAACAGACACACAGAGAAACACGCACGGAAGCACACACAGAGAAACACACACACAGACGCAGAAACACACACACACAGAAACACACACACAGAAACACACACACAGAAACACACACACAGAGAAACAGACACAGAGCAAAACACACACAGAGATACTAACACAGCGAAACACACAGAAAAATACAAAGAGAAACACACAGAGAAAAACACAGTGAAATACACACAGAGAAACACACACAAAGAAACACACACACACACACAGAAACACACACACACACAGAAACACACACACACACACACACACACAGAAACACACAGAGAAACACACAGAGAAACTCACAGTGAAATGCTCACACGCAGAATCATACACACCGAAACACACACACGGAAACATGCAGAGTAATTCACACAGAAACACACACACAGACAGAGAAACACACACAGACAGAAACACACGCACACAGAAACACACACAGAGAAACACACACACAGAAATACACACACACACACACACAGAAACGGACACAGAGAAACACACACATAAACACACACACAGAAATACACACCCACACAGAAACACACACAGAGAAACACACACACAGAAACACACGCACAGAAGCACGCACAGAATCATACATAAACACACACAGAGGCACACAGACAGAAACACACAAAAACAGAAACACACATCCACACAGAAGCAGACACACACAGAAACACACACAGAGCAAAATACACACAGAGAAACACACACACACAGAAACAGACACACAGAATCGCAGAGCGAAATACAGACAGAAACACACACACGCTGAAACACACATACACAGAAGCACAAACAGAGAAAGACACACACAGAAACACAAACACACAGAAACACACGCACACAGAAACACACGCACACACACAGAATCAGGCACACAGAGGAAAACACACAGAGAAACATACACAGAGAAAAACAAACACAGAGAAACACACACACGCAGAGCAACACCCACAGAGAAACACACAGAGAAACAAACAGTGAAATACACACAGAGAAACACAGACAGAGAAACACACACACATACACAGGCACACACAAACACAGAAACACAGAGAAACACACACACACACACACACAGAAACACACAGAGAAATACGCAGAGAAACGCACAGTGAAATACACACACGCAGAAACACATGCAGAAACACACGCACAGAAACATACACAAACACACACAGAGGCACACAGACAGAAACAAACACAAACAGAAACACACACCCACACAGAAACACACACACACAGAAACACGCACAGAGAAAAATACACACCGAGAAACACACACACAGAGAAATACACACAGAAACAGACACACACCGAAACACACACACACACAGAAACACACACACACACAGAAACACAAACACAGGAACACACACAGAGAAACACACACGGAAACACACACGGAGAAACACGCACAGAAACACAAACAAATAAGCGCACACACATAAACACACACACAGCGAAACATACACACACACAGAAACACACACACACAGAAACACACACAAGAAACACACAGAGAGAAACACATACAGTGAAAAACACACACACAGAAACACACACACACAGGAACACTCAGAGAGAAACACACAAAGAAACACACACAGAAACATACACACCCACAGAAACACAAACAGAGAAACATACACAGAGAAACACACACACAGACACAGAAACATGCACACACAAAGAAACGCACACAAAAAGAAACAGACACACAGAGAAACACACACGGAAACACACACAGAGAAACACACACACAGACGCAGAAACACACACACAGAGAAACACACACAGAGAAACACACAGAGAAATACTAAGAGAAACACACAGAGAAAAACACAGTGAAATACACACAGAGAAACAGACACAAAGACACACACACACACACACACACAGAAACACACAAACACAGAGAAACACACACACACACACAGAAGCACACAGAGAAACACACAGAGAAACTCACAGTGAAATACTCACACGCAGAAACACACACACAGAAACACACACACAGACAGAGAAACACACACAGACAGAAACACACGCACACGGAAACACACACAGAGAAACACACACACAGAAACACACACAGAAACACACACACACAGAAACACAGACACACAGAAACACACACACACAGAAAGACACACACATAGAAACACATACGGAGGAAGAGACACACAGAGAAACATACACACAGTGAAACAAATGCACAGAAACATACACAGAAACATAGACACACAGAGAAAGACACTCAGAGAAACACAGAGAGAAAAACAGAGAGAAACACAGAGAGAAACACACATTGAAGCACACAGTGCATCACACACATAGAAACACACAGACACAGATACGCACAGTGAAACACACAATGAAACGCACACAGAGAAACACACATAGAAACACACACAGAAACACACACACACAGAAACACACAGGGAAACACACAGAGGAACACACAGAGAAATACACAGTGAAACACACACACAGAAACACACACACAGAAACACACACACACTGAAAAACACAGCGAAACACACAGAGAAACAAAGACAGAAATACACACAAACACACACACATAGAAATGTCCACACAGAGAAACACACACACAGAAACAGAAATACACGCACACAGAGAAACACACACACAGAAATACACACACACACAGAAATACACACACACAGAGACACACACACATAAAGGCACGCAGAGAAAGACGCACACACAGAAACACACACACAGAAACACACACACACACACGCAGAAACACACACACAGAAACAGACACAGAGAAACACACACGTAAACACACACACACAGAAACACACACCCACAAAGAAACACACACACACACAGAGAAACATGCACATGGAAACACACACAGAGAAACACACACACAGAAACACACGCACAGAAACACGCACAGAAACATACATAAACACACACAGAGGCACACAGACAGAAACACACACCCACACAGAAACACACACCCACACAGAAACACACACACACTGAAACACACACAGAGCAAAATACACACAGAGAAACACACACACACAGAAACAGAAACACAGAATCACAGAGCGAAATACAGACAGAAACACACACATGCTGAAACACACATACACAGAAACACAAACACAGGAACACACACAGAGAAACACACACACGGAAACACACACGGAGAAACACGCACAGAAACACAAACAAATAAGCACACACACAGAAACACACACAGCGAAACATACACACACACAGAAACATACACACACAGAAACACACACACAGAAACACACAGAAGGAAACACACAAAGAAACACACACAGAAACATACACACCCACAGAAACACAAACAGAGAAACATACACAGAGAAACATACACACAGACACAGAAACATGCACACACAACGAAACGCACACAAAACGAAACAGACACACAGAGAAACACGCACGGAAGCACACACAGAGAAACACACACACAGACGCAGAAACACACACACACACAGAAACACACACACAGAAACACACACACAGAAACACACACACAGAGAAACAGACACAGAGCAAAACACACACAGAGATACTAACACAGCGAAACACACAGAAAAATACAAAGAGAAACACACAGAGAAAAACACAGTGAAATACACACAGAGAAACACACACAAAGAAACACACACACACACACAGAAACACACACACACACAGAAACACACACACACACACACACACACACAGAAACACACAGAGAAACTCACAGTGAAATGCTCACACGCAGAATCATACACACCGAAACACACACACGGAAACATGCAGAGTAATTCACACAGAAACACACACACAGACAGAGAAACACACACAGACAGAAACACACGCACACAGAAACACACACAGAGAAACACACACACAGAAATACACACACACACACACAGAAACGGACACAGAGAAACACACACATAAACGCACACACAGAAATACACACCCACACAGAAACACACACAGAGAAACACACACACAGAAACACACGCACAGAAGCACGCACAGAATCATACATAAACACACACAGAGGCACACAGACAGAAACACACAAAAACAGAAACACACATCCACACAGAAGCAGACACACACAGAAACACACACAGAGCAAAATACACACAGAGAAACACACACACAGAGAAACAGACACACAGAATCGCAGAGCGAAATACAGACAGAAACACACACACGCTGAAACACACATACACAGAAGCACAAACAGAGAAAGACACACACAGAAACACAAACACACAGAAACACACGCACACAGAAACACACACACACACAGAATCAGGCACACAGAGGAAAACACACAGAGAAACATACACAGAGAAAAACAAACACAGAGAAACACACACACGCAGAGCAACACCCACAGAGAAACACACAGAGAAACAAACAGTGAAATACACACAGAGAAACACAGACAGAGAAACACACACACATACACAGGCACACACAAACACAGAAACACAGAGAAACACACACACACACACAGAAACACACAGAGAAATACGCAGAGAAACGCACAGTGAAATACACACACGCAGAAACACATGCAGAAACACACACACAGAAACATGCAGAAAAACTCACACAGAAACACACACACAGACAGAGAAACACACACACACACAGACACACACACACAGAAACACACATTGAAACACATAGAGAAACACAGACAGAAACACACACAAACACACACACAGAGAAACACACTCAGAGAAACACAGAGAGAAACACACCGAGAAACAGACACACAGAAACACACACACAGACACAAAGAAACGCACACACACAGAAACACACACACACAGAAACACACACAGAAACACACACACAGAAACACAGAAACACACACACACAGAAATACGCACACAGAGAAACACACACACATAAAGACACACTGAGAAAGACACACACACAGAAACACACACACGCACAGAAACACACACACAGAAACAGACACAGAGAAACACAAACACACACACATATGCACACACACAGAAACACACAGAGAAATACGCAGAGAAACGCACAGTGAAATACACACACGCAGAAACACATGCAGAAACACACACACAGAAACATGCAGAAAAACTCACACAGAAACACACACACAGACAGAGAAACACACACACACACAGACACACACACACAGAAACACACATTGAAACACACAGAGAACCACAGACAGAAACACACACAAAAACACACAGAGAGAAACACACTCAGAGAAACACAGAGAGAAACACACCGAGAAACACACACACAGAGAAACACACACACAGAAACACACACACAGACACAAAGAAACGCACACACACAGAAACACACACACACAGAAACACACACAGAAACACACACACAGAAACACACACAGAAACACAGAAACACACACACACAGAAATACGCACACAGAGAAACACACACACATAAAGACACACTGAGAAAGACACACACACAGAAACACACACACACACAGAAACACTCACACAGAAACAGACACAGAGAAACACACACATAAACACACACACACAGAAACACACACACACACACAGAAACACACACACAGAGAAACCCGCACACAGTAATACACACAGAGAAACACAAACAAAAAATACACGCACACAGAAACACACACACACAGAAACACACACACACTCAGAAACAGACATAGTGAAACACACACATAAACACACACCCACACTGAAACACACACACACACAGAAACACGCACACAGAAACACACACAGAGAAACACTCACAGAAACATACATAAACACACACAGAGGCACACAGACAGAAACACACAGAAACAGAAACACTCACCCACACAGAAACACACACAGAGAAAAATACACACAGAGAAACACACACACAGAGAAACACGCACACAGAATCACAGAGCGAAATACGGACAGCTATATACACACGCTGAAACACACATACACAGAAACACAAACAGAGAAACTCACACACACAGAAACACACACACACAGAAACACACGCACACAGTAACACACACACAGTATCAGGCACAGAGAGAAACACACACAGAGAAACATATACAGCGAAAAACACACACAGAGAAACACACACACGCAGAGAAACACACACAGAGAAACACACAGAGAAATGCAAAAAGAAACAGAGAAACACACAGTGAAATACACACAGAGAAACACACACAGATAAACACACACAGATAAACACACCCACATACACAGACACACATACACACAAAAACACAGAGAAACACTCACACACACACACAAACACAGAAACACACAGAGAAACACGCAGAGACACGCACAGAGAAATACACACACGCAGAAACACACACACAGAAAGACACACACAGAAACATGCAGAGAAGCTCACACAGAAACACACACACAGACAGAGAAACACACACACAGAAACACACGCACACAGAAACACACACAGAGAAACACACACACACAGAAACACAGAGAAACACACACAGAAACACACACAGATCGAAACACACACACAGAACACACAGAGAAACACACACGGAGAAACAGAGACACAGAGAACCATACACACAGAGAAACACACACACAGAAACATACACAGACAGACACACACAGAGAAACACTCGGAGAAACAGAGAGAGAAACACACAGATAAAAACACAGAGAAACACACATAGAAACACACACACATAGATACACACATTGAAACACACAGTGAAATATACACAGAGAAACACACACACACAGAAACACACAGAGAAACACAGACAGAAACACACACAAACACACACACAGAGAAACACACTCAGAGAAACACACAGAGAAACACACAGAGAAACACACACACAGAGAAACACACACACAGAAACACACACAGAAACACACACAGACACACAGAAACACACACAGAGAGAAAATCAAACACAGAGAAAAACACACACAGAACCACACACAGAGAAAGACACACAGAAACACAGCAACACACACACACAGAAACACACACACACACACACAGCAACACACACACACACAGAAACACACACACAGAAACAGACACAGAGAAACACACACACAGTAACACACACACAGAACCCGCACAGAAAACACATAAACACACACAGAGGCACACAGACAGAAACACACAGAAACAGAAACACACACCCACACTGAAACACACACAGAGAAAAATACACACAGAGAAACACACACACACAGAAACACACAGAAAAACACACACAGAAGCACACACAGAGAAACACACACGGAGAAACAGAGACACAGATAACCATACACACAGAGATACACACACAGAAACATACACAGAAAGACACACACACAGAGAAACACTCGGAGAAACACAGAGAGAAACACACAGCGCAAAACAGAGAGAAACACACATTGAAACACACGGTGCAACACACACATAGAAACACACACAATAGATACACACATTGAAACACACAGTGAAATATACACAGAGAAACACACACACACACACAGAGAAACACACAGAGAAACACCGACAGAAACACACAAAAACACACAAACAGAGAAACACACTCAGAGAAACACAGAGAGAAACACACAGAGAAACACACACACACAGAAACACAAACACAGAAACACACACAGAAACACACACACAGACACACAGAAACACACACTGAGAGAAAAACAAACACAGAGAAAAACACACACAGAAACACACACAGAGAAAGACACACAGAAACACAGCAACACACACACACAGAAACACACACACACACAGAAACACACACTCACACACACAAATGACACACACACAGAGTAACACGCACAGAGAAACATACACAGAGGAACACACACGCAGAAACAAACACACAGAAACACGCACAGAATCATACACAAACACACACAGAGGCACACACACAGAAACACACACCCACACAGAAACACACAGACAGAAACACACGCACACAGAAACACACACAGAGAAACACACACACAGAGAAACACACACACAGAAACACTCACAGAAACACACACACAGAAACACACACTTAAACACACACGCAGACACACAGAAACACACACACACAGAAAGACACGCCCATAGAAACACACACACAGAAACATTCACAGAAGCACACACCCACCGAGTAACACACTCAGAGAAATACAGAGTGAAACACAGAGAGCAACACACAGAGAAACACACATTGAAACACACAGTGCAACACACACATAGAAACACACAGACACATATACGCACAGTGAAACACACAATGAAACACACACAGAGAAACACACATAGAAACAAACACAGAAACACACACACACAGCTACACAGAGAAACACACACATAGAAACACACAGGGAAAAACACAGAGAAACACACAGTGAAACACACACACACAGAAACACACACAGAGAAACACACACACACTGAAAAACACAGCGAAACACACAGAGAAACACAGACAGAAACAGAAACACACGCACACAGAGAATCACAGACGCAGAAACACACACACACACAGAAACACACACACACAGAAACACACACACAAACACACACAATCAGAAACACACAGACAGAAATAGACACAGAGAAACACACACATAAACACATAAACACACACAGAAACACACACACACACACACACACAGAAACACGCACACAACATACACACAGAAACACGCACAGAAGCATACATAAACACACACAGAGGCACACAGACAGAAACACACAAAAACAGAAACACACACCCGCACAGAAACATACAAAAACAGAAACACACACAGAGAAAAATACACACAGAGAAACACACACACAGAGAGACACACACACAGAATCACAGAGCGAAATACAGACAGAAACACACACATGCTGAAACACACATACACAGAAACACAAACAGAGAAACACACACACACAGGAACACACACACACAGAAACACACACACACAGAAACACACACACACATAGAATCAGGCACACAGAGAAACAAACACAGAGAAACAGGCACAGAGAAAAACACACACAGAGAAACACACACACGCAGAGAATCACACGCAGAGAAACACTCAGAGAAACATAGAGAGAACCACACCGAGAAACACATAGAGAAACACACATTGAAACACACAGTGCAACACACACATAGAAACACAGACACACAGATACCCACATTGAAACACAAAGTGAAATATACACAGAGAAACACACACAGAGAAACACACACACACACACACACACACAGAAACAGATACATAGTAACACACACATAAACACACACACACAGAAACACACACACACACACACACACAGAAACACACACACAGAGAAACACACGCACAGAAACACACACTGAGAAACACACAACCATAAACACGGCAACACAGAAACACACACACACAAAGCAACACACTCATACTTACAGACACACAGACACAGAGAAACACACACACAGAAATACACACGCACACACAGAAACAGACACACACACACACAGAATCACACACATAAATTGACACAGAGAAACACACACATAAACACACACACACAGAAACACACACAAACACAGAAACACACACACAGTGCAACAAGCACACAGAAACACACACAGAGAAATACACACACAGAAACACACTCACAGAAACACGCTCAGAAATTACACAAACACACATAGAGGCACACAGACCGAAACACACACAAACAGAAACACACACCCACACAGAAACACACACACACAGAAACACACACAGAGAAAAATACACACAGAGAAACACACACACATAAAAACACACTCACAGAATCACACAGATCGAAATGCACACAGAAACACACACACACACAGAAACACACATACTCAGAAACACAAACAGAGAAACACACACAGAAACACACACGCCGAAACACACAGACACACAGAAACACACACACACAGAAACACACACAGAAACACACACACAGAAACAGGCACCCAGAGAAACAGACACACAGAGAAACACACACGCAGAGAAACACACACACACAGAAACACACACAGAGAAACACACAGAGAAACACACACGCAGAGAAACACACACACACAGAAACACACACAGAGAAACACACAGAGAAATGCAAAGAGAAACACACAGAGAAACACACAGTGAAATACACACAGAGAAACACACACAGAGAAACACACATACACACACAGAAACACACACACATAAATACGGAGAAACACACACACACACACACATAGAAACACACAGAGAAACACGCAGAGAAACGCACAGTGAAATACACACACGCAGAAACACAAACACAGAAACACACACACAGAAACATGCAGAGAAACTCAGACAGAAACACGCACACATACAGAGAAACACACACACACAGAAACACACGCAAGCAGAAACACACTCAGAGAAACACCCACACAGAGAAACACACACACGGAAACACACACAGAAACACGCACACAGAGAAACACACACACAGGGAAACACACACACAGAAACAAACACAGAAACACACACAGACGCGCAGATACACACACACACAGAAACACACACACATAGAAACACACACGAAGAATAACACACATACAAAAACATACACAGAAAGACATACACACAGAGAAACACACTCAGAGAAACACAGAGAGAAGCACACAATGAAATACACAGAGAGAAACACACACATAGAAACACACACAGAAACACACCCACAGATACACAGAGAAAACACACACATGGAAACACACAGAGGAACATACAGAGAAACACACAGTGAAACACACGCACAGAAACACACACACGCTGAAAAACACAGCGAAACACACAGAGAAACACAGACAGAAACACACACAAACACACACACAGAAGCACACACACGCTGAAAAACACAGCGAAACACACAGAGAAACACAGACAGAAACACAGACAAACACACACACAAAGAAACGCACACACAGAAACACACACACAGATACAGAAACACATGTACACAGAGAAACACGCACACAGAAACACACACAGAGAAACACACACAGAAACACACACACACAGAAACACGCACGCACAGAAATACACACACACAGAAACACACACACATACAGACACACAGAGAAACAAACGCACATAAACACACACACAGAAACACACGCACACAGAAACACACACAGAAACACACACCGAGAAACACATACACAGAAACACACACACATACAGACACACAGAGAAACAAACGCACATAAACACACACACACAGAAACACATGCACACAGAAACACACACAGAAACACACACCGAGAAACACATACACAGAAACAAACACACAGAAACACGCACAGAAAGACACACAAACAGTCACAGAGGCACACAGACAGAAACACACACACAGAGAAACATGCACAGAGAAAAATGCACACACAGAAACACACACGCAGAGAAACACACACACATAATCACACATGCACACAGAAACACACATCCACAGACACACAAACAGAGAAACACACACACAGAAACACACACACAGAAACACACACAGAAACACACACACAGAAACACACACACACACACAGGAACAGAGACACAGAGAACCACACGCGGAAACACACACAGAGAAACACACACAGAAACGCATACACAGAAACACACACACACAGAAACTCACACACACAGAAACACACAAACACAGAAACAGACATACAGAGAAACACACACAGAAACACACAAAGAGAAACACGCACACACAGAAACACACACACACGGAAACACACAAACACAGAAACACACACACACAGAACCACACACACAGAAAAACACACACACAGAACCACACACACAGAAAAACACACACAGAGAGAAACACACACAGAGATACACACAGAGATACACACAGAGAAACACACACACCGAAACAAACACACACACACACACACAGAAACACAAATACACAGAAACACAAACAGTGAAACACACACAGAAACACATACAACGAAACACACACACACAGAAACACACACACACAGAAACACACACACACAGAAGCACACACACACTAAAACAGGCACACAGAGAAACAGACACAGAGAAACAGACACAGTGAAACACGCACACAGAGAAACACACACGCAGAGAAACACACACACATGCAGAAACACACACAGAGAAACACACGGAGAAACACACAGTGAGATACACACAGAGAAACACACACACAGAAACCCACACACACAGAAATACAGAGAAACACACACACACACATAGAAACACACAGAGAAACACGCAGAGAAACGCACAGTCAAATACACATACACAGAAATGCACGCACACAGAAACACGCACACACTGACAAACACACAAACAGATGCACACACAGAAGTACACACACACAGAAACACACACACAGAAACAAACACAGAAACACACACACACACAGAAACACACACACATAGAAACACACACGAAGAATCGGACACACAGAGAACCATACACACAGAGAAACACACACACAGAAACATACACAGAAAGACACACACAGAGAAACACACTCAGAGAAACACAGAGAGAAGCACGCAATGAAACACACAGAGAGAAACACACACATAGAAACACACACAGAAACGCAAACACAGATACACAGGGAAACACACACAGTGAAACACACAGGGAAACACCCAGAGGAACATGCAGAGAAGCACACAGAGAAACACGCACACAGAAACACACACAGAGAAACACACACAGAAACACACACACACAGAAACACGCACGCACAGAAATACACACACACAGAAACACACACACATACAGACACACATAGAAACAAACGCACATAAACACACACACACAGAAACACACGCACACAGAAACACACACAGCAACACACACCGAGAAACACATACACAGAAACACACACACATACAGACACACAGAGAAACAAACGCACATAAACACACACACACAGAAACACACGCACACAGAAACACACACAGAAACACACACCGAGAAACACATACACAGAAACAAACACACAGAAACACGCACAGAAAGACACACAAACAGTCACAGAGGTACACAGACAGAAACACACACACAGAGAAACATGCACAGAGAAAAATGCACACAGAGAAACACACACGCAGATAAACACAGACACAGAATCACACATGCACACAGAAACACACATACACAGACACACAAACAGAGAAACACACACACAGAAACACACACACAGAAACACACACAGAAACACACACACAGAAACACACACACACACACAGGAACAGAGACACAGAGAAACACACGCGGAAACACACACAGAGAAACACACACAGAAACGCATACACAGAAACACACACACAGAAACTCACACACACAGAAACACAAAAACACAGAAACAGACATACAGAGAAACACACACAGAAACACACAAAGAGAAACACGCACACACAGAAACACACACACACGGAAACACACAAACACAGAAAGACACACACACAGAACCACACACACAGAAAAACACACAAACAGAGAAACACACACAGAGATACACACAGAGAAACACACACACCGAAACAAACACACACACACACACACACACAGACACACAAATACACAGAAACACAAACAGAGAAACACACACAGAAACACATACAACGAAACACACACACACAGAAACACACACACACAGCAACACACACACACAGAAGCACACACACACTGAAACAGGCACACAGAGAAACAGACACAGAGAAACAGACACAGTGAAACACGCACACAGAGAAACAGACACGCGGAGAAACACACACACATGCAGAAACACACACAGAGAAACACACGGAGAAACACACAGTGAAATACACACAGAGAAACACACACACAGAAACCCACACACACAGAAATACAGAGAAACACACACACACACATAGAAACACACAGAGAAACACGCAGAGAAACGCACAGTCAAATACACATACACAGAAACGCACGCACACAGAAACACGCACACACAGAAACACACACACAGACAAACACACAAACAGAAACACACACAGAAGTACACACACACAGAAACACACACACAGAAACAAACACAGAAACACACACACACACAGAAACACACACACATAGAAACACACACGAAGAATCGGACACACAGAGAACCATACACACAGAGAAACACACACACAGAAACATACACAGAAAGACACACACAGAGAAACACACTCAGAGAAACACAGAGAGAAGCACGCAATGAAACACACAGAGAGAAACACACACATAGAAACACACACAGAAACGAAAACACAGATGCACAGGGAAACACACACAGTGAAACACACAGGGAAACACACAGAGGAACATGCAGAGAAGCACACAGTGAAACACACACACAGAAACACACACATGCTGAAAAACACAGCGAAACACGCTGAGAAACACAAACAGAAACACACACAAACGCACACACAGAGAAGCATGCACACAGAAACACACACACAGATACAGAACCACATGTACACAGAGAAGCATGCACACAGAAACACACAGAGAAACACACACAGAAACACACACACACAGATACACGCACGCACTGTAATACACACACAGAGAAGCATACACACATAAAGACGCACAGAGAAACAAACACACAGACACACACACACAAAGAAACGCACAGACACACACAGAAACACACACACAGAAACAGACACAGAGAAACACACACATAAACACACACACACAGAAACACAAACACACAAACACAGAAAAACGCACACACAGAAATACACACACAGAGAAACACACACACATAAAGACACAAAGAGAAACACACACACACACAGAAGCACACACACCGAAACACACACAGTGAAAAATACTCACAGAGAAACACACACACAGAGAAACAAACACACAGAATCACACACACACACACAGAGAAACACACATACACAGAAACACAAACAGAGAAACACACACACAGAAACACACACACTGAAACACACACACAGAAACACACACACAGAAGCAGACACACACAGAAACACACACACACAGGAACAGGCACACAGAGAACCACACACGAAAACACACACAGTGAAACACACACACAGAAACACACACAGACACAAACACAGAAACACACACAAACACACACAGAAACACACACACACACACAGGAACACACACACATAGAAACACACACGAAGAATCTGACACACAGAGAACCATACACTCAAAGAAACACACTCACAGAAACATACACAGAAAGACACACACACAGAGAAACACACTCAGGGAACAACAGAGAGAAGCACACAATGAAGCACACAGAGAGAAACACACACATAGAAACACACACAGAAACACACACGCACAGATACACAGAGAAACACACACACAGAAACACACAGGGAAACACACAGAGGAACATACAGAGAAACACACATGGAAACACACACACAGAAACACACACAAGCTGAAAAACACAGCGAAACACACAGAGAAACACAGACAGAAACACACACAAACGCACACACAGAGAAACGCACACACAGAAACACACACACAGATACAGAAACACATGTACACAGAGAAACATGCACACAGAAACACACAGAGAAACACACACACACAGAAACACGCACGAACAGAAATACACACACAGAGAGACACACACACATAAAGACACACAGAGAAACAAACGCACAGAAACACACACACAAAGAAACACACACACACACACACACACACACACACACACAGACACAGACACATAGAAACACACACACAGAAACACACACACAGAAACAGACACACAGAAACACACACATAAACACACACACACAGAAACACACACACACAAACACATAAAAACGCACGCACAGAAATACACACACAGAGAAACACACACACATAGAGACACAAAGAGAAACACACACATACACAGAAGCACGCACAGAAGCACACACACACACAGATGCACACACACAGGAACACTCACAAACAAAGAAACGCACACACAGAAACACACACAGAGAAAAACACACACAGAGAAAGACACACACAGAAACACTGACAGAAACACAGACACAGAAACAGACACACACACAGAAACAGACACACAGAAACAGACACAGAGAAACACGCACATAAACACACACACACACAGAAACACACACTCACACACAAATGACACACACACAGAGTAACACGCACAGAGAAACATACACAGAGAAACACACACGCAGAAACAAACACACAGAAACACGCACAGAATCATACACAAACACACACAGAGGCACACACACAGAAACACACACCCACACAGAAACACACACAGACAGAAACACACGCACACAGAAACACACACAGAGAAACACACAAACAGAAACACACACACAGAAACACTCACAGAAACACACACACAGAAACACACACTTAAACACACACGCAGACACACAGAAACACACACACACAGAAAGACACGCCCATAGAAACACACACACAGAAACATTCACAGAAGCACACACCCACCGAGTAACGCACTCAGAGAAATACAGAGTGAAACACAGAGAGCAACACACAGAGAAACACACATTGAAACACACAGTGCAACACAGACATAGAAACACACAGACACATATACGCACAGTGAAACACACAATGAAACACACACAGAGAAACACACATAGAAACAAACACAGAAACACACACACACACACAGATACACAGAGAAACACACACATAGAAACACACAGGGAAAAACACAGAGAAACACACACTGAAACACACACACACAGAAACACACACACAGAAACACACACACACTGAAAAACACAGCGAAACACACAGAGAAACACAGACAGAAACAGAAACACACGCACACAGAGAATCACAGATGCAGAAACACACACACACACACAGAAACACACACACACACAGAAACACACACACAAACACACACACTCAGAAACACACAGACAGAAATAGACACAGAGAAACACACACATAAACACATAAACACACACAGAAACACACACACCCACACACACACAGAAAAGACGCACACAGAAACACGCACAGAAGCATACATAAACACACACAAAGGCACACAGACAGAAACACACAAAAACAGAAACACACACCCGTACAGAAACACACAAAAACAGAAACACACACAGAGAAAAATACACATAGAGAAACACACACACACAGAAACACACACACAGAATCACAGAGCGAAATACAGACAGAAACACACACACGCTGAAACACACATACACAGAAACACAAACAGAGAAACACACACACAGAGAAACACACACACACAGAAACACACACACACAGAAACACACACACACACAGAATCAGGCACACAGAGAAACAAACACAGAGAAACAGGCACAGAGAAAAACACACACAGAGAAACACACACACGCAGAGAATCACACGCAGAGAAACACTCAGAGAAACACACATTGAAACACACAGTGCAACACACACATAGAAACACAGACACACAGATACCCACATTGAAACACAAAGTGAAATATACACAGAGAAACACACACAGAGAAACACACACACACACACACACACACAGAGAAACAGATACATAGTAACACACACATAAACACACACACACAGAAACACACACACACACACAGAAACACACACACACAGAGAAACACACGCACAGAAACACACACTGAGAAACACACAACCAGAAACACGGCAACACAGAAACACACACACACAAAGCAACACACTCATACTTACAGACACACAGACACAGAGAAACACACACACAGAAATACACACGCACACACAGAAACAGACACACACACACAGAATCACACACAGAAATTGACACAGAGAAACACACACAGAAACACACACACACACAGAAACATACACAAACACAGAAACACACACACAGTGCAACAAGCACACAGAAACACACACAGAGAAATACACACACAGAAACACACTCACTGAAACACGCTCAGAAATTACACAAACACACACAGAGGCACACAGACCGAAACACACACAAACAGAAACACACACCCACACAGAAACACACACACACAGAAACACACACAGAGAAAAATACACACAGAGAAACACACACACATAAAAACACAAGCACAGAATCACACAGATCGAAATGCACACAGAAACACACACACACACAGAAACACACATACGCAGAATCACAAACAGAGAAACACACACACAGAAACACACACGCCGAAACACACACACACACACAAACACACACACACAGAAACACACACAGAAACACACACACAGAAACAGGCACCCAGGGAAACAGACACAGAGAGAAACACAAACGCAGAGAAACACACACACACAGAAACACACACAGAGAAACACACAGAGAAACACACACGCAGAGAAACACACACACACAGAAACACACACAGAGAAACACACAGAGAAATGCAAAGAGAAACACACAGAGAAACACACAGTGAAAAACACACAGAGAAACACACACAGAGAAACACACATACACACAGAGAAACACACACACACATAAATACGGAGAAACACACACACACACATAGAAACACACAGATAAACACGCAGAGAAACGCACAGTGAAATACACACACGCAGAAACACAAACACAGAAACACACACACAGAAACATGCAGAGAAACTCACACAGAAACACACACACACAGAAACACACGCAAGCAGAAACGCACTCAGAGAAACACCCACACAGAGAAACACACACACGGAAACAGACACAAAAACACGCACACAGAGAAACACACACACAGAGAAACACACACACAGAAACAAACACAGAAACACACACACAGACGCGCAGAAACACACACACACAGAAACACACACACATAGAAACACACACGAAGAATAACACACATACAAAAACATACACAGAAAGACATACACACATAGAAACACACACACAGAAACACACACACACAGATACACAGAGAAACACACACATGGAAACACTCAGGGAAACACACAGAGGAACATACAGAGAAACACACAGTGAAACACACGCACAGAAACACACACACAGAAACACACACTCGCTGAAAAACACAGCGAAACACACAGAGAAACACAGACAGAAACACACACAAACACACACACAGAAGCACACACACGCTGAGAAACACAGCGAAACACACAGAGAAACACAGACAGAAACACAGACAAACACACACACAAAGAAACGCACACACAGAAACACACACACAGATACAGAAACACATGTACACAGAGAAGCACGCACACAGAAACACACACAGAGAAACACACACAGAAACACACACACACAGAAACACGCACGCACAGAAATACACACACACAGAAACACACACACATACAGACACACAGAGAAACAAACGCACATAAATACACACACACAGAAACACACGCACACAGAAACACACACAGAAACACACACCGAGAAACACATACACAGAAACAAACACACAGAAACACGCACAGAAAGACACACAAACAGTCACAGAGGCACACAGACAGAAACACACACACAGAGAAACATGCACAGAGAAAAATGCACTCAGAGAAACACACACGCAGAGAAACACAGACACAGAATCACACATGCACACAGAAACACACATACACAGACACACAAACAGAGAAACACACACACAGAAACACACACACAGAAACAAACACACAGAAACACACACACACACAGGAACAGAGACACAGAGAACCACACGCGGAAACACACACTGAGAAACACACACAGAAACGCATACACAGAAACACACACACACAGAAACACACACACAGAGAAACATGCACAGAGAAAAATGCACACAGAGAAACACACACGCAGAGAAACACAGACACAGAATCACACTTGCACACAGAAACACACATACACAGACACACAAACAGAGAAACACACACACAGAAACACACACACAGAAACACACACACAGAAACACGCACACAGAAACACACACACACACAGGAACAGAGACACAGAGAACCACACGCGGAAACACACACAGAGAAACACACACAGAAACGCATACACAGAAACACACACACACAGAAACGCACACACACAGAAACACACAAACACAGAAACAGACATACAGAGAAACACACACAGAAACACACAAAGAGAAACACGCACACACAGAAACACAAACACACGGAAACACACAAACACAGAAACACACACACACAGAACCACACACACAGAAAAACACACACAGAGAGAAACACACACAGAGATACACACAGAGAAACACACACACCGAAACAAACACACACACACACACAGAAACACAAATACACAGAAACACAAACAGAGAAACACACACAGAAACACATACAACGAAACACACATACACAGAAACACACACACACAGAAACACACACACACAGAAGCACACACACACAGAAACACGCACACACAGAAACACACACACAGACAAACACACAAACAGAAACACACACAGAAGTACACACACACAGAAACACACACACAGAAACAAACACAGAAACACACACACACACAGAAACACACACACATAGAAACACACACGAAGAATCGGACACACAGAGAACCATACACACAGAGAAACACACACACAGAAACATACACAGAAAGACACACACAGAGAAACACACTCAGAGAAACACAGAGAGAAGCACGCAATTAAACACACAGAGAGAAACACACACATAGAAACACACACAGAAACGCAAACACAGATACACAGGGAAACACACACAGTGAAACACACAGGGAAACACACAGAGGAACATGCAGAGAAGCACACAGTGAAACACACACACAGAAACACACACATGCTGAAAAACACAGCGAAACACGCTGAGAAACACAGACAGAAACACACACAAACGCACACACAGAGAAGCATGCACACAGAAACACACAGAGAAACACACACAGAAACACACACACACAGATACACGCGCGCACTGTAATACACACACAGAGAAGCATACACACATAAAGACGCACAGAGAAACAAACACACAGACACACACACAAAGAAACGCACACACACACACACAGAAACACACACACACAGAAACAGACACAGAGAAACACACACATAAACACACACACACAGAAACACAAACACACAAACACAGAAAAACGCACACACAGAAATACACACACAGAGAAACACACACACATAAAACACAAAGAGAAACACACACACACACAGAAGCACACACACCGAAACACACACAGTGAAAAATACTCACAGAGAAACACACACACACAGAAACAAACACACAGAATCACACACATACACACAGAAACACACATACACAGAAACACAAACAGAGAAACACACACACAGAAACACACACACTGAAACACACACACAGAAACACACACACAGAAACAGACACACACAGAAACACACACACACAGGAACAGGCACACAAAGAAACACACACGGAAACACACACAGTGAAACACACACACAGAAACACACACACAGACACAAACACAGAAACACACACAAAGACACACAGAAACACACACACACAGAAACACACACAGATAGAAACACACACGAAGAATCAGACACACAGAGAACCATACACTGAAAGAAACACACTCACAGAAACATGCACAGAAAGACACACACACAGAGAAACACACTCAGGGAACAACAGAGAGAAGCACACAATGAAGCACACAGAGAGAAACACACACATAGAAACACACATAGAAACACACACGCACAGATACACAGAGAAACACACACACAGAAACACACAGGGAAACACACAGAGGAACATACAGAGAAACACACATGGAAACACACACACAGAAACACACACAAGCTGAAAAACACAGCGAAACACACAGAGAAACACAGACAGAAACACACACAAACGCACACACAGAGAAACGCACACACAGAAACACACACACAGATACAGAAACACATGTACACAGAGAAATATGCACACAGAAACACACAGAGAAACACACACACACAGAAACACGCACGAACAGAAATACACACACAGAGAGACACACACACATAAAGACACACAGAGAAACAAACGCACAGAAACACACACACAAAGAAACACACACACACACACACACACACAGACACATAGAAACACACACACAGAAACACACACACAGAAACAGACACACAGAAACGCACACATAAACACATAAACACACACAAATACACACACACACAAACACAGAAAAACGCAAAAACAGAAATACACACACAGAGAAACACACACACATAGAGACACAAAGAGAAACACACACATACACAGAAGCACGCACAGAAGCACACACACACAGATGCACACACACAGGAACACTCACAAACAAAGAAACGCACACACAGAAACACACACAGAGAAAAACACACACAGAGAAAGACACACACAGAAACACTGACAGAAACACAGACACAGAAACACACACAGACACACATACACACACACACTAAGAATCACACACACACAGAAACACACACACACACAGAAACACACACACAGACAGAAACACACACAAACAGAGAAACATGCACACAGAAATACAGACAGAAACACAGACACAGAAACACATACAGACACAGATGCACACACACATAGAAACACACACACACAGAAACACACAGAGAAACACAGACAGAAACACACACAAACAGACACACACAGAAACACACTTAGAGAAACACAGACAGAAACACACACAAACACACACACAGAGAAACACACTCAGAGAAACACACAGAGAAACATACAGAGAAACACACACACAGAGAAACACACACACAGAAACACACACAGAAACACACACACAGACACACAGAAACACACACAGAGACAAAATCAAACACAGATAAAAAAACACACACAGAAACACACAGAGAAAGACACACAGAAACACAGCAACACACACACACAGAAACACACACACACACAGCAACACACACACACACAGAAACACACACACAGAAACAGACACAGAGAAACACACACATAAACACACACACAGTAACACACACACAGAAACCGCACAGAAAACACATAAACACACACAGAGGCACACAGACAGAAACACACAGAAACAGAAACACACACCCACACTGAAACACACACAGAGAAAAATACACACAGAGAAACACACACACACAGAAACACACAGAAAAACACACACAGAAGCACACACAGAGAAACACACACGGAGAAACAGAGACACAGAGAACCATACACACAGAGATACACACACACAGAAACATACACAGAAAGACACACACACAGAGAAACACTCGGAGAAACACAGAGAGAAACACACAGCGAAAAACAGAGAGAAACACACATTGAAACACACGGTGCAACACACACATAGAAACACACACAATAGATACACACATTGAAACACACAGTGAAATATACACAGAGAAACACACACACACACAGAAACACACAGAGAAACACCGACAGAAACACACAAAAACACACACAGAGAAACACACTCAGAGAAACACAGAGAGAAACACACAGAGAAACACACACACACAGAAACACAAACACATAAACACACACAGAAACACACACACAGACACACAGAAACACACACTGAGAGAAAAACAAACACAGAGAAAAACACACAGAGAAACACACACAGAGAAAGACACACAGAAACACAGCAACACACACACACAGAAACACACACACACACAGAAACAGACACACAGAAACAGACACAGAGAAACACGCACATAAACACACACACACAGAAACACACACTCACACACACAAATGACACACACACAGAGTAACACGCACAGATAAACATACACAGAGAAACACACACGCAGAAACAAACACACAGAAACACGCACAGAATCATACACAAACACACACAGAGGCACACACACAGAAACACACACCCACACAGAAACACACACAGACAGAAACACACGCACACAGAAACACACACAGAAAAACACACACACAGAGAAACACACACACAGAAACACTCACAGAAACACACACACAGAAACACACACTTAAACACACACGCAGACACACAGAAACACACACACACAGAAAGACACGCCCATAGAAACACACACACAGAAACATTCACAGAAGCACACACCCACCGAGTAACACACTCAGAGAAATACAGAGTGAAACACAGAGAGCAACACACAGAGAAACACACATTGAAACACACAGTGCAACACACACATAGAAACACACAGACATATACGCACAGTGAAACACACAATGAAACACACACAGAGAAACACACATAGAAACAAACACAGAAACACACACACACAGATACACAGAGAAACACACACATAGAAACACACAGGGAAAAACACAGAGAAACACACAGTGAAACACACACACACAGAAACACACACACAGAAACACACACACACTGAAAAACACAGTGAAACACACAGAGAAACACAGACAGAAACAGAAACACACGCACACAGAGAATCACAGACGCAGAAACACACACACACACAGAAACACACACACACAGAAACACACACACACACACTCAGAAACACACAGACAGAAATAGACACAGAGAAACACACACATAAACACATAAACACACACAGAAACACACACACACACACACACAGAAACACGCACACAACATACACACAGAAACACGCACAGAAGCATACATAAACACACACAGAGGCACACAGACAGAAACACACAAAAACAGAAACACACACCCGCACAGAAACATACAAAAACAGAAACACACACAGATAAAAATACACACAGAGAAACACACACACAGAGAAACACACACACAGAATCACAGAGCGAAATACAGACAGAAACACACACACGCTGAAACACACATACACAGAAACACAAACAGAGAAACACACACACAGAGAAACACACACACACAGAAACACACACACACAGAAACACACACACACACAGAATCAGGCACACAGAGAAACAAACACAGAGAAACAGGCACAGAGAAAAACACACACAGAGAAACACACACACGCAGAGAATCACACGCAGAGAAACACTCAGAGAAACACAGAGAGAACCACACCGAGAAACACACAGAGAAACACACATTGAAACACACAGTGCAACACACACATAGAAACACAGACACACAGATACCCACATTGAAACATAAAGTGAAATATACACAGAGAAACACACACAGAGAAACACACACACACACACACACACACACAGAAACAGATACATAGTAACACACACATAAACACACACACACAGAAACACACACACACACAGAAACACACACACACAGAGAAACATGCACAGAAACACACACTGAGAAACACACAACCAGAAACACGGCAACACAGAAACACACACACACAAAGCAACACACTCATACTTACAGACACACAGACACAGAGAAACACACACACCGAAATACACACGCACACACAGAAACAGACACACACACACACACAGAATCACACACAGAAATTGACACAGAGAAACACACACATAAACACACACACACAGAAACACACACAAACACAGAAACACACACAGAGAAATACACACACAGAAACACACTCACTGAAACACGCTCAGAAATTACACAAACACACACAGAGGCACACAGACCGAAACACACACAAACAGAAACACACACCCACACAGAAACACACACACACAGAAACACACACAGAGAAAAACACACACAGAGAAACACACACACATAAAAACACACTCACAGAATCACACAGATCGAAATGCACACAGAAACACACACACACACAGAAACACACATACTCAGAAACACAAACAGAGAAACACACACACAGAAACACACACGCCGAAACACACACACACACAGAAACACACACACACAGAAACACACACAGAAACACACACACAGAAACAGGCACCCAGAGAAACAGACACACAGAGAAACACACACGCAGAGAAACACACACACACAGAAACACACACAGAGAAACACACAGAGAAACACACACGCAGAGAAACACACACACACAGAAACACACACAGAGAAACACACAGAGAAATGCAAAGAGAAACACACAGAGAAACACACAGTGAAATACACACAGAGAAACACACACAGAGAAACACACATGCACACACAGAAACACACACACACATAAATACGGAGAAACACACACACACACACATAGAAACACACAGAGAAACACGCAGAGAAACGCACAGTGAAATACACACACGCAGAAACACAAACACAGAAACACACACACAGAAACATGCAGAGAAACTCACACAGAAACACGCACACACAGATACACAGAGAAACACACACATGGAAACACTCAGGGAAACACACAGAGGAACATACAGAAAAACACAAAGTGAAACACACGCACAGAAACACACACACAGAAACACACAGTCGCTGAAAAACACAGCGAAACACACAGAGAAACACAGACAGAAACACACACAAACACACACACAGAAACACACACACGCTGAAAAACACAGCGAAACACACAGAGAAACACAGACAGAAACACAGACAAACACACACACAAAGAAACGCGCACACAGAAACACACACACAGATACAGAAACACAGGTACACAGAGAAACACGCACACAGAAACACACACAGAGAAACACACACAGAAACACACACAAACAGAAACACGCACGCACAGAAATACACACACAGAAACACACGCACATACAGACACACAGAGAAACAAACGCACAGAAACACAAATACACAGAAACACAAACAGAGAAACACACACAGAAACACATACAGCGAAACACACACAAACAGAAACACACACACACAGAAACACACACACACAGAAGCACACACACACTGAAACAGGCACACAGAGAAACAGACACAGAGAAACAGACACAGTGAAACACGCACACAGAGAAACACACACGCAGAGAAACACACACACATGCAGAAACACACACAGAGAAACACGCAGAGAAACGCACAGTCAAATACACATACACAGAAACGCACGCACACAGAAACACGCACACACAGAAACACACACACAGACAAACACACAAACAGAAACACACACAGAAGTACACACACACAGAAACACACACACAGAAACAAACACAGAAACACACACACACACAGAAACACACACACATAGAAACACACACGAAGAATCGGACACACAGAGAACCATACACACAGAGAAACACACACACAGAAACATACACAGAAAGACACACACAGAGAAACACACTCAGAGAAACACAGAGAGAAGCACGCAATGAAACACACAGAGAGAAACACACACATAGAAACACACACAGAAACGCAAACACAGATACACAGGGAAACGTACACAGTGAAACACACAGGGAAACACACAGAGGAACATGCAGAGAAGCACACAGTGAAACACACACACAGAAACACACACATGCTGAAAAACACAGCGAAACACGCTGAGAAACACAGACAGAAACACACATAAACGCACACACAGAGAAGCATGCACACAGAAACACACACACAGATACAGAACCACATGTACACAGAGAAGCATGCACACAGAAACACACAGAGAAACACACACAGAAACACACACACACACAGATACACGCACGCACTGTAATACACACACAGAGAAGCATACACACATAAAGACGCACAGAGAAACAAACACACAGACACACTCACACAAAGAAACGCACACACAAACACACAGAAACACACACACAGAAACTGACACAGAGAAACACACACATAAACACACACAAACAGAAACACACACACACAGAAACACACACACACAGAAGCACACACACACTGAAACAGGCACACAGAGAAACAGACACAGAGAAACAGACACAGTGAAACACGCACACAGAGAAACACACACGCAGAGAAACACACACACATGCAGAAACACACACAGAGAAACACGCAGAGAAACGCACAGTCAAATACACATACACAGAAACGCACGCACACAGAAACACGCACACACAGAAACACACACACAGACAAACACACAAACAGAAACACACACAGAAGTACACACACACAGAAACACACACACAGAAACAAACACAGAAACACACACACACACAGAAACACACACACATAGAAACACACACGAAGAATCGGACACACAGAGAACCATACACACAGAGAAACACACACACAGAAACATACACAGAAAGACACACACAGAGAAACACACTCAGAGAAACACAGAGAGAAGCACGCAATGAAACACACAGAGAGAAACACACACATAGAAACACACACAGAAACGCAAACACAGATACACAGGGAAACGTACACAGTGAAACACACAGGGAAACACACAGAGGAACATGCAGAGAAGCACACAGTGAAACACACACACAGAAACACACACATGCTGAAAAACACAGCGAAACACGCTGAGAAACACAGACAGAAACACACATAAACGCACACACAGAGAAGCATGCACACAGAAACACACACACAGATACAGAACCACATGTACACAGAGAAGCATGCACACAGAAACACACAGAGAAACACACACAGAAACACACACACACACAGATACACGCACGCACTGTAATACACACACAGAGAAGCATACACACATAAAGACGCACAGAGAAACAAACACACAGACACACTCACACAAAGAAACGCACACACAAACACACAGAAACACACACACAGAAACTGACACAGAGAAACACACACATAAACACACACACACAGAAACACAAACACACAAACACAGAAAAACGCACACACAGAAATACACACACAGAGAAACACACACACAGAGAAACAAACACACAGAATCACACACACACACAGAGAAACACACATACATAAAAACATACTCACAGAATCACACAGATCGAAATGCACACAGAATCACACACACACAGAAACACACATACTCAGAAACACAAACAGAGAAACACACACACAGAAACTCACACGCCGAAACACACACACACACAGAAACACACACATACAGAAACACACACAGAAACACACACACAGAAACAGGCACCCAGAGAAACAGACACACAGAGAAACACACACGCAGAGAAACACACACACACAGAAACACACACAGAGAAACACACAGAGAAACACACACGCAGAGAAACACACACACACAGAAATACACACAGAGAAACACACAGAGAAATGCAAAGAGAAACACACAGAGAAACACCGACAGAAACACACAAAAACACACACACAGAGAAACACACACAGAGAAACACAGAGAGAAACACACAGAGAAACACACACACACAGAAACACAAACACAGAAACACACACACAGAGACACAGAAACACACACTGAGAGAAAAACAAACACAGAGAAAAACACACACAGAAACACACACAGAGAAAGACACACACAGAAACACACTCACTGAAGCACGCTCAGAAATTACACAAACACACACAGAGGCACACAGACCGAAACACACACAAACAGAAACACACACCCACACAGAAACACACACACACAGAAACACACACAGAGAAAAATACACACAGAGAAACACACACACATAAAAACACACTCACAGATTCACACAGATCGAAATGCACACAGAAACACACACACACACAGAAACACACATACTCAGAAACACAAACAGAGAAACACACACACAGAAACACACACGCCGAAACACACACACACACAGAAACACACACACACAGAAACACACACAGAAACACACACACAGAAACAGGCACCCAGAGAAACAGACACACAGAGAAACACACACGCAGAGAAACACACACACACAGAAACACACACAGAGAAACACACAGAGAAACACACACGCAGAGAAACACACACACACAGAAACACACACAGAGAAACACACAGAGAAATGCAAAGAGAAACACACAGAGAAACACACAGTGAAATACACACAGAGAAACACACACAGAGAAACACACATACACACACAGAAACACACACACACATAAATACGGAGAAACACACACACACACACACACATAGAAACACACAGAGAAACACGCAGAGAAACGCACAGTGAAATACACACACGCAGAAACACAAACACAGAAACACACACACAGAAACATGCAGAGAAACTCACACAGAAACACGCACACACAGATACACAGAGAAACACACACATGGAAACACTCAGGGAAACACACAGAGGAACATACAGAGAAACACACAGTGAAACACACGCACAGAAACACACACACAGAAACACACACACGCTGAAAAACACAGCGAAACACACAGAGAAACACAGACAGAAACACACACAAACACACAAACAGAAGCACACACACGCTGAAAAACACAGCGAAACACACATAGAAACACAGACAGAAACACAGACAAACACACACACATAGAAACGCACACACAGAAACACACACACAGATACAGAAACACAGGTACACAGAGAAACACGCACACAGAAACACACACAGAGAAACACACACAGAAACACACACACAGAAACACGCACGCACAGAAATACACACACAGAAACACACACACATACAGACACACAGAGAAACAAACACACATAAACACACACACACAGAAACACACGCACACAGAAACACACACAGAAACACACACCGAGAAACACATACACAGAAACAAACACACAGAAACACGCACAGAAAGACACACAAACAGTCACAGAGGCACACAGATAGAAACACACACACAGAGAAACATGCACAGAGAAAAATGCACACAGAGAAACACACACGCAGAGAAACACAGACACAGAATCACACATGCACACAGAAACGCACATACACAGACACACAAACATAGAAACACACACACAGAAACACACACACAGAAACACACACAGAAACACACACACAGAAACACACACACACACACAGGAACAGAGACACAGAGAACCACACGCGGAAACACACACAGAGAAACACACACAGAAACGCATACACAGAAACACACACACACAGAAACTCACACACACAGAAACACACAAACACAGAAACAGACATACAGAGAAACACACACAGAAACACACAAAGAGAAACACGCACACACAGAAACACACACACACGGAAACACACAAACACAGAAACACACACACACAGAACCACACACACAGAAAAACACACACAGAGAGAAACACACACAGAGATACACACAGAGAAACACACACACCGAAACAAACACACACATACACACAGAAACACAAATACACAGAAACACAAACAGAGAAACACACACAGAAACACATACAACGAAACACACACACACAGAAACACACACACACAGAAACACACACACACAGAAGCACACACACACTGAAACAGGCACACAGAGAAAAAGACACAGAGAAACAGACACAGTGAAACACGCACACAGAGAAACACACACGCAGAGAAACACACACACATGCAGAAACACACACAGAGAAACACACGGAGAAACACACAGTGAAATACACACAGAGAAACACACACACAGAAACACACACACAGAAACAAACACAGAAACACACACACACACAGAAACACACACACATAGAAACACACACGAAGAATCGGACACACAGAGAACCATACACACAGAGAAACACACACACAGAAACATACACAGAAAGACACACACAGAGAAACACACTCAGAGAAACACAGAGAGAAGCACGCAATGAAACACACAGAGAGAAACACACACATAGAAACACACACAGAAACGCAAACACAGATACACAGGGAAACACACACAGTGAAACACACAGGGAAACACACAGAGGAACATGCAGAGAAGCACACAGTGAAACACACACACAGAAACACACACATGCTGAAAAACACAGCGAAACACGCTGAGAAACACAGACAGAAACACACACAAACGCACACACAGAGAAGCATGCACACAGAAACACACACACAGATACAGAACCACATGTACACAGAGAAGCATGCACACAGAAACACACAGAGAAACACACACAGAAACACACACACACAGATACACGCACGCACTGTAATACACACACAGAGAAGCATACACACATAAAGACGCACAGAGAAACAAACACACAGACACACACACAAAGAAACGCACACACACACACACAGAAACACACACACACAGAAACAGACACAGAGAAACACACACATAAAGACACACACACAGAAACACAAACACACAAACACAGAAAAACGCACACACAGAAATACACACACAGAGAAACACACACACATAAAACACAAAGAGAAACACACACACACACAGAAGCACACACACCGAAACACACACAGTGAAAAATACTCACAGAGAAACACATACACAGAGAAACAGACACACAGAATCACACACACACACACAGAAACACACATACACAGAAACACAAACAGAGAAACACACACACAGAAACACACACACTGAAACACACACACAGAAACACACACACAGAAACAGACACACACATAAACACACACACACAGGAACAGGCACACAGAGAACCACACACGGAAACACACACAGTGAAACACACACACAGAAACACACACACAGACACAAACACAGAAACACACACAAAGACACACAGAAACACACACACACAGAAACACACACAGATAGAAACACACACGAAGAATCAGACACACAGAGAACCATACACTGAAAGAAACACACTCACAGAAACATACACAGAAAGACACACACACAGAGAAACACACTCAGGGAACAACAGAGAGAAGCAAACAATGAAGCACACAGAGAGAAACACACACATAGAAACACACACAGAAACACACACGCACAGATACACAGAGAAACACACACACAGAAACACACAGGGAAACACACAGAGGAACATACAGAGAAACACACATGGAAACACACACACAGAAACACACACAAGCTGAAAAACACAGCGAAACACACAGAGAAACACAGACAGAAACACACACAAACGCACACACAGAGAAACGCACACACAGAAACACACACACAGATACAGAAACACATGTACACAGAGAAACATGCACACAGAAACACTCAGAGAAACACACACACACAGAAACACGCACGAACAGAAATACACACACACAGAGACACACACACATAAAGACACACAGAGAAACAAACGCACAGAAACACACACACAAAGAAACACACACACACACACACACACACAGACACATAGAAACACACACACAGAAACACACACACGGAAACAGACACACAGAAACACACACATAACCACACACACACACAGAAACACACACAAACACAGAAAAACGCACACACAGAAATACACACACAGAGAAACACACACACATAGAGACACAAAGAGAAACACACACATACACAGAAGCACGCACACACACAGATGCACACACACAGGAACACTCACAAACAAAGAAACGCGCACACAGAAACACACACAGAGAAAAACACACACAGAGAAAGACACACACAGAAACACTGACAGAAACACAGACACAGAAACACACACAGACACACATACACACACACACTACGAATCACACACACACAGAAACACACACACACACAGAAACACACACACAGACAGAAACACACACAAACAGAGAAACATGCACACAGAAATACAGACAGAAACACAGACACAGAAACACATACAGACACAGATGCACACACACATAGAAACACACACACACAGAAACACACAGAGAAACACAGACAGAAACACACACAAACACACACACACAGAAATACACTCAGAGAAACACAGACAGAAACACACACAAACACACACACAGAGAAACACACTCAGAGAAACACACAGAGAAACACACAGAGAAACACACACACAGAGAAACACACACACAGAAACACACACAGAAACACACACACAGACACACAGAAACACACACAGAGACAAAATCAAACACAGAGAAAAACACACACAGAAACACACACAGAGAAAGACACACAGAAACACAGCAACACACACACACACAGAAACACACACACACACAGCAACACACACACACACAGAAACACACACACAGAAACAGACACAGAGAAACACACACATAAACACACACACAGTAACACACACACAGAAACCGCACAGAAAACACATAAACACACACAGAGGCACACAGACAGAAACACACAGAAACAGAAACACACACCCACACTGAAACACACACAGAGAAAAATACACACAGAGAAACACACACACACAGAAACACACAGAAAAACACACACAGAAGCACACACAGAGAAACACACACGGAGAAACAGAGACACAGAGAACCATACACACAGAGATACACACACACAGAAACATACACAGAAAGACACACACACAGAGAAACACTCGGAGAAACACAGAGAGAAACACACAACGAAAAACAGAGAGAAACACACATTGAAACACACGGTGCAACACACACATAGAAACACACACAATAGATACACACATTGAAACACACAGTGAAATATACACAGAGAAACACACACACACACACACACACACACACACAGAAACACACAGAGAAACACCGACAGAAACACACACACAGAGAAACATACTCAGAGAAACACAGAGAGAAACACACAGAGAAACACACACGCACAGAAACACAAACACAGAAACACACACATAAACACACACACAGAAACACAGAAACACACACTGAGAGAAAAACAAACACAGAGAAAAACACACACAGAAACACACACAGAGAAAGACACACAGAAACACAGCAACACACACACACAGAAACACACACACACACAGAAACAGACACACAGAAACAGACACAGAGAAACACGCACATAAACAGACACACACAGAAACACACACTCACACACACAAATGACACACACACAGAGTAACACGCACAGAGAAACATACACAGAGAAACACACACGCAGAAACAAACACACACACACAGGAACAGAGACACAGAGAACCACACGCGGAAACACACACAGAGAAACACACACAGTAACGCATACACAGAAACACACACACACAGAAACACACACACACAGAAACACACAAACACAGAAACAGACATACAGAGAAACACACACAGAAACACACAAAGAGAAACACGCACACACAGAAACACACACACACGGAAACACACAAACACAGAAACACACACACACAGAACCACACACACAGAAAAACACACACAGAGAGAAACACACACAGAGATACACACAGAGAAACACACACACCGAAACAAACACACACATACACACAGAAACACAAATACACAGAAACACAAACAGAGAAACACACACAGAAACACATACAACGAAACACACACACACAGAAACACACACACACAGAAACACACACACACAGAAGCACACACACACTGAAACAGGCACACAGAGAAACATACACAGAGAAACAGACACAGTGAAACACGCACACAGAGAAACACACACGCAGAGAAACACACACACATGCAGAAACACACACAGAGAAACACACGGAGAAACACACAGTGAAATACACACAGAGAAACACACACACAGAAACCCACACACACAGAAATACAGAGAAACACACACACACACATAGAAACACACAGAGAAACACGCAGAGAAACGCACAGTCAAATACACATACACAGAAACGCACGCACACAGAAACACGCACACACAGAAACACACACACAGACAAACACACAAACAGAAACACACACAGAAGTACACACACACAGAAACACACACACAGAAACAAACACAGAAACACACACACACACAGAAACACACACACATAGAAACACACACGAAGAATCGGACACACAGAGAACCATACACACAGAGAAACACACACACAGAAACATACACAGAAAGACACACACAGAGAAACACACTCAGAGAAACACAGAGAGAAGCACGCAATGAAACACACAGAGAGAAACACACACATAGAAACACACACAGAAACGCAAACACAGATACACAGGGAAACGCACACAGTGAAACACACAGGGAAACACACAGAGGAACATGCAGAGAAGCACACAGTGAAACACACACACAGAAACACACACATGCTGAAAAACACAGCGAAACACGCTGAGAAACACAGACAGAAACACACATAAACGCACACACAGAGAAGCATGCACACAGAAACACACACAGATACAGAACCACATGTACACAGAGAAGCATGCACACAGAAACACACAGAGAAACACACACAGAAACACACACACACAGATACACGCACGCACTGTCATACACACACAGAGAAGCATACACACATAAAGACGCACAGAGAAACAAACACACAGACACACACACACAAAGAAACGCACACACACACACAGAAACACACACACAGAAACAGACACAGAGAAACACACACATAAACACACACACACAGAAACACAAACACACAAACACAGAAAAACGCACACACAGAAATACACACACAGAGAAACACACACACATAAGACACAAAGAGAAACACACACACACACAGAAGCACACACACCGAAACACACACAGTGAAAAATACTCACAGAGAAACACACACACAGAGAAACAAACACACAGAATCACACACACACAAAGAGAAACACACATACATAAAAACATACTCACAGAATCACACAGATCGAAATGCACACAGAAACACACACACACACAGAAACACACATACTCAGAAACACAAACAGAGAAACACACACACAGAAACACACACGCCGAAACACACACACACACACAGAAACACACACACACAGAAACACACACAGAAACACACACACAGAAACAGGCACCCAGAGAAACAGACACACAGAGAAACACACACGCAGAGAAACACACACACACAGAAACACACACAGAGAAACACACAGAGAAATGCAAAGAGAAACACACAGAGAAACACACAGTGAAATACACACAGAGAAACACACACAGAGAAACACACATACACACACAGAAACACACACACAGAAACACACACACACTGAAAAACACAGTGAAACACACAGAGAAACACAGACAGAAACAGAAACACACGCACACAGAGAATCACAGACGCAGAAACACAGACACACACAGAAACACACACACAAACACACACACTCAGAAACACACAGACAGAAATAGACACAGAGAATCAAAGACATAAACACATAAACACACACAGAAACACACACACACACACACACAGAAACACGCATACAACATACACACAGAAACACGCACAGAAGCATACATAAACACACACAGAGGCACACAGACAGAAACACACAAAAACAGAAACACACGCCCGCACAGAAACACACAAAAACAGAAACACACACAGAGAAAAATACACACAGAGAAACACACACACAGAGAAACACACACACAGAATCACAGAGCGAAATACAGACAGAAACACACACACGCTGAAACACACATACACAGAAACACAAACAGAGAAACACACACACAGAGAAACACACACACACAGAAACATACACACACAGAAACACACACACACACAGAACCAGGCACACAGAGAAACAAACACAGAGAAACAGGCACAGAGAAAAACACACACAGAGAAACACACACACGCAGAGAATCACACGCAGAGAAACACTCAGAGAAACACAGAGAGAACCACACCGAGAAACACACAGAGAAACACACATTGAAACACACAGTGCAACACACACATAGAAACACAGACACACAGATACCCACATTGAAACACAAAGTGAAATATACACAGAGAGAAACACACACACACACACACACACACACACACACACACAGAAACAGATACATAGTAACACACATATAAACACACACACACAGAAACACACACACACACACACACACACAGAAACACACACACACAGAGAAACATGTACAGAAACACACACTGAGAAACACACAACCATAAACACGGCAACACAGAAACACACACACACAAAGCAACACACTCATACTTACAGACACACAGACACAGAGAAACACACACACAGAAATACACACGCACACACAGAAACAGACACACACACACACACACAGAATCACACACAGAAATTGACACAGAAAAACACACACATAAACACACACACACAGAAACACACACAAACACAGAAACACACACACAGTGCAACAAGCACACAGAAACACACACACAGAAATACACACACAGAAACACACTCACTGAAACACGCTCAGAAATTACACAAACACACACAGAGGCACACAGACCGAAACACACACAAACAGAAACACACACCCACACAGAAACACACACACACACAGAAACACACACAGAGAAAAATACACACAGAGAAACACACACACATAAAAACACACTCACAGATTCACACAGATCGAAATGCACACAGAAACACACACACACACAGAAACACACATACTCAGAAACACAAACAGAGAAACACACACACAGAAACACACACGCCGAAACACACACACACACAGAAACACACACACACAGAAACACACACAGAAACACACACACAGAAACAGGCACCCAGAGAAACAGACACACAGAGAAACACACACGCAGAGAAACACACACACACAGAAACACACACAGAGAAACACACAGAGAAACACACACGCAGAGAAACACACACACACAGAAACACACACAGAGAAACACACAGAGAAATGCAAAGAGAAACACACAGAGAAACACACAGTGAAATACACACAGAGAAACACACACAGAGAAACACACATACACACACAGAAACACACACACACATAAATACGGAGAAACACACACACACACACACACATAGAAACACACAGAGAAACACGCAGAGAAACGCACAGTGAAATACACACACGCAGAAACACAAACACAGAAACACACACACAGAAACATGCAGAGAAACTCACACAGAAACACGCACACACAGATACACAGAGAAACACACACATGGAAACACTCAGGGAAACACACAGAGGAACATACAGAGAAACACACAGTGAAACACACGCACAGAAACACACACACAGAAACACACACACGCTGAAAAACACAGCGAAACACACAGAGAAACACAGACAGAAACACACACAAACACACACACAGAAGCACACACACGCTGAAAAACACAGCGAAACACACATAGAAACACAGACAGAAACACAGACAAACACACACACAAAGAAACGCACACACAGAAACACACACACAGATACAGAAACACAGGTACACAGAGAAACACGCACACAGAAACACACACAGAGAAACACACACAGAAACACACACACACAGAAACACGCACGCACAGAAATACACACACAGAAACACACACACATACAGACACACAGAGAAACAAACACACATAAACACACACACACAGAAACACACGCACACAGAAACACACACAGAAACACACACCGAGAAACACATACACAGAAACAAACACACAGAAACACGCACAGAAAGACACACAAACAGTCACAGAGGCACACAGATAGAAACACACACACAGAGAAACATGCACAGAGAAAAATGCACACAGAGAAACACACACGCAGAGAAACACAGACACAGAATCACACATGCACACAGAAACGCACATACACAGACACACAAACAGAGAAACACACACACAGAAACACACACACAGAAACACACACAGAAACACACACACAGAAACACACACACACACACAGGAACAGAGACACAGAGAACCACACGCGGAAACACACACAGAGAAACACACACAGAAACGCATACACAGAAACACACACACACAGAAACTCACACACACAGAAACACACAAACACAGAAACAGACATACAGAGAAACACACACAGAAACACACAAAGAGAAACACGCACACACAGAAACACACACACACGGAAACACACAAACACAGAAACACACACACACAGAACCACACACACAGAAAAACACACACAGAGAGAAACACACACAGAGATACACACAGAGAAACACACACACCGAAACAAACACACGCATACACACAGAAACACAAATACACAGAAACACAAACAGAGAAACACACACAGAAACACATACAACGAAACACACACACACAGAAACACACACACACAGAAACACACACCCACACAGAAGCACACACACACTGAAACAGGCACACAGAGAAACATACACAGAGAAACAGACACAGTGAAACACGCACACAGAGAAACACACACGCACACACACACACAGAAACACACACCCACACAGAAGCACACACACACTGAAACAGGCACACAGAGAAACATACACAGAGAAACAGACACAGTGAAACACGCACACAGAGAAACACACACGCAGAGAAACACACACACATGCAGAAACACACACAGAGAAACACACGGAGAAACACACAGTGAAATACACACAGAGAAACACACACACAGAAACCCACACACACAGAAATACAGAGAAACACACACACACACATAGAAACACACAGAGAAACACGCAGAGAAACGCACAGTCAAATACACATACACAGAAACGCACGCACACAGAAACACGCACACACAGAAACACACACACAGACAAACACACAAACAGAAACACACACAGAAGTAAACACACACAGAAACACACACACAGAAACAAACACAGAAACACACACACACACAGAAACACACACACATAGAAACACACACGAAGAATCGGACACACAGAGAACCATACACACAGAGAAACACACACACAGAAACATACACAGAAAGACACACACAGAGAAACACACTCAGAGAAACACAGAGAGAAGCACGCAATGAAACACACAGAGAGAAACACACACATAGAAACACACACAGAAACGCAAACACAGATACACAGGGAAACGCACACAGTGAAACACACAGGGAAACACACAGAGGAACATGCAGAGAAGCACACAGTGAAACACACACACAGAAACACACACATGCTGAAAAACACAGCGAAACACGCTGAGAAACACAGACAGAAACACACATAAACGCACACACAGAGAAGCATGCACACAGAAACACACACAGATACAGAACCACATGTACACAGAGAAGCATGCACACAGAAACACACAGAGAAACACACACAGAAACACACACACACAGATACACGCACGCACTGTCATACACACACAGAGAAGCATACACACATAAAGACGCACAGAGAAACAAACACACAGACACACACACACAAAGAAACGCACACACACACACAGAAACACACACACAGAAACAGACACAGAGAAACACACACATAAACACACACACACAGAAACACAAACACACAAACACAGAAAAACGCACACACAGAAATACACACACAGAGAAACACACACACATAAGACACAAAGAGAAACACACACACACACAGAAGCACACACACCGAAACACACACAGTGAAAAATACTCACAGAGAAACACACACACAGAGAAACAAACACACAGAATCACACACACACAAAGAGAAACACACATACATAAAAACATACTCACAGAATCACACAGATCGAAATGCACACAGAAACACACACATACACAGAAACACACATACTCAGAAACACAAACAGAGAAACACACACAGAAACACACACGCCGAAACACACACACACACAGAAACACACACACACAGAAACACACACACAGAAACAGGCACCCAGAGAAACAGACACACAGAGAAACACACACGCAGAGAAACACACACACACAGAAACACACACAGAGAAACACACAGAGAAACACACACGCAGAGAAACACACACACACAGAAACACACACAGAGAAACACACAGAGAAATGCAAAGAGAAACACACAGAGAAACACCGACAGAAACACACAAAAACACACACACAGAGAAACACACTCAGAGAAACACAGAGAGAAACACACAGAGAAACACACACACACAGAAACACAAACACAGAAACACACACAGAAACACACACACAGACACACAGAAACACACACTGAGAGAAAAACAAACACAGAGAAAAACACACACAGAAACACACACAGAGAAAGACACACAGAAACACAGCAACACACACACACAGAAACACACACACACACAGAAACAGACAGACAGAAACAGACACAGAGAAACACGCACATAAACAGACACACACAGAAGCACACACTCACACACACAAATGACACACACACAGAGAAACACACACATAGAAACACACAGGGACAAACACAGAGAAACACACAGTGAAACACACACACACAGAAACACACACACAGAAACACACACACACTGAAAAACACAGTGAAACACACAGAGAAACACAGACAGAAACAGAAACACACGCACACAGAGAATCACAGACGCAGAAACACAGACACACACAGAAACACACACACAAACACACACACTCAGAAACACACAGACAGAAATAGACACAGAGAATCAAAGACATAAACACATAAACACACACAGAAACACACACACACACACACACACACACAGAAACACGCATACAACATACACACAGAAACACGCACAGAAGCATACATAAACACACACAGAGGCACACAGACAGAAACACACAAAAACAGAAACACACGCCCGCACAGAAACACACAAAAACAGAAACACACACAGAGAAAAATACACACAGAGAAACACACACACAGAGAAACACACACACAGAATCACAGAGCGAAATACAGACAGAAACACACACACGCTGAAACACACATACACAGAAACACAAACAGAGAAACACACACACAGAGAAACACACACACACAGAAACATACACACACAGAAACACACACACACACAGAACCAGGCACACAGAGAAACAAACACAGAGAAACAGGCACAGAGAAAAACACACACAGAGAAACACACACACGCAGAGAATCACACGCAGAGAAACACTCAGAGAAACACAGAGAGAACCACACCGAGAAACACACAGAGAAACACACATTGAAACACACAGTGCAACACACACATAGAAACACAGACACACAGATACCCACATTGAAACACAAAGTGAAATATACACAGAGAAACACACAGAGAGAAACACACACACACACACACACACACAGAAACAGATACATAGTAACACACATATAAACACACACACACAGAAACACACACACACACACACAGAAACACACACACACAGAGAAACATGCACAGAAACACACACTGAGAAACACACAACCAGAAACACGGCAACACAGAAACACACACACACAAAGCAACACACTCATACTTACAGACACACAGACACAGAGAAACACACACACAGAAATACACACGCACACACAGAAACAGACACACACACACACACACACAGAATCACACACAGAAATTGACAAAGAAAAACACACACATAAACACACACACACAGAAACACACACAAACACAGAAACACACACACAGTGCAACAAGCACACAGAAACACACACACAGAAATACACACACAGAAACACACTCACTGAAACACGCTCAGAAATTACAAAAACACACACAGAGGCACACAGACCGAAACACACACAAACAGAAACACACACCCACACAGAAACACACACACACAGAAACACACACAGAGAAAAATACACACAGAGAAACACACACACATAAAAACACACTCACAGATTCACACAGATCGAAATGCACACAGAAACACACACACACACAGAAACACACATACTCAGAAACACAAACAGAGAAACACACACACAGAAACACACACGCCGAAACACACACACACACACAGAAACACACACACACAGAAACACACACAGAAACACACACACAGAAACAGGCACCCAGAGAAACAGACACACAGAGAAACACACACGCAGAGAAACACACACACACAGAAACACACACAGAGAAACACACAGAGAAATGCAAAGAGAAACACACAGAGAAACACACAGTGAAATACACACAGAGAAACACACACAGAGAAACACACATACACACACAGAAACACACACACAGAAACACACACACTCTGAAAAACACAGTGAAACACACAGAGAAACACAGACAGAAACAGAAACACACGCACACAGAGAATCACAGACGCAGAAACACAGACACACACAGAAACACACACACAAACACACACACTCAGAAACACACAGACAGAAATAGACACAGAGAATCAAAGACATAAACACATAAACACACACAGAAACACACACACACACACACACAGAAACACGCATACAACATACACACAGAAACACGCACAGAAGCATACATAAACACACACAGAGGCACACAGACAGAAACACACAAAAACAGAAACACACGCCCGAACAGAAACACACAAAAACAGAAACACACACAGAGAAAAATACACACAGAGAAACACACACACAGAGAAACACACACACAGAATCACAGAGCGAAATACAGACAGAAACACACACACGCTGAAACACACATACACAGAAACACAAACAGAGAAACACACACACAGAGAAACACACACACACAGAAACATACACACACAGAAACACACACACACACAGAACCAGGCACACAGAGAAACAAACACAGAGAAACAGGCACAGAGAAAAACACACACAGAGAAACACACACACGCAGAGAATCACACGCAGAGAAACACTCAGAGAAACACAGAGAGAACCACACCGAGAAACACACAGAGAAACACACATTGAAACACACAGTGCAACACACACATAGAAACACAGACACACAGATACCCACATTGAAACACAAAGTGAAATATACACAGAGAGAAACACACACACACACACACACACACACACACACACAGAAACAGATACATAGTAACACACATATAAACACACACACACAGAAACACACACACACACACACACACACAGAAACACACACACACAGAGAAACATGTACAGAAACACACACTGAGAAACACACAACCATAAACACGGCAACACAGAAACACACACACACAAAGCAACACACTCATACTTACAGACACACAGACACAGAGAAACACACACACAGAAATACACACGCACACACAGAAACAGACACACACACACACACACAGAATCACACACAGAAATTGACACAGAAAAACACACACATAAACACACACACACAGAAACACACACAAACACAGAAACACACACACAGTGCAACAAGCACACAGAAACACACACACAGAAATACACACACAGAAACACACTCACTGAAACACGCTCAGAAATTACACAAACACACACAGAGGCACACAGACCGAAACACACACAAACAGAAACACACACCCACACAGAAACACACACACACAGAAACACACACAGAGAAAAATACACACAGAGAAACACACACACATAAAAACACACTCACAGATTCACACAGATCGAAATGCACACAGAAACACACACACACACAGAAACACACATACTCAGAAACACAAACAGAGAAACACACACACAGAAACACACACGCCGAAACACACACACACACAGAAACACACACACACAGAAACACACACAGAAACACACACACAGAAACAGGCACCCAGAGAAACAGACACACAGAGAAACACACACGCAGAGAAACACACACACACAGAAACACACACAGAGAAACACACAGAGAAACACACACGCAGAGAAACACACACACACAGAAACACACACAGAGAAACACACAGAGAAATGCAAAGAGAAACACACAGAGAAACACACAGTGAAATACACACAGAGAAACACACACAGAGAAACACACATACACACACAGAAACACACACACACATAAATACGGAGAAAAACACACACACACACACACATAGAAACACACAGAGAAACACGCAGAGAAACGCACAGTGAAATACACACACGCAGAAACACAAACACAGAAACACACACACAGAAACATGCAGAGAAACTCACACAGAAACACGCACACACAGATACACAGAGAAACACACACATGGAAACACTCAGGGAAACACACAGAGGAACATACAGAGAAACACACAGTGAAACACACGCACAGAAACACACACACAGAAACACACACACGCTGAAAAACACAGCGAAACACACAGAGAAACACAGACAGAAACACACACAAACACACACACAGAAGCACACACACGCTGAAAAACACAGCGAAACACACATAGAAACACAGACAGAAACACAGACAAACACACACACAAAGAAACGCACACACAGAAACACACACACAGATACAGAAACACAGGTACACAGAGAAACACGCACACAGAAACACACACAGAGAAACACACACAGAAACACACACACACAGAAACACGCACGCACAGAAATACACACACAGAAACACACACACATACAGACACACAGAGAAACAAACACACATAAACACACACACACAGAAACACACGCACACAGAAACACACACAGAAACACACACCGAGAAACACATACACAGAAACAAACACACAGAAACACGCACAGAAAGACACACAAACAGTCACAGAGGCACACAGATAGAAACACACACACAGAGAAACATGCACAGAGAAAAATGCACACAGAGAAACACACACGCAGAGAAACACAGACACAGAATCACACATGCACACAGAAACGCACATACACAGACACACAAACAGAGAAACACACACACAGAAACACACACACAGAAACACACACAGAAACACACACACAGAAACACACACACACACACAGGAACAGAGACACAGAGAACCACACGCGGAAACACACACAGAGAAACACACACAGAAACGCATACACAGAAACACACACACACAGAAACTCACACACACAGAAACACACAAACACAGAAACAGACATACAGAGAAACACACACAGAAACACACAAAGAGAAACACGCACACACAGAAACACACACACACGGAAACACACAAACACAGAAACACACACACACAGAACCACACACACAGAAAAACACACACAGAGAGAAACACACACAGAGATACACACAGAGAAACACACACACCGAAACAAACACACGCATACACACAGAAACACAAATACACAGAAACACAAACAGAGAAACACACACAGAAACACATACAACGAAACACACACACACAGAAACACACACACACAGAAACACACACCCACACAGAAGCACACACACACTGAAACAGGCACACAGAGAAACATACACAGAGAAACAGACACAGTGAAACACGCACACAGAGAAACACACACGCAGAGAAACACACACACATGCAGAAACACACACAGAGAAACACACGGAGAAACACACAGTGAAATACACACAGAGAAACACACACACAGAAACCCACACACACAGAAATACAGAGAAACACACACACACACATAGAAACACACAGAGAAACACGCAGAGAAACGCACAGTCAAATACACATACACAGAAACGCACGCACACAGAAACACGCACACACAGAAACACACACACAGACAAACACACAAACAGAAACACACACAGAAGTAAACACACACAGAAACACACACACAGAAACAAACACAGAAACACACACACACACAGAAACACACACACATAGAAACACACACGAAGAATCGGACACACAGAGAACCATACACACAGAGAAACACACACACAGAAACATACACAGAAAGACACACACAGAGAAACACACTCAGAGAAACACAGAGAGAAGCACGCAATGAAACACACAGAGAGAAACACACACATAGAAACACACACAGAAACGCAAACACAGATACACAGGGAAACGCACACAGTGAAACACACAGGGAAACACACAGAGGAACATGCAGAGAAGCACACAGTGAAACACACACACAGAAACACACACATGCTGAAAAACACAGCGAAACACGCTGAGAAACACAGACAGAAACACACATAAACGCACACACAGAGAAGCATGCACACAGAAACACACACAGATACAGAACCACATGTACACAGAGAAGCATGCACACAGAAACACACAGAGAAACACACACAGAAACACACACACACAGATACACGCACGCACTGTCATACACACACAGAGAAGCATACACACATAAAGACGCACAGAGAAACAAACACACAGACACACACACACAAAGAAACGCACACACACACACAGAAACACACACACAGAAACAGACACAGAGAAACACACACATAAACACACACACACAGAAACACAAACACACAAACACAGAAAAACGCACACACAGAAATACACACACAGAGAAACACACACACATAAGACACAAAGAGAAACACACACACACACAGAAGCACACACACCGAAACACACACAGTGAAAAATACTCACAGAGAAACACACACACAGAGAAACAAACACACAGAATCACACACACACAAAGAGAAACACACATACATAAAAACATACTCACAGAATCACACAGATCGAAATGCACACAGAAACACACACATACACAGAAACACACATACTCAGAAACACAAACAGAGAAACACACACAGAAACACACACGCCGAAACACACACACACACAGAAACACACACACACAGAAACACACACACAGAAACAGGCACCCAGAGAAACAGACACACAGAGAAACACACACGCAGAGAAACACACACACACAGAAACACACACAGAGAAACACACAGAGAAACACACACGCAGAGAAACACACACACACAGAAACACACACAGAGAAACACACAGAGAAATGCAAAGAGAAACACACAGAGAAACACCGACAGAAACACACAAAAACACACACACAGAGAAACACACTCAGAGAAACACAGAGAGAAACACACAGAGAAACACACACACACAGAAACACAAACACAGAAACACACACAGAAACACACACACAGACACACAGAAACACACACTGAGAGAAAAACAAACACAGAGAAAAACACACACAGAAACACACACAGAGAAAGACACACAGAAACACAGCAACACACACACACAGAAACACACACACACACAGAAACAGACAGACAGAAACAGACACAGAGAAACACGCACATAAACAGACACACACAGAAGCACACACTCACACACACAAATGACACACACACAGAGTAACACGCACAGAGAAACATACACAGAGAAACACACACGCAGAAACAAACACACAGAAACACGCACAGAATCATACACAAACACACACAGAGGCACACACACAGAAACACACACCCACACAGAAACACACACAGACAGAAACACACGCACACAGAAACACACACAGAGAAACACACACACAGAGAAACACACACACAGAAACACTCACAGAAACACACACACAGAAACACACACTTAAACACACACGCAGACACACAGAAACACACACACACAGAAAGACACGCCCATAGAAACACACACACAGAAACATTCACAGAAGCACACACCCACCGAGTAACACACTCAGAGAAATACAGAGTGAAACACAGAGAGCAACACACAGAGAAACACACATTGAAACACACAGTGCAACACACACATAGAAACACACAGACACATATACGCACAGTGAAACACACAATGAAACACACACAGAGAAACACACATAGAAACAAACACAGAAACACACACACAGATATACAGAGAAACACACACATAGAAACACACAGGGACAAACACAGAGAAACACACAGTGAAACACACACACACAGAAACACACACACAGAAACACACACACACTGAAAAACACAGTGAAACACACAGAGAAACACAGACAGAAACAGAAACACACGCACACAGAGAATCACAGACGCAGAAACACAGACACACACAGAAACACACACACACAGAAACACACACACAAACACACACATTCAGAAACACACAGACAGAAATAGACACAGAGAATCAAATACATAAACACATAAACACACACAGAAACACACACACACACACACACACACACAGAAACACGCACACAACATACACACAGAAACACGCACAGAAGCATACATAAACACGCACAGAGGCACACAGACAGAAACACACAAAAACAGAAACACACGCCCGCACAGAAACACACAAAAACAGAAACACACACAGAGAAAAATACACACAGAGAAACACACACACAGAGAAACACACACACAGAATCACAGAGCGAAATACAGACAGAAACACACACACGCTGAAACACACATGCACAGAAACAGGCACAGAGAAAAACACACACAGAGAAACACACACACGCAGAGAATCACACGCAGAGAAACACTCAGAGAAACACAGAGAGAACCACACCGAGAAACACACAGAGAAACACACATTGAAACACACAGTGCAACACACACATAGAAACACAGACACACAGATACCCACATTGAAACACAAAGTGAAATATACACAGAGAAACACACAGAGAGAAACACACACACACACACACACAGAAACAGATACATAGTAACACACATATAAACACACACACACAGAAACACACACACACACACACACACAGAAACACACACACAGAGAAACATGCACAGAAACACACACTGAGAAACACACAACCAGAAACACGGCAACACAGAAACACACACACACAAAGCAACACACTCATACTTACAGACACACAGACACAGAGAAACACACAGAAATTGACACGCACACACAGAAACAGACACACACACACAGAATCACACACAGAAATTGACACAGAGAAACACACACATAAACACACACACACAGAAACACACACAAACACAGAAACACACACACAGTGCAACAAGCACACAGAAACACACACAGAGAAATACTCACACAGAAACACACTCACTGAAACACGCTCAGAAATTACACAAACACACACAGAGGCACACAGACCGAAACACACACAAACAGAAACACACACCCACACAGAAACACACACACACAGAAACACACACAGAGAAAAATACACACAGAGAAACACACACACATAAAAACACACTCACAGATTCACACAGATCGAAATGCACACAGAAACACACACACACACAGAAACACACATACTCAGAAACACAAACAGAGAAACACACACACAGAAACACACACGCCGAAACACACACACACACAGAAACACACACACACAGAAACACACACAGAAACACACACACAGAAACAGGCACCCAGAGAAACAGACACACAGAGAAACACACACGCAGAGAAACACACACACACAGAAACACACACAGAGAAACACACAGAGAAACACACACGCAGAGAAACACACACACACAGAAACACACACAGAGAAACACACAGAGAAATGCAAAGAGAAACACACAGAGAAACACACAGTGAAATACACACAGAGAAACACACACAGAGAAACACACATACACACACAGAAACACACACACACATAAATACGGAGAAACACACACACACACACACACATAGAAACACACAGAGAAACACGCAGAGAAACGCACAGTGAAATACACACACGCAGAAACACAAACACAGAAACACACACACAGAAACATGCAGAGAAACTCACACAGAAACACGCACACACAGATACACAGAGAAACACACACATGGAAACACTCAGGGAAACACACAGAGGAACATACAGAGAAACACACAGTGAAACACACGCACAGAAACACACACACAGAAACACACACACGCTGAAAAACACAGCGAAACACACAGAGAAACACAGACAGAAACACACACAAACACACACACAGAAGCACACACACGCTGAAAAACACAGCGAAACACACATAGAAACACAGACAGAAACACAGACAAACACACACACAAAGAAACGCACACACAGAAACACACACACAGATACAGAAACACAGGTACACAGAGAAACACGCACACAGAAACACACACAGAGAAACACACACAGAAACACACACACACAGAAACACGCACGCACAGAAATACACACACAGAAACACACACACATACAGACACACAGAGAAACAAACACACATAAACACACACACACAGAAACACACGCACACAGAAACACACACAGAAACACACACCGAGAAACACATACACAGAAACAAACACACAGAAACACGCACAGAAAGACACACAAACAGTCACAGAGGCACACAGATAGAAACACACACACAGAGAAACATGCACAGAGAAAAATGCACACAGAGAAACACACACGCAGAGAAACACAGACACAGAATCACACATGCACACAGAAACGCACATACACAGACACACAAACAGAGAAACACACACACAGAAACACACACACAGAAACACACACAGAAACACACACACAGAAACACACACACACACACAGGAACAGAGACACAGAGAACCACACGCGGAAACACACACAGAGAAACACACACAGAAACGCATACACAGAAACACACACACACAGAAACTCACACACACAGAAACACACAAACACAGAAACAGACATACAGAGAAACACACACAGAAACACACAAAGAGAAACACGCACACACACAGAAGCACACACACCGAAACACACACAGTGAAAAATACTCACAGAGAAACACACACACACAGAAACAAACACACAGAATCACACACACACAAAGAGAAACACACATACATAAAAACATACTCACAGAATCACACAGATCGAAATGCACACAGAAACACACACATACACAGAAACACACATACTCAGAAACACAAACAGAGAAACACACACAGAAACACACACGCCGAAACACACACACACACAGAAACACACACACACAGAAACACACACACAGAAACAGGCACCCAGAGAAACAGACACACAGAGAAACACACACGCAGAGAAACACACACACACAGAAACACACACAGAGAAACACACAGAGAAACACACACGCAGAGAAACACACACACACAGAAACACACACAGAGAAACACACAGAGAAATGCAAAGAGAAACACACAGAGAAACACCGACAGAAACACACAAAAACACACACACAGAGAAACACACTCAGAGAAACACAGAGAGAAACACACAGAGAAACACACACACACAGAAACACAAACACAGAAACACACACAGAAACACACACACAGACACACAGAAACACACACTGAGAGAAAAACAAACACAGAGAAAAACACACACAGAAACACACACAGAGAAAGACACACAGAAACACAGCAACACACACACACAGAAACACACACACACACAGAAACAGACAGACAGAAACAGACACAGAGAAACACGCACATAAACAGACACACACAGAAGCACACACTCACACACACAAATGACACACACACAGAGTAACACGCACAGAGAAACATACACAGAGAAACACACACGCAGAAACAAACACACAGAAACACGCACAGAATCATACACAAACACACACAGAGGCACACACACAGAAACACACACCCACACAGAAACACACACAGACAGAAACACACGCACACAGAAACACACACAGAGAAACACACACACAGAGAAACACACACACAGAAACACTCACAGAAACACACACACAGAAACACACACTTAAACACACACGCAGACACACAGAAACACACACACACAGAAAGACACGCCCATAGAAACACACACACAGAAACATTCACAGAAGCACACACCCACCGAGTAACACACTCAGAGAAATACAGAGTGAAACACAGAGAGCAACACACAGAGAAACACACATTGAAACACACAGTGCAACACACACATAGAAACACACAGACACATATACGCACAGTGAAACACACAATGAAACACACACAGAGAAACACACATAGAAACAAACACAGAAACACACACACAGATATACAGAGAAACACACACATAGAAACACACAGGGACAAACACAGAGAAACACACAGTGAAACACACACACACAGAAACACACACACAGAAACACACACACACTGAAAAACACAGTGAAACACACAGAGAAACACAGACAGAAACAGAAACACACGCACACAGAGAATCACAGACGCAGAAACACAGACACACACAGAAACACACACACACAGAAACACACACACAAACACACACATTCAGAAACACACAGACAGAAATAGACACAGAGAATCAAAGACATAAACACATAAACACACACAGAAACACACACACACACACACACACACACAGAAACACGCACACAACATACACACAGAAACACGCACAGAAGCATACATAAACACGCACAGAGGCACACAGACAGAAACACACAAAAACAGAAACACACGCCCGCACAGAAACACACAAAAACAGAAACACACACAGAGAAAAATACACACAGAGAAACACACACACAGAGAAACACACACACAGAATCACAGAGCGAAATACAGACAGAAACACACACACGCTGAAACACACATGCACAGAAACAGGCACAGAGAAAAACACACACAGAGAAACACACACACGCAGAGAATCACACGCAGAGAAACACTCAGAGAAACACAGAGAGAACCACACCGAGAAACACACAGAGAAACACACATTGAAACACACAGTGCAACACACACATAGAAACACAGACACACAGATACCCACATTGAAACACAAAGTGAAATATACACAGAGAAACACACAGAGAGAAACACACACACACACACACACAGAAACAGATACATAGTAACACACATATAAACACACACACACAGAAACACACACACACACACACACACAGAAACACACACACAGAGAAACATGCACAGAAGCACACACTGAGAAACACACAACCAGAAACACGGCAACACAGAAACACACACACACAAAGCAACACACTCATACTTACAGACACACAGACACAGAGAAACACACAGAAATTGACACGCACACACAGAAACAGACACACACACACAGAATCACACACAGAAATTGACACAGAGAAACACACACATAAACACACACACACAGAAACACACACAAACACAGAAACACACACACAGTGCAACAAGCACACAGAAACACACACAGAGAAATACTCACACAGAAACACACTCACTGAAACACGCTCAGAAATTACACAAACACACACAGAGGCACACAGACCGAAACACACACAAACAGAAACACACACCCACACAGAAACACACACACACAGAAACACACACAGAGAAAAATACACACAGAGAAACACACACACATAAAAACACACTCACAGATTCACACAGATCGAAATGCACACAGAAACACACACACACACAGAAACACACATACTCAGAAACACAAACAGAGAAACACACACACAGAAACACACACGCCGAAACACACACACACACAGAAACACACACACACAGAAACACACACAGAAACACACACACAGAAACAGGCACCCAGAGAAACAGACACACAGAGAAACACACACGCAGAGAAACACACACACACAGAAACACACACAGAGAAACACACAGAGAAACACACACGCAGAGAAACACACACACACAGAAACACACACAGAGAAACACACAGAGAAATGCAAAGAGAAACACACAGAGAAACACACAGTGAAATACACACAGAGAAACACACACAGAGAAACACACATACACACACAGAAACACACACACACATAAATACGGAGAAACACACACACACACACACACATAGAAACACACAGAGAAACACGCAGAGAAACGCACAGTGAAATACACACACGCAGAAACACAAACACAGAAACACACACACAGAAACATGCAGAGAAACTCACACAGAAACACGCACACACAGATACACAGAGAAACACACACATGGAAACACTCAGGGAAACACACAGAGGAACATACAGAGAAACACACAGTGAAACACACGCACAGAAACACACACACAGAAACACACACACGCTGAAAAACACAGCGAAACACACAGAGAAACACAGACAGAAACACACACAAACACACACACAGAAGCACACACACGCTGAAAAACACAGCGAAACACACATAGAAACACAGACAGAAACACAGACAAACACACACACAAAGAAACGCACACACAGAAACACACACACAGATACAGAAACACAGGTACACAGAGAAACACGCACACAGAAACACACACAGAGAAACACACACAGAAACACACACACACAGAAACACGCACGCACAGAAATACACACACAGAAACACACACACATACAGACACACAGAGAAACAAACACACATAAACACACACACACAGAAACACACGCACACAGAAACACACACAGAAACACACACCGAGAAACACATACACAGAAACAAACACACAGAAACACGCACAGAAAGACACACAAACAGTCACAGAGGCACACAGATAGAAACACACACACAGAGAAACATGCACAGAGAAAAATGCACACAGAGAAACACACACGCAGAGAAACACAGACACAGAATCACACATGCACACAGAAACGCACATACACAGACACACAAACATAGAAACACACACACAGAAACACACACACAGAAACACACACAGAAACACACACACAGAGACACACACACACACACAGGAACAGAGACACAGAGAACCACACGCGGAAACACACACAGAGAAACACACACAGAAACGCATACACAGAAACACACACACACAGAAACTCACACACACAGAAACACACAAACACAGAAACAGACATACAGAGAAACACACACAGAAACACACAAAGAGAAACACGCACACACAGAAACACACACACACGGAAACACACAAACACAGAAACACACACACAGAACCACACACACAGAAAAACACACACAGAGAGAAACACACACAGAGATACACACAGAGAAACACACACACCGAAACAAACACACACATACACACAGAAACACAAATACACAGAAACACAAACAGAGAAACACACAGAGAAACACATACAACGAAACACACACACACAGAAACACACACACACAGAAACACACACACACAAAAGCACACACACACTGAAACAGGCACACAGAGAAACAGACACAGAGAAACAGACACAGTGAAACACGCACACAGAGAAACACACACGCAGAGAAACACACACACATGCAGAAACACACACAGAGAAACACACGGAGAAACACACAGTGAAATACACACAGAGAAACACACACACAGAAACACACACACAGAAACAAACACAGAAACACACACACACACAGAAACACACACACATAGAAACACACACGAAGAATCGGACACACAGAGAACCATACACACAGAGAAACACACACACAGAAACATACACAGAAAGACACACACAGAGAAACACACTCAGAGAAACACAGAGAGAAGCACGCAATGAAACACACAGAGAGAAACACACACATAGAAACACACACAGAAACGCAAACACAGATACACAGGGAAACACACACAGTGAAACACACAGGGAAACACACAGAGGAACATGCAGAGAAGCACACAGTGAAACACACACACAGAAACACACACATGCTGAAAAACACAGCGAAACACGCTGAGAAACACAGACAGAAACACACACAAACGCACACACAGAGAAGCATGCACACAGAAACACACACACAGATACAGAACCACATGTACACAGAGAAGCATGCACACAGAAACACACAGAGAAACACACACAGAAACACACACACACAGATACACGCACGCACTGTAATACACACACAGAGAAGCATACACACATAAAGACGCACAGAGAAACAAACACACAGACACACACACAAAGAAACGCACACACACACACACAGAAACACACACACACAGAAACAGACACAGAGAAACACACACATAAAGACACACACACAGAAACACAAACACACAAACACAGAAAAACGCACACACAGAAATACACACACAGAGAACACACACACATAAAACACAAAGAGAAACACACACACACACAGAAGCACACACACCGAAACACACACAGTGAAAAATACTCACAGAGAAACACACACACAGAGAAACAGACACACAGAATCACACACACACACACAGAAACACACATACACAGAAACACAAACAGAGAAACACACACACAGAAACACACACACTGAAACACACACACAGAAACACACACACAGAAACAGACACACACATAAACACACACACACAGGAACAGGCACACAGAGAACCACACACGGAAACACACACAGTGAAACACACACACAGAAACACACACACAGACACAAACACAGAAACACACACAAAGACACACAGAAACACACACACACAGAAACACACACAGATAGAAACACACACGAAGAATCAGACACACAGAGAACCATACACTGAAAGAAACACACTCACAGAAACATACACAGAAAGACACACACACAGAGAAACACACTCAGGGAACAACAGAGAGAAGCAAACAATGAAGCACACAGAGAGAAACACACACATAGAAACACACACAGAAACACACACGCACAGATACACAGAGAAACACACACACAGAAACACACAGGGAAACACACAGAGGAACATACAGAGAAACACACATGGAAACACACACACAGAAACACACACAAGCTGAAAAACACAGCGAAACACACAGAGAAACACAGACAGAAACACACACAAACGCACACACAGAGAAACGCACACACAGAAACACACACACAGATACAGAAACACATGTACACAGAGAAACATGCACACAGAAACACACAGAGAAACACACACACACAGAAACACGCACGAACAGAAATACACACACACAGAGACACACACACATAAAGACACACAAACGCACAGAAACACACACACAAAGAAACACACACACACACACACACACAGACACATAGAAACACACACACAGAAACACACACACGGAAACAGACACACAGAAACACACACATAGCCACACACACACACAGAAACACACACACACAAACACAGAAAAACGCACACACAGAAATACACACACAGAGAAACACACACACATAGAGACACAAAGAGAAACACACACATACACAGAAGCACGCACACACACAGATGCACACACACAGGAACACTCACAAAGAAAGAAACGCACACACAGAAACACACACAGAGAAAAACACACACAGAGAAAGACACACACAGAAACACTGACAGAAACACAGACACAGAAACACACACAGACACACATACACACACACACTACGAATCACACACACACAGAAACACACACACACAGAAACACACACACAGACAGAAACACACACAAACAGAGAAACATGCACACAGAAATACAGACAGAAACACAGACACAGAAACACATACAGACACAGATGCACACACACATAGAAACACACACACACAGAAACACACAGAGAAACACAGACAGAAACACACACAAACACACACACACAGAAATACACTCAGAGAAACACAGACAGAAACACACACAAACACACACACAGAGAAACACACTCAGAGAAACACACAGAGAAACACACAGAGAAACACACACACAGAGAAACACACACACAGAAACACACACAGAAACACACACACAGACACACAGAAACACACACAGAGACAAAATCAAACACAGAGAAAAACACACACAGAAACACACACAGAGAAAGACACACAGAAACACAGCAACACACACACACAGAAACACACACACACACACAGCAACACACACACACACAGAAACACACACACAGAAACAGACACAGAGAAACACACACATAAACACACACACAGTAACACACACACAGAAACCGCACAGAAAACACATAAACACACACAGAGGCACACAGACAGAAACACACAGAAACAGAAACACACACCCACACTGAAACACACACAGAGAAAAATACACACAGAGAAACACACACACACACAGAAACACACAGAAAAACACACACAGAAGCACACACAGAGAAACACACACGGAGAAACAGAGACACAGAGAACCATACACACAGAGATACACACACACAGAAACATACACAGAAAGACACACACACAGAGAAACACTCGGAGAAACACACGGTGCAACACACACATAGAAACACACACAATAGATACACACATTGAAACACACAGTGAAATATACACAGAGAAACACACACACACACACACACACACACACACACAGAAACACACAGAGAAACACCGACAGAAACACACACACAGAGAAACACACTCAGAGAAACACAGAGAGAAACACACAGAGAAACACACACGCACAGAAACACAAACACAGAAACACACACATAAACACACACACAGACACACAGAAACACACACTGAGAGAAAAACAAACACAGAGAAAAACACACAGAGAAACACACACAGAGAAAGACACACAGAAACACAGCAACACACACACACAGAAACACACACACACACAGAAACAGACACACAGAAACAGACACAGAGAAACACGCACATAAACAGACACACACAGAAACACACACTCACACACACAAATGACACACACACAGAGTAACACGCACAGAGAAACATACACAGAGAAACACACACGCAGAAACAAACACACAGAAACACGCACAGAATCATACACAAACACACACAGAGGCACACACACAGAAACACACACCCACACAGAAACACACACAGACAGAAACACACGCACACAGAAACACACACAGAGAAACACACACACAGAGAAACACACACACAGAAACACTCACAGAAACACACACACAGAAACACACACTTAAACACACACGCAGACACACAGAAACACACACACAGAAACATTCACAGAAGCACACACCCACCGAGTAACACACTCAGAGAAATACAGAGTGAAACACAGAGAGCAACACACAGAGAAACACACATTGAAACACACAGTGCAACACACACATAGAAACACATAGACACATATACGCACAGTGAAACACACAATGAAACACACACAGAGAAACACACATAGAAACAAACACAGAAACACACACACACAGATACACAGAGAAACACACACATAGAAACACACAGGGAAAAACACAGAGAAACACACAGTGAAACACACACACACAGAAACACACACACAGAAACACACACACACTGAAAAACACAGTGAAACACACAGAGAAACACAGACAGAAACAGAAACACACGCACACAGAGAATCACAGACGCAGAAACACACACACACACAGAAACACACACACACAGAAACACACACACAAACACACACACTCAGAAACACACAGACAGAAATAGACACAGAGAAACACACACATAAACACATAAACACACACAGAAACACCCACACACACACACACTGAAACACGCACACAACATACACACAGAAAAACGCACAGAAGCATACATAAACACACACAGAGGCACACAGACAGAAACACACAAAAACAGAAACACACACCCGCACAGAAACACACAAAAACAGAAACACACACAGAGAAAAATACACACAGAGAAACACACACACAGAGAAACACACACACAGAATCACAGAGCGAAATACAGACAGAAACACACACACGCTGAAACACACATACACAGAAACACAAACAGAGAAACACACACACAGAGAAACACACACACACACAGAAACACACACACACAGAAACACACACACACACAGAATCAGGCACACAGAGAAACAAACACAGAGAAACAGGCACAGAGAAAAACACACACAGAGAAACACACACACGCAGAGAATCACACGCAGAGAAACACTCAGAGAAACACAGAGAGAACCACATCGAGAAACACACAGAGAAACACACATTGAAACACACAGTGCAACACACACATAGAAACACAGACACACAGATATCCACATTGAAACACAAAGTGAAATATACACAGAGAAACACACACAGAGAAACACACACACACAGAAACACACACACACAGAAACACACACACACACAGAATCAGGCACACAGAGAAACAAACACAGAGAAACAGGCACAGAGAAAAACACACGCAGAGAAACACACACACGCAGAGAATCACACGCAGAGAAACACTCAGAGAAACACAGAGAGAACCACACCGAGAAACACACAGAGAAACACACATTGAAACACACAGTGCAACACACACATAGAAACACAGACACACAGATACCCACATTGAAACACAAAGTGAAATATACACAGAGAAACACACACAGAGAAACACACACACACACACACACACACACACACACAGAAACAGATACATAGTAACACACACATAAACACACACACAGAAACACACACACACACACACACACAGAAACACACACACACAGAGAAACACACGCACAGAAACACACACTGAGAAACACACAACCAGAAACACAGCAACACAGAAACACACACACACAAAGCAACACACTCATACTTACAGCCACACAGACACAGAGAAACACACACACAGAAATACACACGCACACACAGAAACAGACACACACACACACAGAATCACACACAGAAATTGACACAGAGAAACACACAAACAGAAACACACACCCACACAGAAACACACACACACAGAAACACACACAGAGAAAAATACACACAGAGAAACACACACACATAAAAACACACTCACAGAATCACACAGATCGAAATGCACACAGGAACACACACACACACAGAAACACACATACTCAGAAACACAAACAGAGAAACACACACACAGAAACACACACGCCGAAACACACACACACACAGAAACACACACACACACACAGAAACACACACAGAAACACACACACAGAAACAGGCACCCAGAGAAACAGACACACAGAGAAACACACACGCAGAGAAACACACACACACAGAAACACACACAGAGAAACACACAGAGAAACACACACGCAGAGAAACACACACACACAGAAACACACACAGAGAAACACACAGCGAAATGCAAAGAGAAACACACAGAGAAACACACAGTGAAATACACACAGAGAAACACACACAGAGAAACACACATACACACACAGAAACACACACACACATAAATACGGAGAAACACACACACACACACATAGAAACACACAGAGAAACACGCAGAGAAACGCACAGTGAAATACACGCACGCAGAAACACAAACACAGAAACACACACACAGAAACATGCAGAGAAACTCACACAGAAACACGCACACACAGATACACAGAGAAACACACACATGGAAACACTCAGGGAAACACACAGAGGAACATACAGAGAAACACACAGTGAAACACACGCACAGAAACACACACACAGAAACACACACACGCTGAAAAACACAGCGAAACACACAGAGAAACACAGACAGAAACACACACAGAAGCACACACACACAGAAGCACACACACGCTGAAAAACACAGCGAAACACACGGAGAAACACAGACAGAAACACAGACAAACACACACACAAAGAAACGCACACACAGAAACACACACACAGATACAGAAACACAGGTACACAGAGAAACACGCACACAGAAACACACACAGAGAAACACACACAGAAACACACACACACAGAAACACGCACGCACAGAAATACACACACAGAAACACACACACATACAGACACACAGAGAAACAAACGCACATAAACACACACACACAGAAACACACGCACACAGAAACACACACAGAAACACACACCGAGAAACACATACACAGAAACAAACACACAGAAACACGCACAGAAAGACACACAAACAGTCACAGAGGCACACAGACAGAAATACACACACAGAGAAACACACACATAAAGACACAAAGAGAAACACACACACACACACAGAAGCACACACACCGAAACACACACAGTGAAAAATACTCACAGAGAAACACACACACAGAGAAACAAACACACAGAATCACACACACACACAGAGAAACACACATACATAAAAACACACTCACAGAATCACACAGATCGAAATGCACACAGAAACACACACACACACAGAAACACACATACTCAGAAACACAAACAGAGAAACACACACACAGAAACACACACGCCGAAACACACACACACACAGAAACACACACACACAGAAACACACACACAGAAACAGGTACCCAGAGAAACAGACACACAGAGAAACACACACGCAGAGAAACACACACACACAGAAACACACACAGAGAAACACACAGAGAAACACACACGCAGAGAAACACACACACACAGAAACACACACAGAGAAACACACAGAGAAATGCAAAGAGAAACACACAGAGAAACACACAGTGAAATACACACAGAGAAACACACACAGAGAAACACACATACACACACAGAAACACACACACACATAAATACGGAGAAACACACACACACACACACACACATAGAAACACACAGAGAAACACGCAGAGAAACGCACAGTGAAATACACACACGCAGAAACACAAACACAGAAACACACACACAGAAACATGCAGAGAAACTCACACAGAAACACGCACACACAGATACACAGAGAAACACACACATGGAAACACTCAGGGAAACACACAGAGGAACATACAGAGAAACACACAGTGAAACACACGCACAGAAACACACACACAGAAACACACACACGCTGAAAAACACAGCGAAACACACAGAGAAACCAGACAGAAACACACACAAACACACACACAGAAGCACACACACGCTGAAAAACACAGCGAAACACACAGAGAAACCAGACAGAAACACAGACAAACACACACACAAAGAAACGCACACACAGAAACACACACACAGATACAGAAACACAGGCACACAGAGAAACACGCACACAGAAACACACACGGAGAAACACACACAGAAACACACACACACAGAAACACGCACGCACAGAAATACACACACAGAAACACACACACATACAGACACACAGAGAAACAAACGCACATAAACACACACACACAGAAACACACGCACACAGAAACACACACCGAAACACACACCGAGAAACACATACACAGAAACAAACACACAGAAACACGCACAGAAAGACACACAAACAGTCACAGAGGCACACAGACAGAAACACACACACAGAGAAACATGCACAGAGAAAAATGCACACAGAGAAACACACACGCAGAGAAACACACACACAGAATCACACATGCACACAGAAACACACATACACAGACACACAAACAGAGAAACACACACACAGAAACACACACACAGAAACACACACAGAAACACACACATAGAAACACACACACACACACAGGAACAGAGACACAGAGAACCACACGCGGAAACACACACAGAGAAACACACACAGAAACGCATACACAGAAACACACACACACAGAAACTCACACACACAGAAACACACAAATACAGAAACAGACATACAGAGAAACACACACAGAAACACACAAAGAGAAACATGCACACACAGAAACACACACACACGGAAACACACAAACACAGAAACACACACACACAGAACCACACACACAGAAAAACACACACAGAGAGAAACACACACAGAGATACACACAGAGAAACACACACACCGAAACAAACACACACATACACACAGAAACACAAATACACAGAAACACAAACAGAGAAACACACACAGAAACACATACAACGAAACACACACACACAGAAACACACACACACAGAAACACACACACACAAAAGCACACACACACTGAAACAGGCACGTAGAGAAACAGACACAGAGAAACAGACACAGTGAAACACGCACACAGAGAAACACACACGCAGAGAAACACACACACATGCAGAAACACACACAGAGAAACACACGGAGAAACACACAGTGAAATACACACAGAGAAACACACACACAGAAACCCACACACACAGAAATACAGAGAAACACACACACACACATAGAAACACACAGAGAAACACGCAGAGAAACGCACAGTCAAATACACATACACAGAAACGCACGCACACAGAAACACGCACACACAGAAACACACACACAGACAAACACACAAACAGAAACACACACAGAAGTACACACACACAGAAACACACACACAGAAACAAACACAGAAACACACACACACACACAGAAACACACACACATAGAAACACACACGAAGAATCGGACACACAGAGAACCATACACACAGAGAAACACACACACAGAAACATACACAGAAAGACACACACAGAGAAACACACTCAGAGAAACACAGAGAGAAGCACGCAATGAAACACACAGAGAGAAACACACACATAGAAACACACACAGAAACGCAAACACAGATACACAGTGAAACACACACACAGAAACACACACATGCTGAAAAACACAGCGAAACACGCTGAGAAACACAGACAGAAACACACATAAACGCACACACAGAGAAGCATGCACACAGAAACACACACACAGATACAGAACCACATGTACAGAGAGAAGCATGCACACAGAAACACACAGAGAAACACACACAGAAACACACACACACAGATACACGCACGCACTGTAATACACACACACAGAGAAGCATACACACATAAAGACGCACAGAGAAACAAACACACAGACACACACACACAAAGAAACGCACACACACAGAGAAAGACACACACAGATATACACACACAAAGAAAAACACACACAGAGAAACACACACGCAGAGAAACACACACAGAGAAACACACACGGAGAAACGCACAGAGAAAAACAAAGTGAAGCACACAGAGAAAGACACAGTGAAACACACACAGAGAAACACGCACAGCGAAGCACACACAAAGACAGAAACACACACACACAGAATCACAGAGAAACACACACACACACAGAAACACACACAGAAACACAGACACAGAAGCACAGACACAGAAACACACAGACACAGAAACACACACACAGATACAGAACCACATGTACACAGAGAACCATGCACACAGAAACACACAGAGAAACACACACAGAAACATACACACAGAAACACGCACGCACTGTAATACACACACAGAGAAGCACACACACAAAGAAACGCACACACACACACACAGAAACACACACACAGAAACAGACACAGAGAAACACACACATAAACACACACACAGAAACACAAACACACAAACACAGAAAAACGCACACACAGAAATACACACACAGAGAAACACGCACACATAAAGACACAAAGAGAAACACACACACACACAGAAGCACACACACCGAAACACACACAGTGAAAAATACTCACAGAGAAACACACACACAGAGAAGCAAACACACAGAATCACACACACACACACAGAAACACACATACACAGAAACACAAACAGAGAAACACACACACAGAAACACACACTGAAACACACACACAGAAACACACACACAGAAACAGACACACACAGAAACACACACACACAGGAACATACACACAGAGAACCACACACGGAAACACACACAGTGAAACACACACACACAGAAACACACACACAGACACAAACACAGAAACACACACAAAGACACACAGAAACACACACACACAGAAACACACACACATAGAAACACACACGAAGAATCAGACACACAGAGAACCATACACTCAAAGAAGCACACTCACAGAAACATACACAGAAAGACACACACACAGAGAAACACACTCAGAGAAACACAGAGAGAAGCACACAATGAAGCACACAGAGAGAAACACACACAGAGAAACACACACAGAAACACACACGCACAGATACACAGAGAAACACACACACAGAAACACACAGGGAAACACACAGAGGAACATACAGAGAAACACACATGGAAACACACACACAGAAACACACACAAGCTGAAAAACACAGCGAAACACACAGAGAAACACAGACAGAAACACACACAAACGCACACACAGAGAAACGCACACACAGAAACACACACACAGATACAGAAACACATGTACACAGAGAAACATGCACACAGAAACACACAGAGAAACACACACACACAGAAACACGCACGAACAGAAATACACACACAGAGAGACACACACACATAAAGACACACAGAGAAACAAACGCACAGAAACACACACACAAAGAAACACACACACACACAGACACATAGAAACAGACACACAGAAACACACACACAGAAACAGACACACAGAAACACACATATAAACACACACACACAGAAACACACACACACAAACACAGAAAAACGCACACACAGAAATACACACACACAGAGAAGCACACACACATAAAGACACAAAGAGAAACACACACACACACAGAAGCACGCACAGAAGCACACACACACACAGAAGCACACACACAGGAACACTCACAAACAAAGAAACACACACACAGAAACACACACAGAGAAAAACACACACAGAGAAAGACACACATAGAAACACTGACAGAAACACAGACACAGAAACACACACAGACACACATACACACACACTAAGAATCACACACACACAGAAACACACACACACAGAAACACACACACACAGACAGAAACACACACAAACAGAGTAACATACACACAGAAGTACAGACAGAAACACAGACACAGAAACACACACAGACACAGATACACATACACATAGAAACACACACACACAGAAACACACACATAGAGAAATAAACACAGAGAAACACACACACAGAAACAGACACAGAGAAGCACACACATAAAAACATAAACACATAAACACGCACACACTCACAGAAACGCACACACACACAGAAACACACACACAGAAACAGACACAGAGAAGCACGCACAGAAACACACACAAACACAGACAGAAACACACACAGCCAGAAATACGCATCCACACAGAAACTCACACACAGTGAAACACACACAGAGAAAATACACACAGAGAAACACACACACAGAGAAACACACACGCAAGATCACACAGAGCGAAACACACACAGAAACACACACACACAGAAACACACATACAGAGGAACACAAACAGAGAAACACACACACAGACACGCACACAGAAACACACACACACAGAAACAGACACACACCTAAACACACACACACAGAAACAGACTCACAGAGAAACACACACGGAAACACACGCAAGAGAACCACACACACAGAATCAAAGACACAGAAACACACACACAGAAACGCACACACACAGAGAAAGACACACACAGATATACACACACAGAGAAAAACACACACAGAGAAACACACACGCAGAGAAAAACACACAGAGAAACACACACGGAGAAATGCACAGAGAAATACAAAGTGAAGCACACAGAGAAAGACACAGTGAAACACACACAGAGAAACACACACAGAGAAACACACACACACGGAAACACACACACACAGAATCACAGAGAAACACACACACACACAGAAACACACACAGAAACACAGACACAGAAACACAGACACAGAAACACACAGACACAGAAACAGACACACAGAGAATCACACACGGAAACACACACAGAGAAACACAGACACAGAAACGCATACACAGAAACACACACACAGAGAAATGCACACACACAGAAACACACAAACACAGAAACAGACGTACAGAGAAACACACACGGAAGCACACACACACAGGGAACCACACACACAGAGAAACACACACAGAGAAAAACACACACAGAGAAATACACACAGAGAAACACACAGAGAAATACAAAGTGAAACACACAGAGAAACACACAGTGAAACACACACAGTGAAACACACACAGAGAAACACACACGCACACACACAGAAGCACAGACGCACAGAAACACAGAGAAACAGACACATACAGAAACACGCACAGAAACACAGACACAGAAACACACACAGACACAGATACACACGAACACAGAAAAGCATGCACACAGAAAGACATACACAGAGAAACAGACACACATAAAGACACAAAGAGAAACACACACACAAAGAAACACGCACAGTAGCACACACACAGAGGCACACACACAGGAACACTCACAAACAAAAAAACACACACAAAAAAACACACACAGAGAAAAATACACACAGAGAAACACAAGCACAGAAACACAGACAGAAACACAGACACAGAAACACACACGGACACAGATAGACACACACATAGAAACACACACACACACAGAGAAACACACACACAGAGAGAAAAATACACAGAGAAATACACACACAGAAACAGACACAGAGAAACACACACATAAACACATAAACACATAAACACGCACACACTCACAGAAACACACACGCGCAGAAAAACACACACACAGAAACAGACACAGAGAAACACGCACAGAAACACACACAAACACAGACAGAAACACACACACACAGAAACCCGCACCCACACAGAAACATACACACAGAGAAACACGCACAGAGAAAAATACACACAGAGAAACACACACACACAGAAACAGACACACAGAATCACACAGAGCGAAACACACACATAATTACACACACACAGAAACAAACATACACAGGAACACAAACAGAGAAACACACACACAGATACAGGAACACATGTACACAGAGAAACATGCACACAGAAACACACAGAGAAACACACGCAGAGAAACACAGACTCAGAAACACAGACACAGAAACACACACACACAGAAACGCACATACACAGAAACACACACACAGAAACAAACACACACACAGAAACACACACAGTGAAACGCACACACACACAGAACCACACACACAGAAAAACACACAGAGAAAAACACACACAGAGAAAGACACACGCATAGAAACAGACACAGAGAAACACACACAGAGAAATACAAAGAGAAACACAGAGAGAAACATGCAGTGAAACACACACAGAGTAACACTCACACACAAACACACACACAGACAGAAATACACACACACACGTCAGAAACACAGAGAAACACACACACAGACAGAAACAGACACAGAAACACACACAGACAGAAACACACGCACATAGAAGCACACGCACACAGAGAAACAGACACAGAGAAACACAGACACAGAAGCACAGACAGAGAAACACACACATACACAGACACACACACAGAATCACAGACAGAGAAACACACACAGAAACACACACGCACAGTAACACGTGCACACAGAAATACACACACAGAGAAACACACACACACACAGAATCACGCACAGAATCACACACACAGAAACACTCACACACACAGAAACACACACACAGAGAAACGCACACAGAGAAACAAACACACAGAAACACACACACAGAAACTCAGAGAAACACACACACAGAAACACACACAGAAACACACACACAGAAACACAGACACAGTAACACACACAGACACAGATACACACACGCAGAGAAACACACACATACAGGAACACACGCACACAGAGAAACACACGCATACAAACACACTCAGAGAAACACACACAGAAACACACACAGAGAATAACACACACCGAAAAACACACAGAGAAACACGCACAGAAGCACACACACACACAGAAGCACACACACACAGAAACTCAGAGAAACACACACACAGAAACACACACAGAAACACACACACAGAAACACAGACACAGAAACACACAGACACAGGTACACACACGCAGAGAAACACACGCACAGAAACACACTCAGAGAAACACACACAGAAACACACACAGAGAAACACACACACTGAAAAACACACAGAGAAACACGCACAGAAGCACACACACACACACAGAAGCACACACAATAAAACACTCACACACACAGAAACACACACACAGAGAAACACACACAGAGAATAACACACACAGAGTAACACACACACAGAAACACACACACAGAAACACACAGAGATAAAGACACACAGAGAAAAACACACACACAGAAACACACACACACACAGAAACACACACGCAGAAACACATATAGAAACACACACACACACAAAGAAGCATACACCCACAGAAACACAAACCGTGAAACACACACAGAGAAACACGCACATACAGAAACGCACACAGAAACACACACGCACACACACAGAAACACACACACACACACAGAAACACACACACAGAAACACACACACAGAGAAAAACGCACACACAGAAACACACACCGAAACACACACGCACACACAGAGAAGCACACACACACACAGAAACACACAGAGAGAAACACACACACAGAATCACACACTGAGAAATACACACAGAAACATACATGCACAGTAACACGCGCACATATAAAGACACAAACAGAGAAACACACACACAGAGAAACGCACACAGAGAAACAAACACACAGAAACTCAGAGAAACACACACACACAGAAACACACACAGAAACACACACACAGAAACTCAGACACAGTAACACACACAGACACAGATACACAAACGCAGAGAAACACACACATACAGGAACACACGAACACAGAGAAACACACGCATACAAAGACACTCAGAGAAACACACACAGAAACACACACAGAGAAACACACACACCGAAAAACACACAGAGAAACACGCACAGAAGCACACACACACACAGAAGCACACACACACAGAAACTCAGAGAAACACACACACAGAAACACACACAGAAACACACACACAGAAACACACACACAGAAACACACACACAGAAACACACACACACACAGGAACAGAGACACAGAGAACCACACGCGGAAACACACACAGAGAAACACACACAGAAACGCATACACAGAAACACACACACACAGAAACTCACACACACAGAAACACACAAATACAGAAACAGACATACAGAGAAACACACACAGAAACACACAAAGAGAAACACGCACACACAGAAACACACACACACGGAAACACACAAACACAGAAACACACACACACAGAACCACACACACAGAAAAACACACACAGAGAGAAACACACACAGAGATACACACAGAGAAACACACACACCGAAACAAACACACACATACACACAGAAACACAAATACACAGAAACACAAACAGAGAAACACACACAGAAACACATACAACGAAACACACACACACAGAAACACACACACACAGAAACACACACACACAAAAGCACACACACACTGAAACAGGCACATAGAGAAACAGACACAGAGAAACAGACACAGTGAAACACGCACACAGAGAAACACACACGCAGAGAAACACACACACATGCAGAAACACACACAGAGAAACACACGGAGAAACACACAGTGAAATACACACAGAGAAACACACACACAGAAACCCACACACACAGAAATACAGAGAAACACACACACACACATAGAAACACACAGAGAAACACGCAGAGAAACGCACAGTCAAATACACATACACAGAAACGCACGCACACAGAAACACGCACACACAGAAACACACACACAGACAAACACACAAACAGAAACACACACAGAAGTACACACACACAGAAACACACACACAGAAACAAACACAGAAACACACACACACACACAGAAACACACACACATAGAAACACACACGAAGAATCGGACACACAGAGAACCATACACACAGAGAAACACACACACAGAAACATACACAGAAAGACACACACAGAGAAACACACTCAGAGAAACACAGAGAGAAGCACGCAATGAAACACACAGAGAGAAACACACACATAGAAACACACACAGAAACGCAAACACAGATACACAGTGAAACACACACACAGAAACACACACATGCTGAAAAACACAGCGAAACACGCTGAGAAACACAGACAGAAACACACATAAACGCACACACAGAGAAGCATGCACACAGAAACACACACACAGATACAGAACCACATGTACAGAGAGAAGCATGCACACAGAAACACACAGAGAAACACACACAGAAACACACACACACAGATACACGCACGCACTGTAATACACACACACAGAGAAGCATACACACATAAAGACGCACAGAGAAACAAACACACAGACACACACACACAAAGAAACGCACACACACAGAGAAAGACACACACAGATATACACACACAAAGAAAAACACACACAGAGAAACACACACGCAGAGAAACACACACAGAGAAACACACACGGAGAAACGCACAGAGAAAAACAAAGTGAAGCACACAGAGAAAGACACAGTGAAACACACACAGAGAAACACGCACAGCGAAGCACACACAAAGACAGAAACACACACACACAGAATCACAGAGAAACACACACACACACAGAAACACACACAGAAACACAGACACAGAAGCACAGACACAGAAACACACAGACACAGAAACACACACACAGATACAGAACCACATGTACACAGAGAACCATGCACACAGAAACACACAGAGAAACACACACAGAAACATACACACAGAAACACGCACGCACTGTAATACACACACAGAGAAGCACACACACAAAGAAACGCACACACACACACACAGAAACACACACACAGAAACAGACACAGAGAAACACACACATAAACACACACACAGAAACACAAACACACAAACACAGAAAAACGCACACACAGAAATACACACACAGAGAAACACGCACACATAAAGACACAAAGAGAAACACACACACACACAGAAGCACACACACCGAAACACACACAGTGAAAAATACTCACAGAGAAACACACACACAGAGAAGCAAACACACAGAATCACACACACACACACAGAAACACACATACACAGAAACACAAACAGAGAAACACACACACAGAAACACACACTGAAACACACACACAGAAACACACACACAGAAACAGACACACACAGAAACACACACACACAGGAACATACACACAGAGAACCACACACGGAAACACACACAGTGAAACACACACACACAGAAACACACACACAGACACAAACACAGAAACACACACAAAGACACACAGAAACACACACACACAGAAACACACACACATAGAAACACACACGAAGAATCAGACACACAGAGAACCATACACTCAAAGAAGCACACTCACAGAAACATACACAGAAAGACACACACACAGAGAAACACACTCAGAGAAACACAGAGAGAAGCACACAATGAAGCACACAGAGAGAAACACACACAGAGAAACACACACAGAAACACACACGCACAGATACACAGAGAAACACACACACAGAAACACACAGGGAAACACACAGAGGAACATACAGAGAAACACACATGGAAACACACACACAGAAACACACACAAGCTGAAAAACACAGCGAAACACACAGAGAAACACAGACAGAAACACACACAAACGCACACACAGAGAAACGCACACACAGAAACACACACACAGATACAGAAACACATGTACACAGAGAAACATGCACACAGAAACACACAGAGAAACACACACACACAGAAACACGCACGAACAGAAATACACACACAGAGAGACACACACACATAAAGACACACAGAGAAACAAACGCACAGAAACACACACACAAAGAAACACACACACACACAGACACATAGAAACAGACACACAGAAACACACACACAGAAACAGACACACAGAAACACACATATAAACACACACACACAGAAACACACACACACAAACACAGAAAAACGCACACACAGAAATACACACACACAGAGAAGCACACACACATAAAGACACAAAGAGAAACACACACACACACAGAAGCACGCACAGAAGCACACACACACACAGAAGCACACACACAGGAACACTCACAAACAAAGAAACACACACACAGAAACACACACAGAGAAAAACACACACAGAGAAAGACACACATAGAAACACTGACAGAAACACAGACACAGAAACACACACAGACACACATACACACACACTAAGAATCACACACACACAGAAACACACACACACAGAAACACACACACACAGACAGAAACACACACAAACAGAGTAACATACACACAGAAGTACAGACAGAAACACAGACACAGAAACACACACAGACACAGATACACATACACATAGAAACACACACACACAGAAACACACACACATAGAGAAATAAACACAGAGAAACACTCACACAGAAACAGACACAGAGAAGCACACACATAAAAACATAAACACATAAACACGCACACACTCACAGAAACGCACACACACACAGAAACACACACACAGAAACAGACACAGAGAAGCACGCACAGAAACACACACAAACACAGACAGAAACACACACAGCCAGAAATACGCATCCACACAGAAACTCACACACAGTGAAACACACACAGAGAAAATACACACAGAGAAACACACACACAGAGAAACACACACGCAAGATCACACAGAGCGAAACACACACAGAAACACACACACACAGAAACACACATACAGAGGAACACAAACAGAGAAACACACACACAGACACGCACACAGAAACACACACACACAGAAACAGACACACACCTAAACACACACACACAGAAACAGACTCACAGAGAAACACACACGGAAACACACGCAAGAGAACCACACACACAGAATCAAAGACACAGAAACACACACACAGAAACGCACACACACAGAGAAAGACACACACAGATATACACACACAGAGAAAAACACACACAGAGAAACACACACGCAGAGAAAAACACACAGAGAAACACACACGGAGAAATGCACAGAGAAATACAAAGTGAAGCACACAGAGAAAGACACAGTGAAACACACACAGAGAAACACACACAGAGAAACACACACACACGGAAACACACACACACAGAATCACAGAGAAACACACACACACACAGAAACACACACAGAAACACAGACACAGAAACACAGACACAGAAACACACAGACACAGAAACAGACACACAGAGAATCACACACGGAAACACACACAGAGAAACACAGACACAGAAACGCATACACAGAAACACACACACAGAGAAATGCACACACACAGAAACACACAAACACAGAAACAGACGTACAGAGAAACACACACGGAAGCACACACACACAGGGAACCACACACACAGAGAAACACACACAGAGAAAAACACACACAGAGAAATACACACAGAGAAACACACAGAGAAATACAAAGTGAAACACACAGAGAAACACACAGTGAAACACACACAGTGAAACACACACAGAGAAACACACACGCACACACACAGAAGCACAGACGCACAGAAACACAGAGAAACAGACACATACAGAAACACGCACAGAAACACAGACACAGAAACACACACAGACACAGATACACACGAACACAGAAAAGCATGCACACAGAAAGACATACACAGAGAAACAGACACACATAAAGACACAAAGAGAAACACACACACAAAGAAACACGCACAGTAGCACACACACAGAGGCACACACACAGGAACACTCACAAACAAAAAAACACACACAAAAAAACACACACAGAGAAAAATACACACAGAGAAACACAAGCACAGAAACACAGACAGAAACACAGACACAGAAACACACACGGACACAGATAGACACACACATAGAAACACACACACACACAGAGAAACACACACACAGAGAGAAAAATACACAGAGAAATACACACACAGAAACAGACACAGAGAAACACACACATAAACACATAAACACATAAACACGCACACACTCACAGAAACACACACGCGCAGAAAAACACACACACAGAAACAGACACAGAGAAACACGCACAGAAACACACACAAACACAGACAGAAACACACACACACAGAAACCCGCACCCACACAGAAACATACACACAGAGAAACACGCACAGAGAAAAATACACACAGAGAAACACACACACACAGAAACAGACACACAGAATCACACAGAGCGAAACACACACATAATTACACACACACAGAAACAAACATACACAGGAACACAAACAGAGAAACACACACACAGATACAGGAACACATGTACACAGAGAAACATGCACACAGAAACACACAGAGAAACACACGCAGAGAAACACAGACTCAGAAACACAGACACAGAAACACACACACACAGAAACGCACATACACAGAAACACACACACAGAAACAAACACACACACAGAAACACACACAGTGAAACGCACACACACACAGAACCACACACACAGAAAAACACACAGAGAAAAACACACACAGAGAAAGACACACGCATAGAAACAGACACAGAGAAACACACACAGAGAAATACAAAGAGAAACACAGAGAGAAACATGCAGTGAAACACACACAGAGTAACACTCACACACAAACACACACACAGACAGAAATACACACACACACGTCAGAAACACAGAGAAACACACACACAGACAGAAACAGACACAGAAACACACACAGACAGAAACACACGCACATAGAAGCACACGCACACAGAGAAACAGACACAGAGAAACACAGACACAGAAGCACAGACAGAGAAACACACACATACACAGACACACACACAGACACGCACATACAGAAACACACACACACAGAAACACACACAGAATCACAGACAGAGAAACACACACAGAAACACACACGCACAGTAACACGTGCACACAGAAATACACACACAGAGAAACACACACACACACAGAATCACGCACAGAATCACACACACAGAAACACTCACACACACAGAAACACACACACAGAGAAACGCACACAGAGAAACAAACACACAGAAACACACACACAGAAACTCAGAGAAACACACACACAGAAACACACACAGAAACACACACACAGAAACACAGACACAGTAACACACACAGACACAGATACACACACGCAGAGAAACACACACATACAGGAACACACGCACACAGAGAAACACACGCATACAAACACACTCAGAGAAACACACACAGAAACACACACAGAGAATAACACACACCGAAAAACACACAGAGAAACACGCACAGAAGCACACACACACACAGAAGCACACACACACAGAAACTCAGAGAAACACACACACAGAAACACACACAGAAACACACACACAGAAACACAGACACAGAAACACACAGACACAGGTACACACACGCAGAGAAACACACGCACAGAAACACACTCAGAGAAACACACACAGAAACACACACAGAGAAACACACACACTGAAAAACACACAGAGAAACACGCACAGAAGCACACACACACACACAGAAGCACACACAATAAAACACTCACACACACAGAAACACACACACAGAGAAACACACACAGAGAATAACACACACAGAGTAACACACACACAGAAACACACACACAGAAACACACAGAGATAAAGACACACAGAGAAAAACACACACACAGAAACACACACACACACAGAAACACACACGCAGAAACACATATAGAAACACACACACACACAAAGAAGCACACACACACAGAAACACAAACCGTGAAACACACACAGAGAAACACGCACATACAGAAACGCACACAGAAACACACACGCACACACACAGAAACACACACACACACACAGAAACACACACAGAGAAACACACACACAGAGAAAAACGCACACACAGAAACACACACCGAAACACACACGCACACACAGAGAAGCACACACACACACAGAAACACACAGAGAGAAACACACACACAGAATCACGCACTGAGAAATACACACAGAAACATACATGCACAGTAACACGCGCACATATAAAGACACAAACAGAGAAACACACACACAGAGAAACGCACACAGAGAAACAAACACACAGAAACTCAGAGAAACACACACACACAGAAACACACACAGAAACACACACACAGAAACTCAGACACAGTAACACACACAGACACAGATACACAAACGCAGAGAAACACACACATACAGGAACACACGAACACAGAGAAACACACGCATACAAAGACACTCAGAGAAACACACACAGAAACACACACAGAGAAACACACACACCGAAAAACACACAGAGAAACACGCACAGAAGCACACACACACACAGAAGCACACACACACAGAAACTCAGAGAAACACACACACAGAAACACACACAGAAACACACACACAGAAACACAGACACATAAAGACACACAGAGAAACACACACATACAGAGGATCACGCACTGTGAAGCACACACACAGACACACGCACACACACAGAAACACACACAGAAACACACACAGAAACACAGACACAGAAACACACACAGGCACAGATAGACACACACACAGAAACACACACAGCAACAGACACAGCAACACAGACACAGAAACACACACAGACACAGATACACACACATACAGAAACAGACACACAGAGAAACACACACCAGAGCACACACAGAGAAACACACACACAGAGAAACACACAGAGAAACACGCACAGAAGCACACACAGACACAGAAGCACACACACAGAAACACTCACACATACAGAAACACACACACACAGAAACACACACATAAACACAGACACAGATACACACACAGAAGCACACACAGCAACACACACAGCAACACAGACGCAGAAACACACACAGACACAGATACACACACACACACAGAAACACACACATACAGGAACACACGTACACAGAGAAGCACACACAGAGAAACACAGACACAGTAAAACAGACACAGAAACATACACATACACAGATGCAGACACACACACAGACACACACACACAGAAACACACACACACACACAGAAACACACACAGAGAAACACACACACAGATACACATTCACAGAAACACACACAGAAACACACACATACAGAAACACCCACACAGAAATACACACACAGAGAAACACACACACAGAATAACACACAGAGAAACACGCACAGAATCACACACAGACAGAGAGGCACACACAGAAACACTCACACTTACAGAAACACACACACAGAAACACACAGAGAGAAAAACACACACAGAGAAACACACACACACAGAAACAAACACACAGAAACGCACACAGAAAAACACACACACAGAGAAACACACGCAGAAACACACACAGAAACACACACACAAAAATAAAAGCAAAATACTGCGGATGCTGGAAATCTGAAACAAAAACAAGAAATGCTGGATTCACTCAGCAGGTCTGGCAGCATCTGTGGAAAGAGAAGCAGAGTTAACGTTTCGGGTCAGTGACCCTTCTTCGGAACACACACAAAGATGCACACACCCACAGAAACACAAACCGAGAAACACACACACAGAGAAACACACACACACAGAAACAAACACACAGAAACGCACACAGAAAAACACACAAAAACACACAGACACACACAGAAACAAAGACACAGAAACACACACAGACACAGATACACACACACACAGAAACACACACAGCAACACACACAGCAACACAGACACACAAACACACACAGACACAGATACACACACACACAGAAACACACACATACAGGAACACACGTACACAGAGAAGCACACACAGAGAAACACAGACACAGCAAAACAGACACAGAAACATACACATACACAGATGCAGACACACACAGACACACACACACACAGAAACACACACACACACACAGAAACACACACAGAGAAACACACACACAGATACACACTCAGAGAAACACACACAGAAACACACACATACAGAAAAACACACACAGAAATACAAACACAGAGAAACACACACACAGAAAAACACACAGAGAAACACGCACAGAAGCACACACAGACACAGAAGTACACACACAGAGAAACACACACACACAGAAACACACACACAGAAACACACACACAGAAACACACAGAGAGAAACACACACAGAGAAAAACACACACACAGAGACACACACACACAGAAACACACACAGAAACACGCATACGCACACACAAAGAAGCACACACCCACAGAAACACAAACTGAGAAACACACACACAGAGAAACACGCACACACAGAAACACACACAGAAACACACGCACACACACAGAGAAACACACACACACACAGAAACACACACGGAAACAGACACAGAAACACAGACACAGAAACACACACAGACTCAGATACACACACAGAAACACACACATACAGGAACACACGTACACAGAGAAGCACACACAGAGAAACACAGACACAGAAAAACAGACACAGAAACATACACATACACATATGCAGACACACACAGACACACACACACACACAGAAACACACACAGAGAAACACACACAAAAACACACACATACAGAAACACACACACAGAAATACACACACAGAGAAACACACACACAGAAAAACACACAGAGAAACACGCACAGAAGCACACACACAGAGGCAAACACACAGAAACACTCACACACACAGAAACACAGACACAGAGAAACACACACAGAGAAAAACACACACAGAGAAACACACACACACAGGAACACGCACACAGAAACACACAGAGAGAAACACACAAAGAGAAAAACACACACACAGAAGCACACACACACAGAAACACACACGCAGAAACAGACACAGAAACACACACACGCACACACAAAGAAGCACACACCCACAGAAGCACAAACTGAGAAACACACACACAGAGAAACACGCACACACAGAAACACACACGCACACATAGAGAAACACACACTCACAGAAACACACACGGAAACAGACACAGAGAAACAAACAAGCAGACGCAGAAACACACACACACAGAAACACACACGCACACATAGAGAAACACACACTCACAGAAACACACACAGAAACACACACAGAGAAACACACACACTGAAAAACACACAGAGAAACACGCACAGAAGCACACACACACACACAGAAACTCAGACACAGTAACACACACAGACACAGATACACAAACGCAGAGAAACACACACATACAGGAACACACGAACACAGAGAAACACACGCATACAAAGACACTCAGAGAAACACACACAGAAACACACACAGAGAAACACACACACCGAAAAACACACAGAGAAACACGCACAGAAGCACACACACACAAAGAAGCACACACACACAGAAACTCAGAGAAACACACACACAGAAACACACACAGAAACACACACACAGAAACACAGACACATAAAGACACACAGAGAAACACACACATACAGAGGATCACGCACTGTGAAGCACACACACAGACACACGCACACACACAGAAACACACACAGAAACACACACAGAAACACAGACACAGAAACACACACAGGCACAGATAGACACACACACAGAAACACACACAGCAACACACACAGCAACACAGACACAGAAACACACACAGACACAGATACACACACATACAGAAACAGACACACAGAGAAACACACACCAGAGCACACACAGAGAAACACACACACAGAGAAACACACAGAGAAACACGCACAGAAGCACACACAGACACAGAAGCACACACACAGAAACACTCACACATACAGAAACACACACACACAGAAACACACACATAAACACAGACACAGATACACACACAGAAGCACACACAGCAACACACACAGCAACACAGACGCAGAAACACACACAGACACAGATACACACACACACACAGAAACACACACATACAGGAACACACGTACACAGAGAAGCACACACAGAGAAACACAGACACAGTAAAACAGACACAGAAACATACACATACACAGATGCAGACACACACACAGACACACACACACAGAAACACACACACACACACAGAAACACACACAGAGAAACACACACACAGATACACATTCACAGAAACACACACAGAAACACACACATACAGAAACACCCACACAGAAATACACACACAGAGAAACACACACACAGAATAACACACAGAGAAACACGCACAGAAGCACACACAGACAGAGAAGCACACACAGAAACACTCACACTTACAGAAACACACACACAGAAACACACAGAGAGAAAAACACACACAGAGAAACACACACACACAGAAACAAACACACAGAAACGCACACAGAAAAACACACACACAGAGAAACACACGCAGAAACACACACAGAAACACACACACAAAAATAAAAGCAAAATACTGCGGATGCTGGAAATCTGAAACAAAAACAAGAAATGCTGGATTCACTCAGCAGGTCTGGCAGCATCTGTGGAAAGAGAAGCAGAGTTAACGTTTCGGGTCAGTGACCCTTCTTCGGAACACACACAAAGATGCACACACCCACAGAAACACAAACCGAGAAACACACACACAGAGAAACACACACACACAGAAACAAACACACAGAAACGCACACAGAAAAACACACAAAAACACACAGACACACACAGAAACAAAGACACAGAAACACACACAGACACAGATACACACACACACAGAAACACACACAGCAACACACACAGCAACACAGACACACAAACACACACAGACACAGATACACACACACACAGAAACACACACATACAGGAACACACGTACACAGAGAAGCACACACAGAGAAACACAGACACAGCAAAACAGACACAGAAACATACACATACACAGATGCAGACACACACAGACACACACACACACAGAAACACACACACACACACAGAAACACACACAGAGAAACACACACACAGATACACACTCAGAGAAACACACACAGAAACACACACATACAGAAAAACACACACAGAAATACACACACAGAGAAACACACACACAGAAAAACACACAGAGAAACACGCACAGAAGCACACACAGACACAGAAGTACACACACAGAGAAACACACACACACAGAAACACACACACAGAAACACACACACAGAAACACACAGAGAGAAACACACACAGAGAAAAACACACACACAGAGACACACACACACAGAAACACACACAGAAACACGCATACGCACACACAAAGAAGCACACACCCACAGAAACACAAACTGAGAAACACACACACAGAGAAACACGCACACACAGAAACACACACAGAAACACACGCACACACACAGAGAAACACACACACACACAGAAACACACACGGAAACAGACACAGAAACACAGACACAGAAACACACACAGACTCAGATACACACACAGAAACACACACATACAGGAACACACGTACACAGAGAAGCACACACAGAGAAACACAGACACAGAAAAACAGACACAGAAACATACACATACACATATGCAGACACACACAGACACACACACACACACAGAAACACACACAGAGAAACACACACAAAAACACACACATACAGAAACACACACACAGAAATACACACACAGAGAAACACACACACAGAATAACACACAGAGAAACACGCACAGAAGCACACACAGACAGAGAAGCACACACAGAAACACTCACACTTACAGAAACACACACACAGAAACACACAGAGAGAAAAACACACACAGAGAAACACACACACACAGAAACAAACACACAGAAACGCACACAGAAAAACACACACACAGAGAAACACACGCAGAAACACACACAGAAACACACACACAAAAATAAAAGCAAAATACTGCGGATGCTGGAAATCTGAAACAAAAACAAGAAATGCTGGATTCACTCAGCAGGTCTGGCAGCATCTGTGGAAAGAGAAGCAGAGTTAACGTTTCGGGTCAGTGACCCTTCTTCGGAACACACACAAAGATGCACACACCCACAGAAACACAAACCGAGAAACACACACACAGAGAAACACACACACACAGAAACAAACACACAGAAACGCACACAGAAAAACACACAAAAACACACAGACACACACAGAAACAAAGACACAGAAACACACACAGACACAGATACACACACACACAGAAACACACACAGCAACACACACAGCAACACAGACACACAAACACACACAGACACAGATACACACACACACAGAAACACACACATACAGGAACACACGTACACAGAGAAGCACACACAGAGAAACACAGACACAGCAAAACAGACACAGAAACATACACATACACAGATGCAGACACACACAGACACACACACACACAGAAACACACACACACACACAGAAACACACACAGAGAAACACACACACAGATACACACTCAGAGAAACACACACAGAAACACACACATACAGAAAAACACACACAGAAATACACACACAGAGAAACACACACACAGAAAAACACACAGAGAAACACGCACAGAAGCACACACAGACACAGAAGTACACACACAGAGAAACACACACACACAGAAACACACACACAGAAACACACACACAGAAACACACAGAGAGAAACACACACAGAGAAAAACACACACACAGAGACACACACACACAGAAACACACACAGAAACACGCATACGCACAAACAAAGAAGCACACACCCACAGAAACACAAACTGAGAAACACACACACAGAGAAACACGCACACACAGAAACACACACAGAAACACACGCACACACACAGAGAAACACACACACACACAGAAACACACACGGAAACAGACACAGAAACACAGACACAGAAACACACACAGACTCAGATACACACACAGAAACACACACATACAGGAACACACGTACACAGAGAAGCACACACAGAGAAACACAGACACAGAAAAACAGACACAGAAACATACACATACACATATGCAGACACACACAGACACACACACACACACAGAAACACACACAGAGAAACACACACAAAAACACACACATACAGAAACACACACACAGAAATACACACACAGAGAAACACACACACAGAAAAACACACAGAGAAACACGCACAGAAGCACACACACAGAGGCAAACACACAGAAACACTCACACACACAGAAACACAGACACAGAGAAACACACACAGAGAAAAACACACACAGAGAAACACACACACACAGGAACACGCACACAGAAACACACAGAGAGAAACACACAAAGAGAAAAACACACACACAGAAGCACACACACACAGAAACACACACGCAGAAACAGACACAGAAACACACACACGCACACACAAAGAAGCACACACCCACAGAAGCACAAACTGAGAAACACACACACAGAGAAACACGCACACACAGAAACACACACGCACACATAGAGAAACACACACTCACAGAAACACACACGGAAACAGACACAGAGAAACAAACAAGCAGACGCAGAAACACACACACACAGAAACACACACGCACACATAGAGAAACACACACTCACAGAAACACACACAGAAACACACACAGAGAAACACACACACTGAAAAACACACAGAGAAACACGCACAGAAGCACACACACACACACAGAAGCACACGCAATGAAACACTCACACACACAGAAACACACACACAGAGAAACACACACAGAGAATAACACACACAGAGTAACACACACACAGAACCACACACACAGAAACACACAGAGAGAAAGACACACAGAGAAAAACACACACAGAGAAACACACACACACAGAAACACACACGCAGAAACACATATAGAAACACACACACACAAGAAGCACACACCCACAGAAACACAAACCGTGAAACACACACAGAGAAGCACGCACATACAGAAACACACACAGAAACACACACGCACACACACAGAATCACACTCACACACACACAGAAACACACACAGAGAAACACACACACAGAGAAAAACGGACACACAGAAACACACACCGAAACACACACGCACACACAGAGAAGCACACACACACACAGAAACACACACAGAGAAACATACACACAGAATCACACACTGAGAAATACACACAGAAACATACATGCACAGTAACACGCGCACACAGAAAGACGCACACAGAGAAACACACACACATAAAGACACACAGAGAAGCACACACATACAGAGGATCACGCACTGTGAAGCACACACACAGACACACGCACACACACAGAAACACACACAGAAACACACACAGAAACACAGACACAGAAACACACACAGACACAGATAGACACACACACACAGAAACACACACAGCAACACACACAGCAACACAGACACAGAAACACACACAGACACAGATACACACACATACAGAAACAGACACACAGAGAAACACACACGGCAGCACACACAGAGAAACACACACACAGAAAAACACACAGAGAAACACGCACAGAAGCACACACAGACACAGAAGCACACACACAGAAACACTCACACATACAGAAACACACACACACAGAAACACACACAGAAACACAGACACAGAAACACACACAGACACAGATACACACACAGAAGCACACACAGAAACACACACAGCAACACAGACGCAGAAACACACACAGACACAGATACACACACACACAGAAACACACACATACAGGAACACACGTACACAGAGAAGCACACACAGAGAAACACAGACACAGTAAAACAGACACAGAAACATACACATACACAGATGCAGACACACACACAGACACGCACACACAGAAACACACACACACACAGAAACACACACAGAGAAACACACACACAGATACACATTCACAGAAACACACACAGAAACACACACATACAGAAACACCCACACAAAAATACACACACAGAGAAACACACACACAGAAAAACACACAGAGAAACACGCACAGAAGCACACACAGACAGAGAAGCACACACAGAAACACTCACACTTACAGAAACACACACACAGAAACACACAGAGAGAAAAACACACACAGAGAAACACACACACACAGAAACAAACACACAGAAACGCACACAGAAAAACACACACACACACAGAGAAACACACGCAGAAACACACACAGAAACACACACACAAAGATGCACACACCCACAGAAACACAAACCGAGAAACACACACACAGAGAAACACACACACACAGAAACAAACACACAGAAACGCACACAGAAAAACACACAAACACACACAGACACACACAGAAACAAAGACACAGAAACACACACAGACACAGATACACACACACACAGAAACACACACAGCAACACACACAGCAACACAGACACACAAACACACACAGACACAGATACACACACACACAGAAACACACACATACAGGAACACACGTACACAGAGAAGCACACACAGAGAAACACAGACACAGCAAAACAGACACAGAAACATACACATACACAGATGCAGACACACACAGACACACACACACACAGAAACACACACACACAGAAACACACACAGAGAAACACACACACAGATACACACTCAGAGAAACACACACAGAAACACACACATACAGAAAAACACACACAGAAATACACACACAGAGAAACACACACACAGAAAAACACACAGAGAAACACACACACAGAAACACACAGAGAGAAACACACACACAGATACACACTCAGAGAAACACACACATAAACACACACATACAGAAAAACACACACAGAAATACACACACAGAGAAACACACACACAGAAAAACACACAGAGAAACACGCACAGAAGCACACACAGACACAGAAGTACACACACAGAGAAACACACACACACAGAAACACACACACAGAAACACACACACAGAAACACACAGAGAGAAACACACACAGAGAAAAACACACACACAGAAACACACACGCAGAAACACACACAGAAACACGCATACGCACACACAAAGAAGCACACACCCACAGAAACACAAACTGAGAAACACACACACACAGAAACACGCACACACAGAAACACACACAGAAACACACGCACACACACAGAGAAACACACACACACACAGAAACATACACGGAAACAGACACAGAAACACAGACACAGAAACACACACAGACTCAGATACACACACAGAAACACACACATACAGGAACACACGTACACAGAGAAGCACACACAGAGAAGCACAGACAAAGAAAAACAGACACAGAAACATACACATACACATATGCAGACACACACAGACACACACACACACACAGAAACACACACAGAGAAACACACACAAAAACACACACACACAGAAATACACACACAGAGAAACACACACACAGAAAAACACACAGAGAAACACGCACAGAAGCACACACACAGAGGCAAACACACAGAAACACTCACACACACAGAAACACAGACACAGAGAAACGCACACAGAGAAGAACACACACAGAGAAACACACACACACAGGAACACGCACACAGAAACACACAGAGAGAAACACACAAAGAGAAAAACACACACACAGAAGCTCACACACACAGAAACACACACGCAGAAGCAGACACAGAAACACACACACGCACACACAGAGAAGCACACACCCACAGAAGCACAAACTGAGAAACACACACACAGAGAAACACGCACACACAGAAACACACACGCACACATAGAGAAACACACACTCACAGAAACACACACGGAAACAGACACAGAGAAACAAACAAGCAGACGCAGAAACACACACACACTCGCCGAAACACACACACAGACAGAAACGCACACACACAGAAACACACTCATACAGAAACAGACACACAGAGAAACACACATGGCAGCACACACAGAAACACACACACAGAAACACACACACACACACAGAAATACACACAGACAGCAACACACGTACACAGAGAAGCACACACAGAGAAACACAGACAAAGTAAAACAGACACAGAAACATACAAATACACAGATGCAGACACACACAGACTCACACACACACACAGAAACACACACAGAGAAACAGACACACAGAAACACACTCAGAGAAAGTCACACAGAAACACACACGGACAGAAGCACACACACACAGAAATACACACACAGAAAAACACACAGAGAAACACGCACAGAAGCACACACAGAGAAAACACACGCACAGAAACACACACACACACAGAAACACACACAGAGAAAAACACACACAGAGAATCTCACACACAGAAACACACTCGCAGAAACACACACAGAAACACACACACACACAATGAAGCACACACCCACAGAAACACAAAATGAGAAACACACACACACACAGAAACACGCACATACAGAGAACACACACACACAGAAACAAACACACAGAAACACTCACAGAATCACACACGGAAACACACACAGAGAAACACAAAAGCAGACGTCAGAAACACACACACAGACAGAAACGCACACACACAGAAACACACACACACAGAAACAGACACACAGAGAAGCACACACGGCAGCACACACAGAGAAACACACACACTGAAACAAACACACAGAAACACACACACACAGAAACACGCACACAGGGAAACACACACACAGAGAAACACACACATAGAAAAACACACACGGAGAAACACACAGGCAGAGAACCACACACACAGAGAAACACACACACAGAAACACACAGAGAAATGCAAAGAGAAACAAACAGAGAAACACACAGTGAAATACACACATGAGAAACACACACAGAGAAACACACACACTCACATACAGAAACACACACACACTGAAACACGCAGAGAAACTCACACAGAAACACACACAGAAACACACACACAGAAACACACACACAGAGAAACGCACACGCAGAGAAACACACACACATGAAACACACACAAAAAAAACATACACACAGAGAAACACACACACAGAACCCTACACTGAAACACACACACACACTCAGAGAAACACGGAGACAAACATACAGAGAAGCACAGATAGAAACACACATTGAAACATTCAGTGCAACACACACACAGAAACATACAGACACACAGATAAACACACAGAGAAACAAACACACAGAATCACACACAGAGAAGCACACACAGAAACACGCATGCACAGTAACACGCGCAAACAGAAATGCACACACACAGAAACACACACACAGAAAAACACATAGAGAAACACGCACAGAAGCACACACACACACACAGATGCACACACACAGAAACACTCACACATACAGAAACACACACACAGAGAAACACGCACAGAAGCACACACACAGAGGCAAACACACAGAAACACTCACACACACAGAAACACAGACACAGAGAAAGACACACAGAGAAAAACACACACAGAGAAACACACACACACAGGAACACGCACACAGAAACACAGAGAGAAACACACAAAGAGAAAAACACACACACAGAAGCACACACACACAGAAACACACACGCAGAAACAGACACAGAAACACACACACGCACACACAAAGAAGCACACACCCACAGAAGCACAAACTGAGAAACACACACACAGAGAAACACGCACACACAGAAACACACACGCACACATAGAGAAACACACACTCACAGAAACACACAAGGAAACAGACACAGAGAAACAAACAAGCAGACGCAGAAACACACACACACAGAAACACACACGCACACATAGAGAAACACACACTCACAGAAACACACACAGAAACACACACAGAGAAACACACACACTGAAAAACACACAGAGAAACACGCACAGAAGCACACACACACACACAGAAGCACACGCAATGAAACACTCACACACACAGAAACACACACACAGAGAAACACACACAGAGAATAACACACACAGAGTAACACACACACAGAAACACACACACAGAAACACACAGAGAGAAAGACACACAGAGAAAAACACACACAGAGAAACACACACACACAAAGAAGCACACACCCACAGAAACACAAACCGTGAAACACACACAGAGAAACACGCACATACAGAAACACACACAGAAACACACACGCACACACACAGAATCACACACACACGCACACAGAAACACACACAGAGAAACACACACACAGAGAAAAACGGACACACAGAAACACACACCAAAACACACACGCACACACAGAGAAGCACACACACACACAGAAACACACACAGAGAAACATACACACAGAATCACACACTGAGAAATACACACAGAAACATACATGCACAGTAACACGCGCACACAGAAAGACACACACAGAGAAACACACACACATAAAGACACACAGAGAAGCACACACATACAGAGGATCACGCACTGTGAAGCACACACACAGACACACGCACACACACAGAAACACACACAGAAACACACACAGAAACACAGACACAGAAACACACACAGACACAGATAGACACACACACACAGAAACACACACAGCAACACACACAGCAACACAGACACAGAAACACACACAGACACAGATACACACACATACAGAAACAGACACACAGAGAAACACACACGGCAGCACACACAGAGAAACACACACACAGAAAAACACACAGAGAAACACGCACAGAAGCACACACAGACACAGATGCACACACACAGAAACACTCACACATACAGAAACACACACACACAGAAACACACACAGAAACACAGACACAGAAACACACACAGACACAGATACACACACAGAAGCACACACAGAAACACACACAGCAACACAGACGCAGAAACACACACAGACACAGATACACACACACACAGAAACACACACATACAGGAACACACGTACACAGAGAAGCACACACAGAGAAACACAGACACAGTAAAACAGACACAGAAACATACACATACACAGATGCAGACACACACACAGACACGCACACACAGAAACACACACACACACAGAAACACACACAGAGAAACACACACACAGATACACATTCACAGAAACACACACAGAAACACACACATACAGAAACACCCACACAAAAATACACACACAGAGAAACACACACACAGAAAAACACACAGAGAAACACGCACAGAAGCACACACAGACAGAGAAGCACACACAGAAACACTCACACTTACAGAAACACACACACAGAAACACACAGAGAGAAAAACACACACAGAGAAACACACACACACAGAAACAAACACACAGAAACGCACACAGAAAAACACACACACACACAGAGAAACACACGCAGAAACACACACAGAAACACACACACAAAGATGCACACACCCACAGAAACACAAACCGAGAAACACACACACAGAGAAACACACACACACAGAAACAAACACACAGAAACGCACACAGAAAAACACACAAACACACACAGACACACACAGAAACAAAGACACAGAAACACACACAGACACAGATACACACACACACAGAAACACACACAGCAACACACACAGCAACACAGACACACAAACACACACAGACACAGATACACACACACACAGAAACACACACATACAGGAACACACGTACACAGAGAAGCACACACAGAGAAACACAGACACAGCAAAACAGACTGAGAAACATACACATACACAGATGCAGACACACACAGACACACACACACACAGAAACACACACACACACACAGAAACACACACATACAGAAAAACACACACAGAAATACACACACAGAGAAACACACACACAGAAAAACACACAGAGAAACACGCACAGAAGCACACACAGACACAGAAGTACACACACAGAGAAACACACACACACAGAAACACACACACAGAAACACACACACAGAAACACACAGAGAGAAACACACACAGAGAAAAACACACACACAGAAACACACACGCAGAAACACACACAGAAACACGCATACGCACACACAAAGAAGCACACACCCACAGAAACACAAACTGAGAAACACACACACAGAGAAACACGCACACACAGAAACACACACAGAAACACACGCACACACACAGAGAAACACACACACACACAGAAACACACACGGAAACAGACACAGAAACACAGACACAGAAACACACACAGACTCAGATACACACACAGAAACACACACATACAGGAACACACGTACACAGAGAAGCACACACAGAGAAGCACAGACAAAGAAAAACAGACACAGAAACATACACATACACATATGCAGACACACACAGACACACACACACACACAGAAACACACACAGAGAAACACACACAAAAACACACACACACAGAAATACACACACAGAGAAACACACACACAGAAAAACACACAGAGAAACACGCACAGAAGCACACACACAGAGGCAAACACACAGAAACACTCACACACACAGAAACACAGACACAGAGAAACGCACACAGAGAAAAACACACACAGAGAAACACACACACACAGGAACACGCACACAGAAACACACAGAGAGAAACACACAAAGAGAAAAACACACACACAGAAGCTCACACACACAGAAACACACACGCAGAAACAGACACAGAAACACACACACGCACACACAAAGAAGCACACACCCACAGAAGCACAAACTGAGAAACACACACACAGAGAAACACGCACACACAGAAACACACACGCACACATAGAGAAACACACACTCACAGAAACACACACGGAAACAGACACAGAGAAACAAACAAGCAGACGCAGAAACACACACACACTCGCCGAAACACACACACAGACAGAAACGCACACACACAGAAACACACTCATACAGAAACAGACACACAGAGAAACACACATGGCAGCACACACAGAAACACACACACAGAAACACACACACACACACAGAAATACACACAGACAGCAACACACGTACACAGAGAAGCACACACAGCAAACACAGACAAAGTAAAACAGACACAGAAACATACAAATACACAGATGCAAACACACACACACACACACAGAAACACACACAGAGAAACAGACACACAGAAACACACTCAGAGAAAGTCACACAGAACCACACACGGACAGAAGCACACACACACAGAAATACACACACAGAAAAACACACAGAGAAACACGCACAGAAGCACACACAGAGAAAACACACGCACAGAAACACACACACACACAGAAACACACACAGAGAAAAACACACACAGAGAATCTCACACACAGAAACACACTCGCAGAAACACACACAGAAACACACACACACACAATGAAGCACACACCCACAGAAACACAAAATGAGAAACACACACACACACAGAAACACGCACATACAGAGAACACACACACACAGAAACAAACACACAGAAACACTCACAGAATCACACACGGAAACACACACAGAGAAACACAAAAGCAGACGTCAGAAACACACACACAGTCGCCGAAACACACACACAGACAGAAACGCACACACACAGAAACACACACACACAGAAACAGACACACAGAGAAGCACACACGGCAGCACACACAGAGAAACACACACACACAGAAACAAACACACAGAAACACACACACACACACACAGAAACACGCACACAGGGAAACACACACACAGAGAAACACACACATAGAAAAACACACACGGAGAAACACACAGGCAGAGAACCACACACACAGAGAAACACACACACAGAAACACACAGAGAAATGCAAAGAGAAACAAACAGAGAAACACACAGTGAAATACACACATGAGAAACACACACAGAGAAACACACACACTCACATACAGAAACACACACACACTGAAACACGCAGAGAAACACACACAGAAACACACACAGAAACACACACACAGAAACACACACACAGAGAAACGCACACGCAGAGAAACACACACACATGAAACACACACAAAAAAAAACATACACACAGAGAAACACACACACAGAACCCTACACTGAAACACACACACACACTCAGAGAAACACGGAGACAAACATACAGAGAAGCACAGATAGAAACACACATTGAAACATTCAGTGCAACACACACACAGAAACATACAGACACACAGATAAACACACAGAGAAACACACACACAGAATCACACACGGAGAAGCACACACAGAAACACGCATGCACAGTAACACGCGCAAACAGAAATGCACACACACAGAAACACACACACAGAAAAACACATAGAGAAACACGCACAGAAGCACACACACACACACAGATGCACACACACAGAAACACTCACACATACAGAAACACACACACAGAGAAACACACACAGAGAAAAACACACACAGAAAACACATACACACAGAAACACACACACAGAAACACACAGAGAGAAAGACACACAGAGAAAAACACACACAGAGAAACACAATCAGAAACAGAAACAAACACATACAGAAACACACACACAGAAATACACACACAGAGAAACACACACAGAAAAACACACATAGAAACACGCACAGAAGCACACACACAGAAACACTCACACACACAGAAACACACACGCAGAAACACACACAGAAACACACACACGCACACACAAAGAAGCACACACCCACAGAAGCACAAACTGAGAAACACACACACAGAGAAACACGCACACACAGAAACACACACGCACACATAGAGAAACACACACACACAGAAACACACACGGAAACAGACACAGAGAAACAAACAAGCAGACTCAGAAAAACACACACACTCGCCGAAACACACACACAGACAGAAACGCACACATACAGAAACAGACACACAGAGAAACACACACACAGAAACACACACACACACACAGAATCACACACATACAGAAATTCAGAGAAACACACACACACACAGAAACGCACACACAGAAACACAGACACAGAAACACACACACACACAGATACACACACACAGAAACACACACATACAGCAACACACGTACACAGAGAAGCACACACAGAGAAACACAGACAAAGAAAAATAGACACAGAAACATACAAATACACAGATGCAGACACACACAGACACACACACACACATAAACACACGCACACACACAGAAACACACAAAGAGAAACAGACACACAGAAACACACTCTGAGAAAGTCACACAGAAACACACACGGACAGAAGCACACACACACAGAAATACACACACAGAAAAACACACAGAGAAACACGCACAGAAGCACACACAGAGAAAACACACGCACAGAAACACACACACACAGAAACACACACAGAGAAAAACACACACAGAGAATCTCACACACACAGAAACACACTCGCAGAAACACACACAGAAACACACACACACATACACAAAGAAGCACACACCAACAGAAACACAAAACGAGAAACACACACACAGAGAAACACGCACATACAGAGAACACACAGGCACTGAAACACGCAGAGAAACTCACACAGAAACACACACAAAAACACACACAGAAACACACACAGAAACACACACAGAAAAAACATACAGAGAAACATACACACAGAGAAACACACACACAGAAACATACACTGAAACACACACACACACACACAGAAACACACTCAGAGAAACACGGAGAGAAACATACAGAGAAGCACAGATAGAAACACACATTGAAACATTCAGTGCAACACATACACAGAAACATACAGACACACAGAGAAACACACACACAGAATCACACACAGAGAAGCACACACAGAAACACGCATGCACAGTAACGCGCGCAAACAGAAATACACACACACAGAAACACACACACAGAAAAACACACAGAGAAACACGCACAGAAGCACACACACACACAGAGGCACACACACAGAAACACTCACACATACGGAAACACACACACAGAGAAACACACACACAGAAAAACACACACAGAAAACACATACACACAGAAACACACACACAGAAACACACAGAGAGAAAGACACACAGAGAAAAACACACACAGAGAAACACACACAGAAACAGAAACACACACGCAAAAACACACACAGAAACACACACACACACACACACACACACACACACAAAGAAGCACACACCCACAGAAACACAAACCGAGAAACACACACACAGAGAAACACGGACGCACAGAAACTCACACAGAAACACACATGCACACACAGAAATACACACACAGAGAAACACACACACATAAAGACACAAAGAGAAACACATACACAGAAGCACGCACAGAAGCACACACACACACACAGAAGCACACACACAGAAACACACACACACTGAAAAACACACACAGAGAAAGACACACACAGAAACACTGACAGAAACACAGACACAGAAACACACACAGACACACATACACACACACTAAGAATCACACACGCACAGAAACACACACACACAGAAACACACACACACAGAGAAAAAAACACAGAGAAACACACACACAGAAACAGACACAGAGATGCACACACATAAAAACATAAACACATAAACACGCACACACTCACAGAAACACACACACACACAGAAACACACACACAGAAACAGACACAGAGAAGCACGCACAGAAACACACACAAACACAGACAGAAACACACACACGCAGAAATACGCATCCACACAGAAACTCAAACACAGTGAAACACACACAGAGAAAAATACACACAGAGAAACACACACACAGAGAAACACACACGCAAGATCACACAGAGCGAAACACACACAGAAACACACACACACAGAAACACACACACACAGAAACAGACACACACCTAAACACACACACACAGAAACAGACACACAGAGAAACACGCACGGAAACACACGCAAGAGAAGCACACACACAGAAAAACAGACACAGAAACACACACACACAGAAACGCACACACACAGAGAAAGACTCACACAGATATACGCACACAGAGAAAAACACACACAGAGAAACACACACGCAGAGAAACACACACGGAGAAACGCACAGAGAAATACAAAGTGAAGCACACAGAGAAAGACACAGCGCAACACACACAGAGAAACACACACAGAGAAACACACACAAACACACAGAAACACACAGAGAAATACAAAGAGAAACACACAGAGAAACACACAGTGAAACACACACAGTGAAACACACACACACACAGAAGCACAGACGCACAGAAACACAGAGAAACAGACACATACAGACACAGAAACACACACAGACACAGATACACACAAACACAGAAAAACACGCACACAGAAATACACACACAGAGAAAAACACACACACATGAAGACACAAAGAGAAACACACACGCACAAAGAAACACGTACAGTAGCACACACACAGGAACACTCACAAACAAAGAAACACACACACAAAAACACACACAGAGAAAAATACACACAGAGAAACACACGCACAGAAACACAGACAGAAACACAGACACAGAAACACACACAGACACAGATAGACACACACAGAGAAACACACAGTGAAACACACACAGTGAAACACACAAAGAGAAACACACACACACACACACACAGAAGCACAAACGCACAGAAACACAGAGAAACAGACACATACAGAAACACGCACAGAAACACAGACACAGAAACACACACAGATACACACAAACACAGAAAAACACGCACACAGAAATACACACACACAGAAACACATACACATAAAGACACAAAGAGAAACACACACACACAAAGAAACACGCACAGTGGCACACACACACAGACACACACACACAGAAACACACAGAGAAAAAGACACACAGATAAAAACACACACAGAGAAACACACACACACACAGAACCACACCCGCAGAAACACATACAGAAACACACACACACACAAAGAAGCACACACCCACAGAAACACAAACCGTGAAACACACACAGAGAAACACGCACATACAGAAACACACACAGAAACGCACACGCACACACAGAGAAACACACACAGAGAAACACACACACAGAATCACAAACAGAGAAGCACACACAGAAACACGCATGCACAGTAACACGCACAAACAGAAAAACACACACAGAGAAACACACACACAGAAAAACACACAGAGAAACACGCACAGAAGCACACACACACACAGAAGCACACACACAGAAACACTCACACATACAGAAACACACACACAGAGAAACTCACAGAGAAAAACACACACAGAAAACACATACACACAGAAACACACACACAGAAACACACAGAGGGAAAGACACACAGAGAAAAACACACACAGAAACACACACACACAGAAACACGGACACACAGAAACTCACACAGAAACAGACATGCACACACAGAGAAACACACATACACACCCACAGTAACACACACAGAGAAACACGCACACAGATTCACACACAGAGTAAAACACACAGATTTATACACGCACAGTAACACGGGCACACAGAACTGCACACACAGAGAAACACACACACATAAAGACACACAGAGAAACACACACACACAGAGAAACACGCACAGAAGCTCACACACAAACACACAGAAGCACATACACAGAAAAACTCACACACACAGAAACACACACACAGAGAAACGCACACAGAGAAACACACACACACACAGAAACACACTCACACAGAAACTTAGAGAAGCACACACACACACACAGAAACACGAACAGAAACACAGACACAGAAACACACACAGACACAGATACACACACACACAGAAACACACACATAGTGGAACACACGTACACAGAGAAGCACACACAAAGAAACACAGACACAGAAAAACAGACACAGAAACATACACATACACAAATGCAGACACACGCAGACACAGACACACAGAAACACACACACAGAGAAACACACACACAGAAACACACTCAGAGAAACACTCACAGAAACACACACATACAGAAACACACACGCACAGAAACACACACACAGAGAAACACACACACAGATAAACACACAGAGAAATACGCACAGAGAAAAATACACACATAGAAACACACACAGAAAACACAGAGAGAAAGAGACACAGAGAAAAACACACACACAGACAGAAACGCACACACACAGAAACACACACGCAGAAACACAAAGAAGCACACACCCACAGAAACACAAACCGTGAAACACACACAGAGAAACACGCACATACAGAAACACACACAGAAACACACACGCACACACAGGGAAACACACACACACACACACAGAAACGCACACAGAGAAACACACACAGAATCAAACACAGAGAAGCACACACAGAAACACGCATGCACACTAACACGCGCAAACAGAAATACACACACAGAGAAACACACACACAGAAAAACACACACACAGAAAAACACACAGAGAAACACGCACAGAAGCACAAACACACACAGTTGCACACACACAGAAACACTCACACATACAGAAACACACACACAGAGAAACACACACAGAGAAAAACACACACAGAAAACACATACACACAGAAACACACACACAGAAACACACAGAGAGAACGACACACAGAGAAAAACACACCCACAGAAACACACACACACAGAAACACACACGCAAAAACACACACAGAAACACACACACACACACACACACAAAGAAGCACACACCCACAGAAACACAAACCGAGAAACACACACAGAGAAACACGGACACACAGAAACTCACACAGAAACACACATGCACGCACAGAGAAACACACATACAAACACACAGAAACACACACAGAGAAACACGCACACAGATTCACACACAGAGAAAAACACACAGATTTATACACGCACAGTAACACGCGCACACAGAAATACACACACAGAGAAACACACAAACATAAAGACACACAGAGAAACACACACACACAGAGAAACACGCACAGAAGCTCACACACAAACACACAGAAGCACATACACAGAAACACTCACACACACAGAAACACACACACAGAGAAACGCACACAGAGAAACATACACAGCAACACACACAGCAACACACACGCAGAAACACATACAGAAACACACACATAGTGGAACACACGTACACAGAGAAGCACACACAAAGAAACACAGACACAGAAAAACAGACACAGAAACATACACATACACAAATGCAGACACACGCAGACACAGACACACAGAAACACACACACAGAGAAACACACACACAGAAACACACTCAGAGAAGCACACACAGAAACACACACATACAGAAACACACACGCACAGAAACACACACACAGAGAAACACACACACAGATAAACACACAGAGAAATACGCACAGAGAAAAATACACACATAGAAACACACACAGAAAACACAGAGAGAAAGAGACACAGAGAAAAACACACACACAGACAGAAACGCACACACACAGAAACACACACGCAGAAACACAAAGAAGCACACACCCACAGAAACACAAACCGTGAAACACACACAGAGAAACACGCACATACAGAAACACACACAGAAACACACACGCACACACAGGGAAACACACACACACACACACAGAAACGCACACAGAGAAACACACACAGAATCAAACACAGAGAAGCACAAACAGAAACACGCATGCACAGTAACACGCGCAAACAGAAATACACACAAAGAGAAACACACACACAGAAAAACACACACACAGAAAAACACACAGAGAAACACGCACAGAAGCACAAACACACACAGTTGCACACACACAGAAACACTCACACATACAGAAACACACACACAGAGAAACACACACAGAGAAAAACACACACAGAAAACACATACACACAGAAACACACACACAGAAACACACAGAGAGATCGACACACAGAGAAAAACACACACACAGAAACACACACACACAGAAACACACACGCAAAAACACACACAGAAACACACACACACACACACACAAAGAAGCACACACCCACAGAAACACAAACCGAGAAACACACACAGAGAAACACGGACACACAGAAACTCACACAGAAACACACATGCACGCACAGAGAAACACACATACACACACACAGAAACACACATAGAGAAACACGCACACAGATTCACACACAGAGAAAAACACACAGATTTATACACGCACAGTAACACGCGCACACAGAAATACACACACAGAGAAACACACACACATAAAGACACACAGAGAAACACACACACACAGAGAAACACGCACAGAAGCTCACACACAAACACACAGAAGCACATACACAGAAACACTCACACACACAGAAACACACACACAGAGAAACGCACACAGGGAAACACACACAGCAACACACACAGCAACACACACGCAGAAACACATACAGAAAACACACACGCACACAGAAAGAAGCACACACCCACAGAAACACAAAACGAGAAACACACACACACAGAAACACGCACATACAGAAACACACACAGAAACACACACGCACACACAGAGAAACACACACACACACAGAAACACACACAGAGAAACACACACACAGAATCACACACAGAGAAGCACACACAGAAACACGCATGCACAGTAACATGCGCAAACAGAAATACACACACAGAGAAACACACACATAGAAAAACACACAGAGAAACACGCACAGAAGCACACACACACACAGAAGCACACACACAGAAACACTCACACATACAGAAACACACACACAGAGAAACTCACACAGAGAAAAACACACACAGAAAACACATACACACAGAAACACACACACAGAAACACACAGAGAGAAAGACACACAGAGAAAAACACACACACAGAAACACACACACACAGAAACACACACGCAAAAACACACAAAGAAGCACACACCCACAGAAACACAAACCGAGAAACACACACGCACACACAGAGAAACACACAGACACAGAAACACACACAGAAACACACACGCACACACAGAGAAACACACACACACAGAAACACACACGGAAACAGAAACAGAGAAACACTCAAGCAGACGCAGAAACACACACACACTCGCCGAAACACACACACAGACAGAAACGCACACACACAGAAACACACTCACACACAGAGACAGACACACAGAGAAACACACACAGCAGCACACACAGAGAAACACACACACAGAAACACACACACAGAAACACACACACACACACAGAAGCAGACTCGTACAGAAATTCAGAGAAACACACACACACAAAGAACCGCACACACAGAAACACAGACACAGAAACACACACAGACACAGATACACACACACACACAGAAACACACACATACAGGAACACACGCACACAGAGAAACACACACAGAGAAACACAGACAAAGAAAAACAGACACAGAAACATACAAATACACAGATGCAAACACACACAAACACACACACACACACACACAGAAACACATGCAATCACAGAGAAACACACAAAGAGAAACAGACACACTGAAACACACTCAGAGAAAGTCACACAGAAACACACACGGACAGAAGAACACACACACAGAAATACACACACAGAAAAACACACAGAGAAACACGCACAGAAGCACACACAGAGAAAATCACACGCACAGAAACACACACACACAGAAACACACACAGAGAAAAACACACAGAGAGAATCACACACACACAGAAACACACTCGCAGAAACACACACAGAAACACACACACACACAAGGAAGCACACACCCACAGAAACACAAAACGAGAAACACACACACAGAAACATGCACATGCAGAGAACACACACACACAGAAACAAACACACAGAAACACTCACAGAATCACACACGGAAACACACACAGAGAAACACAAAAACAGACGTCAGAAACACACACACAGTCGCCGAATCACACACACAGACAGAAACGCGCACACACAGAAACACACACACACAGAAACAGACACACAGAGAAACACACACGGCAGCACACACAGAGAAACACACACACAGAAACAAACACACAGAAACACACACACACACATAAACACGCACACAGGGAAACACACACAGAGAGAAACACACACAGAGAAAAACACACACGGAGAAACACACACGCAGAGAAACACACACACAGAGAAACACACACAGAGAAACACACAGAGAAATGTAAAGAGAAACAAACAGAGAAACACACAGTGAAATACACACAGAGAAACACACACACTCACATACAGAAACACACCGACACTGAAACACGGAGAGAAACTCACACAGAAACACACAAAGAAACACACACGCAGAGAAACACACACACAGAAACACACACAGAAAAAACATACAGAGAAACATACACACAGAGAAACACACACACAGAAACATACACTGAAACACACACACACACACAGAAACACACTCAGAGAAACACGGAGAGAAACATACAGAGAAGCACAGATAGAAACACACATTGAAACATTCAGTGCAACACACACACAGAAACATACAGACACACAGATAAACACACAGAGAAACACACACACAGAAGCACACTCAGAGAAACACGCACAGAAACACACACATACAGAAACACACACACAGAAATACACACACAGAGAAACACACACACAGAAAAACACACAGAGAAACACGCACAGAAGCACACACACACACAGAAGCATACACACTGAAACACTCACACACACAGAAACACACACACAGAGAAACACACACAGAGAAAAACACACACAGAGAAACACACACACAGAGAAACACACACACAGAAACACACAGAGAGAAACACACACAGAGAAAAACACACACACAGAAACACACACACACAGAAACACAAACAGAAGCACACACACGCACACAGAAAGAAGCACACACCCACAGAAACACAAACCGAGAAACACACACACACAGAAACACGCACACACAGAAACACACACAGAAACACACACGCACACTCAGAGAAACACACACACACAGAAACACACACGGAAACAGACACAGAGAAACACTCAAGCAGACGCAGATACACACACACACTCGCCGAAACAAACACACAGACGGAAACGCACACACACAAAAACACACACACACAGAAACACACACACAGAAACACCAACACGCACACACAGAAGCACACAGGTACAGAAATTCAGAGAAACACACACGCACACAGAAACGCACACACAGAAACACAGACACAGAAACACACACAGACACAGATACACACACACAGAAACACACACATACAGGAACACACGCACACAGAGAAACACACACAGAGAAACACAGACAAAGAAAAACAGACACAGAAACATACAAATACACAGATGCAAACACACACAAACACACACACACACAGAAACACATGCAATCACACAGAAACACACAAAGAGAAACAGACACACTGAAACACACTCAGAGAAAGTCACACAGAAACACACACGGACAGAAGCACACACACACAGAAATACACACACAGAAAAACACACAGAGAAACACGCACAGAAGCACACACAGAGAAAATCACACGCACAGAAACACACACACACAGAAACACACACAGAGAAAAACACACACAGAGAATCACACACACACAGAAACACACACACACACAAGGAAGCACACACCCACAGAAACACAAAACGAGAAACACACACACAGAAACATGCACATGCAGAGAACACACACACACAGAAACAAACACACAGAAACACTCACAGAATCACACACGGAAACACACACAGAGAAACACAAAAACAGACGTCAGAAACACACACACAGTCGCCGAATCACACACACAGACAGAAACGCACACACACAGAAACACACACACACAGAAACAGACACACAGAGAAACACACACGGCAGCACACACAGAGAAACACACACACAGAAACAAACACACAGAAACACACACACACACATAAACACGCACACAGGGAAACACACACACAGAGAAACACACACAGAGAAAAACACACACGGAGAAACACACACGCAGAGAAACACACACACAGAGAAACACACACAGAGAAACACACAGAGAAATGAAAAGAGAAACAAACAGAAAAACACACAGTGAAATACACACAGAGAAACACACACACTCACATACAGAAACACACCCACACTGAAACACGGAGAGAAACTCACACAGAAACACACAAAGAAACACACACGCAGAGAAACACACACACAGAAACACACACAGAAAAAACATACAGAGAAACATACACACAGAGAAACACACACACAGAAACATACACTGAAACACACACACATACACACAGAGACACACTCAGAGAAACACGGAGAGAAACATACAGAGAAGCACAGATAGAAACACACATTGAAACATTCAGTGCAACACACACACAGAAACATACAGACACACAGATAAACACACAGAGAAACACACACACAGAAGCACACTCAGAGAAACACGCACAGAAACACACACATACAGAAACACACACACAGAAATACACACACAGAGAAACACACACACAGAAAAACACACAGAGAAACACGCACAGAAGCACACCCACACAGAAGCATACACACTGAAACACTCACACACACAGAAACACACACACAGAGAAACACACACAGAGAAAAACACACACAGAGAAACACACACACAGAGGAACACACACACAGAAACACACAGAGAGAAACACACACAGAGAAAAACACACACAGAGAAACACACACACACAGAAACACACACGCAGAAACACATACAGAAACACACACACGCACACAGAAAGAAGCACACACCCACAGAAACACAAACCGAGAAACACACACACACAGAAACACGCACACACAGAAACACACACAGAAACACACACGCACACACAGAGAAACACACACACACAGAAACACACACGGAAACAGACACAGAGAAACACTCAAGCAGACGCAGATACACACACACACTCGCCGAAACAAACACACAGACGGAAACGCACACACACAAAAACACACACACACAGAAACAGACACACAGAGAAACACACACAGCAGCACACATAGAGAAACACACACACAGAAACACACACACAGAAACACACACACACACACACAGAAGCACACAGGTACAGAAATTCAGAGAAACACACACGCACACAGAAACGCTCACACAGAAACACAGACACAGAAACACACACAGAAACACACACGTACAGAAGCACACACACAGAAATACACACACAGAGAAACACGCACAGAAGCACACACACACACAGAAGCACACACACAGGGAAACACACACACAGAGAAACACACACAGAGAAAAACACACACGGAGAAACACACACGCAGAGAAACACACACACAGAGAAACACACAGTGAAATACACACAGTGAAACACACACAGAGAAACACACACACTCACATACAGAAACACACACACACTGAAACACGCAGAGAAACTCACACAGAAACACACACAGAAACACACACAGAAACACACACACAGAGAAACACACACGCAGAGAAACACACACACAGAAACACACACAGAAAAAGCATACAGAGAAACATACACACAGAGAAACACACACACAGAAACATACACTGAAACACACACAAACACACACAGAAACACACTCAGAGAAACACGGAGAGAAACATACAGAGAAGCACAGATAGAAACACACATTGAAACATTCAGTGCAACACACACACAGAAACGTAGGCACACAGATAAACACACAGAGTAACACACACACAGAAGCACACTCAGAGAACCACACACAGAAACACACAAAAACAGAAACACACACGCAGAAATACACACACAGAGAAACACACACACAGAAAAACACACAGAGAAACACGCACAGAAGCACACACACACACAGAAGCATACACACTGAAACACTCACACACACAGAAACACACACACAGAGAAACGCACACAGCAACACACACAGCAACACACACGCAGAAACACATACAGAAACACACACACGCACACAGAAAGAAGCACACACCCACAGAAACACGCACATACAAACACACACACACAGAAACACGCACATACAGAAACACACACAGAAACACACACGCACACACAGAGAAACACACACACACAGAAACACACACAGAGAAACACACACACAGAATCACACACAGAGAAGCACACACAGAAACACGCATGCACAGTAACATGCGCAAACAGAAATACACACACAGATAAACACACACACAGAAAAACACACAGAGAAACACGCACAGAAGCACACACACACAGAAGCTCACACACAGAAACACTCACACATACAGAAACACACACAGAGAGAAACTCACACAGAGAAAAACACACACAGAAAACACATACACACAGAAACACACACATAGAAACACACAGAGAGAAAGACACACAGAGAAAAACACACACACAGAAACACACACACACAGAAACACACACGCAAAAACACACACAGAAAAACACACACACACACAAAGAAGCACACACCCACAGAAACACAAACCGAGAAACACACACGCACACACAGAGAAACACACACACACAGAAACACACACGGAAACAGACACAGAGAAACACTCAAGCAGACGCTGAAACACTCACACACTCGCCGAAACACACACACAGACAGAAACGCACACACAGAAACACACACACAGAAACAGACACACAGAGAAACACACACAGAGAAACACACACACAGAAACACACACACACACAGAAGCACACTCGTACAGAAATTCAGAGAAGCACACACACACACAGAAACGCACACACAGAAACACACACATACAGGAACACACGCACACAGAGAAATACACACAGAGAAACACATTCAAAGTAAAACAGACACAGAAACATACAAATACACAGATGCAGACACATACAGACACACACACACAGAAACACACGCACACACACAGAAACACACAAAGAGAAACAGACACACAGAAACACACTCAGAGAAAGTCACACAGAAACACACACGGACAGAAGCACACACACACAGAAATACACACACAGAAAAACACACAGAGAAACACGCACAGAAGCACACACAGAGAAAATCACACGCACAGAAACACACACACACAGAGAAAAACACACACAGAGAATCACACACACACAGAAACACACACAGAAACAAACACACACACAAAGAAGCACACACCCACAGAAACACAAAACGAGAAACACACACACACAGAAACACGCACATACAGAGAACACACACACACAGAAACAAACACACAGAAACAATCACAGAATCACACACGGAAACACACACAGAGAAACACAAAAACAGACGTCAGAAACACACACACAGTCGCCGAAACACACACACAGACAGAAACGCACACACACAGAAACACACACACACAGAAACAGACACACAGAGAAACACACACGGCAGCACACACAGAGAAACACACACACACAGAAACAAACACACAGAAACACACACACACACACAGAAACACGCACACAGGGAAACACACACACAGAGAAACACACACAGAGAAAAACACACACGGAGAAACACACACGCAGAGAAACACACACACAGAGAAACATACACAGAGAAACACACAGAGAAATGCAAAGAGAAACAAACAGAGAAACACACAGTGAAATACACACAGAGAAACACACACACTCACATACAGAAACACACACACACTAAAACACGCAGAGAAACTAACACAGAAACACACACAGAAACCCACACACAGAAACGCACACAGAAACACACACACAAAGAAACACACACGCAGAGAAACACACACACAGAAACACACACAGAAACAACATACAGAGAAACATACACACAGAGAATAACACACACAGAAACATACACTGAAACACACACACACACACAGAGAAACACACTCAGAGAAACACGGAGAGAAACATACAGAGAAGCACAGATAGAAACACACATTGAAACATTCAGTGCAACACACACACAGAAACATACAGACACACAGATAAACACACAGAGAAACACACACACAGAAGCACACTCAGAGAAACACAAACAGAAACACACAAATACAGAAACACACACACAAAAATACACACAGAGAAACACACACACAGAAAAACACACAGAGAAACACGCACAGAAGCACACACACACACAGAAGCATACACACTGAAACACTCACACACACAGAAACACACACACAGAGAAACACACACAGAGAAAAACCCACACAGAGAAACACACACACAGAGAAACACACACACAGAAACACACAGAGAGAAACACACACAGAGAAAAACACACACAGAGAAACACACACACACAGAAACACACACGCAGAAACACATACAGAAACACACACACGCACACAGATAGAAGCACACAGCCACAGAAACACAAACCGAGAAACACACACACACAGAAACACGCACACACAGAAACACACACAGAAACACACACGCACACACAGAGAAACACACACACACAGAAACACACACGGAAACAGACACAGAGAAACACTCAAGCAGACGCAGATACACACACACACTCGCCGAAACAAACACACAGACGGAAACGCGCACACACAAAAACACACACAGAAACAGACACACAGAGAAACACACACAGCAGCACACACAGAGAAACACACACACAGAAACACACACACAGAAACACACACAGACACACAGAAGCACACACGTACAGAAATGCAGAGAAACACACACACACACAGAAACGCACACACAGAAACACAGACACAGAAACACACACAGACACAGATACACACACAGAAACACACACATACAGGAACACACGCACACAGAGAGACACACACAGAGAAACACTGACAAAGAAAAACAGACACAGAAACATGCAAATACACAGATGCAGACACACACAGACACACACACACAGAAGCACACACACACACAGAAACACACACAGAGAAACAGACACACAGAAACACACTCAGAGAAACACACACAGAAACACACACGTACAGAAGCACACACACAGAAATACACACACAGAGAAACACACACAGAAAAACACACGTACAGAAGCACACACACAGAAATACACACACAGAGAAACACACACAGAAAAACACACAGAGAAACACGCACAGAAGCACACACACACACACAGAAGCACACACACAGAAACACACATAGAGAAAGACACACAGAGAAAAACACACACACAGAAACACACACACAGAAACACACACAGAGAAACACACACATAGAAAAAAACACACAGAGAAACACACACACACAGAAACACACTCGCAGAAACACACACAGAAACAGACACACACACACACACAAAGAAGCACGCACCCACAGAAACACAAACCGAGAAACACACACACAGAGAAACACGCACACACAGAGAACACACACACAGAAACAAATACACAGAAACACTCACCGAATCACACACGGAAACACACACAGAGAAACACACAAACAGACGTCAGAAACACGCACACAGTCGCCGAAACACACACACAGACAGAAACGCACACACACAGAAACACACACACACTGAAACAGACACACAGAGAAACACATACGGCAGCACACACAGAGAAACACACACTCAGAAACAAATACACAGAAACGCACACACAGAGAAACACGCACACAGGGAAACACACACACAGAGAAACACACACAGTGAAAAGCACACACAGAGAAACACACACGCAGAGAAACACACACACAGAGAAACACACGCAGAGAAACACACAGAGAAATGCAAATAGAAACAAACAGAGAAACACACAGTGAACTGCACACAGAGAAACACACACAGAGAAACACACACACTCACATACAGAAACACACACACACTGAAACACGCGGAGAAACTCACACAGAAACACACACAGAATCCCACACACAGAAACACACACACAGACAGAGAAACACACACACACAGGAACACACGCACACAGAAACACAAACAGAGAAACATGCACACACAGAAACACACACACAGACACACACACAGAAACACACACGCAGAGAAACACACACACAGAAACACACTCAGAAAAAACATACAGAGAAACATACACACAGAGAAACACACATACAGAAACATACACTGAAACATACACACACACACAGAAACACACTCAGAGAAACACGGAGAGAAACATACAGAGAAACACAGATAGAAACACACATTGAAACATTCAGTGCAACACACACACAGAAACATACAGACACACAGATACACACAGAGAACCACACAATGAAACACACAGTGAAAAACACAGAGAAACACACACAGAGAAACATCCACACACACACACACACACACACACACACACACACACACACACACATAAACACACACACACAGAAACACAGAGAAACACACACACAGAAACAGACGGAGGAACACACAGAGAAACACACAGTTAAACACACACACAGACACACGCACCGAAACACACATGCACTGAAAAACACAGCGAAACACACAGAAAAACACAGAAACACACAGAGAAGCACACACACATTGAAACACACACACAGAGAAACACACACGCATAAAAACACAGAGAAACACATAGAGGAACACACAGAGAAACAGACAGTGAAACGCACACACAGAAACACATACACAGAAACACACACACAGTAAGACACAGAGAAACACACAGAGAAGCACAGACAGAAACACACACACAGACACAGAATCACACTCACACGGAGAAACACACACACACAGAAACACACAGAGAAACTCACACAGAAACACACACAGAAACCCACACACAGAAACACACACACAGACAGAGAAACACATACACACACAGAAACACACGCACACAGAAACACACACAGAGAAACACGCACACACAGAAACACACACAAAGACACACACACAGAAACACACAAGCAGAGAAACACACATACAGAAACATACACTGAAACACACACACACACACAGAAACACACTCAGAGAAACACGGAGAGAAACATACAGAGAAACACAGATAGAAACACACATTGAAGCATTCAGTGCAACACACACAGAAACATACAGACACACAGATACACACAGAGAACCACACAATGAAACACACAGTGAAAAACACAGAGAAACACACACAGAGAAACATCCACACACACACACACATAAACACACACACACAGAAACACAGAGAAACACACACACAGAAACAGACGTTGGAACACACAGAGAAACACACAGTTAAACACACACACAGACACATGCACCGAAACACACATACACTGAAAAACACAGCGAAACACACAGAAAAACACAGAAACACACACACAGAGAAACACACACACATTGGAACACACACACAGAGAAACACACACACAGAAACTCACACACAGACACACAGGTAAACACTAGGAACACACAGTGTAACACACAATGAAACACACACAGAGAAATACACACACATAAACACACAGAGAAACACATAGAGGAACACACAGAGAAACAGACAGTGACACGCACACACAGAAACACACACACAGAAACACACACACAGTAAGACACAGATAAACACACAGAGAAGCACAGACAGAAACACACACAGACACAGAATCACACTCACACAGAGAAACACACACACACAGAAACACACACAGTGAAACACACAGACAGAGAAACACACACACAGAGACACACACACACAGAAACACACACACAGTGAAACACACACTTTAACAGAGAAACACACACACACAGAAACACACACACAGAAACATACACAGAAACATACAAACGCATACATACACACAAAGAAACACACACACAGAAACACAGCCACAGAAACACGGGCACAAAAACACACACAGACAAAGATACACACACACAGAAACACACAACACCGAAACACGCACACATACACAGAAACACACACACAGAAGCACACACAGAGAAACAGACACAGAGAAAGACACACTGAAACACACACACAAAGAAACATACACACACAGAGAAACACACATACACAGAAACACACACACAGAATCCCACACAGAGAAACACACAGACAGAAATACACACAGATAAACACGCACAGAAACACACACACACACAGAGAAACACACACACACACATTGAAACACACACAGAGAAACACACACAGCGAAAAACACATACACACACAAACACACACGCAGAGAAACAGGCAACCAGAGAAAATCTCACGGAAACACACACAGAGAAAAACACACACATAAACACACACACACGCACAGAACCATTCACCCACAGAAACACAAGCAGAGAAACACACACACAGAAACACATTCACAGAAACACACAAGGACACAGAAACATGCACACACACAGAAACACACGCACACAGAAACACACACACAGAAACAGACAAACAGAGAAACACTCACGGAAACACACAGAGAAAAACACGCACATAAACACACACACAGCCACAGAAACACACACACACACAGAAACACCCACACACAGAAACAGACACACAGAGAATAACACACGGAAACACACACAGAGAAACACACACAGAGAAACACACACAGAGAAACACACACGGAAACAAACACAAAGAAACACACACAGAGAAACACGCACAGAGAATCACATAGAAACACACACACACACAGAAACACACACACAGAAACGTACACACCCACAGAAGTACACACACAGAGAAACACACACTGAGAAAAACACTCACAGAGATACACACACGCAGAGGCACACACACAGAGAAACACACACAGGGAAACAAACACAGAGAAGTACACACACACACAGAAACAGAGACACAGAAACTGAGAGAAACACACACACACAGAGATACAGACAGAGAAGCAGACGGAGAAACACACATTGAAACACACACACACAGAAACAAACAGACAGAAACACACACACAGACACAGAAACACACACACATAACACACGCACACAGAAACACACAGACAGCGAAACACATACACAGAGAAATACACACACAGAAATGCACACAGCAACACACACACAGAAACACACACACACACACACACAGAAACACACACACAGAGAAACACACACACACAGAGAAACACACACACAGTGAAACAAGCAGACAGAGAAACACACACACAGAAACACACACACGCAGAGAAACAGACGCACACAGAAACATACACACAGCGAAACACACACAGAGAGAAAGACACACACAGAAATACACACAGCAACACACACACAGACACACAGAAACACACACACGCACACAGAAACACACACACAGAGAAACACACACAGAGAAACTGATACACTGAGAAACACGCACACCGACGAACACACACACAGAAACACACACAGAATCACACACACAGGCACACAGAAACACAGACACACAGAAACACACACACAGAGAAACACACTCAGAGAAACACAAAGACAAACACACATAGAAACACAGACAGAAAAACACACACAGACACAGAATCACACACGACACAGAAACACACACACACAGAAACACACACACAGTGAAAACACACACAGAGAAACACACACGCACAAGAAAACACACACACAGGGAAAGACACTCAGAGAAACACAAAGAGAAACACACATAGAAACACAGACAGAAACACACACACAGCCACAGAATCACACACACACACAGAATCATACACAGAAACACACACACAGTGAAAAACACACACAGAGAAACACACACACAGTGAAACAAACAGACAGAGAAACACACACACAGAACACACACAGAAACACATACACACAGAGAAACACACGCACACAGAAACATACACACAGCGAAACAGACACACAGAGAAATACACACACAGAAATACGCACAGCTACACACACACAGACACACAAAAACACAAACACACACACACAGAAACACACACAGAGAAACACACTTAGAGAAACACAAAGACAAACACACATAGAAACACAGACAGAAGCACACACACACAGAGAAACACACACACAGTGAAACACACACAGAGAAACACACTCACAGAAACACACACACACAGAAACACACACACACAGAAATACACACACAGTGAAACACACACACAGAGAAACACACACACACTCAGAAACAAACACACAGTGAAACAAACAGACAGAGAAACACACACACAGAACACACACAGAAACACACACACACACAGAAACACACGCACAGAGAGAAACACACACAGAGAAAAACACTCCCAGAGAAACACTCACACAGAGAAACACACACAGAGAAACACACACACACAGAAATACGGAGAAACACACACACACTCACACACACAGAAACACACAGAGAAACACACAGAGAAACGCAGAGTGAAACACACACGCCTAGAAACACACACAGAAAAACACACACAGAAACACACAGAGAAACACACACACAGAAACACACACACAGACACAGAAACACAAACACAGAAACACACACACAGAAACACACACAGAAACACACATAGAAACACACGCGCACAGAAACACACCCCACAGAAACACAAGCAGAGAAACACACACACAGAAACACACAGAAACATATACACACACAGGAACACACACACACACAGAAGCACACACACACAGAAACAGACACACAGAGGAGCACACACGGAAACACACACAGAGAAACACAAGCACAGAAACACACACAGAAACACACACACATCCAGAAACACATACACACAGAAACGCACTCACACAGAGAAACACACACACAGAAACAAACAGAGAGAAAAGCACACACAGAGAAACACACACACAGAGAAACACACAGAGATATATGTCGTAATGTCAAAGGTTTCAAGGGTTATGTGGAGAAAGTGAGAACAGGGGACTGAATTAGACCATCGGTCATGACCTTTATTGAATGGCAGAGCAGACCCGATGGGCCGAATGGCCTGCTCTTGCTCCTATTTTCTGTGTCTCTCTGAGAGAGACAAACAGAGAGAGGGACAGATGGAGAGAGAAAGAGAAACAGAGGAGGAAGGAGAGATAGAGATGCAGAGAGGTGACCCTGAGATTCTCTCACACACACACACAAGCGTGCAGACACACACACACACACTCACACTCATGGAGATACACACACAGACACACACGCATAGACACACATACAACACTCACAACCACAGACACACACAGACTTTATAATCCACACTGATGACAGTAAAAATGGCCAACAGAACCTCAGTAATAATCCCCGGTGTCTGCCCAGTCCTGAGAGAGTAAGAGAGAGAGATCGGGTGTGACAGAAAGAGACAGTGGAAGAGGGGAGACAAAACAGCTTGTAGGAGAAATTTACATTTATTTGTGTTTCACAGATTTTATTAAAAGTTGAAAGGGACTGGACACTGAAAAAGCTGTCAGTGCGCAACAACAACCCTGAGAGACTTTAGAAGTGAGGGAAGGGGAGATACTTTACAGTCTACACTGATGACAGCAAAAATCCCCAAACACAAACACAGTAACAATCCCCATTATCTGCCCAGTCCTGTATTGCGGGTTTCGTGTGAAGATTTTAGGGGTGAGTGTTGGATCACTGTTTGATATTTTCAAACTGTAGGGAAAGAATTAAAGGTTTAACATTAACTAAGAAATGGCTGAAAGCATTACTGTGCTGGGATTAACATATCAATGGACTGGAAGAGTCAGGAAGGTCCTGTCCTGGGATTAACATATCAATGGACTGGAAGAGTCAGGAAGGTCCTGTCCTGGGATTAACATATCAATGGACAGGTCCACGAGGCAGGAGATTGAATGACAACCCAACCTGTCAGAGGCTCAAGGGGTGGAGTTTGCAAACAGCTCACTCAGGATAGAACTGGGTAGAAACATCCCAGTTCCAATCACACAATCCACTTTTCACTCTCTGTGGAGAGAGTAGACACATTCCCCAGACGGTTCAGTGTGTGTGTGTGTGTGTGTGTGTGTGTGTGTGTGTGTGTGTGTGTGTGTGTGTGTGTGTGTGTGTGTGTGTGTGTGTGTGTGTGTGTGTGTGTGTGCGCGCGCGCTCTCTCTGTCTCAATCTGGTTTATAAAACTGTGATTTGGTTGTATTTGAATATTGCTGATTGACTGTATAACTGAGACTGGAAACCCTGGGCTCTTGCTGTGCTATTCTGTTTAAAAATGTCCTCGCTTTGTATTTTAATCCAATTTTTCTCCTTCTTTCCCCTGAGGAATTTTCATTCTGAAAACTGCATCGTGAAAGTGAAAAGAGGGAAAGGCTGGGATGAGGAATCCTTGGTGAGAAGCTTCCTCAAGAGGGGACGGACTGAGACCTTGTCCACAGGCTGCACCAAAAGGGCCCACATGAGTTGTGTCTGTTTATTAGCCCGCGGTTTAATTTCCTCTCTGGGGCCCTGGTTGAAATAGTTCCTGTCGGATTGGGGCCCTGGAGTTTTAAACATGTTGAAAGCCTAAGGTTAAAGGAGCAACCCCAGGAGGGATTCCCATTTGCCACTTGCTCCTTCCAACCCTGTCTGTGAGGTATGCTGCTGTTTTGGGCAATGCTATGAAGCTAACAGTTAACTAAAATGCACGGGGCCCATTTTAATTCATTTTACTGTCGTTCTGAGGTTGACTTTCTCTCTGTCTCCACATTCTTTCCCCGTGTTTCTATCTCCCGCCACCCCCCCCTCCCCATGCTTTCTCGTCTCTGTCTCTGTTTCACACTCAGCTTCTCCATTTAAACCTTTAATAAATAAAAAAACATGCCACGCACAGCAATGCGATTTGTCGTTATTTGAAATGGTGAGACGGAATCAGCAGCTTGTTCCCAGTTTAAAGGGGGAGTTTCACCCTTTCTGGGGACTGAAATCTGGATATTGTCGCATTGCTGCTTGTGGGATCTTGCTGTGCATCTAGTGCCCTGTAGCATTACTTACATGACAACAATGAGGACACAATAAAATTCAGCTTCCTGAGGGTCTGAGTGTGGATTTCTCTATGCTTTTGCAATAATTTTACAATAATTACAAGAGCTGAACGTGAAGCTGTCTGAAGACTTGTTAGAAGTTTAAAGATGGAGTTTAGCATTTTTTGAGGACTGTGATGGGACATCTGGCTATGATCACATTGTGGGATCCTGCTGTGCATACTTTCCCTGCATCAATTTCTGCATTACAACACTGAGGCAGAAACAGATGGAGAGAAAAAGAGGGAGAGTGGGAAACAGCTGAAGGTGGCAGGTTAAACGCAGAGAGAGAGAGACAGGCGGAGTGTGCGTGAGAGCGGGAAGGCAGAGAAAGATGGAAGAAAACAGAGAGAGAGAGAGAGAAATCCACACTCAAAACCTCGGTAAACTGAATTTTGAAGTGTCACCATTGCTGGGATCTTGTTCTGCACAGCTTGCCTGCAGAATTCCCTGTATTGTAACAGTGACTGCATTTTAGAAGTAAATTCGTTGTGTGTAAAGCTCTCCTGAAGGCCTGTAATTAAAGTCCTGAGCTTGAAGCCGGTATAATTCCCGAATAATGCTGGTGTTTGGAACAGTGACGTGAATTTCTCTCTCTCTCTCCATCTGTCTCTCTGAATGAAAGTAACAGGAGGGAGATAGTCGCAGGAGAGTGAGGGAAACATGGAGGGAATGAGAGGGGGCGGAGGGGTAGCCGACTGTTATCGGAGTACTGCTTGTGGGGTCTTGCTGTGCACCAATGGTCCACAGCATTTCCAACATTGCCAACCACTTTAAAAATTAATTAATTGGGTGTCAAATACTTCTGTGAATCAGCAATGAAATGGCTTAAATGTGCAGGTTTGTAAAGGCTTGTTCTCATCCACGAATATTGCTGGAGCTTTTGGCTGTGATTTGAATTTGACAGTGAATGACACACCTGGGGGCCATTTGAATTCAGATTTTCAGGGATGGGAATGTGGATTTCTCTCTCGATCCTTCTATGGCAGAGGGGATGGGGGTCACCAGTGTTTGTGTGTTTTGACGATGAGGCAGAAACAAATGTTTCTTTACAGATGTAATGACAAAAAGTCAGCAATAGAAAAAAGACAGAAAGTCATAAATAGAGAAAAATCAGAAATAGAGAAAAGACAGAAAGTCATAAATAGAGAAAAATCTGAAATACAGAAAAGACAGAAATAGAGAAAAGACAGAAAGTCAGAAATAGAGAAAAGACAGAAATCGAGAAAAGACAGAAAATCAGAAATAGAGAAAAGACAGAGAGTCAGAAATACAGAAAAGACAGTCAGAGAAATAGAGAAAAGATAAAGTCAGAAATAGAGTACAGACAGAAAGGCAGAGAAGGAGAGAAAAAGCAGAAAGAGACAGAGAAAAAGAGGAGGGAAAAAGTGGAGGAAAAGAACTGAGACACAATGAAATTGCAGGCAGCTAAGGGATAGACAGAACCCAGTGAGAAAGGCACACAGAGAATCACAGAGAGATTGAGAGAGAGAAGGACAGAGAAATCCATTGAGACAGAAAGACACATAATCACACCGAGAGAAACAGAGAGAGAGAAACACAAAGTGAGAGAGTGAGAGATGGAGAAATAGAGAGGGAGAGAGAGAAACAGAGAGAGGGAAACACAGAGAGGGAGAGAAACATAGAGGGAATGAAATGGATAGAGAGAGACAGAGAGAATGAAGTAGAGAGGTAGAGAAACAGAGAGAGACGCGCAGAGAGAGAGAAGCACCAAGTGAGGGAGAGCGAGATCGTGAAATGGAGAGTGAGAGAGAACCAGAGAGAGAGAGAAAAACACAGAGTGAACCAGAGAGAGAGAAAAAACAGAGAGAGAGAGAGAAACACGGAGAGAGAAACACGGAGAGACAGAAACACACTGAGAGAGAAACATAACGAGAGAGATTGAGAGAGAGAGATTGAGGAACTGAGAGAGAGAAACAGAGACAGAGAGAGAGAAAAACAGAGAGCCATTGACACAGAGAGATTGAGAGAGATTGAGAAAGAGATTAAGAGAGTGAGAGTGAGTCAAAAGGAGGGACAAAGGCAGAGAGAGACAATAAAGATGTGATACTCACTATCCCACGCGGTCTGCGCTCCATTGTTGAACTCTAACACCTTCCCTCCATCAGCTCATCCATGGGGAAAAGTTCCTGGTGAGGGAGATTGGGGTGGGAATTGGAGAAAAGGGTGAGGACTGGGACAGAGAGGGGGATTCAGACTGGACTCTCACACACACACTGTAATTAGCTTGCAATTCACCTGGGCACAGAGGCACAGAGACTGAGGCACAGAAACTCACGTTCACAAACCAGCTGCATGGAAAGAAAGAATGGAGGCTGATGTTGTCGGAATATATCCCAGAACCTGTCACTGAAAACGGACAGTCCACCCAAAATACAGCTCATGCAACCAGCTCTCAGCTTCATCCATCTAGACACTCCATCCCAGGTATGGGACAGTCCAAGGTGAGTCTCTGTGTAAACCCTGAGACACTTTAGAAGCAGGGGGACGGGGAGGCAGGCTGTGTGGAGACTCTGGAGTAACGTTATAGACAGAAAGGGTAGATGCAGGTAAGATGTTTCTCCTGGTTGGGGAGTCTACAACCAGGGGACACAATTTCAAAATAAGGGGGAATCCACTTGGGACAGAGATGAGGAGAAATGTCATTACTCAGAGGGTTGTGAATCTTTGGAATTCTCTATCCCAGAAGGCTGTGGAAGCTCAGTCATTCAGTATGTTTAAAGCAGAGATTGACAGATTTCTAAAGACCAGTGACATAAAGGGATATGAGGATAATGTGGGAAAAAGGCATTGAAGTGGATGATCAGCCATGATTGTATTGAATGGCGAAACAGGCTCGATGGGCTGAATGGCCTACTCCTGTTCCTATGTTCCCAAGCTGCTGAAGTGATTTCTTCCAAACTACCCCATCAGTTTCCCTTACTATCTCAACCTCTTTGATCTAATCACCTTGATCCTCCTAAACTACAGGGACTAAATCCCTAGTTTGTGCAATATCACCTCGTAATTTAACCCTTGGAGTCCAGTTACCATTCTGGTAAATCTACACTACACTCAAAAGGACATGGAACCCCCAAGTCTCTTTGGACCTCCAGAGTTTCTATCTTTTCACCATTTATAAAGGACTGTGTTCTAGTCTTTTTTGCTGACATTCAAAGCAATCTACCACAGTTTTGCCCATTTATTTAAGATATTAATATCTCTTTGTAATTTGATGCTTCCGGCTATACTGCTTACAATCCTGCCTATTTTTGCGTCATTGGCAAACTTGGGTATGTGGCATTCTACCCCATCATCTTAAATAGTTAATAAATACAGAAAAACTGAGACTCACACGGGCTTTGCCCTAGTAGACAAGAGTGAATCATTCCATCCGAGAGGTTTTTTAATTCCAGATTTATGTTTCTTTTCGAAAAAACAGAATTCAAATTCACTACAGCCCAAATGTGGGATTTGAACTCATGCTTTTTCAATCATCAGCTCAGGCCTTCAAATTAAAACCCATAAAAAGAGTTTCATTTTCCTACAGCTGTTGTCTGACTGTCTCAGGTTTTGTATATTGTTACCTTCTCCTCTTCTCCCATGTGTCTGAAGTCTCTGAAGTTTGTCAGACATTGGTAAACTACTTCATGTAGTGTTCTGTAAATACCTTCAATTCTGTGTATCTGCAAAGGACACAATTCAAATTCTCACCTTATTGCATCAACCGAAACCTGCAGGTCCATTCAAACACCCCTATTTCCTGTCTCTGCAAAGATACATCACACTTCCAAAATGCAGGAATGTCTGAATGGAAATAGCTTTTGACACATTTCCCAACACGTTTGCTAACACTTTTCAGGTTGAAGCTAAATTCAACTTAAAGAATGCAAGTCCCAAATTGAATCTTCAAGATATAAAAAGTGACACAAATGAAATCCCAGATCTCTCTGTCCCTGCACCCATTTTAACATTGTACCATTTCGTTTATATCGCTTTTTCTCAGCCTTCCTTCCAAAATGCATCATTTTGCATTCCTCAGCATTGAAGTTAATGCTTTGTATCTGACCATTTCACCAGACTGCCTCTATCCTCCTGAAGTCTACTACTATTCCCTTCCCTGTTTATTACATTGCAGATGTCACAATGTTGAAGTTATGCCCTGTAAACCCATGTCTAGGTCATCAATATGCATCAAAAAGATCAGTGCTTCTAATCCAAAGCCCTGGGGAATATCCGTGTACCACAATAGACACTGTATACAGTGAGTACAAAAGCAGGGATGGTATGTTATAAAGCTCTAATTAGGCAAAAACCAGAGAATTGTGTCCAGTTCTGGTCACCACACTTTAGGGAGTAGGAGAGTGTCCTTGAGAGGGTGCAGAGGAGATTTGCCAGAATGGTTCCAGGGATGAGGGATTTTAGCTGGAAGGTTAGGTTGGAAAAGCTTGATTTGGTCTCCTTACAACAAAGCAGAATGAGGGGAGATTGAATAGAAGTGTGTAAGATTATGTCACGCAAAGATACCGCCCTCCAGTCTGAAGCAACCATTCACCACTACTCTCTGTGTTCTGTCCCTTAGCCAATGTTATATCCAATCAGTCGCTGACCCGTTCATTCCATAAGCATTCATTTTGCTAACTAGTCAATTATGAGGCACCATTATGACGTGCCCATGAGGAAATTGGTCCCAAAGCATTAAAAAACGCACACACGCAGAAAAAACACACAGACAGGCAATGACCATCTGCAACAAGGGAGAATCCAACCACCTCCCCTTGGCATTCAAAGCATTATCCAATCGCTGAATCCCCCAGCATCAACATCCTGGGGAAACATTGACCAGGAACTGAACTGAAGAAATCACATCAATACAGTGGCAACAGTGACTCACCTCCTGACTCCCCAAAGCCTTTGCACCACCTGCAAGACACAGGTCAGGTGTGTGATGGTATCTCCGCACTTGCCTGGATGAGTGCAGCACCGATAATACTCCAGTAGCTCGACACCATCCAGGACAAAGCAGCCCACTTGATCGGCACTCCATCCATCACTTTAAACTATGATCAGATCACCCCTTAACCTTCTAAATTCCAGTGATACAGAGTAAAGCTCCATCGACACTGTCCCATCAAATGCTGTCAAGCTATTAGTTAGCTATTGAGTAAATCTCTGTCCTCGCTGTTCCATCAAACACTCCCACTCTATCTGTCTCTGTCTCTCTGTGTCTCTGTCTCTCTCTCTCTCTCTCTCTCTCTCTCTCTCTCTCTCTCTCTCTCTCTCTGCCTCTCTCTCTCTTTCTCTCTCGTTCTCTGTCTCTCTGCCTCTCGGTCTCTCTCTGTCTCTCTCTGTGTCTCTCTCTCTCTATGTCTCTGTGCCTCTCCCTCTCTCTCTCTGTCCCTCTGCCTCTCCCTATCTCTCTCTGTCTCTCTCTCTCTCCCTCTCTCTCTCTGTCCCTCTGCCTCTCCCTGTCTCTCTCTGTCTCTCTCTCTCTCCCTCTCTCTCTCTATCTGTCCCCCTGCCTCTCCCTCTTCTCTCCGTCTCTCTCTCCCTCTGCCCCTCCCTCTCTCCCTCTCTCTCAGTCTCCGTCACTCTCTGACTTTCTCATTGTCTTTCCCCATCGCTGTCTCCCTCTCTCTGCCTCTTCATCTCTCTGCCTCTCTCTCTCTCTCTGTCTCTCTGCCTCTCCCTCTCTCCCCCTCTCTCCCCTCTCTCTCTCTGTCTCTCTGCCTCTCGCTCTCTCTCTGGCTCTCTTTCTCTCTCTCTGTCTCTCTCCCCCTCCCTCTATCTCTCTCATTCTCTGTCTCTCTGCCTCTCCCTCTCTCTCTGTCTTTCTCCCTCTCCGAATTTCTCATTGTCTTTCCCCATCACTCTCTCTGTCTTTCTCTCCCTCTCTGTCTCTCTCCCTCTCTCTGTTTCTCTCTCTCTGTCTGTCTCTGTCTCCCTCTCTCTCTCTGCCTCTCTCTCTCTGTCTCTCTGCCTCTGCCTCTCTCTCTGTCTCTCTCACTGCCTCTCACTCTACCTCTTCCTGTCTCTCTCCCTCTCTCTGTTGTTCTCGCTCTGTTTTTCTCCCTCTTTGTGTCTCTCTGCCTGTCTCTCCTCTCTCTCTCTGTCCATGACTCTGTGTCTCGCTCACATCATTTATCTCTCTCTCTGTCTCTCTGCCTCTCCCTCTCTCTGTGTCACTCTCTCTCTGTCCATCTCCCTCTCTCTCTGTCTCTCTCTCTCTCTGACTTTCTCATTGTCTTCACCCATCATTGTCTCTGTCTCCCTCTCTCTCTGCTGATGCCTCTCCCTCTCTCTCTCTCTCTCTCTCTCTCTCTCTCTCTCTGTATCTGTCTCTCTCTGCCTATCTCTCTGTCTCTGTCTGTATCCCTCGCTCTCTCTGTCTCTCCCTCTCCCTTTCTATCTCTTCCTCTCTCTCCCTCTCTCCTTTAGCCACTGTCTGCCCCTATCCATCTCTCTCTGTCATCTAGGGGCTTGTGCCAAAGTTGGGAGAGCTGTCCTACAGACTGTTCAAGGAACAGCCTGACATAGTCATACTCATGGAATCATACCTTACAGAGAATGTCCCAGACACTATAATCACGATCCCTGGGTATGCCCTGTCCGAACGGCAGGACAGACCCAGCAGCGGTGGTGGCACAGTGGTATACAGTAGGGAGGGAGTTGCCCTGGGAGTCCTCAACATCGACTCAGGACCCCATGAAGTCTCATGGCATCAGGTCAAACATGGGTAAGGTAAGCTCCTGCTGATTACCACCTGCCGCCCTCCCACAGCTGATGACTCAGTACTCCACCATGTTGAACACCATTTGGAGGAAGCACTGAGCGTGGCAAGGGCACAGAATGTACTCTGGGTGGGGGACTTCAATGTCCATCACCAAGAGTGGTTCGGAGCACCAATACTGACCGAGGTGGCTGAGTCCTAAAGGACATAGCTGCGAGACTGGGTCTGCGGTAGGTGGTGGGGGAACCAACACGAGGGAAAAACTTACTTGACCTCGTCCTTACCAATCTGCCTGCTGCAGATGCTTCTGTCGATGACTGTATTGGTAGGAATAACCAGCGCACAGTCCTTGTGGAGACGAAGTCCCGCCTTCACATTGAGGGTACCGTCCATCGTGTTGTGTGGCACTATCACCGTGCTAAATGGGATAGATTTCGAACAGATCTAGCAATGCAAAACTGGGCATCCATGAGGCGCTGTGAGCCAACAGCAGCATCAGAATTGTACTCAATCACAATCTGTAACCTCATGGCCCGGCATAACCCCCACTCTACCATTACCATCGAGCCAGGAGACCAACCCTGGTTCAATGAAGACTGCAGGAGGGCATGCCAGGAGCAGCACCAGTAATACCTCACAATGAGGTGTCAATCTGGTGAAGCTACAACACAGGCCTATCTGCGTGCCTACTGCGTAAGCAGAATGCAATAGACATAGCTAAGCGATCCCATAAGCAACGGATCAGATCTAAGCTCTGCAGTCCTGCCACATCCAGCCATGAATGGTGGTGGACAATTAAACAACTAACTGGAGGAGGTGGCTCAACAAATATCCCCATCCTCAATGATGGGGGAGCCCAGCACATCAGTGCGAAAGGTAATGCTGAAGCATTTGCAACAATCTTCAGCCAGAAGTGCCGAGTTGATGAAGCATCTTGGCCTCCTCCTGAAGTCCCCAGCATCACAGATGCCAGACTTCAGCCAATTCGATTCAATCTGCGTGATATCAAGAAACGACTGAAGGCACTGGATACTGCAAAAGCTATGGGCCCTGACAATATTTTGGCAACAGTACTGAAAACCTGTGCTCCAGAATTTGCCACGCCCCTAGCCAAGCTGTTCCAGTACAGCTACAACACTGGCATCTACCCTGCAATGTGGAAATTGCCCAGGTGTGTCCTGTACACAAAAAGCAGGAAAAATCCAACCCGACCAATTACCGCCCCATCAGCCTACTCTCTATCAGCAGTAATGTGATGGAAGGTGTCATCAACAGTGCCATCAAGCAGCACTTGCTTAGCAATAACCTGATCAGTGACGCTCAGTTTGGGTTCCACCAGGGCCAGTCAGCTCCTGACCTCATTACAGCCTTGGTTCAAACGTGGACAAAAGAGCTGAACTCAAGAGGTGAGGTGAGAGTGACTGCCCTTGACATCAAGGCAGCATTTGACTGAGTATGGCATCGAGGAGCCCTAGCAAAACTGAGGTCAATGGGAATCAGGGGGAAAACCCTCCGCTGGCTGGAGTCGTACCTAGCGCAAAGGAAGATGGTTGTGGTTGTTGGAGGTCAATCATCTGAGATCCAGAACATCACTGCAGGAGTTCCTCAGGGTAGTGTCCTAGGTCCAACCACCTTCAGCTGCTTCATCAATGACCTTCCTTCAATCATAAGGTCAGAAGTGGGGAAGTTCGCAAATGATTGCACAACGTTCAGTACCATTAGTCACTCCTCAAATACTGAAGCAGTCCATGTAGAAATGCAGCAAGACCTGGACAACATCCAGGCTTGGGCTGATAAGTGGCAAGTAGCATTCGCGCCAAACAATTGCCAGGCAATGACAATTTCCAACAAGAGAGAATCTAACCATCTCCCCTTGACATTCAACGGCATTACCATCCAGGGAGAAAACTCTCTGCTGGTTGGAATCATACTGAGCACAAAGGAAGATTGTTGTGGTTGTTGGAGGTAAATCACATCAGTCCCAGGACATCACTGCAGGAAAATATCGACAAGATAGACGAAAACTTTCTTTCTGTTATAAAAAGTGAAATGGTCGAACAATGTTGTTATGGGAGAGGCCTGGCGTCCATCTGATTCCATTCGGATGGAATGATGGATATCAATGTAAATGAAGACATATATTTGTCTGGGTTAGAGATGGAAGACGAAGCATTCACTTCAGTCTTGTTACTAGCTATCAGCAGCTGTGTACAATTTCTAATTGCTCTGGTTTGATGTGGGTAATATTCATGTTTGAAAGCATCGGGTGAATCTGATTACAATCTCCCCGAGATGTAGTGGGATTGAGTGACTGGAGTAAAGGTCAGTAATAGTGCAATGCACTTTACTGGACTGAGTAGCATACTCTGTTGTGTTAAGTTTAATAAAGCATACGTGTGTTGCACTGTGACAATTGTTGGCAGTATTTTTAACAATAGGAATTGTTTTCTTTGCAGGATTTCCCACTGTACTTTCCTTTATTGGCCGATGTATAGAATATATTAGCAGGGAGGTTATGCTCGAACGATGCAAACACTAGTTAGACAACAGCTAGAGTACTGCATACAGTTCTGCTCAGCAGATTACAGGAAGGATGTGATTGCAGGAGAGAGGATACAGAGGATGATGTCAGGAATGGAGAATTTGAGATATGAGGAAAGATTGGACAGGCTGGAGTTGTTTTCTTTGGAACAGAGGAGGCTTATGGGGAGATTTAATGGAGGTGTGTAAAATTATGAGGAGCCCAGATAGAGTGGATAGGAAGGACCAATGGTGAACAACCCAAGCTCTCCAATCTATTTATACATCTGAAAGGACTGAAGAAAAGACAGAGAGAGATAGAGAGAAAGAGAGGGACAGAGAGAGAGAGACAGAGCGAGATAGAGACGGGGGAGGGAGAGAGAGAGAGACTCGGTGACAAAGAGGTAGGGCGAGAGAGAGTTAGAGAGAGGGAGGGGGAGAGAGAAGGAGTGGGAGGGAGAGAGGGAGGGCGAGTGAGGGGTCGGGAGGGAGAGACAGGAAGAGAGAATGGGAGGGGGGAGAGAGAGAGTGGGAGAAAGAGAGAAAGGGGGAGAGAAAGGGGGAGAGGGGCCCTCAACTTCATCTACATTTCTCCCTCTCTCCTGATGTTTCTCTCTCCATACCTATCTCTAATATGTTTCTGCACACAGCAGTAAAGGATTAAATCATATAAATATATCTTACATTCTTCCTTTCAGATCATCTCAACAATCTCTCTATCTCCAACCTTGTCCCTCTCTACAGCCCTCTCTCTTCCTGTATATCTAACCTTGTCTCCCTCTGTCGCCCTCTTAGTGTCAGAGTTGCAGGCCGGAGGGACAGAGAGAGAGAGAAACAGAGAACAACCCCAGCTTCACCAATGTATTGATGTAACTGAATACCCTCATCCCTGGAACCAGGCTTGTGAATCTATTCTGCACCCTCTCTAATGCCTCCGCATCCTTCCTCAAGTGCGGTGTGCAGAATCGGATACAATACTCCAGTTGATTCCAAACCAGTGTTTTGCACAGGTCTGTCATAACCTCCATGCTTTTGTACTCTATGTCTCCATTCAGAAAGAATAGGACAGCTTATGCCTTTTAACCACTTACTCAACTTGCCCTGCCACCTTCAGTGATGTGTGTACAAATGCCCCCCAGATCTGTCTGTTCCTGCACCTCTTTTTGGAATTGCAACCTTTACTTGATATTGTCTCTCCTCCTTTTTCCTACCCGTGAAGGCGGAAGATGCAGACATGGTTCTTATTGAACACATTCAACTGTCTTCACAAAAGAGGGTCAACGCAGACATTGTAGTCAATGAGGAGGGGTTTGAAATATTGAATGGGACAAACAGTGAGAGAGGAAATATTCAGGGGTTTAGCATATTTGAAAGCTGATAATTCAGACTGTTAAGAGGTGCAAGGGAGAAAATAGCTGAGCCTCTGACCATCATTTTCCAATCCTCTTTGGTTACAGTCGTGCTGCCAGAGGACTGGAGGACTGCGCATGTTGAACTGTTGATTAACAAGGGATAAAGTAATAGTCTGAGTAACTACAGGCCACCCAGCTTAATCACAGTGGAGGGAAAATTATTGGGTACAAGGGATTGTTTGATTCCTCTCTAGTACTGTGTGTCTCAGAGTCTCCGTGTCTGCGTCTCTGTCACGTTTTAAGCAATACCCTTACATTGGTGAGGAGTCGGTCACTGAAATAAACGTCCCAGTGCTGTGGTAACATAAAATGGCCACCGAGAACCAGCCTAAAATGGCTGGCTGGTGCGTGTGGATTTCCACAGATGTTTCTGAGAGGGGAGAGAGAGACAGACAGAAAGAGAAACAAAGAGAGAGAAACAGACCGAGACACAGAGTGTGACACGAGGATATTTGTCGTTGGACAGAGGAAGATGAGGAGGCCATTTTGCCCATCAACCCTCTTCTGTCATTCAATCAGCTCATGGCTAATGTGGGATCTAACTCCATGTACCTATCTTTGCCCCTTAACACCTTTGGTTAATAAAAATCTATCAAACTCAGATATAAAAATTAGCAAGTGTCTCAGCATCAATTGCCATTTGTGGAAGAAAGTTCCAAACTGATACCACACCTGGTGTGTTGAAGTGTTTCTTCATTTTACACGTAGAAACGTTTTTAGACTACGTTTAGATTTTTAGACTGTGTCCCCAAGTTCCTGACTCCGCAGCCAGTGGGAATAGTTACTCTTTGTCCACCCTATTAGTTCCCTTATTATCTTGAACATATTCATCAAATCACCCGATAACCTACGAAATTCTAGGGGTACACAGCAAAAGCTCCAGCTACACTGTCTCATTAAACATTTCCAAGCCAAGCACAGTGTTGGATTTGACACAGAGTACATTTCCCTCTAATCTGTCCCACCACACACTCCAAGGGCAGAAACATCATGGGGTGGATACAGAGTGAATCTCACTCTGCACTGTCCGAAACAGACACAGAGAGAGTCAGAAAGAGAGAAACAGTGAGACAAAGAACAAAGAACCAAGAACAGTACAGCACAGGAACAGGCCATTCGGCCATCCAAGCCTGCGCCGATCTTGATGCCTGCCTAAACTAACACCTTCTGCACTTCCAGGGCCCATATCCCTCTATTCCCTTCTTATTCATGTATTAGTGAAGATGTCTCTGAAACCTCGCTATCGGATCTGCTTCCACCACCTCCCCTGGCAGCAAGTTCCATGCAGTCACCACCCTCTTTGTAAAAAACCTGCCTCGCACATCTCCTCTAAACTTTGCCCCTCGCACCTTAAACCTATGCCCCCTAGTAACTGACTCTTCTGAAGCTTCTGACTATCCACTCTGTCCATGCCGCTCCTAACTTTGTAAATCTCGATCATGTCACCTCTCCACCTCCGTCGTTCCAGTGAAAACAATCCGAGTTTTTCCAACCTCTCCTCATAGGTAATGTCCTCCAGACCAGGCGACATCCTGGTAAACCTCCTCTGTACCCTCTCCAAAGCCTCCACGTCCTTCTGGTAGTGTGGCGACCAGAATTGCACACAATATTCTAAGTGTGGCCGAACTAAGGTTCTGTACAGCTGCAACATGACTTGCCAATTCTTATACTCTATGCCCCGACCGATGAAGGCCAGCATGCCGTATGCCTTCTTGACTACCTTATCCACCTGCGTTGCCACTTTCAGTGACCTGTGGACCTGTACGCCCAGATCTCTTTTCCTGTCAATACTCCTAAGGGTTCTGCCATTTACTGTATACCTCCCACCTGCATTAGACCTTCCAAAATGCATTACCTCACATTTGTCCGGATTAAACTCCATCTGCCATTTCTCCGCCTATGTCTCCAACCGATCTATATCCTGCTGTATCCTCTGACAATCCTCATCATTATCCGCAACTCCACCAACCTTTGTGTCGTCCACAAGACTTACGAATCAGACCAGCGACGTTTTCCTCCAAATCATTTATATATATTACGAACAGCAAAGGTCCCAGCACTGATCCCTGCGGAATACCACTAGTCACATCCCTCCATTCATAAAAACACCCATCCACTGATACGCTCTGTCTTCTGTGACCGAGCCAGTTCTGTATCCATCTGGCCAGCTCATCTCTGATCCTGTGTGACTTCACCTTTTGTACCAGTCTGCCATGCGAGACCCTGTCAAAGGCTTTACTAAAGTTCAATTAGGTAACATCCACTGCCCTTCCTTCATCAATCATCTTCGTCAGTTCCTCAAAAAACTCAATCAAATTACTAAGACACGAACTCCCCTTCACAAAACCATGCTGTCTGACATGGAGACATAGACTGACAGGGTGACTGACAAAGAAAGAAGGATATTTTAAAAGGGGATATTGGAAGAGGAGGATGCAATTTATTCCCACAACTCCGTTCCAGCATTCAATGAGATCATGGCTGATCTGTGATCTAACCCTCTCTCCCACTGTCTCTCTCCCAGTGTCAGTGATAGCAGGAGGGAGAGACAGAGAAAGAATGTTGAAGGAACTGTACTCTGTTCCTAAGCTGTGCTGAACCTACTCTGGGAATGTTTGATCGGCTGTATTAATCGGCCATGGACAGTCCTGTATCAAGCTGTGAAGAAGCAGAGCATGTTCAGTACACAAGGGGTCCATGGGAATGATTCACTCCTGTCTACGACTGGGAAGAGAGACTGACCTTAATATAAAGGCAGAATTTGACTGAGTGTGGCATCGAGGAGCCCGAGTAAAATTGAAGTCAGTTGGGGGCAGAGAGAAACCTCTCCATTGGTTGGACTCATACCGAGCAGAAAGGAAGATGGTTGTGGTTGTTGGATGTCAATCATGTCAGTCCCAGGACATCACTGCAGGTGTTTATCAGCGTACTGTCCGAGGCTCAACCATCTTCAGCTGATATCCCAGCAGAAAATGCTAGATATACTCAGCAAGGCAAGCAGCATCTGTTGACAGTGGAAAAGAGTTAGTGATTCAGCTCGATGGATTCCAGATTTCCAGCACCCACAGTATTTTGCCTCAGATAATGGAGCAATCCATAGCCACATGCACCAAGACTCGGACAACAATCAGGCTCGGGCCAACCAGCGACAAGTAACATTCACGTCACACAAGTGCCAGGCAATGACTATCTGCAACAAGAGAGAACCCAAACGCCTCCACTTTAGCGTAGAGAAAGTGCTCCCTCCACGTTATACCTTGAGAAGGATATCCCTCCACTTTATATTTAGAGAGGGAGCTCCCTCCACTTTATACAGAGAGACAGAGCTCCTTCCACTTTATATGTAGAGTGGGAGCTCCCTCCACTTTATACATTGAGAGGGAGCTCCCTCCAATTTATACACAGTGAGGGAATTCCCTTCCTTTTACGCACAGAGCGGGAGCTCTCTCCACTTTATAGGTAGAGAGGGGGCTCCCTCCATTTTATTAGAATTAGAATAAGAACATTACAGCGCAGTACAGGCCCTTCGGCCCTCGATGTTGCGCCGACCTGTGAAACCATCTGAACTACACTATTCCATTTTCATCCATATGTCTATCCAATGACCACTTAAATGCCCTTAAAGCTGGCGAGTCTGCTACTGTTGCAGGCAGGGCGTTCCATGCCCCTACTACACTCTGAGTAAAGAAATTACCTCAAACATCTGTCCGATATCTATCACCCCTCAACTTAAAGCTATGTCCCCTCGTGTTTGCCATCACCATCCGAGGAAAAAGACTCAAACTATCCACCCTATCTAACCCTCTGCTTATCTAATATGTCTCTATTAAGTCACCTCTCCTCCTCCGTCTCTCCAACGAAAACAACCTCAAGTCCCTCAGCCTTTCCTCGTAAGACCTTCCCTCCATACCCGGGAACATCCTAATAAATCTCCTCTGCACACTTTCCAAAGCTTCCACATCCTTCCGAAAATGCGGTGACCAGAACTGCACGCAATACTCCAGGTGCGGTCTCACCAGAGTTTTGTACAGCTGCAGCATGACCTCGTGGCTCCGAAACTCAATCCCCCTACTAATAAAAGCTAACACACCATATGCTTTCTTAACAGCCCTATTAACCTGGGTAGCAACTTTCAGAGATTTATGTACCTGGACACCAAGATCTCTCTGTTCATCTACACTACCAAGAATCTTCCCATTAGCCCAGTACTCTGCATTCCTGTTACTCCTTCCAAAGTGAATCACCTCGCACTTTTCCGCATTAAACTCCATTTGCCATCTCTCAGCCCAGCTCTGCAGCCTATCTATGTCCCTCTGTACCCTTCAACTAGTTTCGGCACTAACCACAACTCCACCGACCTTCGTGTCATCCGCAAATTTACTAACCCACCCTTCTACACCCTCTTCCAGGTCATTTATAAAAATGACAAACAGCAGTGGCCCCAAAACAGATCCTTGCGGTACACCACTAGTAACTAAACTCCAGGATGAACATTTGCCATCAACCACCACCCTCTGTCTTCTTTCAGCTAGCCAATATCTGACCCAAAGCTCTAAATCACCTTCAACCCCATAATTCCGTATTTTCTGCAATAGCCTACCGTGGGGAACCTTATCAAACTCCTGACTGAAATCCATATCCAGCACATCCACTGCTTTACCCTCATCCAGCTGTTTGGTCGCCTTCTCGAAAATATCAATAAGGTTTGTGAGGCACGACCTACCCTTCACAAAACCGTGCTGACTATCGCTAATTAACTTATTCTTTTCAAGATGATTATAAATCCTGTCTCTTATAACCTTTTCCAACATTTTACCAACAACCGAAGTAAGGCTCGCAGGTCTATAATTACCAGGACTGTCTCTACTCCCCTTCTTGAACAAGGGGACAACATTTGCTATCCTCCAGTGTTCCGGCGCTATTCCTGTCGACAATGACGACATAAAGATCAAGGACAAAGGCTCTGCAATCTGCTCCCTGGCTTCCCAGAGAATCCTAGGATAAATCCCATCTGGCCCAGGGGACTTATCTATTTTCACACTTTCCAAAATTGCTAACACATCCTCCTTGTGAGCCTCAATCCCATCTAGCCTAGTCGTCTGAATCTCAGTATTCTCCTCAACAACATTTTCTTTCTCTACTGTAAATACTGACGACAAATTTTCATTTAACGCTTCCCCTATCTCCTCTGATTCCACACACAACTTCCCACTACTATCCTTGATTGGCCCTAATCTAACTCTAGTCATTCTTTTATTCCTGATATACCTAATGAAAGCCTTCGGGCTTTCCTCGATCCTATCCGCCAATGACTTCTCGTGTCCTCTCCTTGCTCTTCTTAGCTCTCCCTTTAGATCCTTCCTGGCTAGCTTGTAACTCTCAAGCGCCCTAACTGAGCCTTCACGTCTCATCCTAACATAAGCCTTCTTCTTCCTTTTGAGAAGCGCTTCAACATCTTTAGTAAACCACGGCTCCCTCGCTCGACAACTTCCTCCCTGCCTCACAGGTACATACTTATCAAGGACACGCAGTAGCTGCTCCTTGAATGAGCTCCAGATTTCGATTGTGCCCATCCCCTGCAGTTTCCTTCCCCATCCTACGCATCCTAAATCTTGCCTAATCGCATCATAATTTCCTTTCCCCCAGCTATAATTCTTGCCCTGCGGTATATACCTGTTCCTGCCCATCGCTAAGGTAAACATAACCGAATTGTGATCACTATCACCAAAGTGCTCACCTGCATCTAAATCTAACACCTGGCCGGGTTCATTACCCAGTTCCAAATCCAATGTGGCATCGCCCCTGGTTGGCCTGGCGACATACTGTGTCAGAAAACCCTCCTGCACACACTGGACAAAAACTGACCCATCTAAAGTACTCGAACTATAGTATTTCCAGTCAATATTTGGAAAGTTAAAGTCCCCCATAACAACTACCCTGTTACTCATGCTCCTGTCGAGAATCATCTTCGCTATCCTTTCCTCTACATCTCTGGAACTATTCGGAGGTCTATAGAAGACTCCCAACAGGGTGACCTCTCCTCTGCTGTTTCTAACCTCGGCCCATACTACCTCAGTAGACGAGTCCTCAAACGTCCTTTCTGCCGCTGTAATACTCTCCTTGATTAACAATGCCACACCCCCTCCTCTTTTACCACCTTCTCTGCTCTTACTGAAACATCTACATCTCGGAACCTGCAACATCCATTCCTTCCCCTGCTCATCGAGAGAGCTCCCTCCACTTTAAACATAGAGACGGAGCTCCCTCCACTTTGCATACCAAGAGGGAGCTCCCTCCTCCTTATAAATAGATATGGAGCTCCCTCCACTTCATATTTAGAGATGGACCTCCCTCTATTTTATACGTAGATACAGAGCTCCCTCCACTTTATATGTAGAGAGGGAGCTCCCACCACTTTATACGTAGAGAGGGAGCTCCCACCACTTTATAAATAGATAGGAAGCTCGCTCCACGTTCTACATAGAGAGGGTGCTGCCTCCACTTTATACACAGAGAGGGTGTTCCCTCCACGTTATACACAGCGAGTGAGCTCCCTCCACATGCACATAGAGAGTGAGCACCCTCCACTTTATACATAGAGAGGGAGCTCCCTCCATTTTATACAGCTGCAGTGGTATGATTTGAACCCCTGTCCTCAGTCCATCAGGTTGGGCCGCTGAATTACTTGCCCAGTGATGTTATCACTATGCGACTGCCTCCCAAATGGTTGTGTACAGTGTCTGTCCCCTAATATCACTCTCAGTAGATTTTACACTGTAACCGTCAACATGGTCCCGATTCAGAGATCCAAAGTTCACATTTTAACTGGGAAAAGGAAGGAAAAGTGTGAAGTGGGTTGCTTTTGACCCTAGATTCACTGTCCACTGCAGACAGATCAGTTACATTTAGAATAGAAATGCCAGGAATGATCAAGGTTAATACAATAATATGGAAAATGTAAATGACGCCACTCATAAATGCAAATTCCCTCCAGTATGAGTACAGATTTCAGGTTGATTCCCGAGAGAGGTCTTACTAAGAAAATGTCATTGAAATGATTGTGTTTTATCCACCACATTATTTGCATCAGAGTCACGCTGCTGATGTAATGTATTTGTTCAGGTGAGTGTAACTAATAGCAATGATCAGGAGTATAACAGTGCCATTGGAGACTTATCACTTGTATAAATCAGGACCGATTGGAATAGATCAGCTCAGAGTGCCTGCTGGAGCTGTGGATTCCAAGCTAACAGAAGTCTCTGATTCTAACATAAATGGGATATCCAGTAATTTATCAGATAGCAGGGATTTACTATCCTGGACTTGCAGCAATCGGAGTTCCTGGTAAGCAATATCTCAGCTGTTCATGGTGTCTTTTAGTTTCGGTGACTGCAGCTTTGACAGTAACGGAGGTGCGGGAGCGGGCTTACATCTGTGAAGTCAATTTCAGTGTAAGTTTAAAAATGAATTCCCTTTTGTTTTCGGAGGACCAGGGGACTGCTGGGTAAGTAAAAAGTATATATTTGTGTGGTTTAAAATCTCTTTCTTTTAGTTTCGGTGACTGCAGCTTTGATATTAACGGAGGTGCGGGAGCGGGCTCACAGCTGTGAAGTCAATTTCAGTGTAACTTTAAAAGTGAATTCCCTTTTGTTTTCGGAGGACCAGGGGACTGCTGGGTAAGTAAAAAGTATATATTTGTGTGGTGGCTGTACCCGAGACACTGCACGTGTACTGTCTCCCAGCCACCCTCCTCCTCTAACCAAAAAAAAGCACTCTGGTGTGTTGATAAGGTAAGCTTTTTATTTAAGAAGTTATGTCTGTTGGATTGCTAACCTAACAAGTTTTGACTTTTTGTTTTTGGTTTTTCAGTAGATTTGTTGGGAATTTAGAATAGTGGGAATGGAGGTTAAGGCAGTTGTATGTTCCTCCTGCAGAATGTGGGAGGTAAGGATCGCCAAGAGTGTCCCTACTGACTGCATATGTGGGAAGTGCACCCAACTCCAGCTCCTCGAGAACCGCGTTAGGGAACTGGAGCTGGAGCTGGATGAACTTCGGATCATTCGGGAGGCGGAGGAGGTTATTGAGAGGAGTTATGGGGAGGTAGTCACACCTCAGGTAAAAGAAGTAGGTAGATGGGTTACCGTCTGGGGAAGGAGAGGGAACCAGCAGGCAGTGCAGGGATCCCCTGTGGCCGTTTCCCTCAACAACAGGTATACCGTTTTGGATACTGTTGCGGGAGACGACTTACCAGGGGTAAGCAATGGGGTACAGGTCTCTGGCACAGAGTCTGTCCCTGTTGCTCAGAAGGGAAGGGGGAAGAGGAGCAGAGCATTAGTCATTGGGGACTCCATAGTTAGGGGAACAGATAGGAGGTTCTGTGGGAACGAGAGAGACTCATGGTTGGTAGGTTGCCTCCAAGGTGCCAGGGTTCGTGATGTTTCGGATCGTGTTTTTGGGTTCCATAGGGGGGAGGGGGAGCAGCCCCAAGTCGTGGTCCACATAGGCACCAACGACATAGGTAGGAAGAGAGATGGGCATTTAAGACAGAAATTAAGGAAGCTAGGGTGGATGCTTAGAGTGAGAACAAACAGAGTTGGATTCTCTGGGTTGTGGCCCGTGCCACGTAAGAGCGAAGCGAGGAATAGGGAGAGAGAGGAGTTGAACACGTGGCTGCAGGAATGGTGCAGAAGGGAGGTTTTTGGTTTCCCGGATAATTGGGGCTCTTTCTGGGGGAGGTGGGACATCTACAAACAGGATGGTCTTCACCTGAACCAGAGGGGTACCAATATCCTGGGGGGGAGATTTGCTAGAGCTCTTTGGGGGGGTGGGGGGGGGTTTAGACTAATTCAGCAGGGGAATGGGAACCTAAATTGTAGTGCCAGTGTACAGGATGTTGAGAGTAGTGAGGTCAGGGATATGGTTACAAGGATGCAAGAGGGCACTGGCAAGCAAGAACCTGTTTTAAAGTGTGTCTACTTCAACGCCAGGAGCATCCGGAATAAGGTGGGTGAGCTTTCAGCATGGGTTGGTACCTGGGATCTCGATGTAGTGGCCATTTCGGAGACAAGGGTAGAGCAGGGGCAGGAATGGATGTTGCAGGTTCCGGGATTTAGATGTTTCAGTAAGAACAGAGAAGATGGTAAAAGAGAGGGGGTGGGTGTGTGGCATTGTTAATCAAGGAGAGAATGACAGCGACAGAAAGGACGTTTGAGGACTCGTCTACTGAGGTAGTATGGGCCGAGGTTAGAAACAGGAGAGGTGAGGTTACCCTGTTGGGAGTCTTTTATAGACCTCCGAATAGTTCCAGAGATGTAGAGGAAAGGATAGCGAAGATGATTCTCGACAGGGGCGAGAGTAACAGGGTAGTTTTTCTGGGGGACTTTAACTTTCCAAATATCGACTGGAAATACTATAGTTCGAGTACTTTAGATGGGTCAGTTTTTGTCCAGTGTGTGCAGGAGGGTTTTCTGTCACAGTATGTAGACAGGCCAACCAGGGGCGATGCCATATTGGATTTGGTACTGGGAAATGAACCCGGCCAGGTGTTAGATTTAGATGTAGGTGAGCACTTTGGTGATAGTGATCACAATTCGGTTAGGTTTACCTTAGCGATGGGCAGGGGCAGGTATATACCGCAGGGCAAAAATTATAGCTGGGGGAAAGGGAATTATGATGCGATTAGGCAAGATTTAGGATGCGTAGGATGGGGAAGGAAACTGCAGGGAATGGGAACAATCGAAATGTGGAGCTTCTCCAAGGAGCAGCTACTGTGTGTCCTTGATAAGTATGTACCTGTGAGGCAGGGAGGAAGTTGTCGAGCGCGGGAGCCGTGGGTTACTAAAGATGTTGAAGCGCTTCTCAAAAGGAAGAAGAAGGCTGATGTTAGGATGAGAAGTGAAGGCTCAGTTAGGGCGCTTGAGAGTTACAAGCTAGCCAGGAAGGATCTAAAGGGAGAGCTAAGAGGAGCAAGGAGAGGACACGAGAAGTCATTGGCGGATAGGATCAGGGAAAACCCTAAGGCTTTCTATAGGTATATCAAGAATAAAAGAATGACTAGAGTTAGATTAGGGCCAATCAAGGATAGTAGTGGGAAGTTGTGTGTGGAATCAGAGGAGATAGGGGAAGTGTTAAATGAATATTTTGCGTCAGTATTTACAGTAGAGAAAGAAAATGTTGTTGAGGAGAATACTGAGATTCAGGCTTCTTGGCTAGATGGGATTGAGGCTCACAAGGAGGATGTGTTAACAATTTTGGAAAGTGTGAAAATAGATAAGTCCCCTGGGCCAGATGGGATTTATCCTAGGATTCTCTGGGAAGCCAGGGAGGAGATTGCAGAGCCTTTGTCCTTGATCTTTATGTCGTCATTGTTGACAGGAGTAGTGCCGGAGGACTGGAGGATAGCAAATTTTGTCCCCTTCTTCAAGAAGGGGAGTAGAGACAGCCCAGGTAATTATAGACCTGTGAGCCTTACTTCGGTTGCGGGTAAAATGTTGGAAAAGGTAATAAGGGACAGGATTTATAATCATCTTGAAAAGAATAAGTTCATTAGAGATAGTCAGCACGGTTTTGTGACGGGCAGGTCGTGCCTCACAAACCTTATTGAGTTTTTCGAGAAGGTGACTAAACAGGTGGATGAGGGTAAAGCAGTGGATGTGGTGTATATGGATTTCAGTAAGGAGTTTGATAAGGTTCCCCACGGTAGGCTATTGCAGAAAATACGGAATTATGGGGTTGAAGGTGATTTAGAGCTTTGGATCAGAAATTGGCTAGCTGAAGGAAGACAGAGGGTGGTGGTTGATGGCAAATGTTCATCCTGGAGTTTAGTTACTAGTGGTGTACCGCAAGGATCTGTTTTGGGGCCACTGCTGTTTGTCATTTTTATAAATGACCTGGAAGAGGGTGTAGAAGGGTGGGTTAGTAAATTTTCAGATGACACTCAGGTCGGTGGAGTTGTGGATAGTGCCGAAGGATGTTGTTGGGTACAGAGGGACATAGATAGGCTGCAGAGCTGGGCTGAGAGATGGCAAATGGAGTTTAATGCGGAAAGGTGTGAGGTGATTCACTTTGGAAGGAGTAACAGGAATGCAGAGTACTGGGCTAATGGGAAGATTCTTGGTAGTGTAGATGAACAGAGAGATCTTGGTGCCCATGTGCATAAATCCCTGTAGGTTGCTACCCAGGTTAATAGGGCTGTTAAGAAGGCATATGGTGTGTTAGCTTTTATTAGTAGGGGATTGAGTTTCGGAGCCACGAGGTCATGCTGCAGCTGTACAAAACTCTGGTGCGACCGCACCTGGAGTATTGCGTGCAGTTCTGGTCACCGCATTATCGGAAGGATGTGGAAGCTATGGAAAGGGTGCAGAGGAGATTTACTAGGATGTTGCCTGGTATGGAGGGAAGGTCTTACGAGGAAAGGCTGAGGGACTTGAGGTTGTTTTCGTTGGAGAGAAGGAGGAGGAGAGGTGACTTAATAGAGACATATAAGATAATCAGAGGGTTAGATAGGGTGGATAGTGAGCGTCTTTTTCCTCGGATGGTGATGGCAAACACGACAGGACATAGCTTCAAGTTGAGGGGTGATAGATATCGGACAGATGTGAGAGGTAGTTTCTTTACTCATAGAGTAGTCAGGGTGTGGAACGCCCTGCCTGCAGCAGTGGTAGATTCGCCAACTTTAAGGGCATTTAAGTGGTCATTGGATAGACATATGGATGAAAATGGAATAGTGTAGGTCAGATGGTTTCACAGGTCGGCGCAACATCGAGGGCCGAAGGGCCTGTACTGCGCTGTAATGTTCTAATTCTAATTCTAATTCAATCGATGTTAACTGTGCTGCTGTTCTCGGTATTCTTTCCCTCTGTGTGTGTTACACAGCCACCTGTTCCTTTCCAGCAATTTACTGGTGGAATCTCCTCATTGTGTACTCTTACAGTCTTACAGGAGTTGTATTATGTCTTTAATGGTATTGTTTTAACTAACCGTGACATTGTTACTGGATTATTCTGTGTATTGAATGTATTAGAATGAGATGTCTCGACTGGGATCAAGAATCAGACCATAAGGAGCTTTTAACAGTTTCATGATGTGAATCTAACCGTTCCTGTAATATACTTATGATTTTTTTATGTGATAATGGGACATCTCAAGGTCTCAATGTTACAAGCGGACAGGACGATGTCCTCCCTCCCCAATAACATGGCTCACTTTAACTAGGATTTCAATGCATTTATTGGTTATCAATGTTAAAAAATATTATTTCATTCTGTGTGTGTCTGAAGCTGCTTCAGAGGTCTTGGTACTGAACTGAGTTTGCAGCTGACACTTTCACATCTCCTTCTCTGCTTCACCGTGGAGCCTTTACTGTCACTTGACTACACTGTAAAAAAGAAAGTATTGGTTTACACTCTATCAATTGGAATCAAGAGTATTTCCATTTATCTGTTGATTATCAGCTGCAGCGCTGATGTTTGTGTTTTATTAATTAAACAATCCCACATTCTAACAGATTACTTTATAATTCCAGGAGACGGAATGTCAATGAATGTGAGGTTTGACTGGAAGAAGCTTTCGATCCTGTTTGTTCCATGCATGAAGTGAAGAGTGTAGTTGGAGAATTGGGTTTTCTGTAGATATACTAAATTATTCACAGAGTTTTCACCATCGAACAAACTGACTCGGAGAATAGAATTATTGAACCTGGTGCTGGTGAACAGAACACAGGCGCAGAATGTTAGGAATAAATCATGTGTGAAAAGTAGCATTAAGTAACAGTTTGCAGTGTGCGAGTACTCCAGAGAGACAGGGAATGAGAAAGGGAGCATGGAGAACTAAACTGAGGGAAAGAGATACGCAGAAGCAAATAGAAAGAGAAAGAAGCAGCAGTGTGAATAATTCACTATCATAAAGTGCTGTAATGCCCAGAACAATTAGTGAGAGAAACTGGGAGTTGAAGTTGTCTGTTGTCAGATTGTCTTCATTTTCCTGTTGGTCTTGATCCTCTGTGTTGATTTCTGTCAGGTTCTCATTTTGTGTTGCAGAAAGTTCCTATTCCTTACTTAGTGACTGAATAAACAGAATAGAATCAGTTGTTCACTGATGGTAATTCATTATTTAAATACTGCACTTTAAAATATCTGTGACTTTTGAATTCAAAAAGAGCGAGTTTGATATCAGAAATATATTTAAATGTATATTTAATTGCCTGTACTAGCTAAATATATTGACTATATGTATAAACAATGAACTGTTCTCCAACACCAATAACCACAGGGATTATTGTTTGAATGTATGAATTGACTGGCATTACTGGGATCTATGGATTAGATTTCCTCTAACACTCTGCTGCAGTCTCTCCCTGTGAATCTCAGCCTCTCCTCTCACTGTATTGAATCTTCAGTCGCCTCATCCATTACTTCAGATTATCCACTTTCCCAAACCATCTGCTCCAGTCTCCCCTCCAGCTCCAACGTGTCCTTTTCCTTCTCTCCCTCACAATCTCACTCACTGGCTCCACCTCCAGCTGCCTCGTCCAACCTGATAGGAATAAAGAAACATAGGAGCAGGAAGAGGCCATTCAGCCCTTCGAGCCTGCTCCACCATTCTAGATCATGGCTGATACTCAAACTCAGCACTGATGTTTTCAGCCTATTCCCATTTGGTAACAACCCCTGTCGGTTCTCCGAACCCAGAGCAACAAACCAGCTACACATCCCGCTCTCAACAAACCTTCCCAAACAACAGTCTGGAGACAAATTCCCAATTAACCCATTGGATTCCATCTCTATCAAACCCCTTTCTCATTTCCCCACTGACACTGCATCCTCACTCAGTACTTCAAGTAGATCCGGTGCTGACTTTATTCACTTTCAGTATCAATTTCCAACTCATTATTAATAATTGTGTTTTCAAACATTTCACTGTGACAAAGCACTGCCCAGGTCAATGAATCAGTTTTCACTGCTTGATGCAGCAACAAAGCTGGAAATTTCAGCCCGGATCCTGCCAAACTGCTGCTTTGTCTCCAGGTCTGATCAGTAATTTCTCTGCTTCCTTTTCTCTCTCTTCCAGTTAACTTGGTGGCGATTGTGATCCTGTCCCGAGGAAAGTGCGGTCTCTCCAAATGTATCAGTGTCTACCTGGTGGGAATGGCAGTGTCTGATCTCCTAGTCGTTATCACTGATCCCACATTGAGATGGATTGTTTCTTTTTATTTCCCATATTCATTTCTGAAAATTATAATGTGTGTTCTCTCATTCACGTTCTGCTTTCTGCATCCACAGTTGTTTCTGTCTGGCTCACAGTCGCTTTCACCTTTGATCGATTTGTGGCCATTTGTTGTGAGAAGCTGAAAACAAAATATTGCAGCGAGAAAACAGCGGCCGTGGTTGTAGGAACAGTGAGTATGCTGGGCTGTGTAGAGTCTCGCCCCTGGTACTTTACACTGGAACTAAAGTACATTATTGATAATGTTCCCAAGGGTTGTGTTCCTAAACTGAGCTTCTATACTTCCCCCATATGGGGGGCATTTGAATTGTTTGACCGCATTTCAACCCCTTGTGTCCCGGTCTTTCTGATTTTGCTGCTCAATGTTTTGACTGTCAGACGTATTTTATTCTCCAGTAAAGTCCGCAAGGGATTCCGGCGCCACAGCAATGCAGACAATCACAAGGACCCAGAGATGGAGAATCGCAGAAAATCAATTATTTTACTCTTCAGTATATCTGGCAGTTTTATACTGTTATGGATGACAGTGGTTGTGTTTAACATCTATAGGCGAATTGCAAATATTCAGTATTATTCGTCCTACACTGACCCTCTCTATATCACAGAACAAACTTCAAAGATGCTGCAGCTTCTCAGTTCCTGCATCAACACATGTATTTACACTGTGACCCAGACTAAATTCAGACAGGAGCTGAAGAAGGCGGTGAAATACCCTCTCAATCTCATTGCTAACTTAGTGAAATCATAGAAAGAGCTGAAGGGATTCAAACAATGGAACTAAATCCAATTCCGACCACGGCCCGCTCCACCACCCGCCTTTGTGATTATTTGACTGGCGCGATCTTTAGTCCTCGCAGCTGCCTGAACGTGGCAGACCTTGACGTTCAATTGGAACAGGCTGCATTTGCGCATGTCACCACAACCTTTACAAGGCCAAAGACTTGCAGGTTGTTAGGTAAATTGGCCATTATAAACTGCCTCCAGTATAGATCGGTGGTAGGGGAATATAGGGACAGGTGAGCATGTGGTAGGAATATGGGATTAGTGTGTAGGATTAGCATAAATGGGCGGTTGATGGGCTGCACAGTGGCGCAGTGGTTAGCACCGTAGCACCGCAGCCTCACAGTTCCAGCGACCTGGGTTCAATTCTGGGTACTGTCTGTGCGGAGTTTGCAAGTTCTCCCTGTGCCTGCGTGGGTTTTCGTTGGCTGCTCCGGTTTTCTCCCACCACCAAAGACTTGCAGGTTGATCGGTAAATTAGCCATTATAAATTGCCCCTAGTATAGGTCGTGGAATATAGGAACAGGTGACGATATGGTAGGAATATGGGATTAGTGTGTAGGATTAGTATAAATGGTTGGTTGATGGTCGGCACAGACTCGGCGGGAGGAAGGGCCTGTTTCAGTGCTGTATCTCTAAATAAATAAAAAAATAAATAAATAAATTAGGGATGGGCAATAAATGCGGGCCTGGCCAGCGTCGCCCACATCCCATGATTGAATAAACAAAATCACCAGTACAGTGCCACCTAGTGGTTGCGTTGTCAACGAAGGCAGCGTGTGGACAAAGCTGCAAATCATGGCGATTATGAGGTGGTGTGAGGTGATAGTAACTGCATTGTGTTAGGGACACCAGCAGATGGAGATGGTGAGCGGGGCAGTAACTGCAGTGAGTCAGGGACACCAGTAAATGACGATGGTGAGGGGGGAGGGGTGGTCAGTAACTGCAGTGAGACAGGGACACAAGCTGTTGGAGATGGGGGGACATTAACCGCTTGGGAAATGGTTGGCCTACTCAAGGACAGAGAAGGGAATCTATATGTGGAGCCAGAGGAAATGGGCGAGGCACTAAATGAGTACTTTGCATCAGTATTGACCAAAGAGAAGGACTTGGTGGATGATAAGACTCTGGATGGGAGTGTCTATAGTCTCAGTCATCTCATTATCAAAAAGGAGGAGGTGTTGGGTGTCTTGCAAAACATTAACGTAGATAAGTCCCCAGGGCCTGATGGGATCCACACCAGAATACTGACGGAGGCAAGGGAAGAAATTGCTGGGGCCTTGACAGAATACTTTGCATCCTCATTGGCTACAGGTGAGGTCCCAGAGGACTGGAGAATGACCAATGTTGTTCCTTTGCTTAAGAAGGGTAGCAAGAATAATCCAGGAAATTATAGACCGGCGAGCCTTCCGAGAGTGGTAGGGACATTATTGGAGAGGATTATTCGGGGCAGGATTTACTCCCATTTAGAAACAAAGGAACTTATCAGCGAGAGGCAGCATGGTTTTGTGAAGGGGTGATCGTGATTCACTAATTTGATTGAGTTTTTTGAGGAAGTGACAAAGATGATTGATGAAGGAAGGGTAGTGGATGTTATCTATATGGACTTCAGTAAAGCCTTTGACAAGGTCCCTCATGGCAGACATGGTACAAAAGGTGACGTTACACGGGATCAGAGGTGAGCTGGCAAGATGGATACAGAACTGGATCAGTCATAGACGACAGAGTGTATCAGTGGAAGGGTGCTTTTATGAATGGAGGGATGCGTCTAGTGGTGTTCCACAGGGATCAGTGCTGGGAGCTTTGCTGTTTGCAGTATATCTAAATGATTTGGAGGAAAATGTAGCTGGTCTGATCAGTAAGTTTGCGGACAACACAAAGGTTGGTGGAGTTACGGATAACGATGAGGATTGTCAGAGGACACAGCAGGATCTAGATCGGTTGCAGACGGGCAGAGAAATGGCAGAAGGAGTTTAATCCGGACAAATGTGAGGTAACGCATTTTGGAAGGTGTAATGCAGGTGGGAAGTATACAGTAAATGGCAGAACCCTTAGGAGTATTGACAGGCAGAGAGATCTGGGCGTACAGTTCCACAGGTCACAGAAAGTGGCAACGCAGGTGGATAATGTAGTCACGAAGGCATACGGCATGCTTGCCTTCATCGGTCGGTGCATAGAGTATATAAAATGGCAAGTCATGCTGCAGCTGTGTAGAAATTTAGTTAGGCCGCACTTCGAATATTGTGTGCAATTCTGGTCGCCACACTACCGGAAGGACGTAGAGGCTTTGGAGAGGGTACAGAAGAGGTTTACCAGGATGTCGCCTTTTCGGGAGGGCATTAGCTGTGAGGAGAGGCTGGAAAAACTCGGATTGCTTTCACTGGAACGACGGAGGTGGAGGGGCGACATGATAGGGGTTTGCAAAGTTATGAGTGGCATGGACAGAGTGGACAGTCAGAAGCTTTTTCCCTGCGTGGAAGAGCCAGTTACTAGCGGGCATAGATTTAAGGTGCGAGGAGCAAAGTTTACAGCGGATGTACGAGGCAAGGTCTTAACAAAGAGGGTGGTGAGTGCCTGGAACTTGCTGCCGGGGCAGGTGGTGGAAGCAGGTATGATAGCGATGTTTAAGAGGCATCTTGGCAAATACATGAAAAGGATGGTAATAGAAGGAGACGGTCCCGAGAAGTGCAGAAGGTTTTAGATTATGCAGGCATCAAGATCGGCGCAGGCTTGGAAGGCCGAATGGCTTGTTCCTGTGCTATACTGTTCTTTGTTCTTTGTTCTTGTTTTGAGACAGGAACACAAGTAAATGGGGATGGTGAAGCGGGGGGCAGTAACTGCAGTGAGACAGGGACACCAGCAGATGGAGATGGTGAGATGGGGGACATTAACTGCAGTGAGACAGGGGCACCAGTAAATGGTGATGGTGAGGGTGGGGTCAGTAACTGCAGTGAGACAAGGACACCAGTAAATGCCTAAGGTGAGAGGGGGCAGTAACTACAGTGAGACAGGGACACCAGCAGATGGAGATGGTGAGAGGGGGCAGTAACTGCTGTGCGACAAGGACACCAGCAGATGGTGTTTTTGAGAGGGGGCAGGAAGTGCAGTGAGCAGTGACACCAGCAGATGGCGATGGTGAAGGGGGGTCATTAACTGCATTGAGATGAGGGCACCAGCAGATGGAGATGGTGAGAGGGAGCAGTAACTGCAGTGAGACAGGGACACCAGCAGATGGAGATGGTGAGGGGGGTCTGCAACTGCAGTGAGACAGGGAGATCCTGTGTTACTGAGTTTGAAAGTTTCTTCAATTCGAAGGAATTTACGTTCTGTAAATGTGAATGCTTCATCAAAGAATTTCAATACAATGTTTTTTAAATGGCTGTTTTCCAACTATGTTAACACTTGTAACATCACACTCATTCATGTTTGGAAAATTATTTTTGCGATTAAAGGTAATGCATAAATAAAACAAATCAAATAAGGCATCAAATAAAACTCAGACAAACATTTTCAAATAAAAACTCTGAATACGTTGTGTTGGGGGCTTCATCGCTAACGTTATGACATCTCTCTGTCTTTCACCTCTATTTCTACGCTGGTATCTATTCTAGATATGAAAAGTGGAAGATGTTTGTGGTACATGGCCATTTTGCAGCTTGTAAGGCCTTGCAGCATTAAAGTTGCAAATGTTAAGAACGTTTTTTCCCCCTAATAATTGCAGGGTAGTGCATAAATACAGCAGCATCAAATAAAGTACAAACAATCACTGGCAAATATAACTGTAAATATGTGTCAGAACATGTTTTGTGAAATGTCACCAATTGTAAAAGTTGTCTTGGCTGCATCATTAACCAAGAGAACTTTTCGTTCTGGTTTCAGGCTTTGTCACACAGTAGAATTGAAAATCCGAATAAAAACTGCCTGTTTATACTGCAGTCAAACCGGCCTCTGCAGCAAAAACTCTTTGCCAGAATTTAAAGGTAACTGCAGTGAGACATTTTCAGTCATTTTCTGAACTTTCTGAAAACTGGAGGTGGAGAGTGAAAGAAATTTAATACAATTTGCGTCAACTGGACATTATCCAAACCGGACCCTCCGGGTTTTAAATTACAGCAGTTTTGCTGCACTGCTAGTGATGTTTTTGGGGAGGGAGAGAGACAGACAGACAGACAGACAAACAGGTTTCTGTCTGGAATGGTCCATTTGGGATATGACTGGAATATCCCCCTCTCCCCCATTTACTGTTTACACAGACTAACCTTGGACTTTCCCATACTAGGGAAGGAGTATCCAGGTAGAGGAAGCTGAATTTTGGGTGGACTGTCTGTTTTGAGTGACAGGTTCTGGGATATATTAAGACAACATCAGCCTCCATTCTTTCTTTCCATGCGGCTGGTTTGTGAAGGTGAGTTTCTGTGTCTCAGTCTCTGTGTCTCTGTGCCCAGGTGAATTGGAAGCTGATTACAGTGTGTGTGAGAGAGAGTCCAGTCTGAATCCCCCTCTCTCTGCCCCAGTCCTGATCCTTTTCTCCAATTCCCACCCCAATCTCCCTCTCCAGGATCTTTTCCCCATGGACGAGCTGATGGAGGTAAAGTGTTAGAGGCAACGATGGAGCGCAGACCGTTTGGGATAGTGAGTAACAAATCTTTATTGTCTTTCTCTGTCTTTCTCCCTCCTGCTGACTCAATCTCTCTCTCTCTCTCTATCTCTCTCTCTATCTCTCTGTTTTTCTCCCTCGTGCGTTTCTCTCTCAATCTCTCTCTCTCTCTCTCAAATGTATTCTCTCTCAAACCCCTTCTCTCTCAATCTCTCCCTCTCTCTCTCTCTCTCAATCTCCCTCTCTCTTCATGTTGTCTCTCTCTCTGTTTCTCTCTGTGTCATTCTCTGTGTCTTTCTCTCTCACTGGCTTTCTCTCTTTCAATCTCCCTCTCAATCCCTCACTCACAATCCCACTCGAACTCAATTGCTCTCTCTCAATCCCTCCCTCTCAATCGCTCTCTCTCAATCCCGCTCTCTCAGTGCCACTCTCAGTCCCTCTCTCACACTCCCGCTCTCTCAGTCCCTCTCTCTCAGTCCCTCTCTCTCAGTCCCTCTATCTCGCTCCCTCTGTCAATCCCTGTCTCTCAATCACTCCCTCTCAATCCCTCTCTCTCAATCCCTCTCTCTCTCTCAATCCCTCCCGAAATCCCTCTCTCTCAGTCCGACTTTCAATCCCTTTCTCTCAGACCAACTCGCTCAGTCCCTCTCTCTCAGTCCCTCTCTCTCAGTCCCTCTCTCTCTGTCCCTCTCTCTCAATCCCTCTCTCTCAATCCCCCTCTCTCAATCCCTCTCTCTCAATCCCTCTCTCTCAATCCCACTCTCTCAGTTTCTCTCTAAGTCCCTCTCTCAGACCCTCTCTCTCAGTCCCTCTCTCTCAATCCCACTCTCTCAGTCCCTCTCTCTGAGTCCCTCTCTCAGTCCCTCTCTCTCAATCCATTTCTCTCAGTCTATTTTTCTCAGCCCCTCTCTCTGAATTCCTCTCTATCAATCCCTCTCTCTCAATCCCTCTCTCTCAATCCCGCTCTCTCAGTCCCGCTCCCTCAGTCAATCACTCACAGTCCCTCTCTCTCAATTCCTCTCTCTCAATCCCTCTCTCTCAATCCCTCTCTCGCAATCCCTTCTCTCAGTCCCTCTATCTCAATCCCACTATCTCAGTCCCTCACTCTCAATTCCTCTCTCTCAATCCCTCTCTCTCAATCCCTATCTCGCAATCCCGCTCTCTCAGTCCCTCTCTCTCAATCCCTCTCTCTCAAATCCGCTCCCTCAGTCCCACTCTCCTAGTCCCTCTCTCTCAATCCCTCTCTATCAATCCGTCTCTATGAATCCCTCTCTTTCAATCACTCTCTCACAATCCCAATCGATCAATCGCTCTCTCAATCTCTCTCTCTCAATCCCTCTCTCTCAATCCCTCTCTCTCAGTCCTTCTCTCTCAATTCCTCTCTCTCAATTCCTCTCTCGCAGTCCCTCTCTCGCAATCCCTCTCTCTCAGTCCTTCTCTCTCAATTCCTCTCTCTCAATTCCTCTCTCGCAGTCCCTCTCTCGCAATCCTGCTCTCTCAGGGCCTCTGTCTCAATCCATCTCTCCCAATCCCTCTCTCTCAGTCCTTCTCTCTCAATTCCTCTCTCTCAATTCCTCTCTCGCAGTCCCTCTCTCGCAATCCTGCTCTCTCAGGGCCTCTCTCTCAATCCATCTCTCCCAATCCCTCTATCTCATTCCTTCTCTCTCAGTCACTCTCTCTCAATCCCTCTCTCTGAATCCCATTCTCTGAGTCCCTCTCTCTCAGTCCCTGTCTCTCAGCCCTCTCTCTCAGTCCCTCTCTCAATCCCTCTCTCTCAATCCCTCTCTCTCAGTCCCTCTCTCTCATTCTCTCTCTCTCAATTCCTCTCTCTCAATCCCTCTCTCTCAATCCTTCTCTCGCAATCCCGCTCTTTCAGTGTCTCTCCCTCAATCCCGCTCTCTCAATCTCTCTCTCTCACTCCCTCTCTCTCAGTCCCTTTCTATCAATCTCGCTCTCTCAATCCCTCTCTCTCAGTCCCTCTCTCAATCCCTCTCTCTGAATCCCGCTCTCTTAGTCCCACTCTTTCAGTCCCTCTCTCTATCCCTCTCTCTCAATCCCTCTCTCTCAGTCCCTCTCTCTCAGTCTCTCTCTCTCAATTCCTCTCTCTCAATCTCTCTCTCTCAATCCTTCTCTCGCAATCCCGCTCTTTCAGTCTCTCTCCCTCAATCCCTCTCTCTCAATCCCTCTCTCTCACTCCCTCTCTCTCAGTCCCTTTCTATCAATCTCGCTCTCTCAATCCCTCTCTCTCAATCACTCTCTCAAACTCGCTGTCTCAGTCCCGCTCCCGCAGTCCCTCTCCCTCAGTCCCTCTCTCTCAATCCCTTTCTCTCAGTCCCTCTCTCAATCCCTCTCTCTGAATCCCGATCTCACAGTCCCACTCTTTCACTCCTTCTCTCTCAATCTCTCTCTATCAACTCGTCTCTATGAATCCGTCTCTTTCAATCCCTCTCTCAATCCCAATCTCTCATTCCGTCTCTCTCAGCCGCTCTCTCAATCCCTCTCTCTCAATCCCTCTCTCTCAATCCCTCTCTCTCTCAATCCCTCCCGAAATCCCTCTCTCTCAGTCCGACTTTCAATCCCTTTCTCTCAGACCAACTCGCTCAGTCCCTCTATCTCGCTCCCTCTGTCATTCCCTGTCTCTCAATCACTCCCTCTCAATCCCTCTCTCTCAATCCCTCTCTCTCTCTCAATCCCTCCCGAAATCCCTCTCTCTCAGTCCGACTTTCAATCCCTTTCTCTCAGACCAACTCGCTCAGTCCCTCTATCTCGCTCCCTCTGTCAATCCCTGTCTCTCAATCACTCCCTCTCAATCCCTCTCTCTCAATCCCTCTCTCTCTCTCAATCCCTCCCGAAATCCCTCTCTCTCAGTCCGACTTTCAATCCCTTTCTCTCAGACCAACTCGCTCAGTCCCTCTCTCTCAGTCCCTCTCTCTCAGTCCCTCTCTCTCTGTCCCTCTCTCTCAATCCCTCTCTCTCAATCCCCCTCTCTCAATCCCTCTCTCTCTCAATCCCTCTCCCTCAATCCCACTCTCTCAGTTTCTCTCTAAGTCCCTCTCTCAGACCCTCTCTCTCAGTCCCTCTCTCTCAATCCCACTCTCTCAGTCCCTCTCTCTGAGTCCCTCAGTCCCTCTCTCTCAATCCATTTCTCTCAGTCTATTTTTCTCAGCCCCTCTCTCTGAATTCCTCTCTATCAATCCCTCTCTCTCAATCCCTCTCTCTCAATCCCGCTCTCTCAGTCCCGCTCCCTCAGTCAATCACTCACAGTCCCTCTCTCTCAATTCCTCTCTCTCAATCCCTCTCTCTCAATCCCTCTCTCGCAATCCCTTCTCTCAGTCCCTCTATCTCAATCCCACTATCTCAGTCCCTCACTCTCAATTCCTCTCTCTCAATCCCTCTCTCTCAATCCCTATCTCGCAATCCCGCTCTCTCAGTCCCTCTCTCTCAATCCCTCTCTCTCAAATCCGCTCCCTCAGTCCCACTCTCCTAGTCCCTCTCTCTCAATCCCTCTCTATAAATCCGTCTCTATGAATCCCTCTCTTTCAATCACTCTCTCACAATCCCAATCGATCAATCGCTCTCTCAATCTCTCTCTCTCAATCCCTCTCTCTCAATCCCTCTCTCTCAGTCCTTCTCTCTCAATTCCTCTCTCTCAATTCCTCTCTCGCAGTCCCTCTCTCGCAATCCCTCTCTCTCAGTCCTTCTCTCTCAATTCCTCTCTCTCAATTCCTCTCTCGCAGTCCCTCTCTCGCAATCCTGCTCTCTCAGGGCCTCTGTCTCAATCCATCTCTCCCAATCCCTCTCTCTCAGTCCTTCTCTCTCAATTCCTCTCTCTCAATTCCTCTCTCGCAGTCCCTCTCTCGCAATCCTGCTCTCTCAGGGCCTCTCTCTCAATCCATCTCTCCCAATCCCTCTATCTCATTCCTTCTCTCTCAGTCACTCTCTCTCAATCCCTCTCTCTGAATCCCATTCTCTGAGTCCCTCTCTCTCAGTCCCTGTCTCTCAGCCCTCTCTCTCAGTCCCTCTCTCAATCCCTCTCTCTCAATCCCTCTCTCTCAGTCCCTCTCTCTCATTCTCTCTCTCTCAATTCCTCTCTCTCAATCCCTCTCTCTCAATCCTTCTCTTGCAATCCCGCTCTTTCAGTGTCTCTCCCTCAATCCCGCTCTCTCAATCTCTCTCTCTCACTCCCACTCTCTCAGTCCCTTTCTATCAATCTCGCTCTCTCAATCCCTCTCTCTCAGTCCCTCTCTCAATCCCTCTCTGAATCCCGCTCTCTTAGTCCCACTCTTTCAGTCCCTCTCTCTATCCCTCTCTCTCAATCCCTCTCTCTCAGTCCCTCTCTCTCAGTCTCTCTCTCTCAATTCCTCTCTCTCAATCTCTCTCTCTCAATCCTTCTCTCGCAATCCCGCTCTTTCAGTCTCTCTCCCTCAATCCCTCTCTCTCAATCCCTCTCTCTCACTCCCTCTCTCTCAGTCCCTTTCTATCAATCTCGCTCTCTCAATCCCTCTCTCTCAATCCCTCTCTCAAACTCGCTGTCTCAGTCCCGCTCCCGCAGTCCCTCTCCCTCAGTCCCTCTCTCTCAATCCCTTTCTCTCAGTCCCTCTCTCAATCCCTCTCTCTGAATCCCGATCTCACAGTCCCACTCTTTCACTCCTTCTCTCTCAATCCCTCTCTATCAACTCGTCTCTATGAATCCGTCTCTTTCAATCCCTCTCTCAATCCCAATCTCTCATTCCGTCTCTCTCAGCCGCTCTCTCAATCCCTCTCTCTCAATCCCTCTCTCTCAATCCCTCTCTCTCTCAATCCCTCCCGAAATCCCTCTCTCTCAGTCCGACTTTCAATCCCTTTCTCTCAGACCAACTCGCTCAGTCCCTCTATCTCGCTCCCTCTGTCATTCCCTGTCTCTCAATCACTCCCTCTCAATCCCTCTCTCTCAATCCCTCTCTCTCTCTCAATCCCTCCCGAAATCCCTCTCTCTCAGTCCGACTTTCAATCCCTTTCTCTCAGACCAACTCGCTCAGTCCCTCTCTCTCAGTCCCTCTCTCTCAGTCCCTCTCTCTAAGTCCCTCTATCTCGCTCCCTCTCTCAATCCCTGCCTCTCAGTCACTCCCTCTCAATCCCTCTCTCTCAACCCCTCTCTCTCTCAATCCCTCCCGAAATCCCTCTCTCTCAGTCCGACTTTCAATCCCTTTCTCTCAGACCAACTCGCTCAGTCCCACTCTCTCAGTCCCTCTCTCTCAGTGCCTCTCTCTCAGTCCCTCTCTCTCAATCCCTCTCTCTCAATCCCCCTCTCTCAATCCCTCTCTCTCTCAATCCCTCTCTCTCATTCCCACTCTCTCAGTTTCTCTCTAAGTCCCTCTCTCAGACCCTCTCTCTCAGTCCCTCTCTCTCAATCCCACTCTCTCAGTCCCTCTCTCTCAGTCCCTCTCTCAGTCCCTCTCTCTCAATCCATTTCTCTCAGTCTATTTTTCTCAGCCCCTCTCTCTGAATTCCTCTCTATCAATCCCTCTGTCTCAATCCCTCTCTCTCAATCCCTCTCTCTCAATCCCGCTCTCTCAGTCCCGCTCCCTCAGTCCCTCTCTCTCAGTCCCTCTCTCTCAATTCCTCTCTCTCAATCCCTCTCTCGCAATCCCTCTCTCGCAATCCCTTCTCTCAGTCCCTCTATCTCAATCTCACTATCTCAGTCCCTTAGTCTCAATTCCTCTCTCTCAATCCCTCTCTCTCAATCCCTCTCTCTCAGTCCCTCTCTCTCAGTCCCTCTCTCTCAATTCCTCTCTCTCAATCCCTCTCTCTCAATCCTTCTCTCGCAATCCCGCTCTTTCAGTGTCTCTCCCTCAATCCCTCTCTCTCAATCCCTCTCTCTCACTCCCTCTCTCAGTCCCTTTCTATCAATCTCGCTCTCTCAATCCCTCTTTCTCAGTCCCTCTCTCAATCCCTCTCTCTGAATCCAGCTCTCTCAGTCCCACTCTTTCAGTCCCTCTCTCTATCCCTCTCTCTCAATCCCTCTCTCTCAGTCCCTCTCTCTCAGTCTCTCTCTCTCAATTCCTCTCTCTCAATCCCTCTCTCTCAATCCTTCTCTCGCAATCCCGCTCTTTCTGGCTCTCTCCCTCAATCCCACTCTCTCAATCCCTCTCTCTCACTCCGTCTCTCTCAGTCCCTTTCTATCAATCTCGCTCTCTCAATCCCTCTCTCTCAATCCCGCTCTCTCAAACTCGCTGTCTCAGTCCCGCTCCCGCAGTCCCTCTCCCTCAGTCCCTCTCTCTCAATCCCTTTCTCTCAGTCCCTCTCTCAATCCCTCTCTCTGAATCCCGCTCTCTCAGTCCCACTCTTTCACTCCTTCTCTCTCAATCCCTCTCTATCAACTCGTCTCTATGAATCCGTCTCTTTCAATCCCTCTCTCAATCCCAATCTCTCATTCCGTCTCTCTCAGCCGCTCTCTCTCAATCCCTCTCTCTCAATCCCTCTCTCTCAATCCCTCTCTCTCTCTCAATCCCTCCCGAAATCCCTCTCTCTCAGACCGACTTTCAATCCCTTTCTCTCAGACCAACTCGTTCAGTCCTTCTATCTCGCTCCCTCTGTCACTCCCTGTCTCTCAATCACTCCCTCTCAATCCCCCTCTCTCAATCCCTCTCTCTCTCTCTCTCTCTCAATCCCTCCCGAAATCCTTCTCACTCAGTCTGACTTTCAATCCCTTTCTCTCAGACCAACTCGGTCAGTCCCTCTCTCTCAGTCCCTCTCTCTCAGTCCCTCTCTCTCAGTCCCTCTATCTCGCTCCCTCTCTCAATCCCTGCATCTCAATCACTCCCTCTCAATCCCTCTCTCTCAACCCCTCTCTCTCTCTCAATCCCTCCCGAAATCCCTCTCTCTCAGTCCGACTTTCAATCCCTTTCTCTCAGACCAACTCGCTCAGTCCCACTCTCTCAGTCCCTCTCTCTCAGTGCCTCTCTCTCAGTCCCTCTCTCTCAATCCCTCTCTCTCAATCCCCCTCTCTCAATCCCTCTCTCTCTCAATCCCTCTCTCTCAATCCCACTCTCTCAGTTTCTCTCTACGTCCCTCTCTCTGACCCTCTCTCTCAGTCCCTCTCTCTCAATCCCACTCTCTCAGTCCCTCTCTCTCAGTTCCTCTCTCAGTCCCTCTCTCTCAATCCATTTCTCTCAGTCTATTTTTCTCAGCCCCTCTCTCTGAATTCCTCTTTATCAATCCCTCTCTCTCAATCCCTCTCTCTCAATCCCTCTTTCTCAATCCCGCTCTCTCAGTCCCGCTCTCTCAGTCCCTCTCTCTCAGTCCCTCTCTTTCAATTCCTCTTCTCAATCCCTCTCTCTCAATCCCTCTCTCGCAATCCCTTCTCTCAGTCCCTCTATCTCAATCCCACTATCTCAGTCCCTCACTCTCAATTCCTCTCTCTCAATCCCTCTCTCTCAATCCCTATCTCGCAATCCCGCTCTCTCAGTCCCTCTCTCTCAATCCCTCTCTCTCAAATCCGCTCCCTCAGTCCCACTCTCCTAGTCCATCTCTCTCAATCCCTCTCTATCAATCCGTCTCTATGAATCCCTCTCTTTCAATCCCTCTCTGACAATCCCAATCGATCAATCGCTCTCTCAATCTCTCTCTCTCTCAATCCCTCTCTCTTAATCCCTCTCTCTCAGTCCTTCTCTCTCAATTCCTCTCTCTCAATTCCTCTCTCGCAGTCCCTTTCTGGCAATCCCGCTCTTTCAGTGTCTCTCCCTCAATCCCTCTCTCTCAATCTCTCTCTCTCACTCCCTCTCTCTCAGTCCCTTTCTATCAATCTCGCTCTCTCAATCCCTCTCTCTCAGTCCCTCTCTCAATCCCTCTCTCTCAATCCCTCTCTCTCAGTCCCTCTCTCAATCCCTCTCTCTGAATCCCGCTCTCTCAGTCCTACTCTTTCAGTCCCTCCCTCAATCCCTCTCTCTCAATCCCTCTCTCTCACTCCCTCTCTCTCAGTCCCTTTCTATCAATCTCGCTCTCTCAATCCCTCTCTCTCAATCCCTCTCTCTCAAACTCGCTGTCTCAGTCCCGCTCCCGCAGTCCCTCTCCCTCAGTCCCTCTCTCTCAATCCCTTTCTCTCAGTCCCTCTCTCAATCCCTCTCTTTGAATCCCGCTCTCTCAGTCCCACTCTTTCACTCCTTCTCTCTCAATCCCTCTCTATCAACTCGTCTCTATGAATCCGTCTCTTTCAATCCCTCTCTCTCAATGCCAATCTCTCATTCCGTCTCTCTCAGCCGCGCTCTCTCAAACCCTCTCTCTCAATCCCATTTTCTCAGTCCCTCTCTTAGTCCCTCTCTCTCGGACCCTCTCTCTCAGTCCCTTTGGCAACCCCTCTCTCTCAATCCCTCTCTCTCAGTCCCACTCTCCGAGTCCCCCTCTCTTCATCGCCGCTCTCTCAATCCCTCTCTCTTAATCACTCTCTTTCAATCCCTCTCTCTCAATCCCTTTCCCTCAATCCCTCTCTCGCAATCCCTCTCTCTCAATCCCGTTCTCTCAGTCCCACTCTCTCAATCCTTCTTTCTCAGTCCCTCTCTTTCAGTCCCTCTCTCTCACTCCCACTCTCTCGACTTTTTCTCGCTTCTCTCTATTTCTCTGACATTTTTTGCCCGTTTTTCTGCGTTCTCACTCTGCGGCAATTTCACTCTTTCTGTGTTTCTTCCCCCACCTGGAGAAGACCATCTTCCATTTTAAATCTGGAGAAGACTATCTCCAATTTTAAACCTGGAGAAGTCCCCATCCATTTAAACCTGGAGAAGCGCACCTCCCATTTTAAACCTTGAGAAGCACCCCTCCCATTTTAAACCTGGAGAAGCCGCCCTCCCATTTTAAACTTCGAGAAGATCCGCTCCCATTTTAAACCTGGAGGAGTCCTCCTCTCATTATAAGCCTGGAGACGACCAAATCCCATTTTAATCGTGGAGAACACCCTCATCCCATTTCAAACCAGGTGAAGCCCCCCTCCCATTTTAAACCTGGAGGAGCCCATTTCCCATTTTATACCTGCAGAAGACTAACTCCCATTTTAAACCTGGAGAAGATCCTCCCCCCAATGTTAACCTGGAGAAGTCCCTCTCCCAATTTAAACTTGGAGAATTCCCCCTCCCGTTTTAAACCTGGAGAAGGCAACCTATCATTTTAAACCTGGAGAAGCCCCCCTCCCATTTTAAACCTGGAGAAGTACCACTCCCATTTTAAACGTGGAGAAGCACCCCTCCCATTTTAATCCTGGTGAAGACTACCTCTCATTTTAAACCTGGAGAAGCCACCTCCCAATTTAAACCTGGAGAAGACCTCCTCTCATTGTAAACCTGGAGACGACCAAATCCCATTTTAAACCTGGAGAAGACCCTCCTCCCAATTTAAACATGGAGAAGACCCTCCTCCCAATTTAAACCAGGAGAATCCCCCCTCCCACTTTAAACCTGGACAAGGCAACCTCTCATTTTAAACCTGGAGAATACCATCTCCCATTTAAAACTTGGAGAACACTCCCTCCCATTTTAAACCTGGAGAAGACCACCTCCCATTTTAAAACTGGTGAAGACCCTCCTCCCATTTTAAACCTGGAGAAGAGAACCCTCCCATTTTAAACCTGGAGAAGACAACATCTCATTTTAAACCTCGTGAAGACCACCCCCTACTTAAACCTGGAGAAGCCTGCACCCCCTATTTTAAGCTTGGAGAAGAGCACCTCCCAATTTAAACCTGGAGAAGCACCCACATTTTAAACCTGGAGAATCTCCTTCCCATTTTGAACCTCGAGAAGACCAAATCCTATTTTTTACCTGTAGAAGCCCCATCCCATTTTAAAAATGGTGAAGCCCACTCCCATTTTCAAAATGGAGAAGCACCCCTCCCATTTTAAAAATGGAGAAGACAACACTCAATGTTCAATCTGGAGAAGACCATCTTCCATTTTAAACCTGGAGAAGCCGACCTGCCATTTCAAACCTGATCCAGACCTTCCTCGCATTTTAAACCTGGAGAAGACTACCTCCCATTTTAAACCTGGAGAATACCACCTCCCATTTTATACCTCGCAACGACCACCTCATATTTTAAACATGAAGAAGAGCACATCCCATTTTAATCCTGGAGAAACCCCCTCTCATTTTAAACTTGGAGAAGACCACCTCCCATTTTAAACATGGAGAAGACCGTCGTCCCATATTAAACATGGAGAGGACTCGCCTCCCATTTTAAACTTGGAGCAGGCCCTCCCTTTTTAAACCTGGAGAAGCCCCGTTCCCATTTTAAGCTAGGAGAAGACCACCTCCCACTTTAAACCTCGAGAAGACCACCTCCCATTTTAAACCTGGAGAAGCCCTCTTCCCATTTCAAATCCGGAGAAGACCACCCCCCATTTTAAACCTGGAGATGCCCCACCCCCACACATTTAAAAGCTGGAGAAGACCACCTCCCAATTTAAACCTGGAGAAGGCCACTTCCCATTTTAAACCTGGAGAAGCCCCTTCCCATTTTAAACCTGGAGAAGCGCCTCTACCATTTTAAACCTTGTGAATTCAGCCTTCCATTTTAAACCTCGCGAATACCACATCCCATTTTAAATCTGGAGAAGCGCACCTCCAATTTTAAACATGGAGAAGCGCCCCTCCCACTTTAAACCTGGAGAAGTCCCCTTCCATTTTAAACCTGGAGCAGCGCCCCTCCCATTTTAAACCTTGAGAAGCACCCCTCCCATTTTAAACCTGGAGAAGCCGCCCTCCCATTTTAAACTTCGAGAAGATCCGCTCCCATTTTAAACCTGGAGGAGTCCTCCTCTCATTATAAGCCTGGAGACGACCAAATCCCATTTTAATCGTGGAGAACACCCTCATCCCATTTCAAACCAGGTGAAGCCCCCCTCCCATTTTAAACCTGGAGGAGACCATTTCCCATTTTATACCTGCAGAAGACTAACTCCCATTTTAAACCTGGAGAAGATCCTCCCCCCAATGTTAACCTGGAGAAGTCCCTCTCCCAATTTAAACTTGGAGAATTCCCCCTCCCGTTTTAAACCTGGAGAAGGCAACCTATCATTTTAAACCTGGAGAAGCCCCCCTCCCATTTTAAACCTGGAGAAGTACCACTCCCATTTTAAACCTGGAGAACACCCTCCTCCCATTTTAAACGTTGCCATGCCCCCCTCCCATTTTAGACCTTCAGAAACCACCCTCCCATTTTAAACCTGGAGATACCCCCATTCCATTTAAAACCTGGAGAAGACCACCTCTCATTTTAAACCTGGAGAAGACCACCTCTCATTCTTAACCTTGAGAAGCCACCTCCCATTTTAAACCTGGAGAAGCCACCTCCCATTTTAAACCTGGAGAAGACCTCCTCTCATTGTAAACCTGGAGACGACCAAATCCCATTTTAAACCTGGAGAAGACCCTCCTCCCAATTTAAACCTGGAGAAGACCCTCCTCCCAATTTAAACCAGGAGAATCCCCCCTCCCACTTTAAACCTGGACAAGGCAACCTCTCGTTTTAAACCTGGAGAATACCATCTCCCATTTAAAACTTGGAGAACACTCCCTCCCATTTTAAACCTGGAGAATACCACCTCCCATTTTAAACCTGGGGAAGCCCCACTTCCATTTTACACCTGGAGAAGACCACCTCCCATTTTAAAACTGGTGAAGACCCTCATCCCATTTTAAACCTTGAGAAGAGAACCCTCCAATTTTAAACCTGGAGAAGACAACATCTCATTTTAAACCTCGTGAAGACCACCTCCTACTTAAACCTGGAGAAGCCCCGACCCCCTATTTTAAGCTTGGAGAAGAGCACCTCCCAATTTAAACCTGGAGAAGCACCCCCATTTTAAACCTGGAGAATCTCCTTCCCATTTTGAACCTCGAGAAGACCAAATCCTATTTTTTACCTGTAGAAGCCCCATCCCATTTTAAAACTGGTGAAGCCCACTCCCATTTTAAAAATGGAGAAGCATCCCTCCCATTTTAAAAATGGAGAAGACAACACTCAATGTTAAATCTGGAGAAGACCATCTTCCATTTTAAACCTGGAGAAGCCGACCTCCCATTTCAAACCTGGTCCAGACCTTCCTCCAATTTTAAACCTGGAGAAGACGACCTCCCATTTTGAACCTGGAGAAGACCACCTCCCATTTTATACCTCGCAACGACCACCTCATATTTTAAACATGAAGAAGAGCACATCCCATTTTAATCCTGGAGAAACCCCCTCTCATTTTAAACTTGGAGAAGACCACCTCCCATTTTAAACATGGAGAAGACCGTCGTCCCATTTTAAACATGGAGAGGTCTCGCCTCCCATTTTAAACTTGGAACAGGCCCTCCCTTTTTAAACCTGGAGAAGCCCCGTTCCCATTTTAAGCTAGGAGAAGACCACCTCCCACTTTAAACCTGGAGAAGACCACCTCCCATTTTAAACCTGGAGAAGCCCTCTTCCCATTTCAAATCCGGAGAAGACCACCCCCCATTTTAAACCTGGAGATGCCCTACCCCCACACATTGAAAAGCTGGAGAAGACCACCTCCCAATTTAAACCTGGAGAAGGCCACTTCCCATTTTAAACCTGGAGAAGCCCCTTCCCATTTTAAACCTGGAGAAGCGCCTCTACCATTTTAAACCTTGTGAATTCAACCTTCCATTTTAAACCTCGCGAAGACCACATCCCATTTTAAATCTGGAGAAGCGCACCTCCAATTTTAAACATGGAGAAGCGCCCCTCCCATTTTAAACCTGGAGAAGTCCCCTTCCATTTTAAACCTGGAGAAGCGCCCCTCCCATTTTAAACCTTGAGAAGCACCCCTCCCATTTTAAACCTGGAGAAGCCGCCCTCCCATTTTAAACTTCGAGAAGATCTGCTCCCATTTTAAACCTGGAGGAGTCCTCCTCTCATTATAAGCCTGGAGACGACCAAATCCCATTTTAATCGTGGAGAACACCCTCATCCCATTTCAAACCAGGTGAAGCCCCCCTCCCATTTTAAACCTGGAGGAGACCATTTCCCATTTTAAACCTGGAGAAGACCCTCCCCCCAAAAGTTAACCTGGAGAAGTCCCTCTCCCAATTTAAACTTGGAGAATTCCCCCTCCCGTTTTAAACATGGAGAAGGCAACCTATCATTTTAAACCTGGAGAAGCCCCCCTCCCATTTTAAACCTGGAGAAGTACCACTCCCATTTTAAATCTGGAGAACACCCTCCTCCCATTTTAAACGTTGCCATGCCCCCCTCCCATTTTAGACCTTGAGAAACCACATTCCCATTTTAAACCTGGAGATACCCCCATTCCATTTTAAACCTGGAGAAAACCACCTCTAATTTTAAACCTGGAGAAGACCACTTCTCATTCTTAACCTTGAGAAGCCACCTCCCATTTTAAACGTGGAGAAGCACCCCTCCCATTTTAATCCTGGTGAAGACTACCTCTCATTTTAAACCTGGAGAAGCCACCTCCCATTTTAAACCTGGAGAAGACCTCCTCTCATTGTAAACCTGGAGACGACCAAATCCCATTTAAAAACTGGAGAAGACCCTCCTCCCAATTTAAATTTGGAGAATTCCCCCTCCCGTTTTAAACCTGGAGAAGGCAACCTATCATTTTAAACCTGGAGAAGCCCCCCTCCCATTTTAAACCTGGAGAAGTACCACTCCCATTTTAAACCTGGAGAACACCCTCCTCCCATTTTAAACGTTGCCATGCCCCCCTCCCATTTTAGACCTTGAGAAACCACCCTCCCATTTTAAACCTGGAGATACCCCCATTCCATTTAAAACCTGGAGAAAACCACCTCTCATTTTAAACCTGGAGAAGACCACCTCTCATTCTTAACCTTGAGAAGCCACCTCCCATTTTAAACCTGGAGAAGCCACCTCCCATTTTAAACCTGGAGAAGACCTCCTCTCATTGTAAACCTGGAGACGACCAAATCCCATTTTAAACCTGGAGAAGACCCTCCTCCCAATTTAAACCTGGAGAAGACCCTCCTCCCAATTTAAACCAGGAGAATCCCCCCTCCCACTTTAAACCTGGACAAGGCAACCTCTCATTTTAAACCTGGAGAATACCATCTCCCATTTAAAACTTGGAGAACACTCCCTCCCATTTTAAACCTGGAGAATACCACCTCCCATTTTAAACCTGGGGAAGCCCCACTTCCATTTTACACCTGGAGAAGACCACCTCCCATTTTAAAACTGGTGAAGACCCTCATCCCATTTTAAACCTTGAGAAGAGAACCCTCCAATTTTAAACCTGGAGAAGACAACATCTCATTTTAAACCTCGTGAAGACCACCTCCTACTTAAACCTGGAGAAGCGCCGACCCCCTATTTTAAGCTTGGAGAAGAGCACCTCCCAATTTAAACCTGGAGAAGCACCCCCATTTTAAACCTGGAGAATCTCCTTCCCATTTTGAACCTCGAGAAGACCAAATCCTATTTTTTACCTGTAGAAGCCCCATCCCATTTTAAAACTGGTGAAGCCCACTCCCATTTTAAAAATGGAGAAGCACCCCTCCCATTTTAAAAATGGAGAAGACAACACTCAATGTTAAATCTGGAGAAGACCATCTTCCATTTTAAACCTGGAGAAGCCGACCTCCCATTTCAAACCTGGTCCAGACCTTCCTCCAATTTTAAACCTGGAGAAGACGACCTCCCATTTTGAACCTGGAGAAGACCACCTCCCATTTTATACCTCGCAACGACCACCTCATATTTTAAACATGAAGAAGAGCACATCCCATTTTAATCCTGGAGAAACCCCCTCTCATTTTAAACTTGGAGAAGACCACCTCCCATTTTAAACATGGAGAAGACCGTCGTCCCATTTTAAACATGGAGAGGTCTCGCCTCCCATTTTAAACTTGGAACAGGCCCTCCCTTTTTAAACCTGGAGAAGCCCCGTTCCCATTTTAAGCTAGGAGAAGACCACCTCCCACTTTAAACCTGGAGAAGACCACCTCCCATTTTAAACCTGGAGAAGCCCTCTTCCCATTTCAAATCCGGAGAAGACCACCCCCCATTTTAAACCTGGAGATGCCCTACCCCCACACATTGAAAAGCTGGAGAAGACCACCTCCCAATTTAAACCTGGAGAAGGCCACTTCCCATTTTAAACCTGGAGAAGCCCCTTCCCATTTTAAACCTGGAGAAGCGCCTCTACCATTTTAAACCTTGTGAATTCAACCTTCCATTTTAAACCTCGCGAAGACCACATCCCATTTTAAATCTGGAGAAGCGCACCTCCAATTTTAAACATGGAGAAGCGCCCCTCCCATTTTAAACCTGGAGAAGTCCCCTTCCATTTTAAACCTGGAGAAGCGCCCCTCCCATTTTAAACCTTGAGAAGCACCCCTCCCATTTTAAACCTGGAGAAGCCGCCCTCCCATTTTAAACTTCGAGAAGATCTGCTCCCATTTTAAACCTGGAGGAGTCCTCCTCTCATTATAAGCCTGGAGACGACCAAATCCCATTTTAATCGTGGAGAACACCCTCATCCCATTTCAAACCAGGTGAAGCCCCCCTCCCATTTTAAACCTGGAGGAGACCATTTCCCATTTTAAACCTGGAGAAGACCCTCCCCCCAAAAGTTAACCTGGAGAAGTCCCTCTCCCAATTTAAACTTGGAGAATTCCCCCTCCCGTTTTAAACATGGAGAAGGCAACCTATCATTTTAAACCTGGAGAAGCCCCCCTCCCATTTTAAACCTGGAGAAGTACCACTCCCATTTTAAATCTGGAGAACACCCTCCTCCCATTTTAAACGTTGCCATGCCCCCCTCCCATTTTAGACCTTGAGAAACCACATTCCCATTTTAAACCTGGAGATACCCCCATTCCATTTTAAACCTGGAGAAAACCACCTCTAATTTTAAACCTGGAGAAGACCACTTCTCATTCTTAACCTTGAGAAGCCACCTCCCATTTTAAACGTGGAGAAGCACCCCTCCCATTTTAATCCTGGTGAAGACTACCTCTCATTTTAAACCTGGAGAAGCCACCTCCCATTTTAAACCTGGAGAAGACCTCCTCTCATTGTAAACCTGGAGACGACCAAATCCCATTTTAAAACTGGAGAAGACCCTCCTCCCAATTTAAACCTGGAGAAGACCCTCCTCCCAATTTAAACCAGGAGAAACCCCCCTCCCACTTTAAACCTGGACAAAGCAACCTCTCATTTTAAACCTGGAGAATACCATCTCCCATTTAAAACTTGGAGAACACTCCCTCCCATTTTAAACCTGGAGAATACCACCTCCCATTTTAAACCTGGGGAAGCCCCCCTTCCATTTTACACCTGGACAAGACCACCTCCCATTTTAAAACTGGTGAAGACCCTCCTCCCATTTTAAACCTGGAGAAGAGAACCCTCCCATTTTAAACCTGGAGAAGACAACATCTCATTTTAAACCTCGTGAAGACCACCTCCTACTTAAACCTGGAAAAGCCCCCACCCCCTATTTTAAGCTTGGAGAAGAGCACCTACCAATTTAAACCTGGAGAAGCACCCACATTTTATACCTGGAGGAAATCCCCCCCCCGTTTAACCTGGAGGATAACACCTACCAGTTTTAACCTGGAGAAGACCACCTCCCATTTTAAACATGGAGAAGACCCTCATCCAATTTTAAACATGGAGAGGACTCGCCTCCCAGTTTAAACCTGGAAAATGCCGCTTCCATTTTCAACCTGGAGAAGCCCCGATCCCATTTTAAACTAGGAGATGACCACCTCCCACTTTAAACCTGGAGACGACCACCTGCCATTTTAAACCTGGAGACGACCACCTCCCATTTTAAACCTGGAGAATCTCCTTCCCATTTTGAACCTCGAGAAGACCAAATCTTATTTTTTACCTGTAGAAGCCCCATCCTATTTTAAAACTGGTGAAGCCCAGTCCCATTTTAAAAATGGAGAAGCACCCCTCCCATTTTAAAAATGGAGAAGACAACACTCAATGTTAAATCTGGAGAAGACCATCTTCCATTTTAAACCTGGAGAAGCCGACCTCCCATTTCAAACCTGGTCCAGACTTTCCTCCCATTATAAACCTGGAGAAAACGACCTCTCATTTTAAACCTGGAGAAGACCACCTCCCATTTTATACCTCGCAACGACCACCTCATATTTTAAACATGAAGAAGACCACCTCCCATTTTAATCCTGGAGAAACCCCCTCTCATTTTATACTTGGAGAAGACCACCTCCCATTTTAAACATGGAGAAGACCGTCGTCCCATTTTAAACATGGAGAGGACTCGCATCCCATTTTAAACCTGGAGCAGGCCCTCCCTTTTTAAACCTCGAGAAGCCCCGTTCCCATCTTAAGCTAGGAGAAGACCACCACCAACTTTAAACCTGGAGAAGACCACCTCCCATTTTAAACCTGGAGAAGCCCTCTTCCCATTTTAAACCTGGATAAGCTCCTTCCCATTTTAAACCTTGAGAAGACCAACTCCTTTTTATACCTGGAGAAGCGCCCTCCCATTTTAAACCGGGAGAAGCTCCCTCGCATTTTAAACCTGGAGAAGCCCCCTTCCATTTTAAGCCTGGAGAATACCACATCCCATTATAAACCTGGTGAAGACCCTCCTCTCATTTTAAACCTGGAGACCACGCTCCCATTTTAAACCTGGAGAAGACAACATTTCATTTTAAACCTCGCGAATACCACCTCCTATTTTAAACATGGAGAAGGCCCTCATCCAATTTTAAACATGGAGAGGACTCGCCTCCCAGTTTAAACCTGGAAAATGCCGCTTCCATTTTCAACCTGGAGAAGCCCCGATCCCATTTTAAACTAGGAGATGACCACCTCCCACTTTAAACCTGGAGACGACCACCTGCCATTTTAAACCTGGAGACAACCACCTCCCATTTTAAACCTGGAGAATCTCCTTCCCATTTTGAACCTCGAGAAGACCAAATCTTATTTTTTACCTGTAGAAGCCCCATCCCATTTTAAAACTGGTGAAGCCCACTCCCATTTTAAAAATGGAGAAACACCCCTCCCATTTTAAAAATGGAGAAGACAACACTCAATGTTAAATCTGGAGAAGACCATCTTCCATTTTAAACCTGGAGAAGCCGACCTCCCATTTCAAACCTGGTCCGGACCTTCCTCCCATTTTAAACCTGGAGAAGACCACCTCCCATTTTATACCTCGCAACGACCACCTCATATTTTAAACATGAAGAAGACCACCTCCCATTTTAATCCTGGAGAAACCCCCTCTCATTTTAAACTTGGAGAAGACCACCTCCCATTTTAAACATGGAGAAGACCGTCGTCCCATTATAAACATGGAGAGGACTCGCCTCCCATTTTAAACCTGGAGCAGGCCCTCCCTTTTTAAACCTGGAGAAGCCCCGTTCCCATTTTAATCTAGGAGAAGACCACCTCCAACTTTAAACCTGGAGAAGACCACCTCCCATTTTAAACCTGGAGAAGCCCTCTTCCCATTTCAAATTCGGAGAAGACCACCTCCCATTTTAAACCTGGAGATGCCCCACCCCCACACATTTAAAAGCTGGAGAAGACCACCTCCCAATTTAAACCTGGAGAAGGCCGCTTCCCATTTTAAACCTGGAGAAGCGCCTTCCCATTTTAAACCTGGAGAAGCACCTCTACCATTTTAAACCTTGTGAATTCAACCTTCCATTTTAAACCTCGCGAAGACCACATCCCATTTTAAATCTGGAGATGCGCACCTCCAATTTGAAACCTGGAGAAGCGCCCCTCCCATTTTAAACCTGTAAAATACCACCTCCCATTTTAATCATGGAGAAGACCATCATCACTTTTTTTAAACATGGAGTGGACTCGCCTGCCATTTTAAACCTGGAGAAGCGCCCTCTCTTTTTAAATCTGAAGAAGCCCCCTTTCATTTTAAGCCTGAAGAAGACCACCTCCCGTTTTAAACCTGGAGAAGACCCTCCTCCCAATTTTAAACCTGGTGAAGACCACAATCCCAATTCAAACCTGGAGAAGACCACCTCCCATTTTAAAAATGGAGAAGACCACCATCCATTTTAAACATGGAGAAGACCCTCCTCCCAATTTTAAACCTCGTGAAGACCACATCCCAATTCAAACCTGGAGAAGACCACCTCCCATTTTAATCCTGAAGACGCCCCCTCCCATTTTAAACCTGGAGAATATCCTTCCCATTTTGAACCTCGAGAAGACCAAATCCTATTTTTTACCTGTAGAAGCCCCATCCCATTTTATAACCGGTGAAGCCCACTCCCATTTTAGAAATGGAGAAGCACACCTCCCATTTTAAAAATGGAGAAGACAACACTCAATGTTAAATATAGAGAAGACCATCTTCCATTTTAAACCTGGAGAAGCCGACCTCCCATTTCAAACCTGGTCCAGACCTTCCTCCCATTTTAAACCTGGAGAAGACCACCTCCCATTTTATACCTCGCAACGACCACCTCATATTTTAAACATGAAGAAGAGCACCTCCCATTTTAATCCTGGAGAAACCCCCTCTCATTTTAAACTTGGAGAAGACCACCTCCCATTTTAAACATGGAGAAGATCGTCGTCCCATTTTAAACATGGAGAGGACTCGCCTCCCATTTTAAACCTGGAGCAGGCCCTCCTTTTTTAAACCTGGAGAAGCCCCGTTCCCATTTTAAGCTAGGAGAAGACCACCTCCCACTTTAAACCTGGAGAAGACCACCTCCCATTTTAAACCTGGAGAAGCCCTCTTCCCATTTCAAATCCGGAGAAGACCATCTCCCATTTTAAACCTGGAGATGCCCCACCCCCACACATTTAAAAGCTGGAGAAGACCACTTCCCAATTTAAACCTGGAGAAGGCCACTTCCCATTTTAAACCTGGAGAAGCCCCTTCCCATTTTAAACCTGGAGAAGCGCACCTCCAATTTTAAACCTGGAGAAGCGCCCCTCCCATTTTAAACCTGGAAAATACCACCTCCCATTTTAATCATGGAGAAGACCATCATCCCTTTTTTAAACATGGAGTGGACACGCCTGCCATTTTAAACCTGGAGAAGCGCCCTCTCTTTTTAAATCTGAAGAAGCCTCTTTTCATTTTAAGCCTGAAGAAGACCCTCCTCCCAATTTTAAACCTGGTGAAGACCACAATCCCAATTCAAACCTGGAGAAGACCACCTCCCATTTTAATCCTGAAGACGCCCCCTCCCATTTTAAAAATGGAGAAGACCACCTTCCATTTTAAACATGGAGAAGACCCTCCTCCCAATTTTAAACCTGGAGAAGACCACATCCCAATTCAAACCTGGAGAAGACCACCTCCCATTTTAATCCTGAAGACGCCCCCTCCCATTTTAAAAATGGAGAAGACCACCTTCCATTTTAAACATGCTGAAGACCCTCATCCAATTTTAAACCGGGAGAACCCCCCTCCCATTTTAAATCGGAAGAAGCCCCGTTCCCATTTTAAACCAGGAGAAGATCACTTCCCACTTTAATCCTGGAGAAGACCACCTCCCATTTTAAACCTGGAGAAGCCCCTTCCAATTTTGAACTTCGAGAAGTCCAAATCCTATTTTATATCTGTAGAATCCCCCTCCCATTTTAAATCTGGTGAAACCCCCTCCCATTTTAAACCTTGCGAAGCGCCGCTCCCATTTTAAACCTGGAGAAGACAACCTTCCATTTTAAACCTGGAGAAGACCAACTCCCATTTTAAACCTGGAGAAGACCACCTCCCGATACAAACCTCGTGATGACCTTCCTCCCATTTCAAATCTCGAGAAGACCACCTCCAATCTAATACCTCGCAAAGACCACCTCCAATTTAAACCTGGAGAAGCGCCCCTCCAATTTTAAACCTGGAGAAGACCATCTACCATTTTAAACATGGAGAAGACCCTCGTCCCATTTTAAACATGGAGAGGACTCGCATCCAATTTTAAACATGGAGAACAACATGCATTTGAAACCTGGAGAAGCCCATTCCCCCATTTTAAACCTGGCGAAGACCACCTCCCATTTTAAACCTGGATAAGCTCCTTCCCATTTTAAACCTTGAGAAGACCAACTCCTTTTTATACCTGGAGAAGCGCCCTCCCATTTTAAACCGGGAGAAGCTCCCTCGCATTTTAAACCTGGAGAAGCCCCCTTCCATTTTAAGCCTGGAGTATACCACATCCCATTTTAAACCTGGTGAAGACCCTCCTCCCATTTTAAACCTGGAGACCACCCTCCCATTTTAAACCTGGAGAAGACAACATTTCATTTTAAACCTCGCGAAGACCACCTCCCATTTTAAACCTGGAGAAGTGCCCCTCCCATTTTAAACCTTGAGAAGCCCCCCACCCCCCTACTTTAAACGTGGAGAAGACAACCTCCAAATTTAAACCTGTAGAAGCCCCCCATTTTAAACCTGGAGGTGCACCCCCCATCATAAACATGGAGAAGACCACCTCACATTTTAAACATGGAGAAGACGCACATCCCATTTTAAAAATGGAGAAGCCCCTGCCATTTTAAACCTGGAGAATACCATCGCCCATTTCAAACATCGAGAAGACCCACATCCTATTTTTAACATGGAGAGGACTCGCCTCGCATTTTAAACCTGGAGAAGCCCACTCCCATTTTAAACCTGGAGAAGCCCCGTTCCCAATTTAAACCAGACGAAGACCACCTCCCATTTTAAACCTGGAGAAGACCACCTCCCATTTTAAACCTGGAGAAGCTCCCTCCCATTTTAAACCTGGAGAAGCCCCGATCCCAATTTAAACGAGGCGAAGACCACCTCCCACCTTAAAGCTGGAGAAGACCATCTCCCATTTTAAACCTGGAGAAGGCTCTTTCCATTTTAAATCAGGAGAAGTCCACCTTCCATTTTAAACCTTGAGACGCCCCACCCCCACCCTTTTAAAAGCTGGAGAAGCACACCTACCATTTTAAACCTTGCGAATTCAACCTTCCATTTTAAACCTGGAGAAGACCATCTCCCATTTTAAACCTGGAGAAGACCACGTCCCATTTTAAACCTGTTGAAGACCCTCCTCCCCTTTTAAACCCGGAGAAGACCACCTCCCATTTTAAACCTGGAGAAACCACCGCCCATTCTATACCTCGCAATTACCACCTCCAATTTCAAAACTGGAGAAGATCACCTCCCATTTTAAACATGGAGAGGACTCGCCTCCCAATTTAACCATGGAGAAGCCCCCTGCCATTTTAACCCTGGAGAATACCATCGCCCATTTGAAACATCGAGAAGACCCGCATCCCATTTTTAACGTGGAGAGGACTCGCCTCGCATTTTAAACCTGGAGAAGCCCCCTCCAATTTTAAGCCTGGAGAAGCCCCGTTCCCAATTTATACCAGGCGAAGAACACCTCCCACTTTAAATCTGGAGAAGACCATCTCCCATTTTAAACCTGGAGAAGCCCCCTCACATTTTAAGCCTGGAGAAGCCCCCCCCCCCCCATTTAAAATCAGGAGAAGAACACCTACCATTTTAAACCTGGAGAAGCCCCACCCCCACCCTTTTAAAAGCTGGAGAAGACCACATCCCAATTTAAACCAGGCGAAGACCACCTCCCACTTTAAACCTGGAGAAGACCATCTCCCGTTTTAAACCTGGAGAAGCCCCCACCCATTTTACTCAGTAGAAGACCACCTCCCATTTTAAACCTGGAGAAGGCCACATCCCATTTTAAACCTTTCGCAGCCCCTTCCCATTTAAACCTAGAGAAGCGCCCCTACCATTTTAAATCTTGTGACTTCAACCTTCCATTTTAAACCTGGAGAAGACCATCTCCCATTTTAAACCTGGAGAATACCATCGCCCATTTGAAACATCGAGAAGATCCTCATCCCACTTTTAACATGGAGAGGACACGCCTCCCATTTTAAACCTGGAGAAGCCCCCTCCCATTATAAACCTGGAGAAGCCCCGTTCCCAATTTAAACCAGGCGAAGGCAACCTTTTATTTTAAACCTCTTGAAGACCACATCCCATTTTAAATCTGGAGAAGCGCACCTCCAATTTTAAACCTGGAGAAGCGCCCATCCCATTTTAAACCTGGAAAATACCACCTCCCATTTTAATCATGGAGAAGACCATCATCCCTTTTTTAAACATGGAGTGGACTCGCCTGCCATTTTAAACCTGGAGAAGCGCCCTCTCTTTTTAAATCTGAAGAAGCCCCCTTTCATTTTAAGCCTGAAGAAGACCACCTCCCGTTTTAAACCTGGAGAAGACCCTCCTCCCAATTTTAAACCTGGTGAAGACCACAATCCCAATTCAAACCTGGAGAAGACCACCTCCCATTTTAATCCTGAAGACGCCCCCTCCCATTTTAAAAATGGAGAAGACCACCTTCCATTTTAAACATGGAGAAGACCCTCCTCCCAATTTTAAACTCGAGAAGACCACATCCCAATTCAAACCTGGAGAAGACCACCTCCCATTTTAATCCTGAAGACGCCCCCTCCCATTTTAAAAATGGAGAAGACCACCTTCCATTTTAAACATGCAGAAGACCCTCATCCAATTTTAAACCTGGAGAACCCCCCTCCCATTTTAAATCGGAAGAAGCCCCGTTCCCATTTTAAACCAGGAGAAGATCACCTCCCACATTAATCCTGGAGAAGACCACCTCCCATCTTAAACCTGGAGAAGCCCCTTCCAATTTTGAACTTCGAGAAGTCCAAATCCTATTTTATATCTGTAGAATCCCCCTCCCATTTTAAATCTGGTGAAGCCCCCTCCCATTTTAAACCTTGCGAAGCGCCGCTCCCATTTTAAACCTGGAGAGGACAACCTTCCATTTTAAACCTGGAGAAGACCAACTCCCATTTTAAACCTGGAGAAGACCACCTCCCGATACAAACCTCGTGATGACCTTCCTCCCATTTCAAATCTCGAGAAGACCAAGTCCAATCTTATACCTCGCAAAGACCACCTCCAATTTAAACCTGGAGAAGCGCCCCTCCAATTTTAAACCTGGAGAAGAACATCTACCATTTTAAACATGGAGAAGCCCCTCGTCCCATTTTAAACATGGAGAGGACTCGCATCCAATTTTAAACATGGAGAACCACCCGCATTTGAAACCTGGAGAAGCCCATTCCCCCATTTTAAACCTGGCGAAGACCACCTCCCATTTTAAACCTGGATAAGCTCCTTCCCATTTTAAACCTTGAGAAGACCAACTCCTTTTTATACCTGGAGAAGCGCCCTCCCATTTTAAACCGGGAGAAGCTCCCTCGCATTTTAAACCTGGAGAAGCCCCCTTCCATTTTAAGACTGGAGAATACCACATCCCATTTTAAACCTGGTGAAGACCCTCCTCCCATTTTAAACCTGGAGACCACCTCCCATTTTAAACATGGAGAAGACCCTCATCCAATTTTAAACATGGAGAGGACTCGATTCCCAGTTTAAACCTGGAAAATGCCGCTTCCATTTTCAACCTGGAGAAGCCCCGATCCCATTTTAAACTAGGAGATGACCACCTCCCACTTTAAACCTGGAGACGACCACCTGCCATTTTAAACCTGGAGACGACCACCTCCCATTTTAAACCTGGAGAATCTCCTTCCCATTTTGAACCTCGAGAAGACCAAATCTTATTTTTTACCTGTAGAAGCCCCATCCCATTTTAAAACTGGTGAAGCCCACTCCCATTTTAAAAATGGAGAAGCACCCCTCCCATTTTAAAAATGGAGAAGACAACACTCAATGTTAAATCTGGAGAAGACCATCTTCCATTTTAAACCTGGAGAAGCCGACCTCCCATTTCAAACCTGGTCCGGACCTTCCTCCCATTTTAAACGTGGAGAAAACTACCTCCCATTTTAAACCTGGAGAAGACCACCTCCCATTTTATACCTCGCAACGACCACCTCATATTTTAAACATGAAGAAGACCACCTCCCATTTTTATCCTGGAGAAACCCCCTCTCATTTTAAACTTGGAGAAGACCACCTCCCATTTTAAACATGGAGAAGACCGTCGTCCCATTTTAAACATGGAGAGGACTCGCCTCCCATTTTAAACCTGGAGCAGGCCCTCCCTTTTTAAACCTGGAGAAGCCCCGTTCCCATTTTAAGCTAGGAGAAGACCACCTACAACTTTAAACCTGGAGAAGACCACCTCCCATTTTAAACCTGGAGTAGCCCTCTTCCCATTTCAAATCCGGAGAAGACCACCTCCCATTTTAAACCTGGAGATGCCCCACCCCCACACATTTAAAAGCTGGAGAAGACCACCTCCCAATTTAAACCTGGAGAAGCCCCTTCCCATTTTAAACCTGGAGAAGCGCCTCTACCATTTTAAACCTTGTGAATTCAACCTTCCATTTTAAACCTCGCGAAGACCACATCCCATTTTAAACCTGGAGAAGCGCACCTCCAATTTTAAACCTGGAGAAGCGCCCCTCCCATTTTAAACCTGGAAAATACCACCTCCCATTTTAATCATGGAGAAGACCATCATCCCTTTTTTAAACATGGAGTGGACTCGCCTGCCATTTTAAACCTGGAGAAGCGCCCTCTCTTTTTAAATCTGAAGAAGCCCACTTTCATTATAAGCCTGAAGAAGACCACCTCCCGTTTTAAACCTGGAGAAGACCCTCCTCCCAATTTTAAACCTGGTGAAGACCACAATCCCAATTCAAACCTGGAGAAGACCACTTCCCATTTTAATCCTGAAGACGCCCCCTCCCATTTTAAAAATGGAGAAGACCACCTTCCATTTTAAACATGGAGAAGACCCTCCTCCCAATTTTAAATCTAGAGAAGACCACATCCCAATTCAAACCTGGAGAAGACCACCTCCCATTTTAATCCTGAAGACGCCCCCTCCCATTTTAAAAATGGAGAAGACCACCTTCCATTTTAAACATGCAGAAGACCCTCATCCAATTTTAAACCTGGAGAACCCCCCTCCCATTTTAAATCGGAAGAAGCCCCGTTCCCATTTTAAACCAGGAGAAGATCACCTCCCACATTAATCCTGGAGAAGACCACCTCCCATCTTAAACCTGGAGAAGCCCCTTCCAATTTTGAACTTCGAGAAGTCCAAATCCTATTTTATATCTGTAGAATCCCCCTCCCATTTTAAATCTGGTGAAGCCCCCTCCCATTTTAAACCTTGCGAAGCGCCGCTCCCATTTTAAACCTGGAGAAGACAACCTTCCATTTTAAACCTGGAGAAGACCACCTCCCGATACAAACCTCGTGATGACCATCCTCCCATTTCAAATCTCGAGAAGACCACCTCCAATCTAATACCTCGCAAAGACCACCTCCAATTTAAACCTGGAGAAGCGCCCCTCCAATTTTAAACCTGGAGAAGACCATCTACCATTTTAAACATGGAGAAGCCCCTCGTCCCATTTTAAACATGGAGAGGACTCGCATCCAATTTTAAACATGGAGAACAACCCGCATTTGAAACCTGGAGAAGCCCATTCCCCCATTTTAAACCTGGCGAAGACCACCTCCCATTTTAAACCTGGATAAGCTCCTTCCCATTTTAAACCTTGAGAAGACCAACTCCTTTTTATACCTGGAGAAGCGCCCTCCCATTTTAAACCTGGAGAAGCTCCCTCGCATTTTAAACCTGGAGAAGCCCCCTTCCATTTTAAGCCTGGAGAATACCACATCCCATTTTAAACCTGGTGAAGACCCTCCTCCCATTTTAAACCTGGAGACCACCCTCCCATTTTAAACCTGGAGAAGACAACATTTCATTTTAAACCTCGCGAAGACCACCTACCATTTTAAACCTGGAGAAGTGCCCCTCCCATTTTAAACCTGGAGAAGCCCCCCACCCCCCTACTTTAAACCTGGAGAAGACAACCTCCAAATTTAAACCTGTAGAAGCCCCCCATTTTAATCCTGGAGGTGCACCCCCCATCATAAACATGGAGAAAACCACCTCACATTTTAAACATGGAGAAGACGCACATCCCATTTTAAAAATGGAGAAGCACCCTGCCATTTTAAACCTGGAGAATACCATCGCCCATTTCAAACATCGAGAAGACCCTCATCCTATTTTTAACATGGAGAGGACTCGCCTCCCATTTTAAACCTGGAGAAGCCCACTCCCATTTTAAACCTGGAGAAGCCCCGTTCCCAATTTAAACCAGACGAAGACCACCTCCCATTTTAAACCTGGAGAAGACCACCTCCCATTTTAAACCTGGAGAAGCCCCCTCCCATTTTAAATCTTGTGAATTCAACCTTCCATTTTAAAGCTGGAGAATACCATCTCCCATTTTAAACCTGGAGAATGCCATCGCCCATTTGAAACATCGAGAAGACCCACATCCCATTTTTAACATGGAGAGGACTCGCCTCCCATTTTAAACCTGGAGAAGCCCCCTCCCATTATAAACCTGGAGAAGCCCCGTTCCCAATTTAAACCAGGCGAAGGCAACCTGTTATTTTAAACCTCTTGAAGACCACCTCCCATTTAAAACCTGGAGTATACCACCTCCCAGTTTAAACATGGATAAGCCCCTCATCCCATTTTAAACATGGAGAAGCGCCCCTCCCATTTTAAACCTGGAGAAGCCCTGTTCCCAGTTTAAACCAGGGGAAGCGACCCTCCAATTTTGATCGTGGAGAAGACCACCTCCCATTTTCAACCTGGAGAAGACCACATCCCTTTTTAAACCTGGAGAAGCCCTGTTCCCAGTTTAAACCAGCAGAAGACCGCATCCCACTTTAAGCCTGTAGAAGACCATCTCCCATTTAAAACCTGGAGAAGCCCCCTTCCCATTTTAAACCTGGAGAAGACCAGCTCACATCTTAAACCTGGAGAAGCCCGCTCTCATTTTAAACATCGTGAAGACCACCTCCCATATAAACCAGGGGAAGCGTCCCTCCAATTTGGACGTGGAGAAGACCACTTCCCATTTTTATCATGGATAAGACCCTCATCCTATTTTAAACATGGAGAGGGCTCGCCTCCCATTTTAAACCTGGAGAAGCCCCCACCAATTTTAAACCTAGAGAACCCCCCACCCCCACCGTCATTTTAAACCTGGAGAAGACCACCTCCCAATTTAAGCCAGGAGAAGACCACCTCCCATTGTAAACCTGGAGAAGCCCCTTCACATTTTAAACTCGAGAAGACTACCTCCCGTTTTAAACCTGGTGTGTACCACCTCCCGTTTTAAACATGGAGAAGACCCTCATCCCATTTTAAACCAGGAGAAAACCCGTTCCCAATTTAAACCAGGAGAAGACCACCTCCCTCTTTAAACCTGGAGAAGAACATCACCCATTTCATACCTGGAGAAGCCCCCTTCCCATTTTATATCTGGAGAAGACCACCTCCCAATTTAAACGTGGAGAAGGCCACCTCCAATTTTAAACCTGGAGATGCCCCTTCCCATTTTAAACCTGGAGAACCGCCCCAACCACTTTAAACCTTGTGAATCCAACCTTCCCTTTTAAACCTGGAGAAGACCCTCATCCCATTTTAAACATGGAGAGGACCCACCTCCCATTTTAAACTTTGAGAAGCCCCCCTCCCATTTTAAACCTGGAGAAGCCCTGTTGCCATTTTAAACCTGGAGAAGACCACTTCCCACTTTAAACCTGGAGAAGACCACCTCCAGTTTTAAATCGGGAGAAAACTACCTCCCAATTTAAACCTGGTGAATAAACTCCTCCCATTTTAAGCCTGGAGAAAACCACCTCCCATTTTAAACCTGGAGAATACCACCTTTCATTTTAAACCTCTTAAAGACCACCTCCCATTTTAAACCTGGAGAAGACCCTCATCCCATTTTAAACAAGGAGAGGACTCGCCTCCCATTTTAAACCTGGAGAAGTCCCCCTCCGATTTTAAACCTGGAGAAGCCCCATTCCCATTTTAAACCAGGAGAAGGCCACCTCCCACTTTAAACCTGGAGAAGACCACCTCCCGTTTTAAACCTGGAGAACACCCCCTCCCATTGTAAACCTGGAGAAGACCTCTTCCCATTTTAAACTTGGAGAAAATCACCTCACATTTTAAACCTGGAGAATTCCATCTCCCATTGTAATCATGGAGAAGACCCTCATCCCATTTTAAGCATTGAGAGGACTCGCCTCACACTTTAAACCTGGAGAAGCCCCCTTCCCATTTTAAACCTGGAGAAGACCACCTCCCATTTAAAAAAGGAGAAGCGCCCCTCCAATTTTGAACGTGGAAGGACCGCTTCCCATTTTAATCAAGGATAATACCCTCATCCTATTTTAAACATGGAGAGGACTCGCCTCCCACTTTAAACCTGGCGAAGCCCCCTCCCATTTTAAACATGGAGAAGAGCCCCTAACATTTTAAAACCTTGTGAATTCAACCTTCCATTTTAAACCTGGAGAAGACCATCTCCCGTTTTAAACCTGGAGAAGACCACCTCCCATTTTAAACCAGTAGAAGACCACCTCCCATTGATTTCCTGGAGAAGCCCCTTCACATTTTAAACTCGAGAAGACCACCTCCCGTTTAAAACCTGCAGTACACCACCTCCCGTTTTAAGCATGGAGAAGACCCTCATCCCATTTTAAACATGGAGAGGACTCGCCTCCCATTTTAAACCTGGAGAAGGCCCCCTCCCATTTTAAACCTGAAGAAGCCCCATTCCCAATTTAAAACTGGAGCAGACCACCTCCCACTTTAAACCTGGAGAAGACCCTTCATATTTTAAACCTGGAGAAGAGCCCCGACCATTTTAAACCTTGTGATTTCAACCTTCCATTTAAAACCTTGGAGAAGACCACCTCCCATTTTAAACCTGGAGAAGACCACCTCCCATTTTAAACCTGGAGAAGACCACCTCCCATTTTAAACCTGGTGCAGACCCTCCACCCATTTTAAACCTGGAGAAGACCACCTCTCATTTTAAACCTGGCGAAGACCACCTCCCATTTTGGACTTGGAGAAGGCCTTTATCCGATTTTCAACATTGAGAGGACTCGACTCCCATTTTAAACCTGGAGAAACCCCCTCCCATTTTAAACATTGTGCAGCCCGTTCCAATTTTAAACCTGGAGAAGCCGCCCCATTTTAAACCTGGAGAAGACCACCTCCCATTTTAGACTTGGAGAAGGCCCTTATCCGATTTTAAACATTGAGAGGACTCGACTCCCATTTTAAACCTGGAGAAACCCCCTCCCATTTTAAACATTGTTCAGCCCGTTCCAATTTTAAACCTGGAGAAGCCCCATTCCCATTTTAAACCAGGAGAAGGCCACCTCCCACTTTAAACCTGGAGAAGACCATCTCCCGTTTTAAACCTGGAGAACACCCCCTCCCATTGTAAACCTGGAGAAGACCTCTTCCCACTTTAAACTTGGAGAAAATCACCTCACATTTTAAACCTGGAGAATTCAATCTCCCATTGTAAACATGGAGAAGACCCTCATCCCATTTTAAGCATTGAGAGGACTCGCCTCACACTTTAAACCTGGAGAAGCCCCCTTCCCATTTTAAACCTGGAGAAGACCACCTCCCATTTTAAACCTGGAGAAGACCACCTCTCATTTCAAACCTCGCGAAGACCACCTCCCATTTAAACAAGGAGAAGCGCCCCTCCAATTTTGAACGTGGAAGGACCACCTCCCATTTCAATCAAGGATAATACCCTCATCCTATTTTAAACATGGAGAGGACTCGCCTCCCATTTTAAACCTTGAGACGCCCCCTCCCATTTTAAACCTGGAGAAGCGCCCCTAACATTTTAAAACCTAGTGAATTCAACCTTCCATTTTAAACCTGGAGAAGACCATCTCCCGTTTTAAACCTGGAGAAGACCACCTCCCATTTTAAGCCAGGAGAAGACCACCTTCCATTGTAATCCTGGAGAAGCCCCTTCACATTTTAAACTCGAGAAGACCACCTCCCGTTTTAAACCTGCAGTTCAGCACCTCCCGTTTTAAGCATGGAGAAGACCCTCATCCCATTTTAAACATGGAGAGGACTCGCCTCCCATTTTAAACCTGGAGAAGGCCCCCTCCCATTTTAAACCTGAAGAAGCCCCATTCCCACTTTAAACCTGGAGAAGACCACCTCCTATTTTAAACCTGGAGAAGCGCCCCAACCATTTTAAACCTTGTGAATTCAACCTTCCATTTAAATTCTGGAGAAGACCACCTACCATTTTAAACCTGGAGAAGACCCTTCCCATTTTAAACCTGGAGAAGAGCCCCGACCAATTTAAACCTTGTGATTTCAACCTTCCATTTAAAACCTGGAGAAGACCACCTCCCATTTTAAACCTGGAGATGATCACCTCCCATTTTATACCTGGAGAAGACCACCTCCCATTTTAAACCTGGTGCCGACCCTCCACCCATTTTAAACCTGGAGAAGCCGCCCCATTTTAAACCTGGAGAAGACCAACTCCCATTTAAGACTTGGAGAAGGCGCTTATCCGATTTTAAACATTGAGAGGACTCGACTCGCATTTTAAACCTGGAGAAACCCCCTCCCATTTGAAACATTGTTCAGCGTGTTCCAATTTTAAACCTGGAGAAGCTGCCCCATTTTAAACCTGGAGAAGACCACCTCCCATTGTAAACCTGGCGAAGCGCCTTCCCATTTTAAACTTCGAGAAGAATTTTAAACCTGGTGAAGGCCCTCCTCCCATTTTAAACCTGGAGAAGACCACCTCTCATTTTAAACCTCGCGAAGACAACCTCCCATTTTAAACCTGGAGAAACCCCTCCCATTTTATACATTGTGCAGCCCCCTCCAATTTTAAACCTGGAGAAGCCCCCCGATTTTAAACTTGGAGAAGACCACCTCCCAATTTCTGCCAGGAGAAGACCACCTCCCATTGTAAACCTGGCGAAACGACTTCCCATTTTAAACTTCGAGAAGACCACTTCCAGTTTTAAACCTGGAGAATACCACCACCCGTTTCAAACATTGAGAAGCCTCCCTCCCATTTTAAACCTGGAGAAGCCCCATTCCTAATTTAAACCAGGAGAAGACCACCTCCCACTTTAAACCTGGAGAAGACCCCTTCCCATTTTATATCTGGAGACGACCAGCTTCCATTTTAAACCTGGTGAAGGACCACCTCCCATTTTAAACCTGGAGAATACCCCCTCCCATTTTAAATTGGAGAAGACCACTCCCATTCTGAATCGGGGGAAGCTCCCCTCCCATTTTAAACCTGGAGAAGACAACATGTCATTTTAAATCTCTTGATGATCACCTCCCATTTTAAACCTGGAGAAGCGCCCCTCCCATTATAAACGTGGAGAATACCACCTCCCAATTTAAACATGGAGAGGAATCGCCTCCCATTTTAAACCTGGAGAAGCCTCGTTCCCAATTTGAACCTGGAGAAGACCATCCCTCATTTTAAACCTAGTGAATCCCCACACCCTACCATTTTAAACCTTTTGAATTCAACCTTCCATTTTAAACCTGGGGAAGACCATTTCCCATTTTAAACCTGGAGAAGGCCACCGGCCATTTTAAACCTGGAGAATGCCACATCATATTTTACACCTAGGAGAACACTCCCTGCCATTTTAAATCTGGAGAAGACCACCTCCCATTTTGACACTGGGCAAGCCCCCCTTCCATTTTAAACCTGGAGAAGACCACCTCTCAATTTAAGCCAGAAGAGGACAACCTCCCATTGTAAACCTGGAGAAGATCCTTCTCAATTTAGACCTTGGGGAGACCACCACCCGTTTTAAACCTGCAGATTACCACCTCCAGTTTTAAACATGGAGAAGACCCTCATCCCATTTTTAACATGGCGAGGACTCGCCTCCCATTTTAAACCAGGAGAAGACCCCCTCCCATTTTAAACCTTGTGAAGCCCCATTCCCAATTTAAACCAGGAGAAGACCACCTCCCACTTTAAATGTGGAGAAGAACATCACTCATTTAAAACCTGGAGAAGCCCCCTTCCCATTTTAACTCTGGATTAGACCACCTCCCAATTTAAACCTGGAGAAGGCCACCTCCCATTTTAAACCTGGAGAGCGCCCCTCAATTTTAAACCTGTAGAAGACCACCTCCCATTTTAATCATGGATAAGACCCTCATCGTATTGTAAACATGGAGAGGACTCGACTCCCATTTTAAACCTGGAGAAGCCCCCTCCCATTTTAAAGCTGGTGCAGCCCTCCTCCAATTTTAAACCTGGAGAAGACCACCTCCCAATTTAAGCCAGGAGAAGACCACCTCCCATTGTCAACCTGGCGAAGCCCCTTCCCAGTTTAAACCTCGAGAAGACCACCTCCCATTTTAAACCTGGAGAAGCCCCCCTCCAATTTTAAACCTGGAGAATACCATCCCCCATTTTAAACATGGCGAAGACCCTCACCTCCCATTTTAAACCTGGAGAAGCCCCCTTCCCATTTTAAATCTGGAGAAAACCACCTCCCAATTCAAACCTAGAGATGCCGCCACCTCCCGTTTTAAAGCTGGAGAAGCCCCTTCCCATTTTAAACCTGGGGAAACGTCCCTACCATTTTAAACCTTGTGAATTCAACCTTCCATTTTAAACCTGGAGAGGACCATCTCCATTTTAAACCTGGAGAAGCCGCTTCCCATTTTAATCCTGGAGAAACGCCCATAACATTTTAAACCTTGTGAATTCAACCTTCCATTTTAAACCTGGAGAAGACCATCTCCCATTTTAAACCTGGTGAAGACCCTCTTCCCATTTAAAACATGGAGAAGTCGCCTTCCCATTTTAAATCTGGAGAAAACCACCTCCCAATTTAAAAATGGAGATGCCGCCACCTCCCATTTTAAAGCTAGAGAAGCCCCTTCCCATTTTAAATAATTCAGCAGGGGAAAGGGAACCTAAATTGTCGTTCCAGTGTACAGGATGTTGAGAGTAGTGAGGTCAGGGATAAGGTTACAAGAACGCAAGAGGGCACTGGCAAGCAAGAACGTGGTTCAAAGTGTGTCTACTTCAACGCCAGGAGCATCCGGAATAAGGTGGGTGAGATTGCAGCATGGGTTGGTACCTGGGATCTCGATGTTGTGGCCATTTCGGAGACATGGGTAGAGCAAGGGCAGGAATGGATGTTGCAGATTCCGGGATTTAGGTGTTTCAGTAAGAACAGAGAAGATGGTAAAAGAGGGGGGTGGGTGGCATTGTTAATCAAGCAGAGTATTACAGCGGCAGAAAGGACGTTTGAGGACTCGCCTACTGAGGTAGTATGGGCCGAGGTTAGAAACAGGAGACGAGAGGTCACCCTGTTGGGAGTCTTCTATGGACCTCCGAATAGTTCCAGAGATGTAGAAGAAAGGATAGCGAAGATGATTCACGACAGGAGCGAAAGTAACAGGGTAGTTGTTATGGGGGACTTTAACTTTCCAAATATTGACTGGAAATACTATAGTTAGAGCACTTTAAATGGGTCAGTTTTTGTCCAGTGTGTGCAGGAGGGTTTTCTGACACAATATGTAGACAGGCCAAACAGGGGCGATGCCACATTGGATTTGGTACTGGGTAATGAACCCGGCCAGGTGTTAGATTTAGATGTAGGTGAGCACTTTGGTGATAGTGATCACAATTCGGTTATGTTTACCTTAGTGATGGGCAGGGACAGGTATATACCGCAGGGCAAGAATTAGAGCTGGGGAAAGGAAATTATGATGCGATTAGGCAAGATTTAGGAAGCGTAGGATGGGGAAGGAAACTGCAGGGGATGGGCACAATCGAAATGTGGAGCTTATTCAAGGAGCAGCTGCTGCGTGTCCTTGATAAGTATGTACCTGTCAGGCAGGGAGGAAGTTGTCGAGCGAGGGAGCCGTGGTTTACTAAAGAAGTTGAAGCGCTTGTCAAGAGGAAGAAGAAGGCTTATGTTCGGATGAGACGTGAAGGCTCAGTTGGGGCGCTTGAGAGTCACAAGCTAGCCAGGAAGGATCTAAAGGGAGAGCTAAGAAGAGCGAGGAGAGGACACGAGAAGTCATTGGCGGATAGGATCAAGGAAAACCCTAAGGCTTTCTATAGGTATATCAGGAATAAAAGAATGACTAGAGTTAGAATAAGGCCAATCAAGGATAGTAGTGGGAAGTTGTGTGTGGAATCAGAGGAGATAGGGGAAGCGTTAAATGAATATTTTTCGTCAGTATTTACAGTAGAGAAAGAAAATGTTGTCGAGGAGAATACTGAGATTCAGACTACTAGGCTAGATGGTATTGAGGTTCACAAGGAGGAGGTGTTAGCAATTTTGGAAAGTGTGAAAATAGATAAGTGCCCTGGGGATTTATCCTAGGATTCTCTGGGAAGCCAGGGAGGAGATTGCAGAGCCTTTGTCCTTGATTTTTATGTCATCATTGTCGACAGGAAAAGTGCTGGAAGACTGGAGGATAGCAAATGTTGTCCCCTTGTTCAAGAAGGGGAGTAGAGACAGCCCTGGTAATTATAGACCTGTGAGCCTTACTTCGGTTGTGGGTAAAATGTTGGAAAAGGTTATAAGAGACAGGATTTGTAATCATCTTGAAAAGAATAAGTTCATTAGAGATAGTCAGCACGGTTTTGTGACGGGTAGGTCGTGCCTCACAAACCTTATTGAGTTTTTCGAGAAGGTAACCAAACAGGTGGATGAGGGTAAAGCAGTGGATGTGGTGTATCTGGATTTCAGTAAGGAGTTTGATAAGGTTCCCCACGGTAGGCTATTGCAGAAAATACGGAAGTATGGGGTTGAAGGTGATTTAGAGCTTTGGGTCAGAAACTGGATAGCTGAGAGAAGACAGAGGGAGGTGGTTGATGGCAAATGTTCATCCTGGAGTTTAGTTACGAGTGGTGTCCCGCAAGGATCTGTTTTGGGGCCACTGCTGTTTGTCATTTTTATAAATGACCTGGAAGAGGGTGTAGAAAGGTGGGTTAGTAAATTTGCGGATGACGTTAAGGTCGGTGGAGTTGTGGATAGTGCCGAAGGATGTTGTAGGGTACAGAGGGACATAGATAGGCTGCAGAGCTGGGCTGCGAAATGGCAAATAGAGTATAATGCTGAAAAGTGTGAGGTGATTCACTTTGGAAGAAGTAACAGGAATGCAGAGTACTGGGCTAATGGGAAGATTCTTGGTCGTGTAGATGAACAGAGAGATCTTGGTGTCCAGGTACATAAATCCCTGAAAGTTGCTACCCAGGTTAGTAGGGCTGTTAAGAAGGCATGAGGTGTGTTAGCTTTTACTAGTAGGGGGATCGAGTTTCGGAGCCACGAGGTCATGCTGCTGCTGTACAAAACTCTGGTGAGGCCGCACCTGGAGTGTTGCGTGCAGTTCTGGTCACCACATTATAGGAAGGATGTGGAAGCTTTGGAAAGGGTGCTGAGGAGATTTACTAGGATGTTGCCTGGTATGGAGGGAAGGTCTTATGAGGAAAAGCTGAGGGACTTGAGGTTGTTTTCGTTGGAGAGAAGGAGGAGGAGAGGTGACTTAATAGAGACATATAAGATAGTCAGAGGGTTAGATAGGGTGGACAGTGAGTCTTTTTCCTCGGATGGTGATGGCAAACACGAGGGGACATAGCTTTAAGTTGAGGGGTGATAGATAGAGGACAGATGTTAGAGGTAGTTTCTTTACTTAGAGAGTAGTAGGGGCGTGGAACGCCCTGCCTGCAACAGTAGTAGACTCGCCAACTTTAAGGGCATTTAAGTGGTCATTGGATAGACATATGGATGAAAATGGAATAGTGTAGGTCAGATGGTTTCACAGGTCGGCGCAACATCGAGGGCCGAAGGGCCTGTACTGCGCTGTAATGTTCTCATGTTCTAATGGAGCTAATTTAAACTGAGAAGATTCCAAGCCCCAAGTTGAATCTTTCAATATAAAAAGTGACACAAATATAATCCCACATCTCTCTGCCCCTGCACCCATTTTAAGATTGAACTATATAGTTTATCTCACTTCTCCTCAGCCTTCCTTCCAAAATGCATAATTTTACATTTTTCAGCATTGAAATTAACCTGCCATGTGTCTGTCCAAAGATAGGGTGGAAAGTTAGCTGTCAATTGGGCATGAAGAGACTACAGAAAGATTTTGATAGGTTAAGTGAGGGGGCAGAAATTTGGCAGGTGAGAAGGATGTGGGAAAATGTTGCTACAGCTTTCCAGGACCTTAGTTAGAACACATCTGGTGTAATGTGGGCAGTTTTCGTCCCCTGGGATGAAGGGGTTGTCTTATGAGTAAAGGTTGAACAGGTCGGGCCTATACCCACTGGAGTTTAGAAGAATGAGAGGTGATCTTATTGAAACATCTCAGGTCCTGAGGCGTCTGGACAGGGTGGATGCTGAGAGGATGTTTCCACTTGCTGGGGAGACTAGAAGTAGGGGACACCGTTTAAAAATTAGGGGTGTCCCATTTAAAACTGAGATGAGGAGAAATGTTATTCTCTGACGGTGGTTAGTCCGTGGAATTCTCTTCCCCAGAGAGCAGTGGAGACTGGATCATTGAAAATATTCAAGGCTGAGCTGGATAGATTTTTGACCAACAAGGGAGTCTGGGGTTATAGGGGGCAGACAGGAAAGTGGAGTTGAGGTCGCAATCAGATCAGCCATTGAGTGGACGAGCAGGCTCGAAGGGCCGAATGGCCTAGTTCTGGAGTCAAAGAGTCATCGAGTTTTACAGCAGAGCAACAGGCCCTTCGGCCCACCGCATCTATGCCGTCCATAATGCATATCTATACTAATCCCACCTGCCTGCATTAATTCCATATCCCTCTATGCCTTGCTCATTCAAGTACCTGTCCAGTTGCCACTTAAATGTTGGTACTGTTCCTGACTCCACCACCTCCTCAGGTCGCTAATTCCAAATACCTGCTCCTAATGCTTTTGTTCTTGTGTGTTCCATTTCAGCAGACTGCCTCTACCCTCCTGAAATCTGCTACTAGTCCCTTCCCTGTTTATTACATTGCAGATGACACAAACTTTGGCAAACATTGAAGTTATGCTCTGTAAACCCAAGTCCAAGTCATTAGTATATATCAAAAAGAGCAGTGGTCCGAATATGATCCCCCACTGTATACCCCCCTCCAGTCTGAAAGAAACATTGACCACTCTCTCAGTCAATGTCGTATGCAATCAGTCACTGTCCCTTTAACTCATGGAGCACGAATACTGCCAACTGGTCGATTAGGAGGCACCATTAAGTCCTCCCCAGGAGGACCCTGGTCCCAGACCTCTCTGTTTGCACTCTCCCATCAAAATTCCCCAGAGAGATACAGCATGGATTAGATACAGAGTAATGCTCCTTCTACACTTTCCCATCCAACACTGCCAGGGCAGGAACATCTTGGGCTGGATACAGAGTGAATCTCACTCTGCACTGTCGGAAACAGACAGAGAGAGAGAGAGAGAGACAGAAAGAGGGAAACAGAGAAACAGGCAGACAGGGTGACTGAGAATGAAAGAAGGATATTTAACATCGGATATTGGAAGAGGAGGAGGCAGTTTAACTCCTCAATCCTGTTCCAGCATTCAATGAGATCAGGGCTGATCTGTAATCTAACTAACACCATATATCCCACCTTTGCCCCTTATCTCTCAATACATTTGGTTAACAAGACTCTAACAATCACAGATTTAAAAATTAACAATTAAGTTGGCATGAATTCCTGTTTGCAGAAGAGAGCTCCAAAATGGCAATGAAATCCAAAGGAACGATTGGACATGCTGCGGTTGTTTTCTTTGGAACAGAGGAGGCTGAAGATAGATTGAGTTGAGGTGTATAAAATTATGAGGGACCACGATAGAATGGATAGGAAGGAACTAATTCCCTTAGCACAGAGGTCCATAAGCAGGGACACAGATTTCAAAATTTCCACACCCAATACCATGATGGTGTGATGGCTCCCACAGTGGAATAGCTTGATGGATGTTTAAAATTGAGGATATCCCCTCTGGATCTCTCCTGATGTTTCTCTCTCCATACCTATCTTTTATATGTCTGTGCACACAGCAGTGAAGGATTATATCAAATTAATCCATCTTACATTCTCCCTTTCAATCCATCCAATCAATGTCTCTCTCTCCAACCCTGTCCCTCTCTACAGCACTATGTCTGCAGGCATATCTAACCCTCTCTCCCTCTGTCTCTCTCCTAGTGCCAGAGATAGCAGCAGGGAGAGACGGAGAGAGGAAGACAGAGAGAGAATGTTGAAGGAACTATACTCTGTTCCGAAGTTGTGCTGAACCTACTCTGGGAGTGTTTGATGGGCTACATTAATCGGCCGTGTACAGTGCTGTATCAGGCTGTGAAGAAGCAGAGCATGTTCAGTACACAACGGGTCAAAGTGATCGATTTACTCCTGTCTGCTACTGGGAAGCGAGACTGACCTTAACATCAAGGCAGCGATGACCGAGTGTGGCATCGAGGAAGTCGAGTAAAACTGAAGTCAGTAGGAATCCGCTGGATGGAGTCATACCAAGCACAAAGGAAGATGGTTGTGGTTGTTGGAGGTCAATCATCTCAGTCCCAGGACATCACTGCAGGAGTTCCTCAAGGTAGTGTCCGAGGCCCAACCATCTTCAGCTGCTTCCACAATGACCTGCCCTCCATCGGAAGGTCAGAAGTGGGGATGTGCACTGATGATTGCACAGTATTCAATTCCATTCGCACCTCCTCAGATAATGAAATCCCAGCAGAAAATGCTGGAAATACTGAGCAGGTCAGGCAGCATCTGTGGAGAGAGAAATAGAGTTAATGATTCAGCTCGATGGTTTCCAGATTTCCAGCATCCATAGTATTTTGTCTCAGATGATGAAGCAATCCATAGCCACATGCACCAAGACTCGGACAACATTCAGGCTTGGGCCGACCAGTGACAAGTAACATTCACATCACACAAGTATCAGGCAATGACCATCTGCAACAAGAGAGAATCCAACCATCTCCCCTTGCCATTCAAAGCATTATCCCATGGCTGATTCCCCCAGCATCAACATCTTGGGAAACATTGACATCAAACTTAACTGAACGAAACACATCAATAGTTTCTTCACCCAGTGGCTGGTGGGTGTATGGTACACACTGCCCGAAAGGATTAGTGTAAAATGGGTAGTTGATGTCCGGCACAGACTGAGTGGGCTGAAGGGCCTGTTTCAGTGCTGTATCTCTCTGTGGCTCCATGACTCTAATGGATGGTAGAGGCAGAAACCTTCATCACATTTAAAACAATCTGTTGGATATGTACTTGAAGGAATAACTTCTCCATATTGAAAGTGGGTAAGGAATAACTCTCCTCGTCTGCACATCCCCATTGAACAATCTCAGAGAAGGTACAGCACGGGTGAGATACAGAATACAGCTCCGTTCAAACATTCCCTGGAGTGTCGGATTAACCCGGGTCACTCACTGTGCGCGGCTCAGGCTCAAGACTCACCTGCCTCAGTCACTGAGATACTCCTGTATCACTTGCCTTAATATAAGTGGATGCCGGGTTTGGGAGCAGGACAGGCACACGGGATTAGGACGACAGCTCATGTGGATGATTCGCATCAGTAATCCCTCAGAGAATCAGAACAGACCAACGAGACTCAGAAAAGGAAACTTGTGTTGAATTTGAGAGACTGGCATTGTGGAATGCTTTAGTATTTGGTGAGAATGTTGAGCCAGTGAAATTTTGTCCCAGTGGGATAAATAGATACTATGTGACTTATTACAACATTAAGGTACCGTGTGTACTGTAAATAGGGACTGAAATAACAATGTAACTGATCAATTTTCAGTTGAATACTATGACTACAGTTATACCTGCTATCCTGTGAGAATGCACATAAAACACGATGGGATGAAGTCAAAGTGGACACTGTTGAATTTGCGAGCTTGATCTTTGTGGGAACCCCGAAGAAGGGTCACTGACCCGAAACGTTAACTCTGCTTCTCTTTCCACAGATGCTGCCAGACCTGCTGAGTGATTCCAGCATTTCTTATTTTTGTTTCAGATTTCCAGCATCCGCAGTATTTTGCTTTTATAAAAATATTAAATGGTCAATTCACTTGTTTAAGTAAATACTCAGCAGAAATGGGGCTGGAATGTCCTATGTGCTGCATTCCTAAGACAAGATATGGACAGTAAATGACCAAAGGACTGGAATTACAAGAAAGCAGGATATGGATAATAAAATGGAGTCCTTTAATGACAAGAAATTAGGTACGGGTGAGGCTTGGAATGTAGAAGCAAATGCAATGTGTGTGTGGTGTGGTCCAGGCTATATAGGAAAATATATTGACCACACACAGTGATTGATCATGCAGGGAAAGACCCTAACACTGAGCACAGTGCCATGGTGCACGAGGGGAGAGTGCAGGTCAGTCCTGGATGTAAGGGGTCCCTTTCCTTTATCTGTCATTGCAGTGATAGCCGGGCCAGTATTGGAAGAAGATCCCTCCTGAACGACTGATCATCGATCAGTGGGAACTTGGTGAGATTAAAGACACAGACTAGGTGAGAGTCTGTGGGGATCGTTTGCAGCATTAATTTTTCCAGGAATATTCACTGGGATTTTGGTGCTAATTTACTGGAATTCTATAAAACCTAACCTACGTGTAATCTTGAACCTTATAGTGCATGTGGAATGTTTAATCTCTGAAAGCCATACAGAGTAAAGCTTAAGTTACTCCAACAAACTCAAGATTGTTGGCATTTATTACCTTATCGGGTCGAATCTGTAGTTACGTTGGACAAGACTTGTGAATAATTGCTTTTCGGTTGTTTGTCCTACTGTACTCGTGTATATCGATATGCAGCATCCCATCATATAATATACACTGCTGTCTATATTGTCTGAATACAGACATAAAATATCCACAAATTTTGCTGTTTATTCCGGGGCAGACAGGTGAAGTGTTTATTTTGTCTGTGGTTTAACTCGACCCCTAATGATAAACAACCTGGTGTGAGAGAGTGATAGACAGGGAGAGAGGGACAGAGGTAGAGTAACAGAGAGATAGAAACGGAGAGAGAACAGAGAGACAGTGAGGGATAGAGACAGAAGCAGAGAGATAGAAAGTTCCAGGAGACCCTGAGACACTTTAGAAGCATGGAGATTGGGAGACCGGCTGTGTGGAGTCCCTGGGGTAACGTTATATACAGACAAGGTAGATGCAGCTAAGATGTTTCTCCTGGTTGGGGAGCCTAGAACCAGGGGACACACTTTCAAAATAAGGGGTAGGTCATCTTGGGGCAGAGATGAGGAGAAATTACATTACTCAGAGGGTTGTGAATCTTTGGAATTCTCTCTCCCAGAAGGTTGTGGAAGCTCAGTTATTGAATATGTTGAAAACAGAGATTAACAGATTTCTCAATACCAATGACAGAATGGGACATGAGGATAATGTGGCAAACAGGCATTGAAGAGGATGATCAGTCATTATAGTATTGAATGGCGGAGCAGACTCGATGGGCTGAATGGCCTCCTCCTGATCCGATGTTCCCAAGCTGCGGAAATAATTTCTCCCAAACTACGCAATCAGTTCCCGTCAATATCTCCACAACTTTGAACAAATCAGCTTGATCCTCCTAAATTTCAGGGAACACATCCGTAGTTTGTGAAATATCACCTCGTAATTAACACTTGGAGTCCAGTTATCATTCTGGTAAATGTACACTGCACTCACTTGACATGGACCCGCCGCCCCCCCCCCCCCCACCCCACCCCCCAAAGTCTCTTTGGACCTCCAGTGTTTCTACTTTTTCCTCATTTATAAAGTACTCTGTTCTCATCTTTTTTGCCTATTATTGTGTCATTGGCAAAGTTGGGGATGTGGCATTCTGAGACATTATCTTAAATCGTTAATGAATACAGCAAAACTGAGACTCACACGGGCTTTGCACTCGTAGACAGGAGTGAATCATTCCATCCTAGAGGTTTTTTGATACAAGATTTATTTCTTTTTTTAAGAAAAAAAGAATTCAAATTCACAACAGCCCAATGTGGCATTTGAACTCCTGCTTTTTCAATCATCAGCTCGGGCCTTCAAACTAAAACCCATAAAAAGAGATTCATTTACCTACTGCTGTTGTCTGACTGTCTCATTGTTTGTGTATTGTTCCCTTCTCCTCTTCTTCCACGTGTCTGAAGTCTTTGAAGTTTGTCAAATATTGGTAAACTACTTCATGTGGTATTCTGTAAATACCTTCAATTCTGTGTATCTGCAAGGGACACAATTCAAATTCTCACCTCACTGCATCAACCAAAACCTGCAGATCCATTCAAACACCCCTATTTCCTGTCTCTACGAAGATAGCTCACACTTCCAAAATGCAGGAATGTCTAAATGCAAACAGTTTTTGACACGTTTGCCAACACTTTTCAGGATGAAGCTAAATTCAACTTACAGATATCAAGCACCAAATTGAATCTTTAAGATATAAAAAGTGACACAAATGAAATCCCAGAACTCTCTATCCAGGCACCCACTTTAACGTTGTACCACTTAGTTTATATCGCTTCTCCTCAGCCTTCCTTCCAAAATGAATCATTTTACATTTCTCAGCATTGAAGTTAACCTTCCATGTGTCTGACCATTTCACCAGACTGCCTCTATCCTCCTGAATTCTACTACAATTCCCTTCCCTGTTTATTACATTGCAGAGGGCACAATGTTGAAGTTATGCCCTGCAAATCCAAGTCCAAGTCATTGATATATATCAAAAAGATCAGTGGTCTTAATCCAAAGCCCTGGGGAATACCCCTGTACCACAATGCACTCTGTACACAATGAGTACAAAAGCAGGGAGGGTATGCTGAACATTTGTAATGCTCTGGTTAGGTAACAGAGTGGGAGAGACTGGGATTCAGAGAGTAACAGTGTGGGAGAGACTGGGATTCAGAGGGCAACAGAGAACGAGAGACTGGATTCAGCGGGTAACAGAAAGGGAAAGACTGGGGTTCAGAGGGTAATGGAGAGGGAAAGACTTGGAATCAGAGAGTAACAGAGAGGGAGAGACTGGGATTCAGAGGGTAACAGAGAGGGAGAGACTGGGATTCAGAGGGTAACGGTGGGGGAAATGGAGATGGAAAGGGCATCAAAGGAAGTTCAAGGCACAGAGAGTGGCCACTTGGCCCATCGTGTCTGTGCCAGCCGAAAACGATCCGCCTACTCTAATCCCACCTTCCAGCATTTGGTCCATAGCATTGCAGTTTACGGCACTTGAGGTGCATATCCAGACTCCTTTTGAATGAATTGAGGGTCTCTGCCTCAACTACCCTTCCAGGCAGTGAGTTCCAGAACATCGCCACCCTCTGGGTGAAAAAAAATGTTTTTCGTCCTATTCACTCTAATTTTTCTGCCAATCACTTTAAATCTCTGCTTCCTCATCACTGGCCTCTCTGCTATGGTGAATAGACCCTTCATCTCCACTCTATCCAGGACCTCAAAATGTTGTACATTTCAATCAGATCTCCCCTCAGCCACCTCTGTTCCAAGGAGAACAACCCCAGCCTATCCAATCTTTCCTCAGAGATGCATTTTTCAGGTTCTGGCAACATTCTAGAAGATGGGAGAGATACAAAGTCCTGTGTTCACAATACATGGATAAAGAGGTCAATCAACTGAGCTCTAACTCTGAGACAGAGAGATAGAGGGAGGGAGAGAGGGAGAAAGAGAGAGCGAGGGAGAGAGGGAGGGAGAGATGGTGTGAGGGAGACACAAATTGAGATGTGGACAGAGGCAGAGAAAGAGAGAGAGGGAGAGAGAGAGGGAGAGACAGAGAGAGAGAGGCAGGGAGAGAGAGCTGGGGGGAGAGACGGATAACGAGTGAAAGAGGCAGACAAACAGAGGCAGACAGAGAGATAGAGATGGACAGAGAGAGAGGGAGAGATGGTGTGAGGGAGGCACAAATTGAGATATGGACAGAGGCAGAGAAAGAGAGAGAGGGTGAGACAAAGGGAGAGAGACAGAGGGAGAGCTGGTGGGAGAGATGGATAGCGAGTGAAAGAGGCAGTGAGAGAGAGGCAGACAGAGAGACAGAGAGGGACAGAGAGAGAGGGAGAGACGGTGTGAGGGAGGTACAAATTGAGACATGGAAAGAGGCAGAGAAGGAGAGAGAGAGAAGAGAGACTGAGAGAAAGACAGAGAGGGAAAGATAGAGAGAGAAGGAGGGGTAAAGACAGATAGAGAAGGACAGAGGCAATGTGAGAGAGGCAGAGAGAGAGGGAGAGGGAGACTGGAAGGTAGAAAACGTAACCCCATTATTTACAAAAGGAAGGAGAGAGAAAATGGGGAACTACGGACCTGTTCGTCTCACATCAGTCAGAGGGAAAATGCTCGAATCTATAATAAAGGATGTGATAACAGGACACTTAGAGAGAGATGGGGGAGGGAGAGAGAAATGGGGGGAGAGAGAGATGGGGGAGAGAGCGAGATGGGTGAGACAGAAATGGGGGAGAGAGGGAGATGGGGGAGAGAGAAATGGGGGAGAGAGAGATGGGGAGAGAGCGAGATGGGGAGAGAGAGATGTGGGCGAGAGAGATGGGGAGAGACAGGAAGATGGTTTAGAGAGAGAGAGAGATGGGGAAAGAGAGAGATGGGGAGAGAGACATACAGAAGAAAGAGACAGACGGGGGAGAGAGAGACTGATGGGGGAGGGAGAGACCGATGGGGGAGACAGAGATGGCGGGCGGGAAATGGGGAGAGAGAGATGGTGGGAGAGAGAGATGGGGGGGGACAGAGATGGGGAGAGAGATTGGGAGAGAGAAAGATAGGGACGAGAGAGAGAGATGGGGAGAGATAGAGTAGGGGCGAGAGAGAGAGATGGGGAGAGATAGAGTAGGGGCGAGAGAGAGAGATGGGGAGAGATAGAGTAGGGGCGAGAGAGAGAATTGGGAGAGAGAGAAGGGGGAAGAGGGAAGCTGGGAGAGAGACAGATGGGGAGAGACAGAGATGGGGGAGCGAGAGATGGGAGAGATGGGGAGAGAGATGGGGAGAGAGATGGGTGAGAGAGGGACGGGGAGAGAGAGATGGGGAAGAGAGAGATGGGGAGAGACATGGGGGAGAGATATAGCGGAGTGAATGGTGCAGAGAGATGGGAGATGGGGAGAGGGAGATGGAAGAGAGGGAGCTGGGAGAGAGATGGGGGTGAGAGACGGGGGAGAGAGATGGGTGAGAGAGGGATGGGGAGAGAGAGATGGGGAACAGAGAGATAGGGAGAGAGAGATGGGGGAGAGACATAGTGGAGTGTAATGGTGCAGAGAGATGGGAGAGAGAGAGATGGGGGAGAGAGAGATGGGAGAGAGATGGGGGAGAGGGATGGGTGAGAGAGGGATGGGGAGAGAGAAATGGGGAAAGAGAGTTAGGGGGAGAGAGATGGGGAGAGAGAGATGTTGAAGAGATGGGGGAGAGAGAAGTGGAGGCGAGAGAGATGGGGGAGAGGGAGATGGGCGAGAGGGAGATGGGCGAGAGGGCGATGGGAGGAGAGAGATGGCGGAGAGAGGCATGTGGAAGTGAGAGATGGGGAGAGAGGGATGGGGAAGAGAGAGGTGGGGAGAGAGAAATGGGGGAGAGAGATGGGGAGAGGGAAATGGGGAGAGGGAGATGGGGAGATGGTGACGGGGGAGAGGGCGATGGAAAGTGATAGATGGGAGGAGAGATAGGGGTGAGAGAGAGATGCAGAGAGAGAGATGGGGAGAACGAGAGAAATGGGGGGATAAAGAGATGGGGAGAGAGCGAGATAGGGGAGAGGGAGATGGGCAGAAAGAGGAAAATGGGGGAGATAGAGATGGGTCGGGAGGAATGGAGGGAGAGAAAGATATGGAAGAGAGAGAGAGATGGGGAGAGATAGAGATAGAGTAGGAGGGAGAGAGAGATGGGGAGAGAGAGAGATGGGGAGAGAGAAATTGGGAAGAGAGAAATGGGGACGAGAGAGATGGGGAGAGAGAGAGAGATGGGAAGGAGAGAGATGGGAGAGAGAGAGATGGGAGAGAGAGAAAGGGGGAAGGAGAAGTGGAGGGGACAGAGAGAGGGGTGAAACGTTGGGGGTGAGAGACAGATAGGGAGAGATAGATGGGGAGAGAGATAGGGGAGAAATGGGGGGCAGATGGATGGGAAGAGAGAGAGGGACGGGGGTGAGAGAGACAGATGGGAATAGAGAGTTGGGGGGGGAGAGAGATGGGGTAGAGAGAGATGGGGAAGGAGAAATGGGGAGAGAGAGATGGGGAGGGAGATGGGGGAGAGGGAGACGGGAGGAGAGAGATGGGAGCAGAGAGGTGGGGGTGAGGGAGAGGGGAAGAGAGTTGGGGAGTGAGAGAGATGGCAGAAAGAGAGAGGTGGGGGTAACAGAGAGATGGCTAAAGAGAAGGCTGGGGCAGAAAGAGAGATGGGGAGAGAGAGAGAGATGGGTAGACAGAGAGATGGGGGAGAGAGAGAGATGGGGAGAGAGAGAGATGGGGAGAGCGAGATAGGGAAGAGAGAGATGGGGAATAGAGAGATGGGGAAGAGAGAGATGGGGAAGAGAGAGATGGGGGAGAGAGATATGGGAGAGAGGGATGGGGAGAGAGAGATGGAAAGAGAGAGATGGGAAGACAGAGAGAGGGGAGAGAGAGATGGGGAGAGGGAGAGATTTGGACGAGAGAGATGGGGGAAGATGGAGATGGGGGTGCGAGAGATGGGGGAGAGAGATTGGAGAGAGAGATGGGGGAGAGAGATGCTGGAGCGAGATGGGGAGAGAGGGATGGGGACAGAGAGAGATGGGGAGAGGGAGATGGGAGGATAGAGATGAGAGCAGAGAGATGGGGGTGAGAGAGATGGGGAGAGAGGGATGGGGGAGAAAGAGAGATGGGGGAAAGAGATAGATGGGGAGAGAGAAGGATGGGGAGAGAGAGAGATGGGGGAGAGAAAAATCGGGGGAGAGAGAAATGGGGTGAGACAGAAAGAGGGGAGAGAAGTTGGGTGAGAGAGCGTTGGGCACAGGCCTGGAATTACAAGAAAGCAGGATATGGATAATAAAATGGAGTCCTTTAATGACAAGAAATTAGGTACGGGTGAGGCTTGGAATGTAGAAGCAAATGCAATGTGTGTGTGGTGTGGTCCAGGCTATATAGGAAAATATATTGACCACACACAGTGATTGATCATGCAGGGAAAGACCCTAACACTGAGCACAGTGCCATGGTGCACGAGGGGAGAGTGCAGGTCAGTCCTGGATGTAAGGGGTCCCTTTCCTTTATCTGTCATTGCAGTGATAGCCGGGCCAGTATTGGAAGAAGATCCCTCCTGAACGACTGATCATCGATCAGTGGGAACTTGGTGAGATTAAAGACACAGACTAGGTGAGAGTCTGTGGGGATCGTTTGCAGCATTAATTTTTCCAGGAATATTCACTGGGAATTTGGTGCTAATTTACTGGAATTCTATAAAACCTAACCTACGTGTAATCTTGAACCTTATCGTGCATGTGTAATGTTTAATCTCTGAAAGCCATACAGAGTAAAGCTTAAGTTCCTCCAACAAACTCAAGATTGTTGGCATTTATTACCTTATCGGGTCGAATCTGTAGTTACGTTGGACAAGACTTGTGAATAATTGCTTTTCGGTTGTTTGTCCTACTGTACTAGTGTATATCGATATGCAGCATCCCATCATATAATATACACTGCTGTCTATATTGTCTGAATACAGACATAAAATATCCACAAATTTTGCTGTTCATTCCGGGGCAGACAGGTGAAGTGTTTATTTTGTCTGTGGTTTAACTCGACCCCTAATGATAAAAAACATGGTGTGAGAGAGTGATAGACAGAGAGAGAGGGACAGAGGTAGAGTAACAGAGAGATAGAAACGGAGAGAGAACAGAGAGACAGTGAGGGATAGAGACAGAAGCAGAGAGATAGAAAGTGCCAGGAGACCCTGAGACACTTTAGAAGCATGGAGATTGGGAGACCGGCTGTGTGGAGTCCCTGGGGTAACGTTATATACAGACAAGGTAGATGCAGCTAAGATGTTTCTCCTGGTTGGGGAGCCTAGAACCAGGGGACACACTTTCAAAATAAGGGGTAGGTCATCTTGGGGCAGAGATGAGGAGAAATTACATTACTCAGAGGGTTGTGAATCTTTGGAATTCTCTCTCCCAGAAGGTTGTGGAAGCTCAGTTATTGAATATGTTGAAAACAGAGATTAACAGATTTCTCAATACCAATGACAGAATGGGACATGAGGATAATGTGGCAAACAGGCATTGAAGAGGATGATCAGTCATTATAGTATTGAATGGCGGAGCAGACTCGATGGGCTGAATGGCCTCCTCCTGATCCGATGTTCCCAAGCTGCGGAAATAATTTCTCCCAAACTACGCAATCAGTTCCCGTCAATATCTCCACAACTTTGAACAAATCAGCTTGATCCTCCTAAATTTCAGGGAACACATCCGTAGTTTGTGAAATATCACCTCGTAATTAACACTTGGAGTCCAGTTATCATTCTGGTAAATGTACACTGCACTCACTTGACATGGACCCGCCGCCCACCCCCCCCCCCCCCCCCCCCCACCCCCCAAAGTCTCTTTGGACCTCCAGTGTTTCTACTTTTTCCTCATTTATAAAGTACTCTGTTCTCATCTTTTTTGCCTATTATTGTGTCATTGGCAAAGTTGGGGATGTGGCATTCTATGACATTATCTTAAATCGTTAATGAATACAGCAAAACTGAGACTCACACGGGCTTTGCACTCGTAGACAGGAGTGAATCATTCCATCCTAGAGGTTTTTTGATCCAAGATTTATCTCTTTTTTTAAGAAAAAAAGAATTCAAATTCACAACAGCCCAATGTGGCATTTGAACTCCTGCTTTTTCAATCATCAGCTCGGGCCTTCAAACCCATAAAAAGAGATTCATTTACCTACTGCTGTTGTCTGACTGTCTCATTGTTTGTGTATTGTTCCCTTCTCCTCTTCTTCCACGTGTCTGAAGTCTTTGAAGTTTGTCAAACATTGGTAAACTACTTCATGTGGTATTCTGTAAATACCTTCAATTCTGTGTATCTGCAAGGGACACAATTCAAATTCTCACCTTACTGCATCAACCAAAACCTGCAGATCCATTCAAACACCCCTATTTCCTGTCTCTACAAAGATAGCTCACACTTCCAAAATGCAGGAATGTCTAAATGCAAACAGTTTTTGACACGTTTGCCAACACTTTTCAGGATGAAGCTAAATTCAACTTACAGATATCAAGCACCAAATTGAATCTTTAAGATATAAAAAGTGACACAAATGAAATCCCAGAACTCTCTATCCAGGCACCCACTTTAACGTTGTACCACTTAGCTTATATCGCTTCTCCTCAGCCTTCCTTCCAAAATGAATCATTTTACATTTCTCAGCATTGAAGTTAACCTTCCATGTGTCTGACCATTTCACCAGACTGCCTCTATCCTCCTGAATTCTACTACAATTCCCTTCCCTGTTTATTACATTGCAGAGGGCACAATGTTGAAGTTATGCCCTGCAAATCCAAGTCCAAGTCATTGATATATATCAAAAAGATCAGTGGTCTTAATCCAAAGCCCTGGGGAATACCCCTGTACCACAATGCACTCTGTACACAATGAGTACAAAAGCAGGGAGGGTATGCTGAACATTTGTAATGCTCTGGTTAGGTAACAGAGTGGGAGAGACTGGGATTCAGAGAGTAACAGTGTGGGAGAGACTGGGATTCAGAGGGCAACAGAGAACGAGAGACTGGATTCAGCGGGTAACAGAAAGGGAAAGACTGGAGTTCAGAGGGTAATGGAGAGGGAAAGACTTGGAATCAGAGAGTAACAGAGAGGGAGAGACTGGGATTCAGAGGGTAACAGAGAGGGAGAGACTGGGATTCAGAGGGTAACGGTGGGGGAAATGGAGATGGAAAGGGCATCAAAGGAAGTTCAAGGCACAGAGAGTGGCCACTTGGCCCATCGTGTCTGTGCCAGCCGAAAACGATCCGCCTACTCTAATCCCACCTTCCAGCATTTGGTCCATAGCATTGCAGTTTACGGCACTTGAGGTGCATATCCAGACTCCTTTTGAATGAATTGAGGGTCTCTGCCTCAACTACCCTTCCAGGCAGTGAGTTCCAGACCATCGCCACCCTCTGGGTGAAAAAAATGTTTTTCGTCCTATTCACTCTAATTTTTCTGCCAATCACTTTAAATCTCTGCTCCCTCATCACTGGCCTCTCTGCTATGGTGAATAGACCCTTCATCTCCACTCTATCCAGGACCTCAAAATGTTGTACATTTCAATCAGATCTCCCCTCAGCCACCTCTGTTCCAAGGAGAACAACCCCAGCCTATCCAATCTTTCCTCAGAGATGCATTTTTCAGGTCCTGGCAACATCCTAGAAGATGGGAGAGATACAAAGTCCTGTGTTCACAATACATGGATAAAGAGGTCAATCAACTGAGCTCTAACTCTGAGACAGAGAGATAGAGGGAGGGAGAGATGGAGAAAGAGAGAGCGAGGGAGAGAGGGAGGGAGAGATGGTGTGAGGGAGACACAAATTGAGATGTGGACAGAGGCAGAGAAAGAGAGAGAGGGAGAGAGAGAGGGAGAGACAGAGAGAGAGAGGCAGGGAGAGAGAGCTGGGGGGAGAGACGGATAACGAGTGAAAGAGGCAGACAAACAGAGGCAGATAGAGAGATAGAGATGGACAGAGAGAGAGGGAGAGATGGTGTGAGGGAGGCACAAATTGAGATATGGACAGAGGCAGAGAAAGAGAGAGAGGGAGAGACAAAGGGAGAGAGACAGAGGGAGAGCTGGTGGGAGAGAAGGATAGCGAGTGAAAGAGGCAGTGAGAGAGAGGCAGACAGAGAGGGACAGAGAGAGAGGGAGAGATGGTGTGAGGGAGGTACAAATTGAGACATGGAAAGAGGCAGAGAAGGAGAGAGAGAGAAGAGAGACTGAGAGAAAGACAGAGAGGGAAAGATAGAGAGAGAAGGAGGGTTAAAGACAGATAGAGAGGGACAGAGGCAATGTGAGAGAGGCAGAGAGAGAGGGAAAGGGAGACTGGAAGGTAGAAAACGTAACCCCATTATTTACAAAAGGAAGGAGAGAGAAAATGGGGAACTACGGACCTGTTCGTCTAACATCAGTCAGATGGAAAATGCTCGAATCGAGAATAAAGGATGTGATAACAGGACACTAAGAGAGAGATGGGGGAGGGAGAGAGAAATGGGGGGAGAGAGATGGGGGAGAGAGCGAGATGGGTGAGACAGAAATGGGGGAGAGAGGGAGATGGGGAGAGAGAAATGGGGGAGAGAGAGATGGGGAGAGAGCGAGATGGGGAGAGAGAGATGTGGGCGAGAGAGATGGGGAGAGACAGGAAGATGGGTTAGAGAGAGAGAGATGGGGAAAGAGAGAGATGGGGAGAGAGACATACAAGAGAAAGAGACAGACGGGGGAGAGAGAGACTGATGGGGGAGGGAGAGACCGATGGGGGAGACAGAGATGGCGGGCGGGAAATGGGGAGAGAGAGATGGTGGGAGAGAGAGATGGGGGGGACAGAGATGGGGAGAGAGATTGGGAGAGAGAAAGATAGGGACGAGAGAGAGAGATGGGGAGAGAGAGAAGGGAGAAGAGGGAAGCTGGGAGAGAGATAGATGGGGAGAGACAGAGATAGGGGAGCGAGAGATGGGAGAGATGGGGAGAGAGATGGGGAGAGAGATGGGTGAGAGAGGGAAGGGGAGAGAGAGATGGGGAAGAGAGAGATGGGGAGAGACATGGGGGAGAGATATAGCGGAGTGAATGGTGCAGAGAGATGGGAGAGAGAGAGATGGGGAGAGGGAGATGGAAGAGAGGGAGCTGGGAGAGAGATGGGGGTGAGAGACGGGGGAGAGAGATGGGTGAGAGAGGGATGGGGAGTGAGAGATGGGGAACAGAGAGATAGGGAGAGAGAGATGGGGGAGAGACATAGTGGAGTGTAATGGTGCAGAGATGGGAGAGAGAGAGATGGGGGAGAGAGAGATGGGAGAGAGATGGGGGAGAGGGATGGGTGAGAGAGGGATGGGGAGAGAGAAATGGGGAAAGAGAGTTAGGGGGAGAGAGATGGGGAGAAAGAGATGTTGAAGAGATGGGGAGAGAGAAGTGGAGGCGAGAGAGATGGGGAGAGGGAGATGGGCGAGAGGGAGATGGGCGAGAGGGCGATGGGAGGAGAGAGATGGCGGAGAGAGGCATGTGGAAGTGAGAGATGGGGAGAGAGGGATGGGGAAGAGAGAGGTGGGGAGAGAGAAATGGGGGAGAGAGATGGGGAGAGGGAAATGGGGAGAGGGAGATGGGGAGATGGTGACGGGGGAGAGGGCGATGGAAAGTGATAGATGGGAGGAGAGATAGGGGTGAGAGAGAGATGCAGAGAGAGAGATGGGGAGAACGAGAGAAATGGGGGGATAAAGAGATGGGGAGAGAGCGAGATAGGGGAGAGGGAGATGGGCAGAAAGAGGAAAATGGGGGAGATAGAGATGGGTCGGGAGGAATGGAGGGAGAGAAAGATAGGGAAGAGAGAGAGAGATGGGGAGTGATAGAGATAGAGTAGGAGGGAGAGAGAGATGGGGAGAGAGAGAGATGGGGAGAGAGAAATTGGGAAGAGAGAAATGGGGACGAGAGAGATGGGGAGAGAGAAAGAGATGGGAAGAGAGAGATATGGGAGAGAGAGAGATGGGGGAGAGAGAAAGGGGGAAAGAGAAGTGGAGGGGACAGAGAGAGGGATGAAACGTTGGGGGTGAGAGACAGATAGGGAGAGATAGATGGGGAGAGAGATAGGGGAGAAATGGGGGGCAGATGGATGGGAAGAGAGAGAGGGACGGGGGAGAGAGACAGATGGGAATAGAGAGTTGGGGGGGAGAGAGATGGGGTAGAGAGAGATGGGGAAGGAGAAATGGGGAGAGAGAGATGGGGAGGGAGATGGGGAGAGGGAGACGGGAGGAGAGAGATGGGAGGGGAGAGGTGGGGGTGAGGGAGAGGGGGAAGAGAGTTGGGGAGTGAGAGAGATGGCAGAAAGAGAGAGGTGGGGGTAACAGAGAGATGGCTAAAGAGAAGGCTGGGGCAGAAAGAGAGATGGGGAGAGAGAGTGATAGGTAGACACAGAGATGGGGGAGAGAGAGAGATGGGGAGAGAGAGAGATGGGGAAGAGAGAGATGGGGGAGAGAGATATGGGAGAGAGGGATGGGGAGAGAGAGATGGAAAGAGAGAGATGGGGAGACAGAGAGAGGAGAGAGAGAGATGGGGAGAGGGAGAGATTTGGACGAGAGAGATGGGGGAAGATGGAGATGGGGGTGCGAGAGATGGGGGAGAGAGATTGGAGAGAGAGATGGGGAGAGAGATGGCGGAGCGAGATGGGGAGAGAGGGATGGGGACAGAGAGAGATGGGGAGAGGGAGATGGGAGGATAGAGATGAGAGCAGAGAGATGGGGGTGAGAGAGATGGGGAGAGAGGGATGGGGAGAAAGAGAGATGGGGGAAAGAGATAGATGGGGAGAGAGAAGGATGGGGAGAGAGAGAGATGGGGGAGAGAAAAATCGGGGGAGAGAGAAATGGGGTGAGACAGAAAGAGGGGAGAGAAGTTGGGTGAGAGAGCGTTGGGCACAGAGATAGTTGGGGGAAGAGAGAAATGGGGAAGAGAGAGAGATGGGGAGAGAGAGATGGTGGAGAGTGAGAGATGGGAAGAGAGAGGTGTGGGAGGGGTAGATGGGGAATAGGCAGATGGGGAAGATAGAGATGGGGTAAGTGTGAGATGGAGAGAGATGGGGAGAGAGATTGGGGATAGACAGATGGGAAGAGAGGGATGGGGAGAGAGAAATGAGGGAGAGAGAGATGGGGAGAGGGAGCTGGGGGAGAGGGAGATGGGAGAAGGGAGATGGGGAGAGGGTGATGGGAGGAGAGAGATGGGAGGAGAGAGATGGGGTGCGTGAGAGATGGGGGAGAGATAGAGATGGATGAAAGAGAGAGGTGGGGAATAGAGAGAGGTGGGGAGAGAGAGAGATGGGGAGAGAGGGGTGGTGGAGAGAGATGGGGAGAGCGAGATGGGGAGAGAATAATGGGAGAGAGAGTGATGGGGAGCGTGAGATTGGGGAGAGAGAGATGGGGAGAGAGAGATGGGGAGAGAGAGATGGGGATATAATTGGGAAGAGAGAGATAGGGAGAGAGAGTAGTGGGAGAGAGAAAAGAGGGTGTGATAGAAGGGGAGAGAGAGAAGGGGAGAGAGTGAGATGGGGAGAGGAGTTGGGGGAGACTTGGGGAGGGAGAGATGGGGAGAGAGAGATGGGGAGAGGGAAATCGAGGAGAGAGAGATTAGTGAGAGGGAGATGGGGAGAGGGAGATGGTGGAGAAAGAGATGGGGGAGAGAGAGCGATGGGGAGAGAGAGAGATGGGGAGAGAGATGGGGAGAGAGAACGATGGGGGAGACAGAGAGATGGGGAGAGAGAAATGGGGGAGAGAAAAATGGGGTAGGGAGAAATGGGGGGAGAGAAATAGGGGGAGACAGATGGAGGGAAGAGAGAGAAAAAAGAGGGTGAGAGAGATGGGAGAGAGAGAGATGGGGAGAGAGACTAGGGCGGAGAGAGAAAAGGGGAGAGAGAGAGAAGGGGAGAGAGAGAGAAGGGGAGAGAGAGAGATAAGGAGACAGATTTGGTGGGGAGAGAGATGGGGGAGAGAGTGATGGCGTGGGAGAGATGGGGAGAGGGAGATGGAGAGAGACAGGGAATAGACAGATGGGGAAGAGAGAGAAGGGTGAGAGAGGAATGGGGAGAGAGAAATGGGGGAGAGAGAAATAGGGGGAGCGAGAGATGGGGAGAGGGAGATGGAGAGAGGGAGTTGGGGAGAGGGAGTTGGGGAGTGGGTGAAGTGGCGAGGGAGATGTGGGAAGGGAGATGGGAGGAGAGAGATGGGAGGAGAGAGATGGTGGTGAGAGAAATGGGAGGAGAGAGATGGGGAGCAAGAGATAGGGGAGAGAGAGAAAGCAAGAGTGACAGGGTGAAGGAGAGAGAGTGCGACAGGGTATGCGATGTAGAAAGAGAGGGACAGAGTGATGGTGAGAGAGAGAGACAGGGTGGGGGAGAAAGAGAGAGATAGTGTGAGGGAGAGAGAGAGATAGGGTGAGGGAGAGAGAGGGACACAGTGAGGGAGAGAGAGAGATCGGGTGAGGGAGAGCTGGAGAGAGAGACAAGGTGAGGGAGAGAGAGAGATATACAAGGTGAGGGAGAGAGAGAGAAAGGGTGAGGGAGAGAGAGAGACTGGGTGAGGGAGAGAGAGAGACAGGGTGAAGGACGTAGAGAAAGATGGGTTGAGGGAGAGGTAGAGAAATGGGGTGAGGGAGAAAGTGACTGTGTGAGGGAGACAGAGAGAGAAACTGCGTGAGGGAGGGAGAGAGGGAGACAGAGTGATGAAGAGAGAGAGAGAGAGAAACAGGGTGATCGAGAGACAGCGACAGACAGAGACTGTGAGGGAGACAGAGCCGGAGACAGGGTGAGGGAGGGAACGAGGGAGAGACAGATGAGGGAGAGAGAAAGAAATAGAGAGAAAACGTGAGGGAGAGAGAGAGAAATAGAGACACAGGGTGAGAGAGACAGAGAGACTGTGTGAGGGAGGGAGAGAGTGAAACTGTGTGATGGAGAGAGAGAGGGGGACTGTGTGATGGAGGGAGAGAGAGACTGTCTGCGGGAGAGAGAGAGAAAGAGAGACAGGATGAGGAAAGGAGAGAGAGACGGTGTGATGGAGAGAGAGAAATAACGTGATAGAGCAAGGGAGAGAGAGAGAGAATGTGTGAGAGAGAGAGAGTGAGAGAAAGAGAAAGACTGTGTGAGCGAGAGAAATAGACAGACTGTGTCAGGGAGAGAAATAGAGAGACTGTGTCAGGGAGAGAGAGAGACTGTGTGAGGTAGAGAATAGATAGACTGTGTAAGGGAGACAGAGAGAGAGACTGTGTGAGGGATAGAGAGAGAGAGAGACTGTGTGATGGAGAGAGAGAGACTGTGTGAGGGAGGGTGAGAGAGAGACTGTGTGAGGGAGGGAGAGAGAGAAAACAATAGAGACATATATTGATAACCGTTCCTTCTATTTCATTATAGCCCCATCATCCAATCTTTGCAAAATTTCAATTTCCACCTTCTAAGCTGATATACATTGAGTACAACAATTATTAGCGCACGTAGAATCACTATGACAGCAATATGTGACACAATTCTGACCCATGGATGTATTAGAACATTAGATGCCCAATTCCAAAACTTACTCCAAAATTCTGGGTCGCACAACAGTTAATTTGTGTTGTCGGCATGTGTTCTAATTGTTTTAGTGTGTTTATTCCATTGATGAATTATCTCTTTTGCCTCTTCTGCTATTTGTGCCCAATCTGCCGTTAGGTGTGGGATGGGTGGTAATTCGGTTGCAATATATTCCCGTACCTCTTGATCTGTATCAATACGTTGGACCGTGAGATTCTCCTTTATCACTATCCTCGTTATTGGCTTAGGCAGGACTTGTCTACCAACGACTAAGTCCGAGGTGACATTGTGAATGGCTACATTGTGTCCCTCCAGAGGGCACTGTTTCCATCCCTTGTTGTGGTTCATAACAGCCGTGGCTATGTAACACGTTTGCCCCACAAGGGCACATTGTAAAAAGTTCTGGTTATTAACAGGCAGAATGGACAATGAACAATTCTCATAGGTGCTGAGCTCGTAATTTGTAGGTTTCTGTCTCGTTATCTCTTCTGGACAGGCCCAGTGATTCCCCCCTTGATGACATTTTGACAAATCTACCCCTTTCTCATCACCATCCATTACAATAGCATGAGATGGTGGGTTACTTAAAGATATCCAAACACCCTCTTGGTAGTTGCCCACGGTATGGACTCTCTTTAAATGGTAGGTCAAATTGCTTCCATGTCGGGGAATATGAAATACTGCCCCAACATAATATCTTCCTCTATCCTCGTCACAGGTACATAACACTCTATTAGTTACGGTCAAACTCTGTTCCCAATGTTTTTCCCTCGCACGCCAACCCATCCACTCCCGCATAATACAAATTTAAATATTCTAGCTTTCCTTTGTTGGTTCGAACTATCTTGATCTGCGGAGCAACGTTTTTTCTGATCACGGGATAGTCTTCCCGTGTCGACACTGCTTCTGGCTCGTTCATTCGTCGTGACAGCTCCGATGCGGGTTCACCCATAGTCCCAAATATGGTCAATCCAATAGCAATGAAATGTATCGCCCTCTTCATTGTGGGCTGGACCTGTAATATACAAGTGTAATTTCTGCTCTTATTAGCAGTTTCTTTCTTATCCTATTTTAAGTCCAGTCTCTCCATACACTGAGCCAGACTGTCAACATCTTGTTTCCCATTTGTTTCTGATTCCAATCGTCCATTTCTTCTAGCCCACTTACTTCCCCTGTTTTCTTTATTTTTCTTTTGTTTTTTTTCCCTCCATTTCTCTCTGGATGTGGATGTACACCATCAGCTTGTCTTTCAAACACTTCCGCTTGGATCCGCAGTTAATCCTACTCTTGATCTCCCTGACCTTCGGTTGGAACATCTGTAGCATCAAGCATCACATGCCAACTGTGATTATCTTGTTTTTCTCCGACTAACTTTAACTGATTAATGTGATACCAGCCACACTTATTTGGTGCCGTCAATACTTTGTAAACAGATCGACTAGCTTTATCTATTATCTCATAGGGACCGCTGAAGTTTGGACTCAAGACTGAGGTGGGCTGGTATCTTCTGATCATTACCCTTTGTCCGTGGCTTTCGCATCGAAATAAGCCTTGCTTTGCTGTGTCTTCTTTCCTTGTTGGTGAGCTGCCACGTAATTTGCTTCTCTCACTGTTCCTCCTAGTTGTTGCACCCATTTTTTCTGATATAATGCAGTCCACCTCGGGTTTGGACAAGTCCAAATCTACCAATCCCTCCATTCCTCTCATGTCCCTTCCCGTCATGAGTTTATAGGGAGTGTAACCTGTTGATAAAGCTGCGGTATTCCTGATTACTATCAACACTTAGGGCAAAACAAACTGCCAGGTCGTCTTGTGCTGCTGTACCATTTTGGCTGTCATGTTTGTCAATGTCCGATTCATCCTTTCCACAATTCCACTAGACTGTGGTCTATAGGGTATGTGGAATTTCTGTTGGACCGCAAAGAGGGCGATTACATCTTGCATTACTTGGGCTGTAAAATGTGTTCCCTGATCTGATTCTATGCTTCGGGGTAAACCCCACCGAGTGAATGCCCTTTCTAACAGAATTTTCGTGGTGATTTTTGCTGTATTTTTTCTGGTTGGGAAAGCTTCTACCCATTTGGTAAACGTATCTACTATTACTAGAATGTACTTAAACACTCCTGGAGTGGGGTGTAGGGGTGCTACATAGTCTATCTGTAAATTAGTCCAAGGTCATTCTACTGGTCTAGTATGTCGGAGGGCCCCTTTCTTGACATTCCTATCGGGGTGGTGTTGTGCACAGATCAAACAATTCTTGATGTAGTGTTCCACGTCAAATTTAATTCCAGGCCACCAGCACACCTCCTTTATCCTTTCCAGGGTACTCTCCGTCCCTTTATGTCCCCATATGTCATGGTACCAGTGGATTATTTGATTTCGTCCCCCCTCTGGCACGATGAATATACCTGCACACCAAACCACTCCGCCCTGAATATAGACTTCCTTGTACTCTCTGCATGTGTCTGACTCTACTCCTTCTATCAGTTTTTTCAATTCTCCATCTTTCTTCTGCTCCTTTGTTAAGTCTACTACGTTAACCTATTTCCCTTCCTGTACCACAATGTCCTCAATCGGTAGCTGCCATTCCTGTCAGCTAACAGCACCTTGTTTGGCTAGCTCATCCGCTTTCCTGTTCCCTTCCGGAGTAATTTTTGAATGAGCTTTTACCTTCATATTCCCAATTCTTTCCCCTGTGCTCCTTCAAATATGTATCTTAATACTGGGGCCGATGGAAGGGGCTTCCCATCCGCTGAGACAAACACTCTCGCCTCCCATAAGGGCAAATGTTCCGTGAGGCCATTACAGACATACATGCTATTAGAATATATAACTGATCCAGGAGGGAAGTATTCTGGATGGCCAACTACATATGCGACGGTTGCTAATTCTGCTGCCTGCGCGCTCATAGTTTTTGATAATTTCAAGGCTGCGCTAAATTTTTCCTGACCATGTTTGTCTTCTACATATATCCCGCACCCAGTTTTCCTCACGCCTTCCTGTACTGATGAGGAGCCAGCGACAAAATATTTTAAATGGGGGTACTTCTTTTTCCTTTGCATCTTTGCTTTCGGGCCCTGTTGCTTTCTCCAATCCACTCCTACCCACTCCTTTTTGTTTTGATACAAATGGTCCCTTGGGATCATTTGCGATCATGACTTGACACTCATGTTTCTCTCCTTCATACACTAGATTGTCTGCCAACATAGTGGTAGTTTTTCCTCCTTTCACGCTTATGTTTCTTCCTTGTATCAATAGTGTCCACCTAGCAATTCGGTTCTGACTTACTGACCAGTCTTTGATCCGTCCGTCTAATAGTAACTGTACGGGGGTATGGTTTGTCAATATTCTAAGTGGGTTCAGTCACACTATGTAATTAAAACACTGTACTGCCCAAAACACGGCTAACAAATGTTTCTCACACGTCATATACCCATGCTCTACCGGTGAAATCATGCGCGAGGCATACGTTACTGGTCTTAATTTCCCGTGTGTCTCCTGCAACAGAACTGCCGAGAGGGTGGTGTCTGTGGTAGCTACCTCCAATAAAACTGGCTCAGTTGAAATTCGGGTTTTCAGAGCAGGCGCAGAAGCTAGTGCCTGCTTTAAATCTGAAATGGCCTGTGTGTGTTCAGTTTTCCACTCCCACGCCACATTCTTTTTCAATAGTTCCATTAATGGAGTCACTTTTGTAGCGAATCCATCAATGTGGTCCCTGCAATATCCCACCAAACCCAGGAAGGATCTCAATCCTTTTACATCCCTCGGGACAGGGAGACTGTCAATCGCTACTACCCTTCGTTGGTCAATTTCTCTCTTACCCGGTGTCAAGATCATTCCCAAGTAAGTAACCTACTGTGTCATAACCTGCGCTTTTTTATGGTTTACTTTTAGTCCCAATTTGTGCAACAATTGTCGCAATTCACTTAGTAACTGATAATGTTCCTGTTGCGTTTCAGTTTGTAGCAGTAAGTCATCTACATATTGCACCAGACATTCAGGCTTTGAGAACCCTTTTAAACCTTCCCTTAGACATTGGTGAAATATAGACGGGGAATTATGAAATCCCTATTAGGACGGTCCATGTACATTACTGTCCTTGGAAAGTAAACGCAAATTTATATTGGCATACTTTCTCCAGTAGAATAGACCAAAAACCGTTACTTATGTCTAAAACCGTGAACCACTGTGCATCCTAATTTTGTTTAACTACCGTCTCTGGGCTAGTTGCTCCGGTGGGAGCCGTTAACAGGGTTACCTTATTTAATTCTCAATAGTCTATCGTTAGTCACCAGCTACCGTCCGGTTTCCTCACTGGCCAAATAGGCGAGTTGTTAGTGGAGGCTACTGGTCTTAGTATCCATTGTAGCAGCAAACTCTGTATCACCTTTCCCACCTCCTCTTCTGCCTGTTTCGGAAAACCATACTTCTTCTGTGATTTGGGGTCTGGACCCTGTATACACACACTCCTGGTCATTTTCCCACAATTATGTTTATGTCGATCAAATGCTACTGAATTCCGTGTGATAATTTGTTGTACTTCACTTTCGATACTCATTTGTTCTGGTCTCGTCCACAGTTCCCCGAACATGCAAACCCTAACCTGGTATTCTCCCACCGGGACGGATGTGTGATCTATACCACCCATGCCCAAGGGCATTTGCGAAATCGCGCAATTAACAGGGTCAAAACAGAGTCCCGCTTTAGCCATATAATCACACCCTAATATATGTTCTTGCTCTCTGGGTAGCTGAATGAGAACCACTGAGTGTTCTATTGCTACGTCCCCCACACTGACTTCCAACGGTACACTCACATATCCCACTTGTGAATGTCCTGTGAATCCACGTAAAACAAGTTTACTTTGAATTTTCCGATCTACTTTATTAGCATTTGTGGTGTTTACGGTGGTTCGGGATCCTCCAGTGTCCCAAAGGAACGTGACAGGGCGGCCTCCAACCCTACATTCACTAGGGGTCTCCCTGTGTTATCCCACCGCTTGTCACACACCCATAACGGAGAGGCCTGCGACCGTCATTGTGGTTCAGACTACAAACCCGAAGACGGTGCTATCTCTAGTATATCACATTGAGGATTTGACCTGTTCGGTCCTCCCACGGGTAGGCTCTGGCGTTTGTTCTGGCCTCCTCCCCGCCATGCATTTTCTCATCTCGGTTTTGGGCATTCTCTTTTGAAATGTCCCTCCTGGCCACAATTATAGCAGTGGGTCAGCCCGCCCGGAGTTCTCCCTGTTCCTGGGACGGATCCTCTCCCCATGCCTCTACCCCTTCCTCCTGTCTGAAAGGCTGCGTGGGTGCCACCTGTGCAGTTCCCCTCCCTTCATTTCTCCAGGTTATTGTCTGATCTTTTACAGGCATCCTCTTTCCCCCAGGGGCCTTGGAGAATTTTCTTGTTTCCTTCTCCAATGCTCTAACCATCCTCTTGAGTACTCAAGCCTCTGTGTGCGTGTCATCAGAGGGATCAAATTGATCTAGGGCCCTTCTTCACTCCTCAGTGCCATGCGACACCAGCGTTCTCAGCCATCGCTTTCTAAACTCTGGCGTTGGATTGGCTGTATCTAGGTTTGCACCATACACCCCTTGAAACACTGCCCAGATGCGGGCCGCAAACGCGCGACAGGGTGGTCACCTTTTCTTTGATAGCATTTCGTTAGCGCCTCTACTGGGTCCCTCTGTTAGCGTCCATGAAATGTAATAGTTGTTCTTTTAAAGCCTCATTTGTGCCTCTACCGAGTTGCTGCTCCTCCGGTAGGGCGGAGTGTATGTGTGGATGAAGGCACATTATAATTAATTTTCTTTCTTCAGCATCATCTAAGCCGTGTATTCCTCTCTGTTGACTGACCGCTTGGAATAGCTCCCTACGATCATTCCCGGGTGCGCACGACCCAATATCTTTCACAATATCCCTCAATTGCTGTACCACCATTGAAGTGGAATATTTCATACGCGGGCCAGCTGCCACCTGGTCAACTGACCCTTTCGCTGCCCTAGTGGTCACAAGGGGGGCCATGGGGGACGATTGCTCCTTTGGCTCTGCCTCATATGCTGGCGAAGGATCCTCGGGTAGAGGGTCTCCATCATCAAGGCCGTATCTGGCCGCTTCGTCTGCGAACTCATTCCAATCTCTGCCCCTTCACCATTCCCCTCACTTCCGCAGGGTGCAAAAGCACATATTATAACTCTCTGCACGGCTAGCTGGACTTGCAGTCTTGCTATGCATTTTTGACACTTTGTGTGATCACCTGTATGACTTCTTTTTTCCTGAGCTGCTCTCTAAATCACATTCATGGCAGTTTTTAAATGCATTGCTGTTTCCATCCTTCCACCTCAGCTTTAGCTGCTTGGGCTTCTCCCTCTCGCCTACTTTTTTCCGTAACTAGTTTTTGCACTGTAACTGATATTGGTTAATATGCATCAAATCCGCACTTCTCTGTCCCTGTAAATCAGTTACTTTTTCACTAAGGCGGGCTGCCTCCTCATCGAGTTTTTTAAATCTCTTCCTCTAATCTGTTCTGCTCTTTTTGAGCCTGCTGTTCGCATTCTATCCATTCCTCAAGTAAACAGCCGATAGCAACTGACTTCTGCATTTTAAAAAAAAATCCTAGCTTACATCTTTGCTTGTGCAATTTTCCAAAGGGCTTCTCCTACGGGTTTTCCCTTGTCGCTAGTGTGATCTGCATACTCCCCGTATTATGGCCACTTCCCTATTACGATTTTTTGGAGGAGTCCCTTCCAATCAAAACAATCCAAGTCTCCGGGGCTTGGAGATTTCCTTTGATTCGTCATCTTATGTTCGTCGCTACGAATTAACCCCTAAGTTCCTGTTCTCTCTGTACTTTCCCAATTCGGTTTGGCTCGAGTCTGCCGCTGATTCAACGGAGAGATTGATCCTCGTGCCCACGCATGGACGTCAATTATGTAAACCATGGCGCGGAGTCAACTCCCCCTTGGCCCCTTTATTCCCTTCACCCACTTGATCCTGGCCGTCACGTGGGACTAAGTCCTCTTCATTCAGGTTCAGGCTGGGTGTTTGGGATATCAGGTTTCCAGGAGAGCCACCCTCCACCTAATCCACCGGCTACAGTTAATGGCTTAGAACAAAGAGGAGGAAACTCAGTCCTTTCTTTAACTATCAATTTACTTTATTCACGTTGTTGTACAAGGCTTATACACTTAGTTAAACAAAAGCATGCAAATCAAACTGGGTTATACAGTAAATAACAAAGCTAGCTAGAATTGATAAGCACACCCATTAATTTCCTCTGACCTTTCCCTGACCTAGTCACAGAAAACAAAGGATAATACCCGAAAAAAGGGAAGAGCTGACGCTGGTCAGGCGTTCCGTTCTCTCTCTTTTACGTCGTCGCCCCGTTGCTCACGCAGGGTCTTGCACTTCTGCGATGGTTGGTCTCCGGAGTTTCTCGCTGGCTCTATGCCTGAGAATCTCTATACTTATTCTCTTTCTTATCTCTTCAAAACTGTGCTGTCTCTTCCCGGTTGGTTTTAGCCTATTCACCTCAGTCGTATTTTCTCCTTATTGGCCCAGGCCCAAGACCCCGGTATCACACCGTGTCCAAATAAGGCTCCATTCCTGTGATCTCTCCTTTGTCTTGCCACATAAATTAATTAGATCAAACTGGTTTATACCAGCACAGGCCAGTGCCTGAACTCCGGTTACTATAGTTCATGAACTGTTCAACATTTTGTAACAGACTCTGTGTTTCTTGCAGCCCCTGGTCAACAGAGTGCAGCTCATACACAATGAGAATAGCCTATATTGCCATATCATAATCTGCAGGCGCCTCCTCAGGAAGGATGGAATAAAAGTCATGAGCTCTGCCTACCATGCTGGGCTCCAACTCACACTGTTCCCCTGCCTCAGTTATTGGCTCCATCTCCCATTGCTACCCTGCCTCAGTTTCTGGGCGCCACCTCTCATTGCACCCCTGTCTCAGTTTCTGGGCTCTAGCTCACACTGCCTCATTGCCTCAGTTATTGGCTCCAGCTGTCAGTTTCCAGGTTCCACCTCTCATTTCTCCCCTGTCTCAGTTTCTGGGCTCTATCTCTCATTGCTCCCCTGTCTCCGTTCCTGGGCTCCACCTCTCACTGCTCCCTTGCCTGAAGTTACGGAGCTCCAGCTCTCATTGCCCCCCTTGCCTCAGTTACTTGGCTCCACCTCTCGCTGTTCCCATGTCTCATTTTCTGCGCTCCACCTCGAACTGCCCCCTTGCCTCAGTGACGGGGTTCCACCACTCATTGCTCCCTTGCCTCAGTTATGGGGCTTCAGCTCTCATTGCTCCCATGCCACATTTATTGGTCTCCACCTCTCACTGCTCCCCTGCCAGAGTTACAGGGCTCCACCTCTCACTGCTCCCTTGCCTCAGATCCTGGGCTCCAACTCAAACTGCTCCCTTGCCTCAGTTACGGGGCTCCAGCTCTCATTGCTCCCCTGCCACAGTTACTGGTCTCCACCTCTCACTGCTCCCCTGCCACAGTTACTGGGCTCCACCTCTCACTGCTCCCTTGCCTCAGTTACTGGGCTCAAACTCACACTGCTCCCTTGCCTCAGTTACGGGGCTCCAGCTCTCATTGCTTCCCTGCCACAGTTACTGGTCTGCACCTCTCACTGCTCCCCTGCCACAGCTACTGGGCTCCACCTCTCACTGCTCCCTTGCCTCAGTTACTGGGCTCCACTTCTCATTACTCACTCCCTCAGTTAATGTGCTCCACCTCTCATTGCTCCCCTGCATCAGGTTCTGGGCTCCACTTCTCATTGCTCCCTTCCCTCAAATACTGGGCTGCACCTCTCATTGCTCCCCTGCATTAGGTTCTGGGCTCCACTTCTCATTATTCCCTTCCTTCAAATACTGATCTCCACCTCTCATTGCTCCCCTACCTCAGTTACTGCGCTCCACCTCTCACTGTTCCCCAGTCTCAGCTTCTGGGCTCCAACTCTCATTGCTCCATTGCCTCAGTTATGGTGCTTCAGTTCTCATTGCTCCCCTGCCTCAGTTATTGGCTCCATCTCTCATTGCTACCCTGTCTCGGTTTCTGGGCTCCAACTCTCATTGCTCCCCTGCCTCAGTTACTTGGCTCCACCTCTCACTGCTCCCCTGCCTCAGTTACTGGGCTCCACCTCTCACTGCTCCCCTGCCCCAGTTACTGGACTCCACCTCTCATTACGCCCCTGCCTCAGTTACTGGGCGCCACCTCTCATTGCTCCCCTGCCTCAGTTACTGGGTGCCACGTCGCACTGCTCCCCTGCCTCAGTTACTGGGCGCCACCTCTCATTGCACCCCTGTCTCAGTTTCTGGGCTCTAGCTCACACTGCCTCATTGCCTCAGTTATTGGCTCCAGCTGTCATTACTCCACTGCCTCAGTTTCTAGGTTCCTCCTCTCATTGCTCCCCTGTCTCAGTTCCTGGTCTCCACCTCTCACTGCTCCCTTGCCTCAGTTACGGAGCTCCAGCTCTCATTGCCTCCCTTGCCTCAGTTACTTGGCTCCACCTCTCGCTGTTCCCCTGTCTCAGTTTCTGCGCTCCAACTCGAACTGCCCCCTTGCGTCAGTGACGTGGTTCCACCACTCATTGCTCCCTTGCCTCAGTTACTGGTCTCCACCTCTCACTGCTCCCCTGCCACATTTACTGGCCTCCACCTCTCACTGCTCACTTGCCTCAGTTACTGGGCTCCAACTCAGACTGCGCCCTTGCCTCAGTTACGGGGCTCCAGCTCTCATTGCTCCCCTGCCACAGTTACTGGGCTCCAACTCACACTGCTCCCTTGCCTCAGTTACGGGTTCCAGCTCTCATTGCTCCCTGCCACAGTTACTGGTCTCCACCTCTCACTGCTCCCCTGCCACAGTTACTGGGCTCCACCTCTCACTGCTCCCTTGCCTCAGTTACTGGGCTCCACTTCTCATTACTCCCTCCCTCAGTTAATGTGCTCCACCTCGCATTGCTCCCTTGTCTCAGTTAATGGGCTCTATCTCTCTTTGCTCCCCTGTCTGAGTTCCTGGGCTCCACCTCTCACTGCTCCCTTGCCTCAGTTACTGTGCTCCAACTCACACTGCTCCCTTGCCTCAGTTACGGGGCTCCAGCTCTCATTGCTCCCCTGCACAGTTACTGGTCTCCACCTCTCACTGCTCCCCTGCCACAGTTACTGGGCTCCACATCTCACTGCTACCTTGCCTCAGTTACTGGGCTCAAACTCACACTGCTCCCTTGCCTCAGTTACGTGGCTCCAGCTCTCATTGCTCCAATGCCACAGTTACTTGTCTCCACCTCTCACTGCTCTCCTGCCACAGTTACTGGGCTCCACCTCTCACTGCTCCCTTGCCTCAGTTACTAGGCTCCACTTCTCATTACTCCCTCCCTCAGTTAATGTGCTCCACCTCTCATTGCTCCCCTGCATCAGGTTCTGGGCTCCACTTCTCATTACTCCCTTCCCTCAAATACTGGGCTCCACCTCTCATTGCTCCCCTGCATTAGGTTCTGGGCTCCACTTCTCATTATTCCCTTCCTTCAAATACTGATCTCAACCTCTCATTGCTCCCCTACCTCAGTTACTGCGCTCCACCTCTCACTGTTCCCCTGTCTCAATTTCTGGGCTCCACCTCTCACTGCTCCCCTGACTCAGTTATGGTGCTTCAGTTCTCATTGCTCCCTCTCCTCAGTTACTGGGCGCCACCTCTCATTGCTCCCCTGCCTCAGATACTGGGCGCCACCTTTCATTGCACCCCTGTCTCAGTTTCTGGGCTCTGGCTCACACTGCCTCATTGCCTCAGTTATTGGCTCCAGCTGACATTACTCCACTGCCTCAGTTTCTGGGCTCTATCTCTCATTGTTCCCCTGTCTCAGTTACTGGGCTCCACCTCTCACTGCTCCCTTGCCTCAGTTACTGGGCTCCAACTCACACTGCCCCCTTGCCTCAGTTACGGGGCTCCAGCTCTCATTGCTCCCCTGCCATAGTTACTGGGCTCGTCCTCTCACTGCTCCCTTGCCTCAGTTACTGGGCTCCAACTCACACTGCTCCTTGCCTCAGTTACTGGACTCCACCTCTCACTGCTCCCTTGCCTCAGTTACTGGACTCCACTTCTCATTGCTCCCTCCCTCAGTTAATGTGCTCCACCTCTCATTGCTCCCCTGTCTCAGTTTCTGGTCTCTATCTCTCATTGCTCCCCTGTCTCAGTTCCTGGGCTCCAGCTCTCACTGCTCCCTTGCCTCAGTTACGGATCTCCAGCTCTCATTGCCTCCCTTGCCTCAGTTACTGGCTCCACCTCTCGCTATTCCCCTGTCTCAGTTTCTGCGCTCCACCTCGAACTGCCCCCTTGCCACAGTAACGGGGTTCCACCACTCATTGCTTCCGTGCCTCAGTTATGGGGCTTCAGTTCTCATTGCTCCCCTGCCACATTTATTGGTCTCCACCTCTCACTGCTCCCCTGCCAGAGTTACAGGGCTCCACCTCTCACTGCTCCCTTGCTTCAGTTACTGGGCTCCAACTCACACTGCTCCCTTGCCTCAGTTACGGGGATCCAGCTCTCATTGCTCCCCTGCCACAGTTACTGGTCTCCACCTCTCACTGCTCCCCTGCCACAGTTACTGGGTTCCACCTCTCACTGCTCCCTTGCCTCAGTTACTGGGCTCAAACTCACACTGCTCCCTTGCCTCAGTTACGGGGCTCCAGCTCTCATTGCTTCCCTGCCACAGTTACTGGTCTGCACCTCTCACTGCTCCCCTGCCACAGCTACTGGGCTCCACCTCTCACTGCTCCCTTGCCTCAGTTACTGGGCTCCACTTCTCATTACTCACTCCCTCAGTTAATGTGCTCCACCTCTCATTGCTCCCCTGCATCAGGTTCTGGGCTCCACTTCTCATTGCTCCCTTCCCTCAAATAATGGGCTGCACCTCTCATTGCTCCCCTGCATTAGGTTCTGGGCTCCACTTCTCATTATTCCCTTCCTTCAAATACTGATCTCCACCTCTCATTGCTCCCCTACCTCAGTTACTGCGCTCCACCTCTCACTGTTCCCCAGTCTCAGCTTCTGGGCTCCAACTCTCATTGCTCCATTGCCTCAGTTATGGTGCTTCAGTTCTCATTGCTCCCCTGCCTCAGTTATTGGCTCCATCTCTCATTGCTACCCTGTCTCGGTTTCTGGGCTCCAACTCTCATTGCTCCCCTGCCTCAGTTACTTGGCTCCACCTCTCACTGCTCCCCTGCCTCAGTTACTGGGCTCCACCTCTCACTGCTCCCCTGCCCCAGTTACTGGACTCCACCTCTCATTACGCCCCTGCCTCAGTTACTGGGCGCCACCTCTCATTGCACCCCTGTCTCAGTTTCTGGGCTCTAGCTCACACTGCCTCATTGCCTCAGTTATTGGCTCCAGCTGTCATTACTCCACTGCCTCAGTTTCTAGGTTCCTCCTCTCATTGCTCCCCTGTCTCAGTTCCTGGTCTCCACCTCTCACTGCTCCCTTGCCTCAGTTACGGAGCTCCAGCTCTCATTGCCTCCCTTGCCTCAGTTACTTGGCTCCACCTCTCGCTGTTCCCCTGTCTCAGTTTCTGCGCTCCAACTCGAACTGCCCCCTTGCGTCAGTGACGTGGTTCCACCACTCATTGCTCCCTTGCCTCAGTTACTGGTCTCCACCTCTCACTGCTCCCCTGCCACATTTACTGGCCTCCACCTCTCACTGCTCCCTTGCCTCAGTTACTGGGCTCCAACTCAGACTGCGCCCTTGCCTCAGTTACGGGGCTCCAGCTCTCATTGCTCCCCTGCCACAGTTACTGGGCTCCAACTCACACTGCTCCCTTGCCTCAGTTACGGTTCCAGCTCTCATTGCTCCCTGCCACAGTTACTGGTCTCCTCCTCTCACTGCTCCCCTGCCACAGTTACTGGGCTCCACCTCTCACTGCTCCCTTGCCTCAGTTACTGGGCTCCACTTCTCATTACTCCCTCCCTCAGTTAATGTGCTCCACCTCGCATTGCTCCCTTGTCTCAGTTAATGGGCTCTATCTCTCTTTGCTCCCCTGTCTGAGTTCCTGGGCTCCACCTCTCACTGCTCCCTTGCCTCAGTTACTGTGCTCCAACTCACACTGCTCCCTTGCCTCAGTTACGGGGCTCCAGCTCTCATTGCTCCCCTGCACAGTTACTGGTCTCCACCTCTCACTGGTCCCCTGCCACAGTTACTGGGCTCCACATCTCACTGCTACCTTGCCTCAGTTACTGGGCTCAAACTCACACTGCTCCCTTGCCTCAGTTACGTGGCTCCAGCTCTCATTGCTCCAATGCCACAGTTACTTGTCTCCACCTCTCACTGCTCTCCTGCCACAGTTACTGGGCTCCACCTCTCACTGCTCCCTTGCCTCAGTTACTAGGCTCCACTTCTCATTACTCCCTCCCTCAGTTAATGTGCTCCACCTCTCATTGCTCCCCTGCATCAGGTTCTGGGCTCCACTTCTCATTACTCCCTTCCCTCAAATACTGGGCTCCACCTCTCATTGCTCCCCTGCATTAGGTTCTGGGCTCCACTTCTCATTATTCCCTTCCTTCAAATACTGATCTCAACCTCTCATTGCTCCCCTACCTCAGTTACTGCGCTCCACCTCTCACTGTTCCCCTGTCTCAATTTCTGGGCTCCACCTCTCACTGCTCCCCTGACTCAGTTATGGTGCTTCAGTTCTCATTGCTCCCTCGCCTCAGTTACTGGGCGCCACCTCTCATTGCTCCCCTGCCTCAGATACTGGGCGCCACCTTTCATTGCACCCCTGTCTCAGTTTCTGGGCTCTAGCTCACACTGGCTCATTGCCTCAGTTATTGGCTCCAGCTGACATTACTCCACTGCCTCAGTTTCTGGGCTCTATCTCTCATTGTTCCCCTGTCTCAGTTACTGGGCTCCACCTCTCACTGCTCCCTTGCCTCAGTTACTGGGCTCCAACTCACACTGCCCCCTTGCCTCAGTTACGGGGCTCCAGCTCTCATTTCTCCCCTGCCATAGTTACTGGGCTCGTCCTCTCACTGCTCCCTTGCCTCAGTTACTGGGCTCCAACTCACACTGCTCCTTGCCTCAGTTACTGCGCTCCACCTCTCACTGTTCCCCAGTCTCAGCTTCTGGGCTCCAACTCTCATTGCTCCATTGCCTCAGTTATGGTGCTTCAGTTCTCATTGCTCCCCTGCCTCAGTTATTGGCTCCATCTCTCATTGCTACCCTGTCTCGGTTTCTGGGCTCCAACTCTCATTGCTCCCCTGCCTCAGTTACTTGGCTCCACCTCTCACTGCTCCCCTGCCTCAGTTACTGGGCTCCACCTCTCACTGCTCCCCTGCCCCAGTTACTGGACTCCACCTCTCATTACGCCCCTGCCTCAGTTACGGGGTTCCACCACTCATTGCTTCCGTGCCTCAGTTTCTGGGCTCTAGCTCACACTGCCTCATTGCCTCAGTTATTGGCTCCAGCTGTCATTACTCCACTGCCTCAGTTTCTAGGTTCCTCCTCTCATTGCTCCCCTGTCTCAGTTCCTGGTCTCCATCTCTCACTGCTCCCTTGCCTCAGTTACGGAGCTCCAGCTCTCATTGCCTCCCTTGCCTCAGTTACTTGGCTCCACCTCTCGCTGTTCCCCTGTCTCAGTTTCTGCACTCCAACTCGAACTGCCCCCTTGCGTCAGTGACGTGGTTCCACCACTCATTGCTCCCTTGCCTCAGTTACTGGTCTCCACCTCTCACTGCTCCCCTGCCACATTTACTGGCCTCCACCTCTCACTGCTCCCTTGCCTCAGTTACTGGGCTCCAACTCAGACTGCGCCCTTGCCTCAGTTACGGGGCTCCAGCTCTCATTGCTCCCCTGCCACAGTTACTGGGCTCCAACTCACACTGCTCCCTTGCCTCAGTTACGGTTCCAGCTCTCATTGCTCCCTGCCACAGTTACTGGTCTCCTCCTCTCACTGCTCCCCTGCCACAGTTACTGGGCTCCACCTCTCACTGCTCCCTTGCCTCAGTTACTGGGCTCCACTTCTCATTACTCCCTCCCTCAGTTAATGTGCTCCACCTCGCATTGCTCCCTTGTCTCAGTTAATGGGCTCTATCTCTCTTTGCTCCCCTGTCTGAGTTCCTGGGCTCCACCTCTCACTGCTCCCTTGCCTCAGTTACTGTGCTCCAACTCACACTGCTCCCTTGCCTCAGTTACGGGGCTCCAGCTCTCATTGCTCCCCTGCACAGTTACTGGTCTCCACCTCTCACTGGTCCCCTGCCACAGTTACTGGGCTCCACATCTCACTGCTACCTTGCCTCAGTTACTGGGCTCAAACTCACACTGCTCCCTTGCCTCAGTTACGTGGCTCCAGCTCTCATTGCTCCAATGCCACAGTTACTTGTCTCCACCTCTCACTGCTCTCCTGCCACAGTTACTGGGCTCCACCTCTCACTGCTCCCTTGCCTCAGTTACTAGGCTCCACTTCTCATTACTCCCTCCCTCAGTTAATGTGCTCCACCTCTCATTGCTCCCCTGCATCAGGTTCTGGGCTCCACTTCTCATTACTCCCTTCCCTCAAATACTGGGCTCCACCTCTCATTGCTCCCCTGCATTAGGTTCTGGGCTCCACTTCTCATTATTCCCTTCCTTCAAATACTGATCTCAACCTCTCATTGCTCCCCTACCTCAGTTACTGCGCTCCACCTCTCACTGTTCCCCTGTCTCAATTTCTGGGCTCCACCTCTCACTGCTCCCCTGACTCAGTTATGGTGCTTCAGTTCTCATTGCTCCCTCGCCTCAGTTACTGGGCGCCACCTCTCATTGCTCCCCTGCCTCAGATACTGGGCGCCACCTTTCATTGCACCCCTGTCTCAGTTTCTGGGCTCTAGCTCACACTGGCTCATTGCCTCAGTTATTGGCTCCAGCTGACATTACTCCACTGCCTCAGTTTCTGGGCTCTATCTCTCATTGTTCCCCTGTCTCAGTTACTGGGCTCCAACTCACACTGCCCCCTTGCCTCAGTTACGGGGCTCCAGCTCTCATTGCTCCCCTGCCATAGTTACTGGGCTCGTCCTCTCACTGCTCCCTTGCCTCAGTTACTGGGCTCCAACTCACACTGCTCCTTGCCTCAGTTACTGGACTCCACCTCTCACTGCTCCCTTGCCTCAGTTACTGGACTCCACTTCTCATTACTCCCTCCCTCAGTTAATGTGCTCCACCTCTCATTGCTCCCCTGTCTCAGTTTCTGGTCTCTATCTCTCATTGCTCCCCTGTCTCAGTTCCTGGGCTCCAGCTCTCACTGCTCCCTTGCCTCAGTTACGGATCTCCAGCTCTCATTGCCTCCCTTGCCTCAGTTACTGGCTCCACCTCTCGCTATTCCCCTGTCTCAGTTTCTGCGCTCCACCTCGAACTGCCCCCTTGCCACAGTAACGGGGTTCCACCACTCATTGCTTCCGTGCCTCAGTTATGGGGCTTCAGTTCTCATTGCTCCCCTGCCACATTTATTGGTCTCCACCTCTCACTGCTCCCCTGCCAGAGTTACAGGGCTCCACCTCTCACTGCTCCCTTGCTTCAGTTACTGGGCTCCAACTCACACTGCTCCCTTGCCTCTGTTACGGGGATCCAGCTCTCATTGCTCCCCTGCCACAGTTACTGGTCTCCACCTCTCACTGCTCCCCTGCCACAGTTACTGGGTTCCACCTCTCACTGCTCCCTTCCCTCAGTTACTGGGCTCCAACTCACACTGCTCCCTTGCCTCAGTTACGCGGTTCCAGCTCTCATTGCTCCCCTGCCACATCTACTGGTCTCCACCACTCACTGCTCCCCTGCATCAGGTTCTGGGCTCCACTTCTCATTACTCCCTCCCCTCAAATACTGGGCTCCAGCTCTCATTGCTCCCCTGCATTAGGTTCTGGGATCCACTTCTCATTATTCCCTTCCTTCAAATACTGATCTCCACCTCTCATTGCTCCCCTACCTCAGTTACTGCGCTCCACCTCTCACTGTTCCCCTGTCTCAGTTTCTGGGCTCCACCTCTCATTGCTCCCTTGCCTCAGTTATGGTGCTTCAGTTCTCATTGCACCCAAACCTCAGTTTCTGGGCTCCAACTCACACAGTTCCCCTGCCTCAGTTATTGGCTCCATCTCTGATTGCTACCCTGTCTCGGTTTCTGGGATCCAACTCTCATTGCTCCCCTGCCTCAGTTACTTGGCTCCACCTCTCACTGCTCTCCTGCCACAGTTACTGGGCTCCACCTCTCACTGCTCCCTTGCCTCAGTTACTAGGCTCCACTTCTCATTACTCCCTCCCTCAGTTAATGTGCTCCACCTCTCATTGCTCCCCTGCATCAGGTTCTGGGCTCCACTTCTCATTACTCCCTTCCCTCAAATACTGGGCTCCACCTCTCATTGCTCCCCTGCATTAGGGTCTGGGCTCCACTTCTCATTATTCCCTTCCTTCAAATACTGATCTCAACCTCTCATTGCTCCCCTACCTCAGTTACTGCGCTCCACCTCTCACTGTTCCCCTGTCTCAATTTCTGGGCTCCACCTCTCACTGCTCCACTGACTCAGTTATGGTGCTTCAGTTCTCATTGCTCCCTCGCCTCAGTTACTGGGCGCCACCTCTCATTGCTCCCCTGCCTCAGATACTGGGCGCCACCTTTCATTGCACCCCTGTCTCAGTTTCTGGGCTCTAGCTCACACTGCCTCATTGCCTCAGTTATTGGCTCCAGCTGACATTACTCCACTGCCTCAGTTTCTGGGCTCTATCTCTCATTGTTCCCCTGTCTCAGTTACTGGGCTCCACCCGTCACTGCTCCCTTGCCTCAGTTACTGGGCTCCAACTCACACTGCCCCCTTGCCTCAGTTACGGGGCTCCAGCTCTCATTGCTCCCCTGCCATAGTTACTGGGCTCGTCCTCTCACTGCTCCCTTGCCTCAGTTACTGGGCTCCAACTCACACTGCTCCTTGCCTCAGTTACTGGACTCCACCTCTCACTGCTCCCTTGCCTCAGTTACTGGACTCCACTTCTCATTACTCCCTCCCTCAGTTAATGTGCTCCACCTCTCATTGCTCCCCTGTCTCAGTTTCTGGTCTCTATCTCTCATTGCTCCCCTGTCTCAGTTCCTGGGCTCCAGCTCTCACTGCTCCCTTGCCTCAGTTACGGATCTCCAGCTCTCATTGCCTCCCTTGCCTCAGTTACTGGCTCCACCTCTCGCTATTCCCCTGTCTCAGTTTCTGCGCTCCACCTCGAACTGCCCCCTTGCCACAGTAACGGGGTTCCACCACTCATTGCTTCCGTGCCTCAGTTATGGGGCTTCAGTTCTCATTGCTCCCCTGCCACATTTATTGGTCTCCACCTCTCACTGCTCCCCTGCCAGAGTTACAGGGCTCCACCTCTCACTGCTCCCTTGCTTCAGTTACTGGGCTCCAACTCACACTGCTCCCTTGCCTCAGTTACGGGGATCCAGCTCTCATTGCTCCCCTGCCACAGTTACTGGTCTCCACCTCTCACTGCTCCCCTGCCACAGTTACTGGGTTCCACCTCTCACTGCTCCCTTCCCTCAGTTACTGGGCTCCAACTCACACTGCTCCCTTGCCTCAGTTACGCGGTTCCAGCTCTCATTGCTCCCCTGCCACATCTACTGGTCTCCACCTCTCACTGCTCCCCTGCATCAGGTTCTGGGCTCCACTTCTCATTGCTCCCTTCCCTCAAATACTGGGCTCCAGCTCTCATTGCTCCCCTGCATTAGGTTCTGGGATCCACTTCTCATTATTCCCTTCCTTCAAATACTGATCTCCACCTCTCATTGCTCCCCTACCTCAGTTACTGCGCTCCACCTCTCACTGTTCCCCTGTCTCAGTTTCTGGGCTCCACCTCTCATTGCTCCCTTGCCTCAGTTATGGTGCTTCAGTTCTCATTGCACCCAAACCTCAGTTTCTGGGCTCCAACTCACACAGTTCCCCTGCCTCAGTTATTGGCTCCATCTCTGATTGCTACCCTGTCTCGGTTTCTGGGATCCAACTCTCATTGCTCCCCTGCCTCAGTTACTTGGCTCCACCTCTCACTGCTCCCCTACCTCAGTTACTGGGCTCCACCTCTCACTGCTCCCCTGCCTCATTTACTGGACTCCACCTCTCATTACTCCCCTGCCTCAGTTCCTGGGCGCCATCTCTCATTGCTCCCCTGCCTCAGTTACTGGGCGCCACATCACACTGCTCCCCTGCCTCAGTTACTGGGCGCCACCTCTCATTGCACCCCTGTCTCAGTTTCTGGGCTCTAGCTCACACTGCCTCATTGCCTCAGTTATTGGCTCCAGCTGTCATTACTCCACTGCCTCAGTTTCTAGGTTCCTCCTCTCATTGCTCCCCTGTCTCAGTTTCTGGGCTCTATCTCTCATTGCTCCCCTGTCTCAGTTCCAGGGCTCCACCTCTCACTGCTCCCTTGCCTCAGTTACGGAGCTCCAGCTCTCATTGCCTCCCTTGCCTCAGTTACTTGGCTCCACTTCTCACTGCTCCCCTGCCACAGTTACTGGGCTCCACCTGTCATTGCTCCCTTGCCTCAGTTTCTGCGCTCCACCTCGAACTGCCCCCTTGCCTCATTGACGGGGTTCCACCACTCATTGCTCCCTTGCCTCAGTTATGGGGCTTCAGCTCTCATTGCTGCCCTGCCACATTTACTGGTCTCCACTTCTCACTGCTCCCCTGCCACAGTTACTGGGCTCCACCTGTCATTGCTCCCTTGCCTCAGTTACGGGGCTCCAGATCTCATTGCTCCCCTGCCACAGTTACTGGGCTCCACCTGTCATTGCTCCCTTGCCTCAGTTACTGGGCTCCAACTCACACTGCTCCCTTGCCTCAGTTACGGGGCTCCAGCTCTCATTGCTCCCCTGCCACAGTTACTGGTCTCCACCTCTCCCTTCTCCCTTGCCTCAGTTACTGGGCTCAAACTCACACTGCTCCCTTGCCTCAGTTACGGGGCTCCATCTCTCATTGCTCCCCTGCCACAGTTACTGGTCTCCACCTCTCACTGCTCCCCTGCCACAGTTACTGGGCTCCACCTCTCACTGCTCCCTTGCCTCAGTTACTGGGCTCCACTTCTCATTACTCTCTCCCTCAGTTAATGTGCTCCACCTCTCATTGCTCCCCTGCATCAGGTTCTGGGCTCCACTTCTCATTACTCCCTTCCCTCAAATACTGATCTCCACCTCTCATTGCTCCCTTGCCTCAGTTATTGGGCACTAGCTCACACTGCTTCATTGCTTCAGTTATTGGCTCCAGCCCTCATTACTCCACTGTCTCAGTTTCTGGGTTCCGCCTCTCATTGCTCCCCTACCTCAGTTACTGCGCTCCACCTCTCACTGTTCCCCTGTCTCAGTTTCTGGGCTCCACCTCTCATTGCTCCCTTACCTCAGTTATGGTGCTTCAGTTCCCATTGCTCCCTTGCCTCAGTTTCTGGGCTCCAACTCACACTGTTCCCCTGCCTCAGTTATTGGCTCCATCTCTCATTGCTACCCTGCCTCAGTTTCTGGGTTCCACCTCTCATTGCACCCCTACCTCAGTTACTGCGCTCCACCTCTCACTGTTCCCCTGTCTCAGTTTCTGGGCTCCACTTCTCATTGCTCCCTTGCCTCAGTTACGGTGCTTCAGTCCTCATTGCTCCCTTGCCTCAGTTTGTCGGCGGCACCTCTCATTGCTCCCCTGTCTCAGTTACTGGGCTCCAACTCACACTGCCCCCTTGCCTCAGTTACGGGGCTCCAGCTCTCATTGCTCCCCTGCCACAGTTACTGAGCTCCAGCTCTCACTGTTCCCCTGCCTCAGTTTCTGGGTTCTACCTCTCATTGCACCCTTACCTCAGTTACTGCGCTCCACCTCTCACTGTTCCCCTGTCTCAGTTTCTGGGCTCCACCTCTCATTGCTCCCTTGCCTCAGTTATGGTGCTTCAGTCCTCATTGCTCCCTTGCCTCAGTTTGTCGGCGGCACCTCTCATTGCTCCCCTATCTCAGTTACTCGGCTCCACCTCTCACTGCTCCCTTGCCTCAGTTACGGTGCTTCAGTTCTCATTGCTCCCTTGCCTCAGTTTGTCGGCTCCTCCTCTCACTGCTCCCTTTCCTCAGTTACGGGGCTCCACCTCTCATTACTCCCGTGCCTCAGTTTCTGGGCTGCACTTCTCATTACTCCCTTGCCTTTTGTAAATGGACTCCACCTGTCGTTGCTCCCCTGCCTCAGTTTATGGGCTCCAACTCTCACTGCTCCTCTGCCTCAGTTTCTAGGCTTTTGCTCCCACGGTATCCAGCCTCATTTCTGGCCTCCGGCTCTCGATGCTCCCATGCATCCGATACTGCTCTCTCGTTCTCACTGCTCCCCGGACTCCATTAGTGGGCTCTGCTTCTCACTGTTCTGCAACCTTGTTTACCAGCCTGTAGATCTGAGTGCTTTGATGCCTCGGATACCGGGCTCTGAGTCTCGCTGTCCCGGATTTGAGTACTGGCCTGCCACTCACATTGCACCACGGCCTCCTTTGCTTGGCTCTAGTTCTGACTGCTGACTGTTCACCATCCTTGATTACTGCACTCCAGCTCTTTCCACTCACTGTCTTTGATTACCCGACCATTGCACTCGTTGCTTCCGTCCTCAGCTAGGGGTTACAGCTCTCACTGCGCCCTGGCCTTGGCTACTGGACCCCTGCCCTTTCTGCTCCCTCATCTAGGTTACTGGGCTCTAGTTCTTACTGTCACCCAGTGTTTCTTACAGGGCCCTGGCTCTCACTGTTCACCACATTTGGTTACTGGGCTCCATCTCTTGCCACCTCCAGACCTCTGTTACTGGGTTCTGGCTCTCGCAACATTCCACTGTAGGTTACTGGGCTCCAGATCTCGCTTCTCCCTGGTTTCCGTGAGTGTACTCTGGCTCTCACTGCCCCCGGACTCGTTTAAATGGCTCTGGCTCTGGTAGCGTCCTGACCTCGGTTACTGGGCTCCCAGTCACGCTGATCCCCGGCCTAAGTTACTTGGCTCTGGCTCGTAGTCTTCCCCGTTGTTGGTTACAGGGCTCCAGCTCACCAGCCTTGGTTACTGGGCTCCGGCACTTGCTGTCCCTAGGATATGTTACTGGTATCTGGTCCCCACTGCTCCCCCTCTTGTTTATTGGTCCGCAGTCCTTGCTGATCCCTTGTCTTAGTTATTAGACTCCAGCTCTCACTGCTCCCTGCTATTGATTACTAGGCTCTGGTTGTTGCTGCTCACTGGCCTCAATTACTGGACTCCAGCTCTAACTGCTCCCAGCCTTAGTTGGTGGATCGTAGCTCTCGTTCCCATGGCCTCTTTTACTGGTCTCTGGTTCTTGCTGCTGCAACACTTCAATTACTGGGCTCCAGATCTCACTGCTCTTGATCATCAGTTACTGCTCTGCGGCATCCCACCAACTTCTGTTGCCAAAAAAGGGCAACGGGTGATGACATGATGGCACAGTTGGTAAATATGGTAGATCGGAGGACTGTTTGTTTGGGAGGGCTTTGAATGTAGTAAGAACAGCAAGGCAAGAGGAAATGTGTGGGCATGGAAGGGATGGAATGGGAGATGGGGACTTTTCGGGAGAAGGGGTATGATGGGTATGCGTTGGGACTGATATGAAAGGGATTAAACGAATAGGCTGGGTATGGTATGAGAGGGATAGCATTGGAAGGTTGAAGGGGATGTCGATTTAAAGATATACTGATGCAATAAAGATGGTAATGTCACTGAAAATATTTTCCAGCTCTCTTCTAGTATGCAAGAAACAGTAGTGGTCCTGGTATGGAACCCTGAGGAACACCACTGTCTACCTCACTCCATTCTGAAATTAGCCTTTCACCACAATGTTGATAAAAGTACTCCTGAACTGTCCTCATCAATATGTACTGGGTGCTAATTTATTATTAACCTTTTATTGCGCATGTTTAATGTAATTCTCTGATTTTATTTACATCTCAGTCCCCCTCTGTTTTCAACTGAAATTCCACTTTAATGCTGCATTTGCCAATCCAATCATGATTATTTAACTTATTCCATATATCCAGCAGAAAGTCTGTCAAAGATACAATGAATAGTTCCGAGCTGAATGTCATAACAAATGAACAAATGTCAGCCTGAACTCCTCAAAAACTGTTGATTTTACTCCCAACCTGATGTATAGTTTCCCTGATAATTGCCCTTGTTCGCAGTTAACCTATCAAAGATTAGAATTATTTGGTTCGTTGATTTTTACAGTGGACTCATTTCCAATCATATGTTTTGAAATAATTTATTTCCTTGCTGCGTGATACAGATGAGGGAATCTCTCAGTCAGTCCAACAAATACCTTTCTCTACAAAATCAAAATACTGCATATGCAATAAATATGAATTTTAACAGAAAGCACTGGAAATACTCAGCAGGTCTGGCAACAGCTGTGGGATAAGAAGCAGAGTTAACATTTCAGGTCGATGACCCTTCGTCAGAACAGGGAGTGCTTAGAGATGGAACAGCTTTTTTTTTAACCAGACATGGAAAGGAGTGAAGGGCAGAATTATTATCAACATTAAGTTCAACAATTTCAGCATCATCCTTATTTTGTTTAATCACTCCTGCCTTCCAGCGTATCACAGACCTTCCTGTTTGTTCGTTCAGGTCCAAGCATTTCAATACAGATCTGGATACATTATATATTTGTAAATATTCATAAATCCTGAATCAAATGTTTAACTTTACTACCAGTTGATGTATAATTTGTCTGTTCATTTCCCTTCCTCACAGTTAACTTGCTGACGATTGGGATCCTGTCTCGGGGAAAGTGTGGTCTCTCCAAATGTGTCACTTGCTACATCGTGGCGATGGTAGTGGCAGGTTTACTGGTTGTTAGCCTCGACCTGATATTGAGGCAGATTCCCGTGGTTTATCGAGAACAGTTTATTTTCCTGCGGTCCATCCAGATATGTAATATCCACGCCATCCTGCTTTACACAACCACAGACTGTTCTGTCTGGTTCACCGTCATTTTCACCTTTGATCGATGTGTGGTCATTTGTTGCCAGAAGCTGAAAACCAAATATTGCAGTGAGAAAACGGCAGCTGTGGTTCTGGCAACAGTGACTGCGCTGAGCTGCTTAAAGAAAATGTTGTGGTATTTTATATTAACAGGTAGGTATTCACTGATTCGTTTTGCATTGTCACAGCGGATGTTCAGGAATCTCTGGTCTGGGTAACAATTGAGTCCTCCCATCACATTCTAACCCCGGGGTCTCATTTGTAGTGATTCTGCTGCTCAATGCTCTAACCGTCAGACACATTTTAATGAGCAGCAGAATACGCAGGAGACTCCGGATGCACCAAAGTGGGGTGAATCGCACAGACCCAGAGATGGAGAGCCGAAGTATATCCATCATATTACTTTTAGTTGTCTCAGCCAACTTCATACTGTTGTGGGCAGTCTTTATGCTGTATTCAATATGGCAGCGAATGTGGGATTTGGGGTCTGTGCCTGGAATTCTACCATATTTTGTGCTGGAACTGGCCTTCATGTTGCAGTTCCTGAGTTTGCTGCATAAATACTATTTATGCTGTGAAACAAAATCAGTTCAGAGAGCAGTTGAAGAATGTGCTTAAATATACCTTGACTTCAATTATTAAATTAAATTATTAAATGATGAAAGGAAATTAATCACTGACTATTTCCAGCAGCCTGCAGGCGGGGCCTGTCACGATGATGACAAGGTGGGAGCGGAACTTGTCGCTGTCATGCTGGAATGGAGAACGGGGCTTGTCACTTTGGAGACAGGGCAGGGGTAGGGCCGGTGCCCATGGTGATAGGGAATGGGAACGGAGTCTGCATCGCAAGGTGACGAAACAATAAACAGGAACGTGTCCAGACGTCGGCCGGCCCCGCCCCACGACACTCGCCAATTAGAGTGGACAGAGAAAAGCGTGTGTGCAGGTCTGGGCTCCAGGTACGATACATGTAGAGGGAGGGAGGAAGGCTGGATAATTAGTGTGCACAGCTCTGCAGTCCAGATACAATATATATAGAGAGAAAGAGCGGCTGGGAAACTCTATCTTGCACTTACTTAGTGACTGCAGATACCTGGAGCCAAGCGATAGCCTCCTCATTTGCTGATAAGGTGATTAAACTGCCACTTAGTCTCTAGAGGGGACACTCCTTGGTAATGTGCAGCATTGTTTGGGTCCTTCCGCAAATTCATAACGGGTTTACACTGAGGCCCAGCAATGAAGGTTGGGTGCACAGAGGTCCTGGCTTGTCCTAAACCTGTTTAGCAAGGACCACTCTCCCTATAGTTGCTCAAAGACTGCTATTCGACAGAGGGGGTTTATCACAAGCAACTTGTTATTGACATCTCCTTTTCCCTATTCCTTGATCCAAAGGATGTCTGCTGGTAGATCTTGCTGGGAAGTTTGCTCCATTAGGGGCGCCGAGATGGAAGGTGGGCAGTATATGGATTGAACATGTCATTATGGAGCGGTAAGTGAGGTTCAAAACGCATGGTTTAAATCAGCTTGTAGGTTTTGGACAGTCAACAGATGTGTAGGGGAGTGGTGTTTGCGAGAAAAGGAAGCTAGGCGAGGGGGGTTGAGATAGGGCAAGAACTGAGGTCTGGACTGTTGTTGCAGCAGGAGGCTGGATAAGGTGTACGTCCAGCTCTGGATTTCAGATACTAGCTATATAGAGAGAGGGAGAATGACTGGATAAAAAGTGTGCACAGCTCTGTGATCCAGATACTAGACAAATAGAAGGAGGAAAGGAGATTGATAAAGGATGTGTAACGTTCTGGTCTCCACTTACTAGATATATAGAGAGAAGGAGTGAATGAGGCTGGATAAGGAGTGTGCACAGCTCTGGGCTCTATTTCCTATATATATAGAGAGAGATAGAGGGGAGGAGTGAGGATAGTTAACAAATGTGCACAGCTCTTGGCTCCAGATAGTAGATACAGAGAGGGAGGGAGGGAGGCTGGTTAAGGAGTGTGAACTCTGAACACTACATACTGCATATATAGAGGGAGGGGGATGCTGCATAAGGTGTGCGCACAGCTCTGCTCTCTGGATACTAGGTATAGAGAGGAAGGGAAGCTGGATAAGGCAGTTGTAGAACTCCGGGCTTCAGATTCTTCATAATTAGAGGGAGTGGGGGAGGCTGCATAAGGAATGTGCACAGCTCTGAGCTCCAGATACTAGATATATGGATGGAGGGAGGCAGTCTTGATAAGGAGTATGTGCATCTCTGGGCTCCAGCGATAAGATACATAGCGGCATCTAGAGAGGCTGGATATGGAGTGTGCACAGGTCTGGCCTGCAGATACTAGATGTATAGAGAGAGGGATGGGAGGAATGGATAATGAGGGAGACATTATAAAGATTGTGCGCAACTCTGGGATCCTGATAATAGACATAGAGAGGAGATAAGGAGGCTGGATCAGGAGTGTATTTAGCTCTGGGCTCCAGATACCTGATATATAGATGGAATGGGGCTGGATAAGTAGTGTTTGGAGCTCTAGAACCAGATACTAAGTATATAGAGGGATGGAGGGAGGCGGATAAGGGATGTGTACAGCTCTGGGTTCCAGTAACTAGATAGATAGAGGGAAGGAAGGAGCCTGGATATGGAGCATGTGTAGCACTGGCATTCCACTGCTAGATATATAGAGGGAGGGAGGGAGCCTGGATAAGGCAAGTGCACACTTTTGGACTCGTAATATTAGCTATATAGAGGGATGAAGGCTGGAAATGGAGTGCTCAGCTCTGACCTCCCGCTACTCGATATGTAGAGGGAAGGAGGGAGTCTGGATAAGGAAAGTGAACAGTTCTGGACTCACAATACTAGATCTATAGAGGGAGGGCAGCTGGATAAGGAATCTGTGCAGCCAGACTTTAATAGTTAATGATATTAAAGGTAAATGGTTAATTATGTTAAAGGTAAATAGTTGAAGGGCTTTGTTTAATTAAGGTTCAGAATTGAATATAAAGTGAACCTGCTGGACAAAGTGCGGTTGCTGAACAGAAGGCAAAGCTATGTAATGCGGTATTCTTTGAATAAACGGAGCAGGCAGGAACGAATCTGCAACGAGCTTTATTCTTCACTGTTTGTCCTGGATCCATTTGACGTAGCAGCAGAGGATGGTTGCTTAAAGCTGAAGATTGGAAAGTGAATTTTCTTCAGCTATATGTTTGTAATCTGGATTACTTCCGAGACGAATGTCTGAATCCAAGCGTAAAGTGTCAGGATATGATTCCTACTGATACTCTCTGAATATGAACCTTATGACCAATGGGAAAATGACTTAGATATGTGGACACAGAGAGAAAACAAAAGAAAGCCTTGCCTCTGTCAATCCAGCAAAAGCAAGATAGGGTGCAAAGTATGTTGTGAGCTGGATCCTGGCCATTTACACACTGAGGCAGGTTTCAAACGTCTATTAAGCTTGATGGACACAATTTATAAGAAAGGTGATCTATTAAACACATTCCAGCCATGGTCAGATTGTGATAAATAGAGAAATATAGATGGGCATATCATAGAGAATGTATTGTATAATGTAATGCACAATATAACAGAGCGCATAAATTCAAATTGGACATTCCTTGTTCAGTGCATGTTTTTAAACTGTTTGGTTGTGCTAAATTGTCACACATGGTTTCGGCTCCTCGTGTTAACTGGAGTGAGATTCTCAGACAGAGACACAAGTTTGGATCAGATGTCTGATGCTTAAACAAAATCCTGAGAAAACAGTCATTTCCATCAGCATTCATGGTAAAAGTGGGAAATTCGGCGGTGTCACAGAGGATGGAAAACTGAATGGTTGCTGCATTTCGAAATTGTTCAGATACGGGGCGCTGGTGCCAATACAGTGGAGGAATCACAGACAAAGGTCATGAGGACGCATATATTTTTGGCAGATCTGACAGACAATAAGAATAGAGTAACAACAACGCACGAATGAACCCCAGGAATGCCCACCGAATTTGGAGCTGCTGTTTCAGATGTGATTAAAAATATCATTATGCAGTAAACTGTCCAAAATGGAACAACACCGATTTCGAGGCGTTACTTGACAAAGAAGTGGAAGATAATGATCGTGATCAGGTTGAGGGAATTGTACTGGTCTGAAGACATTTCACTCCGGTTATATGTGTACTAGTTGATGATTAATTTCATTGCACCATGTTGGAGAGTTGTTATACATCTGCAGTATGTGGAGCAGATTGGTTGAAATGCTGTTTAGATTTGTTAGGTAGTAAGGACTGAAGTACGGTCAGAGAGGATGAAAGTTCTACTTGCTTCAGGGTCGGAGATGACAACACATTAAAGGGTGGTGTTTCCATGCAAAATATCTAGAGCAAGCCACTTTATATATGTTATACCCAGCGCGATAACTTGCTGCTGAGAAAACATTTCATGAAAAAGGCCAAATTAAATTGAACATAAAACATGATAAAGCACCAGATCCAGCGCTGCCACATTTCTAGTTGGACTGAGAACATACTGATCAAGGAGTTTTCCGTGGACACATTTCAGAAATTCATCACCCTACTTACCCGTTTTGTACCTCAACTCTAAACAAATAAGTTCTGTCCTTTCCCCTTCAAGGGCACCCTCCCCTTTCAACACTGCAATGTCTTCCCTAATCAGTACTGTCACTCCACCTCTTTTTTTTTCTCCTTCCCAATCTGTACATCATTGCACATTATGCAATCAGGCCTCACTATGTTTAAGCCACGTTTCCGTTTATTGCCATTACATCTTACTCCCTTACTACCATTTGTGCGTGTAGCTCACCAACCTTATTCAGCACACTTTGCGTATGAACTCATACATTGTAATCCAGTCTTTACATTCCTCGTAGTCTCTGTCAATCTATGCCCATCGGATCCGGAACTATTCCATTCTCTGGTACTGTTCAACACTCTCACAGTATGCACCTTATTCGGATTTTCTACTTTTATATGCTGTTGCCAATCCCCTTGCCAATTTAGTTTAGACACTCCAGAAGCAGACCGGTGAATCTCCCCATGAGGACTTTGTACCCAGTCCTGCTGATCCACAACCTGTCTCTTTTGAATAGGTGCCACCTGCCCAGATCTGGGCCAATGCCCGAAGAATCTGAAGCCGTACCTCCACCGCCATGCTTCAAGGCATGCATTGATCCTCTCTATCTTCCTATTTCTACTCTCGCTAGCGCATAGCATGTAGCTCTTTATCTCCCTCCCGAGTTCCTGAATATTTGACTGAAGGAACTCAATGCATGCCATTTCTGTGCTACCGGTCGCAAATGGAGGAGTTCGCAGAGACAGGAAGGGTTGCAAAGGCTGGAGGGTTTTAAGAAACATGGAAAATCCAGGGGCTAGAGGATGCTACAGAGATAGGGAGTGTTTTCGGGGCTGGGGGAGGCGAAAGGCGATAGCGTGGGTTGTAATGCTGCAGGAGATTACAGCGATAGAGAAGTATGTAGTCGCTGGATGAGGGTAGAGAGTTAGAGAGGCTTGTAACGGTTGGATGATGTTACTAAGACAGGTGTGTTGTAGGAGCTGAAAGACGTTACAGAGGTAGGACGGGTTGTAGGAACCATAGGAGTATACAGTGTCAGGGAGTATGGGAGAGACTGCAGGGGTTTACAGGGATAGGGATGTTTGTAGGCGCTGAAGGAGGTTACAAACGTAAGGAGACGTGTAGGGGTTGGAGGTGGCAACAGAGATATGGAGGTCTGTCATCCAGTAAGAGATTACACGGAAAGCGAGTGCTGTAGAGGCTGGAGGAGGTTACAGAGATAGGGAGGGTTGTAAAAGCTGGAGGAGTTTACCATGATAGGGAGTATTGTAAAGGCTGGAAGCGTTTGCAGAGTTAGGGATGTTTGTGGGCAGTAGAATGTTACAGTTATGAGGAGTGCTGTAGGGGTTGGAGGCGGTTACAGAGATAGGGAAGGTGGTAGGGTCTGGGAGACGTTACAGAGCATTAGAGGATTGTAGAAGCTGGAGGAGTATACTATGATAGGGAGTATGTGAGAGTCTGGAGAGGATTATAGAGATAGGGAAGTTCGAAAGAGCTGGAGGATTTTAAATAGATAGGGAGGATTGCATATACTGCAGCTTTTTTACATAGAAACGGAAGGGTGTTGGACTGGAGGAGGTTACAGAGAGTGGGAGTGTTGAAGTGGCTGGAGGATGTTACAGAAAAATGGAGTGTGGTAGGGGATGGAAGTGGTTACAGGCTTATGGAGGGATGTACAGGATGGAGAATGTTATGGAGATAGTAAATAGTGTTGACATTGGATGAGGTTAGAAGGATATGTGGTGTTGAATGGGCTGGATGAGGTTGCAAGGATGGGGAGGGTTGTCCAGGCTGGAGGAGGTTAGAGAGGTAGGGAAGGTTGTAGTGTCTAACGGACGTTATAGAGATAGGGAGCGTTGGTGGCGAATGGAGGATGTTACAGAGACAGGGTGCGTTGCAGTGGTCACAGGAGCTTGCAGTCATAGGGATGTTTGTAGGGCCACAGAGAGTGAGAATTGAAGCGGCTATAGGAGTGCACAGGAAGATGGAGTGTTGCAGAGACTAGAAGATGTAATATAAATATGGAGGGTGTAGGTGGAGAGCGCTTGAGGAGTTTAAATAAAGTGGGAATTTTGAAAGGACCAGAGAAGTTTCGTGAGCTAGGGAGGGGTGTAGGAGCTGGAGGAGTTTACAAAGGCAGGGATGTTTTTTGAACTGAAGGAGTTTACATAAAAAGGGAGTGGTGTAAGGAATGGAGGATGTGACAGAAAAAAGGAAGGGTTGTAGTGGTCGGAGGAGGTTACAATCATAGGGAGCATTGTCGTACTGGAAAAAGGTTGAACAGCGAGTGGGAATTGAAGGGGATATCGGAGGGAACAGAGATCTGGAGCGTTGTAGTTCTGGACAATATTGCAGAGATAGAGAGGGTTTCAGAGACTGGAGGAGTGATTTTTTCTTATTCATTCATGGTATGCGCGCATCGCTGGCTCGGCCAGCATTTAGTGCCCATCACGAACTGCGATTCTTGAACTGCTGCAGTCCATGTGGGGTAGGTACACCCACAGTGGTGTTAGGAAGGGAGTTCCAAGATTTTGACTATGCAGCAGTGAAGGAACGGCAATATAGTTCCAAGTCAGGATGGTGTATGACTTGGAGGGGAACTTGCAGGTGGTGATTTTCCCAGGCATTTGCTACACTTGTCCCTCTAGGTGGTAGAGGTCGCGGGGTTAGAAAGTGCTGTCAAGGTTATACAGGGTTGTAGGGTCTGAGGAAGGTGACAGCACAGGAAGGATTGCAGGGGCTGGAGATATTACAGTGATTGAAAGACTTGTATCACTTCTGAAGTTTACACAGAAAGGGACTTCTGATAGAACTAGATGAGTTTATAGAGGTAAGGAGGGGTGTCGGACCTGGAGGTACATACAGAGAAAGGGAGTTTTTTCGCGCTGGAGGAGTTTGCAGGAATAGGCAGAGGTGTAGGGGCTGGAGGAAGTTAGAGAGACAACAAGGGTGGTAGTGGCCAGAGGAGGTTCCAATCATCGCGAGATTTGTAGGCCTGGAGGAGGTTACACAGACAGTGAGAATTGAAGAGACTGTCAGAGGCTACAGAGATGTGGAGGCTTGTGGTGCTGGGCAAGATTGCAGGGAAAGGAAGGGTTGCAGTGGCCGTGGAACGTTATAGCGATACGGATGGTTGTACAGGCTAAGGAGGTTCCCAAGGCAGGAAGGATTACAGGAGCTGGAAGATGTTACAGAGATAGGGAGTGTTGAAGGGACTTTAGGAGTTTATAGTGATAAAATGCGTTGTAGACTCTTTAATAGGTTGCATAGATAGGGAGGGTAGTAGTTGCTCGCGGATGTTACAGAAGTAAGAAGTGTGATAGGGGCTGGAGGAGATTGTGGTGATTGGCGGATTGTCGAGCCTGGCAGAGTTTGCAGAGCATGGAATTATTCTCGAGGCTGATGGAAGTTACAACCACAGGGAGCTTGGTAGGGACTGGAGCATGTTACAGATATAGGGATGGGTGGAGGGCCCGGAGGATCTTACAGAAGTAGGGAGGGTTGTCGTGCTGTGGGAGGATACATGGAAAATGAGGGCTTACGTGGTATAGGAGGCTTCAGTGATAGTGAGGGATATAGGGGTTGGAGGAAGTTGCAGATAAACTGAGGGTAGTCGGGTATGCCGGTCGTTATGGTAATAAGAAGGGTTGAAGGGTCTGGAGGAGTTACAAAGATAGGGAGGGTTCTCGTGCCTGGAGAATGTTACAGAGGTAAGGATTGTGTCGGCCTGGATATGATAGAAGATTATGCGGATTATGAAGAGAACTGGGAATGGTTGATGGAGGGAAACATTTTCCTGCTGGTGGTGGATTCAAGGCCAATGGGACAGACCCGTCAATCAGGAGTGAATTTAAGAAACTGTTCTTTGCACACAGGATGGCAGGTTTGTGGAACTGTCTTCCAGAAAAATGCAATGAATGCTGGTGTTCAATTAATCATTTTAAATCTGAGCTGGATGGATTTTTGATCGCCAAGGGAACTAAGTGGTATGGGGAACTGTGTTCGGATACCAGACAGTTCTGATTGCACTGAATAGCAGAACAGGCTCAAGAGGCTGAAAGGCTTCCTGATGTTTCTATATATATAAGTATTCATCACACTAAACAGAGCAGGTTGGCTCCGGTTATTCTGTGTATTGAATGATTTTCATTCATTTTTGGATGTATTTGCAGACTCACGGTAGATGTGCCTGCCATCCAGGATTATCACAATAACACCAACATCTTCATCTATCCGCTTCTAACCTTCAATTCTCCTCCACATACGGGAAATGGTTCCACTACACAACGGGGTAAATGGATACTGGTTTGTGAGTGTGCGTTTGTGAGAGTGCGAGTGTGTGCATGCGTGTGTGTGAGAGCAAGAGAGAAAGAGAGCAAGGTTTTGAGCATGAGTGCCTGTCTGAAAGTGTACATTTGTGAGTGTGAATGTGTGTGCGAGTGCGTGTCTCCTAGAGTGTGTGTACAGATTGTGAATGTGTGTGTAATAGGGTGTGTATGTTTGTGTGTGAGTGTATGTTTGTGAGTGGATAGATTGTGAATATGTGTGTGAGAGATAGTGTATGTTTGTGTGTCAGTGTCTGTTTCTGTGTGACGGAGTGTGTGTATGTGAGTGTATGTTTTTGTGTGAGTGACTATGTGTATGTGAGTGTATGTTTTTGTGTGAGTGACTATGTGTATATGAGTGCATGTTTGCGTATGGATGACTGTGTGTATGAGTGTATGCTTATGTGTGAGTGTACGTTTTCACAAGCACGACTGTGCAAAATTATGATTTTTTTTTTCCACCAGCTGGAAACATTTTTTTTAAATGGAACTGATAAAAGGTGACTGCTCGCAGGTAAAATTGCCACTGCAATTAGCATCACAATTCCATGGCACGCCATTGCATCACGTGGAGACGAATTGTCTGACCAGTCCCTCCAGAAACAATGCCCTGGGAATATGGATTGAATTAATTATCCATTCCCCATTAACAAGACATTAAAGTCAATCCCTTTGGAATTGAGTTGCAAGAGGGAATGCACACGAAGCCATAATGTTGAATGAGTGGGCAATTGGCAATGAGGCCCCATGAGGTGCTTGTTTAAGTGACTTTTTTCTCACTGTAGAAACCAGACAAGCAACCAGACACCAGCTAGGTAAGGCCCATGTGGGATTTATCTCTCTCTCTCTCCCTCTCTTTCTGTCTCTCTTTCACTCTCCTTCTCTCTCAACCTGATCCAGCTTACAAGCTTCGAACCCTGCCTGCTGACAATACCCATCTCGGCCAATCATTGCTGCAGATCGGCACCCGGTGACTGAACTGGCTCTGTCGCTGTTCTCCAGGAAAATCCGAAACTTGTGGTGTGGGCAGGTCGGGGGGGAGGGGGGTGGGGGGTTGCTAAATTAATTTGGCAGGGGTATGGGATACAAAGTGGAGGTGCAGTAGGGGTGATGCACAGTGAAATATGCAAGGGAAGCTGAGACAATCTGGAAGGCAGATCAGATATAGACAGGTTAAGGCAAAAGTGAACAATGAAAGACTGGATTGCATCTGTTCTAACGCAAGGAGTCTTACTAGCAAGGGAAATGAATTTAGGGCGTCGTTTTACACATGGGAATTTGTTATTATTGCTATCATAGCAAGATGGTGGTGGGAAGGGCAGCTCAATATTACGGGTATAGAACCTTCAGGCGTGACCGGCGAGGGTGTAAAAGAGGAGGTGGTGTTGCACTTTTGATCAAGTAGTCAATCACTGCTGTAAGGAGGGATGATATCTTGGAATGTTGCTCAAATGAGGCCAAATGGATAGAAGTTAAAAACAAAAATAGGGCAATCACTTGGCTGGGAGTGCACTACAGGCTTCCAAACAGTCAGGGAGAGATAGAGGAGCAGATGTGCAGGCAAATCACAGAGAGGTTTACAAAGAATGGGGCAATAATAGTAGAGGATTTCAACTTCCTCAATATCAACTGGGATAGTCATAATGCACAAGTACACTTGGAACAGCTACTTGTAAGAAAGTTTACATCAGACGAATAGGAGTCATTCAAAAAGGAAATAGTGATAGCTCAGGACCCACATGTTCCAATAAAGATGAAGGGTAGGACCAACTAGCCTAGGGAACCCTGGGTGTCAAGAGAGATAGAAGGTTGGATAAGAAAGAAAAAGGAGGCTTATGGCAGATTCCAAGCCTGCAAAAAGCGGAGGCCCGAGAGAAGTTTAGAGAGTGTAGGGGGTACTTATAGAAGTAAGAAAAAGTGCGAAGAGTGGGCAAAAACAACACTGGTGGGCAAGATAAAGGAAAATCCCAAGGCCTTTCATAAGTATATTAAGGGCAAGAGGATAACCAGGGAAAGAGTAGGGCCCATTCGGGATCAGAGTGGCAATCTGTGTGTGGAGCTGGAGACATAGGTGGGATTTTAGAGAGTTACTTTATCTCTGTGTTCACTATGGAGAAGGACGATGTAGGTGAAGAGATCGGGGGTCTTGGGGGGCGGCGCGTGGTGGGGGAGATATACTTGAACAAATTACCATTGAAATGGAGGAAGTATTTTCTGTTTCAGCGGGCTTAAAATTGGATAAATCCTCAGGCCCAGATGAGATGTATCACAGGCTGTTATGTGAGGCAAGGCTGGAGATATCACGGGCTCTGAAACAAATTTGCAAGTCCTCTATTGCCACCAGAGGACTGGAGGATAGCGAATGTGAGACCATTATTAGGCCAGTGAGTCTCACATCAGTGGTTGGGAAACTATGGGAAAAAAATCTGAGGGACAGGATTAATCTCCACTTGGAAAGGCAACGAGTAATCAAGGATAGCTTGCATGATTTGGTCACTGGGAGATCGTGTCTAACCTACATGATTGAATTTTTAGAGGAGGTGACTAGATGTATAGATGAGGGTAAAGCAGTTGATGTTGTCTACCTGTACTTCAGTGAGGCTTTTGATAAAGTCCCACATGGAAGATGGGGTAAGAAGGTCAGAGCCAATGTGATCCAGGGCAATTTGGCAAATTGGATCCAAAGTTGGCTTCGTGGCAGGAGGCAGAGGATGATAGTCGAGGGTTGTTCCTGCGAGTGGAAGACTGCGTCCAGTGCTGCAAGGTAGGAATCGGTGCTGGGACCCTTGCTGCTTGTAGTGTACAATAATAACTTAGATGTGGATATAGGAGGTATGATCAGTAAGTTCGCAGATGACACGAAAATTGGTGGTGTCGTAAATAGTGAGGAGGAAAGCATGAGCTTACAGGACGATATAGATGGGCTGGTAAAATGGGCAGAGCAGTGGCAAATGGAATTTAATCCTGAGAAGTGTGAAGTGATGCTTTTTGGGAGGACTAACAAGGCAAGTTAATATACAATGGGTAGCAGGACCCTAGGAAGTACAGAGGGTCAGAGGGACCTTGGTATACTTGTCCTTAGATCACTGAAGGCAGAAGCACAACAAGATAATGTGGTTAGGAAGGCTTATGGGATACTTGCCTTTATTAGCTGAGACATAGAATATAAGAGCAGGGAAGTTATGATGGAGCTGCATAAAGGACAAGTTCGCCCACAGCTGGAGTACTGTGTACAGTTCTGGTCACCACACTATCGGAAGGATGTGATTGTAATGGAGAGGTTGCAAAGGAGATTCACCAGGATGTTGCCTGTGCTGGAGTATTTCAGCTATGAAAAGAGTCTGAAAAGACAAGGGTTATTTTGAGTACAGCACAGAAGGCTGGTGGGGGGGAGAGGTGGGAGGGGGAACCTGAATAAGATATACAAAATTATGAGGGGCATTGATAGGATAGATAGGAATCAACTTTTTCCCCCTTAGCCAGAGGGCACAGATTTAAAGTAAGGGGAAGGCGTTTTAGTGGGGATTTGAGGGGGGTTGGAATCTGGAATACAATGTCTGAAGGTATGGTAGAGGCAGCAGCCCTCACAGCATTTAAGAAATATTTAGATTAGCACTTGAAACGCCATAGCAGACAAGGCTAAGAGCCAAGTGCTGGAAAATGGAATTAGAATAAATAGGTGCTTTACACGAATGGCCTGTTACTGTGCTGTATATGTCTATGGCTCTATGGCCCTATACGATCCACATCTGCAAGCCAGAAGCCTCAGGATTACCGAGTGCATCCGGGAAGAGCACAAAGTCTCCAAACCAGGACACTTTATACCCCAGTTTATTGCTCAAGACTCCACTTAGATCAGTCCAACCCTCCCAGTTATGTGACATATTTGTCTTTGTGCGTGTGTGTGCATGTGTGTGTGTATAGGTGCGTGTTTATATGTGTTTTTGTGTGTGTGCTTTCAGGGGTATTCAGTATTTAGGAAGGATGGACAAAAAGCAAAAGGCGGTGTAGTTGCATTGCTGGTTAAAGAGGAAGTCAACGCAATATTGAAGAAAGATATTAGCTCTGACGATGAGGAATCTGTATGGGTAGAGCTGAGAAACACGAAGAGGCAAAAACACGTTAGTGGGGGTTCTATATAGACCCCTGAACTGCAGTGGTGATGTTGGGAATGGCATTAAACAGGAAATTAGAGACGCATGCGATAAAAGAACATCTGTAATGATGGATGCCTTTAATCTGCATATAGATTGGGCAAATCAAACTAGTCAAAACAACGAACAGGAGGAATTCTTTGATTGTATACGGGATGGCTTTCTGGACCAATATGTTGAGGAACCAACTAGAGAACAGGCCATCCTAGACTGGGTACTGTGTAATGAGAAAGGAATATTTGACAATCTAGTTGTGCGAGTCCCCTTGGGGATGAGCGACCATAATATGATAAAATTCTTCGTCAAGATGGAGAGTGACGTAGCTGATCCCTAAAGGACATTAGTGAACCAGATGGCCTTTGACAACAATCGACAATGGCTTCATGGTCACACTAGACTAGCTTTTCAATTCCAGAATTGAATTCAAATTTCACCATCTGCTGTGGTGGGATTCTAACCCACGTCCCCAGAGCATTAGCCTGGGCCTCTTGGCTACCAGTCCAGTGACATTACCACTACGCTACCGCCTCCCCGTCACTTAAATGAATGACAGTGGAAAGGCAGTGGCAAACATTCAAAGAGCGCGTGGATGAACTGCAACAATTGTTTATCCCTGTCTGGCGCAAAAGTAAAATGGGAAAGGCAGCCAATCCATGGCTTACAAGGGAAATCAGAGATGCCAAGGAAGAGGCATATAAATTCGCCAGAAAAAAACATACCTGAGGATTGGGCGAATTTTAGATTTCAGCAAAGGAGGATGAAGGGATTGATTAAGAAGGGGAAAATAGAGTACGAGAGAAAGCTTGCCGGGAACATAAAAACTGACTGTAAACATCTCTATAGGTTTGTGAAGAGAAAACGATTAGTGAGGACAAATGTAGGTCCCTTCCAGTCAGAAACAGGGGAATTTATTATGGGGTACAAAGAAATAGCTGACCAACTAAATGACTACTTTGATTCTGTCTTCACCAAAGAGGAAGCAAATATCACACCAGAAATGTTGGGTAACACAGGGATTAGTGAGAGGGAGGAACTGAAATAAATCAGCATGAGTAGAGAAATGGTGTTGGGGAAATTGATGGGATTGAATGCCGATAAATCCCCAGCGCCTGATGGTCTGCATCCTAGAGTACCTAAGGAAGTGGCCCAAGAAATATTGGATGCATTGGTGGTCATCTTGCAGATTCTTTCGATTCTGGAACAGTTCCCACAGATTGGAGGGTAGCTAATGTAACCCCACTATTTAAAAAGGGAGGTAGAGAGAAAGCAGGGAATTATAGACAAGTCAGCCTGACGTCGGTAGTGGGGAAAATTCTAAAGTCCATTATCAAAGATTTTATAGCAGAGCAGTTGGAGAACAGTGGTCGAATCGGACAGAGTCAACATGGATTTATGAAAGGGAAATCACGCTTGACAAATCTGCTAGAAATCTTCGAGGATGTAACTAATAGAGTTGAGGAGGGGTAGCCAGTGTATGTGGTTTATTTGGGCTTTCAGAAGGCTTTCAACACGGTCCCAAATAAGAGATTAACGTGAAAAATTAAAGCGCATAGGATTGGGAGGTAGTGCATTGCGATGGATAGAAAATTGGTTGGCAGACAGGAAACAAAGAGCAGGGATGAATGGGTATTTTTTCCCGAATGGCAGACAGTGACTAGTGAGCTACTGCAGGGATTGGTGCTAGGACCCCAGCTATTCACAACATATATTAATAATTTAGATGAGGGAACTTAATGTAATACCTCCAAATTTGCCGATGACACAAAACTGGGTGGGAGTGTCATTGTGAGGAGGATGCAGAGAGGCGCCAGGGTGATTTGGACAAGTTGGGTGAGTGGACAAATGCATGGCAGGTGCAGTATAATGTGGATAAATGTGAGTTTATCCACTTTGGTAGGAAAAACTGGAAGGCAGATTATTATCTGAAGGGCTCTAAACTGAGAGAGGAGATATGCAACAAGAGCTTAGGGGTTCACGTACACTGAAGGTCGCTGAAGGTATGCATGCAGGTCCAACAGGCGGTTAAAAAAAGGGAAATGGTAAGTTGGCCTTCACAGTGAGAGGATTCGACTACAGGAGCATGGATTGCTTGCTGCATGGGTGGCCTTGATGAGGCCACACCTGAAATATTGTGTGCAGTGTTGGTCTCCTTATCTGAGGAAGGATGTTCTTGCTTTGGAGAGAATGCAGCGAAGGTTTGCCATCCTGATTCCTGGAATGGTGAGACGTATGAGGAGAGATTGAGTCGGTTAGGATTACATTGGCTGGAGTTCAGAAGAATGAGGAGGGTTCTCATAGAAACCTATACAATTTTAACAGGATTTGACAAGGTAAATGCAGGAAGCGTGTTCCCGATGGTGGGGGAGTCCACAATCAGGGGTCATAGTCTAAGGATACAGGGTAAACCTTTCAGGACTGAGATGAGGAGAAATTTATTCACCGATAGAGTGGTAAACCTATGGAATTCGCTACCACAGAAATCAGTTCAGTCCGAAATATTGCATGTTTTGAAGAAGGAGTTACATATAGCTCTTGGGTTTAATTGAATCAATGGTTATGGGGCGAAAGCGGGAATAGTTTACTGTGTTGGATGATCACCCATGATCATAATGAATGGCCGAGCAGGCTCGAAGGGCCGAATGGCCTACTCTTGCTCCAATTTTCTATGTCTCACGTCTCTATGTTTGATCAGGAGCTTTTAAAAGTTTCATGATGTTGTTATAACCGGTCCTGGATTTTTTTATGGATGTTTTCTCAGTGATTAATGATGAGACGTCTCATGGTCTTAGTGTTGCAAGGGACCAGCACAATGTCCTCGCTCCCCGATGGCAAGGTTCAATTTAACTAGGAGTTCAATGTATTTAATGGTTATCACTGTTATAAAATATTTCTTTCCCATTCAGTGTGTGTCTGATGCTGCTTCAGAGGTCTGGCTACTGAACTGATTTTGCTGCTAACTCTTTCACATCTCCTTCTCTGCTTCATGGTGGAGCCTTTACCATCACTGGATTACATTGTAAAATAGAAAACATTGATATGATGTTTTATTGGTTCACCCTCTATCAGTTGGAATCAAGAGTCTCCCATTAATCTGTAGATTATCAGATGCACTCTGATGGTGGTGTTTATTAATTAAACAATCTCACATTCTAGCGGTGTACTTTATAATTCCAGGAGAAGCAATTTCAATGATTGTGATGGTTTTTATGAAGGAATCTTTTTATCCTGTTTATTCCATGCATTGCAGATGAGATGAAGAGTGTAGCTGAACAAGTGGAGACTTGAGTGTTCTGTCGACACATTAAAATTATTCACAGACGTTTCACTATTGAACAAACTGAATCTGCGATAAAATCATTGAATACGGGGCTGGTAAACAGAACACATGTGTAGAATGTTAGGAATAAAACGTAAGTGAAAAGTAGCATTAAGTAACAGTTTGCAGAGTGTAATTACTCCAGAGAGATAGGGAGGGCGACTGAGAGAAAGAAGGGGAAAAGAACAGGGGGAACGAAACCGAGGGAAAGAGATAAGCAGAAGGAAAGAGGAAGAGAAAGAAGCAGCAGCATGAATAATTCACTATCATAAAGTGTTGGAATGTCCAGAACAATTAGTGAGAGAAACTGTGAGTTGAATTTGTGTGTTGTCAGATTGCGTTAATGTTACTGTTGGACTTGATCCTCTGTGTTTATTTGTGTCAGGTCCTCACTTATTTTTATAGGAAGTTCCTATTCCTTACTGAATGACTGCATAAACACAATGGAATCAAATCTTCACAGATACTAATTTATTATTTAAGTTCTCAACTTTCAAATCTCTGTGATTGCTGAAATCAGTAAAATACGAGGCTGATATCAGAAATTTCTTTCAATTTATATTTAATTGCCTGTACAAACTAAATCTATTGACGATATTGCATAACCAATGAACTGTTCGCCAACACCAATAACCACAGGGATAATTGGCTGAATGTATTAATTGAGAACAGTTACTGGGATCCATAGACTAGATTTCCTCTAACACTCTGCTGCAGTCTCTCCCTGTGAATCTCAGCCTCTTCACTCACTGTATTGAATCCTCTGTCTCCTCATCCACTGCTTCACTTTATCCACTTTCCCAAACCATCTGCTCCTGTCTCCCTTCCAGATGCAACAGGTCTTTTACCCTGTCTCACCTCCAAATCGTATTCACTGTCTCCGCTGTCAGTTGCCTTGTCCAACCTAAATAGGATCAGAGGAACATAGGAGCAGGAGGAGGCCGTTCAGCCCTTCGAGCCTCCTCTGCCGTTCTAGATCATGGCTGATACGAACACTCAAACTCAGCACTGCAGTTTTCAGCCTTTTCCAATTTGGCAACAGTACTAGTCGGTTCTCTGAAGCCAGAGTAGCAAAGTGACTGCACTTCCCGCTGTCCCCAAACCCTCCCGAACAACAGTCTGGAGCCAAATTCCGATTTAATCCATTGGATTACATCTCTGTAAAACTCCTTCTCATTTCCCCACCGGCCCTGCATCCTCACTCAGTACTTTCAGTCGATCCAGTGCTAAGTTTATTGCCTTTCTGTATCAATTTCCCAATTCATTATTAATAATTGTATTTCACACAGCGAATCTGCAGCTGCTATGAAGCAATAAAAACATTCAAGCTCTTTCACTCAGTTTGGATAAATTAGGAGAGACTGTTTTCAATAGCAGGGTGGGGGGTGGTGGGGGAGGCGCTGCGGTCAGAAAGCAGAGAACATTGTAAATTGCCCCTAGTGTAGGTGGGTGCTAGGAGAATTGAGGGAAGGTGGGGATGGGAGAGGGAAATGGGATTAATGTAGGAGTAATATAAATGGGCGGTTGATGCTCGGCATGGACGCGGTGGGCCGAAGGGCCTGTTTCGGTGCTGTATCTCTCGACGACTCTGTGACTCGATAACACAGAATAAAGGTCAATAATAACGTGAGAGCTATACGTTTAGAGAACCAGGGGACATAATCCACAGCACGTTGTTCTGGTTTGGAATTCACTGTCAACAGATTGGTGGAAGAAGATTTAATATGCACTATCAAAAGAATTGAATTTGGACAGTGATGAACATGCGGAAAAAAAACTCAGAATTCTCCAGGAAAGCAGAGGACAGAAACAGTCAAGATGAAAAGTTATGCAAGTGACACTTTATTACAGCAACAAAATCGTTTCCAGATTTTTGAGTTAATTATTGCTGAACTTTATAAAAACTGGAGTTGAAAAGTGAAAGAGCTTCCATACAATTTGTGGTCAGTGGTCAACTTTGTAAATTTTTGTAACTTTAAACTGGCAAATGTAAAGAAAATTATTTTGAATAATTCCAAGCTAATGCATAAATGCAGCAACATCAAATAAAATACAAATAATCATTTACAGATACAACTGTAAATATGAATCCGAATTGTTGTGTGAAATGTCACCAGGTGGAGAAGTTCTCTTGGCTGCATCATTTACCTGGTTCTAGTTTGAAGGATTGTCAGCCAGTGGAACTGAGATTCCTAATAAAAACTGTCTGTTCCTCAAACTGCAGGAAACCGGCCTCTGCAGCAACAAGTATTTGCCAGAATTTCAAGTTAGTTATAGTTTCAGTTTCTCTAAACTGGAGGCGGCTAGTGAAAGACATTTAATACAATTTGTGATAAATGGCCATTTCCTAAAAAATGTCCCTCCAGGTTTTATATTGCAGCAGCGTTTTTTATTTCTACCTTCAGTTATTACTGAGGTTTTGCGGGATCGCGAAAGATACACACAAACAGACAGTGTCCTGGGTTGTACCATTTATACCATTGGCTGAAATATCCTTCCCCCATTTCCTGTTTACAGAGAGAGCGAGGGGGGGGGGAGGGGAGAGATTAAGACGAGGGAGGGAGAAAGAAAGTGAGGGACATTAAAGATTTAAAACTCACCATCCCACGCAGTCTTTGCTCTATCATTGGACTCTCAACCCTTCCCGCCATCAGTCCAGAGAAAAGAACTCATAGAAACAGCTGCAGAGAAGCAGAGAGAGAGAGAGAGAGAGAGGGAAGAAGAGACAGCCAGAGAGCCAACTTGGACTGTCCCATATTTGGGAGGAAGTGCCCAAGTGGAGGAGGCTGAGAGCTGTTGGATGAGCCGTACTTTGGGAGGGCTTGGTGTTTGAGTGATAGGTTCTGGGATATATGAGGACAACGTCAGGCCCCATTCTATTTTTTTTTCATGTGGTGTCCGAAGGTGCGTTTCTGTATCCCAGTCTCTGTATCTCTGTACCCAGGTGAATTGGAGCTAACTAAAGTGTGTGTGTGTGTGGTGTGTGTGTGTGTGTGTGTGTGTGTGTGTGTGTGTGTGTGTGTGTGTGTGTGTTTGCGCGCGTGTGTGTGATTCCAGCCTGAATTACCCTCTCTATCTCTGTCTTACTCGCACTTTTAACTAAATTCCCACCCTATGGCCACCCTGGCCCATAGTCTTGCCACCATAGACGAGCTGATGGTGGGAAGGGTTGAGAGTCCAACGATGGAGCAAAGACTGCGTGGGATGGTAATTATTAAATCTTTAATGTCCCTCACTTTCTTTCTCCCTTCCGTGTCTCAATCTCTCTCTTTCATCTCTCTCTTTGTGTGTCTGTTTCTACCACTGTGTGTGTCTCTCTCACTGTCTCAGTCTCTCCCTCTCTCCCTTTCAGGCTTTTCAATCTATCTCTCTCTCTCTATCTCTCTCTCTCTCTCTTTCTCTCTCTCTTTCTCTCTCTCTCTCTCTCTCTCTCTCTCTCTCTCTCTCTCTCTCTCTCTCTCTCTCTCTCTCTATCTCTCTCTCTCTCTCTCTCTCTCTCTCTCTCTCTCTCTCTCTCTCTCTCTCTCATTTTCTTTCTCTCCCTCTTTGTGTGTCTCTCTCTTTCACTTTATTTCTGTCACACACTCCCAGGCTTCCTTTTCTCTCTCTTTCTCTGGCTCTCTCTTTCTTTCTCTAGCTTTCCCTTTATCTGTCTCTTTCTCTCTCACTCTCAGTCTCACTCTCTCTCGCAGGCTTTCTTTTCTCTCTGGTTGGTTCTTTCGCTCTTCCTTTCTCAGCGTTTCTTTACTTCTCTCTCACACTCTCAGGCTCTCTGTCTCCCATTCTCAGGCTTTTCATTGTCTCTCTTTCTCTCTCGCTCTCTCACTCTCAGTCTCTCTCTCAGTTTCTCCCACTCTCCTCTTTGCCTCTTTTTCTTTTCTCTTTCCAGGAATTTTATCTCTCTCTAGCTCGCTCTTTCTCTGACTTGCTGTTTCTCTGGATTCCCCCCCCCCCCCCCCCCCCCCGCTCTTCTTTGCCTCTTTCGCTTCTCTGGGTTCCTGTCTCTTTATTTCGCCCTCTAACTCTTTCACTCTCTTCTCGGCTTTGTTTTCGAGTCCTTTTCTCTGTTTCTTAGTATTTCTTTCTTTCTCTGCTTTTTTTCCCCCTCTTGTTCGCATTATTTTTTCTTTCTTAGGCTCTTTCTCTCTTTCTTTTGCTTTTTCACTCTCTCTCTCTCTCTGACTTTCTCTTTTCCTCACTCTCTGTGGCTTCCTTTCTGGCTCTTTGTCTGTCCCAATGACTTTCTCTTTGGCTGTTTCTGTGACTCCCTTTCTCTTTCTCTCTCTCGCTCTCTGGCTGTCTAGTCCACCCTCTCTTTCTGCTCTTCTCTGCAGCTGTTTCTCTGAGTTCTTTTCCCTGACGTTCTCTTTCTCTCTGGCTCTTTCTGTCCCGCTCTTTTGCTCGATCTCTTACTCTGTGACTTTTCCAGTTTTCTAGATTTCTTCACCCATTCCTGCAGGATAGAGGAAATCTGCTGAAATGGTCAGACACTTGGCAGGTTAACTTCAGTGATGAGAATTGCAAAATGATGCATCTTGGAAGGAAGGCTGAGGAGAAGCGATATAAACTAAATAGTACAATGTTAAAATGGGCGCATTGACAGAGAGATCTGGGATTTCATTTGTGTCACTTTTTATATCTTAAAGATTTAATACGGGCTTAAAATCTTTCAGTTGAACAAAGAACAAAGAAAATTACAGCACAGGAACAGGCCCTTCGGCCCTCCAAGCCTGCGCCGATCCAGATCCTCTATCGAAACATGTCGCCTATTTTCTAAGGGTCTGGATCTCTTTGCTTCCTGCCCATTCATGTATCTGCCTTGATATATCTTAAAAGACGCTATCGTGCCCACGTCTACCACCTCCGCTGGCTTCGTGTTCCAGGCACCCACCACCCTCTGCATAAAGAACTTTCCACGCATATCCCCCCTAAACTTTTCCCCTCTCACTTTGAACTCGTGACCCCTAGTAATTGAATCCCCCACTCTGGGAAAAAGCTTCTTGCTATCCACCCTGTCCATACCTCTCATGATTTTGTACACCTCAATCAGGTCCCCCCTCAACCTCCGTCTTTCTAATGAAAATAATCCTAATCCACTCAACATCTCTTCATAGCTAGCGCCTTCCATACCAGGCAACATCCTGGTTGACCTCCTCTGCACCCTCTCCCTCTAATCTTCCAAAATGCATCTACATTATTTTGGTAATGTGGCGACCAGAACTGCACGCAGTATTCCAAATGTGGCCGAACCAAAGTCTTATGCAACCTTAACATGACCTGCCAACCCATATACTCAATACCCCGTCCGATGAAGGAAAGCATGCCGTATGCCTTCTTGACCACTCTATTGACCTGCGTTGCCACCTTCAGGGAACAATGGACCTGAACACCCAAATCCCTCTGCACATCAATTTTCCCCAGGACATTTCCATTTACTGGATAGTTCACTCTTGAATTGGATCTTCCAAAATGCATCACCTCGCATTTGCCCTGATTGAACTCCATCTGCCATTTCTCTGCCCAGCTCTCCAATCTATCTATATTCTGCTGTATTCTCTGACAGTCCCCTTCACTATCTGCTACTCCACCAATCTTAGTGTCGTCTGCAAACTTGCTAATCAGACCACCTATACATTCCTCCAAATCATTTATGTATATCACAAACAACAGTGGTCCCAGCACGGATCCCTGTGGAACACCACTGGTCACCCGTCTCCGTTTTGAGAAACTCCCTTCCACTGCTACTCTCTGTCTCCTGTTGCCCAGACAGTTCTTTATCCATCTAGCTAGTACACCCTGGACCCCATGGAACTTCACTTTCTCCATCAGCCTACCACGGGGAATCTTATCAAACGCCTTACTGAAGTCCATGTATATGACATCTACAGCCCTTCCCTAATCAATCAACTTCATCACTTCCTCAAAGAATTCTATTAAGTTGGTAAGACATGACCTTCCCTGCACAAAATCATGTTGCCTATCACTGATAAGCCCATTTTCTTCCAAATGGGAATAGATCCTATCACTCAGTATCTTCCCCAGCAGCTTCCCTACCACTGACGTCAGGCTCAGCGGTCTATAATTATCTGGATTATCCCTGCTACCCTTCTTAAACAAGGGGACAACATTAGCAATTCTCCAGTCCTCCGGGACCTCACCCGTGTTTAAGGATGCTGCAAAGATATCTGTTAAGGCCCCAGCTATTTCCTCTCTCGCTTCCCTCAGTAACCTGGGATAGATCCCATCCGGACCTGGGGACTTGTCCACCTTAATGCCTTTTAGAATACCCAACGCTTCCTCCCTCCTTATGCCGACTTGACCTAGAGTAATCAAACATCTGTCCCTAACCTCAACATCCGTCATGTCGCTCGCCTCGGTGAATACCAATGCAAAGTACTCGTTTAGAATCTCACTCATTTTCTCTGACTCCACGCATAACTATCTTCCTTTGTCCTTGAGTGGGCCAGTCCTTTCTCTAGTTACCCTCTTGCTCCTTATATATGAATAAAAGGCTTTGGGATTTTCCTTCACCCTGTTTGATAAAGATATTTCATGACCCCTTTTAGCCCTCTTAATTCCTCGTTTCAGATTGGTCCTACATTCCCGATATTCTTCCAAAGCTTCGTCTTTCTTCAGCCTCCTAGACCTTATGTATGCTTCTTTTTTCCTCTTAGCTAGTCTCACAATTTCACCTGTTATCCATGGTTCCCTAATCTTGCCATTTCTATCCCTCATTTTCACAGGAACATGTCTCTCCTGCACGCTAATCAACCTTTCTTTAAAAGACTGCCACATATCAAATGTGGATTTACCTTCAAACAGCTGCGCCCAATCTACATTCCCCAGCTCCTGCGGAATTTTGGTATAGTTGGCCTTCCCCCAATTTAGCACTCTTCCTTTAGGACAACTCTCGTCTTTGTCCATGAGTATTCCAAAATTTACGGAATTGTGATCACTATTCCCGAAGTAGTCCCCTACTGAAACTTCAACCACCTGGCCGGGCTCATTCCCCAACACCAGGTCCAGTATAGCCCCTTTCCGAGTTGGACTATTTACATACTGCTCTAGAAAACCCTCCTGGATGCTCCTTACAAATTCTGCTCCATCTAGACCTTTAACACTTAGTGAATCCCAGTCAATGTTGGGAAAATTAAAATCTCCTATCACCACCAGCCTGTTGCTCCTACATCTTTCCATAATCTGTTTACATATTTGTCCCTCTATCTCACGCTCGCTGTTGGGAGGCCTGTAGTCCAGCCCCAACATTGTTACCACACCCTTCCAATTTCTGAGTTCTGCCCATATTGCCCCACTGCTCGAGTCCTCCATAGTGCCCTCCTTCAGCACAGCTGTGATATCCTCTTTGACCAGTAATGCAACTCCTCCACCCCTTTTACCTCCCTCTCTATCCCGCCTGAAGCATCGATATCCTGGGATATTTAGTTGCCAATCATGCCCTTCCCTCAACCAAGTCTCAGTAATAGCAATAACATCATACTCCCAGGTACTAATCCAAGACCTAAGTTCTTCAGCCTTACATACTACACTGCTTGCATGAAAACAAATGCACCTCAGACCACCAGTCCCTTTGCGTTCATCATCTGCTCCCTGCCTACTCTTTCCCTTCGTCACGCTGACTTCATTATCTCGTTCCTTACAATCTTTAGTTACTACCTCCTTACTGTCCACTGACCTCCTCATTTGGCTCCCATCCCCCTGCCACATTAGTTTAAACCCTCCCCAACAGTGTTAGCTAAAGCCCCCCTAAGGACATTGGTTCCAGTCCGGCCCAGGTGTAGACAGTCCAATTGGTAATAGTCCCACCTCCCCCAGAACCGGTCCCAATGTCCCAAAAATCTGAACCCCTCCCTCCTGCACCATCTCTCAAGCCACGCATTCATATTGACTATTCTTTCATTTCTACTCTGACTATCACGTGGCACTGGTGGCAATCCTGAGATTACTCCCTCTGAGGTCCTACTTTTTAACTTGGCTCCTAACTCCCTAAATTCAGCTTGTCGGACCTCATCCCGTTTTTTGCCTACATCATTGGTGCCTATGTGCACAACGGCAACTGGCTGTTCACCCTCCCCCTTCAGAATGTTCTGCAGCCGATCTGAGACATCCCTGACCCATGCACCTGGGAGACAACATACCATTCTGGAGTCTCGTTTTCGACCACAGAACCGCATATCTACTCTCTTTACAATCGAATCCCCTATGACTACAGCCCTTCCACTCTTTTTCCCTCCCTTCCGAACAGCAGAGCCAGCCACGGTGCCATGAACCTGGCTACTGCTGCCTTCCCCTGGTGAGCCATCTCCCTCAACAGTATCCAAAACGGTATACCTGTTTTAGAGGGAGATGACCGCAGGGGACACCTGCGCTGCCTTCCTGCTCTTTCTCTGCCTTTTGGTCACCCATTCCCTTTCTCCCTCAGCAATCCTAATCTGCGGTGTGACCAATTCACTAAACGTGCTATCCCCGAACTCCTCAGCATCGCGGATGCTCCAAAGTGAGTCCATCCGCAGATCCAGAGCCGTCATGCGGTCTAACAAGAGCTGCAGCTGGACACACTTCCTGCACGTGAAGGAGTCAGGGACATCAGCCGTGTCCCTGAGCACCCACATTGAGCCAGAGGAGCATAACACGGGTCTGAAATCTCCTGCCATTTTTAATCTTAAGCTTAACTTAGATAAAAGAAAAGGGAACGAAAAGTGTTTACTAATCACACGGCAAAAAAATATTTAGAAAAAGCCTTACCTTATCTACACACCACAGAGTCCTTTTTTTTTGGTTAGAGGAGGAGTGCGGGTAGGAGACACTACAGGTGTAGTGTCTCGGGTTCAGAAACGGCCCACATATATAGGCTTTTACTTACCCAGAAGCCCCCTGGTCCGCCGAAAACAAAAGGAAATTAGGTTTCAGTTGAAACTTACCTTCCCAGCCGATCACTCGCTCGCAGTCTCTGCTCCCGAATAAGCTGCTGCAATGAAAGGTAAGTTATTTTAAACGGCCCAAATACATAGGCTTCGTACTTACCCAGAAGCCCCCTGGTCCGCCGAAAACAAAATAAAATTATGTTTCAGTTGAAACTGACCTTCCCAGCTGATCACTCGCTCGCACTCTCTGCTCCCGAATAAGCTGCTGCAATGAAAGGTAAGTTATTTTAAACGTAAGTTGAATCTAGCTTCACCCAGATAAGTGTTCGCAAATGGGTTGGGAAAAGTGACAAAAGCTGTTTCTATTCAGATATTCCTGCACAGTGGAAGTGTGAGCCATCTTTGCAGATACAGGAATAGGGATGTCTGAATGGACCTGCAGGTTTTGGTTGATGCAATAAGGTGAGAATTTGATTTGTGTCCCTTGCAGATGCACAAAATAAAAGGTATTTACAGAACACCACATGAAGGAGTTTACCAATGTCTGACAAACTTCAAAGATTTCAGACAAATGGAAGAAGAGGAGAAGGGAACAATGTACAAAACCGACAGACATGCAACAGCAGTAGGAACATTAATCACTCTAAAGGTGTTTTAATCTGAAGGCCTCAACTCATGATTGATAAAGCAAGAGTTCAAATCCCACACTGGGCTGCTGTAAATTGGAATTCTGTTTTTGTTTAAAAAACACATATATCTGGAGTTATAAAACTTCTAGGATGGAATTATTCACTCCTGTCTACGATTGCAAAGCCCGTGTGTGTCTCAGTTTCGCTGTATTTCTTAACGCTTTAAGATGTTGGGGTAGAATGCCACATACCCATGTTATAAAAATCACAAAATGAGGCAGCACTGTGTGCAGTGTAACTAAAAGCACAAAACTGCAAATAGATATTAATGTCTTACGTGAATGGGCAAAACTGTGATAGATAGATTTCAATGTCAGCAAAAAAAGACTAGAACAGAGTACTTAACAAATGGTGAAAAGCTAGAAACACTGGAGGTCCAAGGAGACGTGAGAGGTCCATATCCATTTGAGTGCCGCGCAGATATACCAGAAAGATAACTGGACTCCAAGGGTTAAATTACGAGGTGATAGTACACAGGGATGCATTGCATGGAATTTAGGAGGATCAAAGTGATTTGATCAACGTTGCTGAGATATTAAGGGGAACTGATGGGTGGATTGAGAGAAACTATTTCAGCAGTTTGGGAAAATAGTAACAGGAGTAGACTATTCAGCCCATCGTGCCTTCTCTGCCATTCAATATTATCAATAGCTTTTCCCACACCATCTTCATATCCATTTTTCCATTGGTATTTAGAAATCTGTCAATCTCTGCTTTAGAATTTTTAGATTTTTAGATTTAGATATACAGCACTGAAACAGGCCCTTCGGCCCACCGAGTCTGTGCCGTCCATTAACCACCCATTTATACTAATTCTGCACTAATGTTCTATACGGCTTTTAGATAGGTATATGGATAAAGGAGAATGATGGGGTATAGATTAAATTGTCCTTGACAGAGGACAAAGGATCGGCACAACATCGTGGGCCGAAGGGCCTGTTCTGTGCTGTATTTTTCTATGTTCTATGTTCTAATCCCATATTTCTACCACATCCTCGCCTGTCCCTATATTCCCCTACCACCTACCTATACTAGGGGCAATTTATAATGGCCAATTTAGCTATCAACCTGCAAGTCTTTTGGCTGTGGGAGGAAACCGGAGCACCCGGAGGAAGCCCACGCAGACACAGGGAGAACTTGCAAACTCCACACAGGCAGGACCCAGAATTGAACCCGGGTCGCTGGAGCTGTGAGGCTGCGGTGCTAACCACTGAGCCACTGTGCCACTAAGCGTACTCAATGACTGTGTTTCCACAGCCCTCTGGGGTACAGAATTCCAAAGATTCACAACCCTCTGAGCAAATAAATGTATCCGCATCTCTGTCCTAAGTGGCTTCCCCCTTATTTTGAAATTGTGTCCCTTGGTTCTAGACTCCTTAACCAGGGGAAACATCTTACCTGCATCTATCCTGTCGATCCCTTTAAATATTTTGCAGGTTTGACGAAGATCACCTCGCGTTCTTCTAAATTCCAATGAATATAAGCCCAACCAGTTCAACTATTCCTCATAAGACAACCCCTTCATCCCATGAATCAGCCTAGTGAACCTTCTCTGACCTGATGCCAGTGCATTCAGGCCTGAGCATTTGTCCACTTTCAAAAGTGCCAAATACCTTAATATTTACCCTTTCACTCTGTTTAGCCCATCCAATATTTCACACTGTTCATCTTTAACTACAATGTTGAACTACATCGTTCCCCCTCTTTTATGAAGACAGAAACAAAGGTTTCATGAAGAACCATGCCCACATCTCCCACCTCCACACATTCCCTTTTTGGTCCTTAATACTCTATCCTTAGTTATCCTTTTGCTCTTCATGCATTTGTAAAGCAAAATTGCTTTTTCCTTGCTTTTGCTTGGTAATATTATTTTCTGACTATCTCTTAGCTTTCCTAATATCCTTTTTACTTTCAACCTTGAACTTTCTTCACTCCTCTCGTCTTTCTGTAGCATTGAGCTCCCGCTATCTGACATAAACTTCCTTTTTGTGCCTTATCCCATCCGGTTTGATCCTTGATATCGTTAATCATATAGTTAGTTACAGCAATTCAGTAAGGATTTAACAAGTATTTATTTACTTAAAATTAATTTATTAATTAGTGCTATAAATGTCAGTTAGAGGGGTGAAGTGCTTCACCTGTGAGATGTGGGAGGTCCGTGACGCTTGCAGCGTTCCGGACGACGACATCTGCAGGAAGTGTACACAGTTGCAGCTTCTCACAGACCGCATGGATCGGTTGGAGCGGCGACTGGGTGCACTTAGGAACATGCAGGTGGCAGAAAGCATCACAGACAGCAGTTTTAGAGAAGTGGGCGGCACAGTGGCGCAGTGGTTAGCACCGCAGCCTCATAGCTCCAGCGACCCGGGTTCAGTTCTGGGTACTGCCTGTGCGGAGTTTGCAAGTTTTCTCTGTGTTTGCGTGGGTTTCCGCCGGGTGCTTTGGTTTCCTCCCACCTCCTAAAGACTTGCAGGTTGATAGGTAAATTGGCCATTGTTAACTGCCCCTAGTGTAGGTAGGTGGTAGGAGAATGATGGGGATGTGGCAGAGAATATGGGATTATTGTAGGATTAGTATGAATGGGTGGTTGTTGGTCGGCACAGACTCGGTGTTTCAGTGCTGTATCTTTAAATTAAATTAAAAATAAAGTGGTTCCACCCAAGGTGCAGGCAGATAGATGGGTGACCGCTAGAAGGGGCAGGTAGTCAGTGCAGGGATCCCCTGTGGCTATCCCCCTCTCTAACAAGTATACCGTTCTGGATACTGTTGGGTGGGGGGGATGGCCCATCAGGGGAAAACAGCAGCAGCCAGTGTAGTGGCACCACGGCTGGCACTGTAGTTGAGCAGTGAGGGACAAAGCGCAGAAGAGCAATAGTTATCGGGGACTCTATAGTCAGGGGCACAGATAGGCGCTTCTTTGGACGTGAAAGAGACTCCAGGATGGTATGTTGCCTCCCTGGTGCCAGGGTCAAGGATGTCTCTGAACGAACAGGGGACATTCTGTAGGGGGAGGGTGCACAACCAGACGTTGTGGTACACATCGGTACCAACGACATAGGCAGGAAGAAAAACGAGGTCCTGCTGGAGGAGTTTAAGGAGTTAGGTAGAAACTTAAAAGACAGGACCTCTAGGGTTGTAATCTCGGGATTACACCCTGTGCCACGTGCCAGTGAGGCGAGAAATAGGAAGATGGTGCAGCTAAACATGTGGCTGAACAGCAGGTGTAGAAGGGATTGTTTCAGATATCTGGACCATTGGGATCTCTTCAGGGACAGATGGGACCTGTATGAAGAAGGAGGGGTTGCATCTAAACTGGAGGGGCACAGATATCCTGGCTGCGAAGTTTGCTGGCGTCACTGGGGAGGGGTTAAACTAGTGTGGCAGGGTGGTGGGAACCAGAGCAGAAGGACAGCAAGTGAAATAAATGAGGGAGAACTAGTCAATAAGGCCAGTAAGACTAAGAGGAAGAGCAGAAAGGGAGATGTTGCGGAGAACAGCAGGACTGGTGGTCTGAAATGCATTTGTTTCAATGCGAGAAGTATCACAGGTTAGGCAGATGAATCTCGAGCTTGGATTAGTACTTGGAACTATGATGTCTTTGCTAATACAGAGACTTGGTTGAGGGAAGGACAGGATTGGCAGCTACATGTTCCAGGATTTGTCAGCTTCAGGCGGAATGGAGGGTGATGCAAAAGGCTTGGGGTTGTTGCATTACTGGTTAAGGAGAATAGCACAGCTGTACTGCGGGAGGACACCTCAGAGCGGTCATGCAGCGAGGCAATATGGGTGGAGTTCAGGAATAGGAAGGGTGCAGTCACAATGTTGGGGGTTTTCTACAGGCCTCCCAACAGCCAGCGGCAGGTAGAGGAGCAGATATGTAGACAGATTTTGGAAAGATGTAAAGGTAACAGGGTTGTAGTGGTGGGTGATCTCAACTTCCCCTATATTGACTGGGACTCACTTAGTGCTCGGGGCTTGGATGGGGCAGAATTTGTAAGGAACATCCAGGAGGGCTTCTTGAAACAATATGCCGATAATCCAACTAGGGATGGGGCCATACTGGACCTGGTATTGGGGAATCAAACCGGCCAATGGGTCAAAGTTTCAGTAGTGGAGCATTTCGGGAACAGTAACCATAATTCCATAAGTTTTAAGGTACTGGTGGATAAGGATAAGAGTAGCCCTCGGGTGAAGGTGCTTAATTGGGGGAAGGCTAATTATAACAATACTTGGCAGGAACAGAAGAATTTAGAGTGGGGGCGGCTGTTTGAGGGTAAATCAACATCTGACATGTGGGAGTCCTTCAAACGTCAGTTGATCAGAATCCAGGACCGGCATGTTCCTGTGAGGAAGAAGGATACATTTGGCAAGTTTCGGGAACCTTGGATAATGCGGGATATTGTGAGCCTAGTCAAAAAAAAAGGAAGCATTCATAAGTGCTGAAAGGCTAGGAACAGACGAATCCCTTGAGGAATATAAAGACAGTAGGAAGGAACTTAAGCAAGGAATCAGGAGGGCTAAAAGGGGTCATGAGAAGTCATTGGCAAACATGATGAAGGAAAATCCCAAGGCTTTTTACACATATATAAAGCGCAAGAGGGTAACTGGGGAAAGAGTTGGACTTCTCAAGGGCAGAGAAGGGAATCTATGTTTGGAGCCAGACGAAATGGGCATTGTACAAAATGAGTACTTTGCATCAGAATTCACCAAAGAGAAGGAAGTGGTCGACGATGAGACTAGGGAAGGGAGTGTAGATAGACTCAATTATCTCATTATCAAAAAGGAGGATGTTTTGGGTGTCTTGCAAAGCATTAAGATAGATAGGTTCCCAGGCCCTGATGGGATCTACCCCAGAATACGGAGGGAGGCAAGGGAAGAATTTGCTGGGGCCTTGACAGAAATCTTTGCATCCTCATTGGCTACAGGTGAGGTCCCAGAGGACTGGAGAATAGCCAATTTTGTTCCTTTGTTTAAGAAGGGTAGCAAGGATAATCCAGGAAATTATAGGCCGGTGAGCCTTACGTCAGTGTTAGGGAAATTATCAGAGAGGATTCTTCGGGGCAGGGTTTACTTCCATTTGGAAAGAAACAAACGTATTAGTGAGAGGCAGCATGGTTTTGTAAAGGGGAGGTGGTGTCTCACTAATTTGATTGAGTTTTTTGAGGCTGTGACAAAGATGATTGATGAAAGAAGGGCAGTGGATGTTATCTATATGTACTTCAGTAGAGCCTTTGACAAGGTCCTTCATGGCAGACTGGTACATAACGTGAAGTCACATGGGATCAGAGGTGAGCTGGCAAGATGGATACAGAACTGGTTCTGTCATAGAAGACAGAGGGTAGGAGTGCAAAGGTGCTTTTCTGAATGGATGGCTGAGACTAGTGGTTTTCCACAGGGATCAGTGCTGGGACCTTTGCTGTTTGTAGTAGATATAAATGATTTGGAGGAAAATGTAGCTGGTCTGATTAGTAAGTTTGCGGACGACACTAAGGTTGGTGGAGTTGTGGACAGTGATGAGGATTGTCAGAGGATACAGCAGAATATAGATCGGATGGAGACTTGGGCAGAGAAATGGCAGATGGAGTTTAATCCGGACAAATGTGAGATAATGCATTTTGGAAGGTCTAATGCAGATGGGAAGTATACAATAAATGGCAGAACCCTTAGGAGTATTGATGGCAGTGAGATTTGGGCGTACATGTCCACAGGTCACTGAAAGTGGCAACGCAGCTGGATAAGGTAGTCAAGAAGGCACACAGCATGCTGGCCTTCATCGGTCGGACCATAGAGTATAGAAATAGGCAAGTCATGCTGCAGCTGTATAGAAATTTAGTTAGGCCACACTTAGAATATTGCGAACAGTTACAATTCAAAGTTGCAATTCTGGTCGCCACACTACCAGAAGGATGTGGAGGCTTTGGAGCGGGTACAGAAGAGGTTCACCAGGATGTTGCCTGGTCTGGAGAGCATTAGCTGTGAGGAGATGTTGGATAAACTCGGATTATTTTCACTGGAAAGACGGAAGTGGAGGGGCAACATGATAGATGTTTACAAAGTTATAAGCGGCATAGACAGAGTGGATAGTCAGAAGCTTTTTCCTCGGGTGGATGAGTCGGTTACTAGGGGACATAGGTTTAGAGTGAGAGGGGCAAAGTTTAGAGGGATGTGCGAGGCAAGTTCTTTACGCAGAGGGTGGTGTGTGCTTGGAAGATGCTTCCGAGGGAGGTGGTGGAAGCAGGTATGATAGCGACGTTTAAGAGGCATCTTGACAAATGCTTGAATAGGATGGGAATAGAGGGATACGGTCTTCAGAAGTGCAGAAGGTTTTAGTTTAGGCAGGCATCAAGATCGGCGCAGGCTTGGAGGGCCGAATGGCCTGTTCCTGTGCTGCACTGTTCTTTGATCTTTGTTCTCTCCAAGAGGCTCTAGAGTTGGGAGTCTCACCCTGTTTGTATTTGTAGGAAAATATTTGTTCTCAACCGTCACTAACTCTCACTGCTCTGACACTCATTTACCTTCCGGTGGCTGCTTCCAGTCCCCTTTGATAAATCCTCCCTTCCCTGGAATTACCATCTCCTCTGATCTCCCTGCAGTACCCTCACATCCTTCCTAATGTGTGGTGACTAGAACTGGATGCGGTATTCTAGCTGTGGCCTAACCAGAGCTTTGTAAATGTTCCGCATAACTTCTGTGCTTTTGTAGTCATAACTATTTATGAAGCCCAAGATCCCGTAAACATTGCTGACGATTCTCTCAATATGACCTGCAACCTTCGAAGATACAAGCGCATGTATCCCGCGGTCGCTCTGTCGCTGCACACTCCCTAGAACTATGCCATTAAGGCTATCTCGGCTCTCCCTGTCTCTTCTGCAAGAAAGAGAACTGGGGGGAAGAGAGAGAGAGTTGATGAGAGAGAGAGACTGGAGCAAGAGATGTGGACAGAGAATGAGAGAGGGAGAGAGGGGGAACAGAGGGTGAAAGAAAGGGACGAGAGTGGGAGGGGAGGAGAGAGAGCGAGGGGCAGAGCGAAAGAGAGAGAGATGGAGGAGAGAAAACCGGGGTGGGGGGGGAGAGGGCTAGAGGGTGTGGGTGTTATGGCCATGAGAGAAAGGTGTCTACTGGTCTGTTACTGTCTTCACCTGGTCTTATAGTAACAGGGTTAAATGTTAAACACACGATGTTTTGAGTACATCCTTGGTGAATCCTTGTTCACCGCTTTCCAATTATAAGGCAATGAAATGAGCACAAACAGGCTTTCTTAGGTTTAAAGAAGAAAGATGAAATTTATTAAATCTAACACTTAAACTGTAATACCGTTAACGCCTACGGATATACGACTCGCCCACTCTAGCATGCACAAGCAATATAAACATGCAACGAGGGACAAAACAGAGCGGACGGAATGATAAGTAGAGTAGTTATAGGTAATATCATGTTACTATTCCCCGAACTCGCTGTAGTCCTTGTTTGAAGATATGGTCTTGCATTTCATTGGAGCCGAGTGTTCCGTTTAAACCTGGTTCACGTCGGAGACCTTTTTGTTCTCTTTGAGTTTACGTGTCTTCAATTGTTTCCTAAGCTGGTGAGAGCGAGATGAGGGCAGCTAGGAGAGAGGTTTTATCAAAAAAGGAACCAGGAGTTTTCTCAGTTAGAATCCTTTGTTGGAAGTTCAAATCTCAACAGCCAGTTAGTAATATGACTGTGTTCAGTATGGAGAAGGAGGATGTAAATGTAAAGATCAAGGAAGGAGATTGTGATATACTTGAACAAATTAGCAATGAAAGGGGGTCGGTATTAGCGGTTTAAGCGGGCTTAAAAGTGGATAAATGCCCAGACCTAGAGGAGATGTATCCCAGGCTGCTACGTGAGGCAAGGGATGAGATAGCAGGGGCTCTGACACAAATTTTCAGATCCTCTCTGGCCACAGGCGTGGTGTCAGAGGACTGGAGGACATCGAACGTGGTTCCATTATTCTATGGTACTAGGGTTAAACCAGGTAAGTACAGGCCAGTGGTCTGAACAACAAAAGTGATAGGCAAACCATTGGAAAAAAAATTCTGAGGGGCAGGAATAACCTCACTTGGAGAAGCAATGATTAATCAAGGATAGTCATCATGTCTAACTAACTTGATTGAATTTTTCTATTCGACTAGGTATGCAGATAATGGTAAAGCAGTTGGTGCAGTCCACATGGACTTCAGTAAGGCTTTTGATAAGGTCCCACATGGGAGATTGTTAAGAAGGTAAGAGACCATGGGGACCAGGGCAATTTGGCAGATTGGATCCAAAATTGGCTTAGTGGCAGGAGGCAGAGGGTGAAGGTCGATGGATGTTTTTGCGATTGGAAGCCTGTGACTACTGGTGTGCCGCAGGGATCGGTGCTGGGATCTTTGCTGTTTGTGGTGCACATTAATGATTTAGACGTGAATATAGGAGGTATGATCAGTAAGTTCGCAGATGACTCGAAAATTGATGGGGCTGTAAATAGTGAGGAGGAAAGCCTCAGATTCCAGGACGGTATCGATGGGCTGGAAAGATGGGCAGAACAGTGGAAAATGAAAGTTAATCCTGAGAATTGTGAGGTGATGCATTTTTGAAGGACTAACAAGGCAAGGGAAAATACAATGGATGGCAGGACCCTATGTATTACAGAAGGTCGGAGGAACTTGGTGTACTTGTCCATCCTATTTTTTAGTTTTAGAGAAACAGCCCTGAAACATGCCCTTCGGCCCACCGAGTCTGTGCCGACCATCAACCACCCATTTATAGTAATCCTACACTAATCCCATATTGCTACCACATCTCCACCTGTCCCTATATTTCCCTACCACCTACCTATACTAGGGACAATTTATAATGGTCAATTTACCTATTAACCTGCAAGTCTTTTGGCTTGTGGGAGGAAACTGGAGCACCCAGAGAAAACCCACGCAGTCACAGGGAGAACTTGCAAACTCCACACAAGCAGTACCCAGAATTGAACCCGGGTCGCTGGAGCTGTGAGGCTGCGGTGCTAACCACTGCGCCACTCCAGGCAGCAGCACAGTTAGACTAGGTGGTAATGAAGGCATACAGATCCTTGCCTTTATTCGCCGAGGCATAGACAATGAGAACAGGGAAGTTATGATGGAGTTGCATAAAATGCTAGTTCAGCCATAGCCTGAGTACTGTGTACAGTTCTGGTCGCCACACTATAGGAAGGATGTGATTGCACTGGAGAGGGTGCAGAGGAGATTCACCAGGATGTTGCCTGGGCTGGAGCATTTCAGCTATGAAGAGAGACTGAAAAGGCTAGGGTTGTTTTCCTTAGAGCAGAGAAGGTTGACGGGGGAGCTGAGTGCCGTATACAAAATTATGAGGGCCATAGATAGGGTAGATAGCAAGAAACGTGTCCCTTAAGAGAGGTGGCAATAACCAGGAGGCATAGACTTAAGGTAAGTGGCAGGAGGTTTAGAGAAGATTTGAGGAAATAATTTTTCAAGCAGAGAGTGTTTGGAATCAGGAACACATTGCCTGAAGGGGTGGTAGAGGCCTGAACCCACACAATATTTAGGAAGTATTTAGATGAGCACTTGAAATTCCATTGCAGACAAGGCTGCGTTCAAAGTACTAGAAAAGGGGATTAGAATAGGTAGGTGCTTGATGGCCAGCACAGACACGCTGGGCTGAAAGGCCTCTTTCTGCGCTGTGTATCTCTATAACTAAAAGTGCTCTGTTCTGACCACTCCTTCTGTCTATTGGGGAAGCAACTACAGGATCTCTTTTTTTACAACACTGCTAGTACTATGCAAATAGCCTTCCTATCAGGGGCTTGAAATTTTAAGTTTTAATGTTCATGTGACAAAATCATGTGTGCCTCAGTCTTGGCAGGTGGGGGATTGCCTGACAGGGGGGAACAGGGAGCGAGAGAAGGGGACGCGAGAGATGTACAGAGAGAGAGAGTCAGAGAGAGAAAGAGGGGAGGAGACAGAGAAGGAGGTGGAAAAGAGAAAAAGAGCGAGTGGAGCAGTCAGACAAATTAAGAGAGAGAGGTGGCAGAGAGAGAGAGAGTGGCGACTGGGTAGGGAGAGAGAGGTAAGGGGAGAGAGGTGAGGGGGAGAGATGGGGATAGAGAGCGCGGAGCAGAGAGAGCGAAAAGGGAGGAGGGAGAGAAGGGGAGAGCGAAAGGGGTGAAAAGAGGGAGCAGAAAAAGAAATAGAGGGAGAGCGAGAGAGAGCACAGCACAGAGGAAGGGGGCAGCGAGAGAGGAAGGCAGAGAGAGAAAGAGGGGGACAAAGAGACTACAAGAGCCGGTCAGAGGCTAGGAATTCTGCAGCATGTAACTCATCGCATGTCTTCCCAATGCCTGTCCACCATCGACAAGGAAAAATTCAGGGTTGTGATGGAGTACTCTCCCTTTGGCCTGATGGGTGCAGGTAGAAAACACTCTAGAAGCTCGCCACCATCCAACACAACGCACTGCTCTTGATCGGCAACTCATCCAAAAACATTCACTCCCTCCAACACCAATGCCCAGTGGCAACAGTGTGTACCATATGCAAGATACACTGCAGCAACGCACTGAGGCTACTAAAACAGCACTTTCTAAACCCGCGACCAGAAGACCATACAAGTTCGGAGCAGAAATAGGCCATTCGGCCTATCAATCCTGCTCCACCATTCAATTAGCCGGACATCAGTTGTGTGGAAAATGCTAGAGTCCATTATAAAAGATGTAATAACAGAGCACTTGTAAAGTAATGACTGGATCGGACAAAGTCAACATGGATTTACGAAAGGCAAATCATGCTTGACAAATCTACCTGAATATTTTGAGGATGTAACTAATAGAACAGGTAAGGGAGAAGCAGTGGATGTGATGTATTTGGACTTTCAGAAGACTTTCGAGAGGATCCCACATGAAAGATAAGCGTGTATAATTAAAGCACATGTGATTGGGGGAAAGGTACTGACATGGATAGAGAACTGGATGGCTGACAGGAAACAAAGAGTCGGAATAAACGGGTCTTCTTCTGAGTGGCAGGCAGTGAGTAGTGGATCAGCACAGGGATCAGTGCTAAGACCCCAGCTATTCACAGTATATATTAACGATATAGATGAGGGAATTAAATGTAATATTTCCAAGTTTGCAGACGACAAAACACTAGATGGGAGTGGAAGCTATGAGGAGGATGCCGAGAGGCTCCAGTGCAATTTCGACAGGTTGAGTGAGTGAGCAAATACATGGCAGATGCAGTATAATGTGGATAAATGTAAGGCTATCCACTTTGGTGGCTAAAGCAGAACAGGCATATAGATTGGGAAAGGGGGAGGTGCAGCGAGACCTGAGTGTCCTTGTGCACCAGTTGCTGAAAATAATCATGCAGGTGCAGCAGGCAGTTAAGAAGGCAAATGGTATATTGGCTGTCATAGCGACAGGATTCGAGTACATGAGCAAGGACATCCTGCTGCAATTACACAAGTCGACGTGGTGGGCGGCACAGTGGCGCCGTGGTTAGCACCACAGCCTCACAGCTGCAGCGACCCGCGTTTAGTTCTGGGTACTGCCTGTGCGTAGTTTGCAAGTTTTCCCTGTGAAAGCGTGGGTTTGTGCCGTGTGTTCCAATTTCCTCACACAGCCAAAGACTTGCAGGTTGATAGTAAATTGGCCATTATAAATTGACCCTAGTGTAGGTCGGTGGTGGGAGAATGGTGGGGAAGTGGTTGGGAATATGGGATTAATGTAGGATTAGTATAAATGGGTGGTTGTTGGTCGGCACAGACTCGGTGGGCTGAAGGGCCTCTTAAAAAAATAATTAAAAAAGTCCTTGGTGAGCCCACATCTGGAGTATTGTGTGCAGCTTTGGTCTCCTAATCTGAGGAAGAGTGTTCTTGCTATGAGGCAGTGCAGGGAAGGCTCACCACACTGATTCCTGGGATGACAGGCCTGAGGTATGAAGAGAGATTGTGTCGATTAGGCTTGTAGTTGCGAGAGTTTAGAAGAATGAGAGGGGATCTCATGGAAACCTACAACATTCTAACTGGACTGGACAGTCTAGATGCAGGAAGGATGTTCCGGATTGCGGGGAGTGCAGGACCAGGGGTCCATGTCAATGGATTAGGAGTAAGCCATTTAGGACTGAGAGCAAGAGAGATTTTTTCACCAAGAGAGTGGTGAACCTGTGGAATTATCTACCAAGGAAAGCAGTTGAGGACAAATCATTAAGTATGTTCAAGAAAGAGTTAGATATAGTTCTTGGGGCTTATGGGATGAAGGGTTACGGGGAGAGAGCGGAAACAGGTTACGGAGTTTGGATGATCGGCCATCATCGTATTGAATGACGGAGCAGGGCCGAATGGCCTACTCCTGCTCCTATTTTTCCATGTTTCTATGTTTATTCCATCACATTGCTGATGACCGACAGCACACTGATCTGGTCGCAATTAACCTGGTTCAGTTCCTGCTTTTTGTGGAGAGGACATAGCGGGATAGTTTTCCACATTGATGCGTAGCTGCCAGTGTTGTAGCTGTTCTGGAACGGCATTTAGGGACATCGCCAGTTACATATGAACATACGAGCATATGAATTAAGAACATGATTAGGCCATTCACGCCCCTCGAGCCAGCTACGCTATTCAATAAGATTATGGCTGATAGATTTGTATCCTCAACTCAACATTCCTGCCTACCCTGAATAACCTTTCACCCTCTTGTTTATCAAGAATCAATCTACCTCCGCCTCAAAAATATTTAAAGACTCTGCTTCTGAGGCCTTTGGAAGAAGAGAGTTCCAAAGACTCACGATCCTTTGTGTGATAAAGAAATCCTCATCTGTGTATTAAATGGGCGTCCCCCTTATTTATAAGCATTGATCCTCGTTCCAGATTCTCCCACAAGAGGAAACATCATTTCTACATCCACTCTATCAACACCCTCAGAATATTTTTAGTTCCAATCAATTCGCCCCTTACTTTTCTTAAATCCAGTGTCTTCAAGCCTATCTGTCCAAACTTTCTTCATTAGCTAACCAGCCCATTCTTGTGAACCTTCTGTGAAATGCTTCCAATGCATTTACATCCTTCCTTAAATAAGAAGACCAATACTGTACACTGCACCAATGGTCTCACCAATGTTCTGTATAGCTGAAGCATAACATCCCTACTTTTGTATGCAATTCACTTCGCAATAAATAATAAAAGTGTTGTCGCTTTCCTTATTAATTGTTATACCTGCAAAGTAACCTTTTGTGATTCATGCACGAGGACACCCATAGTACTTTGCAATTTCTCATCATTTAGATAAATAATTATTTGTTATTCAACCTGCCTAAATGGATAATTTCAAATTTTTCTCGTTAACTCCATTTGTCGGATATTTGCCCACTTATTTAACCTATCTATATCCCTTTGTAGCCTCCACTTCACAACTTATTTTCCTACCTATCTGTTTGTCACCAGCAAATTCAGCAACCATATCATCGGACCCCTTGATCCACGTCATTTATATAAATTGTAAAAAGGCGAGGCCCTTCACTGATCCCTGTGGTGCACTATTCGTTACAACTTGCCAACCAGAAAAAGACACATTTATGCCGACTCTCCTGTTAGTTAATCAATCTTCTATCCATGTCATTATGTTACCCCCTACTCTATGAACATTTATACTCCACAGAAACCTTTGATGTGGCACCTTATCAAATGCCTTCTGGAAATCTAAGTACATTGTAACCACAGGTCCCCCTTTATCCACAGCACGTGTTACTTCTTCAAAGAACGCCAATAAATTGGTTCAACATGTTTTCCCTTTCACCAAACTATGTTGACGCTGCCTGATTCTGTTCAATTTTTCTAAGTGCTCTCTATAACGTCTTTAAGAATAACGTATAACATCTTCCCTATGAGAGATGTTAAGCTAATTGGCAGGTACTTTCCTGCTTTCTGTCTCCCTCCTTTTTTGAATAAAGGACTTACGTTGGAATTTTCCAATCTAATGTAATCTTCCCCGAATGTAGGATATTTTGGGAAATTAAAATCACGCATCGATGTTCTCAGCCACTTCTTTTAAAGACCCTAGGATGAATTCTATCAGGACCCGAGGACTTGTCAGTCTGCAACTCCAACAATTTGCTCTGCACCTCGCTCCTGGTGATTGTCATGTTCTCACGTTTTATTTATGTCTGCATTTGCTGACAACGCAACCACTAGTTGGCGCTGTACTGGCACATGCGCAAATGCAGTCTGTACCACTTAAAGTTCACAGTCTGCGATGTTAAGGCAGCTGCCATGACTAAAGATGGTGCTGCTCAAATAATCAGAGAATGGCAAAGTAAACATATGGCAGCACGCAATGGAAATCCAAAGTACAGCACCTCTGACAGTGCTCCACATTTCTAATTTTTTTCCGTGCCATTCCACTCTGGCCGCTCGCTCCTTACCCCCTGTTTCCTTTCCGCACCGCCCTAAGAATCAAGCGATGTAGGAGCACGTGGCAGAGAGGAGAGAGGTGGCGCCGCCTCGAGCAAGCGTCTGGAGGAAAGGGGGAGAGAGCGGGTGGTGGGGGGGACAGAGGCGGGGCAGGGGATGGAGCGGAGCGGCCGGAGAGAGCGGCGGTTAGGTGGGGTTGTGGGGAAGAGCAGCCGACCAGGCGCGTTGCATGAAGATGTACACTTTACGTGATGAAGTTGCCTACGCATGCGGTAAACAATCATGGCTAGTCGGAACGCCACGCACGCGAAGAGAACTGGAGCCCATCTGCACATGTGCGCATTTGGCGCAGACTGATGTTGTCAGCGGCTGGCTGTGTTGTCAGGAATCACTTTGAAGAAAAAAAGATAATTGCGCACAGTTGGGTAACAGGTCACAAGATTGGACAGAATATACAAAGCTGCAAAGAACAACTGAAAGATTAATAAGTAGCGAAAGATTAGCGTCCAAGAGAAAGCTGATAAGAACTATTTAGACCGAGCGCAAGAGTTTCCTTTTTTTTAAGAACCGATTTAACCAAAAGATTGCTGGTCATATGGAAAGTGCGTATAGGGAAGAAATAAGGGAAAGTAAAGAGATGGCAGATGAATTGAACAGATAGTTTGCATTGGTCTTCTCAATAGAAGATACAATCAGCATCCCAGAAATGACTGCAAATCAGGAAATGGAAAGGAGGGAAGAAAGGAGGGCGGCACAGTGGCGCAGTGGTTAGCACCGCGGCCTCACAGCTCCGTGGATACGGGTTCGATTCTGGGTACTGCCTGTGCGGAGTTTGCAAGTTCTCCCTGTGTCTGCGTGGGTTTTCGCCGGGTGCTCTGGTTTCCTCCCACATCCAAAGACTTGCAGGTGATAGGTAAATTGGCCGTTGTAAATTGCCCTTAGTGTGGGTAAGTGATAGGGAATATGGGATTACTGTAGGGTTAGTATAACTGGGTGGTTGTTGGTCGTCACAGACTCAGTGGGCCGAAGGGCCTGTTTCAGTGCTGTATCTCTAAATAAATAAAAGCAGCACTCAATGCAAACGCGCAGCTCTAAGACTCCACTGAATTGACACTGTCTGAAAACAATGATCTGTCAGCTTTGCTGGAGCTCAGAAACCAGTTTAAGCTAGCTACCTAATTAAATAGCTGCAGCTTGGTTTAGAGAGATTGCACATCCCTGTTTAAAATTGTAAGACACCTCACATGCCTCTTAACAAAAAGAGTAATTTCAATTAATTGCCAAATATATACACAATAAAAACTAGACTTTAAAAAGGTTCAGCCTTAAAAAATACCCACTTACCAAGCTCCCTTCTTTACCCTATGTGCCCTCCTGCAACACTCAGTAGAGGCCAAAGGGCTGCAAAGATTTATAAATTGCTATCAATTGTTATGAAGAATATTAAGGGCTACTAAGGGTTAAAAAGAATTAAAAAGGATTATAAAGGAAGTTAAATAATTTTGAAGGATTCTAATGGATTATAAACGAATTGAAAGATTAGAAAAGCTTCTAAAGATTCTGAAATTCAACCATGCTTTGGAAAGGTTTTAGCTACTATAAAGTGTTATACTGTGCTATAACTATTTATGAAGGATTATGATTGTCATAAAGGATTACCATGTGCTGTGAAGTATCTGAAGGGTTATAAAGGCTTACAAAGCGTTATAAAGTGTTAGAGCATTTCATAATGCGTTATAAAGTATTACGAAATGTTAGAAAAAATTATAAAATGTTCTAATGTGTTGTAAATGATGATGAAGAATTCAGGTTGAAGATTCCCACTATCATTTCTCTTTCAATTGTTTTTATCCTACTTAATATGGAGACGGCTGGTAGGTGTGACCGCTCCTGACGGGTTCCCCTCGCGCTGTCGCTCTGCTCCAATGCTTGAGCACGGTGGGTGGGGCTGGGGACCTCAGACACCGCCCCCTGTCCCTTCTTCCTTCTGCATTGGGAACAGGCGTCGCCCCCACTCTGGTCACGATGGGAACAGCACTCGCCCCCACTCTCCCATTACCATGGGAAAAGGAACCTGCAGCAAAGCCCCATCCCCATGTGGAACATGTCCCACCCCCTGGCCCGTCACTCATCAGAACAGCTCCGACCCCATTCCCGCATTACTTTGGAGAACAGGTCCCGCGGCCATAACCCCATCACCATGGGAAAAGGACACCTTCCCCGCCATGTCACCGTATAATGACTGGTCCCACACTCGCTCTTTTCTGATGGCAAAGCGCCCCAGTCCCACTACCCTGTCAGCATGCAAGACAATATCCACCAACTACCCTGTCAGCAAATAGAACAGGCCCGGGCGAACTACCCCTTCCACTTGTAGAGCAACACCCGCCAACTACCTCCACAGCATGCGGAAGAGGCCCGGTCAAACTACCTTGTTAGCATGAGCAACAATCCCTGCCCAACTATTCCGTCACCTTGTGAACGGACCCTGCCCTTGCTGTGACAGACCCAGCCTCCGGCTGTTTGAAAAAATGAAATAAAATGAAAATCTTTTAGAAACGGTCAGTGATTACAGTCCCTCTTATCACTGAATGAACTTAACAATTCGCATAAAGGGATATTTCAGCATTTTCTTCAACTGCTCTCTGAACTGAGTCTGGACCATGGCATAAATCACAGTGTTTGTGCTGCAGCATGAAGGCCATTTCCCGCACAGAACCAGGAATTTCAGCCCCAGCCCCAGAATGAAAGTTCATATACTGTATTCTGGTGCATATCAAAACTACCATTAGCATTGCCCATAAAAGTATGAAACTGGCTGAGCTAACTAACAGTAAAATGATAGATTTCCGTCGGCTCTCCATCTCTGGGTCTCTCGGACTCTTGGCACTGCTGTGAGCCTGGAGTCTCCTGCGCCCTCTGCTGCTCACCAAAATGTGCCTGATAGTGAGAGCATTTAGCAGCAGAATCACCACAAATGGGACCCCCGGGGTTTGGATGTTATGGAGGAACTCGATTGCTGCCCAGACCAGAGAGAAGCCAGCATCCTCTGTTATATTACAAAACCAGGGTTCGTTGTACAGACTATACTGACCTGTTAACATAAAATACCAGGTGATGTTTTTTAAACAGCTCAGCACAGTCACTGTTCCCAGAATCACAGCTGCCGTTTTCTCGGTGCAATATTTTCTTTTCAACTTCTGGCAGCAAATGGCCACAAATCGATCAAAGGTGAAAGTGACAGTGAACCAGACAGAACAGTCTGTGGCCGCATAAAGCAGGACGGCGTGGATATTGCAAACGTGGATGGACTCCCGGAAAATAAACTGGTCATGGTAAACAACGGGAATGTGCCTCAGTATCACGTCGAAAATAATGACCAGTAGATCCGCTGCTGCCATGGCCACCAAATAGTGAGTGACACAATTGGAAAGACCGCACTTGCCTCGAGACAGGATGACAATCGTCATCAAGTTAACTGTGAGGAAGGGAAATAAACAGACAATTTATTTATCAGGCTGTGAGTAAAGTTGTCACTTTGATTGAGCACTGACTGAGATTTTCAAATGTGTTACTGTGTCCAGCGATTCATTGATTGATACTGAAGGAAAAAATGAGAATACCTGTGACAACTTGGAAGGAAGGAGAGATTAAAGGACAAAAGGATGATGCTGAAGTTATTCAACTCAACGCTGATTATAATCCTCCCCATCCGGCCATTCCCTACCTGGTTTGAAGACTGTTCTGTCTCAAAGAACTCGCAGTCCTGACAAACGGTCAGCGGCCTAGACGATTAAGTCTATTTCTCCCTCCACAGATGCTACCAGACGTGCTCAGCATCTCTAGCACATTCTGTTTATTTTTAATTACAGCTTTCCAGCATCCGCTGCACTTTGGACCTATACAGAACGTTCAGTGCTGGATTGACTGGGAGCTTCCCTCGCCTGTGACAGGTAACACTGAACAATCAATGAAACAAATAATCCCAATTATCACTAAGTTAACTATGAAGAAGATAAGCTTAACACCAGTTTGGGAATAACAGCAGCAGTTTGAAGAAGTATGGGCTACATTTGTAGATTTATTACACATTCAGTGATGGAGTCAATTACTCTACCTTTGAGAGAGCTTGCTGTTAGAGACAGGGGCTCAATCTAGTGGAGCCAACGAGAGTCCCCATGGCAGGACAAAAAGGTGAACGAAACCCCACCGCGGTCTTTTGGACCATCCCGGCCAATTAACTGCCCGGTGCCTCGTCCCAGTCTATTTAATCAAGGAGATCCCGCCTGCCTAAACGAGGTAAACAGTCACAGGACCAATAGCTCAGTACTATTGGCAATGTAACTGGGAGCAGTGGAGCTGCTGGTACTACAGCAGGCCTGTGATGAGAACCATCACTGGAGACCTGACTCCAGATAAATGTGTCTGCACCACTGCGACAAATCAGGTAGCGGGCGCCACTAACTATACTACACCAGTTTTGGGAACAGATGAGTTGCTGGAGCTCCAGACCACAGTTTAGTTTGCTGGCGCCAGCCAGTGAGGGTGGGCCACTGACACTACGAAGCCAGGCCATGGGCCAGGACCATTGTTGGGGATACTGACCCAGATTTCTGTGGTGAGGTCGCTCAGAACAATCATATAGGGGGAGCCACTGCCGGTAATACTCCAAACCTGCGACTGGGACCATCCCAAAAGCCTCAGACCCCAGGGGAGTGTAGCAGAGTCACTGGGGCCAGTCAGAGAGTTGGGGCCACTGCTGGTACTGGCAAAAAAGGATTACTGCTTAAGTTCAGGCCCCAGATAATGTGATGCGGTCACCAGGGTCAGTCAGGGCACAGGCAATGCTACCATTAGAGCACTAGCCCTAGGAGCAGGACAGTCGCTGGAGGCCAGGACCACTACTGGTGTTGAACTAGCCTTGGGGACAGGACCATCGTGGTGAACTGAACTCCAGGTAAATATGGCAAATTCAGCAGAGCCAGACAGGGAACGACCAAATGCTCGTATTGCACCAGACCTGGAATTTGATACATTGCTGGAGTCAAGGACAATAGAAAAGTGAAACATATTGCTGGGAACAGTAGGGGAGGTACTGCCAGCACTAAACCAGGATTGAGGCCAGGAGCATTGTTGGAGATGCGGAAGCCAGGTAAGTGAAGAAAGGTGGTCGGGAACGATCAGGGTGCAGGGGAGCCACTGCTGGCACGACACTCGGCACGTGAACAGGACCCTGGCTGGAATCTAGACTACAGTTAAGTGACGCAGGGTCAGCAACGACAGTCAGGGATAGGAGGCCACTGGCCATATTGTATCATCCCTGGGAGAAAATCCAGAAAAGAAGGTACAGACTTTGGTTTAGTAGCGCAGCAGCTCCAGGGCCATACAGGGTTTGGAGCAGAAAAGCAGGAAATGCTGGTCTGGCAGCATTGGTGCAGAGAAAAGAAGAGTTAACGTTTCAGGTAAGCGACACTTCTTTAGAATTGCGATTGGGGCCACGGCAGGCACTAAACCAAGCCTGGAATCAGGACAATAGCTGCAGAACCAGACCATTGATAAGTGTGGTGGTGTCACTCGGGCCTGTTAGGCATAGGGGCCATTGCCATTACTGCAGCAGGCCTGGAACCAGGACGATTTCTGGGCGTATGAATACCCGATAAATGTTGCAGGGATGTCAAAAAGCAACCGCCGAGCAGCAGCCACTGACGATGCTATATCAGCCCTCAGAACCAGGTCTATCACTGGAGTCCCAAATACCAGGTGCGGCATGTCACCTGGATCAGTGCGGGAGTCGGAACCATTGCTGATTCGACACCAGCCTAGAGGCAGTAACATTGCTGCAGACCTGGACCCCAGCCAAGCATGGCGGGTTCGCTGGGGCCAGTCACTGAACAGGCATTACTGATGGTACTAAACCAGGCCTGGGACCAGGCCATCACTGGAGCCGCAGTTACTATGTATTTGCATTGTGATCACCAGAGCCAATCTGGGATGGGCGGCCGCTGCCAGTACTACACCAGGACTGGGAGCATACACTTGTCTGGAGACCCAGTACCAGGTAAGGGGGGCGGGGTTGGTGGGAAAGTCAGTAAGCAGACCCTACTTTTTGTACTACACAAAGCCAGGAACCAGACCCATCGCTGGATCCCCAGATACAAGTAAGTGTGGTCAGTCACTGAGGGAGCGGGGCCACAGTCAGTACTACACCAGGACTTGGACCAGGTCAATGGCTGGAGACCCAGATGCCTCTTATGCATGGTGGTGTTCCATTGACATTCAGGGTGCATTGCGTGTCCTACACCTGATCTGGAACCATAACCATCGCTGGACACCCGGATCTCAAATGATTGTGGCAGGGTCAGCGAGCACAGAAAGGGAAGGCTGGACCATGCCATTAATTAAGATATGTCTTTCTTTTTCTTTCATTAAATAAAGCTTAGAGTTTAAAACGTACCCGCATTTCAAAACAAATGAAAAATAAATTGCATATTCTACACCAAGCATCTCATTGATTTTTGTAAGACATTTGACAAGGTCTCACATGGCACACTGATCAGTGAAATGAAAGCCTATGGGATTCAGGGGAATGCTGCACGTTGGATCCATAAGTGGCTCAGAGATACGAAACAAGGGCTAGACTTTGACGGTTGTTTTTGATAATGGAAAGCTGATTGTTGTGGCATTCCAAAGGGCTTAGTGTTGGGACCTCTGCTGTTTACGGTATATATTATGATTTAGAATTAAATGATTGGGAAATTTGCCGATGGCACAAGAATTGGCAGTCGATCGTGGAGAGGATAGTCATAGACTCCTGAAAGATATCAGTGGTTTGGTTGAGTGGGCAGAAAAGTGGCACATGGAATTAAACCCGGATAAGTGTGTGGTAATGCATTTGGATAGGGCAAATAAAGAAAGAAAATATACAATAAACGTGAGGATATTGAGAGGATTAGAAGAGGTGAGAGAACTTGCAGGTCGCTGATGGTGGAGATAGTTAGGTAGATAGAATGGTGAAGAAGGCACATGGAATGATTTCCTTCATTGATCAGGTATAGAATACAACAACTGGGATATAATGCTGCAACAGTATAAAACGCTGGCTAAGTCACAGCTGGAGTACTGCATAATGTTCTGGTCACCACATTGCAGAAAGGACATAATTGCTCTGGAAGATGTACAGAGGAGATTTACAAGAATGTTGCCAGATCTTGAAAGTTTGAGCTATGAGGAAAGACTGGATAGGCCAGTTTTGTTTTCTTTAGAACAGAGAAGGCTGTGGGGTGAATTAATTGACTTGTGCATAATGATGAGGGGCCTAGATAGAGCAGACAGGAAGGACCTGGTTCCACTAGTGGGGTGGTCAGTTACCAGGGGCACAGATTTAAGGTGATTGGTAGAAGGATTAGTGGGGACATGAGGAAACGCATTTCACCCAGAGGGTGGTGGGTGTCTGGAGTTCACTGTCAGGAACGGTGATGGAGGCAGAAAGCATCAATTCTTTTAAAAGTTACCTGGACAAGCATCTGAAGTGCTGGAACCTGCAGGGCTATGGACCAGGTGATGGACGGTGGGCTTAGATTGGGCGGCTAGTTTTTTGACAGGCACAAGCACGACGGGCAGACTTGCCTCCTTCTGTGCTGTAATTGTTCGATGGCTCTTTGCCAGACACCTCTCGGACCAAGAAAAATGTCTTTGTACAGGCGGTGGAGGCAGGGTATTGAATATTATTCAAGGCGAGGTGGATAGATTACTGTTAGGTGAGGATATCAACGGTTATCGGGGGTCGAGGAGATTGTAGAATTGGAGACACAAGCATATCAGCCCTGATCTTTTGAATAGTGGAGCAGACTCGAGGAGCCGCTAGGTCTACTTCAATTATTAATTCTATTCCTTTGATGGGGCGTCTCTGATGGATATTTCTTGCAGAATGGGTGTAAGAAAAAAGTTATCCTATTTGCACTGGAGTGTTATCAGGAACTTTCTCACAACTTGTCTGGGTTGAAGGGATCCAGATAATATCCTCCTCCTCCTCCACCACATGAGTGGCTTCCGATTTCTGTGCTGTCATGATGGCAATGATATGAAGGGCGCATCAGAAAACCACAAAGTTGTGCACCTGTTCCAGCGTGTACTGGAGTGCTCGCCATGACCGGTTCACACACTGGAGGCAGTGCTTCATCACGCTGATTGTTTGCTCCACGGTGTATCTGTTGGCTCCATTTTTAACGCTAAACATGTGCTAATGTTGCATGGTTGGTTGGCGACAGAAGGGTGGATGTATGGGCAAGGAGCATTCATTAGCTATGGTTAGAGTTGGTGGTCTTTGTCTCTGGAAAACCACGTTTTGGTTCTCCTTGCAGGGTCGAAGACGTTGGGAACACCCACTGCTTCGAATAAAGGTATCATGGCTGCTTCCAGACTAGTGGACATTCACCAAAATGATATATTGTGCATGGTCACACGGCGGCAGTACAATAATGGAGTGAGAGTTCTTTCAGATCCTTTACCTTTCCCCATCGACATGCGAGGCTCCACAGAGCCACGTACACCATTGGGAATCCCGCTCTCCTGGCAAAGCCCTGGGACCTCACATCGTGCTGCTCCCTGCAAAGGGAGAAAACAATGTATTCGCCTCACCCAGTATTAGATGACATCTGTCATCTCCCGGACGCATCGATGAACAGTATACAGTGAAACACTGGATACGTTGCCGGCTCCTGCCTGCATAGCTCGGGGTGCAGAGAAGTTCAATGAAACTGTAACATTAAAGGCCACTGGCTGCGCCATCCTTGCCCTGGTACGCATCTCCTGGTCGTGTTGCAGGAGGTGAAACAGCTCTGTGACTACCTCCTTATTGAATCAAAGAGAATTGATGAATGCTTAAAGGGGGACAACTTGTAGGAATATGGGAAGCAGATAGGGGAATGGGATTAATTGGAGGGGGAGGCCATGTATGGATTCAAACACAAGACTAAGAGTATTAAAACTGAGGTTTTGCTGGATGGGGAACCACTGTAGTTCAGTCAGCACAGGAGCGACTGTCGATGGGGATTTGTTGTGAGCTGGGATACGGGCAGGACATTGTTAGGTGGGATGTGGTTTATGATGGCAGTATCTGGGAGGGTGCGCAGGGAAGCATTGGGAATCTGTATTAAGCAAATGTTTGGATGATGGTTTGTGCAGCAAACAGGTTTATACAGAGGTGGAAACGGGTGATATTAGGTAGGTGGTCGTAGATATAATGGGTACTGAAGAGGATATAGGATCAGAACTCAGTTGCGGGTCATAGAGATCGTCGAGGTTGTGAACAGTCTGGTTCAGCGTCAGTCATTGGTCTAGTGGGGGGATGGAGACAGTAGATAGGAAATGGAATTTGTGATGGTGACCAAAGCCACTGTGCTAAATGGGATAGATATAGAACAGATAGAGCAATGCAAAACTGGGCATACATGAGGCGCCGTGGGCCAGCAACAGGAGCAGAATTGTACTCAACCACAATCTGTAACCTCATGGCCCGGCGTATCCCCCAGTCTGCAATTACCATCAAGCCAGAAGACTGGTTCAATGAAGAGTGCAGGAGAGCATGACAGGAGCAGCACGAGGCGTACCTCAAAATGAGGTATCAACCTCGTGAAGCTGCAACACATGACGTCTTGCGTGCCAAACTGTGTAAGCAGCATGCGATAGACAGACATAAGTCGTCCTATAACCAGCGGATCAGATCTAAGCTCAATAGTCCTGCCACATTAAGCCGTGACTGGTGTTGGACAATTAAACAACTAACTGGAGGAGGTGGCTCCACAAATATCCCGATCCTCAATGATGGGGGAGCCCAGCACATCAGTGTGAAAGATAAGGCTGAAGCATTTGCAACAATTTTCAGCCAGAAATGCCGGGTTAATGATCCATCTTGGCCTCCTCCTGGTTTCCCCAGCGTCACAACTGCCAGAATTCAGCCAATTCACTCCACACGATATCAAGAATTAACTGAAGGTACTGGATACTGCAAAGGCTATCGGCGCTGACAATAGTCTGGCAATTGTACTGAACACCTGGGCTCCAGAACTAGCCGCACCCCTAGCCAAGCTGTTCCAGTACACCCACAAAATTGGCATCTGCCCAGCAATGTGGAAAATTGCTCAAATATGTCCCATCAGTAAAGTGATCGATGCTGTCATCAAAGGTGCCATCAAGCAGTACTTGCTCAGCAATAACCTGATCAGTGACGCTCTGTTTGGCTTATACCAGAGCCACTCAGCTCTTTATCTCTTTCCAGCCTTGGTTCAAACATGGACACAAGAGCTGAACTCAAGAAGTGAGGTGAGAGTGACTGCTCTTAACAACAAGGCAGCATTGGTCCGAGTATGGCATCAAGGATTCCTAGCAAAACTGAAGTCATTGGCAAACAGAGAAAAAAAAATTCACTGCTGGTTGGAGTCATACCCAGCACAAAGGACGATGGTTATGTTTGTTGGAGGTCAATCATCTCAGCTCCAGGACATCACTGCAAGAGTTCTTCAGTATAGTGTCCTGGGCAAAACTGTCATCAGCTGCTTCATCAATGACCATCCTTCAATCGTAAGGTCAGAAGTGGGGATGTCTGTTGATGATTGCACAATGTGCAGCACCACTCACGACTCTTCAGATACTGAAACAGTCCATATAGAAATGCAGCAAGACCAGGACAATATCGATTCTTGGGCTGATAAGTGGCAAGTAACATTCACGCCATACAAGTGCGAGTCAATGCCCATATCCAACAAGCGAGAATCTAACCATTTCCTCTTGACATTCAATGGCATGACAATCGATGAATCCCCCACTATCAACATCCTAGGGGCTACCATTGAGCAGAACCTGAACCGGATTAGCCATATAAATATCGTGGCTACAGGAACAGGTCGGAGGCTAGGAACCTGCGCCGAGTAACTCAACCTCCTGACTCCCAAAACCTGTCCTTCATCTACAAGGCACAAGTCAGAGTGTGATGGAGTGCTCTCCGATTACTGGATCGGTGCAGCTCCGACAACACTCAAGAAGCTCGACACCATCACGGACAAAGCAGCCCTCTTGAATGGCACCCCACCACCGACGCTCAGTGGCAGCAGTGTGTACCATCTACAAGATGCACTGCAGCAATGTTCCAAGACTTCTAAGACAGCACCTTCCAAAACTACGACCTCTACCAACTAGAAGGAGAAGGGCAGCACTTGCATGGAAACACCACCACCTGAAAGTTCCCCTCCAAGTAACACACCGTCCTGACTTGGAACTATATCTCCATTCCTTCACTGTCGCTGGATCAAAATCCTGGAATCTCCCTTGCTTACAGCACTGTGGATGTACTTACCTCACAAAGACTGCAGCGGTTCAGCAAGATAGCTCACAACTACCTTCGCAAGGGCAATATGGGATGGGCAATAAATGCTGGCCTAGCCAGCGACGCCCAGATCCCATAGATGAATGAATAAAGTAAAAAAATAAATACAAAGCTGAGATGAGAAGAACAGTAATTCCATGAAATGTGGTCCGCACAGATAATGAATCAGTTTTAAAGGTCTCATAGTTGCATATAGAATATTAACAGAGACACCAACAGGAGTAAAGATGAGAGTATATTAATAGTGTATATTAGAAGTACAGTTAGCAATGTTTTTTAGAGTTAAGAGCCATATGCAGAGACTTATCAGGAATAACAACAACAAGGAGGGCGGAGTAAATGGCAGGAGAAGTAATACAGTTAAACATGGTTTGTAAAATCAATAGCTTGATGGGGAAGCTTACCAGGGACAGCAACAATAGCCAGGATGGGGTAATAAAAGTATTGAATAATCGCAAGTGCGAGCATAATCCGCCATTCTAGAGATAGCTGATCATAATATGCAGAAAGATAGACAAACTCCCAAGAGAAACTCCTATCCGTTGTTGTAGCATTCCGATCTATTGTTCTCAGATTATGGCCCATGGTTGTAACATTCCAATCTATTGTTCTCAGATTCCAATGTATTCCCTCCCTCTCTCCGATGCCGCTGAACTCTGTTGGTGCAGAGGCGATGTTCCCTCTGACATGATGGGGTAACACATTGAAAGGTGTCCCTTATTAATAGAAGAGGTAAAATTTCCAGTTACACAATTTGGGTCCATGGAGACTGAAATTAATCACAGTCACTGAACAAACAGGTTCAGTTAACTCCTTCCAATCCAGCACAGTTTGCACCGTAATAAAGTGGGCGTGGTGCTGGAGGGCTGGGGGTTACAAATGTTAAGCCCTGTTTTACAAAAAAGTAGCGATAGGATACACCATGTAATTACAGCCCCATTAGGCAAACCTCGTGAAATGTTGGGGAAATTCTTCGCGTCTATAATCTGGGGCTAGATAATTGCGGTTTACAAAAAATATGAGATTATAAATGAGAAGCAACACAGATATGTTCATGGTAAATCATGTCTGTCAATGGTGGTGTAGTCGTTTGCAGTCGCATTGGAGAGAGTTGATGAGGATTGCACTGTTGATGCTTTTTATATGGACTATGAAAAGCCGTGGAATCAAGTAACATTTAATAAACTCATTGGGAAGTCTGAACTTCGTGGATTAAAGGGGCAGTGAGGGTATGGAGATGATATTGGCTGAGGAACATAATACAGAGAGAAGCGGTGAACATTTGTTGTTCAGAAGCTAGAGTGGTGGGTATGGAGCCTAGCCGTCAGTATTGGAAGCAGTGCATAGACTGATATCGAACGAGAATAATTTAGAATTCCTCAGACGATAGAGAATCAGGAATATAAAAGAAAATGTGAATGAAATGTGGTAAGAAAGAGGATGAGGTCCTGAAAGCAGATTTACCGGGAGCGAGGAAGGATATGAACAGGCAGGACCTCAAAATCAGTAATCTCAGTATTACTCCCAGTCCCACGTGCAAGTAAGCATAAGAATAGAACTTGTAGAGAAGGGAGGACATCAGATTTCTGAGACATTGGGTGTGCTCCTGGAGCAGGTGGGACCTGTACCTTGTACCTGCACAAGGTTGCATCTTAGCAGGACTGGGCCGATTATCCTGGCAGGGAGATTTGTTAGTGCTGTTGGGAAGGGTTTAATTTAAATTGTCAGGGGGATGCGAACGTGAGAGGGAGCTCAGGGAAGGAGAACTGGTAACTTGTCTGGGGTTTGGGAAACAGGAGCAAGTATCAGAGAGGAATACCAAGGAGCACAGAATACTGGAGGAGATAGATAGCACGAGAGTAGAGAATAATAACATTGTTAGGTGGGTTAGAGTAAGGGACACAGTAATAAAGTCTGAATCAGGTTTAATGTGCACGTATGTGAATCCCCGGAGTGTAATTAATAAGCCTGGTTAGGTACAGGCGCAGATTTCTTTTTGGAAATATGATGTTGTGGCTATAACAGAGACCTGGCTCAATGATGGGCAGGACTGAGTGTTAAATATAACTGGATACAAGGTGTACAGTAAAGGTAGGAAAGGGATAAAAGAGGCCGGGGTAGTGGTATTGATTAAGGTTAGTATTATAGTGATGGAGAAAACGGATGTCCTAGAGGGGTCGAGGGCAGAATCAATTTGGCTGGAGCTCTGGAACAAAACAGGTCAATTATAATGCTCGGTGATGTCTACAGGCCACCAGTTAGTAGGAAGGAGGTGGAGGAAAAAAACGGCAAGGAAATTACAGAGACGTGCAAAAATTATAGGGTAGTTTTAATGGGGGACTTTAATTAACCAACAAAGACTGGGAGAATAGTAGTGTCAAAGGCAATGAGGAGCAAGAGTTCCTAGAGTCTGTTGATGAAAATTTTCTTCAACAGTATGTTGCTAGTCCAACAAGAAAGGAGGCACTGCTGGACCTGGATCTTGGGAATGAGTGGACCAAGCGGATCAAGTGTCAGTAAGAGAGCATTCAGAAGATAGTGATCATTGTATCATAATGGTTAGGCTGACTAAAGAAAAGGACAAAGAGCAATCCAGGGTAAGAATAACTAATTGGGGGAAGGACAATTTCAATGGGGTAAGAATGGAGCTGAGGCAAATAAATTGGAGTCCAAACCTGTCAGGAAAACCGATGCATGAACAATGGGCTACAGTGAATGAAGAAATAGTTCAGACACTGTCAAGGTATGTTCCCTCGAGGGGGAACATTAGGGCAAGCAAACCCAGAGCTCTTTGGATGACAAAAGAGGTAGCGATTAAGATAAAGAAGTGAAGGGTGTTTGTGACAAATTCCAGGTTGAAAACAATATTGAGAACCAGGCCGAATATAAAATGTCCACAGGGGAAGTCGAAAAGTAACGAAGAGAAGCAAAGAGATCGCATGAAAAGAGACTGACAGCTAGCATTATAGGAAATGTCCACGTTTTCTTTAGTCAACGGGTGGTGAAAGGAGGAGTGGTGCCATTTACTGACCAGAAAGCGGATTTACACATGGAAGCAGAGGGCACAGCTAAAGTATTAAATGAATTATTTGCATCTGTCTTCACCAAGGAAGAAGATGCAACCAAGGCAGTGTTGAAAGAGGAAACAGGTCAGACACTAGAGGGGATTAAAATTGATAAAGAGGAAGTATTATGTAAGCTGTCCGTACTTAAAGTGGATAATTCACCAAAGCCGGATGAAGTGCATCTGAGGATACTGAGGAAAGTGAGCGTGGAAATCGTGGAGGCACGTGCCAATATTTTTCAGTCTTCCTTAGACTCTGGGGTGCTGCCAGATGATTGAAGAATTGTAAATGTTGCAGCTTGTTCAGAAAAGGGTGTAAAGATAAGCAGAGCAACTGCAGGCCATCAGTTTAACTTTGGTGGTGGGAAAACTTCTTGAAAAATATTTTGGAACAAAACCAATAGTCACATGGACAAATGCGAGTTAACTAAAGAAATCCAGCAGGTATTTCTTAAGGGGAAATCATGTTTAACTAACTTGCTGGAGTTGTTTTCGCGGAGGTAACAGAGCGAGTTGATGAGGACAATGCTGTTGATGTGGTGTACATGCACGTTCCAAAGGCATTTGATACAGTGCCACATTAAATGAATTGTGAGAAAACTGTATCTCATGGAATAAAAAGGATGGTAGCAATATGGATGCAAAATTGGCTGAGAGATAGCAAGCAAGTGGATAATGGATGTTATTGGCGCTGATTCCTGGGATGAAGGGGTTGACTTATCAAGAAGGGCCAGAAAGGTTAGGCCTTTATTCATTACTGTTTAGAAGGATGAGGGGTGTTCTTATTGAAACGTACCAGATTCTGAGGGGGTTTGACAGGGTAGATGTTGAGAAGATGGTTCCACTAGCGGGGGAATCTCAAACTAGGGGACATAGTGACAGAATAAGGGGACAATCATTTAAAACTGAGATGCGAAGAAATTTCTTCGATCAGAGGGTAGTGAACGCCTGGAATTGTTGTGGAAGCTAGATTATTAAAAATATGTAAAGAGGATGTAGATAGATTTACTGAAATATCGGGAAGTTGAGGGCGATGAGGAGCTGGCACAAAAGAGGAGTTGAGGTCTGGGGTAGGTCAGCCACGAACTTATTGAATGGTGGGGTAAGCTTGAGGGGCTAAATGGGTTATTCCCGCTCTTATGCTTATGTTCTTATATCAGTATTTTCCTATAGTCTACAGGCAGGTCAGGTGGAAGTTTCAAAATGTCTGCTTTTTGTCCAACTCACTGCTTTATAAAAGTCCAAAGTGAAAACAAAAAGCCTTCAATAGACGATCACGTGACCAGGCACAGTGTCTCCACTGTCATTCAAGATGAGTATTTGAGGAAGTCAACTCTCGCCCCGCCCCACCCCCCCCCCCCCCCCCCCCACACCCCGCCGGCGCGGTTGACTTCTTTGTAACTGCTTGCTGTCCTATTATTGCTTACAAAGCCATAATCCAAAAAGTCCAGCTATTTGCAAGTCCACTGAAAATCGTTTTTTTCCTCCTTTTTTAACACACCGAAGTCTCAGATTTTAGAACAAAAATAAAACTTCTTTTTAGCAGAGTTCTGTTAATGAATGGTCACAGATAAACAGGGCAGCCACATCATCAAGAGCAATAGATCAGTCCTGAGAGAGAAACCCTAACATTTGGCGTGCAATTGATGTTGTGTAATTAATGAATAGACACAATTGTGGAGCACAGCCACAATGAAGGGTGTAGTGGAGAAGCCCTGAAATAGACACCCTAACAGCTGTCATTCAGTAACTAAATGGACACCGTTGAAGGGTATAACCACATCACATAGTGCAATGGAATAGTTCTGAGAGTGACACTCTCGCTTTTGAAATTTACTTGATGAATGATCATGGTTGAAGAAGACAACCACATCCCTGAGTGCAGTAGATCAGTCCTGAGAGGACACTCTAACATTTTTACTATAATTACTGAACGAAAGCAGGCAAAGAGGGCAGCCACATCGCAGAGGGCAGTGGAGCAGCTCTGAGAGAGGCACTCTCACACTTGTAGTTTAATTGCTGAAAGATCACAGTCAAAGAGGACAACCACACCCACAGTGCAGTAGAAAAGCGCTGAGGGAGACCCTCTAATATTTGTAAATTAATTGCATAATGAACAGAGTTAAAGAGGGTAACCACATCCCAAATTCCAGTAGATCAGTCCGGAAACAGACACTCGAACTTTTGGAATTTAATTATGGAGTGATCACAGTGATAGAGAAGAGCGACATCCCATAGTATAGTAGAGCAGCCATGAAAGAGATACATTTACCATTTGAAATTTCATTACTGAATTGCAAAAGTTAAAGAGGAGAGCCACATCCCAGAGTGCAGCAGATCTGTTTTGAGAGAGGCACTCCAATATTAGGAGACTAATTACCGAATACAAGCAAGTACAGAGGAGAGCCACATAGACTCATAGAGTTATAGGGTTATAGAGCACAGTAACAGGAATTTCGGCCCATCGTGTCTGTGCTGGCCTTGAAGCTCCCATTGCAATCCCATTTTCCAATTTTTAAGACACAATTGAGGGAGGGGCGGGACTGGCAGCTCAATATTTCAGTGTGCAGCATCTTCAGCCATGACAGGGGAAGGAACAAAAGAGGTTGTGGCATTGCACTGTAGATCAAGGAGTCAATTACTACAGGAGGGAGGGATAAGACCTTGGAAGGTTCTTCAAATGAGGCCAAAAGGGTAGTACTTAAAAACGAAAAGGGGCAATCATTTGGCTGGGAATGTACCACAGGCCTCCAAACAGTCAGGGAGAGATAGAGGAGCAGATACAAAGGGAAATCCCAGAGATGTGTAAAAATAATCAGGTAATATTTGTTGGGGATTTCAACTTACCTAATACTAACTGTGATAGTCTTCGTGTAAAAGTTTTAAAGGGGGCAGAATTCTTAAAATGCTTACAAGAGATCTTTTTCAGCCAGTACTTAAAAAGTCCCACTAGGGAAGGGGCAGTACTGGACCTAATCCTAGGTAATAAAGCCAGGCAAGTGGTAGAAGTGTAGTGGGGGATGGGGGGCACTTCGGGGATAGTGAACACAACTCTGTAAGATTTAAGGTCGTTATGGAAAAGGACAAAGCCGGGCCGGAAATGAAGGGTCTGAATTGGGGGAAGGTCGATTTCCAAATGGGAAAACAGTATCTGGCCAGACTGGACTGGGAGCAGCTAACTGTAGGAAAGTTTACATCCGACCAGTGGGAGTACTCAAAGAGCAAGTAGTGAGGGATCTGAGCCAATGTGAACCCGTTAAGGTGAAGGGAAGGAAGAACAAGTCCAAGGAACCCTGCATGTCAAGGTAGATAGAGAATTGGATCAGGAAAATAAAGGAGGCTTATGGCACATTCGGAGCACTGAAAACAGCGGAGGCACTAGAGGAGTATCGAATGTGTAGGCGGGTAACAAAAAAAAGTTATTTGGAGAGCGAAGAGGCGACATGCAAAAACACTGGAAGGCAAGATAAAGGACAATACTAAGACGTTTTGTAAGTATATTAAGGGCAAGAGGATTACCAGGGAAAGGGTGGGACCCATTAGGGACCAATGCGGCAATCTGTGTGTGGAGACAGAGGATATAGGTGAGGTTTTAAATGGTTACTTTTCATCTATGTTCACTATGGAGAAGGACGATGTAGGGAAAGGTGATTGTGAAATATTCGAACAAATTAGCATTGGAAGGAAGGACGTATTAGCTGGTTTAGCGGGCTTAAAAGTGGATACAGTCCTATGCCCAGATGATATGTCTCCCAGGCTGTTATGTGAGGCAAGGGAGGAGATAAGAGGGACTCTGACACATATTTTCATATGCTCTCCGGCCACAGAAGAGGTACCAGATAATACAGCGTTGCATTATTCGCTTGTGCCTTAACAGGTCTATATTTGATCTGCCTTCCGGGCTGACTTAGCTTCTCTTCTGTATTTGACTGTGCATCACCCGCTACTCTACCTCCAGCCTGCATCCCATCCTCCTGTCAAATTAGATTAACTGCTCGCCACCCCCACCCACACCCGTACCTGCAGCATGAGCAAATCTCCCAGCAAAGATGTTGGTTCAATTCTGGTTCAGGTGCAACCCATCCAACCTGCACAGGTCCCACATTCGCCAGAAACTGACCCAGTAATCCAGGGATCTAAATCTCTCCCTCCTGCACCATCTCTTCAGCCTCGCATTCAGATGTCCCTATCCTCCTATTCGTACACTCACTAGCCCGTGGCACGGGGAGTATTCCAGAGATTACAAGCTTTGAGGTCTAGCTTTTTAACCTGCTACCGAGCTCCCCAAATTCTTGTTGCAGGACCTCATCCTTCTTTCGACGGATGTCGTTGGTACCAATGCGAACCACGACCTCGGACTATTCACCCTCCCCCTTCAGAATGTCCTGCAGCCACTCCACATCCATGAGTGTAGTAGAACAGCCCTGAAACAGACACACAAATAGTTGGAATTTACTTACTGAATGGCCGAGTATGCCGTGGACAGCCACATCACAGAGTTCAGTCGATCAGCTCTGAGAAATAAACTAACATATGGATTTTACATAATTAAAGGACACAGTTAACATGCACAGCCACATCCCACACATAATCGACCTCTCAAGAATTGCCTTCACAGCCATCAACTAAGGTACAACAAGAGAATACATCCCACTTAAATGGATTGTTTGCTGCTTGTCCATCACCTTTCCCAGATGGAAGGATGCTAACCAGTATAAAAGATGCAATAACTAGATATAAAGAAAATAATGATATGATTGGGAAAAGTCAGCATGCGGTTATGAAAGGGAAATCATGTTTGTCATACCTGTTGGAGTTTCACGAGGATGTTGCTTGTAAGATTGATAAAGGAGAATTAGTTGATGTGGTGTATATTGGATTTTCAGTAACTGTTTGATAAGGTCCCACACAGGAGGTGAGGAAATAAAATTAGAACATATGGGATTGGGATAATAGACTGCAATGGACTGAGAATTGGTTAACAGACAGAAACGGAGAGTACGAATAAATGGTTCATTCTCAGGATGGCAGGTTGTAACTAGTTCTGTATCACAAGAATCAATTCTGGTGCCACAGCTATTCATAGTCTATAAAAAAATAATTCGGATTTGGTGACCAAATCTAATATCTAAGAAATTGATGACACAAAACTAGTTGGAAATGTAATTTATGAGGATGATAGAAGGAGACCTCAAGGAAACTTGGACAGGCGAAGTGAATGGACAAGAACTGGACAAATTTAATATAATATGAGCGCGTGTATTTGTCCACTTTGATAGAAAAAAACAGAAAGGTAGAGTATTTCCTAAAAGGTGAGAGGTTGGAAAATGTTGATGTCCAAAGGGAACTGGGTGTTGTTGTTCAGGAGTTAGGAAAAGCTAGCATGCGGGTGTAGCAAGCAATTAAGTAGGCAAATGGCACATTGACCTTCATCACAAGGGATTTTGAGTACAAGAGCAAATATCAAAGATTGCTGGAAATACTCAGCAGGTCTGTGGAGAGCGAAGCAAAGCTAACATTTCAGGTCTGTGACCTTTCATCAGAAATGGCAAAGGTTAGAAAATAATTCACATTTTATTTTTTAACCATGTGCCTGCTTTCCATGTAGTCAGAGCTGCTCAGTATTCTGCTATTAACACTCTCTCTGGACTAATGCTTTGTCTTTCACCACAAGCACTAAGACACTCTTTGCCTTTGTCCCAGGACAGCTTTGTTATTTAATCTCTCCTACCCTCTGTCCCATCGAACACCTTCATCTTTGTTCTTCCACCCACCGCAATCCCGTGCACTTGCTCACAACCTAATTCTTTTCTAACCTTTGCCAGTTCTGATGAAAGGTCACAGACCTGTAAAGTTAACTTTGCTTCTCTCTTCACAGATGCTGCCAGACCTGCTGAGTATTGCCAGCACTTGTTGTTTTTATGTTAGATTTTCAGAAACTGCAGTATTTTGCTTTTATTTTAGTGTTTAATTCACAGCCACCTCTTTTCCAGGAATGCCTACGTTGAAGAACTTCTGCTCTTCTCTCCGGTGGATTTCCGTTTGTCACTTTTATCTTGTTCACCTTCATTGTGTTCTATTTCACTCCTGGTATTTGATAAGTTCTCTACCAAAACACGTTTTCACAACCACATCTCCTTCCTCAGTGATTGTCTCCGGTTCAGAAGTATTCCACGTGGATTCCAACTGAAGTTTCATCCTTCATGTTTTGAATCCACCGAAGAGTACAGCTATCTGTGAGAAATACAGCATTCCTCGGACTGCTGTGCTTGCCGCATCCTGAGTTCCACAAGCAGTGCTATGTGCTGCCACATGTGCACACTGGACCTCTCTCTCTCTCTCCTGAAGCACCGCCTCACCTTATCTCAAAGCTGTTCTGTTCCGCAGTTTCGTTTCATCCTTCGTGGTATCCGACGCATTAACAAAAACGTGTTTCCTTCCTTTCAGGTGGAAGCTGCAACAGCTGATGGGGACTAATGCACCTCCAGATCCTTCTTCCCCTACACTCCCCTCTGACCATACCCTTTTTGATCTGACCTCTTGCCATGTATTCACTGTACCCTCTGACCTTTCTCTCTGTAACGCTGAACCTTCTGCACTCCGGAAAGGTCTCAGTTCTGTCCTCCGACGCCCCTATCTCAATGAATTTCTCGCTAGACATGACTTTGAGTTCTTCTTCCATCGCCTTCGCCTCTGGGCTCACTTCTTTGACCAGGAGTCCAGCCCCACCCCACCCCACCACCGACCAACAGACCCTTTCACATGCCTCCAGCATTTTCCCTCCTCCTGGACACCTCCCTCCGACCTCTTACACACTCTTCATCTTTTTTTGAATAATATCGGCTAGACATTGGCCATCTCAATTTCTCGATGCCCTCCCTCCCTCACTCACTCTAACTCGTCCTCCTCTGAACTTGCTGCACTCCTTTCTCTCACGTCTCACCCCGACATTGTCATCAAAACTGCAGACAAGGGTGGTGCTGTTGTTGTCTGGCGCACCGATCTCTTCCTTGCAGAGGCTCAGTGCCAACTTTCAGACTGGTATTTATTCCCACTTCCTCCTGGACCATGACCCCACCACTGAACATCGAGCTACTGTCCACAGTACTGTTCATAGGACTGTCACTGGCCTCATCGCCTCTGGAGATCTTTCCTCTACAGCTTCTGACCTCATAGTCCTGCAACCCTGGACAACCCTCTTCTACCTCCTTCCTAATTTCCAACAACATGACTGTCCCAGCAGAGCCATTGTTTCAGCCTGTTCCTGCCCCACTGAACTTATTTCATCCTATCTTGACTCTATCTTTTCTCCCCAGATCTAGTCGATTCCAACCTACATCCGTGACCCTTCTGATGCACTACATCAGTTTGGCAATTTCCAGTTTCCTGGCCCAAACCGCCTGCTCTTCACTATGGACGTCCATTATTTTCTACACCTCCATCCCCCACCAGGACTGTTTGAGGGCCCTCTGCTTCTTCCTTGAACAGAGATTCAACCAGTCCCCATCCACCATCACCCTCCTCCGCCTGGCTGAACTTGTTCTCCCATCGAACAACTTCTCCTTCAACACCTCTCATTTCCTTCAAGTAAAATGTGTTGCTATGGTTACCCTCATTGCTCCCAGTTATGCCTGTCTTTTTATGGAGTATGTCGAACATTCCTTTTTTCCAGTCCCAATCAGGATTCCTCCGCCAACTCTTTTTCTGGTAAATTGATGACTGTATCGTTGCCGTTTCCTGCTTCTGCCCCGAACTGCAAAACTTCATCAACTTTGCTTCCAATTTCCGCCCTTCTTTCACCTTTACATGACCCATCTACGACACTTCTATTCCCTTCCTCGACCTCTCTGTCTCCATCTCTGGGAATAGACTACCTACTAATATTCATTACAAGCCCACCGAACCACAGCCACATCGTCTACACGTCTTTACACCCTGCCTCCTGCAAAGATTCCATTCCATTTCCGAGCTTCTCTGGATCTGGAACAGCAGCTCTGGTGATTCAACCTTCCACGATCGTGCTTCTCATATACCTTGTTTTATCCTCAGCAGAGGATTCACATACTGCCTCAGTATAAAGTATGTATTGAGTATTAAGAGTAACTCTTGTCCATCCACATACTGCCTCAGCCAGCTATCCTGGACAGACTTTAAAAATTCTTCCCCATTTGATCCCTTAGCACTAAGGCAGTCCCAGTCAATATTAGGTAAGTTAAAATCACCTACTATTACAACTCTATAATTCATACACCTATCTGTGATTTCCCTGCATATATGCTCCTCCAATTCCCTCTGACTATTCGGGGGCCTATAGTATAATCCCATCAATGTGATCGCCCCTTTCTTATTTCTAAGTTCTACCCATGTGGCCTCGCTGGACATCCACCCCCCCCCCCCCCCCCCCCCACCCCGCACCCCCGGGATATCCTTGCTAAGTACTGCCGTGATGTCCTCCCTAATCAATAGTGCAACTGACCCTCCTCTCTTAACTCCACCTCACCTCGGAATCATCAGTACCCCAGAACATTGAGCTGCCAGTCCTGCCCATCCCTCAACCACGTTTCCGTAATAGCTATAATATCACAATCCCATGTACTGATCCATGTTCTGAGTTCAACTATCTTACCTGTTTGGCTTCTTGCATTAAAGTAAATGCAGTTTCGACTACCAGACCATCCACGCTCCCTGTATTGCCCCTGCCCGACCTGCCTACAGAACTTTCTTGCTTTAGCCTCTACATTTGTCTCAACTATCTCATCGGAGAGACTACTACTTTGGGTCCCACACCCCTGCCAGACTAGTCTAAACCTTCCTGGGTAGTAATAGCAAACCTTCCCGCAAGGATATTGGCCCCTTCCAGTTCAGATGCAACACGTCCCTCTTGTACTGGTCACCCCTGCACCAGCAGAGATCCCAATGATCCAAGTATTTGAAGCTGTCCCGCCTACACCAACACTTCAGCCACGCATTCATTTGTTCTATCCTCCTATTCCTACCCTCACCAGCACGTGGCAGAGGGAGTAATCTTGAGATTACAACCCTAGAGGTCCTGATGTTTAACCTTCTGCCTAACTCCCTATATTCACTTCGCAGGACCTTATCTCTCTTCCTCTTAATGATTTTGGTACCTCTGGATGCTCATCCTTCCCTTTCAGAATGTGCTGCAGCGGCTCCAAGACATCCTTGACCCTCGCACCAGTGAGTCAACATACCATCCTGGAGTCTCGTTTGTGGCCACAGAAACGCCAAGCTGCATCGCTTACGATCGAGTACCCTATCACTATAGTTCTTCCACCGCTTTTCCTCCCCTGCTGTGCAGCAGCGACCTCCGTGGTGCCACGGACGTGGCTGTTGCTGCTTTCCCCTGGGAGGTCATATCCCCCAACAGAATCCAAAGCAGTATATCTGTTTGAGAGGGGGATGGCAACAGGAGACTATTGCAATACGTGCCTGCGACTAATACGGGGACTTATTATATGGGGACGTATTAATTTCTGCATTAGGGCACCGCCTGTTATTCTGGCCAGAGAAAGAGCTGGGATAGATTACTGTACATGGGGATTTGTTGATTCCCACCTTATAGAAATGCCTTTTATTGGGTTCAGAGTGAGGAGATGGATCTGCACAATGGAGACCAGGATTCTTTCATTCCCGCATTGTGCCCGCTATTGGAAGAGGGAGAGGGAGAGGAGCTGAGATTGTTCAATGGGGATCTTGATTTCCTTCATTCTCGCATTGTGGAACTGCCAATTTCCCGGTCCTGAGACAGGATTTGGGTTTGTTCAATAGCGATGTGACATCTATTCAATCTAACATTGTGGAACTGCCTGTGATGCCGCCAAGATATAGCAGCTGGAATTGTTCAATTGAGATGAGGGACTTGAGCATTCACACATTGTGGAACCAGTTGTCCGAGCCAGAGATAAGATCTGGGTTTGTTCAATGCAAGTTGGTGGAATTGTTCAGTCTCACATTGTGCAACAGCCTGTTATCTGGGTCCGAGAGAGCAGCAGGTATTTTTCATTGCAGATGGATAATTGTTTCTTGTCAAATTATGGAACTGACTACCATCTGTCAGAGGATGCAATTGGCAGTGTTTAATGGAGTTAGGGGATTTGTTCATTCTTACTTTGTGGAACTTCCTGTTACCCGGGTCAGTGAGAGGAGCAAGGATTCAATGGAGCTCGTGGATTTCCTCATTCCCACATTGTTGAACTGCTTGATATTCGTGTCAGAGAGGAGAAATGAAATTGCTCAGTTATGATGAGGAATTTCTTCTTTCTCTTATTGTGGAGCTGTCTGTGATCTGCGCCAAAGAGAGGAGCTGGAATTGTCGAATGCGCATGGGGTTCTGTTAATTCCAGCGTTGTGAAACTATCTGCTATCCGGGTCAGTAAGAGGAGCTGGGAGCCGCGTTAGAGAGAGGAGCTGGGATTGTTCATTGGAGATGGGATATTTGTTCACATTTGCATTGTGAGACTCTGTGCGATCTGGGTCTCACAGATGAGCTGGAATTGCTCAATGGAGCAGATGGGGCATTTGTTCATACCAGCATTGTGGAATTGCCTGTTACCCGGATCATAGCCAGGAGCTTGGATTGTACATCTGATATGGCGACTTGCTCATTTCAACATCTGGGACCACCAGTTAACTCGGTCACAGAGGCGGGTGATGATTGTCGAATGGAAATGGACAACATTTTAGTTCCCGCATTGTGCAAGTGCCAGTTACCTGGGCAGTTAACTGAGCCAGAGAAAGCAGCTTGGATTGTTCAATGGAGAGGGAGGATTTACTCATTCTCCCATTCTACAATGGCCTGCTATCCAGGTCAGAAAGAAGAGCAAAGACTCTTCAATAGAGGTGGGTGATTTGTTGATACCCGCAATGTGGAACTGCTGGCATTCCATGCCAAAGAGAGCAGCTGGGATTGTGCATTTGGGACAGGGTATTTTCAATCCAAAATTGTGGAGTTGCCTGTTCTCCAAGCAACAGGGAGGAGCTGAGCTTTTTCGGGGAATTATTCTTTCCTGCTTTGTGGAACTGCGTGCAATCGGTGTCAGGGAGCGAATCTGGGATCTTGCAATTCATATGGGGGTATGTTCAGTTACGAATTGAGAAATGGATGTTTTCTGGGTCACAAAGATGAGCTGATAGTGTTCACTGTAGGTAGGGATATGTTCATTCCCACATTGGGGGACTGCCACTTATCCGGTTTAGAGGCAGGAGGTGTCAATTCTCAATGGATATTACGATTTTGATCAATCGGGCATTGCGGAAATGCCTGTATTCCGTGTGTGAGAGGGAAGCTGGGATTGTTCACTGCAGATGGGGACATGTTCATTCACGCATTGGTGTTGTCTGCTATCTGTGTCAGAGGGATGTGCTGTGAATGTTCAGCGGAGATGTTGTTTTTTTTCACATTCTAACATTGTGGATTTACCTGTTATCTGATAGAGGGGCTGGGATTCTCTAAGGATGGGCATTTGTTCATTCTGCATTTTGGAATTGTATTCTATTAAGCAGAGTGCAAGAAGCTGTGGTTGTTCAGTGGAGATGGGGGATCTGTTAATTCCTGGATTGTGAAATTGCCTGTCATCCAGGGCAGAGAGCGAGAGAAGCTGAGATTGTCCAGCGGAGATGGGGGTTTGTTGGCTCAGCCATTGTAGAAATAACTGTTGTTAAGGCCAGAGATAGGAGCTGCGATTGTTCGCTGCAGATGGGGAATTGTTTAATTCACACATTGGGGGCTGCCTATTATCTGGTCAGAGGCAGGAGCTGTGAATTTTCAATGGAGATGGTGATTTGTTCATTCCTGCATTGTTGAAACGCTTGTTATCCGGGTCGGAGACAGGAGAAGATATAGTCTAATAAGGAAGGGGATTTGTTGAATCCATTTCATTGTAGAACTGCCTGCTATAATGTTCTGAACAAGAAGCTAGGCATGTTCAACAGAGATGGGACAATTGTTCATTCCAGCATCGTCCAACTGCCTGCTATTAAGGCCAGAGCGAGGAGCTGGAAGTATGCAATGGAGATGTGTGATTTGTTCATTTCCACAATGTGGAACTGCCTGATATCCAGTCCATAGACAGGAGCTGGATTTTGCAAAGGATTTGGGGTATTTGCTCATGCCTGCATCGTGAAACTGCCTGTTATCTGCACCAGACAGAGGAGCACGGCTTGTTCAATGCAGAGTGGAATATGTTTATCCCTGCATTGGAGAAGTGCTTTCCAGGCCAGAGAGAGGTTCTGGGAAAGTTCAGTGGAGATGGGATTTGTTCATTGGCACTTAATAGAGCTGCTTGCTGTCCGGTCACAGAAAGAAGCTGGACTTGCTCAATGGAGATGGGGATTTGTAGGTTCAACATGCTGTTCAATTGTATGTTCTCCAGGCCAGAGTGAGGACCTAGTGTTGTTCAATGGGGGTTGGGATATGCAATGCAGGCCAGTGGGAGCAGCTGAGCTTGTTCAATGGAGATGGGGTATTTATTCTTTCCTTCATTGTGCAACTGCATATTATCCATGCCTGAGAGAGAGGTAGGTATTCGTTCATTTCTACATTGTGGAACTGCCTGTTGTCCAGTCCAGAAAGAGTAGCTGGGATCGGTCTGTGGAAATGGGGATCTGTTCATTCCACAATGTGGAGCTGCCTGTTTTCTGGGACAGATCGAGGAGCTGGCATTGTTCAATGGAGATGGGGAATTTATTTTCATTCCTACATTGCAGAACTGCCTGTTATCCAGCCTGGGAGAGGAGCTTGGTGTGTTCAATTGAGAGGCGGGAATCTTTTCAATCCGACTCTGAGGAACGCCTATTATCCAGGCCAGAGAGTTGAGCTGGGACCGTTCAATAAAGATGGGGGTTTTATCCATTCCTACATTGTGGAACTGTTATAATCGGTGTCAGGGAGAGAATCTGGGATCTTGAAATGGAGACGGGGACATGTTCAGATGCGAATGGTGCAACTGCCTGTTTTTCAGGTCAGAGAAATGAGATGGGATTGCTCACTGCAGGTGGGGATATGTTCATTCCCGCTTTGGAAGACTGTGTGTTAATGGGCGAGGGAGAGGAGCTGGGTTTGTTCAATTGTACGAAGTGATTCGTTCATTCTGAGAGGCGGAACTGCCTGTCTTCTGTTTCAGAAAGAGGAGCTGCGACTGGTCACTGAAGATAGAGATTTTCATTCCCGCCTTGTGGAACTGAATGTTATCAAGGCAAGAGAGAGGAGCTGGGATTACTCAGAGAAAACTGCGGAATTGTTCATTCCCGCATTGTTGAACTGCCTGCTGTCCAGGCCAGTGAGAGGAGCAGGGAATTTTAAATGGGGATAGTATCTTTGCATTCCACTTTGTAGAATGGCCTGTTTTCTGGTGACAGAGAGGTGGTGTGATTGTTGAATTGATATGAGGGATTTGTTCATTTCTGCATTATTCAACTGCATGTTATCTGGGCTAGAGCGAGGAGCTGGGCTTGTTCAATGGAGATTGGGGGTTTGTTCATTCCCAGATTGTGGAACAGTCTGTTATCCAGGCCAGAGAGAGGACTGTGACTGTGAAATGCAGATGGGGACACGATTTATCCTGCATTGCAGAACTGCCTATTATCTAGGTCAGAGAGAGTAGCTGAGATTGTTAAATGGAGATGAGGGATTTGCTCATTGCCACATTGTTTAATTTTCTGGTATCTGGGTCAGAGAGAGCAGCTGGTATTGTCCAATAAGGACGGGGATTTACCCATTCCAGCATTGTGGAACTGGCCGTTATCAGGGTCAGAAAGATGAGACTGGATTGTTACTGGGAGATGGGTGATTTGTTCTTTTCCGCATTCTGTAACAGCCTGTTAATGCTGTTACGAACAGGTGGGAGTAATGCACTGTTAACTCAGTCCCACAGGTCAGAGTAAATCAAATAAAGTTTTCCAGCGACCCAAGACTAGCCAAATTAAACGCTCTGTTTTCCCCGAGAGTAAAGCATACCAAACCAGGTCCCTTTAAACAACAACAACATTACCTATTTATTAGAAAATAAATAATAGGTCTTAACTACTAACGAGATAAATCTATACATGGAAAACCCTTATCCCCTAACCCTCATGCACGAACACACACATACATTCAAAAAGAAGCGGTTAACTGGTTTCACAAGGGGGATTTGTGTTATAAATGTTTCTTAGGAATAGAAGAAAGAATGAAACAAAAAATGAGGTTCCCGTTCTGGCAGGATGTTTCTGGTTTGGTAAGATGTCCCAGAGTCAAATAGTCGGATGCCACTCAAAGTCTCTCTCAGGGTTTGATGAACAGTCTGTGATGGGTCGGTGTTCATGGCAATTTCACTGCGGCAGGCGTGACATCGGTCTTTCATTAGGGTGTAACAATAGGTCTGCTTGGGTTTTGAAACAGCAGACTAGCAGTAGAAATATTCTTCAGGTTTCAGGATTTTCTGAGAACACAGGAGACAGCAGGAACCTCAGTGGATGCAGAAATTCTTCAGAGCACAGAGGTAACAGCAATCCGCTACCTTTCATTCACAGAATTCCTTTTCATGAGATGCGGGTCTCCTTTACAGAGAGAGCGGAAACACTTTTCTGAGCCTTTTTTCTCTTGTGACAAGCAGATCAAGGAAAAAATGTAACTGTATTCTCTTTGTCCAATTCATCGGCTTTTAAAGGGTCTAAAATGAACACAAACACCTTCCTGAACTTGACCATATGTCCAGACACAATGTTACCCCTTGCCAGTCAAGCGTCTCTGAAGAAAGTTCAAACCCCTGAGATTCCTTTGAAACTGTTGCCCTTTCTGCTCTTTTACACGTTTAATTTCCTTTCAAAACACCCATAAAGTTGACCTCTTTGTTTGGAACTTCCTTTCGAAATATTGCAGAAGTGGAAGTTATTTTCGCTGGTGTCTTTCACTGACAAACATACTTCTTTCATTTTGTTTTTGAAGCACATAGAAGTTCAAGATTTTAGTGCAAAAAAAACATTTTGTCACACGGCCGTCCTTGGCGAAATGAAATAGTATTCTTGAATGCATTTTATTACAATGTATAACGTAAATTGAAAACATTTTACACATTTTTAGCACTCATGCCACGCACTCGCTATGCTGGTAGTTAACAATTTTTTGGTACCATGATTACACATGTGAATCAATGAATTTAAAGTCGTGATAAAACATCTGTGCTAACATTTTCTTTGTACCCGAAATATGTACACTTTCCAAGTGATAAGGCTGTAACAATAAACTTCATCTTTTTCTGGCATTTTGGCGTTTCAATTTTGCCACAAAGGTTATTGGTTATAGTCAGTGTCTATCAGCCTTTCTTTGTAGTCGTGGCGGACGCATACTGCAAAATGTTTAAGAGCCATAAATATTCCTAACGTTTCCTTTTCCACAGTGGAACACTTTTATGGTGCCTATTCAGTTTTCTTGAAATGTACCTGACTGTTTTTTCTATGCCCGATTCGTCATCCTGCCACAGGGCTGCACCAACCCCCAGGTCGCTAGCATCAATCACTATACTTAAGGGTTCATCAAAATTTGCAGTAGCCTTCGTTAAGATTGCCTCTATCTTTTCACAAACTGCCTGGCATTCAACTGACCATTCTACCATGGTTTACTTTTTCAGTCACAAATCGGTTAGTGGAATAGCTACAGCGTTAAGCTTGGGTAGAACATTTTTGTAGAAACCACACATCCCCAAAAGCCTCATGATTTCACGCTTAATTTTAGGGATAGGGAACTCCACTAAGCTTTGTACTTTTGCCGTTCTTGGCAGCACTTGTCCTTGCCGCACCGTATGTCCGAGGTAGGTTACTCTGACTTTTCCAAGTTCACTTTGCGCCAGATTTACCATTAGTTCAGCGGCTTTTAATTCTATAAACAGGGTTTCAAGTTTTAAGTGTTCCTTCCAAGGTTTACTGTATATTAGTACAGCATCAAGATACACGACATAATTGGGAAAACTGGCTATCACTTGATCCATTCGTCTCTGAAAAGTTGTTGGCACATTTTACAGCCCGAATGGCTTCAGCCAGCACTGATAAAGACCATCTGGTGTGACAAAAGCTGATATTTCTTTAGCTTGTGGTCTCAAAGGAACCTGCCAGTATCCCTTTAACTGACCTATCTTTGTACAAAACAAGGCACTGCCCGCTCTGTCAATACAGCGAGAATTGGGCAGGAGTCTGCCTTCGTTACTGCATTGTCTTTTCTGTAGTCTATGCAAAGTCCGGTTTCCCCATCATGTTTATGCACGAAGACTATTGGTGAACTTCAGCTGCTTTGACTCGGTTCAATTATTTTTTTCCAGCATGCATTGGATTTCTGTTTCTCCTTGGGACTGTTTGTCTGGACTTTAGCGGTTAGGATGCTGTTATAAAGTAGAAGATTTCCCTTATTCACATCATGTGCTGCTAAGGTTGTGCATCCTAGCTTATCCCTACAGAACCTTTGAAATAAAAGCAAACTATTGCAGATGCTCGGAAGCTGAAATAAAAACAAGAACTGTTGGAAATACACAGAAAGTCTGGCAGCATCTGTGGAGAGTGAACCAGAGTAAACGTTTCAGGTCACTGACCTTTCATTAGAACTGGCAAATATTAGAAATGCAATAGGTTTTCAGCAAATACAGCGGGGGTGGGTCAACAGATAACAAAAGGTAAGGTGTTGGTTGGACAGAGGGTCACAGAAAATAACAGACAGAAGGTTATGGAGTAAAGGCAAACGTATGCAGAAAGACAAAGCATTCGTGCAGCGAGGGTGTTAATTGACAGACAAATGAACAGCTCTAACCCAAAGCAAAAACATGAAAGAAACCGTGGGCAAGCACATGGTAAAAATTAATGATGAAACAAACTAAAATAAAAATAAACAAATTAAAATAATGAATAAGAAAAAATAAAAAGGGGGCCCATTATGCTTTGAAATTATTGAACTCAATGTTCACTCCAGCAGGCTGTCGCGTGCCTAATCGGTAAATGAGGTGCCGTTCCTCGAGCTTACATTGATGTTCACTGGAACACTGCAGCAAACCCAGGACAGATAAGTGGGCATGAAAGCGGGGTTTGGAGGGGGGGGGGTTGTTGTGGGGGTGTGGGGGGGCGGCTTGTAATGGCAAGTAACCGGAAGCTTGGGGTTATGCTTTTGGACTGAGCAGATGTGTTCCACAAAGCGGTCACCCAATCTCATTTTGGTCTCACCACTGCAGAGGAGACCACATTGTGAGAAGAGAATACAATATATCAATTGAAAGAAGTACAAGTAAATCGCTGCTTCACCTGAAAGGAGTGTTTGGGGCCTGGGATAGTGAGGAGAGAGGAGGTAAAAGGGCAGGTGTTACTCTTCCTGCGATTGCATGGGAAGGTGCCGTGGGAAGGGGACGAGGTGGTGGGAGTAATGAAGGAGTGGACCAGGGTCTCGCAGAGGGAATGATCCCTTAGAAATATTGACAGGGGAGGGGGGATGTTGTGATTGGTCGTGGAATCATGCCATGATGTCGTGGCATGATGGAAATGGTGCAGGGTGACCCTTCATATGTGGAGGCTGGTGGGGTGGTAAGTGAGGACAAGGGAAACACTGTCGTGGTTCTGAGAGGGAGAAGAAGGGGTGAGGGTAGAGGTGTGGGAAATGTGCGGACATGGTTGACGGCCTTGTCAATCAAAGGCAGGGGGAGGCGGGGTGGTGGGGTGGAATCCTCTGCTGAGGAAAAAACAAGGTATATGAGAAGCACGATCGTGGAAGGTTGAATCACCAGAGCTGCTGTTCCAGATCCAGAGAAGCTCGGAAATTGAATTAAATCTTTGCAGGAGGCAGGGTGTAAAGACGTGTAGACGATGTGGCTATGGTTCGGTGGGCTTATAATGAATATTAGTAGGCAGTCTATTCCCAGAGATGGAGACAGAGAGGTCGAGGAAGGGAATGGAGGTGTCGTAGATGGATCATGTAAAGGTGAAAGAAGGGCGGAAATTGGAAGCAAAGTTGATGAAGTTTTGCAGTTTGGGGCGGAAGCAGGAAACGTCAACGATACAGTCATCAATTTAGCAGAAAAAGAGTTGGCGGAGGAATCCTGATTAGGACTGGAAAAAAGGAATGTTCGACACTCTCCACAAAAAGACACGCATAACTGGGAGCCATGCGGTTAACCATAGCAACACCTTTTACTTGAAGAAAATGAGAGGAGTTGAAGGAGAAGTTGATCGATGGGAGAACAAGTTCAGCCAAGCAGAGGAGGGTGGTGGCTGATGGAGACTGGTTGGACCACTGTTCAAGGAAGAAGCAGAGGGCCCTCAAACCGTCCTGGTGGGGGATGGAGGTGCAGAAAATAATGGACGTCCATAGTGAAGAGCAGGCGGTTTGGGCCAGGAAACTGGAAATTGCCAAACTGATGTAGTGCATCAGAAGGGTCACGGATGCAGGTTGGAATCGACTGGATCTGGGGAGAAAAGATAGAGTCAAGATAGGATGAAATAAGTTCAGTGGGGCAGGAACAGGCTGAAACAATGGCTCTGCTGGGACAGTCCTGTTGTTGGAAATTAGGAAGGAGGTAGAAGAGGGTTGTCCAGGGTTGCAGGACTATGAGTTCAGAAGCTGTAGAGGAAAGATCTCCTGAGGCTATGAGGCCAGTGACAGTCCTATGGACAGTACTGTGGACAGTAGCTCGATGTTCAGTGGTGGGGTCATGGTCCAGGAGGAAGTGGGAAGAAATACCAGTCTGAAAGTTGGCACTGAGCCTCTGCAAGGAAGAGGTCGGTGCGCCAAACAACAGCAGCACCACCCTTGTCTGCAGTTTTGATGACAATGTCGGGGTGAGACGTGAGAGAACGGAGAGCAGCAAGTTCAGAGGAGGACGGGTTAGAGTGAGTGAGGGAGGGAGGGCATCGAGAAATTGAGATGGTCAATGTCCAGCCGATATTATTCAAAAAAAGATCAAGAGCGGGTAAGAGGTCGGAGGGAGGTGTCCAGGAGGAGGGAAAATGCTGGAGGCATGTGAAAGGGTCTGCTGGTCGGTGGTGGGGTGGGGTGGGGGAAGACTCCTGGTCAAAGAAGTGAGCCCAGAGGCGAAGGCGATGGAAGAAGAACTCAGAGACATGTCAAGCGAGAAATTCATTGAGATAGGGGCCTCAGTCCATTGCAGTATATTATCCCAATCCCATATGTTCTAATTTTATTACCTCACCTGCTGTGTGGGACCTTATCAAACAGTTACTGAAAATCCAATATACACCACATCAACTAATTCTCCTTTATCAATCTTACAAGCAACATCCTCGTGAAACTCCAACAGGTATGACAAACATGATTTCCCGTTCATAACCGCATGCTGACTTTTCCCAATCATATCATTATTTTCTTAATATCTAGATATCGCATCCTTTATAATGGTTAGCATCTTTCTATCTAAGAAAGGTGATGGACAAACAGCAAACAATCCATTTAAGTGGGATGTATTCTCTTGTTGTACCTTAGTTGATGGCTGTGAAGGCAATTCTTGAGAGGTCGATTATGTGTGGGATGTGGCTGTGCATGTTAACTGTGTCCTTTAATTATGTAAAATCCACATGTTAGTTTATTTCTCAGAGCTGATCGACAGAACTTGGTGATGTGGCTCTCCACGGTATACACGGACATTCAGTAAGTAAATTCCAACTATTTGTGTGTCTGTTTCAGGGCTGTTCTATTACACTCATGGATATGGAGTGGCTGCAGGACATTCTGAAGGGGGATGGTGAACAGTCCGAGGTCGTGGTTCACATTGGTACCAACGACATCGGTCGAAAGAAGGATGAGGTCCTGCAACAAGAATTTGGGGAGCTAGGTAGCAGATTAAAAAGCAGGACCTCAAAGCTTGTAATCTCTGGAATACTCCCCGTACCACGTGCTAGTGAGGGTACGAATAGGAGGATAGGGGCATATGAATGCGAGGCTGAAAAGATGGTGCAGGAGAGAGAGTTTTAGATTCCTGGATTACTGGGTCTGTTTCTGCCAAATGTGGGACCTGTGCAGGTTGGATGTGTTGTACCTGAACCAGAATGGAACCAACATTCTTGCTGAGAGATTTGCTCATGCTGTTGGTTCGGGTGTGGGTGGGGGTGGTGAGCGGTTAATCTAATTTGACAGGAGGATGGGATATAGGCTGGAGGTGGAGTAGAGGGTGATGCATAGTCAAATATAGAAGAGAAGCTATGTCAGCCCGGAAGGCAGATCAAATATAGACCTGTTCAGGCAGCAGCGAATAATGCAACGCTGTATTATCTGGTACCTCTCCTGTGGCCAGAGAGGATATGAAAATATGTGTCAGAGTCCCTGTTATCTCATCCCTTGCCTCACATAACAGCCTGGGATAGATCTCATCTGGGTCTAGGACTGTATCCACTTTTAAGCCCGCTAAACCAGCTAACCCCTGCTTCCTTCCAATGCTAATTTGTTCGAATATCTTACAATCCCCTTTCCCCACATCGTCCTTCTCCATAGTGAACACAGATGAAAAATAACCATTTAAAACCTCACCTATATCCTCTGTCTCCACACACAGATTGCCAAATTGGTCCCTAATGGGTCCCACTCTTTCCCTGGTAATCCTCTTGCCCTTAATACACTTATAAAACGCCTTAGGATTGTCCTTTATCTTGTTTTCCATTGTTTTGCATGTCCCCTCTTCGCTCTCCTAACAGCTTTTTTTTGTTACCCGTCTGCACATTCTATACTCCTCTAATGCCTCCGCTGTTTTCAGTGCTCCGAATGTGCCATAAGCCTCCTTTATTTCCCAGATCCAATTATCTATCTACCTTGACATCTAGCGGTCCTTGGACTTGTTCGTCCTTCCCTTCGCCTTAATGGGTTCACGTTGGCTTAGATCCCTCACTAATTCCTCTTTGAATGACTCCCACTGGTCTGATGTAAACTTTCCTACAGGTAGTTGCTCCCAGTCCAGTCTGGCCAGATACTGTTTTACCATTTGGAAATCGACCTTCCCCCAATTCAGTCCCTTGATTTCCGGCCCGGCTTTGTCCATTTCCATAACTACCTTAAATCTTACAGAGTTAAGGTCATTATCCCCGAAGTGCCCCCCGACACAAACCACCCCCCCCAACCCACCCCCACACCCCCTCCCACCAACACTACACTTCTACCACTTGCCCGGCTTTATCCCCTAGGATTAGGTCCAGTATTGCCCCTTCCCTTGTCGGATTTTCTACGTACTGGCTGAAAAAAGATCTCCTGTAAGCATTTTAAGAATTCTGCCCCCTTTAAACCTTTTTACACGAAGACTATCCCAGTTAATATTAGGTAAGTTGAAATCCCCAACAAATAATACCTGATTATTTTTACACATCTCTGGGATTTGCCTATATATTTGCTCCTCTATCTCTCCCTGCCTGTTTGGAGGCCTGTAGTACATTCCCAGCCAAATGATTGCCCCTTTTCGTTTTTAAGTTCTACCCTTTTGGCCTCATTTGAAGAACCTTCCAAGGTCTCATCCCTCCCTACTGCAGTAATTGACTCCTTGATCTACAGTGCAATGCCACAACCTCTTTTGTTTCTTCCCCTGTCATGGCTGAAGATCCTGCACGCTGAAATATTGAGCTGCCGGTACTGCCCCTCCCTCAACTGTGTCGTAAAAGGCTGGAAAATGGGATCACAATGGGTGCTTCATGGCCAGCACAGACACGATGGGCCGAAATTCCTGTTACTGTGCTCTCTAGCCCTATAACTCTATGAGTCTATGTGGCTCTCCTCTGTACCTGCTTGTATTCGGTAATTAGTCTCCTAATATTAGAATGCCTCCCTCAGAACAGATCTGCTGCACTCTGGGATGTGTCTGTCCTCTTTAACATTTGCAATTCAGTAATGAAATTTCAAATGGTAAAGTGTCTCTTTCATGGCTGTTCTACTATACTATGAAATGTCGCTCCTCTCTGCAACTGTGATCACTCCATAATTAAATTCCAAAAGTGGGAGTGTCTCTTTCCGGACTGATCGACTGCAATTTTGGATGTGGCTACCCTCTTTAACTCTGTTCATTGGGCAATTAATTTAAAAATATTAGAGGGTCCCCCTCCGTGCTTTTCGACTGCACTGTGGGTGTGGGTGTCCTCTTTGACTGTGATCTGTCAGCAATTAAACGACAAATGTGAGAGTGCCTCTCTCAGAGCTGCTCCACTGCCCTCTGCGATGTGGCTGCCCTCTGCCTGCTTTCGTTCAGTAATTATAGTAAAAATGTTAGAGTGTCCCTCTCTGAACTGATCTACTGCACTCTGGGATGTGGCTGTCTAATTCAACCATGATAATTAATCAAAATTTCAAAGGCTAGAGTGCCACTCTCAGATCTATTCCATTGCACTATGTGATGTGGTTATACTCTTCAACTGTGTCCATTTAGTTACTGAATTCCAGCTGTTAGGGTGTCTATTTCAGGGCCTCTCTACGACACCCTTCATTGTGGCTGTGCTCCACAATTGTGTCTATTCATTAATTACACACCATTAATTGCACGCCAAATGTTAGGGTGTCTCTCTCAGGACTGATCTATTGCTCTCTGTGATGTGGCTGCCCTCTTTATCTGTGACTATTCATGAACAGAACTCTGCTAAAAATAAAGTGTTATTTTTGTTCTAAAATCCTCGACTTCGGTGTGTTAAAAAAGGAGGAGAAAAACGATTTTCAGTGGACTTACAAATAGCTGCACATTTTGGATGATGGCTTTGTACACAATAATAGGACAGCAAGCAGTCACAAAGAAGTCAACCGGGCCGGCGGGGGTGGGGGGGGGGGGGGCGGGGCGGGGATTGACCTCCTCAAAAACTCATTTTGAATGACAGTGGAGACACTGTGCCTGGTCACGTGATCGTCTATTGACGGCTTTTTGTTTTCACTTGGGACTTTTAGAAACCAGTGAGTTGGACAAAAAGCAGACATTTTGAAACTACGACCTCACCTGCCTGTAGACTATAGGAAAATACTTATATAAGAAAATAAACATAGGAGCAGAAATAGTCCATTTAGCCCCGCAAGCTTACCCCACCATTCAATAAGTTCGTGGCTGACCTACCCCAGACCTCAGCTCCTCTTTTGTGCCAGCTCCTCTTCGCCCTCAACTTCCCGATATTTCAATAAATCTATCTACCTCCTCTTTACATATTTTTAATGATCTAGCTTCCACAACAATTCCAGGCGTTCACTACCCTCTGATCGAAGAAATTTCTTCGCATCTCAGTTTTAAATGATTGTCCCCTTATTCTGTAACTATGTCCCCTAGTTTGAGATTCCCCCGCTAGTGGAACCATCTTCTCAACATCTACCCTGTCAAGCCCCCTCAGAATCTAGTACGTTTCAATAAGATCACCCCTCATCCTTCTAAACAGTAATGAATAACGGCCTAACATTTCTGGCCCTTCTTGATAAGTCAACCCCTTCATACCAGGAATCAGCCCGAATAACATCCATTATCCACTTGCTTGCTGTCACTCAGCCAATTTTGCATCCATATTGCTACCAACCTTGTTATTCTATGAGATACAGTTTTCTCACAATTCATTTTATGTGGCACTGTATCAAATGCCTTTGGAACGTGCATGTACACCACATCAACATCATTGTCCTCATCAACTCGCTCTGTTCCCTCCGCAAAAACAACTCCAGCAAGTTAGTTAAACATGATTTCCCTTTAAGAAATCCTTGCTGGATTTCCTTAGTTAACTCGCATTTGTCCATGTGACTATTGGTTTTGTTCCAAAATATTTTTCAAGAAGTTTTCCCACCACCAAAGTTAAACTGATATCCTGCTGTTGCTCTACTTATCTTTACACCCTTTTCTGAACAAGCTGCAACATTTACAATTCTTCAATCATCTGGCAGCACCCCAGAGTCTAAGGAAGACTGAAAAATTATGGCAAGTGCATCTACGATTTCCACGCTCACTTCCCTCAGTATCCTCGGATGCACTTCATCCGGCTTTGGTGCATTCGCCACTTTAAGTACAGACAGCTTATCTAATACTTCCTCTTTATCAATTTTAAACCCCTCGAATGTCTGACCTGTTTCCTCTTTCAACACTGCCTTGGTTGCATCTTCTTCCTTGGTAAAGACAGATGCAAAGAATTCATTTAATACTTTAGCTGTGCCCTCTGCTTCCATGTATAAATCCCCTTTCTGGTCAGTAAATGGCACCACTCCTCCTTTCACCACCCGTTGACTATAGAAAACGTGTACATTTCCTATAATGCTAGCTGTCAGTCTCTTTTCATGCGATCTCTTTGCTTCTCTTCATTACTTTTCAACTTCCCCTGTGGACCTTTTATATTCGGCCTGGTTCTCAATATTGTTTTCTACCTGGCATTTGTCACAAACACCCTTCTCTTCTTTATCTTAATCTCTATCTCTTTTGTCATCCAAGGAGCTCTGGGTTTGTTTGCCCTAATTTTCCCCCTCGAAGGAAGACACCTTGACTGCGTTTGAACTATTTCTTCATCCACGTTAGCCCATTGTTGATGCATCGGTTTTCCTGCCAGGTTTGGACTCCAATTTATTTGCCTCAGCTTCATTCTTACCCCATTGAAATTGGCCTTCCCCCAATTAGTTATTCTTACCCTGGATTGCTCTTTGTCCTTTTCTATAGTCAGCCTAACCATTATGATAAAATGATCACTATCTTCTGAATGCTCTCTTACTGACACTTGATCCGCTTGATCCACTCATTCCCAAGAACCAGGTCTAGCAGTGATCCTTTCTTGTTGGACTAGCAACATACTGTTCAAGAAAATTTTCATCAACACACTTTCAGGAAGTCTTGCTCCTCATTGCCCTTGACACGACGATTCTCCCAGTCGATGCTGGTTAATTAAAGTCCCCCATTGAAACTACCCTATAATTTTTGCACTTCTCTGTAATTTCCTTGGAGTTTTGTTCCTCCACCTCCTTCCTACTAACTGGTGGCCTGTAGAAGTCACTGAGCAATATAATTGAACCTGTTTTGTGCCAGAGCTCCAGCCAAATTGATTCTGCCCTCGACCCCTCTAGGACATCCTTTTTCTCCAGCACTACAATGCCCACGTTAATCAATACCACTACTCCGGCCTCTTTTATCCCTTTCCTACATTTACTGAACACCTTGTATCAGGTTATATTTATCACCCTGTCCTGCCCATCATTGAGCCAGGTCTCTGTTACAGCCACAACATCATATTTCCAAAAAGAAATCTGCGCCTGTACCTAACCAGGCTTATTAATTACACTCCGGGGATTCACATACGTGCACATTAAACCTGATTCAGACTTTATTACTGTGTCCCTTACTCTAACCCACCTAACAATGTTATTATTCTCTACTCTCGTGCTATCTATCTCCTCCAGTATTCTGTGCTCCTTGGTATTCCTCTCTGATACTTGCTCCTGTTTCCCAATCCCAGTCAAGTTACCAGTTCTCCTTCCCTGAGCTCTCTCTCACGTTCGCATCCCCCTGACAATTTAAATTAAACCCTTCCCAACAGCACTAACAAATCTCCCTGCCAGGATAATCGTCCCAGTCCTGCTAAGATGCAACCTTGTGCAGGTACAAGGTACTGGTCCCATCTGCTCCAGGAGCACACCCAATGTCTCAGAAATCTGATGTCCTCCCTTCTATACAAGTTCTCCAACCACGTGTTCAATCGTTGGATTCTTCAATTATTATGCTTACTTGCACGTGGGACTGGGAGTAATACTGAGATTACTTATTTTGAGGTCCTGCCTGTTCATAAACTTCCTCGTTCCCTAAAAATCTGCTTTCAGGACCTCATCCTCTTTCTTACCACATTTCATTCACATTTTCTTTTATATTCCTGATTCTCTATCGTCTGAGCAATTTTAAATTATACCCGTTCGATATCAGTCTATGCAGAGCTTCTAATACAGATGCCTAGGCTCTATACTCACCCCTCTAGTGTCGGAACAACAAATGTTCACCGCTTCTCTCTGTATTATGTTCCTCAGCCAATATCATCTCCATACCCTCACTGCCCCTTTAATCCACGAAGTTCAGACTTCCCAATGAGTTTATTAAATGTTACTTGATTCCACGGCTTTTCATAGTCCATATAAAAAGCATCAACAGTGCAATCCACATCAACTCTCTCCAATGCGACTGCAAACGACTACACCGCCATTGACAGACATGATTGACCATGAACATATCTGTGTTGCTTCTCATTTATAATCTCATGCTTTTAGTAAACCGCAATTATCTAGTCCCAGATTATAGACGCGAAGAATTTCCCCAACATTTCACGAGGTTTGCCGAATGGGGCTGTAATTACATGGTGTATCCTATCGCTACTTTTTTGTTAAACAGTGCTTAACATTTGCAACCCCCAGCCCTCTCGCACCGCTCCCACTTTATTGTGTTACAAGCTGTCCTGGATTGGAAGAAGTTAACTGCACCTGTTTGTTCAGTGACTGTGATTAATGTCAGTCACCATGGACCCAAATTGTGTAACTGGAAATTTTACCTCTTCTATTAACAAGGGACACCTTTCAATGTGTTGCGCCATCATGTCAGAGGGAACATCGCCTCTGCACTAATAGCGTTCAGCGGCATCACAGAGAGGGAGGGAATACATTGGAATCTGAGAACAATAGATTTTAATGCTTCAACCATGGGTCAGAATCTGAGAACAATAGATTGGAATATTACAACAATGGGCCATAATCTGAGAACAATAGATCGGAATGCTGCAACAATGGATAGGAGTTTCTCCTGGGAGTTTGTCTATCTTTCTGCATATTATGATCAGCTATCTCTGGACTGGCGGATTATGCTCGCACTTGCGATTATTCAATACTTTTATTACCCCATCCTGGCTATTGTTGCTGTCCCTGGTAAGCTTCACTATCCAGCTATTGATTTTATAAACCATGTTTAACTGTATTACTTCTCCTGCCATTTACTCTGCCCTCCTTGTTGTTGTTATTCCTGATAAGTCTCTGCATATGGCTCTTAACTCTAAAAAACATTGCCAACTGTACTTCTAATATACTGTTCTAATATACTCTCATCTTTACTACTGTTGGTGTCTCTGCTAATATTCTATATGCAGCTATTAGCCCTTTAAAACTGATTCATTATCTGTGCAGACCACATTTCATGGAATTACTGTTCTTCTCATCTAAGCTTTGTATTTATTTTGTTTTTTTATTTATTCATCCATGGGATGTGGGCGTCGCTGGCTAGGCCAGCATTTAGTACCCATCCCATATTGCCCTTGCGAAGGTAGTTGTGAGCTATCTTGCTGAACCACAAGTACATCCACAGTGCTGTTAGCAAGGGAGATTCCAGGACTTTGATCTAGCGACAGTGAAGGAATGGCTGCATAGTTCCAAGTCAGGACGGTGTGTGACTTGGAGGGGAAATTTCAGGTGGTGGTGTTTCCATGCAGGTGCTGCCCTTCTCCTTCTAGTTGGTAGAGGTCGTAGTTTTAGAAGGTGCTGTCTTAGAAGTCTTGGTACATTGCTGCAGTGCATCTTGTAGATGGTACACACTGCTGCCACTGAGCGTCGGTGGTGGAGGGAATGAATGGCAGTGGATGGGGTGCCATTCAAGAGCGCTGTTTGTCCGGGATGGTGTCGAGCTTCTTGAGTGTTGTCGGAGCTGCACCCATCCAGTAATCGGAGAGCACGCCATCACAGTCTGACTTGTGCCTTGTCGATGAAGGACAGGTTTTGGGAGTCAGGAGATTGAGTTACTCGGCGCAGGTTCCTAGCCTCCGACCTGTTCCTGTAGCCACGATATTTATATGGCTAATCCGGTTCAGGTTCTGCTCAATGGTAGCCCCTAGGATGTTGATGGTGGGGGATTCATCGATTGTCATGCCATTGAATGTCAGGAAGAAATGGTTAGATTCTCTCTTGTTGGATATGGGCATTGCCTGGCACTTGGATGGCGTGAATGTTACTTGCCACTTATCAGCCCAAGAATCGATATTGTCCGGGTCTTGTTGCATTTCTATATGGACTGTTTCAGTATCTGAAAAGTCGCGAGTGGTGCTGCACATTGTGCAATCATCAACAGACATCCCCACTTCTGACCTTATGATTGAAGGATGGTCATTGATGAAGCAGCTGATGACAGTTTTGCCCAGGACACTATACTGAAGAACTCTTGCAGTGATGTCCTGGAGCTGAGATGATTGACCTCCAACAACCATAACCATCGTCCTTTGTGCTGGGTATGTCTCCAACCAGCGGATATTTTTTTTTCTCTGATTCCCAATGACTTCAGTTTTGCGAGGACACCTTGATGCCATACTCGGACCAATGCTGCCTTGTTGTCAAGAGCAGTCACTCTCACCTCACTTCTTGAGTTCAGCTCTTGTGTCCATGTTTGAACCAAGGCTGCAAAGAGATAAAGAGCTGAGTGGCTCTGGTATAAGCCAAACAGAGCGTCACTGATCAGATTATTGCGAAGCAAGTACTGCTTGATGGCACCTTTGATGACAGCATCTATCACTTTACTGATTGTTGAGAGTAGACTGATGGTGTGGTAATTGACCGGGTGGACTTGTCCTGCTTTTTGCGTAGAGGAAATATTTGAGCAATTTTCCACATTGCCGGGTAGATGCCAATTTTGTAGCTGTACTGGAACAGCTTGGCTAGGGGTGCAGCAAGTTCTGGAGCACAGGTGTTCAGTACAATTGCCAGAATATTGTCAGGGCCGATAGCCTTTGCAGTATCCAGTACCTTCAGTTATTTCTTGATATCGTGTGGAGTGAACTGGCTGAATTCTGGCAGTTGTGACGCTGGGGAGATCAGGAGGAGGCCAAGATGGATGATTAACTCGGCATTTCTGGCTCAAGATTGTTGCAAATGCTTCAGTCCTATCTTTCACACTGATGTGCTGGGCTCCCCCATCATTGAGGATCGGGATATTTGTGCAGCCACCTCCTCCAGTTAGTTGTTTAATTGTCCAACACCAGTCACGGCTTAATGTGGCAGGACTATTGAGCTTAGATCTGATCCGCTGGTTATAGGACTACTTATATCTGTCTATCACATGCTGCTTACACAGTTTGGCACGCAAGAAGTCATGTGTTGCAGCTTCACGAGGTTGATACCTCATTTTGAGGTACGCCTCGTGCTGCTCCTGTCATGCTCTCCTGCACTCTTCATTGAACCAGTCTTCTGGCTTGATGGTAATTGCAGACTGGGGGATACGCCGGGCCATGAGGTTACAGATTGTGGTTGAGTACAATTCTGCTCCTGTTGCTGGCCCACGGCGCCTCATGTATGCCCACTTTTGCATTTCTCTATCTGTTCTATATCTATCCCATTTAGCACAGTGGCTTTGGTCAACATCACAAATTCCTTTCCCTATCTACTGTCGCCATCCCCCCACTAGACCAATGACTGACGCTGAACCAGACTGTTCACAACCTCGACGATCTCTATGACCCGCAACTGAGTTCTGATCCTATATCCTCTTCAGTACCCATTATGTCTACTACCACCTACATAATATCACCCGTTTCCACCTCTGCATAAACCTGTCTGCTGCACAAATCATCATCCAAACATTTGCTTAATACAGATTCCCAATGCTTCCCTGTGCACCCTCCCAGATACTACCATCATAAATTACAGCCCACCTAACAATGTACTGCCCGTATCCCAGCTCACAACAAATCCCAATCGACAGTCGCTCCTGTGCTGACTGAACTACAATGGTTCCCCATCCAGCAGAACCTCAGTTTTAATACTCTTAGTCTTGTGTTTGAATCCATACATGGCCTCCCCCTCCAATTAATCCCATTCCCCTATCCGCTTCCCATATTCCTACAAGTTGTCCCCCTTTAAGCATTCATCAATTCTCTTTGATTCAATAAGGAGGTAGTCACAGAGCTGTTTCACCTTCTGCAAAACGACCAGGAGATGCGTACCAGGGCAAGGATGGCGCAGCCAGTGGCCTTTACTGTTACAGTTTCATTGAACTTCTCTGCACTCCGAGCTATGCAGGCAGGAGACGGCAACGGATCCAGTGTTTCACTGTATACTGTTCATCGTTGCGTCCGGGAGATGACAGATGTCATCTAATACTGGGTGAGGCGAATATATTGTTTTCTCCCTCTGCAGGGAGCAGCACGATGTGAGGCCCCAGGGCTTTGCCAGGACAGCGGGATTCCCAATGGTGTACGTGGCTCTGTGGAGCTTCGCATGTCGATGGGGAAAGGTAAAGGATCTGAAAGAACTCTCACTCCATTATTGTACAGCTGCCGTGTGACCATGCACAATATATCATTTCGGTGAATGTCCACTAGTCTGGAAGCAGCCATGATACCTTCATTCGAAGCAGTGGGTATTCCCAACGTCTTCGACCCTCCAAGGAGAACCAAAATGTGGTTTTCCAGAGACAAAGACCACCAACTCGATCCATAGCTAATGAATTCTCCTCGCCCATACACCCACCCTTTTGTCGCCAACCAACCATGCAAAAATAACACATCTTTAACGTTAAAAATGGAGCCAACAGATCCATCGTGGAGCAAACAATCGGCGTGATGAAGCACTGCTTCCAATGCGTGAACCGCCCAGGGCGCGCACTCCAGTACACGCTGGAACAGGTGCACAACTTTGTGGTTTTCTGATGCACCCTTCATATCATTGCCATCATGGCAACACAGAAATCGGAAGCCCACTCATGCAGTGGAGGAGGAGGAGGATATTATCTGGATCCCTTTAACCCAGACAAGTTGTGAGAAAGTTCCTGACAACACTCCAGTACAAATGGGATAACTTTTTTCTTGCACCAATGACTCACCCATTCAGCAAGAGTAAGAGTAAGAGGGGACATCAGATACGCTCCATCACAGGAATAGAATTAACAATAGAAGTAGACCAAGCGGCTCCTCGAGCCTGCTCCATTATTCAATAAGATCAGGGATGATCTGTTTCTGTCTCGAATTCCACAATCTCATCGACCCCGATAACCGTTGATTTCCTCATCTAACAGTAATCTATCCACCTCGCCTTGAATAATATTTAACACCCTGCCTCCACCGCCTGTACAAAGACATTTTCCTTCGTCCTAGAGGTGCCTGGCAAAGAACCATCGAAAAATTACAGCACCGAAGGAGGCAAGTCAGCCCATTGTGTTTGTGCCTGCCCAAAAAAAAACTAGCCGCCCAATCTAATCCCACCTTCCATCACCTGGTCCATAGCCTTGCACGTTCCAGCACTTCAGATGCTTGTCCACGTACCTTTTAAAAGAATTGATGCTTTCTGCCTCCACTACCGTTCCTGGCAGTGAACTCTAGACAACTACCACCCTCTGGGTGAAAATCGTTCCTCATGTCCACACTAATCCTTCTACCAATCAACTTAAATCTGTTCCCCTGGTAATTGACCTCTCCACTAGCGGAACCAGGTCCTTCCTGTCTGCTTTATCTAGGCCCCTCATCATTATGCACACGTCAATTAATTCACCCCACAGCCTTCTCTGTTCTAAAGAAAACAAACCTGGCCTATCTAATCTTTCCTCATAGCTCAAACTTTCAAGATCTGGCAACATTCTTGTAAATCTCCTCTGGACATCTTCCAGAGCAATTATGTCCTTTCTGCCATGTGGTGATCAGAACAGTATGGAGTACTCCAGCTGTGACTTAGCCAGTCTTTTATACTGTGGGAGCATTATATCCCTGTTGTTGTATTCTATACCTGACCAATAAAGGAAATCATTCCATGTGCCTACTTCACCACTCTATCTACCGATCTATCTACACCATCAGCGACCTGCAACGTCTCTCACCTCTTCTAATCCTCTCAATATCCTCACGTTTATTATATATTTTCTTGCTTTATTTGCCCTCCCCAAATGCATTACCTCACACTTATCTGGGTTTAATTCCATATGCCACTTTTCTGCCCACTCAACCAAACCACTGATATCTTTCAGGAGTCTATGACTATCCTCTCCACTATCGACTCCCAATTCTTGTGCCATCGGCAAATTTCCCAATCATTTAATTCCAAATCATTAATATATACCGCAAACAGCAAAGGTCCCAACACTGAGCCCTGTGGAATGCCACTGCAATCAGCTTTCCATTATCAACAACAACCGTCAAAGTCTAGCCTTTGTTTCCTATCTCTGAGCCACTTATGGATCCAACGTGCGGCATTCTCCTGAATCCCGTAGGCGTTCATTTCACTGATCAGTGTGCCATGTGAGACCTTGTCAAATTTCTTACAAAAATCAATGCGATGCTTGTTGTAGAATATGGAATTTATTTTTGATTTGTTTTGAAATGCTTGTACGTTTTAAACTCTAAGCTTTATTTAATGAAAGAAAAAGAAGGACATCTCTTAATTAATATCAAGGGCTAGCCTTCCCTATCTGTGCTCGCTGACCCTGCTGCAATCATTGGAGATCGGGTGTCCAGCGATGGTTACGGTTCCAGATAAGGTGTAGGACACGCAATGCACCCTGAATGTCAACGGAACACCATCATACTTAAGAGGCATCTGAGTCTCCAGCCATTGACCTGGTACAAGTCCTGGTGTAGTACTGACTGTGGCCCCCCTCCCTCAGTGACTGACCACACTACTTGTCTGGGGATCCAGCGATGGGTCTGGTCCCTGGCTTGGTGTAGTACAAGAAATAGGGCCTGCTTCCTGTCTTTCCCGCCATCCCCGCCACCCTTACCTGGTACTGGGTCTCCAGACAAATGGATGCTCCCAGACCTGGTGTAGTACCGGCAGCGGCCGCCTATCCCAGATTGGCTCTGGTAATCACAATGCAAAGTCATAGTAACTGCGGCTCCAGTGATGGCCTGGTCCCAGGCCTGGTTCAGTAACATCAGTAATGCCGTTCAGTGACTGGCCTCAGCGAACCCGCCATGCTTAGCTGAGGTCCAGGTCTGCAGCAATGTTCCTGCCTCCAGGCCTGGTGTCGAATCAGTAATGGGTCCCACTCCCACACTGATCCAGGTGACACGCCACACCTGCTGTTTGGGACTCCAGTGATAGACCTGGTTCTGAGGGCTGATGTAGCATCGTCAGTGGCTGCTGCTCGGCGGTTGCTTTTTGGCATCCCTACAACATTTATCGGGGATTCATATGCCCAGAAATGGTCTTGGTTCCAGGCCTGCTGCAGTAATGGCAATGGCTCCAACGCCGAACAGGCCCCAGTGACACCACCACACTTATCAATGGTCTGGTTCTGCAGCTATAGTCCTGGTCCCAGGCTTGGTTTAGTGCCTGCAGTGGTCCCAATCCCAATTCTGAAGAAGTGTCCCGAACCTGAAACGTTAACTCTTCTTCTCTCTGCACAGATGCTGCCAGACCAGCATTTCTTGCTTTTATGCCCTAAACCCTGTATAGCCCTGGAGATGCTGCGGTACTCAACCGAAGTCTGTCGCTCCTTTTCTGGATTTTCTCCAAGGGCTGGTCCAATATGGCCAGTGGCCTCCTATTCCTGACTGTCGCTGCTGATCCTGCGTCACTTAACTGAAGTCGAGATTCCAGCTATAGTCCTGGTAACGGGCCTCGTCTGGTGCCAACAGTGGTTACCCTGCACCCTGATGGTTCCCGGCCCCCTTTCTTCACTTACCTGGGTTCCGTGTCTCCAGAAATGCTCTTGGCCTCAATCCTGGTTTAGTGATGGCAGTACCCACCCCCTACTGTTCCCAGAAAATCTGTCTCACTTTTCTACGGTCCATGGCTCCAGCAATGTATCAAATTCCAGGTCTGGTGTCGTCTCGAGCATTCGGCCATTCCCTGTCTGGCTCCGGTGACTTTGCCATATTTACCTGGAGTTCAGGTCACCACGATGGTCCTGTTCTCAAGTTCAGTACCGGTAGTGGTCCTGGCCTCCAGCGACTGTCCTGCTCCTAGGCCTAGTGCTCTAATGGTAGAATTGCCTGTACCCTGACTGACCCTGGTGACCGCATCCCATTATCTGGGGCCTGAACTTCAGCAGTAATCTTTATCCCAGTACCAAAAATGGCCCCAACTCACTCACAGGCCCCAGTGACTCTGCTACTCTCACCTGTTCCCATGTTTGGTGTAGTATAGTTAGTGACGCCGCTACCTGATGGGTCGCAGTGGTGCTGACACATTTATCTGTAGTCTGGTCTCCAGGGATAGTTGTCATCACAGGCCTGCTGTAGTGCCAGCAGCTCCACTGCTTCCAGTGGCATTGCCAATAGAACTGAGCTATTGGTCCTGTGACTGTTTAAGTCGTTTAAGCAGGCGGGATCTCCTTGATTAAATAGATCGGGACCAGGCACCGGGCAGTTAATTGCCCTAGTGCCGTTCAACTGAGTTGTGGGATTGTCCAAAAGACCGCGGTGGGGTTTCGTTCACCTTTTTGTCCTGTCATTTGGACCCTCGTTGGCTCCACTAAATTCAGCGGCTGTCTCTAACAGAAAGCTCTGTCAAAGGTATAGTAATTGAGTGCATCACTGAGTGTGCAACAAATCTACAAATGTCACCCATACTTCTTCAAGCTGCTGCTGTTATTTCCAAACTAGTGTTACGTTTATCTTCTTTGTAGCTAACTTAGTGATAATTAGGATTATTTGTTTCATTGAATTTGCAGTGGACTCATTTCCAATTATTGTTTTGAAATCATTGAATTCAGTGCTGCTTGTCACAGGCAAGGGAATCCCTCAATCAATCCAGCACTGAACGTTCTATACAAGACCAAAGTGCAGAGGCTGCTGGAAAGCTGAAATAAAAACAGTAAGTGCTGGAGATGCTCAGCACGTCCGGTAGCATCTGTGGAGGGAGAAACAGACTTAATCGTTTAGGTCGCTGACCCTTTATCAGGACTGCGAGTTCTTTGAGATGGAACAATTTTCAACCCAAGCAGGGAAAAGGCCAAATGAGCAGGATTATGATTAGCGACGAGTTCAACAATTTCAGCATCATCCTTTTGTCTTTTAATCTCTCCTTCCTTCCAACTTGTCACAGACCTTCTAAGTTTTTCCTTCAATGTCAATCATGTGTAGGATTGCCGGACACAGTAACACATTTGAAAATCTCAGTCAGTCCTCAATCAAGCTGGTAACTTTGCTCCCAGCCTGATAAATAATGTGTCTGTTTATTTCCCTTCCTCAAAGTTAACTTGGTGACGATTGTCATCCTGTCTCGAGGCAAGTGCGGTCTTTCCAAATGTGTCACTCACTATCTGGTGGCCATGGCAGCAGCGGATCTACTGGTCATTATATTCGACCTGATACTGAGGCACATTCCCGTTGTTTACAATGAACAGTTTTATTTCCGGGATTCCATCCACGTTTGCAATATCCATGCCATCCTGCTTTATGCAGCCACAGACTGTTCTGTCTGGTTCACCGTCACTTTCACCTTTGATCGATTTGTGGCCATTTGCTGCCAGAAGTTGAAAATAAAATATTGCACCGGGAAAACGGCAGCTGTGGTTCTGGGAACAGTGACTGTGCTGAGCTGTTTAAAGAACGTTTTCTGGTTTTTTATGTTAACAGGTCAGTATATGATGTACAACCAACCCTGGTTTTGTGATATAACAGATGATGCTCTCTTCTCTCTGGTTTGGGCAGCAATCGAGTTCCTCCATAACATTCTAACCCCGGGGGTCCCATTTGTGGTGATTCTGCTGCTAAATATTCTCACCATCAGACATGTTTTGGTGAGCAGCAGAGGGCGCAGGAGACTCCGGGCTCACAGCAGTGCCGAGAGCCAGAGAGACCCAGAGATGGAGAGCCGACGGAAATCTATCATTTTACTGTTAGTTATCTCAGCCAATTTCATACTTTTATGGGCAATGTTAATGGTGGTTTTGATATGCACCAGAATACATTATATGAACTTTCGTGCTGGGTCTGTGACTCCACTTCCTGGTTCTGTGCGGGAAATGGCCTTCATGCTGCAGCTCCTGAGCTGCTGCACAAACACTGTGATTTATGCCGTGACCCAGACTCAGTTCAGAGAGCAGTTGAAGAAAATGCTGCAATATCCCTTTACACGAATTGCTAAGTTCATTCAATGATAAGAGGGACTGTAATCACTGACCGTTTCTGAGAGATTCTCGTTTTATTTCACTTTTTCAAACAGCCGGGGGTTGGGTCTGTCACTATAATTGCAGAGCGGGTCGGACTTGCCGCAGTGGTGTCACAGCAAGGGCAGGCTCTGTTCACAAGGTGACGGGGTATTTGGGCAGGGCCTGTTTCACAAGTGGAAGGGGTAGTTGGCCGGGGATTGTTGCTCCCGCTAATGGGGTAGTTTGCTCGGGCCCCTTCCACATGCTGACGGGGTAGTTGGTGGATATTGTTTTGCATGCTGACAGGGGCGTGGAGTGGGGCGGTTTGCGATAGGAAAAGAGCGAGTGCAGGACCAGTCATTATTTGGTGACATTGCAGGGAAGGGTTCTCTTTCCCAAGGTGATCGGGTCATGACCGCGGAACATGTTCTCCAAAGTGATGCGGGAATGGGCTCGGGGATGTTCCACATGGTGACGGGGCGTGGGGGTGGGATATGTTCCACTTGGTGATGGGGCTTTGTTGCAGGTTCATTTTCCCCTGTTAACGGGTGAGTGGGGGCGAGTCCTGTTACCTTGGTGACCAGGAGTGGAGCAGGGACTGTTCCCAATGGTGAAGGCAGAAGGGACAGGGTCTGAGGTCCCCAGCACCGCCCACCGTGCTCATGCACTGGAGCAGAGGGACTGCGCGAGGGGATCGCGTCAGGAGCGGCCCCACCTACCAGCTGTCTCCATAGCAACGAGGATAAAAAAACAACTGAAATAGAAAATATAGTGGGAATCTTCAGCTTGAATTCTTCATCATCATCTCGAACACATTAGAACACTTTATAATTCTTTGTAACACTTTGCAATTCTTTGTAACGCATTATGACATGCTCTAATCCATTGTAACATTTTGTCAGCCTTTATAATCTTCTACTATCCTTTAAAATTCTTTTTAATCCTTTATAGCCGTTCAGACACTTCATAACACACTGTAACCCTTTATGGCACTCTATAATCCTTCTTAAATAGTTATAGCACAGTTTAACACTTTATAATGGCTGCAGCCTTTATACAGCATGGTAAAACTTCAGAATCTTTCGAAACTTTTCTAATCTTTCAAATTGTTTATAATCCCTCAGAATCCTTCAAAAATCTTAAGCTTCCTTTATAATCCTTTCTAATACTTTTTAATCCTTTGTAACCCTTAATATCCTTCATAACAATTGATGGTAATTTACTCATCTTTGCAGCCCTTTAGCCTCTATTGAATGTTGCTGGAGGGCGCAAGGTGTAAAGAAGGGAGTTTGGTAAGTGAGTAGATTTTAAGGCTTAAAATCTTTAAAGTCTAGTTTTAATTGTGTTTACATTTGGCAATTAATTGAAATTGCTGTTTAAGTTAAGAGGCAAGTGAGGTTTCTTACAATTTTAACCAGGGATGTGCAAGCTCTCTAAGAGAAGCTGTAGCTAGTTAATTAGGTAGCTAGCTTAAACTGCTTTCTGAGCTCCAGCAAAGCTGACAGATCATTGTTTTCAGAGAGTGTAAATTCACTGGAGTCTCAGAGTTGCGTGTTTGCATTGATTGCTGCTGGAGGGCACAGAGTGTGAAAAAGGCAGTTTGTTAAGTGATGGAGTTCGGTGAGAAGGGAAACTACAAATTAATTAAAAGAAAATAAATGTTATCATATTAACACTAAAGATGGCAAGACAGGTGATATGTCACAGCTGCAGTGTGTGGGAGCTTCTGGGTGCCACGGAAATCCACGGCAACTACATCTGTAGTAAGTGTCTGCTGCGTGAGGTGCTATGCTCATATCCTTCAGCGGGCGGCCGAGCTGCAGAGTCTACGATGCATCAGTGAAGGGAAAAGTTACCTAGACACTTTGTTCCAGAAGGCAGTCCCTATAGATGGGGTCACCTGTTTTGGTCACTGATCAAGGAGAGTGTGACTGCAAGTCAGACAGGGAAGGGGGTCAAGAAGGTAGCAATGCTAGATCCTCGGCCCTTGCAATTGGCAAACAAGTTTGAGGTTCTTGCAGCGAGGGCTGTAGTTTGGATTGGCTGGCTGACCGTGGCACCATGGTACATTAAACCGTTCAAGTGGCGGGAGCAAAATCGAATGCAGTTGTAAAGGGGACAGTATAGTGAGGGGGTGGACATTGTTCTCTGCAGCAAAGAGGGAGAGTTCAGAAAGTTGTGTTGCCTTCTGGTGTCGGGGTTCTGGACTCTTCTCAGGGCTGGAGAGTAACTTACAGTGGGAGGGGGAGGATCCACTGATCGTGGTCCATGTAGGTACTAACAAAATAAGGAGGACAAGGAAAGAGCTTCTGCTTAGTCAGTATGAGGAGCCAAGCAACAAATTATGAAACAGAACCACAAATGTACTAATGTCAGGCTTATTACCTGCGCCATGTGCAAACAAATTTAGGTCAAATGAGATCAGAGAAATGTATGTGTGGCTCAAAGACTGTTGGCGAAGTGGATTCCTATCCATGGACTTTGACACCAGAACGAGGGAAAGAGGGGGCTGTATCGACAGTCTGCGCCTGAACCATGCTGGGCCCATAGCTCCAGCGAATCGCATAACTAGGAAAGTAGAGAAGGTTGCAAACTAAAGAGTTGAGGCAAGGAATGATGTGCTCAATCAAAGAGTAGAGACAAGGCAAGAGAGAAAGGGATGAATATGGAAAAGATAAACAGACTGTGACAGGATTGGACAGTAATGACAAATCTAAGCGTAAATCGGCAGACAAGGCTGGAGTTTACAAAAATAATAACAGGACAAAACTAAAGGTTGCGTATCTGAATGCACGTAGCATTTGAAAACAAAACAGATGAACTGATATCGCAAATATAATTAACTAAACAATCTGATAACCATGATGGAGACATGGGTGCAGGATGACATAGCCTGGAATCTGAATATTGAAGGGGACATGACATTTAGGAAGAACAGGAAGTTAGGAAAATGTGGAAGGATAGCTCTGTTAATTAATGTTGGTATTAGCACATGTGATATGAATGACCTATGCTCAGGAAACTAGGATGTAGTCGCGGTTTAGGTGGAAATGAGAAACGGTAAAGGCAAAAAGTCACCAGTGGGAGAGTTGAACAGCTCCCCGAACAGTAACTCCAATGTAGGACGGCCTATAAAGAAATAAATATTCGGTGCTTGTCAGAAAGGTATGGCGATATTTAAGGGCAGAAATTAATCTACATATAGATTGGAACAGAAATCAGGTGGGCAAAGGTATCCAAGACGAAAAGTTCATCGAATGTCTTCAGGATAGTTTCTTACAACAGCACGTTCTGGAGCCAACCAGAGAGCAGGCTATACTAGACCTGGTATTGTGCAACAAGATGGGATTAATTAATGAAATCATCGTGGAGTGGCCACGAGGCAGCAGCGAGCGTAATATGATTGATTTTTACACTCAGCGTGACGGAGAGAAGAGTGGGTCGAAGACAAGTATTTGAAACTTAAATAAGGACAATTATGAGGGCATGGAAACAGAGCTAGCAAAGGTGAAGTAGCAAAGCAGATTAGGTGCAAGTCAAGGGCGATGCAGTTGCAGAGTTGCAGTTACAGAACTTTAAGGTGGTATTTCAGAATATACAGAATAGATACACTCCAACGAGAAAAAAACAAATTCCAAGGGGAGGACCCACCATCAGTAGTTAACAAAAACCGTTAAAGATAGTATCAAACTGAAAGGAAAAAAAAACATATAATTGTGCAAAGTTGGGTAACAGGTCAGAAGATTGGACAGAATATAAAAAGCAGCAAAGAACGACTAAAATTAATAAAGAGGGGAAAATAGAGCACAAGAGAAAGCTGACGAGAAATATTAAGACAGATAGAAAACGTTTATGTTTAAAAAAAAAGATTCAACCAAAAGATCATTGGGCTTATGGAAAGTGTTTATAGGGAAACAATAAGGGAAAATAAGGAGATGGCAGATGAATTGAACAGATACTTTGCATTGGTCTTTACAATAAAAGATACAAGCAGCATCCCAGAAATAGCTGTAAATCAGGAAATGGAAAGGAAGGAAGAACGTGAGAAAATTACAATCACCAGGGGAGTGGTGCAGAACAAATTGTTGGAGTTGCGGAATGACAAGTCCTCGGGTCCTGATGGCCTTCATCCTCGGGTCTTTAAAAGAAGTGGCTCGTGAGATAATTGATGCGTTGATTTTCATTTCGCCAAATTCCCTACATTCGGGGAAGATTATATTAGACTGCAAAATATCCAACGTAACTCATTTATTCGGAAAAGGAGGGAGACAGAAAACAGGAAACTATAAGTCAATTAGCTTATCATCTGTCATAGGGAAGATGTTATACATTATTCTTAAAGACGTTATCGAGGGCACTAAGAAAAATTCAAGGGAATCAGGCACCGTCAACATAGTTTGCTGAAAAGGGTATCATGTTTAACCAATTTATTGGAGTTATTTGAAGAAGTAGCACGTGCTGTGGATAAAGATGGACCTGTGGTTGCACCGTACTTAGATTTGCAGAAGGCATATGATAAGGTGGCACATCAAAGGTTTCCGTGGAATATAAAAATTCATAGAGTAGGGGGTAACATTATGGCATGGATAGAAGATTGGCAAGCTACCAGGAAACAGAGAGTAGCATAAAATTGCCATTTTCTTGTTGGCAAGATGGAACGAATGGCGTGCCAAAGGGATCAGTGCTGGGACATCAACGTTTCACAATTTATATAAATGACTTGGATCAAGGGACCAATGATATGTTTTCTGAATTTACTGGTGGCACAAAGATAGGAAGGAAAATAAGCTGCAAAGAGGACATCAGGAGGCTACAAAGCGACATGGATAGGTTAAACGAGTGGTCAAATATCCAACAAATGGAGTTAACGAGAAAAAATGTGAAATCGTCCATTTAGGCAGATTAAATAAAAAATAATCATTTATCTCAATGGTGAGAAATTGCAAAGTGCTCTGGGTGGCCTCGTGCATGAATCACAAAAGATTAGTATGCAGGTACAGCAATTAATAAGGAAAGCTAAAAGACTTTTATCATTTATTGCGAGGGGAACTGCATACAGAAGTAAGAATGCTATGCGTCAGCTTTCCAGGGCATTGGTGCGACCACATCTGGATTGCTCTGCACAGTATTGGTCTCCTTATTTAAGGAAGGGCGTAAACGCATTGTAAGCAGACGACAGAAGGTTTTCATGACTTATACCTGGAATGGGCGAGCTGTCTAATGAAGAATGGTTGGACAGATAGGTTTGTATCGGCCGGATTTAAGAAAAATAAGTGGCGACTTGATTTAAACATAAACGATTCTGAGGGATCTTGACAGTGTGGAAATGAAGCTTCCACTTGTGGGAGAATCTAGAACTCGAATCACTGTTGAAAATAAGGAATCGCCCATTTATTACACAGATGAGGGGATTTTATTTTCTCACAAAAGTTTGTGAGTCTTTGGAACTCTCCTCCTCAAAAGGCGGTTGAAGCAGAGTCTTTGAATATTCTTTAAGGTGGAGGTTGATAGATTCTTGATAAGCAAGAGGGCAAAATATTATTCAGGGTAGGCGGGAATGTGGAGTTGAGATACAAATCGATCATCCATGGACTTATTGAATGGTGCAGCTGGCTTTAGGGGCCGAATGGCCCACTCCTGCTCTTAATTCGTATGTTCATATGTAACTGGCTATGCCACGAACAAGTGGTTCCAGTAGAGCTGGCAGCTACATTTCAATGTGGAAAACTGTCCAGGTATGCCCTCTCCACAAAAAGGAGGAACAATTGAACCCACTTAATTACGACCACATCAGTGTGCTGTCGGTCATCAGCAAAGTGATGGAATAAACATAGAAGCAGAGAAAAATAGGAGCAGGAGTAGGCCATTCGGCCCTTCGAGCCTGCTCCACCATTCAATACGATCATGGCCGATCATCCAAACTTAGTAACTTGTTCCCGCTATCTCCCCGTATTCCTCGATCCCATTAGACCTAAGGACTATGTCTAACTCTTTCTTGAATATATTTAATGATTTTCCCCCACCTGCTTTCCATTTGTGGAGTATTCTACGGGTTCACCATTCTCTGGGTGAAGAAATCTCTCCTCATCTCAGAACTAAATGGATTACCCCTTATCCTTAGACTATGACCCCTGGTCCTGGACTCCCCCGCCATCGGGCACATCCTTCCTGCATCTAGACAGCCCAGTCCTGTTAGAATTTTGCAGGTTTCTATGCGATCCCCTCTCATTCTTCTAAACTCGAGGAAACACAAGCCTAATCGACCCAAGCTCTCTTCATAAGTCATTCCTGCCATCCCAGGAATCAGTCTGGTGAACCTTCGCTGCACGCCCTCCATAGCAAGAATACCCTTGCTCAGCGAAGGAGACTAAATATGCGCACAATACTAAAGAAGTGGTCTCACCAAGGCCTTGTGTAATTGCAGCAAGACATCCTTGCTCCTGTACTCGAATCCTCTCGCTCTGAAGGCCAACATACCATTTGCCATTGTTTACTGCCTCCTGCACTTGCATGCTTACGTTCAGCGACTGGAACTAAGGCTGCCCCTCAAACTAAGGCAGCCCCTCAAACTAAGGCAGCCCCTCAAACTAAGGCAACACATCAAAATAATGCAACACATCAAAATAATGCAACACCTCAAACGAAGGCAACACCTCAAACTAAGGCAACAACTCAAACTAAGGAAACACCTCAAACTTAGGCAACAGTGAAACTAAGGCAAAACCTCAAACTAAGGCAACAGTCAAACTAAGGGAACCGTCAAACTAATGCAACACCTCAAACTAATGCAACACCTCAAACTAAGGCTAAACATCAAACTAAGGCAAAACCTCAAACTAAGGCAACACCTCAAACTAAGGCAAAACCTCAAACCAAGGCAAAACCTCAAACTAAGGCAACCCTCAAACTAAGGCAAACCTCAAACTAAGGCAACCCTCAATCAAAGGAAACCCTCAATCAAAGGAAACCTTCAATCAAAGGCAACCCTCAAACAAAGGCAACACCTCAAACTAAGGCAACACCTCAAACTAAGGCAACACCTCAAACTAAGGCAGCCGTCAAATAAAGGCAACACCTCAAATTAAGGCAGCACATCAAACTAAGGCAACACATCAAACTAAGGCAACACATCAAACTAAGGCAACACATCAAACGAAGGCAACACATCAAACTGAGGCAACACATCAAACGAAGGCAACACATCAAACTAAGGTAACAGCGCAAAGTAATGCCATACCTCAAACTAATGCAATACCTCAAACTAATGCAACACCTCAAACTAAGGCAACACCTCAAACTAAGGCAACACCGCAAACTAAGGCAACACCTCAGAATAGGCCAACACGTCAAACAAAGGCTCCCATCAAACGAAGCAATATCTCAAACTAAGGCAACACCTAAAACTAATGCAACACCTCAAACAAAGGCTACCATCAAACTAAGCAATATCTCAAACAAAGGCAATCCTCAAGCTAAGGCAAACCTCAGACTGAGGCAGCAGTCAAGACAAGGCAACTCTCAATTTAAGACAACCCTCAAACTAATGCAACACCTGAAACTAAGGCAACCCATAAACGAAGGCAATTCCTCAAACTAAAGCAATTCCTCAAACTAAGGCAACCCTCAAACTAAGGCAACCCTCAAACTAACGCAACCCTCAAACGAACGCAACCCTCAAACTAAGGCAACCCTCAAACTAAGGCAACGCTCAAACTAAGGCAACGCTCAAACTAAGGCAACCCTCAACAAAGGCAACACCTCAAACGAAGGCAACACCTCAAACGAAGGCAACACCTCAAACTAAGACAACACCTCAAACTAAGGCAACACCTCAAACTTAGGCAACACCTCAAACTTAGGCAACACCTCAAACTGAGGCAACAGTCAAACTAAGGCAACACCTCAAACTAAGGCAACACCTCAAACGAAGGCAACACCTCAAACGAAGGCAACACCTCAAACTAAGGCAACACCTCAAACTAAGGCAACACATCAAACTGAGGCAACACCTCAAACTAAGGCAACCGTCAAACAAAGGCAACACATCAAACTAAGGCAACAGTCAAACTAAGGGAACCGTCAAAGTAATGCAACACCTCAAACTAATGCAACACCTCAAACTAAGGCAAAACCGCAAACTAAGGCAACACCTCAAACTAAGGCAAAACCTCAAACTAAGGCAACCGTCAAACTAAGGCAACCCTCAAACTAAGGCAACTCTCAATCCAAGGAAACCCTCAATCAAAGGAAGCCCGCAATCAAAGGCAACCCTCAAACAAAGGCAACACCTCAACTAAGGCAACACCTCAAACTAAGGCAACACCTCAAACTGAGGCAACACCTCAAACTAAGGCAACACCTCAAACTAAGGCAGCCGTCAAATAAAGGCAACACTTCAAATTAAGGCAACACATCAAACTAAGGCAACACATCAAACTAAGGCAACACATCAAACTGAGGCAACCCTCCAACTAATGCCATACCTCAAACTAATGCAGTACCTCAAACTAATGCAACACCTCAAACTGAGGCAACACCTCAAACTAAGGCAACACCTCAAACTAAGGCAACACCTCAAAATAGGCCAACACCTCAAACAAAGGCTCCCATCAAACTAAGCAATATCTCAAACTAAGGCAATCCTCAATCTAAGGCAAACCTCAGACTGAGGCAGCAGTCAATACAAGGCAACTCTCAATTTAAGACAACCCTCAAACTAATGCAACACCTGAAACTCAGGCAACCCACAAACGAAGTGAATTCCTCAAACTAAAGCAATTCATCAAACTAAGGCAACCCTCAAACAAGGGCAACCCTCAAACTAATGCAAACCTCAAACTAGCGCAACCCTCAAACTAAGGCAACCCTCAAACAAAGGCAACGCTCAAACTAGGGCAACGCTCAAACTAAGGCAACGCTCAAACAAAGGCAACCCTCAACAAAGGCAACCCCTCAAACAAAGGCAACCCCTCAAACAAAGGCAACCCTCAAACTAAGGAAACCCTCAAACTAAGGGAACCCTCAAACTGAGGCAACACCTCAAACTAAGGCAACAGCTCAAACTAAGGCAACACCTCAAACTAATGCAACAACTCAAACTAATGCAATACCTCAAACTCAGGCAAAACCTCAAACTAAGGCAAAACGTCAAACTAAGGCAACACCTCAAACTAAGGCAAAACCTCAAACTAAGGCAAAACCTCAAACTAAGACAACCTCAAACTAAGGCAACCCTCAAACTAAGGCAACCCTCAATCAAAGGAAACCCTTAATCAAAGGAAACCCTCAATCAAAGGCAACCCTCAAACAAAGGCAACACCTCAAACTAAGGCAACACCTCAAACTAAGGCAACACCTCAAACTAAGGCAGCCGTCAAATAAAGGCAACACCTCAAATTAAGGCAACACATCAAACTAAGGCAACACATCAAACTAAGGCAACACATCAAACTAAGGCAACCCTCCAACTAATGCCATACCTCAAACTAATGCAACACCTCAAACTAAGGCAGCACCTCAAACTAAGTCAATACCGCGAACTAAGGCAACACCTCAAAATTGGCCAACACCTCAAACAAAGGCTCCCATCAAACTAAGCAATATCTCAAACTAAGGCAACACCTAAAACTAATGCAACACCTCAAACAAAGGCTAACATCAAACTAAGCAATATCTAAAACTAAGGCAATCCTCAATCTGAGGCAAACCTCAGACTGAGGCAGCAGTCAATACAAGGCAACTCTGAATTTAAGACAACCCTCAAACTAATGCAACACCTGAAACTAAGGCAACCCATAAACGAAGGCAATTCCTCAAACTAAGGCAATTCCTCAAACTAAGGCAACCCTCAAACTAACGCAACCCTCAAACTAACGCAACCCTCAAACTAACGCAACCCTCAAACAAAGTCAACCCTCAAACTAAGGCAACGCTCAAACTAAGGCAACGCTCAAACTAAGGCAACCCTCAACAAAGGCAACACCTCAAACGAAGGCAACACCACAAACGAAGGCAACACCTCAAACTAAGACACCACCTCAAACTAAGGCAACACCTCAAACTGAGGCAACAGACAAACTAAGGGAACACCTCAAACTAAGGCAACACCTCAAACTGAGGCAGCAGTCAAACTAAGGCAACACCTCAAACTGAGGCAACAGTCAAACTAAGGCAACACCTCAAACTAAGGCAACACCTCAAACGAAGGCAACACCTCAAACTCAGGCAACACATCAAACTAAGGCAACGCCACAAACTGAGGCAAAGCTCAAACTAAGGCAACGCTCAAACGAAGGCAACCCTCAACAAAGGCAACACCTCAAACGAAGGCAACACCTCAAACTTAGGCAACACCTCAAACTTAGGCAAAACCTCAAACTTAGGCAACACCTCAAACTGAGGCAACAGTCAAACTAAGGCAACACCTCAAACTAAGGCAACACCTCAAACTAAGGCAACACATCAAACTAAGGCAACACCTCAAAGTAAGGCAACCGTCAAACAAATGCAACACATCAAACGAAGGCAAGACCTCAAACGAAGGCAACACCTCAAGCTAAGGCAACACCTCAAACTAAGGCAACACCTCAAACTAAGGATATACTTCAAACTTAGGCAACAGTCAAACTAAGGCAACAGCTCAAACGAAGGCAACAGTCAAACTAAGGGAACCGTCAAACTAATGCAACACCTCAAACTAATGCAACACCTCAAACTAAGGCAAAACCTCAAACTAAGGCAAAACCTCAAACTAAGGCAAAACCTCAAACTAAGGCAAAACCTCAAACTGAGGCAACTCTCAATCAAAGGAAACCCTCAATCAAAGGAAGCCCTCAAACAAAGGCAACACCTCAAACTAAGGCAACACCTCAAACTAAGGCAACAACTCAAACTGAGGCAACACCTCAAACTAAGGCAACACCTCAAACTAAGGCAGCCGTCAAATAAAGGCAACACCTCAAATTAAGGCAACACATCAAACTAAGGCAACACATCAAACTAAGGCAACACATGAAACGAAGGTAACACATCAATCTAAGGCAACACATCAAACTAAGGCAACACATCAAACTAAGGCAACCCTCCAACTAATGCCATACCTCAAACTAATGCAGTACCTCAAACTAATGCAACACCTCAAACTAAGGCAACACCTCAAACTAAGGCAACACCTCAAACTAAGGCAACACCTCAAAATAGGCCAACACCTCAAACAAAGGCTCCCATCAAACTAAGCAATATCTCAAACTAAGGCAATCCTCAATCTAAGGCAAAGCTCAGACTGAGGCAGCAGTCAATACAAGGCAACTCTCAATTTAAGACAACCCTCAAACGAATGCAACACCTAAAACTAAGGCAACCCATAAACGAAGGCAATTCCTCAAACTAAGGCAATTCCTCAAACTATGGCAACCCTCAAACTAAGGCAACCCTCAAACTAATGCATCCCTCAAACTAACGCAACCCTCAAACTAAGGCAACCCTCAAACTAAAGCAACGCTCAAACTAAGGCAACCCTCAAATTAAGGCAACGCTCAAACTAACGCAACCCTCAACAAAGGCAACCCCTCAAACAAAGGCAGCCCCTCAAACAAAGGCAACCCTCAAACTAAGGGAACCCTCAAACTAAGGGAACCCTCAAACTAAGGCAACACCTCAGACTAAGGCAACACCTCAAACTAAGGCAGCCCAAAGACTAAGGCAACGCCTCAAACGTAGGCAACGCCTCAAACTGAGGCAACGCCTCAAACTGAGGCAGCGCCTCAATCTAAGGCAACGCCTCAATCTAAGGCAACCCTTAAAATATGGCAATGCTCAAACTAATGCAGACCCTCAAACTAATGCAGCCCCTCAAACTGAGAAACCATCAAACTTAGGCACCCCTCAAACTAATGCAACACCTCAATCAAAGGCAACCCTTAAAATATGGCAACGCTCAAACTAATGCAGACCCTCAAACTAATGCAGACCCTGAAACTAAGGCAACTCTCCAACAGATGCAGCCACTTAAACTAAGGCAACACCTCAAACTAAGGCAGCACCTCAAACTAAAGGAACCATCAAACTAAGGGAACCCTCAAAGTAAGGGAACCCTCAAACAAAGGCAACACACTAACGAAGGCTGCAACTCAAACTAAAGCAACACCTCAAACTAATGCAACACCTCAAACTAATGCAATACCTCAAACTAATGCAACACCTCAAACTAATGCATCTCCTCAAACTAAGGAAACCGTCAATCAAAGGCAACACCTCATACTCAGGCAACACCTCAAAGTAAGGCGGCCCATCAAACTCAGGCGGCCCCTCAAACTAAGGCAACACCTCAATCTAAGGCAACACCTCAAACCAATGCAACACCTCAAACTAAGGCAACACCTCAAACTAAGGCAACACCTGAAACTAAGGCAACCCCTCAAACAGATGCAGCCCCTTAAACTAAGGCAACACCTCAAACTCAGGCAACACCTCTAACTAAGGGAACCCTCAAAGAAAGGCAACCCACTAACGAAGGCTGCAACTCAAACTAAAGCAACACCTCAAACTAATGCAACACCTCAAACTCATGCAACACCTCAAACTAATGCAACACCTCAAACTAATGCAACACCTCAAATTAATGCAACACCTCAAACTAATGCAAAACCTTAAACTAATGCAACACCTCAAACTAATGAAACACCTCAAACTGAGGAAACCGTCAATCAAAGGCAACACCTCATACTCAGGCAACACCTCAAACTAAGGCGGCCCCTGAAACTAAGGCGGACCCTCAAACTAAGGCGGCCCCTCAAACTAAGGCAGCCCCTCAAACTAAGGCAGCCCCTCAAACTAAGGCAACACATCAAAATAATGCAACACATCAAAATAATGCAACACCTCAAACTAAGGCAACACCTCAAAGTAAGGCAACAGCTCAAACTGAGGCAACTGTCAAACTAATGGAACCCTCAAACTAAGGCAACACCTCAATCTAAGGCAACACCTCAAACTAAGGCAACACCTGAAACTAAGGCAACCCCTCAAACAGATGCAGCCCCTTAAACTAAGGCAACACCTCAAACTAATGCAACACCTCAAACTAAGGGAACCCTCAAACTAAGGGAACCCTCAAACTAAGGTAACCCTCAAACAAAGGCAACCCACTAACGAAGGCTGCAACTCAAACTAAAGCAACACCTCAAACTAATGCAACACCTCAAACTAATACAACACCTCAAACTAATGCAACACCTCAAACTAATGCAACACCTCAAACTGAGGAAACCGTCAATGAAAGGCCACACCTCATACTCAGGCAACACCTCAAACTAAGGCGGCCCCTCAAACTAAGGCGGCCCCTCAAACTAAGGCAACACCTCAAACTAAGGCAACACCTCAAACCAATACAACACCTCAAACTAAGGCAACACCTCAAACTAATGTAACACCTGAAACTAAGGCAACCCCTGAAACTGATGCAGCCCCTGAAACTAAGGCAACACCTCAAACTAAGGCAACACCTCAAACTAAGGGAACCCTCTAACTAAGGGAACCCTCAAACAAAGGCAACCCACTAACGAAGGCTGCAACTCAAACTAAAGCAACACCTCAAACTAATGCAACACCTCAAACTCATGCAACACCTCAAACTAATGCAACACTACAAACTAATGCAACACCTCAAACTAACGCAACACCTCAAACTAATGCAACTCCTCAAACTCATGCAATACCTCAAACTAATGCAACACCTCAAACTAATGCAAAAGCTCAAACTAATGCAACACCTCAAACTAAGGCAACACCTCAAACTGAGGCAACAGTCAAACTAAGGCAACACCTCAAACTGAGGCAACAGTCAAACTAAGGCAACACCTCAAACTAAGGCAACACCTCAAACGAAGGCAACACCTCAAACTCAGGCAACACATCAAACTAAGGCAACGCCACAAACTAAGGCAAAGCTCAAACTAAGGCAACGCTCAAACGAAGGCAACCCTCAACAAAGGCAACACCTCAAACGAAGGCAACACTTCAAACTTAGGCAACACCTCAAACTTAGGCAACACCTCAAACTTAGGCAACACCTCAAACTGAGGCAACAGTCAAACTAAGGCAACACCTCAAACTAAGGCAACACCTCAAACTAAGGCAACACATCAAACTAAGGCAACACCTCAAAGTAAGGCAACACCTCAAACTAAGGCAACACATCAAACTAAGGCAACACCTCAAAGTAAGGCAACCGTCAAACAAATGCAACACATCAAACGAAGGCAAGACCTCAAACGAAGGCAACACCTCAAACGAAGGCAACACCTCAAGCTAAGGCAACACCTCAAACTAAGGCAACACCTCAAACTAAGGATATACTTCAAACTTAGGCAACAGTCAAACTAAGGCATCACCTCAAACGAAGGCAACAATCAAACTAAGGGAACCGTCAAACTAATGCAACACCTCAAACTAATGCAACACCTCAAACTAAGGCAAAACCTCAAACTAAGGCAACACCTCAAACTAAGGCAACACCTCAAACGAAGGCAACACCTCAAACTCAGGCAACACATCAAACTAAGGCAACGCCACAAACTAAGGCAAAGCTCAAACTAAGGCAACGCTCAAACGAAGGCAACCCTCAACAAAGGCAACACCTCAAACTTAGGCAACACCTCAAATTTAGGCAACTCCTCAAACTGAGGCAACAGTCAAACTAAGGCAACACCTCAAACTAAGGTAACACCTCAAACTAAGGCAACACATCAAACTAAGGCAACACCTCAAAGTAAGGCAACACCTCAAACTAAGGCAACACATCAAACTAAGGCAACACCTCAAAGTAAGGCAACCGTCAAACAAATGCAACACATCAAACGAAGGCAAGACCTCAAACGAAGGCAACACCTCAAACGAAGGCAACACCTCAAGCTAAGGATATACTTCAAACTTAGGCAACAGTCAAACTAAGGCAACACCTCAAACTTAGGCAACACCTCAAAATGAGGCAACAGTCAAACTAAGGCAACACCTCAAACTAAGGCGGCCCCTCAAACTAAGGCGGACCCTCAAACTAAGGCGGCCCCTCAAACTAAGGCAGCCCCTCAAACTAAGGCAACACATCAAAATAATGCAACACATCAAAATAATGCAACACCTCAAACTAAGGCAACACCTTAAACTAAGGCAACACCTCAAAGTAAGGCAACACCTCAAACTGAGGCAACCGTCAAACTAATGGAACCCTCAAACTAAGGCAACACCTCAATCTAAGGCAACACCTCAAACTAAGGCAACACCTGAAACAAAGGCAACCCCTCGAACAGATGCAGCCCCTTAAACTAAGGCAACACCTCAAACTAATGCAACACCTCAGACTAAGGGAACCCTCAAACTAAGGGAACCCTCAAACTAAGGTAGCCCTCAAACAAAGGCAACCCACTAACGAAGGCTGCAACTCAAACTAAAGCAACACCACAAACTAATGCAACACATCAAACTGATACAACACCTCAAACTAATGCAACACCTCAAACTAATGCAACACCTCAAACTAAGGAAACCGTCAATGAAAGGCCACACCTCATACTCAGGCAACATCTCAAACTAAGGCGGCCCCTCAAACTAAGGCAGCCCCTCAAACTAAGGTAACACCTCAAATTAAGGCAACACCTCAAACCAATGCAACACCTCAAACTAATGTAACACCTGAAACTAAGGCAACCCCTCAAACAGATGCAGCCCCTTAAACTAAGGCAACACCTCAAACTAAGGCAACACCTCATACTAAGGGAACCCTCAAACTAAGGGAACCCTCAAACAAAGGCAACCCACTAACGAAGGCTGCAACTCAAACTAATGCAACACCTCAAACTAATGCAACACCTCAAAGTAATGCAACACCTCAAACTAATGCAACACCTCAAAATAATGCAAAACCTCAAACTAATGCAACATCTCAATCTATGCAACACCTCAAACTAATGCAACACCTCAAACTAATGCAACACCTCAAACCAATGCAACACCTCAAACTAATGCAACACATCAAACTAATGCAACACCTCAAACTAATGCAACACCTCAAACTAATGAAACACCTCAAACTAAGGAAACCGTCAATCAAAGCAACACCTCAAACTAATGCAACACCTCAAACTAATGCAACACCTCAAACTAATGCAACACCTCAAACTAATGAAACACCTCAAACTAAGGACACCGTCAATCAAAGGCAGCACCTCATACTCAGGCAACACCTCAAACTAAGGCGGCCCCTCAAACTAAGGCAGCCCCTCAAACTAAGGCAGCCCCTCAAACTAAGGCAACACATCAAAATAATGCAACACATCAAAATAATGCAACACCTCAAATTAAGGCAACACCTTAAACTAAGGCAACACCTCAAACTAATGAAACACCTCAAACTAAGGAAACCGTCAATCAAAGGCAGCACCTCATACTCAGGCAACACCTCAAACTAAGGCGGCCCCTGAAACTAAGGCGGCCCCTCAAACTAAGGCTGCCCCTCAAACTAAGGCAGCCCCTCAAACTAAGGCAGCCCCTCAAACTAAGGCAACACATCAAAATAATGCAACACATCAAAATAATGCAACACCTCAAACTAATGAAACACCTCAAACTAAGGAAACCGTCAATCAAAGCAACACCTCAAACTAATGCAACACCTCAAACTAATGCAACACCTCAAACTAATGCAACACCTCAAACTAATGAAACACCTCAAACTAAGGACACCGTCAATCAAAGGCAGCACCTCATACTCAGGCAACACCTCAAACTAAGGCGGCCCCTCAAACTAAGGCAGCCCCTCAAACTAAGGCAGCCCCTCAAACTAAGGCAACACATCAAAATAATGCAACACATCAAAATAATGCAACACCTCAAATTAAGGCAACACCTTAAACTAAGGCAACACCTCAAACTAATGAAACACCTCAAACTAAGGAAACCGTCAATCAAAGGCAGCACCTCATACTCAGGCAACACCTCAAACTAAGGCGGCCCCTGAAACTAAGGCGGCCCCTCAAACTAAGGCTGCCCCTCAAACTAAGGCAGCCCCTCAAACTAAGGCAGCCCCTCAAACTAAGGCAACACATCAAAATAATGCAACACATCAAAATAATGCAACACCTCAAATTAAGGCAACACCTTAAACTAAGGCAACACCTCAAACTAAGGCAAAACCTCAAAGTAAGGCAACACCTCAACCTGAGGCAACCGTCAAACTAATGGAACCCTCAAACTAAGGCAACACCTCAAACGAAGTCAACACCTCAAACTGAGGCAACACCTCAAACAAAGGCAACTCTCAAACTAAGGCAACTCTCACACTAAGGCAACACCTCAAACTAAGGCAACACCTCAAACTAATGCAACACCTCAAACTAATGCAACAACTCAAACGAAGGCAACACCTCAAACTAAGGCAACACCTCAAATTAAGGCAACACCTCAAACTAAGGCGGCCCCTCAAACTAAGGCGGCCCCTCAAACTAAGGCAACACCTCAAACTAAGGCAACACCTCAAACCAATACAACACCTCAAACTAAGGCAACACCTCAAACTAATGTAACACCTGAAACTAAGGCAACCCCTCAAACTGATGCAGCCCCTGAAACTAAGGCAACACCTCAAACTAAGGCAACACCTCAAACTAAGGGAACCCTCCAACTAAGGGAACCCTCAAACAAAGGCAACCCACTAACGAAGGCTGCAACTCAAACTAAAGCAACACCTCAAACTAATGCAACACCTCAAACTCATGCAACACCTCAAACTAATGCAACACCTCAAACTAATGCAACACCTCAAACTAATGCAACACCTCAAACTAATGCAACTCCTCAAACTCATGCAATACCTCAAACTAATGCAACACCTCAAACTAATGCAAAACCTCAAACTAATGCAACACCTCAAACTAATGAAACACCTCAAACTAAGGAAACCGTCAATCAAAGGCAACACCTCATACTCAGGCAACACCTCAAACTAAGGCGGCCCCTCAAACTAAGGCGGACCCTCAAACTAAGGCGGCCCCTCAAACTAAGGCAGCCCCTCAAACTAAGGCAACACATCAAAATAATGCAACACATCAAAATAATGCATCACGTCAAACGAAGGCAACACCTCAAACTAAGGCAACACCTCAAAGTAAGGCAACAGCTCAAACTGAGGCAACCGTCAAACTAATGGAACCCTCAAACTAAGGCAACACCTCAATCTAAGGCAACACCTCAAACTAAGGCAACACCTGAAACAAAGGCAACCCCTCAAACAGATGCAGCCCCTTAAACTAAGGCAACACCTCAAACTAATGCAACACCTCAAACTAAGGGAACCCTCAAACTAAGGGAACCCTCAAACTAAGGTAACTCTCAAACAAAGGCAACCCACTAACGAAGGCTGCAACTCAAACTAAAGCAACACCTCAAACTAATGCAACACCTCAAACTAATACAACACCTCAAACTAATGCAACACCTCAAACTAATGCAACACCTCAAACTAAGGAAACCGTCAATGAAAGGCCACACCTCATACTCAGACAACACCTCAAACTAAGGCGGCCCCTCAAACTAAGGCAGCCCCTCAAACTAAGGCAGCCCCTCAAACTAAGGCAACACATCAAAATAATGCAACACATCAAAATAATGCAACACCTCAAATTAAGGCAACACCTAAAACTAAGGCAACACCTCAAACTAAGGCAAAACCTCAAAGTAAGGCAACACCTCAACCTGAGGCAACCGTCAAACTAATGGAAAACTCAAACTAAGGCAACATCTCAAACGAAGTCAACACCTCAAACTGAGGCAACACCTCAAACAAAGGCAACTCTCAAACTAAGGCAACTCTCACACTAAGGCAACACCTCAAACTAAGGCAACACCTCAAACTACTGCAACACCTCAAACTAATGCAACAACTCAAACTAAGGCAACACCTCAAATTAAAGCAACACCTCAAACTAAGGCAACACCTCAAACTAAGGCGGCCCCTCAAACTAAGGCGGCCCCTCAAACTAAGGCAACACCTCAAACTAAGGCAACACCTCAAACCAATACAACACCTGAAACTAAGGCAACACCTCAAACTGATGCAGCCCCTGAAACTAAGGCAACACCTCAAACTAAGGCAACACCTCAAACTAAGGGAACCCTCTAACTAAGGGAACCCTCAAACAAAGGCAACCCACTAACGAAGGCTGCAACTCAAACTAAAGCAACACCTCAAACTAATGCAACACCTCAAACTCATGCAACACCTCAAACTAATGCAACACCTCAAACTAATGCAACACCTCAAACTAATGCAACACCTCAAACTAATGCAACTCCTCAAACTCATGCAATACCTCAAACTAATGCAACACCTCAAACTAATGCAAAACCTCAAACTAATGCAACACCTCAAACTAATGAAACACCTCAAACTAAGGAAACCGTCAATCAAAGGCAACACCTCATACTCAGGCAACACCTCAAACTAAGGCGGCCCCTCAAACTAAGGCGGACCCTCAAACTAAGGCGGCTGCTCAAACTAAGGCATCCCCTCAAACTAAGGCAACACATCAAAATAATGCAACACATCAAAATAATGCAACACCTCAAACTAAGGCAACACCTCAAACTAAGGCAACACCTCAAAGTAAGGCAACACCTCAAACTGAGGCAACCGTCAAACTAATGGAACCCTCAAACTAAGGCAACACCTCAATTTAAGGCAACACCTCAAACTAAGGCAACACCTGAAACAAAGGCAACCCCTCAAACAGATGCAGCCCCTTAAACTAAGGCAACACCTCAAACTAATGCAACACCTCAAACTAAGGGAACCCTCAAACTAAGGGAACCCTCAAACTAAGGTAACCCTCAAACAAAGGCAACCCACTAACGAAGGCTGCAACTCAAACTAATGCAACACCTCAAACTAAGGCAACACCTCAAACTAATACAACACCTCAAACTAATGCAACACCTCAAACTAATGCAACACCTCAAACTAAGGAAACCGTCAATGAAAGGCCACACCTCATACTCAGGCAACACCTCAAACTAAGGCGGCCCCTCAAACTAAGGCAGCCCCTCAAACTAAGGCAACACCTCAAATTAAGGAAACACCTCAAACCAATGCAACACTTCAAACTAAGGCAACACCTCAAACTAATGTAACACCTGAAACTAAGGCAACCCCTCAAACAGATGCAGCCCCTTAAACTAAGGCAACACCTCAAACTAAGGCAACACCTCATACTAAGGGAACCCTCAAACTAAGGGAACCCTCAAACAAAGGCAACCCACTAACGAAGGCTGCAACTCAAACTAATGCAACACCTCAAACTAATGCAACACCTCAAACTAATGCAACACCTCAAACTAATGCAACACCTCAAAATAATGCAACACCTCAAACTAATGCAACATCTCAATCTATGCAACACCTCAAACTAATGCAACACCTCAAACTAATGCAATACCTCAAACCAATGCAACACCTCAAACTAATGCAACACATCAAACTAATGCAACACCTCAAACTAATGCAACACCTCAAACTAATGAAACACCTCAAACTAAGGAAACCGTCAATCAAAGGCAACACCTCAAACTAATGCAACACCTCAAACTAATGCAACACCTCAAACTAATGCAACACCTCAAACTAATGAAACACCTCAAACTAAGGACACCGTCAATCAAAGGCAGCACCTCATACTCAGGCAACACCTCAAACTAAGGCGGCCCCTCAAACTAAGGCAGCCCCTCAAACTAAGGCAGCCCCTCAAACTAAGGCAACACATCAAAATAATGCAACCCATCAAAATAATGCAACACCTCAAATTAAGGCAACACCTTAAACTAATGCAACACCTCAAACTAATGAAACACCTCAAACTAAGGAAACCGTCAATCAAAGGCAGCACCTCATACTCAGGCAACACCTCAAACTAAGGCGGCCCCTCAAACTAAGGCGGCCCCTCAAACTAAGGCTGCCCCTCAAACTAAGGCAGCCCCTCAAACTAAGGCAGCCCCTCAAACTAAGGCAACACATCAAAATAATGCAACACATCAAAATAATGCAACACCTCAAATTAAGGCAACACCTTAAACTAAGGCAACACCTCAAACTAAGGCAAAAGCTCAAAGTAAGGCAACACTTCAACCTGAGGCAACCGTCAAACTAATGGAACCCTCAAACTAAGGCAACACCTCAAACGAAGTCAACACCTCAAACTGAGGCAACACCTCAAACAAAGGCAACTCTCAAACTAAGGCAACTCTCACACTAAGGCAACACCTCAAACTAAGGCAACACCTCAAACTAATGCAACACCTCAAACTAATGCAACAACTCAAACTAAGGCAACACCTCAAACTAAGGCAACACCTCAAACTAAGGCAACACCTCAAACTAAGGCATCACCTCAAACTAAGGCAACACCTCAAACTAAGGCGACACCTCAAAGTAAGGGAAACCTCAAACTAAGGCAACACCTCAAACTAAGGCAACCTCTCAAACTAAGGCAACCCCTCAAATTGAGGAAACCCCTCAAACATATGCAGCCCCTCAAACATATGCAGCCCCTTAAACCAACGCAACACCTCAAACTAAGGCAATCCTCAATCTAAGGCAACCCTCAAACTAATACAACATCTGAAACTAAGGCAACCCCTCAAACAGATGCAACCCCTTAAACTAACGCAACACCTCAAACTAAGGCAACACCTCAAAATAAGGGAACCCTCAAACTAAGGGAACCCTCAAACTTAGGGAACCCACTAACGAAGGCTGCAACTCAAACTAAAGCAACACCTCAAACTAAGTCAACCTTCAAACTAAGGCATCCGGTCAAACGAAGGCAACACCTCAAACTAAGACAACCCTCAAACTAAGGCAACCCTCAAACTAAGGCAACCCTCAAACTAAGGCAGCCCCTCAAACTAAGGCAGCCCCTCAAACGAAGGCAGCACCTCAAACTAAGGCAACAACTCAAACTAAGGCAACAACTCAAACGAAGGCAACAACACAAACTAAGGCAACAACTCAAACTAAGGCAATAACTCAAACTGAGGCAACACCTCAAACTAAGGCAACAACTCAAACTAAGGCAACACCTCAAACTAAGGCAACACCTCAAACAAATGCAACACCTCAAACTGAGGCAAAACCACAAACTAAGGGAGCACTCAATCTAAGGCAACGCGTCAAACTAAGGCATCCCTCAAACTAAGGCAGCCCCTCAAACTAAGGCAGCCCCTCAAACTAAGGCAACCCCTCAAACTAAGGATACCCCTCAAACTAAGGCAGCCCCTCAAACTAAGGCAGCCCCTCAAACTAAGTCAGCACCTCAAACGAAGGCAGCAAATCAAACTAATGCAGCACCTCAAACGAAGGCAACATCTAAAACTAAGGCAGCACCACAAACGAAGGGAACCCTCAATCTGAGGCAACACCTCAAACTGAGGCAACAACTCAAACTAAGGCAACACCTCAAACTAAGGCAACCTGCAAACAAATGCAACACCTCAAAGGAATGCAACACCTCAAACGAAGGCAACACCTCAAACGAAGGCAACACCTCAAACTAAGGCAACATCTCAAACTAAGGAAACACCTCAAACTTAGGCAACAGTCAAACTAAGGAAACACCTCAAACTTAGGCAACACTCAAACTAAGGGAACCGTCAAACTAATGCAACACCTCAAACTAATGCAACACCTCAAACTAAGGCATAACCATAAACCTCAAACTAAGGCAAAACCTCAAACTAAGGCAAAACCTCAAACTAAGGCAAAACCTCAAACTAAGGCAACCCTCAAAGTAAGGCAACCCTCAATCAAAGGAAACCCTCAATCAAAATAAACACTCAATCAAAGGCAACTCTCAAACAAAGGCAACATCTCAAACTAAGGCAACACCTCAACCTAAGGCAACACCTCAATCGAAGGCAGACGTCAAATAAAGGCAACACCTCAAATGAAGGCAACACCTCAACCTAAGGCAAACGTCAAACAAATGCAACACCTCAAACGAAGGCAACACCTCAAACGAAGGCAAGACCTCAAACGAAGGCAACACCTTAAACTAAGACAACACCTCAAACTCAGGCAACACCTCAAACTAAGGCAACACCTCAAACTTAGGCAACACCTCAAACTTAGGCAACATCTCAAACTTAGGCAACACCTCAAACTAAGGCAACACCTCAAACGAAGGCAACACCTCAAACGAAGGCAACACCTCAAACTAAGGCAACACCTCAAACTAAGGCAACAACTCAAAGTAAGGCAACACCTCAAACTAAGGCAACCGTCAAACAAATGCAGCACCTCAAACGAAGGCAATACCTCAAACGAAGGCAACACATCAAACGAAGGCAACACCTCAAACTAAGGCAACACCTCAAACTAAGGCAACAGTCAAACTAAGGCACCACCTCAAACTAAGGCAACAGTCAAACTAAGGGAACCGTCAAACTAATGCAACACCTCAAACTAAGGCAAAACCTCAAACTAAGGCAAAACCTCAAACTAAGGCAACCCTCAAACTAAGGCGACCCTCAATCAAAGGAAACCCTCAATCAAAGGAAACCCTCAATCAAAGGCAACCCTCAAACAAAGGCAACACCTCAAACTAAGGCAACACCTCAAACTAAGGCAACACATCAAACTAAGGCAACACATCAAACTAAGGCAACACATCAAACTAAGGCAACACATCAAACTAAGGCAACACATCAAACTGAGGCAACAAATCAAACTCAGGCAACACATCAAACGAAGGCAACACATCAAACTGAGGCAACAAATCAAACTGAGGCAACACATCAAACTAAGGCAACACCGCAAACTAATGCCATACCTCAAACTAATGCAATACCTCAAACTAATGCAACACCTCAAACGAAGGCAATACCTGAAACAGAGGCAACACCGCAAACTAAGGCAACACCTCAAAATCGGCCAACACCTCAAACAAAGGCTCCCATCAAACTAAGCAATATCTCAAACTAAGGCAACACCTAAAACTAATGCAACACCTCAAACAAAGGCTACCATCAAACTAAACAATATCTCAAACTAAGGCAATCCTCAATCTGAGGGAAACCTCAGACTGAGGCAGCAGTCAATACAAGGCAACTCTCAATTTTAGACAACCCTCAAACGAATGCAACACCTGAAACTAAGGCAACCCATAAACGAAGGCAATTCCTCAAACTAAGGCAATTCCTCAAACGAAGGCAACCCTCAAACTAACACAACCCTCAAACTAACGCAACCCTTAAACTAACGCAACCCTCAAACTAAGGCAACCCTCAAACTAAGGCAACGCTCAAAGGAAGGCAGCGCTCAAACTAAGGCAACGCTCAAACTAAGGCAACCCTCAACAAAGGCAACACCTCAAACGAAGGCAACACCTCAAATGAAGGCAACACCTCAAACTAAGACAACACCTCAAACTAAGGCAACACCTCAAACTTAGGCAACACCTCAAACTTAGGCAACACCTCAAACTTAGGCAACACCTCAAACTGAGGCAACAGTCAAACTAAGGCAACAGTCAAATTAAGGCAACACCTCAAACTAAGGCAACACCTCAAACGAAGGCAACACCTCAAACGAAGGCAACACCTCAAACGAAGGCAACACCTCAAACTTAGGCAACACCTCAAACTAAGGCAACAAATCAAACTGAGGCAACACCTCAAACTAAGGCAACCGTCAAACAAATGCAACACCTCAAACGAAGGCAACACCTCAAACGAAGGCAACACCTCATGCTAAGGCAACACCTCAAACTAAGGCAACACCTCAAACTAAGAAAACACTTCAAACTTAGGCAACAGTCAAACTAAGGCAACACCTCACACTAAGGCAACAGTCAAACTCAGGGAACCGTCAAACTAATGCAACACCTCAAACTAATGCAACACCTCAAACTAAGGCAAAACCTCAAACTAAGGCAAAACCTCAAACTAAGGCAACCCTCAAACTGAGGCTACCCTCAAACTAAGGCAACCCTCAATCAAAGGAAACCCTCAATCAAAGGAAGCCCTCAATCAAAGGCAACCCTCAAACAAAGGCAACACCTCAAACTAAGGCAACACCTCAAACTAAGAAAACACCTCAAACTGAGGCAACACCTCAGACTAAGGCAACACCTCAAACTAAGGCAGCCGTCAAATAGAGGCAACACCTCAAATTAAGGCAACACATCAAACTCAGGCAACACATCAAACTAAGGCAACACATCAAACGAAGGCAACACATCAAACTAAGGCAACACATCAAACTAAGGCAAAACATCAAACTAAGGCAACCCTCCAACTAATGCCATACCTCAAACTAATGCAGCACCTCAAACTAATGCAACACCTCAAACTAAGGCAACACCACTAACTAAGGCAACACCTCAAACTCAGGCAACACCTCAAAATAGGCCAACTCCTCAAACAAAGGCTCCCATCAAACTAAGCAATATCTCAAACTAAGGCAATCCTCAATCTAAGGCAAACCTCAGACTGAGGCAGCAGTCAATACAAGGCAACTCTCAATTTAAGACAACCCTCAAACTAATACAACACCTGAAACTAAGGCAACCCATAAACGAAGGCAATTCCTCAAACTAAGGCAACCCTCAAACTAGGGCAACCCTCAAACTAATGCAACCCTCAAACTAACGCAACCCTCAAACTAAGGCAACCCTCAAACTAAGGCAACGCTCAAACTAAGGCAACGCTCAAACTAAGGCAAGCCTCAACAAAGGCAACCCCTCAAACAAAGGCAACCCCTCAAACAAAGGCAACCCTCAAACTAAGGGAACCCTCAAACTAAGGGAACCCTCAAACTCAGGCAACACCTCAAACTAAGGCAATAGCTCAAGCTAAGGCAACACGTCAAACTAAGGCAACACCTCAAACTAATGCAACAACTCAAACTAAGGCAAAACCTCAAACTAAGGCAAAACCTCAAACTAAGGCAACACCTCAAACTAAGGCAAAACCTCAAACTAAGGCAAAACCTCAAACTAAGGCAAACCTCAAACTAAGGCAACCCTCAAACTAAGGCAACCCTCAATCAAAGGAAACCCTCAATCAAAGGAAACCCTCAATCAAAGGCAACCCTCAAACAAAGGCAACACCTCAAACTAAGGCAACACCTCAAACTAAGGCAACACCTCAAACTAAGCCAGCCGTCAAATGAAGGCAGCACCTCAAATTAAGGCAACACATCAACTAAGGCAACACATCAAACTGAGGCAACACATCAAACTGAGGCAACACATCAAACGAAGGCAACCCTCCAACTAATGCCATACCTCAAACTAATGCAATACCTCAAACTAATGCAAGATCTCAAACTAAGGCAACACCTCAAACGAAGGCAACACCGCAAACTATGGCAACACCTCAAAATAGGCGAACACCTCAAACAAAGGCTCCCATCAAACTAAGCAATATCTCAAACTAAGGCAACACCTAAAACTAATGCAACACCTCAAACAAAGGCTACCATCAAACTAAGCAATATCTCAAACTAAGGCAATCCTCAATCTAAGCCAAACCTCAGACTGAGGCAGCAGTCAATACAAGGCAACTCTCAATTTAAGACAACCCTCAAACTAATGCAACACCTGAAACTAAGGCAACCCATAAACGAAGGCAATTCCTCAAACTAAGGCAATTCCTCAAACTAAGGCAACCCTCAAACTAACGCAACCCCCAAACTAACGCAACCCTCAAACTAACGCAACCCTCAAACTAAGGCAACCCTCAAACTAAGGCAACGCTCAAACTAAGGCAACGCTCAAACTGAGGCAACCTTCAACAAAGGCAACACCTCAAACTAAGGCAACACCTCAAACGAAGGCAACACCTCAAACTGAGGCAACAGTCAAACTAAGGCAACACCTCAAACTAAGGCAACACCTCAAACTGAGGCAACAGTCAAACTAAGGCAACACCTCAAACTGAGGCAACAGTCAAACTAAGGCAACACCTCAAACTGAGGCAACACCTCAAACTGAGGCAACAGTCAAACTAAGGCAACACCTCAAACTGAGGCAACAGTCAAATTAAGGCAACACCTCAAACTAAGGCAACACCTCAAACGAAGGCAACACCTCAAACTAAGGCAACACCTCAAAATAAGGGAACCCTCAAACTAAGGGAACCCTCAAACTTAGGGAACCCACTAACGAAGGCTGCAACTCAAACTAAAGCAACACCTCAAACTAAGTCAACCTTCAAACTAAGGCATCCGGTCAAACGAAGGCAACACCTCAAACTAAGACAACCCTCAAACTAAGGCAACCCTCAAACTAAGGCAACCCTCAAACTAAGGCAGCCCCTCAAACTAAGGCAGCCCCTCAAACGAAGGCAGCACCTCAAACTAAGGCAACAACTCAAACTAAGGCAACAACTCAAACGAAGGCAACAACACAAACTAAGGCAACAACTCAAACTAAGGCAATAACTCAAACTGAGGCAACACCTCAAACTAAGGCAACAACTCAAACTAAGGCAACACCTCAAACTAAGGCAACACCTCAAACAAATGCAACACCTCAAACTGAGGCAAAACCACAAACTAAGGGAGCACTCAATCTAAGGCAACGCGTCAAACTAAGGCATCCCTCAAACTAAGGCAGCCCCTCAAACTAAGGCAGCCCCTCAAACTAAGGCAACCCCTCAAACTAAGGATACCCCTCAAACTAAGGCAGCCCCTCAAACTAAGGCAGCCCCTCAAACTAAGTCAGCACCTCAAACGAAGGCAGCAAATCAAACTAATGCAGCACCTCAAACGAAGGCAACATCTAAAACTAAGGCAGCACCACAAACGAAGGGAACCCTCAATCTGAGGCAACACCTCAAACTGAGGCAACAACTCAAACTAAGGCAACACCTCAAACTAAGGCAACCTGCAAACAAATGCAACACCTCAAAGGAATGCAACACCTCAAACGAAGGCAACACCTCAAACGAAGGCAACACCTCAAACTAAGGCAACATCTCAAACTAAGGAAACACCTCAAACTTAGGCAACAGTCAAACTAAGGAAACACCTCAAACTTAGGCAACACTCAAACTAAGGGAACCGTCAAACTAATGCAACACCTCAAACTAATGCAACACCTCAAACTAAGGCATTACCTTAAACCTCAAACTAAGGCAAAACCTCAAACTAAGGCAAAACCTCAAACTAAGGCAAAACCTCAAACTAAGGCAACCCTCAAAGTAAGGCAACCCTCAATCAAAGGAAACCCTCAATCAAAATAAACACTCAATCAAAGGCAACTCTCAAACAAAGGCAACATCTCAAACTAAGGCAACACCTCAACCTAAGGCAACACCTCAATCGAAGGCAGACGTCAAATAAAGGCAACACCTCAAATGAAGGCAACACCTCAACCTAAGGCAAACGTCAAACAAATGCAACACCTCAAACGAAGGCAACACCTCAAACGAAGGCAAGACCTCAAACGAAGGCAACACCTTAAACTAAGACAACACCTCAAACTCAGGCAACAACTCAAACTAAGGCAACACCTCAAACTTAGGCAACACCTCAAACTTAGGCAACATCTCAAACTTAGGCAACACCTCAAACTAAGGCAACACCTCAAACGAAGGCAACACCTCAAACGAAGGCAACACCTCAAACTAAGGCAACACCTCAAACTAAGGCAACAACTCAAAGTAAGGCAACACCTCAAACTAAGGCAACCGTCAAACAAATGCAGCACCTCAAACGAAGGCAATACCTCAAACGAAGGCAACACATCAAACGAAGGCAACACCTCAAACTAAGGCAACACCTCAAACTAAGGCAACAGTCAAACTAAGGCACCACCTCAAACTAAGGCAACAGTCAAACTAAGGGAACCGTCAAACTAATGCAACACCTCAAACTAAGGCAAAACCTCAAACTAAGGCAAAACCTCAAACTAAGGCAACCCTCAAACTAAGGCGACCCTCAATCAAAGGAAACCCTCAATCAAAGGAAACCCTCAATCAAAGGCAACCCTCAAACAAAGGCAACACCTCAAACTAAGGCAACACCTCAAACTAAGGCAACACATCAAACTAAGGCAACACATCAAACTAAGGCAACACATCAAACTAAGGCAACACATCAAACTAAGGCAACACATCAAACTGAGGCAACAAATCAAACTCAGGCAACACATCAAACGAAGGCAACACATCAAACTGAGGCAACAAATCAAACTGAGGCAACACATCAAACTAAGGCAACACCGCAAACTAATGCCATACCTCAAACTAATGCAATACCTCAAACTAATGCAACACCTCAAACGAAGGCAATACCTGAAACAGAGGCAACACCGCAAACTAAGGCAACACCTCAAAATCGGCCAACACCTCAAACAAAGGCTCCCATCAAACTAAGCAATATCTCAAACTAAGGCAACACCTAAAACTAATGCAACACCTCAAACAAAGGCTACCATCAAACTAAGCAATATCTCAAACTAAGGCAATCCTCAATCTGAGGGAAACCTCAGACTGAGGCAGCAGTCAATACAAGGCAACTCTCAATTTTAGACAACCCTCAAACGAATGCAACACCTGAAACTAAGGCAACCCATAAACGAAGGCAATTCCTCAAACTAAGGCAATTCCTCAAACGAAGGCAACCCTCAAACTAACACAACCCTGAAACTAACGCAACCCTTAAACTAACGCAACCCTCAAACTAAGGCAACCCTCAAACTAAGGCAACGCTCAAAGGAAGGCAGCGCTCAAACTAAGGCAACGCTCAAACTAAGGCAACCCTCAACAAAGGCAACACCTCAAACGAAGGCAACACCTCAAATGAAGGCAACACCTCAAACTAAGACAACACCTCAAACTAAGGCAACACCTCAAACTTAGGCAACACCTCAAACTTAGGCAACACCTCAAACTTAGGCAACACCTCAAACTGAGGCAACAGTCAAACTAAGGCAACAGTCAAATTAAGGCAACACCTCAAACTAAGGCAACACCTCAAACGAAGGCAACACCTCAAACGAAGGCAACACCTCAAACGAAGGCAACACCTCAAACTTAGGCAACACCTCAAACTAAGGCAACACATCAAACTGAGGCAACACCTCAAACTAAGGCAACCGTCAAACAAATGCAACACCTCAAACGAAGGCAACACCTCAAACGAAGGCAACACCTCAAGCTAAGGCAACACCTCAAACTAAGGCAACACCTCAAACTAAGAAAACACTTCAAACTTAGGCAACAGTCAAACTAAGGCAACACCTCACACTAAGGCAACAGTCAAACTCAGGGAACCGTCAAGCTAAGGCAACACCTCAAACTAAGGCAACACCTCAAACTAATGCAACACCTCAAACTAAGGCAAAACCTCAAACTAAGGCAAAACCTCAAACTAAGGCAACATCTCAAACTAAGGCAAAACCTCAAACTAAGGCAAAACCTCAAACTAAGGCAAACCTCAAATTAAGGCAACCCTCAAACTAAGGCAACCCTCAATCAAAGGAAACCCTCAATCAAAGGAAACCCTCAATCAAAGGCAACCCTCAAACAAAGGCAACACCTCAAACTAAGGCAACACCTCAAACTAAGGCAACATCTCAAACTAAGCCAGCCGTCAAATGAAGGCAGCACCTCAAATTAAGGCAACACATCAACTAAGGCAACACATCAAACGAAGGCAACCCTCCAACTAATGCCATACCTCAAACTAATGCAATACCTCAAACTAATGCAACATCTCAAACTAAGGCAACACCTCAAACTAAGGCAACACCGCAAACTAAGGCAACACCTCAAAATAGGCGAACACCTCAAACAAAGGCTCCCATCAAACTAAGCAATATCTCAAACTAAGGCAACACCTCAAACTGAGGCAACACCTCAAACTGAGGCAACAGTCAAACTAAGGCAACACCTCAAACTGAGGCAACAGTCAAACTAAGGCAACACCTCAAACTAAGGCAACACCTCAAACGAAGGCAACACCTCAAACTAAGGCAACACATCAAACTAAGGGAACACCTCAAACTAAGGCAACGCTCAAACTAAGGCAACCCTCAAACTAAGGCAAAACCTCAAACTAAGGCAAAACCTCAAACTAAGGCAACCCTCAAACTGAGGCTAACCTCAAACTAAGGCAACCCTCAATCAAAGGAAACCCTCAATCAAAGGAAGCCCTCAATCAAAGGCAACCCTCAAACAAAGGCAACACCTCAAACTAAGGCAACACCTCAAACTAAGAAAACACCTCAAACTGAGGCAACACCTCAGACTAAGGCAACACCTCAAACTAAGGCAGCCGTCAAATAGAGGCAACACCTCAAATTAAGGCAACACATCAAACTAAGGCAACACATCAAACTAAGGCAACACATCAAACGAAGGCAACACATCAAACTAAGGCAACACATCAAACTAAGGCAACACATCAAACTAAGGCAACCCTCCAACTAATGCCATACCTCAAACTAATGCAGCACCTCAAACTAATGCAACACCTCAAAATAGGCCAACTCCTCAAACAAAGGCTCCCATCAAACTAAGCAATATCTGAAACTAAGGCAATCCTCAATCTAAGGCAAACCTCAGACTGAGACAGCAGTCAATACAAGGCAACTCTCAATTTAAGACAACCCTCAAACTAATACAACACCTGAAACTAAGGCAACCCATAAACGAAGGCAATTCCTCAAACTAAGGCAATTCCTCAAACTAAGGCAACCCTCAAACTAGGGCAACCCTCAAACTAATGCCACCCTCAAACTAACGCAACCCTCAAACTAAGGCAACTCTCAAACTAAGGCAACGCTCAAACTAAGGCAACGCTCAAACTAAGGCAAGCCTCAACAAAGGCAACCCCTCAAACAAAGGCAACCCCTCAAACAAAGGCAACCCTCAAACTAAGGGAACCCTCAAACTAAGGGAACCCTCAAACTAAGGCAACACCTCAAACTAAGGCAATAGCTCAAGCTAAGGCAACACCTCAAACTAAGGCAACACCTCAAACTAATGCAACACCTCAAACTAAGGCAAAACCTCAAACTAAGGCAAAACCTCAAACTAAGGCAACATCTCAAACTAAGGCAAAACCTCAAACTAAGGCAAAACCTCAAACTAAGGCAAACCTCAAATTAAGGCAACCCTCAAACTAAGGCAACCCTCAATCAAAGGAAACCCTCAATCAAAGGAAACCCTCAATCAAAGGCAACCCTCAAACAAAGGCAACACCTCAAACTAAGGCAACACCTCAAACTAAGGCAACATCTCAAACTAAGCCAGCCGTCAAATGAAGGCAGCACCTCAAATTAAGGCAACACATCAACTAAGGCAACACATCAAACGAAGGCAACCCTCCAACTAATGCCATACCTCAAACTAATGCAATACCTCAAACTAATGCAACATCTCAAACTAAGGCAACACCTCAAACTAAGGCAACACCGCAAACAAAGGCAACACCTCAAAATAGGCGAACACCTCAAACAAAGGCTCCCATCAAACTAAGCAATATCTCAAACTAAGGCAACACCTAAAACTAATGCAACACCTCAAACAAAGGCTACCATCAAACTAAGCAATATCTCAAACTAAGGCAATCCTCAATCTAAGCCAAACCTCAGACTGAGGCAGCAGTCAATGCAAGGCAACTCTCAATTTAAGACAACCCTCAAACTAATGCAACACCTGAAACTAAGGCAACCCATAAACGAAGGCAATTCCTCAAACTAAGGCAATTCCTCAAACTAAGGCAACCCTCAAACTAACGCAACCCCCAAACTAACGCAACCCTCAAACTAACGCAACCCTCAAACTAAGGCAACCCTCAAACTAAGGCAACGCTCAAACTAAGGCAACGCTCAAACTGAGGCAACCCTCAACAAAGGCAACACCTCAAACGAAGGCAACACCTCAAACGAAGGCAACACCTCAAACTAAGACAACACCTCAAACTAAGGCAACACCTCAAACTGAGGCAACAGTCAAACTAAGGCATCACCTCAAACTAAGGCAACACCTCAAACTGAGGCAACAGTCAAACTAAGGCAACACCTCAAACTGAGGCAACAGTCAAACTAAGGCAACACCTCAAACTGAGGCAACACCTCAAACTGAGGCAACAGTCAAACTAAGGCAACACCTCAAACTGAGGCAACAGTCAAACTAAGGCAACACCTCAAACTAAGGCAACACCTCAAACGAAGGCAACACCTCAAACTAAGGCAACACATCAAACTAAGGGAACACCTCAAACTAAGGCAACGCTCAAACTAAGGCAACCCTCAAACTAAGGCAACCCTCAACAAAGCCAACACCTCAAACTTAGGCAACACCTCAAACTTAGGCAACACCTCAAACTGAGGCAACAGTCAAACTAAGGCAACACCTCAAACTAAGGCAACACCTCAAACGAAGGCAACACCTCAAACTAATGCAACACCTCAAACTCAGGCAACACCTCAAACTAAGGCAACACCTCAAACTAAGGCAACACATCAAACTAAGGCAACCCACAAACTAACGCAACCCCCAAACTAACGCAACCCTCAAACTAACGCAACCCTCAAACTAAGGCAACCCTCAAACTAAGGCAACGCTCAAACTAAGGCAACGCTGAAACTGAGGCAACCCTCAACAAAGGCAACAGTCAAACGAAGGCAACACCTCAAACGAAGGCAACACCTCAAACTAAGACAACACCTCAAACTAAGGCAACACCTCAAACTGAGGCAACAGTCAAACTAAGGCAACACCTCAAACTAAGGCAACACCTCAAACTGAGGCAACAGTCAAACTAAGGCAACACCTCAAACTGAGGCAACAGTCAAACTAAGGCAACACCTCAAACTAAGGCAACACCTCAAACGAAGGCAACACCTCAAACTGAGGCAACAGTCAAACTAAGGCAACACCTCAAACTGAGGCAACAGTCAACCTAAGGCAACACCTCAAACTGAGGCAACACCTCAAACTGAGGCAACAGTCAAACTAAGGCAACACCTCAAACTGAGGCAACAGTCAAACTAAGGCAACACCTCAAACTAAGGCAACACCTCAAACGAAGGCAACACCTCCAACTAAGGCAACACATCAAACTAAGGGAACACCTCAAACTAAGGCAACGCTCAAACTAAGGCAACCCTCAAACTAAGGCTACCCTCAACAAAGGCAACACCTCAAACTTAGGCAACACTTCAAACTTAGGTAACAACTCAAAATGAGGCAACAGTCAAACTAAGGCAACACCTCAAACTAAGGCAACACCTCAAACGAAGGCAACACCTCAAACTAATGCAACACCTCAAACTCAGGCAACACCTCAAACTAAGGCAACACCTCAAACTAAGGCAACACATCAAACTAAGGCAACACCTCAAACTAAGGCAACCGTCAAACAAATGCAACACCTCAAACGAAGGCAACACCTCAAACGAAGGCAACACCTCAAACGAAGGTAACACCTCAAGCTAAGGCAACAGCTCAAACTAAGGCAACACCTCAAACTAAGGAAACACTTCAAACTTAGGCAACAGTCAAACTAAGGCAACACCTCAATCTCAGGCAACAGTCAAACTAAGGGAACCGTCAAACTAATGCAACACCTCAAACTAATGCAACACCTCAAACTAAGGCAAAACCTCAAACTAAGGCAATGCCTCAAACTAAGGCAATACCTCAAACTAAGGCAACCCTCAAACGTATGCAACCCTCAAACTAAGGCAACTCTCAATCAAAGGAAACCCTCAATCAAAGGAAGCCCTCAATCAAAGTCAACCCTCAAACAAAGGCAACACCTCAAACTAAGGCAACACCTCAAACGAAGGCAACACCTCAAACTGAGGCAACACCTCAAACTAAGGCAACACCTCAAACTAAGGCAGCCGTCAAATAAAGGCAACACCTCAAATTAAGGCAACACATCAAACTAAGACAACACATCAAACTAAGGCAACACATCAAACTAAGGCAACACAGCAATCTAAGTCAACCCTCCAACTAATGCCATACCTCAAACTAATGCAGTATCTCAAACTAATGCAACACCTCAAACAAAGGCAACACCTCAAACTAAGGCAACACCTCAAACTAAGGCAACACCTCAAAATAGGCTCCCATCAAACTAAGCAATATCTCAAACTAAGGCAATCCTCAATCTAAGGCAAACATCAGACTGAGGCAGCAGTCAATACAAAACAACTCTCAATTTAAGACAACCCTCAAACGAATGCAACACCTGAAACTAAGGCAACCCATAAACGAAGGCAATTCCTCAAACTAAGGCAATTCCTCAAACTAAGGCAACCCTCAAACTAAGGCATCCCGCAAACTAATGCAACCCTCAAACTAACGCAACCCTCAAACTAAGGCAACCCTCAAACAAAGGCAACCCTCAAACTAAGGGAACCCTCAAACTAAGGGAACCCTCAAACTAAGGCAACACCTCAAACGAAGGCAACACCTCAAACTGAGGCAACAGTCAAACTAAGGCAACACCTCAAACTGAGGCAACAGTCAACCTAAGGCAACACCTCAAACTGAGGCAACACCTCAAACTGAGGCAACAGTCAAACTAAGGCAACACCTCAAACTAAGGCAACACATCAAACTAAGGGAACACCTCAAACTAAGGCAACGCTCAAACTAAGGCAACCCTCAAACTAAGGCAACCCTCAACAAAGGCAACACCTCAAACTTAGGCAACACCTCAAACTTAGGCAACACCTCAAACTGAGGCAACAGTCAAACTAAGGCAACACCTCAAACTAAGGCAACACCTCAAACGAAGGCAACACCTCAAACTAATGCAACACCTCAAACTCAGGCAACACCTCAAACTAAGGCAACACCTCAAACTAAGGCAACACATCAAACTAAGGCAACCCACAAACTAACGCAACCCCCAAACTAACGCAACCCTCAAACTAACGCAACCCTCAAACTAAGGCAACCCTCAAACTAAGGCAACGCTCAAACTAAGGCAACGCTGAAACTGAGGCAACCCTCAACAAAGGCAACAGTCAAACGAAGGCAACACCTCAAACGAAGGCAACACCTCAAACTAAGACAACACCTCAAACTAAGGCAACACCTCAAACTGAGGCAACAGTCAAACTAAGGCAACACCTCAAACTAAGGCAACACCTCAAACTGAGGCAACAGTCAAACTAAGGCAACACCTCAAACTGAGGCAACAGTCAAACTAAGGCAACACCTCAAACTAAGGCAACACCTCAAACGAAGGCAACACCTCAAACTGAGGCAACAGTCAAACTAAGGCAACACCTCAAACTGAGGCAACAGTCAACCTAAGGCAACACCTCAAACTGAGGCAACACCTCAAACTGAGGCAACAGTCAAACTAAGGCAACACCTCAAACTGAGGCAACAGTCAAACTAAGGCAACACCTCAAACTAAGGCAACACCTCAAACGAAGGCAACACCTCCAACTAAGGCAACACATCAAACTAAGGGAACACCTCAAACTAAGGCAACGCTCAAACTAAGGCAACCCTCAAACTAAGGCTACCCTCAACAAAGGCAACACCTCAAACTTAGGCAACACTTCAAACTTAGGTAACAACTCAAAATGAGGCAACAGTCAAACTAAGGCAACACCTCAAACTAAGGCAACACCTCAAACGAAGGCAACACCTCAAACTAATGCAACACCTCAAACTCAGGCAACACCTCAAACTAAGGCAACACCTCAAACTAAGGCAACACATCAAACTAAGGCAACACCTCAAACTAAGGCAACCGTCAAACAAATGCAACACCTCAAACGAAGGCAACACCTCAAACGAAGGCAACACCTCAAACGAAGGTAACACCTCAAGCTAAGGCAACAGCTCAAACTAAGGCAACACCTCAAACTAAGGAAACACTTCAAACTTAGGCAACAGTCAAACTAAGGCAACACCTCAATCTCAGGCAACAGTCAAACTAAGGGAACCGTCAAACTAATGCAACACCTCAAACTAATGCAACACCTCAAACTAAGGCAAAACCTCAAACTAAGGCAATGCCTCAAACTAAGGCAATACCTCAAACTAAGGCAACCCTCAAACGTATGCAACCCTCAAACTAAGGCAACTCTCAATCAAAGGAAACCCTCAATCAAAGGAAGCCCTCAATCAAAGTCAACCCTCAAACAAAGGCAACACCTCAAACTAAGGCAACACCTCAAACGAAGGCAACACCTCAAACTGAGGCAACACCTCAAACTAAGGCAACACCTCAAACTAAGGCAGCCGTCAAATAAAGGCAACACCTCAAATTAAGGCAACACATCAAACTAAGACAACACATCAAACTAAGGCAACACATCAAACTAAGGCAACACAGCAATCTAAGTCAACCCTCCAACTAATGCCATACCTCAAACTAATGCAGTATCTCAAACTAATGCAACACCTCAAACAAAGGCAACACCTCAAACTAAGGCAACACCTCAAACTAAGGCAACACCTCAAAATAGGCTCCCATCAAACTAAGCAATATCTCAAACTAAGGCAATCCTCAATCTAAGGCAAACATCAGACTGAGGCAGCAGTCAATACAAAACAACTCTCAATTTAAGACAACCCTCAAACGAATGCAACACCTGAAACTAAGGCAACCCATAAACGAAGGCAATTCCTCAAACTAAGGCAATTCCTCAAACTAAGGCAACCCTCAAACTAAGGCATCCCTCAAACTAATGCAACCCTCAAACTAACGCAACCCTCAAACTAAGGCAACCCTCAAACAAAGGCAACCCTCAAACTAAGGGAACCCTCAAACTAAGGGAACCCTCAAACTAAGGCAACACCTCAAACTAAGGCAATAGCTCAAGCTAAGGCAACACCTCAAACTAAGGCAACACCTCAAACTAATGCAACACCTCAAACTAAGGCAAAACCTCAAACTAAGGCAAAACCTCAAACTAAGGCAACATCTCAAACTAAGGCAAAACCTCAAACTAAGGCAAAACCTCAAACTAAGGCAAACCTCAAATTAAGGCAACCCTCAAACTAAGGCAACCCTCAATCAAAGGAAACCCTCAATCAAAGGAAACCCTCAATCAAAGGCAACCCTCAAACAAAGGCAACACCTCAAACTAAGGCAACACCTCAAACTAAGGCAACATCTCAAACTAAGCCAGCCGTCAAATGAAGGCAGCACCTCAAATTAAGGCAACACATCAACTAAGGCAACACATCAAACGAAGGCAACCCTCCAACTAATGCCATACCTCAAACTAATGCAATACCTCAAACTAATGCAACATCTCAAACTAAGGCAACACCTCAAACTAAGGCAACACCGCAAACTAAGGCAACACCTCAAAATAGGCGAACACCTCAAACAAAGGCTCCCATCAAACTAAGCAATATCTCAAACTAAGGCAACACCTAAAACTAATGCAACACCTCAAACAAAGGCTACCATCAAACTAAGCAATATCTCAAACTAAGGCAATCCTCAATCTAAGCCAAACCTCAGACTGAGGCAGCAGTCAATACAAGGCAACTCTCAATTTAAGACAACCCTCAAACGAATGCAACACCTGAAACTAAGGCAACCCATAAACGAAGGCAATTCCTCAAACTAAGGCAATTCCTCAAACTAAGGCAACCCTCAAACTAACGCAACCCCCAAACTAACGCAACCCTCAAACTAACGCAACCCTCAAACTAAGGCAACCCTCAAACTAAGGCAACGCTCAAACTAAGGCAACGCTCAAACTGAGGCAACCCTCAACAAAGGCAACACCTCAAACGAAGGCAACACCTCAAACGAAGGCAACACCTCAAACTAAGACAACACCTCAAACTAAGGCAACACCTCAAACTGAGGCAACAGTCAAACTAAGGCATCACCTCAAACTAAGGCAACACCTCAAACTGAGGCAACAGTCAAACTAAGGCAACACCTCAAACTGAGGCAACAGTCAAACTAAGGCAACACCTCAAACTGAGGCAACACCTCAAACTGAGGCAACAGTCAAACTAAGGCAACACCTCAAACTGAGGCAACAGTCAAACTAAGGCAACACCTCAAACTAAGGCAACACCTCAAACGAAGGCAACACCTCAAACTAAGGCAACACATCAAACTAAGGGAACACCTCAAACTAAGGCAACGCTCAAACTAAGGCAACCCTACAACTAAGGCAACCCTCAACAAAGGCAACACCTCAAAAATAGGCAACACCTCAAACTTAGGCAACACCTCAAACTGAGGCAACAGTCAAACTAAGGCAACACCTCAAACTAAGGCAACACCTCAAACGAAGGCAACACCTCAAACTAATGCAACACCTCAAACTCAGGCAACACCTCAAACTAAGGCAACACCTCAAACTAAGGCAACACATCAAACTAAGGCAACCCACAAACTAACGCAACCCCCAAACTAACGCAACCCTCAAACTAACGCAACCCTCAAACTAAGGCAACCCTCAAACTAAGGCAACGCTCAAACTAAGGCAACGCTGAAACTGAGGCAACCCTCAACAAAGGCAACAGTCAAACGAAGGCAACGCCTCAAACGAAGGCAACACCTCAAACTAAGACAACACCTCAAACTAAGGCAACACCTCAAACTGAGGCAACAGTCAAACTAAGGCAACACCTCAAACTAAGGCAACACCTCAAACTGAGGCAACAGTCAAACTAAGGCAACACCTCAAACTGAGGCAACAGTCAAACTAAGGCAACACCTCAAACTAAGGCAACACTTCAAACGAAGGCAACACCTCAAACTGAGGCAACAGTCAAACTAAGGCAACACCTCAAACTGAGGCAACAGTCAACCTAAGGCAACACCTCAAACTGAGGCAACACCTCAAACTGAGGCAACAGTCAAACTAAGGCAACACCTCAAACTGAGGCAACAGTCAAACTAAGGCAACACCTCAAACTAAGGCAACACCTCAAACGAAGGCAACACCTCCAACTAAGGCAACACATCAAACTAAGGGAACACCTCAAACTAAGGCAACGCTCAAACTAAGGCAACCCTCAAACTAAGGCTACCCTCAACAAAGGCAACACCTCAAACTTAGGCAACACTTCAAACTTAGGTAACAACTCAAAATGAGGCAACAGTCAAACTAAGGCAACACCTGAAACTAAGGCAACCCATAAACGAAGGCAATTCCTCAAACTAAGGCAATTCCTCAAACTAAGGCAACCCTCAAACTAACGCAACCCCCAAACTAACGCAACCCTCAAACTAACGCAACCCTCAAACTAAGGCAACCCTCAAACTAAGGCAACGCTCAAACTAAGGCAACGCTCAAACTGAGGCAACCCTCAACAAAGGCAACACCTCAAACGAAGGCAACACCTCAAACGAAGGCAACACCTCAAACTAAGACAACACCTCAAACTAAGGCAACACCTCAAACTGAGGCAACAGTCAAACTAAGGCATCACCTCAAACTAAGGCAACACCTCAAACTGAGGCAACAGTCAAACTAAGGCAACACCTCAAACTGAGGCAACAGTCAAACTAAGGCAACACCTCAAACTGAGGCAACACCTCAAACTGAGGCAACAGTCAAACTAAGGAAACACCTCAAACTGAGGCAACAGTCAAACTAAGGCAACACCTCAAACTAAGGCAACACCTCAAACGAAGGCAACACCTCAAACTAAGGCAACACATCAAACTAAGGGAACACCTCAAACTAAGGCAACGCTCAAACTAAGGCAACCCTCAAACTAAGGCAACCCTCAACAAAGGCAACACCTCAAAAATAGGCAACACCTCAAACTTAGGCAACACCTCAAACTGAGGCAACAGTCAAACTAAGGCAACACCTCAAACTAAGGCAACACCTCAAACTCAGGCAACACCTCAAACTAAGGCAACACCTCAAACTAAGGCAACACATCAAACTAAGGCAACCCACAAACTAACGCAACCCCCAAACTAACGCAACCCTCAAACTAACGCAACCCTCAAACTAAGGCAACCCTCAAACTAAGGCAACGCTCAAACTAAGGCAACGCTGAAACTGAGGCAACCCTCAACAAAGGCAACAGTCAAACGAAGGCAACACCTCAAACGAAGGCAACACCTCAAACTAAGACAACACCTCAAACTAAGGCAACACCTCAAACTGAGGCAACAGTCAAACTAAGGCAACACCTCAAACTAAGGCAACACCTCAAACTGAGGCAACAGTCAAACTAAGGCAACACCTCAAACTGAGGCAACAGTCAAACTAAGGCAACACCTCAAACTAAGGCAACACTTCAAACGAAGGCAACACCTCAAACTGAGGCAACAGTCAAACTAAGGCAACACCTCAAACTGAGGCAACAGTCAACCTAAGGCAACACCTCAAACTGAGGCAACACCTCAAACTGAGGCAACAGTCAAACTAAGGCAACACCTCAAACTGAGGCAACAGTCAAACTAAGGCAACACCTCAAACTAAGGCAACACCTCAAACGAAGGCAACACCTCCAACTAAGGCAACACATCAAACTAAGGGAACACCTCAAACTAAGGCAACGCTCAAACTAAGGCAACCCTCAAACTAAGGCTACCCTCAACAAAGGCAACACCTCAAACTTAGGCAACACTTCAAACTTAGGTAACAACTCAAAATGAGGCAACAGTCAAACTAAGGCAACACCTCAAACTAAGGCAACACCTCAAACGAAGGCAACACCTCAAACTAATGCAACACCTCAAACTCAGGCAACACCTCAAACTAAGGCAACACCTCAAACTAAGGCAACACATCAAACTAAGGCAACACCTCAAACTAAGGCAACCGTCAAACAAATGCAACACCTCAAACGAAGGCAACACCTCAAACGAAGGTAACACCTCAAGCTAAGGCAACAGCTCAAACTAAGGCAACACCTCAAACTAAGGAAACACTTCAAACTTAGGCAACAGTCAAACTAAGGCAACACCTCAATCTCAGGCAACAGTCAAGCTAAGGGAACCGTCAAACTAATGCAACACCTCAAACTAATGCAACACCTCAAACTAAGGCAAAACCTCAAACTAAGGCAAAGCCTCAAACTAAGGCAATACCTCAAACTAAGGCAACCCTCAAACGTATGCAACCCTCAAACTAAGGCAACTCTCAATCAAAGGAAACCCTCAATCAAAGGAAGCCCTCAATCAAAGTCAACCCTCAAACAAAGGCAACACCTCAAACTAAGGCAACACCTCAAACGAAGGCAACACCTCAAACTGAGGCAACACCTCAAACTAAGGCAACACCTCAAACTAAGGCAGCCGTCAAATAAAGGCAACACCTCAAATTAAGGCAACACATCAAACTAAGACAACACATCAAACTAAGGCAACACATCAAACTAAGGCAACACAGCAATCTAAGTCAACCCTCCAACTAATGCCATACCTCAAACTAATGCAGTATCTCAAACTAATGCAACACCTCAAACAAAGGCAACACCTCAAACTAAGGCAACACCTCAAACTAAGGCAACACCTCAAAATAGGCTCCCATCAATCTAAGCAATATCTCAAACTAAGGCAATCCTCAATCTAAGGCAAACATCAGACTGAGGCAGCAGTCAATACAAAACAACTCTCAATTTAAGACAACCCTCAAACGAATGCAACACCTGAAACTAAGGCAACCCATAAACGAAGGCAATTCCTCAAACTAAGGCAATTCCTCAAACTAAGGCAACCCTCAAACTAAGGCATCCCTCAAACTAATGCAACCCTCAAACTAACGCAACCCTCAAACTAAGGCAACCCTCAAACTAAGGCAACGCTCAAACTAAGGCAACACTCAAACTAAGGCAACCCTCAACAAAGGCAACCCCTCAAACAAAGGCAACCCCTCAAACAAAGGCAACCCCTCAAACAAAGGCAACCCTCAAACTAAGGGAACCCTCAAACTAAGGCAACACCTCAGACTAAGGCAACACCTCAAACTAAGGCAGCCCAAAGACTAAGGCAACGCCTCAAACGTAGGCAACGCCTCAAACTGAGGCAACGCCTCAAACTGAGGCAGCGCCTCAATCTAAGGCGACGCCTCAATCTAAGGCAACCCTTAAAATATGGCAATGCTCGAACTAATGCAGACCCTCCAACTAATGCAGCCCCTCAAACTGAGGCAACAGTCAAACTAAGGCAACACCTCAAACTAAGGCAACACCTCAAACGAAGGCAACACCTCAAACTAAGGCAACACATCAAACTAAGGCAACACCTCAAACTAAGGCAACGCTCAAACTAAGGCAACCCTCAAACTAAGGCAACCCTCAACAAAGGCAACACCTCAAACTTAGGCAACACCTCAAACTTAGGCAACACCTCAAACTGAGGCAACAGTCAAACTAAGGCAACACCTCAAACTAAGGCAACACCTCAAACGAAGGCAACACCTCAAACGAAGGCAACACCTCAAGCTAATGCAACACCTCAAACTCAGGCAACACCTCAAACTAAGGCAACACCTCAAACTAAGGCAACACATCAAACTAAGGCAACACCTCAAACTAAGGCAACCGTCAAACAAATGCAACACCTCAAACGAAGGCAACACCTCAAACGAAGGCAACAACTCAAACGAAGGCAACACCTCAAGCTAAGGCAACAGCTCAAACTAAGGCAACACCTCAAACTAAGGAAACACTTCAAACTTACGCAACAGTCAAACTAAGGCAACACCTCAAACTCAGCCAACAGTCAAACTAAGGGAACCGTCAAACTAATGCAACACCTCAAACTAATGCAACACCTCAAACTAAGGCAAAACCTCAAACTAAGGCAAAGCCTCAAACTAAGGCAAAACCTCAAACTAAGGCAACCCTCAAACTTATGCAACCCTCAAACTAAGGCAACTCTCAATCAAAGGAAACCCTCAATCAAAGGAAGCCCTCAATCAAAGGCAACCCTCAAACAAAGGCAACACCTCAAACTAAGGCAACACCTCAAACGAAGGCAACACCTCAAACTGAGGCAACACCTCAAACTAAGGCAACACCTCAAACTAAGGCAGCCGTCAAATAAAGGCAACACCTCAAATTAAGGCAACACATCAAACTAAGGCAACACATCAAACTAAGGCAACACATCAAACGAAGACAACACATCAAACTAAGGCAACACATCAAACTAAGGCAACACAGCAATCTAAGTCAACCCTCCAACTAATGCCATACCTCAAACTAATGCAGTATCTCAAACTAATGCAACACCTCAAACAAAGGCAACACCTCAAACTAAGGCAACACCTCAAACTCAGGCAACACCTCAAACTAAGGCAACACCTCAAAATAGGCTCCCATCAAACTAAGCAATATCTCAAACTAAGGCAATCCTCAATCTAAGGCAAACATCAGACTGAGGCAGCAGTCAATACAAGGCAACTCTCAATTTAAGACAACCCTAAAACGAATGCAACACCTGAAACTAAGGCAACCCATTAACGAAGGCAATTCCTCAAACTAAGGCAATTCCTCAAACGAAGGCAACCCTCAAACTAAGGCAACCCTCAAACTAATGCAACCCTCAAACTAACGCAACCCTCAAACTAAGGCAACCCTCAAACTAAGGCAACGCTCAAACTAAGGCAACGCTCAAACTAAGGCAACCCTCAACAAAGGCAACCCCTCAAACAAAGGCAACCCCTCAAACAAAGGCAACCCCTCAAACAAAGGCAACCCTCAAACTAAGGGAACCCACAAACTAAGGCAACACCTCAGACTAAGGCAACACCTCAAACTAAGGCAGCCCAAAGACTAAGGCAACGCCTCAAACGTAGGCAACGCCTCAAACTGAGGCAACGCCTCAAACTGAGGCAGCGCCTCAATCTAAGGCGACGCCTCTATCTAAGGCAACCCTTAAAATATGGCAATGCTCGAACTAATGCAGACCCTCCAACTAATGCAGCCCCTCAAACTAAGGCAACCATCAAACTTAGGCACCCCTCAAACTAATGCAACACCTCAATCTAAGGCAACCCTTAAAATATGGCAACGCTCAAACTAATGCAGACCCTCAAACTAATGCAGACCCTGAAACTAAGGCAACCCTCAAGCTGAGGCAACCCTTAAGGCTTTTAGTTTTGGTGACTGCAGCTTTGACAGTCGCGAAGGTTCGAGAGCGAGCTTGCAGCTGGGAAGTCAATTTCAGTGGAAGTTTAAAAGTTAATTCTCTTTTGTTTTCGGAGGACCAGGGGACTGCTGGGTAAGTAAAAACTATATATTTGGGTAGTTTAAAATCTCTTTCTTTTAGTTTTGGTGACTGCAGCTTTGACAGTAGCGAAGGTGCAAGAGCGAGCTTACAGCTGGGAAGTCAATTTCAGTGGAAGTTTAAAAGTTAATTCCCTTTTGTTTTCGGAGGACCAGGGGACTGCTGGGTAAGTAAAAACTATATATTTCGGTGGTGGCTGTACCCGAGACAGTACACATGTGGTGTCTCCCACCCTCCCTCCTCCTGTAACCAAAAAAAAGGACTCTTGTTTTGATAAGGTTAGCTTTTTATTTAAGAAGTTCTGTCCGTTGGATTGCTATCTGAACAAGTTTTGACATTTTTTTTTGCTTTTTCAGTAGATTTGTTGGGAATTTAGAATAGAGGGACAGGAAGTTAAGGCAGTTGCATGTTCCTCCTGCAGAATGTGGTAGGTAAGGGTCGCCAAGAGTGTCCCTGCTGACTGCATCTGCAGGAAGTGCACCCAACTCCAGCTCCTCGAGAACCGCGTTTGGGAACTGGAGCTGGAGCTGGATGAACTTCGGATCATTCGGGAGGCGGAGGGGGTTATTGAGAGGAGTTATGGGGAGGGAGTCACACCTCAGGTAAAAGAAGTAGGTAGATGGGTTACCGTTAGGCGAAGGAGTGGGAACCAGCAGGCAGTGCAGGGATCCCCTGTGGCCGTTTCCTTCAACCACAGGTATCCCGTTTTGGATACTGTTGCGGGGGACGACTTACCAGGAGTAAGCAATGGGGTACAGGTCTCTTTCACAGAGTCTGTCCCTGTTGCTCAGAAGGGAAGGGGGAAGAGGAGCAGAGCATTAGTCATTGGGGACTCCATAGTTAGGGGAACAGATAGGAGGTTCTGTGGGAACGAGAGACTCACGGTTGGTATGTTGCATCCCAGGTGTCAGGGTTCGTGATGTTTCGGATCGTGTTTTTGGGATCCTCAGGGGGGAGGGGGAGCAGCCCCAAGACGTGGTCCACATTGGCACCAATGACATAGGTAGGAAGGGAGATGGGGATTTAAGACAGAAATTCTGGGAGCTAGGGTGGAAGCTTAGAGTGAGAACAAACAGAGTTGTTATCTCTGGGTTGTTGCCCGTGCCACGTGATAGCGAAGCAAGGAATAGGGAGAGAGAGGAGTTGAATCCTGCAGGATGGTGCAGGAGGGAGGGTTTTGGTTTCCTGGATAATTGTGGCTCTTTCTGGGGTAGGTGGGACCTCTACAAACAGGATGGTCTTCACCTGAACCAGAGGGGTACCAATATCCTGGGGGGGAGACTTGGTAGTGCTCTTCGGGGGGGTTTAAACTAAATCAGCAGGGGAATGGGAACCGAAAATGTAGTGCCAGTGTACAGGATGTTGAGAGTAGTGAGGTCAGGGATAAGGTTACAAGGACGCAAGAGGGCACTGGCAAGCAAGAACCTGGTTTAAAGTGTGTCTATGTCAATGGCGGGAGCATCTGGAATAAGGTGGGTGAGCTTGCAGTATGGGTTGGTACCTGGGATCTCGATGTGGAGGCCATTTCGGAGACATGGGTCGTGCAGGGGAAGGAATGGATGTTGCAGGTTCCGGGATTTAGATGTTTCAGTAAGAACAGAGAAGATGGTAAAAGAGGGGTGGGGGGTGGGGTGGCATTGTTAATCAAGGAGAGTAGCACAGCGACAGAAAGGACGTTTGAGGACGCGTCTACTGAGGTAGTATGGGCCGAGGTTAGAAACAGGAGAGGTGAGGTCACCCTGTTGGGAGTCTTTTATAGACCTCCAAATAGTTCCAGAGATGTAGAGGAAAGGATAACGAAGATGATTCTCGACAGGGGCGAGAGTAACAGGGTAGTTGTTATGGGGAACTTTAACTTTCCAAATATTGACTGGAAATACTATAGTTCGAGTACTTTCGATGGGTCTGTTTTTGTCCAGTTTGTGCAGGAGGGTTTTCTGACACAGTATGCAGACAGGCCAACCAGGGGCGATGCCACATTGGATTTGGTACTGGGTAATGAACCCGGCCAGGTGTTAGATTTACATGTTGGTGAGCACTTTGGTGATCGTGATTACAATTCGGTTAGGTTTACCTTAGCGATGGGCAGCGACAGGTATATACCGCAGGGCAAGAATTATAACTGGGGGAAAGGAAATTATGATGCGATCAGGCAAGATTTAGGATGCGTAGGATGGGGAAGGAAACTGCAGGGGATGGGAACAATCGAAATGTGGAGCTTATTCAAGGAGCAGCGACTGCGTGTCCTTGATAAGTATGTAAATGTGAGGCAGGGAGGAAGTTGTCGAGCGAGGGAGCCATGGTTTACTAAAGAAGTTGAAGCGCTTGTCAAGAAGAAGAAGTCTTATGTTCGGATGAGACGTGAAGGCTCAGTTAGGGCGCTTGAGAGTTACAAGCCAGCCAGGAAGGATCTAAAGGGAGAGCTAAGAAGAGCAAGGAGAGGACACGAAAAGTCATTGGCGGATAGGATCAGGGAAAACCCTAAGGCTTTCTATAGGTACATCAGGAATAAAAGAATGACTGGAGTTAGATTAGGGCCAATCAAGGATAGTAGTGGGAAGTTGTGTGTGAAATCAGAGGAGGTCGGGGAAGCGTTAAATGAATATTTTGCGTCAGTATTTACAGTAGAGAAAGGAAATGTTGTCGAGGAGAATACTGAGATTCAGGCTACCAGGTTAGATGGGATTGAAGTTCACAAGGAGGAGGTGTTATCCATTTTGGAAAGTGTGAAAATAGATAAGTCCCCTGGGCCAGATCGGACTTATCCTCGGATTCTCTGGGAAGCCAGGGAGGAGATTGCAGAGCCTTTGTCCTCTATCTTTATGTCGTCATTGTCGACAGGTATCGTGCCGGAAGACTGGAGGATAGCAAATGTTGTCCCCTTGTTCAAGAAGGGGAGCAGAGACAGCCCTGGTAATTATAGACCTGTGAGCCTTACTTCGGTTCTGGGTAAATTGTTGGAAAAGGTTATAAGAGACAGGATTTATACTCATCTTGAAAAGAATAAGTTCATTAGCGATAGTCAGCACGGTTTTGTGACGGGTAGGTCGTGCCTCACAAACCTTATTGAGTTTTTCGAGAAGGTGACCAAACAGGTGGATGAGGGTAAAGCAGTGGATGTGGTGTATATGGATTTCAGTAAGGCATTTGATAAGGTTCCCCACGGTAGGCTATTGCAGAAAATACGGAAGTATGGGGTTGAAGGTGATTTAGAGCTTTGGATCAGAAATTGGCTAGCTGAAAGAAGACAGAGGGTGGTGGTTGATGGCAAATGTTCATCCTGGAGTTCAGTTACTAGTGGTGTCCCACAAGGATCTGTTTTGGGGCCACTGCTGTTTGTCATTTTTAGAAATGACCTGGAAGAGGGTGTGGAAGGGTGGGTTAGTAAATTTGCGGATGACACTAAAGTCGGTGGACTTGTGGATAGTGCCGAAGGGTGTTGTAGGGTGCAGAGAGGCATAGATAGGCTGCAGAGCTGGGCTGAGAGATGGCAAATGGAGCTAAATGCGGAAAAGTGCGAGGTGATTCACTTTGGAAGGAGTAACAGGAATGCAGAGTACTGGGCTAATGGGAAGATTCTTGGTAGTGTAGATGAAGAGAGAGATCTTGGTGTCCAGGTGCTTAAATCCCTGAAGGTTGCTGCCCAGGTTAATAGGGCTGTAAAGAAGGCATACGGTGTGTTAGATTTTATTGGTTTGGGGATCGAGTTTCGGAGCCACGAGGTCATGCTGCAGCTGTCCAAAACTCTGGTGAGACCGCACCTGGAGTATTGCGTGCAGTTCTGGTCACCGCATTATAGGAAGGATGTGGAAGCTTTGGAAAGTGTGCAGAGGAGATTTACTAGGATGTTTCCTGGTATGGACGGAGGGTCTAACGAGGAAAGGCTGAGGGACATGAGGTTGTTTTCGTTAGAGAGAAGGAGGAGAGACAGAGAGAGAGAGACAGAGAGAGAGAGAGAAACCTCTTTGCACTGTTTGTGAACTCCCCTGTTCGATTCTTTTTATGTGCAAAGTAGCAGATCTCCCATTTGTCACAGTTTTCTCCATTCACTTCATCTACAAATATCTCATCGCAATTTTATGCTTCAATCTAATGGCTCTGTACTAAAGAGTGCGCAGGAACACAGGGACCTGGAGGTACATGTGCATCGATTATTGAAGGAGGCAGGACATATTGAGAGAGTGGTTAGTATAACAGTTGGGATTGGGATCTTGGGTTTCATAATTAGAGGCATTGAGTGCAAAAGCAGGGAAATTATGCTGAACCTTTATACAACTCTGGTTAGGCCCTAACTGGAGGATTATGTCCAGTTCTGGTCACCACACATTCGGAAGGAGGTGAGGGTCCTTGAGAGGGTGCAGAGGAGATTTACTAGAATGGTTCCAGTGATGAGGGATTTTAGTTACAAGGTCAGGTTGCCAAAGGCAACACTCCAAACCCAAAGGCAACACTCCAAACCCAAAGGCAACACTCCAGAGCTAAAGGCAACACTCCAAACCCAAAGGCAACACTCCAAACCCAAATGCAACACTCCAAACCCAAAGGCAACACTCCAAACCCAAATGCAACACTCCAGAGCCAAAGGCAACACTCCAAACCCAAAGGCAACACTCCAAACCCAAATGCAACACTCCAAACCCAAAGGCAACACTCCAGAGCTAAAGGCAACACTCCAAACCCAAAGGCAACACTCCAAACCCAAAGGCAACACTCCAGAGCCAAAGGCAACACTCCAAACACAAAGGCAACACTACACAACCAAAGACAACACTCCAAACCCAAAGGCAACACTCCAAACCCAAAGGCAACACTCCAAACCAAAGGCAACCCTCCATACACTATGAAACCCGCATACACACCTGGCAGGATCCTGATACACAGTGAAACCCCCCTCACACCTGGCAGGATCCTGATACACTGTGAAACCCCCATACACAACTGGCAGGATCCTGATACAAAGTGAAACCCGCCTCACACCTGGCAGGATCCTGATACACTGTGAAACCCCCATACACACCTGGCAGGATCCTGATACACAGTGAAACCCCCCTCACACCTGGCAGGATCCTGATACACAGTGAAACCCCCCTCACATCTGGCAGGATCCTGATACACAGTGAAACCCCCCTCATACCTGGCAGGATCCTGATACAAAGTGAAACCCCCCTCAAACCTGGCAGGATCCTGATCCACTGTGAACACCCCATACACACCTGGCAGGAACCTGATACACTGTGAAACCCCCATATACACCTGGCAGTATCCTGATCCACTGTGAACACCCCATACACACCTGGCAGGATCCTGATACACTGTGAAAACCCACTCACACCTGGCAGGATCCTGATACGCTGTGAAACACCCATACACACCTGGCAGGACCCTGATCAACTGTGAAAACCCAATTCACACCTGGCAGGATCCTGATACACTGAGAAACCCCCATACACACCTGGCAGAATCCTGATACACTGTGAAAACCCAATTCACACCTGGCAGGATCCTGATACACTGTGAAACCCCCATCCACACCTGGCAGGATCCTGATACACTGTGAAACCCCACTCACACCTGGCAGGATTCTGATACACTGTGAAACGCCCACACACACCTGGCAGGATCCTGAGACACTGTGAAACCCCACTCACACCTGGCAGGATTCCGATACACTGTGAAACCCCCATACACACCTGGCAGGATTCTGATTCACTGTGAAACGCCCATACACACCTGGCAGGATCCTGATTCACTGTGAAACCCCACTCACACCTGGAAGGATTCTGATACACTGTGAAATCCCAGACACACCTGGCAGGATCCTGATACACTGTGAAACCCCCTACACACCCGGCAGGATCCTGATACACTGTGAAAACCCATACAGAACTGGCAGGAACCTGATCCACTGAGAAAACGCAGGACACACCTGGCAGGATCCTGATACACTGTGAAAACCCCATACACACCTGGCAGGATCCTGATAAACTGTGAAAACCCCAAACATCCCTGGCAGGATCCTGATTCACTGCGAAACCCCACTCATACCTGGCAGCATCCTGATACACTGTGAAACCCCAATACACTCCTGGCAGGATTCTGATACACTGTGAAACACCAGACACATCTGGCAGGATCCTGATGCACTGTGAAATCCCCATACACACCTGGCAGGATCCTGATAAACTGTGAAACCCCAATACACACCTGGCAGGATCCTGATAAACTGTGAAAACCCCAGGCACTCCTGGCAGGATCCTGATATAGTGTGAAAACCCCATACACACCTGGCAGGATCCTGATACTCTGTGAAACCCCCTGACACACCTGGCAGGATCCTGATATATTGTGAAAACACCGTACATACCTGGCAGGATCCTGACTCCGTGAAACCCCGTACACGTCTGGCAGGATCCTGATATATTGTGAAAACCCCGTACACACCTGGCAGGATCCTGATCGTCTGTGAAACCCCATACACATCTGGCAGTATCCTGATATATTGTGAAAACCCCATACACACCTGGCAGGATCCTGATCCTCTGTGAAGCCCCGTACACATCTGGCACGATCCTGATATATTGTGAAAACCCCGCACGCACCTGGCAGGATCCTGATCCTCTGTGAAACCCCACACACATCTGGCAGGATCCGGATCCACTTTGAAAACCCCATACACTCCTGGCAGGATCCTTATACTCTGTGAAACCCCCTGACACACCTGGCAGGATCCTGATATATTGTGAAAACCCCGTACATACCTGGCCGGATCGTGATCCTCTGTGAAACCCCGTGCACATCTGGCAGGATACTGATACTCTGTGAAACCCCCTGACACACCTGGCAGGATCCTGATATATTGTGAAAACCCCGTACACACCTGGCCGGATCGTGATCCTCTGTGAAACCCCGTACACACCTGGCAGGATACTGATCCACTGTGAAAACCCCATACACACCTGGCAGGATCCTGATGAACTGTGAAACACCCATAAACACCTGGCAGGATCCTGATAAACTGTGAAACCCCCATACACACCTGGCAGGTTCCTGATGCACAGTGAAACCCCATTCACATCAGGCAGTATCATGATACACTGTGAAAACCACATACACATCTGGCAGGATCCTGATCCACTGTGAAACCACATTCACATCTGGCAGCATCCTGATACACTGTGAAACCCCATTCACACCTGGCAGGAATCCTGATACACAGTGGAACGCCATTCACATCTGGCAGGATGCTGATGCACTGTGAAACCCCATACACGGCTGGCAGGATCCTGATACACTGCGAAAACCCCCATCCACTCCTGGCAGGATCCCGCTACACTGTGAAAGCCCATACACACCTGGCAGGATCCTGATACACTGTGAAAACCCCATTCACATCCGGCAGGATACTGATACACAGTGAAACCCCATACACACCTGGCAGGATTCTGATCCTCTGTGAAACCCCCATAAACACCTGGAAGGATCCTAAAACTTTGTGATACACCAGACAGATCTGGCAGGATCCTGATGCACTGTGAAAACCCCTTACACACCTGGTAGATCCTGATACACTGTGAAAACCCCATACACACCTGGCAGGATTCTGATCCACTGTGAAACTCGATACACACCTGGCAGATCCTGATACAATGTGAAAACCCCATACACACCTGGCAGGATCCTGATACACTGTGAAATCCCAATACACACCTTGCAGGATCCTGATAAATTGTGAAAACCCCATACACATCTGGCAGGATCCTGATCCACAGTGAAAACCCCATAGACACCTGGCAGGATCCTGATAAACTGTGAAACCCCCATGCACACCTGGCAGAATCCTGATAAACTGTGAAACCCCCATGCACAGCTGGCAGGAGCCTGATAAACTGTGAAACCCCCAAACACACCTGGCAGGATCCTGATAAATAGTGAAACCCCATTACACACCTGGAAGAATCCTGATAAAATGTGAAAACCCCATGCACACCTGGCAGGATCCTGATGTAGTGTGAAAACCCTGTACACACCTGGCAGGATCCTGATACTCTGTGAAATCCCGTGCACATCTGGCAGGATCTTGATATATTGTGAAAACCCCGTACACACCTGGCAGGATCCTGATCCTCTGTGAAACCCCGGACACACCTGGCAGGATCCTGATACACTGTGAAACCCCCAGACACACCTGGCAGTATCCTGATAAACTGTGAAACCCACAGACACACCTGGCATGAGACTAATACACTGTGACAGCCCCGTACACACCTGGCAGGTTCATGATGCACAGTGAAACCCCATTCACATCTGGCAGTATCATGATACATTGTGAAAACCCCAAACACAACTGGCAGGATCCTGATACACAGTGAAACCCCATTCACATCTGGCAGGATCCTGACACACTGTGAAACCCCATACACACCTGGCAGGAGCCTAATACACTGTGAAAACCCCGTACACACCTGGCAGGTTCCTGATGCACAGTGAAACCCCAATCACATCTGGCAGTATCATGATGCACTGTGAAAAACCCATACACAACTGGCAGGATCTTGATCCACTGTGAAACCCCATTCACATCTGGAAGGATCCTGATACACTGTGAAACCCCTTTCACACCTGGCAGGATCCTGATACACAGTTAAAACCCATTGACACCTGGCAGGATTCCTGATACACAGTGAAACCCCATTTACATCTGGCAGGATCCTGATACACTGTGAAACCCCATACACACCTGGCAGGATCCTGATCCACTGTGAAAACCCCATACACACCTGGCAGGATCCTGATCCAATGTGAAGCCCCATTCACACCTGGCAGGATCCTGATACACAGTGAAAACCCCAAACACACCTGAAAGGACCCGGAACCACTGTGAAACACCCATACACACCTGGCAGGGTCCTGATACACTGTGAAACCCACATACACACCTGGCAGGATCCTGATAAACGGTGAAACCCCCATACACACCTGGCAGGATCCTGACACACTGTGAAAATCCCATTCACACCTGGCAGGATCCTGATACACTGTGAAAATCCCAGTCACCCCTGGCAGGATTCTGATTCACTGGAAACCCCAAACACACTTGGCTGGATCCTGATACACTGTGAAACCCCATACACACCTGGCAGGAACCTGATGCACTGTGAAAACCCCAAACACACCTGGCAGGACCCAGATACACTGTGAAACACCATACACACCTGGCAGGATCCTGATCCACTGTGAAAACCCCAAACACACGTGGCAGGATTCTGATACACTGTGAAACCCCATGTACACCTGGCAGGATCCTGATACACTGTGAAATCCCCATTCACATCCGGCAGGATCCTGATACACTGTGTAACCCCATAAACACCTGGCAGGATCCTGATCCACTGTGAAACCCCCATACACACCTGGCAGGATCCTGATGCACTGTGAAACCCCATACACACCTGGCAGGATCCTGATGCACTGTGAAAACCCTTACACACCTGGCAGCTTCCTGATACACTGTGAAAACCCCATACACACCTGGAAGGATACTGATGCACTGTGAAACCCCATACACACCTGGCAGGATCCCGATCCACTGTGAAACCCCCATACACACCTGGCAGGATCCTGATACACAGTGAAAACCGCATACACACCTGGCAGGATCCTGATACACTGTGAAACCCCATACACACCTGGCAGGATTCTGATCCACTGTGAAAACCCCATACACACATGGAAGGATCCTGATCCACTGTGAAATCCCCATACACACCTGGCAGGATCCTGATAAACTGTGAAACCCCATACACACCTGGCAGGATGCTGATAAATTGTGAAAACCCCATACACATCTGGCAGGATCCTGATCCACAGTGAAAACCCCATAGACACCTGGCAGGATCCTGATAAACTGTGAAACCCCCATGCACACCTGGCAGGATCCTGATAAACTGTGAAACCCCCATGCACAGCTGGCAGGATTCTGATAAACTGTGAAACCCCCAAACACACCTGGCAGGATCCTGATAAATAGTGAAACCCCCATACACACCTGGAAGAATCCTGATAAAATGTGAAAAACCCATGCACACCTGGCAGGATCCTGATATAGTGTGAAAACCCCATACACACCTGGCAGGATCCTGATACTCTGTGAAATCCCGTACACATCTGGCAGGATCCTGATATATTGTGAAAACCCCGTACACACCTGGCAGGATCCTGATCCTCTGTGAAACCCCGTACAGACCTGGCAGGATCCTGATGCACAGTGAAACCCCATTCACATCTGGCAGTACATTGTGAAAACCCCAAAAACAACTGGCAGGATCCTGATACACAGTGAAACCCCATTCACATCTGGCAGGATCCTGACACACTGTGAAACCCCATACACACCTGGCAGGAGCCTAATACACTGTGAAAACCCCGTACACACCTGGCAGGTTCCTGATGCACAGTGAAACCCCATTCACATCTGGCAGTATCATGATGCACTGTGAAAAACCCATACACAACTGGCAGGATCTTGATCCACTGTGAAACCCCATTCACATCTGGCAGGATCCTGATACACTGTGAAACCCCTTTCACACCTGGCAGGATCCTGATACACAGTTAAAACCCATTGACACCTGGCAGGATTCCTGATACACAGTGAAACCCCATTCACATCTGGCAGGATCCTGATACACTGTGAAAACCCCAAACACACGTGGCAGGATTCTGATACACTGTGAAACCCCATGCACACCTGGCAGGATCCTGATACACTGTGAAATCCCCATTCACATCCGGCAGGATCCTGATACACTGCGAAACCCCATAAACACCTGGCAGGATCCTGATCCACTGTGAAACCCCCATACACACCTGGCAGGATCCTGATACACTGTGAAACCCCATGCACACCTTGCAGGATCCTGATACACTGTGAAACCCCATACGCACCTGGCAGATTCCTGATACACTGTGAAAACCCCATACACACCTGACAGGATCCTGATCCACTGTGAAACCGCCATACACACCTGTCAGCATCCTGATACACAGTGAAAACCCCATACACACCTGGCAGGATCCTGATACACTGTGAAACCCCATACACACCTGGCAGGATTCTGATCCACTGTGAAAACCCCATACACACATGGAAGGGTCCTGATCCACTGAGAAATCCCCATACACACCTGGCAGGATCCTGATAAACTGTGAAACCCCATACACACCTAGCAGGATACTGATAAATTGTGAAAACCCCATACACATCTGGCAGGATCCTGATCCACAGTGAAAAACCCATAGACACCTGGCAGGATCCTGATAAACTGTGAAACCCCCATGCACATCTGGCAGGATCCTGATCAACTGTGAAACCCCCATGCACAGCTGGCAGGATCCTGATAAACGGTGAAACCCCCAAACACACCTGTCAGGATCCTGATAAATAGTGCAACCCCCATACACACCTGTAAGAATCCTGATAAAATGTGAAAACCCCATGCACACCTGGCAGGATCCTGATATAGTGTGAAAACCCCATACACACCTGGCAGGATCCTGATACTCTGTGAAATCCCGTACACATCTGGTAGGATCCTGATATATTGTGAAAACCCCGTACACACCTGGCAGGATCCTGATCCTCTGTGAAACCCCGTACACACCTGGCAGGATCCTGATACACTGTGAAACCCCCAGACACACCTGGCAGTATCCTGATAAACTGTGAAACCCCCATACACACCTGGCAGGAGACTAATACACTGTGACAACCCCGTACACACCTGGCAGGATCCTGATGCACAGTGAAACCCCATTCACATCTGGCAGTATCATGATACATTGTGAAAACCCCAAACACAACTGGCAGGACGCTGATACACAGTGAAACCCCATTCACATCTGGCAGGATCCTGACACACTGTGAAACCCCATACACACCTGGCAGGAGCCTAATGCACCGTGAAAACCCCGTACACACCTGGCAGGTTCCTGATGCACAGTGAAGCCCCATTCACATCTGGCAGGTTCCTGATGCACAGTGAAGCCCCATTCACATCTGGCAGTATCATGATGCACTGTGAAAAACCCATACACAACTGGCAGGATCTTGATCCACTATGAAACCCCATTCACATCTGGCAGGATCCTGATACAATGTGAAACCCCTTTCACACCTGGCAGGATCCTGATATACAGTTAAAACCCATTGACACCTGGCAGGATTCCTGATAGACAGTGAAACCCCATTCACATCTGGCACGATCCTGATACACTGTGAAACCCCATACACACCTGGCAGGATCCTGATCCACTGTGAATACCCCATACACACCTGGCAGGATCCTGATCCAATGTGAAGCCCCATTCACACCTGGCAGGATCCTGATACACAGTGAAAACCCCAAACACACCTGGCAGGACCCGGAACCACTGTGAAACCCCCATACACACCTGGCAGGATCCTGATACACTGTGAAACCCACATACACACCTGGCAGGATCCTGATAAACGGTGAAACCCCCATACACACCTGGCAGGATCCTGACACACTGTGAAAATCCCATTCACACCTGGCAGGATCCTGATCCACTGTGAAGCCCCACTCACATCTGGCAGTATCCTGATACACTGTGAAACCCCAGTCACACCTGGCAGGATTCTGATACACTGAAAACCCCAAACACACTTGGCTGGAGTCTGATACACTGTGAAACCCCATACACACCTGGTAGGAACCTGATGCACTGTGAAAACCCCAAACACACCTGGCAGGACCCAGATACACAGTGAAACCCCAGACAAACATGGCAGGACCCTGATACACAGTGAAACCCCAAACAAACCTGGCAGGATCCTGATCCACTGTGAAACCCCATACACACCTGGCAGGATCCTGATCCACTGTGAAAACCCCAAACACAGGTGGCAGGATTCTGATACACTGTGAAACCCCATGCACACCTGGCAGGATCCTGATACACTGTGAAACCCCCAGACACACCTGGCAGTATCCTGATAAACTGTGAAACCCCCATACACACCTGGCAGGAGACTAATACACTGTGACAACCCCGTACACACGTGGCAGGATCCTGATGCACAGTGAAACCCCATTCACATCTGGCAGTATCATGATACATTGTGAAAACCCCAAACACAACTGGCAGGATCCTGATACACAGAGAAACCCCATTCACATCTGGCAGGATCCTGACACACTGTGAAACCCCATACACACCTGGCAGGAGCCTAATACACCGTGAAAACCCCGTACACACCTGGCAGGTTCCTGATGCACAGTGAAGCCCCATTCACATCTGGCAGTATCATGATGCACTGTGAAAAACCCATACACAACTGGCAGGATCTTGATCCACTATGAAACCCCATTCACATCTGGCAGGATCCTGATACACTGTGAAACCCCTTTCACACCTGGCAGGATCCTGATACACAGTTAAAACCCATTGACACCTGGCAGCATTCCTGATACACAGTGAAACCCCATTCACATCTGGCAGGATCCTGATACACTGTGAAACCCCATACACACCTGGCAGGATCCTGATCCACTGTGAAAACCCCATACACACCTGGCAGGATCCTGATCCAATGTGAAGCCCCATTCACTCCTGGCAGGATCCTGATACACAGTGAAAACCCCCATACACACCTGGCAGGACCCGTAACCACTGTGAAACCCCCATACACACCTGGCAGGATCCTGATACGCTGTGAAACCCACATACACACCTGGCAGGATCCTGATAAACGGTGAAACCCCCATACACACCTGGCAGGATCCTGACACACTGTGAAAATCCCATTCACACCTGGCAGGATCCTGATCCACCGTGAAGCCCCATTCACATCTGGCAGTATCCTGATACACTGTGAAACCCCAGTCACACCTGGCAGGATTCTGATACACTGAAAACCCCAAACACACTTGGCTGGATCCTGATACACTGTGAAACCCCATACACACCTGGTAGGAACCTGATGCACTGTGAAAACCCCAAACACACCTGGCAGGACCCAGATACACAGTGAAACCCCAGACAAACATGGCAGGACCCTGATACACAGTGAAACCCCAAACACACCTGGCAGGATCCTGATCCACTGTGAAACCCCATACACACCTGGCAGGATCCTGATCCACTGTGAAAGCCCCAAACACAGGTGGCAGGATTCTGATACACTGTGAAACCCCATGCACACCTGGCAGGATCCTGATACTCTGTGAAATCCCCATTCACATCCGGCAGGATCCTGATGCACTGTGAAACCCCATAAACACCTGGCAGGATCCTGATCCACTGTGAAACCCCCATACACACCTGGCAGGATCCTGATACACTGAGAATCCCCATACACACCTGGCAGGATCCTGATACACTGTGAAACCCCATACACACCTGGCAGATTCCTGATACACTGTGAAAACCCCATACGCACCTGGAAGGATACTGATGCACTGTGAAACCCCATACACACCTGGCAGGATCCTGACCAACAGTGAAACCCCCATACACACCTGGCAGGATCCTGATACACAGTGAAAACCCCATACACACCTGGCAGGATCCTGATACACTGTGAAAACCCATACACACCTGGCAGGATTCTGATCCACTGTGAAAACCCCATACACACATGGAAGGATCCTGATCCACTGTTAAACTCCATACACACCTGGCAGATACTGATACACTGTGAAAACCCCATACACACCTGGCAGGATCCTGATCCACTGTGAAATCCCCATAGACACCTGGCAGGTCCTGATAAACTGTGAAACCCCCATACACACCTGGCAGGATCCTGATAAACTGTGAAACCCTCAGACACATCTGGCAGGATCATGATAAACTGTGAAAACCCATGCACACCTGGCAGGATCCTGATATAGTGTGAAACCCCCATACACAACTTGCAGGACCCTGATATATTGTGAAAACCCCGTACACACCTGGCAGGATCCTGATCCTCTGTGAAACCCCGTACACACCTGGCAGGATCCTGATCCACTGTGAAACCCCCATACACACCTGGCAGTATCCTGATAAACTGTGAAACCACCATACACACCTGGCAGGAGCCTAATACACTGTGAAAACCCCGGACACACCTGGCAGGTTCCTGATGCACAGTGAAACCCCATTCACATCTGGCAGTATCATGATGCACTGTGAAAACCCCATACACAACTGGCAGGATCTTGATCCACCGTGAAGCCCCATTCACATCTGGCAGGATCCTGATCCACTGTGAAACCCCATTCACAGCTGGCAGGATGCTGATACACAGTGAAAACCCATTTACACCTGGCAGGAATCCTGATGCACAGTGAAACCCCATTCACATCTGGCAGGATCCTGACACACTGTGAAACCCCATACATACCTGGCAGGTGCCTAATACACTGTGAAAACGCCGTACACACCTGGCAGGTTCCTGATGCACAGTGAAACCCCACTCAAATCTGGCAGTATCATGATACACTGTGAAAAACCCATACACAACTGGTAGGATCTTGATCCACTGTGAAACCCCTCTCACTTCTGGCAGGTTCCTGATACACTGTGAAACGCCATTCACACCTGGCAGGATCATGATACACAGTGAAACCCCATTCACACCTGGCAGGAATCCTGATACACTGTGAAACCCCATTCACATCTGGCAGCATCCTGATACACTGTGAAACCCCATACACACCTGGCAGGATCCTGATCCACTGTGAAGCCCCATTAACACCTGGCAGGATCCTGATACACAGTGAAAACCCCATACACACCTGGCAGGATCCTGAACCACTGTGAAACCGCCATACACACCTGGCAGGATCCTGATACATTGTGAAACCCACATCCACACCTGGTAGGTTCCTGATGCACTGTGAAAACCCCATACACACCTGGCAGGACCCTGATACACTGTGAAACCCCATATAAACCTGACAGGACCCTGATACACAGTGAAACCCCTAACACACCTGGCAGGATCCTGATCCCAAGTGAAACCCCAAACACACGTGGCAGGATTCTGATGCACTGTGAAACCTCATACACACATGGCAGGATACTGATCCACTGTGAAAACCCCATACACACATGGAAGGATCCTGATCCACTGTTAAACTCCATACACACCTGGCAGATACTGATACATTGTGAAAACCCCATACACACCTGGCAGCATCCTGATCCACTGTGAAATCCCCATACACACCTGGCAGGATCCTGATAAACTGTGAAACCCCACACACACCTGGCAGGATCCTGATAAATTGTGAAAACCCCATACACATCTGGCAGGTTCCTGATCCACTGTGAAAACCCCATACACACCTGGCAGGATCCTGATAAACTGTGAAACCCCATACACACCTGGCAGGATCCTGATAAATTGTGAAAACCCCATACATACCTGGCAGGAACCTGATAAACTGTGAAACCCCCATACACACCTGGCAGGTCCTGATAAACTGTGAAACCCCCATACACACCTGGCAGGATCCTGATAAACTGTGAAACCCTCAGACACATCTGGCAGGATCATGATAAACTGTGAAAACCCATGCACACCTGGCAGGATCCTGATATAGTGTGAAACCCCCATACACAACTTGCAGGACCCTGATATATTGTGAAAACCCCGTACACACCTGGCAGGATCCTGATCCTCTGTGAAACCCCGTACACACCTGGCAGGATCCTGATCCACTGTGAAACCCCCATACACACCTGGCAGTATCCTGATAAACTGTGAAACCACCATACACACCTGGCAGGAGCCTAATACACTGTGAAAACCCCGTGCACACCTGGCAGGTTCCTGATGCACAGTGAAACCCCATTCACATCTGGCAGTATCATGATACACTGTGAAAACCCCATACACAACTGGCAGGATCTTGATCCACCGTGAAGCCCCATTCACATCTGGCAGGATCCTGATCCACTGTGAAACCCCATTCACAGCTGGCAGGATCCTGATGCACAGTGAAAACCCATTCACACCTGGCAGGAATCCTGATACACAGTGAAACCCCATTCACATCTGGCAGGATCCTGACACACTGTGAAACCCCATACACACCTGGCAGGTGCCTAATACACTGTGAAAACCCCGTACACACCGGGCAGGTTCCTGATGCACAGTGAAACCCCACTCAAATCTGGCAGTATCATGATACACTGTGAAAAACCCATACACAACTGGTAGGATCTTGATCCACTGTGAAACCCCTCTCACTTCTGGCAGGTTCCTGATACACTGTGAAACGCCATTCACACCTGGCAGGATCATGATTCACAGTGAAACCCCATTCACACCTGGCAGGAATCCTGAAACACTGCGAAACCCCATTCACATCTGGCAGCATCCTGATACACTGTGAAACCCCATACACTCCTGGCAGGATCCTGATCCACTTTGAAAACCCCATACACACCTGGCAGGATCCTGATCCACTGTGAAGTCCCATTAACACCTGGCAGGATCCTGATACACAGTCAAAACCCCATACACACCTGGCAGGATCCTGAACCACTGTGAAACCCCCATACACACCTGGCAGGACCCTGGTACACTGTGAAACCCACATCCACACCTGGTAGGTTCCTGATGCACTGTGAAAACCCCATACACACCTGGCAGGACCCTGATACACTGTGAAACCCCATATAAACCTGACAGGACCCTGATACACAGTGAAACCCCTAACACACCTGGCAGGATCCTGATCCCAAGTGAAACCCCAAACACACGTGGCAGGATTCTGATGCACTGTGAAACCTCATACACACCTGGCAGGATACTGATCCACTGTGAAAACCCCATACACACATGGCAGGATCCTGATCCACTGTGAAATCCCCATACACACCTGGCAGGATCCTGATAAACTGTGAAACCCCATACACACCTGGCAGGATCCTGATAAATTGTGAAAACCCCATACACATCTGGCAGGGTCCTGATCCACTGTGAAAACCCCATACACACCTGGCAGGATCCCGATGAACTGTGAAACCCCCATACGTACCTGGCAGGAACCTGATAAGCTGTGAAACCCCCATACACACCTGGCAGGTCCAGATAAACTGTGAAACCCCCATACACACCTGGCAGGATCCTGATAAACTGTGAAACCCTCAGACACATCTGGCAGGATCATGATAAACTGTGAAAACCCATGCACTCCTGGCAGGATCCTGATATAGTGTGAAACCCCCATACATAACTTGCAGGACCCTGATATATTGTGAAAACCACCTACATACCTGGCAGGATCCTGATCCTCTGTGAAACCCCGTACACATCTGGCAGGATCCTGATATATTGTGAAAACCCCGTACACACCTGGCAGGATCCTGATCCTCTGTGAAACCCCATACACACCTGGCAGGATCCTGATCCACTGTGAAACCCCCATACACACCTGGCAGTATCCTGATAAACTATGAAACCACATACACATCTGGCAGGATCCTGATAAACGGTGAAACCCCCATACACACCTGGCAGGATCCTGACACACTGTAAAAATCCCATTCACACCTGGCAGGATCCTGATCCACTGTGAAGCCCCATTCACATCTGGCAGTATCCTGATACACTGTGAAACCCCAGTCACACCTGGCAGGATTCTGATACACTGAAAACCCCAAACACACCTGGCAGGACCCTGATACACTGTGAAACCCCATACAAACATGGGAGGACCCTGATACACAGTGAAACCCCAAACACACCTGGCAGGATCCTGATCCACTGTGAAACCCCAAACACACCTGGCAGGATCCTGATCCACTGTGAAAACCCCAAACACAGGTGGCAGGATTCAGATACACTGTGAAACCCCATGCACACCTGGCAGGATCCTGATACACTGTGAAATCCCCATTCACACCCGGCAGGATCCTGATGCACTGTGAAACCCCATACACACCTGGCAGGATCCTGATCCACTGTGAAACCCCCATACACACCTGGCAGGATCCTGATACACTGTGAAACCCCATACACACCTGCCAGGATCCTGATACACTGTGAAACCCCATACACACCTGGCAGATTCCTGATACACTGTGAAAACCCCATACACACCTGGAAGGATCCTGATGCACTGTGAAACCCCAAACACACCTGGCAGGATCCTGACCAACAGTGAAACCCCCATACACACCTGGCAGGATCCTGATACACAGTGAAAACCCCATACACACCTGGCAGGATCCTGATACACTGTGAAAACCCATACACACCTGGCAGAATTCTGATCCACTGTGAAAACCCATACACACATGGATGGATCCTGATCCACTGTTAAACTCCATACACACCTGGCAGATACTGATCCACTGTGAAAACCCCATACACACCTGGCAGGATCCCGATGAACTGTGAAACCCCCATACGTATCTGGCAGGAACCTGATAAGCTGTGAAACCCCCATACACACCTGGCAGGTCCAGATAAACTGTGAAACCCCCAAACACACCTGGCAGGATCCTGATAAACTGTGAAACCCTCAGACACATCTGGCAAGATCATGATAAACTGTGAAAACCCATGCACTCCTGGCAGGATCCTGATATAGTGTGAAACCCCCATACACAACTTGCAGGACCCTGATATATTGTGAAAACGCCCTACAAACCTGGCAGGATCCTGATCCTCTGTGAAACCCCGTACACATCTGGCAGGATCCTGATATATTGTGAAAACCCCGTACAGACCTGGCAGGATCCTGATCCTCTGTGAAACCCCATACACACCTGGCAGGATCCTGATCCACTGTGAAACCCCCATACACACCTGGCAGTATCCTGATAAACTATGAAACCACATACACACCTGGCAGGATCCTGATAAACGGTGAAACCCCCATGCACACCTGGCAGGATCCTGACACACTGTGAAAATCCCATTCACACCTGGCAGGATCCTGATCCACTGTGAAGCCCCATTCACATCTGGCAGTATCCTGATACACTGTGAAACCCCAGTCACACCTGGCAGGATTCTGATACACTGAAAACCCCAAACACACTTGGCTGGATCCTGATACACTGTGAAACCCCATACACACCTGGTAGGAACCTGATGCACTGTGAAAACCCCAAACACCCCTGGCAGGACCCAGATACACAGTGAAACCCCAGACAAACATGGCAGGACCCTGATACACAGTGAAACCCCAAACACACCTGGCAGGATCCTGATCCACTGTGAAACCCCAAACACACCTGGCAGGATCCTGATCCACTGTGAAAACCCCAAACACAGGTGGCAGGATTCTGATACACTGTGAAACCCCATGCACACCTGGCAGGATCCTGATACACTGTGAAATCCCCATTCACACCCGGCAGGATCCTGATGCACTGTGAAACCCCATACACATCTGGCAGGATCCTGATCCACTGTGAAACCCCCATCCACACCTGGCAGGATCCTGATACACTGTGAAACCCCATACACACCTGCCAGGATCCTGATACACTGTGAAACCCCATACACACCTGGCAGATTCCTGATACACTGTGAAAACCCCATACACACCTGGAAGGATCCTGATGCACTGTGAAACCCCATACACACCTGGCAGGATCCTGACCAACAGTGAAACCCCCATACACACCTGGCAGGATCCTGATACACAGTGAAAACCCCATACACACCTGGCAGGATCCTGATACACTTTGAAAACCCATACACACCTGGCAGGATTCTGATCCACTGTGAAAACCCCATACACACATGGAAGGATCCTGATCCACTGTTAAACTCCATACACACCTGGCAGATACTGATACACTGTGAAAACCCCATACATACCTGGCAGGATCCTGATCCACTGTGAAATCCCCATAGACACCTGGCAGGATCCTGATAAACTGTGAAACCCCATACACACCTGGCAGGATCCTGATAAATTGTGAAAACCCCATACATACCTGGCAGGAACCTGATAAACTGTGAAACCCCCATACACACCTGGCAGGTCCTGATAAACTGTGAAACCCCCATACACACCTGGCAGGATCCTGATAAACTGTGAAACCCTCAGACACATCTGGCAGGATCATGATAAACTGTGAAAACCCATGCACACCTGGCAGGATCCTGATATAGTGTGAAACCCCCATACACAACTTGCAGGACCCTGATATATTGTGAAAACCCCGTACACACCTGGCAGGATCCTGATCCTCTGTGAAACCCCGTACACACCTGGCAGGATCCTGATCCACTGTGAAACCCCCATACACACCTGGCAGTATCCTGATAAACTGTGAAACCACCATACACACCTGGCAGGAGCCTAATACACTGTGAAAACCCCGTACACACCTGGCAGGTTCCTGATGCACAGTGAAACCCCATTCACATCTGGCAGTATCATGATACACTGTGAAAACCCCATACACAACTGGCAGGATCTTGATCCACTGTGAAGCCCCATTCACATCTGGCAGGTTCCTGATCCACTGTGAAACCCCATTCACAGCTGGCAGCATCCTGATACACAGTGAAAACCCATTCACACCTGGCAGGAATCCTGATGCACAGTGAAACCCCATTCACATCTGGCAGGATCCTGACACACTGTGAAACCCCATACACACCTGGCAGGTGCCTAATACACTGTGAAAACGCCGTACACACCTGGCAGGTTCCTGATGCACAGTGAAACCCCACTCAAATCTGGCAGTATCATGATACACTGTGAAAAACCCATACACAACTGGTAGGATCTTGATCCACTGTGAAACCCCTCTCACTTCTGGCAGGTTCCTGATACACTGTGAAACGCCATTCACACCTGGCAGGATCATGATACACAGTGAAACCCCATTCACACCTGGCAGGAATCCTGATACACTGTGAAACCCCATTCACATCTGGCAGCATCCTGATACACTGTGAAACCCCATAAACACCTGGCAGGATCCTGATCCACTTTGAAAACCCCATAAACACCTGGCAGGATCCTGATCCACTGTGAAGCCCCATTAACACCTGGCAGGATCCTGATACACAGTGAAAACCCCATACACACCTGGCAGGATCCTGAACCACTGTGAAACCCCCATACACACCTGGCAGGATCCTGATACACTGTGAAACCCACATCCACACCTGGTAGGTTCCTGATGCACTGTGAAAACCCCATACACACCTGGCAGGACCCTGATACACTGTGAAACCCCATATAAACCTGACAGGACCCTGATACACAGTGAAACCCCTAACACACCTGGCAGGATCCTGATCCCAAGCGAAACCCCAAACACACGTGGCAGGATTCTGATGCACTGTGAAACCTCATACACACCTGGCAGGATACTGATCCACTGTGAAAACCCCATACACACATGGAAGGATCCTGATCCACTGTTAAACTCCAAACACACCTGGCAGATACTGATACATTGTGAAAACCCCATACACACCTGGCAGGATCCTGATCCACTGTGAAATCCCCATACACACCTGGCAGGATCCTGATAAACTGTGAAACCCCATACACACCTGGCAGGGTCCTGATAAATTGTGAAAACCCCATACACATCTGGCAGGGTCCTGATCCACTGTGAAAACCCCATACACACCTGGCAGGATCCTGATAAACTGTGAAACCCCATACACACCTGGCAGGATCCTGATAAATTGTGAAAACCCCATACATACCTGGCAGGAACCTGATAAACTGTGAAACCCCCATACACACCTGGCAGATCCTGATAAACTGTGAAACCCCCATACACACCTGGCAGGATCCTGATAAACTGTGAAACCCTCAGACACATCTGGCAGGATCATGATAAACTGTGAAAACCCATGCACACCTGGCAGGAACCTGATATAGTGTGAAACCCCCATACACAATTTGCAGGACCCTGATATATTGTGAAAACCCCGTACACACCTGGCAGGATCCTGATCCTCTGTGAAACCCCGTACACACCTGGCAGGATCCTGATCCACTGTGAAACCCCCATACAAACCTGGCAGTATCCTGATGAACTGTGAAACCACCATACACACCTGGCAGGAGCCTAATACACTGTGAAAACCCCGTACACACCTGGCAGGTTCCTGATGCACAGTGAAACCCCATTCACATCTGGCGGTATCATGATACACTGTGAAAACCCCATACACAACTGGCAGGATCTTGATCCACCGTGAAGCCCCATTCACATCTGGCAGGATCCTGATCCACTGTGAAACCCCATTCACAGCTGGCAGGATCCTGATACACAGTGAAAACCCATTCACACCTGGCAGGAATCCTGATGCACAGTGAAACCCCATTCACATCTGGCAGGATCCTGACACACTGTGAAACCCCATACACACCTGGCAGGTGCCTAATACACTGTGAAAACCCCGTACACACCTGGCAGGTTCCTGATGCACAGTGAAACCCCACTCAAATCTGGCAGTATCATGATACACTGTGAAAAACCCATACACAACTGGTCGGATCTTGATCCACTGTGAAACCCCTCTCACTTCTGGCAGGTTCCTGATACACTGTGAAACGCCATTCACACCTGGCAGGATCATGATACACAGTGAAACCCCATTCACACCTGGCAGGAATCCTGATACACTGTGAAACCCCATTCACATCTGGCAGCATCCTGATACACTGTGAAGCCCCATACACACCTGGCAGGATCCTGATCCACTTTGAAAACCCCATACACACCTGGCAGGATCCTGATCCACTGTGAAGCCCCATTAACACCTGGCAGGATCCTGATACACAGTCAAAACCCCATACACACCTGGCAGGATCCTGAACCACTGTGAAACCCCCATACACACCTGGCAGGATCCTGATACACTGTGAAACACACATCCACACCTGGTAGGTTCCTGATGCACTGTGAAAACCCCATACACACCTGGCAGGACCCTGATACACTGTGAAACCCCATATAAACCTGACAGGACCCTGATACATAGTGAAACCCCTAACACACCTGGCAGGATCCTGATCCCAAGTGAAACCCCAAACACTCGTGGCAGGATTCTGATGCACTGTGAAACCTCATACACACCTGGCAGGATACTGATCCACTGTGAAAACCCCATACACACATGGAAGGATCCTGATCCACTGTTAAACTCCATACACACCTGGCAGATACTGATACATTGTGAAAACCCCATACACACCTGGCAGGATCCTGATCCACTGTGAAATCCCCATACACACCTGGCAGGATCCTGATAAACTGTGAAACCCCATACACACCTGGCAGGATCCTGATAAATTGTGAAAACCCCATACACATCTGGCAGGGTCCTGATCCACTGTGAAAACCCCATACACACCTGGCAGGATCCCGATGAACTGTGAAACCCCCATACGTACCTGGCAGGAACCTGATAAACTGTGAAACCCCCATACACACCTGGCAGGTCCTGATAAACTGTGAAACCCCCATACACACCTGGCAGGATCCTGATAAACTGTGAAACCCTCAGACACATCTGGCAGGATCATGATAAACTGTGAAAACCCATGCACACCTGGCAGGATCCTGATATAGTGTGAAACCCCCATACACAACTTGCAGGACCCTGATATATTGTGAAAACCCCGTACACACCTGGCAGGATCCTGATCCTCTGTGAAACCCCGTACACACCTGGCAGGATCCTGATCCACTGTGAAACCCCCATACACACCTGGCAGTATCCTGATAAACTGTGAAACCACCATACACACCTGGCAGGAGCCTAATACACTGTGAAAAACCCGTACACACCTGGCAGGTTCCTGATGCACAGTGAAACCCCATTCACATCTGGCAGTATCATGATACACTGTGAAAACCCCATACACAACTGGCAGGATCTTGATCCACTGTGAAGCCCCATTCACATCTGGCAGGATCCTGATCCACTGTGAAACCCCATTCACAGCTGGCAGGATCCATATACACAGTGAAAACCCATTCACACCTGGCAGGAATCCTGATACACAGTGAAACCCCATTCACATCTGGCAGGATCCTGACACACTGTGAAACCCCATACACACCTGGCAGGTGCCTAATACACTGTGAAAACGCCGTACACACCTGGCAGGTTCCTGATGCACAGTGAAACCCCACTCAAATCTGGCAGTATCAAGATACACTGTGAAAACCCCATACACAACTGGCAGGATCTTGATCCACTGTGAAACCCCTCTCACTTCTGGCTGGTTCCTGATACACTGTGAAACGCCATTCACACCTGGCAGGATCATGATACACAGTGAAACCCCATTCACACCTGGCAGGAATCCTGATACACTGTGAAACCCCATTCACATCTGGCAGCATCCTGATACACTGTGAAACCCAATACACACCTGGCAGGATCCTGATCCAATTTGAAAACCCCATACACACCTGGCAGGATCCTGATCCACTGTGAAGCCCCATTAACACCTGGCAGGATCCTGATACACAGTGAAAACCCCATACAAACCTGGCAGGATCCTGAACCACTGTGAAACCCCCATACACACCTGGCAGGATCCTGATACACTGTGAAACCCACATCCACACCTGGCAGGTTCCTGATGCACTGTGAAAACCCCATACACACCTGGCAGGACCCTGATACACTGTGAAACCCCATATAAACCTGACAGGACCCTGATACACAGTGAAACCCCTAACACACCTGGCAGGATCCTGATCCCAAGTGAAACCCCAAACACACGTGGCAGGATTCTGATGCACTGTGAAACCTCATACACACCTGGCAGGATACTGATACACTGTGAAATCCCCATTAACATCCGGCAGGATCCTGATGCACTGTGAAACCCAATACACACCTGGCAGGATCCTGATCCAATGCGAAACCCCCATGCACACGTGGCAGGAACCTGATACACTGTGAAACCCCATAAATACCTGGCATGATCCTGATCCACTGTGAAACCCCCATACACACCTGGCAGGATCCTGATTCACTGTGAAACCCCAAACACACCTGGCAGGATCCTGATACACTGTGAAACCCCATACACACCTGGAAGGATCCTGATACACTGTGAAACCCTATACATACCTGGCAGGATCCTGATACACTGTGAAACCCCATACACACCTGTCAGGATCATGATCCACTGTGAAAACCCATACACACCTAGCAGGTTCCTGATGCACAGTGAAACACCAAACACATCTGGCAGGATCCAGATACACTGTGAAAACCCCATGCACACCTGGCAGGATCCTGATACACAGTGAAACCCCATGCACACCTGGCAGGATACTGATGCACTGTGAAACCCCATACACACCTGGCAGTATCCTGATCCACTGTGAAACCCCCATAAACACCTGGCAGTATCCTGAAACGCTGTGAAACCCCATACACACCTGGCAGAATCCTGATACACTGTGAAACCACATACACACCTGGCAGGATCCTGATCCTCTGTGAAACCCCGTACACACCTGGCAGGATCCAGATCCACTGTGAAACCCCCATCCACACCTGGCAGTATCCTGATAAACTGTGAAACCACCATACACACCTGGCAGGAGCCTAATACACTGTGAAAACCCCGTACACACCTGGCAGGTTCCTGATGCACAGAGAAACCCGATTCACATCTGGCAGTATCATGATACACTGTGAAATCCCCATACACAACTGGCAGGATCTTGATCCACTGTGAAACCCCATTCACAGCTGGCAGGATCCTGAAACACAGTGAATCCCCATTCACATCTGGCAGGATCCCGGCACACTATGAAACCCCATACACCCCTGGCAGGAGCCTAATACACTGTGAAAACCCCGTACACACCTGGCAGGTTCCTGAAACACAGTGAAAACCCATTCTCATCTGGCAGTATCATGATACACAGTGAAAACACCGTACGCAACTGGCAGGATCTAGATCCACTGCGAAACCCCATTCACTTCTGGCAGGATCCTGATGCACTGAGAAACCCCATTCACACATGGCAGGATCATGATACACAGTGAAACCCCATTCACACCTGGCAGGAATCCTGATACACAGTGAAACCCCCATTCACATCTGGCAGGATCCTGATACACTGTGAAACCCCATACACACCTGGCAGGATCCTGATCCACTGTGAAGCCCCATTCAAGCCTGGCAGGATCCTGATACACAGTGAAAACCCCATACACACCTGGCAGGATCCTGAACCACTGTGAAACCCCCATACACACCTGGTAGGATCCTGATACACTGTGAAACCCACATACACACCTGGCAAGATCCTGATAAACGGTGAAACCACAATACACACCTGGCAGGATCCTGACACACTGTGAAAATCCCATTCACACCTGGCAGGATCCTGATCCACTGTGAAACGCCAGTCACTCCTGGCTGGATTCTGATACACTGAAAACCCCAAACACACCTGGCAGGATCCTGATACACTGTGAAACCCCATACACACCTGGCAGGATCCTGATGCACTGTGAATACCCCAAACACTCCTGGCAGGACCCTGATACACTGTGAAACCCCATACCAACCTGGCAGGACCCTGATACACAGTGAAACCCCAAAAACACCTGGCAGGATCCTGATCCAAAGTGAAACTCCATACACACCTGGCAGGATCCTGATCCACTGTGAAAACCTCAAACACACGTGGCAGGATTCTGATACACTGTGAAACCCCATACACACCTGGCAGGATCCTGATACACTGTGAAATCCCCATTCACATCCGGCAGGATCCTGATACACTGTGAAACCACATACACACCTGGAAGGATGCTGATACGCTGTGAAACCCCATATACACCTGGCAGGATCCTGATCCACTGTGAAACCCCCATGCACACGTGGCAGGAACCTGATACACTGTGAAACCCCCTACACACCTGGCAGGATCCTGATACACTGTGAAACCCCATACACACCTGGCAGGATCCTGATACACTGTGAAACCCCATACACACCTGGCAGAATCCTGATACACTGTGAAACCCCACACTCACCTGGCAGGATCCTGATACACTGTGAAAACCCCATACACACCTTGAAGGATACTGATGCACTGTGAAACCCCATACACACCTGGCAGGATCCTGATACACTGAGAAACCCCCATACACACCTGGCAGGATCCTGAAGCACTGTGAAAACTCCATACACACCTGGCAGGATCCTGATAAACTGGGAAACCCCATACAAACCTGGCAGGATCCTGATCCGCTGTGAAAACCCTTACACACCTGGCAGGTTCCTGATGCACAGTGAAACCCCATACACATCTGGCAGGATCCTGATACACTGTGAAAACCCCATACACACCTGGCAGGATCCTGATGCACAGTGAAAAACCATGCACACCTGGCAGGATCCTGATGCACTGTGAAACACCATACACACCTGGCAGGATCCTGATCCACTGCGAATACCCCATACACACCTGGCAGGATCCCGAAACACTGTGAAACCCCATACACACCTGGCAGGATCCTGATACACTGTGAAACCCCATACACACCTGGCAGGATCCTGATACATTGTGAAAACCCCATACACACCTGGAATGATCCTGATACACTGTGAAACCCCATACACACCCGGCAGTATCCTGATCAACTGTGATACCCCCATGCACACCTGGCAGGTACCTGATACACTGTGAAATACCCATAAACACCTGGAAGGATCCTGATACACTGTGAAAACCCCATACACACCTGGCAGGATCCTGATCCACTGTGAAATCCCCATGTACACCTGGCAGGATCCTGATCCACTGTGAAAACCCCGTACACACCTGGCAGGATCCTGATGCACTGTGAAACCCCATACACACCTGGCAGGATCCTGATCCACTGTGAAACCCCCATACACACCTGGCAGGATCCTGAAACACTGTGAACCCCCATAGAAACCTGGCAGGATCCTGATACAATGTGAAAACCCCATGCACACCTGGCAGGATCCTGATACACTGTGAAACTCCATACACACCTGGCAGATTCTGATACACTGTGAAACCCCCATGCACACGTGGCAGGAACATGATACACTGTGAAACCCCATAAACACCTGGCAGGATCCTGATCCACTGTGAAACCCCCATGCACACCTGGCAGGATCCTGATTCACTGTGAAACCCCATACACACCTGGCAGGATCCTGATACACTGTGAAACCCCATACACACTTGGAAGGATCCTGATACACTGTGAAACCCTATACATACCTGGCAGGATCCTGATACACTGTGAAACCCCATACACACCTGGCAGGATCATGATCCACTGTGAAAACCCACACACACCTAGCAGGTTCCTGATGCACAGTGAAACCCCAAACACATCTGGCAGGATCCAGATACACTGAGAAAGCCCCATGCTCACCTGGCAGGATCCTGATACACAGTGAAACCCCATGCACACCTGGCAGGATACTGATGCACTGTGAAACCCCATACACACCTGGCAGGATCCTGATCCACTGTGAAACCCCCATACACACCTGGCAGTATCCTGAAACACTGTATAACCCCATACACACCTGACAGAATCCTGATACACTGTGAAACCACATACACACCTGGCAGGATCCTGATCCTCTGTGAAACCCCCATACACACCTGGCAGTATCCTGATAAACTGTGGAACCACCATACACACCTGGCAGGAGCCTAATACACTGTGAAATCCCCGTACACACCTGGCAGGTTCCTGATGCACAGAGAAACCCGATTCACATCTGGCAGTATCATGATACACTGTGAAATCCCCATACACAACTGTCAGGATCTTGATCCACTGTGAAACCCCATTCACATCTGGCAGGATCCTGATACACTGTGAAACCCCATTCACCGCTGGCAGGATCCTGAAACACAGTGAATCCCCATTCACATCTGGCAGGATCCTGACACACTGTGAAACCCCATACACCCCTGGCAGGAGCCTAATACACTGTGAAAACCCCGTACACACCTGGCAGGTTCCTGATGTACAGTGAAAACCCATTCTCATCTGGCAGTATCATGATACACAGTGAAAACACCGTACGCAACTGGCAGGATCTAGATCCACTGCGAAACCCCATTCACTTCTGGCAGGATCCTGATGCACTGAGAAACCCCATTCACACATGGCAGGATCATGATACACAGTGAAACCCCATTCACACCTGGCAGGAATCCTGATACACAGTGAAACCCCCATTCACATCTGGCAGGATCCTGATACACTGTGAAACCCCATACATACCTGGCAGGATCCTGATCCACTGTGAAGCCCCATTCACGCCTGGCAGGATCCTGAACCACTGTGAAACCCCCATACACACCTGTTAGGATCCTGATACACTGTGAAACCCACATACACACCTGGCAAGATCCTGATAAACGGTGAAACCCCAATACACACCTGGCAGGATCCTGACACACTGTGAAAATCCCATTCACACCTGGCAGGATCCTGATCCACTGTGAAACCCCAGTCACTCCTGGCTGGATTCTGATACACTGAAAACCCCAAACACACCTGGCAGGATCCTGATACACTGTGAAACCCCATACACACCTGGCAGGATCCTGATGCACTGTGAAAACCCCATACACACCTGGCAGGACCATGATACACTGTGAAGCCCCATACAAACCTGGCAGGACCCTGATACACAGTGAAACCCCAAAAGCACCTGGCAGGATCCTGATCCAAAGTGAAACTCCATACACACCTGGCAGGATCCTGATCCACTGTGAAAACCTCAAACACACGTGGCAGGATTCTGATACACTGTGAAACCCCATACACACCTGGCAGGATCCTGATACACTGTGAAATCCCCATTCACATCCGGCAGGATCCTGATACACTGTGAAACCACATACACACCTGGAAGGATGCTGATACGCTGTGAAACCCCATAAACACCTGGCAGGATCCTGATCCACTGTGAAACCCCCATGCACACGTGGCAGGAACCTGATACACTGTGAAACCCCATACACACCTGGCAGGATCCTGATCCACTGTGAAACCCCCACACACACCTGGCAGTATCCTGATACACTGTGAAACCCCATACACACCTGGCAGAATCCTGATACACTGTGAAACCCCACAATCATCTGGCAGGATCCTGATACACTGTGAAAACCCCATACACACCTGGAATGATCCTGATGCACTGTGAAACCCCATACACACCTGGCATGATCCTGATCCACTGAGAAACCCCCATACACACCTGGCAGGATCCTGATGCACTGTCAAAACTCCATACACACCTGGCAGGATCCTGATACACTGGGAAACCCGATACAAACCAGGCAGGATCCTGATCCGCTGTGAAAACCCTTACACACCTGGCAGGTTCCTGATGCACAGTGAAACCCCATACACGTCTGGCAGGATCCTGATACACTGTGAAAACCCCATACACACCTGGCAGGATCCTGATGCACAGTGGAAAACCATGCACACCTGGCAGGATCCTGATGCACTGTGAAACCCCATACACACCTGGCAGGATCCTGATCCACTGCGAATACCCCATACACACCTGGCAGGATCCCGAAATACTGTGAAACCCCAGACACACCTGGCAGGATCGTGATCCACTGTGAAACCCCATGCACACGTGGCAGGAACCTGATACACTGTGAAACCCCATACACACCTGGCAGGATCCTGATCCACTGTGAAACCCCCATACACACCTGGCAGGATCCTGATACACTGTGAAACCCCATACTCACCTGGCAGGATCCTGATACACTGCGAAAACCCCATACACACCTGGAAGGATCCTGATGCACTGTGAAGCCCCATGCACACCTGGCAGGATCCTGATCCACTGAGAAACCCCCATACACACCTGGCAGGATCCTGATACACTGTGAAAACCCCATACACACCTGGCAGAATCCTGAACCACTGTGAAACCCCAATCACACGTGGTAGGATCCTGATACACTGTGAAACCCACATACACACCTGGCAAGATCCTGATAAACGGTGAAACCCCAATACACACCTGGCAGGATCCTGATACACTGTGAAAATCCCATTCACATCTGGCAGGATCCTAATCCACTGTGAAACCCCAGTCACTCCTGGCAGGATTCTGATACACTGAAAGCCCCAAACACACCTGGCAGGATCCTGATACACTGTGAAACCCCATACACACCTGGCAGGATACTGATGCACTGTGAAAACCCCATGCACACCTGGCAGGACCCTGATACACTGTGAAACCCCATACAAACCTGGCAGGACCCTGATACACAGTGAAACCCCAAACACACCTGGCAGGATCCTGATCCAAAGTGAAACTCCATACACACCTGGCAGGATCCTGATCCACTGTGAAAACCTCAAACACACGTGGCAGGATTCTGATACACTGTGAAACCCCATACACACCTGGCAGGATCCTGATACACTGTGAAACCCCATTCACATCCGGCAGGATCCTGATACACTGTGAAACCACATACACACCTGGAAGGATGCTGATACGCTGTGAAACCCCATACACACCTGGCAGGATCCGGATCCACTGTGAAACGCCCATTCACACGTGGCAGGAACCTGATACACTGTGAAAACCCATACACATCTGGCAGGATCCTGATCCACTGTGAAACCCCCATACACACCTGGCAGGATCCTGATACACTGTGAAACCCCATACACACCTGGCAGGATCCTGATACACTGTGAAACCCCATACTCACCTGGCAGGATCCTGATAAACTGTGAAAACCCCATACACACCTGGAAGGATCCTGATCCACTCAGAAACCCCCATACACACCTGGCAGGATCCTGCTCCACTGAGAAACGCCCTTACACACCTGGCAGGATCCTGATACACTGTGAAAACCCCATACACACCTGGCAGGACCCTGATACACTGTGAAACCCCATACAAACCTGGCAGGCCCTGATACACAGTGAAACCCCAAACACACCTGGCAGGATCCTGATCCAAAGTGAAACTCCACACACACCTGGCAGGATCCTGATCCACTGTGAAAACCTCAAACACACGTGGCAGGATTCTGATACACTGTGAAACCCCATACACACCTGGCAGGATCCTGATGCACTGTGAAATCCCCATTCACATCCGGCAGGAACCTGATACACTGTGAAACCACATACACACCTGGCTGGATGTTGATACGCTGTGAAACCCCATACACACTTGGAAGGATCGTGATCCACTGTGAAACCCCCATGCACACCTGGCAGGAATCTGATACACTGTGAAACCCCATACACACCTGGCAGGATCCTGATCCACTGTGAAACCCCCATACACACCTTGCAGGATCCTGATACACTGTGAAACCCCATGCACACCTGGCAGGATCCTGATACACTGTGAAAACCCCATACACACCTGGAAGGATCCTGATGCACTGTGAAACCCCATACACACCTGGCAGGATACTGATCCACTGAGAAACCCCCATACACACCTGGCAGGATCCTGATACACTGTGAAAACCCCATACACACCTGGCAGGATCCTGATACACTGGGAAACCCCATACAAACCTGGCAGGATCCTATTCCGCTGTGAAATCCCATACACACCTGGCAGGTTCCTGATGCACAGTGAAACCCCATACACATCTGGCAGGATCCTGATACACTGTGAAACCCCATACATACCCGGCAGGACCCTGAGACTCAGTGAAACCCCAAACACACCTGGCAGGATCCTGATCCAAAGTGAAACTCCACACACACCTGGCAGGATCCTGATCCACTGTGAAAACCTCAAACACACGTGGCAGGATTCTGATACACTGTGAAACCCCATACACACCTGGCAGGATCCTGATGCACTGTGAAATCCTCATTCACATCCGGCAGGAACCTGATACACTGTGAAACCACATACACACCTGGCAGGATGCTGATACGCTGTGAAACCCCATACACACTTGGCAGGATCGTGATCCACTGTGAAACCCCCATGCACACGTGGCAGGAACCTGATACACTGTGAAACCCCAGACACACCTGGCAGGATCCTGATCCACTGTGAAACCCCCATACACACCTGGCAGGAACCTGATACACTGTGAAACCCCATACACACCTGGTAGGATCGTGATACACTGTGAAAACCCCATACACACCTGGAAGGATCCTGATGCACTGTGAAACCCCATACACACCTGGCAGGATCCTGATCCACTGTGAAACCCCCATACACACCTGGCAGGATCCTGATACACTGTGCAAACCCCATACACAACTGACAGGATCCTGACACACTGGGAAACCCCATACAAACCTGGCAGGATCCTGATCCGCTGTGAAAACCCATACACACCTGGCAGGTTCCTGATGCACAGTGAAACCCCATACACATCTGTCAGGATCCTGATACACTGTGAAAACCCCATACACACCTGGCAGGATCCTGATACACAGTGAAACCCCATGTACACCTGGCAGGATCCTGATGCACTGTGAAACCCCATACACACCTGGCAGGATCCTGATCCACTGCGAATACCCCATACACACTTGGCAGGAACCCGAAACACTGTGAAACCCCATACACACCTGGCAGGATCCTGATACACTGTGAAACGACATACACACCTGGCAGGATCCTGATACACTGTGAAAACCCCATACACAACTGGAAGGATCCTGATACACTGTGAAACCCATAAACACCCGGCAGGATCCTGATCAACTGTGAAACCCCAATACACACCTGGAAGGATCCTGATACACTGTGAAAACCACATACAGACCTGGCAGGATCCTGATCCACTGTGAAATCCCCATGCACACCTGGCAGGATCCTGATCCACTGTGAAAACCCCGTACACACCTGGCAGGATCCTGATACACTGTGAAACTCCATACACACCTGGCAGATCCTGATACACTATGAAAACGCCATACACACCTGGAAGGATCCTGATAAACTGTGAACACCCCATACACACCTGGCAGGATCCTGACCCTCTGTGAAAACCACATACACACCTGGCAGGATCCTGATAAACTGTGAAACCCCCATACACACCTGGCAGGATCCTGATAAAAAGTGAAACTCCCATACACTCCTGGCAGCATCCTGATCCACAGTGAAATCCCCATGCACACCTGGCAGGATCCTGATCCACTGTGAAAACGCCGCACACATCTGGCAGGATCCTGATGCACTGTGAAATCCCCATACACACCTGGCAGGATCCTGATAAAATGTGATACCCCCAAACACACCTGGCGGGATCCTGATAGACTGTGAAACGCCCATACACACCTGGCAGTATCCTTTTAGCGTTGAAACCCCCATACACACCTGGCAGGATCCTGATAGAAGGTGAAAACCCCGTACACACTTGGCAGGATCCTGATCCTCTGTGAAACCCCGTACACACCTGGCAGGATCCTGATATATTGTGAAAACCCCGTATGCACCTGGCAGGAACGTGATCCTCTGCGAAAACCCCAGACACACCTGGCAGGATCCTGATGAACTGCGAAACCCCCATACACACCTGGCAGGATCTTGATAATCTGTGAAACCCCCGTACACACCTGGCAGGAGCCTGATACACTGTGAAAATCCCGTACACACCTGGCAGTTTCCTGATGCTCAGTGAAGCCCCATTCACATATGGCAGTATCCTGATACACTGTGAAAACCCCATACACACCTGGCAGGATCCTGATACACTGTGAAACCCCATACACACCTGGCAGGATCCTGATATACTGTGAAGCCCCATACAAACCTGGCAGGACCCTGATACACAGTGAAACCCCAAAAACACCTGGCAGGATCCTGATCCAAAGTGAAACTCCATACACACCTGGCAGGATCCTGATCCACTGTGAAAACCTCAAACACACGTGGCAGGATTCTGATACACTGTGAAACCCCATACACACCTGGCAGGATCCTGATACACTGTGAAATCCCCATTCACATCCGGCAGGATCCTGATACACTGTGAAACCACATACACACCTGGAAGGATGCTGATACGCTGTGAAACCCCATACACACCTGGCAGGATCCTGATCCACTGTGAAACCCCCATGCACACGTGGCAGGAACCTGATACACTGTGAAACCCCATACACACCTGGCAGGATCCTGATCCACTGTGAAACCCCCACACACACCTGGCAGGATCCTGATACACTGTGAAACCCCATACACACCTGGCAGAATCCTGATACACTGTGAAACCCCACAATCATCTGGCAGGATCCTGATACACTGTGAAAACCCCATACACACCTGGAATGATCCTGATGCACTGTGAAACCCCATACACACCTGGCATGATCCTGATCCACTGAGAAACCCCCATACACACCTGGCAGGATCCTGATGCACTGTGAAAACTCCATACACACCTGGCAGGATCCTGATACACTGGGAAACCCCATACAAACCTGGCAGGATCCTGATCCGCTGTGAAAACCCTTACACACCTGGCAGGTTCCTGATGCACAGTGAAACCCCATACACGTCTGGCAGGATCCTGATACACTGTGAAAACCCCATACACACCTGGCAGGATCCTGATGCACAGTGAAAAACCATGCACACCTGGCAGGATCCTGATGCACTGTGAAACCCCATACACACCTGGCAGGATCCTGATCCACTGCGAATACCCCATACACACCTGGCAGGATCCCGAAATACTGTTAAACCCCAGACACACCTGGCAGGATCGTGATCCACTGTGAAACCCCATGCACACGTGGCAGGAACCTGATACACTGTGAAACCCCATACACACCTGGCAGGATCCTGATCCACTGTGAAACCCCCATACACACCTGGCAGGATCCTGATACACTGTGAAACCCTAAACACACCTGGCAGGATCCTGATACACTGTGAAACCCCATACTCACCTGGCAGGATCCTGATACACTGCGAAAACCCGATACACACCTGGAAGGATCCTGATGCACTGTGAAGCCCCATGCACACCTGGCAGGATCCTGATCCACTGAGAAACCCCCATACACACCTGGCAGGATCCTGATACACTGTGAAAACCCCATACACACCTGGCAGAATCCTGAACCACTGTGAAACCCCAATCACACGTGGTAGGATCCTGATACACTGTGAAACCCACATACACACGTGGCAAGATCCTGATAAACGGTGAAACCCCAATACACACCTGGCAGGATCCTGATACACTGTGAAAATCCCATTCACATCTGGCAGGATCCTAATCCACTGTGAAACCCCAGTCACTCCTGGCAGGATTCTGATACACTGAAAACCCCAAACACACCTGGCAGGATCCTGATACACTGTGAAACCCCATACACACCTGGCAGGATACTGATGCACTGTGAAAACCCCATACACACCTGGCAGGACCCTGATACACTGTGAAACCCCATACAAACCTGGCAGGACCCTGATACACAGTGAAACCCCAAACACACCTGGCAGGATCCTGATCCAAAGTGAAACTCCAAACACACCTGGCAGGATCCTGATCCACTGTGAAAACCTCAAACACACGTGGCAGGATTCTGATACACTGTGAAACCCCATACACACCTGGCAGGATCCTGACACACTGTGAAACCCCATTCACATCCGGCAGGATCCTGATACACTGTGAAACCACATACACACCTGGAAGGATGCTGGCACGCTGTGAAACCCCATACACACCTGGCAGGATCGTGATCCACTGTGAAAACCCCATGCACACGTGGCAGGAACCTGATACACTGTGAAAACCCATACACATCTGGCAGGATCCTGATCCACTGTGAAACCCCCATACACACCTGGCAGGATCCTGCTCCACTGAGAAACGCCCTTACACACCTGGCAGGATCCTGATACACTGTGAAAACCCCATACACACCTGGCAGGACCCTGATACACTGTGAAACCCCATACAAACCTGGCAGGACCCTGATACACAGTGAAACCCCAAACACACCTGGCAGGATCCTGATCCAAAGTGAAACTCCACACACACCTGGCAGGATCCTGATCCACTGTGAAAACCTCAAACACACGTGGCAGGATTCTGATACACTGTGAAACCCCATACACACCTGGCAGGATCCTGATGCACTGTGAAATCCCCATTCACATCCGGCAGGAACCTGATACACTGTGAAACCACATACACACCTGGCTGGATGCTGATACGCTGTGAAACCCCATACACACTTGGCAGGATCGTGATCCACTGTGAAACCCCCATGCACACCTGGCAGGAACCTGATACACTGTGAAACCCCATACACACCTGGCAGGATCCTGATCCACTGTGAAACCCCCATACACACCTGGCAGGATCCTGATACACTGTGAAACCCCATGCACACCTGGCAGGATCCTGATACACTGTGAAAACCCCATACGCACCTGGAAGGATCCTGATGCACTGTGAAACCCCATACACACCTGGCAGGATACTGATCCACTGAGAAACCCCCATACACACCTGGCAGGATCCTGATACACTGTGAAAACCCCATACACACCTGGCAGGATCCTGATACACTGGGAAACCCCATACAAACCTGGCAGGATACTGATCCACTGAGAAACCCCCTTACACACCTGGCAGGTTCCTGATGCACAGTGAAACCCCATACACATCTGGCAGGATCCTGATACACTGTGAAACCCCATACATACCCGGCAGGACCCTGAGACACAGTGAAACCCCAAACACACCTGGCAGGATCCTGATCCAAAGTGAAACTCCACACACACCTGGCAGGATCCTGATCCACTGTGAAAACCTCAAACACACGTGGCAGGATTCTGATACACTGTGAAACCCCATACACACCTGGCAGGATCCTGATGCACTGTGAAATCCTCATTCACATCCGGCAGGAACCTGATACTCTGTGAAACCACATACACACCTGGCAGGATGCTGATACGCTGTGAAACCCCATACACACTTGGCAGGATCGTGATCCACTGTGAAACCCCCATGCACACGTGGCAGGAACCTGATACACTGTGAAACCCCAGACACACCTGGCAGGATCCTGATCCACTGTGAAACCCCCATACACACCTGGCAGGATCCTGATACACTGTGAAACCCAATACACACCTGGTAGGATCGTGATACACTGTGAAAACCCCATACACACCTGGAAGGATCCTGATGCACTGTGAAACCCCATACACACCTGGCAGGATCCTGATCCACTGAGAAACCCCCATACACACCTGGCAGGATCCTGATACACTGTGCAAACCCCATACACAACTGACAGGATCCTGACACACTGGGAAACCCCATACAAACCTGGCAGGATCCTGATCCGCTGTGAAAACCCATACACACCTGGCAGGTTCCTGATGCACAGTGAAACCCCATACACATCTGGCAGGATCCTGATACACTGTGAAAACCCCATACACACCTGGCAGGATCCTGATACACAGTGAAACCCCATGTACACCTGGCAGGATCCTGATGCACTGTGAAAACCCATACACACCTGGCAGGATCCTGATCCACTGCGAATACCCCATACACACTTGGCAGGAACCCGAAACACTGTGAAACCCCATACACACCTGGCGGGATCCTGATACACTGTGAAACGCCATACACACCTGGCAGGATCCTGATACACTGTGAAAACCCCATACACAACTGGAAGGATCCTGATACACTGTGAAACCCCATAAACACCCGGCAGGATCCTGATCAACTGTGAAACCCCAATACACACCTGGAAGGATCCTGATACACTGTGAAAACCACATACAGACCTGGCAGGATCCTGATCCACTGTGAAATCCCCATGCACACCTGGCAGGATCCTGATCCACTGTGAAAACCCCGTACACACCTGGCAGGATCCTGATACACTGTGAAACTCCATACACACCTGGCAGATCCTGATACACTGTGAAAACCCCATACACACCTGGCAGGATCCTGATCCACTATGAAAACGCCATACACACCTGGAAGGATCCTGATAAACTGTGAACACCCCATACACACCTGGCAGGATCCTGACCCTCTGTGAAAACCACATACACACCTGGCAGGATCCTGATAAACTGTGAAACCCCCATACACACGTGGCAGGATCCTGATAAAAAGTGAAACTCCCATACACTCCTGGCAGCATCCTGATCCACAGTGAAATCCCCATGCACACCTGGCAGGATCCTGATCCACTGTGAAAACGCCGCACACATCTGGCAGGATCCTGATGCACTGTGAAATCCCCATACACACCTGGCAGGATCCTGATAAAATGTGATACCCCCAAACACACCTGGCGGGATCCTGATAGACTGTGAAACGCCCATACACACCTGGCAGTACCCTTTTAGCGTTGAAACCCCCATACACACCTGGCAGGATCCTGATAGAAGGTGAAAACCCCGTACACACTTGGCAGGATCCTGATCCTCTGTGAAACCCCGTACACACCTGGCAGGATCCTGATATATTGTGAAAACCCCGTATGCACCTGGCAGGAACCTGATCCTCTGCGAAAACCCCAGACACACCTGGCAGGATCCTGATGAACTGCGAAACCCCCATACACACCTGGCAGGATCTTGATAATCTGTGAAACCCCCGTACACACCTGGCAGGAGCCTGATACACTGTGAAAATCCCGTACACACCTGGCAGTTTCCTGATGCTCAGTGAAGCCCCATTCACATATGGCAGTATCCTGATACACTGTGAAAACCCCATACACACCTGGCAGGATCCTGATACACTGTGAAACCCCATACACACCTGGCAGGATCCTGATATACTGTGAAACTCCATACACAACTGGCAGGATCCTGATCCACTGTGAAACTCCCATACACACGTGGCTGGATCCTGTTACACTGTGAAACCCCATAAACACCTGGCAGGTTCCTGATCCACTGTGAAACTCCCATACACACCTGGCAGGATCCTGATACACTGTGAAACTCCATAAACACCTGGCAGGATCCTGATGCACTGTGAAACCCCATACACACTGGCAGGATACTGATCCACTGTGAAACCCCCAGACACACCTGGCACGATCCTGATAAACGGTGAAACACCCATACACATCTGGCAGGATCCTGATATATTGTGAAAACCCCGTACACACCTGGCAGGATCCTGATCCTCTGTGAAACCCCGTCCACACCTGGCAGGATCCTGATACATTGTGAAAACCCCGTACACACCTGGCAGGAACCTGATCCTCTGTGAAACCCCGTGCACACCTGGCAGGATCCTGATATATTGTGAAAAGCCCGTACACACCTGGCAGGATCCTGATCCACTGTGAAGCCCCACTCACGCCTGGCAGAATCCTGATGCACAGTGAAAAGCCCAGACACACCTGGCAGGATCCTGAACCACTTTGAGACCCCCATACACACGTGGTAGGATCCTGATACACTGTGAAGCCCACATCCACACCTGGAAAGATCCTGATAAACGGTGAAACCCCCATACACACCTGGCATGTTCCTGATACACTGTGTAAATCCCATTCACACCTGGCAGGAACATGATACACAGCAAAACCCCATTCACACCTGGCAGGAATCCTGATACACAGTGAAACTCCATTCACATCTGGCAGGATCCTGATACACTGTGAAACCCCATACACACCTGGCAGGATCCTGATCACTGTGAAAACCCCATACACACCTGGCAGGATCCTGAACCACTTTGAAACCCCCATACACACGTGGTAGGATCCTGACACACTGTGAAGCCCACATCCACACCTGGCAAGATCCTGATAAACGGTGAAACCCCCATACACAACTGGCAGGCTCCTGATACACTGTGAAAATCCCATTCACACCTGGCAGGATCCTGATCCACTGTGAAACCCCAGTCACTCCTGGCAGGATTCTGATACACTGAAAACCCCAAACACACCTGGCAGGATCCTGATGCACTGTGAAACCCCATACACACCTGGCAGGATACTGATGCACTGTGAAAACCCCATACACATCTGGCAGGACCCTGATGCACTGTGAAACCCCATACAAACCTGGCAGGACCCTGATACACAGTGAAACCCCAAACACACCTGGCAGGATCCTGATCCAAAGTGAAACTCCATACACACCTGGCAGGATCCTGATCCACTGTGAAAACCTCAAACACACGTGGCAGGATTCTGATACACTGTGAAACCCCATACACACCTGGCAGGATCCTGATACACTGTGAAATCCCCATTCACATCCGGCAGGAACCTGATACACTGTGAAACCACATACACACCTGGCAGGATGCTGATACGCTGTGAAACCCCATACACACCTGGCAGGATCGTGATCCACTGTGAAAACCCCATGCACACGTGGCAGGAACCTGATACACTGTGAAACTCCATACACACCTGGCAGGATCCTGATCCACTGTGAAACCCCCATACACACATGGCAGGATCCTGATACACTGTGAAACCCCATACACACCTGGCAGGATCCTGATACACTGTGAAAACCCCATACACACCTGGAAGGATCCTGATGCACTGTGAAATCCCATACACACCTGGCAGGATCCTGATCCACTGAGAAACCCCCATACACACCTGGCAGGATCCTGATACACTGTGAAAACCCCATACACACCTGGCAGGATCCTGATACACTGGGAAACCCCATACAAACCTGGCAAGATCCTGATCCGCTGTGAAAACCCATACACACCTGGCAGGTTCCTGATGCACAGTGAAACCCCATACACATCTGGCAGGATCCTGATACACTGTGAAAACCCCATACACACCTGGCAGGATCCTGATACACAGTGAAACCCCATGCACACCTGGCAGGATCCTGATGCACTGTGAAACCCCATACACACCTGGCAGGATCCTGATCCACTGCGAATACCCCATACACACCTGGCAGGAACCCGAAACACTGTGAAACCCTATACACACCTGGCACGATCCTGATACACTGTGAAACCCCATACACACCCGGCAGGATCCTGATCAACTGTGAAATCCCCATACACACCTGGCAGGATCCTGAGACACTGTGAAAAACCCATACACACCTGGAAGGATCCTGATACACTGTGAAAACCCCATACACCTGCAGGATCCTGATCCACTGTGAAATCCCCATGCACACCTGGCAGGATCCTGATCCACTGTGAAAACCCCGTACACACCTGGCAGGATCCTGATACACTGTGAAACTCCATTCACACCTGGCAGATCCTGATACACTGTGAAAACCCCATACACACCTGGCAGGATCCAGACCCACTGTGAAAACCACATACACACCTGGCAGCATCCTGATAAACTGAGAAACCCCCATACACACCTGGCAGGATCCTGATAAACTGTGAAACCCCCATACACACTTGGCAGGATCCTTATAAAAAGTGAAACTCCCATACACACCTGGCAGCATCCTGATCCACTGTGAAATCACCATGCACACCTGGCAGGATCCTGATCCACTGTGAAAACGCCGCACACACCTGGCAGGATCCTGATGCACTGTGAAAACCCCATGCACACGTGGCAGGAACCTGATACACTGTGAAACCCGATACACACCTGGCAGGATCCTGATGCACTGTGAAACCCCATACACACCTGGCAGGATCCTGATCTACTGTGAAAACCCCATTCACTCCTGTCAGGATCCTGATGCACTGTGAAACCCCATGCACACCTGGCAGGATCCTGATCCACTGTGAAACCCCTATACACTCATGGCAGGATCCTGATACACTGTGAAACCCCATACACACCTGGTAGAATCCTGATGCACTGTGAAACCCCATGCACACCTGTCACGATCCTGATGCACTGTGAAACCCCATACACACCTGGCTGGATCCTGATACACTGCGAAAACCCCATACACACCTGGAAGGAAACTGATACACTGTGACACTACAGACACATATGGCAGGATCCTGATCCACTGTGATATCCCCAGACACACCTGGAAGGATCCTGATACACTGTGAAAACCCCATACACATCTGGAAGGATCCTGATACACTGTGAAACGACCATACACACCTGGCAGGATCCTGATCCACTGTTAAAACCCCATACACACCTGGCAGGATCCCGAAACACTGTGAAACCCCAGACACACCTGGCAGGATTCTGATACACTGTGAAAACTCCATTCACACCTGGCAGGATCCTGATGCACTGTGAAACCCCATACATACCTGGCAGAATCCTGATCCACTGTGAAACCCCCATACACACCTGGCAGGTCCTGATACACTGTGAAAACCACGTGCACACCTGGCAGGATCCTGATGCACTGTAAAAACCCATACACACCTGGCAGGATCCTGACACACTGTGAAAATCCAATACACACCTGGAAGGATCCTGATAAACTGTGATACCCCATACACACCTGGCAGGATCCTGATCCACTGTGAAACCCCCATACACACCTGGCAGGATCCCGATACACTGTGAAACCCCATACACACCTGGCAGGATCCTGTACACTGTGAAAACCCCATTCACATGCGGCAGGATCCTGATACACTGTGAAACCCCATACGCACCTGGCAGGATCCTGACCCACTGTCAAACGCCCATACACACCTGGAACGATCCTGATACACATGTGATACCCCAGACACATCTGGCAGGATCCTGGTGCTCTGTGAAAACCCCATACAAACCTGGCAGGAACCTGATCCACTGTGAAACTCCATACACACCTGGCAGCTCCTGATACACTGTGAAAGCCCCATACACACCTGGCAGGATCCTGATCCACTGCGAAAACCCCAGACATACCTGGCCGGATCCTGATCAACTGTGAAACCCCCATATACACCAGGCAGGATCCTGATGCACTTTGAAAACCCATACACACCTGGCAGGATCATGATCCACTGTGAAACCCCGATACTCACCTGGCAGGATCCTGATCCACTGTGAAAACCCCATACACACCTGGCAGGATCCTGATAAACTGTGAAAACCCCATACACACCTGGCAGGATCCTGATCCACTGTGAAAACCCCATACACACCTGGCAGGATACTGATAAAATGTGAAACCCACATACACACCTGGCAGGATCCTGATAGACTGTGAAAACGCAATACACACGTGGCAGGATCCTGATAAACGGTGAAACCCCCATACACACCTGTCAGTATCCTGAATATTGTGAAAACCCCTGACACACCTTGCAGGATCTTGATCCTCTGTGAAACCCCGTACACACCTGGCAGGATCCTGATATATCGTGAAAACCCCATAAACACCTGGCAGGATCCTGATAAACTGTGAAAACCCCATAGACACCTGGCAGGATCCTGATCCACAGTGAAATCCCCATACACACCTGGCAGGATACTGATAAAATGTGAAACCCCCATACACACCTGGCAGGATCCTGATAGACTGTGAAAACCCAATACACACCTGGCAGGATCCTGATAAACGGTGAAACCCCCATGCACACCTGTCAGTATCCTGAATATTGTGAAAACCCCTTACACACCTTGCAGGATCCTGATCCTCTGTGAAACCCCGTACACACCTGGCAGGATCCTGAATATTGTGAAAACCCCTTACACACCTTGCAGGATCCTGATCTTCTGTGAAACCCCGTACTCACCTGGCAGGATCCTGATGAACTGTGAAACCCCCATACACACCTGGCAGGAATCTGATAATCTGTGAAACCCCCGTACACACCTGGCAGGAGCCTGATACACTGTGAAAACCACGTGCACTCCTGGTAGCTTCCTGATGCACAGTGAAACCCCATTCACATCTGGCAGGATCCTGATGCACTTTGAAAACCCATACACACCTGGCAGGATCCTGATCCACTGTGAAACCCCCATGCACACCTGGCAGGATCCTGATCCACTGTGAAACCCCGATACACACCTGGCAGGATCCTGAATCACTGTGAAAACCCCATACACACCTGGCAGGATCCTGATAAACTGTGAAACCCCATACTCACCTGGCAGGATCCTGATCCACTGTGAAAACCCCATACACACCTGGCAGGATACTGATAAAATGTGAAATCCCCATACACACCTGGCAGGATCCTGATAGACTGTGAAAACCCAATACACACCTGGCAGGATCCTGATAAACGGTGAAACCCCCATACACACCTGTCAGTATCCTGAATATTGTGAAAACCCCTTACACACCTTGCAGGATCCTGATCCTCTGTGAAACACCGTACACACCTGGCAGGATCCTGATATATTGTGAAAACCCCTTACACACCTTGCAGGATCCTGATCCTCTGTGAAACCCCGTACACACCTGGCAGGATCCTGAATATTGTGAAAACCCCTTACACACCTTGCAGGATCCTGATCCTCTGTGAAACCCCGTACTCACCTGGCAGGAACCTGATGAACTGTGAAACCCCCATACACACCTGACAGGAATCTGATAATCTGTGAAACCCCCGTACACACCTGGCAGGAGCCTGATACACTGTGAAAACCACGTGCACACCTGGCAGGTTCCTGATGCACAGTGAAACCCCATTCACATCTGGCAGGATCCTGATACACTGTGAAATCCCATACACACCTGGCAGGATCCTGATTTACTGTGAAACCCCCATACACACGTGGCAGGATCCTGATACACAGTGAAACCCCATACACATCTGGCAGGATCCTGATCCACTGTGAAACCCCCATACACACATGGCAGAATCCTGATACACTGTGACACCCCATACACCCCTGGCAGGATCCTGATGCACTGTGAAACCCCATAAACACCTCGCAGGATCCTGATCCACTGTGAAACCCCCATACACACCTGGCAGGATCCTGATACACTGTGAAACCCCATACACACCTGGCAGGATCCTGATATACTGTGAAACCCCATACACACCTGGCAGGTTCCTGATGCACAGTGAAACCCCATTCACATCTGGCAGGATCCTGATACACTGTGAAACCCCATACGCACCTGGCAGGATCCTGATCCACTGTGAAACCCCCAAACACACGTGGCAGGATCCTAATACACTGTGAAACCCCATACACACCTGGCAGGATCCTGATGCACTGTGAAACCCCATACATACCTGGCAGGATCCTGATCTACTGTGATAACCCGACACACACGGCAGGATCCTGATCCACTGTGAAAACCCCATGCACACATGGCAGGATACTGATAAACTTTGAAACCCCCATACACACCTGGCAGGATCCTGATAAACTGTGAAACCCCCATACACACCTGGCAGGATCCTGATAAACGGTGTAACCCCCATACACACCTGGCAGGATCCTGATCCTCTGTGACACCCCGTACACCCCTGGAAGGATCCTGATACTTTGTGAAAATCCCGTACACACCTGGCAGGATGCTGAAACACTGTGAAACCCCATACACACCTGGCGGGATCCTGACGCACTGTGAAACCCCATTCACACATGGCAGAATCCTGATACACTGTGAAAACCCATACACACCTGGCAGGATCCTGATGCACTGAGAATCCCCATACACACCTGGCAGGATCCTGATGCACTGTGAAACCCCATACACACCTGGCAGGATCCTGATCCACTGTGAAACCCCCATACCCAATTGGCAGGATCCCGATACACTGTGAAACCCCATACACACCTGGCAGGATCCTGATACAATGTGAAAACCCCATTCACATCCGGCAGGATCCTGATACACTGTGAAACCCCATACACATCTGGCAGGATCCTGATCCACTGTGAAACCCCCATACACACCTGGAACGATCTTGATGCACTGTGAAACCCCAGACACATCTGGCAGGATCCTGGTGCACTGTGAAAACCCCATACACACCTGGCAGGATCCTGATCTACTTTGAAACTCCATACACATCTGGCAGATCCTGATACTCTGTGAAAACCCCATGCACACCTGGCAGGATCCTGATGCACTGTGAAACTCCATACACACTTGGCAGATCCTGATATACTGCGAAAATCCCTTACACACCTGGCAGGATACTGATCCACTGTGAAAACCCCATACATACCTGGCAGGATCCTGATAAACTGTGAAAACCCCTTACACACCTGGCAGGATCCTGATGCACTGTGAAACCCCATACATACCTGGCAGGATCCTGATCCACTGTGAAACCCCCATACACACCTGGCAGGATCCTGATCCACTGTGAAAACCCTATACACACCTGGCAGGATCCTGATACACTGGGAAACCCCACACAAACCTGGCAGGATCCTGATCCGCTGTGAAAACCCATACACACCTGGCAGGTTCCTGATGCACAGTGAAACCCCATACACATCTGGCAGGATCCTGATACACTGTGAAAACCCCATACACACCTGGCAGGATCCTGATGCACTGTGAAACCCCATACACACCTGGCAGGATCCTGATCCACTGCGAATACCCCATACACACCTGGCAGGAACCGGAAACACTGTGAAACCCTATACACACCTGGCACGATCCTGATACATTGTGAAACCCCATACACACCCGGCAGGATCCTGATCAACTGTGAAATCCCCATACACACCTGGCAGGATCCTGAGACACTGTGAAAAACCCATACACACCTGGAAGGATCCTGATACACTGTGAAAACCCCATACACACCTGGCAGGATCCTGATCCACTGTGAAATCCCCATGCACACCTGGCAGGATCCTGATCCACTGTGAAAACCCCGTACACACCTGGCAGGATCCTGATACACTGTGAAACTCCATTCACACCTGGCAGATCCTGATACACTGTGAAAACCCCATACACACCTGGCAGGATCCAGACCCACTGTGAAAACCACATACACTCCTGGCAGCATCCTGATAAACTGAGAAACCCCCATACACACCTGGCAGGATCCTGATAAACTGTGAAAACCCCATACACACCTGGCAGGATCCTGATCCACTGTGAAAACCCCATACACACCTGGCAGGATACTGATAAAATGTGAAACCCCCATACACACCTGGCAGGATCCTGATAGACTGTGAAAACCCCATACACACCTGGCAGGATCCTGATAAACGGTGAAACCCCCATACACACCTGTCAGTATCCTGAATATTGTGAAAACCCCTTACACACCTTACAGGATCCTGATCCTCTGTGAAACCCCGGACACACCTGGCAGGATCCTGATATATTGTGAAAACCCCGTACACACCTTGCAGGATCCTGATCCTCTGTGAAACCCCGTACTCACCTGGCAGGATCCTGATGAACTGTGAAACCCCAATACACACCTGGCAGGAATCTGATAATCTGTGAAACCCCCGTACACACCTGGCAGGAGCCTGATACACCGTGAAAACCACGTGCACACCTGGCAGGTTCCTGATGCACAGTGAAACCCCATTCACATCTGGCAGGATCCTGATACACTGTGAAACCCCATACACACCTGGCAGGATCCTGATTTACTGTGAAACCACCATACACACGTGGCAGGATCCTGATACACTGTGAAACCCCATACACATCTGGCAGGATCCTGATCCACTCTGAAACCCCCATACACACATGGCAGAATCCTGATACACTGTCACACCCCATACACACCTGGCAGGATCCTGATGCACTGTGAAACCCCATAAACACCTCGCAGGATCCTGATCCACTGTGAAACCCCCATACACACCTGGCAGGATCCTGATACACTGTGAAACCCCATCCATACCTGGCAGGACCCTGATATACTGTGAAACCCCATACACACCTGGCAGGTTCCTGATGCACAGTGAAACCCCATTCACATCTGGCAGGATCCTGATACACTGTGAAACCCCATACGCACCTGGCAGGATCCTGATCCACTGTGAAACCCCCAAACACACGTGGCAGGATCCTAATACACTGTGAAACCCCATACACACCTGGCAGGATCCTGATGCACTGTGAAACCCCATACATACCTGGCAGGATCCTGATCCACTGTGAAAACCCCATGCACACATGGCAGGATACTGATAAACTTTGAAACCCCCATACACACCTGGCAGGATCCTGATAAACTGGGAAACCCCCATACACACCTGGCAGGATCCTGATAAACGGTGTAACCCCCATACACACCTGGCAGGATCCTGATCCTCAGTGACACCCCGTACACCCCTGGCAGGATGCTGATACACTGTGAAACCCCACAAACACCTGGCAGGATCCTGATGCACTGTGAAACCCCATTCACACATGGCAGAATCCTGATCCAGTTGAAACCCCATACACACCTGGCAGAATTCTGATCCACTGTGAAGCCTCCATACACACCTGGCAGGATCCTGATACACTGTGAAAACCCATACACACCTGGCAGGATCCTGATGCACTGTGAAACCCTATACACACCTGGCAGGATCCTGATGCACTGTGAAACCCCATACACACCTGGCAGGATCCTGATCCACTGTGAAACCCCCATACCCACCTGGCAGGATCCCGATACGCTGTGAAACCCCATAGACACCTGGCAGGATCCCGATACAATGTGAAAACCCCATTCACATCCGGCAGGATCCTGATATACTGTGAAACCCCAGACACATCTGGCAGGATCCTGGTGCACTGTGAAAACCCCATACACACCTGGCAGGATCGTGATCTACTTTGAAACTCCATACATATCTGGCAGATCCTGATACTCTGTGAAAACCCCATGCACACCTGGCAGGATCCTGATGCACTGTGAAACTCCATACACACCTGGCAGATCCTGATATACTGTGAAAATCCCATACGCACCTGGCAGGATACTGATCCACTGTGAAAACCCCATACAAACCTGGCAGGATCCTGATAAACTGTGAAAACCCCATACACACCTGGCAGGATCCTGATGCACTGTGAAACCCCATACACACCTGGCAGGATCCTGATCCACTGTGAAACCCCCATATACACCTGGCAGGATCCTGATCCACTGTGAAAACCCTATACACACCTGGCAGGATCCTGATAAACTGTGCAAACCCCATGCACACCTGGCAGGATCCTGATCCACTGTGAAAAGCCCATACACACCTGGCAGGATCCTGATAAACTGTGAAACCCCCATACACACCTGGCAGGATCCTGATAGACTGTGAAACCCCCATACACACCTGGCAGTATCCTGATAAACGGTGAAACCCCCATACACACCTGTCAGTATCCTGATATATCGTGAAAACCCCGTACACACCTTGCAGGATCCTGATCCTCTGTGAAACCCCGTAAACACCTGGCAGGATCCGGATATATTGTGAAAACCCCGTACACACCTGGCAGGATCCTGATCCTCTGTCAAACCCCGTACACACCTGGCAGGATGCTGATGAACTGTGAAACCCCCATGCACACCTGGCAGGTTCCTGATAATCTGTGAAAACCCCGTACACACCTGGCAGGAGCCTGATACACTCTGACACCCCATCCACACCTGGCAGGATCCTGATGAACTGTGAAACCCCATAAACACCTGGCAGAATCCTGATACACTGTGAAACTCCATACACACCTGGCAGGATCCTGATCCACTGTGAAACCCCCATACACACCTGGAAGGATCCTGATACACTGCGAAACCCCAGATACATCTGGCAGGATCCTGGTGCACTGTGAAAACCCCATACAGACCTTGCAGATCCTGATGCACAGTGAAAACCCCATACACACCTGGCAGGATCCTGTTCCACTGTGAAATCCCCATACACACCTGGCAGGATACTGATAAACTGTGAAACCCCCATACACACCTGGCAGGATACTGATAAACTGCGAAACCGTCATACACAACTGGCAGGATCCTGAAAAACGGTGAAACCCCCATGCACACCAGGCAGGATCCTGACGCTCTGTGAAACCCCGTACACACCTGGCAGGATCCTGATATATTGCGAAATCCCCGTACACACCTGGCAGGATGCTGATACACTGTGAAACCCGATACACACCTGGCAGGATCCTGATCCACTGCGAAACCCCCATACACACCTGGCAGGATCCTGATCCACTGTGAAACCCCATACACACCTGGCATAATCCTGCTCCACTGTGAAATCCACATACACACCTGGCAAGATCCTGATACACTGTGAAACCCCATACACACCTGGCAGGATCCTGATGCACTGTGAAACCCCATACATACCTGGCAGAATCCTGATCCACTGTGAAACACCCATACACACCTGGCAGGTCCTGATACACTGTGAAACCCCATACACACCTGGCAGGAACCTGATGCACTGTGAAACACCAAACACACCTGGCAGGATCCTGATACACTGTGAAAACCCAATACACACCTGGAAGGATCCTGATAAACTGTGATACCCCACACACACCTGGCAGGATCCTGATCCACTGTGAAACCCCCATACACACCTGGCAGGATCCTGATCCACTGTGAAACCCCCATACACACCTGGCAGGATCCCGATACACTGTGAAACCCCATACACACCTGGCAGGATGCTATACACTTTGAAAACCCCACTCACATCCGGCAGGATCCTGATACACTGTGAAACCCCCATACCCACCTGGTACGATCCTGATACACATGTGATACCCCATACACACCTGGCAGGATCCTGGTGCTCTGTGAAACCCCCATACAAACCTGGCAGGATCCTGATCCACTGTGAAACTCCATACACATCTGGCAGATCCTGATACTCTGTGAAAACCCCATACACACCTGGCAGGATCCTGATACACTGTGAAACTCCATACACACCTGGCAGGATCCTGATCCACTGTGAAAACCCCAGACATACCTGGCCGGATCCTGATCAACTGTGAAACCCCCATATACAACAGGCAGGATCCTGATGCACTTTGAAAACCTATACACACCTGGTAGGATCCTGATCCACTGTGAAACCCCCATACACACCTGGCAGGATCCTGATCCACTGTGACACCCCGATACACACCTGGCAGGATCCTGATCCACTGTAAAAACCCCATACACACCTGGCAGGATCCTGATAAACTGTGAAAGCCCCATACACACCTGGCAGGATCCTGATCCACTGTGAAAATCCCATACACACCTGTCAGGATACTGATAAACTGTGAAAACCCCATACACACCTGGCAGGATCCTGATACACTGTGAAAACCCCATACACACCTGTCAGTATCCTGAATATTGTGAAAACCCCTTACAAACCTTGCAGGATCCTGATCCTCTGTGAAACCCTGTACACACCTGGCAGGATCCTGATATATTGTGAAAACCCCGTACACACCTTGCAGGATCCTGATCCTCTGTGAAACCCCGTACTCACCTGGCAGGATCCTGATGAACTGTGAAACCCCCATACACACCTGGCAGGATACTGATAATCTGTGAAACCACCGTACACACCTGGCAGGAGCCTGATACACTGTGAAAACCACGTGCACACCTGGCAGGTTCCTGATGCACAGTGAAACCCCATTCACATCTGGCAGGATCCTGATACACTGTGAAACCCCATACACACCTGGCAGGATCCTGATCCACTGTGAAACCCCCATACACACGTGGCAGGATCCTGATACACTGTGAAAACCCGTACACATCTGGCAGGATCCTGATCCACTGTGAAACCCCCATACGCACCTGGCAGAATCCTGATACACTGTGACACCCCATACACACCTGGCAGGATCCTGATACACTGTGAAACCCCATAAACACCTCGCAGGATACTGATCCACTGTGAAACACCCATACACACCTGGCAGGATCCTGATACACTGTGAAACCCCATACACACCTGGCAGGATCCTGATATACTGTGAAACCCCATACACACCTGGCAGGTTCCTGATGCACAGTGAAACCCCATTCAGATCTGGCAGGATCCTGATACACTGTGAAACCCCATACGCACCTGGCAGGATCCTGATCCAAAGTGAAACCCCCAAAGACACGTGGCAGGATCCTAGTACACTGTGAAACCCCATACACACCTGGCAGGATCCTGATGCACTGTGAAACCCCATACATACCTGGCAGGATCCTGATCTACTGTGAAACCCCCACACACACGGCAGGATCCTGATCCACTGTGAAAACCCCACACACACATGGCAGGATACTGATAAACTTTGAAACCCACAAACACACCTGGCAGGATCCTGATAAACTGTGAAACCCCCAGACACACCTGGCAGGATCCTGATAAACGGTGTAACCCCCATACACACCTGGCAGGATCCTGATCCTCTGTGACACCCCGTGCACCCCTGGCAGAATCCTGATCCACAGTGAAACCCCCATACACACCTGGCAGGATCCTGATACACTGTGAAACCACATACACACCTGGCAGGATCCTGATGCACTGTGAAACCCCATACACACCTGGCAGAATCCTGATCCACTGTGAAGCCCCCATACACACCTGGCAGGATCCTGATACACTGTGAAAACCCATACACACCTGGCAGGATCCTGCTGCACTGTGAAACCCCATGCACACCTGGCAGGATCCTGATGCACTGTGAAACCCCATACACACCTGGCAGGGTCCTGATACACTGTGAAAACCCAATATCCACCTGGAAGGATCCTGATACACTGTGAAAACCCAATACACACCTTGCAGGATCCTGATCCACTGTGAAACTACCATACACACCTGGCAGGATCCTGATCCACTGTGAAACCCCCATACCCACCTGGCAGGATCCCGATACACTGTGAAACCCCATACACACCTGGCAGGATCCCGATACAATGTGAAAACCCCATTCACATCCGGCAGGATCCTGATACACTGTGAAACCCCATAGACACCTGGCAGGATCCTGATCCACTGTGAAACCCCCATACACACCTGGAACGATCCTGATACACTGTGAAACCCCAGACACATCTGGCAGGATCCTGGTGCACTGTGAAAACCCCATACACACCTGGCAGGATCCTGACCCACTTTGAAACTCCATACACATCTGGCAGATCCTGATACTCTGTGAAAAACCCATGCACACCTGGCAGGATCCTGATGCACTGTTAAACTCCATACACACCTGGCAGATCCTGATAGACTGTGAAAATCCCATACACACCTGGCAGGATACTGATCCACTGTGAAAACCCCATACATACCTTGCAGGATCCTGATAAACTGTGAAACCCCCAAACACACCTGGCAGGAACCTGATGCACTGTGAAACCCCATACACACCTGGCAGGATCCTGATCCACTGTGAAACCCCCATACACACCTGGCAGGATCCTGATCCACTGTTAAATCCCTATACACACCTGGCAGGATCCTGATAAACTGTGAAAACCCCATACACACCTGGCAGCATCCTGCTCCACTGTGAAAAGCCCATACACACCTGGCAGGATCCTGATAAACTGTGAAACCCCCACACACACCTGGCAGGATCCTGATAGACTGTGAAACCCTCAAACACACCTGGCAGTATCCTGATAAACGGTGAAACCCCCATACACACCTGTCAGTATCCTGATATATTGTGAAAACCCCGTACGCACCTTGCAGGATCCTGATCCTCTGTGAAACCCCGTAAACACCTGGCAGGATCCTGATATATTGTGAAAATCCCGTACACACCTGGCAGGATCCTGATAATCTGTGAAACCCCTGTACACACCTGGCAGGAGCCTGATACACTGTGAAAACCCCGTACACACCTGGCAGGTTCCTGATGCACAGTGAAACCCCATTCACACCTGGCAGGATGCTGATGAACTGTGAAACCCCCATGCACACCTGGCAGGTTCCTGATAATCTGTGAAACCCCCGTACACACCTGGCAGGAGCCTGATACACTGTGAAAACCCCGTACACACCCGGCAGGTTCCTGATGCACAGTGAAACCCCATTCACACCTGGCAGGATCCTGATCCACTGTGAAACCCCCATACACACGTGGCAGGATCCTGATACACTGTGACACCCCATACACCCCTGGCAGGATCCTGATGAACGGTGAAACCCCATTCACATCTGGCAGGATCCTGAAGCACTGTTAAACCCCCAAACACACGCGGCAGGATCCTGATACACTGTGAAACCCCATAAACACCTGGCAGGATCCTGATGCACTGTGAAACCCATACACACCTGGCAGGATCCTGATGCACTGCGAAACCCCATAAACACCTGGCAGGATCCTGATATGCTGTGAAAACCCCATGCACACCTGGAAGGATCCTGATACACTCTGAAACCCCATATACACCTGGCAGGATCCTGATCCACTGTGAAACCCCCATACACACCTGGCAGGATCCTGATACATTGTGAAAACCCCATACACACCTGGAAGTATCCTGATACACTGTGAAACCCCCATACCCAACTGGCAGGATCCTGATCCACTGTGAAAACCCCAGACACACCTGGCAGAATCCCGATACAATGAGAAACCCCATACACACCTGACAGGTTCCTGATGCACTGTGAAAACCCCATTCTCATCCGGAAGGATCCTGATACACTGTGAAACCGCAGCCACACCTGGCAGCATCCTGATCCACTGTGAAACCCCCATACACACCTGAAAGGATCCTGATACACTGTGAAACCCCAGACACATCTGGCAGTATCCTGGTGCACTGTGAAAACCCCATACACACCTTGCAGATCCTGATACACTGTGAAAACCCCATACACACCTGGCAGGATCCTGATCCACTGTGAAAACCCCATACACGCCTGGCAAGAACCTGATAAACTGTTTAACCCCCATACACACCTGACAGGATACTGATAAACTGTGAAACCCCCATACACACCTGGCCGCATCCTGATAAAAGGTGAAACCCCATACACACCTGGCAGGATCCTGATCCACTGTGAAAACCCCATACACACCTGGCAGGATCCTGATGAACTGTGAAACCTCCATGCACACCTGGCAGGATCCTGATAAACTGTGAAACCCCCGTACACACCTGGCAGGATCCTGATACACTGTGAAAACCCCATACACACCTGGAAGGACCCTGATACACTGTGAAACCCCCATACACACCTGGCAGGATCCTGATAGACTGTGAAAACCACATACAAACCTGGCAGGATCCTGATCCACTGTGAAAACCCCATACACACCTGGCAGGATCCTGATACACTGTGAAAACCCCATGCACATCCTGCAGGATCCTGATACACTGTGAAACCCCAGACACACCTGGAAGGATCCTGATACACTGTGAAACCAAAAACACATCTGGCAGGATCCTGGTGCACTGTGAAAACCCCATACACACCTGGCAGGATCCTGATCCACTGTGAAAACCCCATACACACCTGGTAGGATCCTGAAACACTGTGAAACCCCATACACACCTGGCAGGATCCTGATACATTGTGAAAACCCCATTCACATCCGGCAGGATCCTGATCCACTGTGAAATCCCCATACATACCTGGAAGAATCCTGATACACTGTGAAACCTCAGACACATCTGGCAGGATCCTGGTGCTCTGTGAAAACCCAATACACACCTTGCAGATCCTGATACTCTGTGAAAACCCCATACACACCTGACAGGATACTGATCCACTGTGAAAACCCCATACACACCTGGCAGAAACCTGACAAACTGTGAACCCCCCATACACACCTGGCAGGATCCTGATAAACTGTGAAACCCCCATACACACCTGGCAGGATCCTGATAAACGGTGAACTCCCCATACACACCTGGCAGGATCCTGATATATTGCGAAACCCCCGTACACACCTGGCAGGATCCAGATACATTGTGAAAACCCCATACACACCTGGAAGGATCCTGATACACTGTGAAACCCCCATACACACCTGGCAGGATCTTGGTACACTGTGAAAACCCCATACACACCTGCAAGGATCCTCATACACTGTGAAACCCCCATACACACCTTGCAGGATCCTGATCCACTGTGAAAACCCCATACACACCTGGCAGGATCCTGGTGCACTGTGAAAACCCCATACACACCTGGCAGGATCCTGATCCACTGTGAAAACCCCATACACACCTGGTAGGATCCTGAAACACTGTGAAACCCCAGACACACCTGGAAGGATCCTGATACACTGTGAAAGCCCAGACACATCTGGCAGGATCCTGGTGCACTGTGAAAACCCCATACACACCTGGCAGGATCCTGATCCACTGTCAAAACCCCATACACACCTGGTAGGATCCTGAAACACTGTGAAACCCCATACACACCTGGCAAGATCCTGATACACTGTGAAAACCCCATTCTCATCCGGCAGGATCCTGATCCACTGTGAAACCCCCATACACACCTGGAAGGATCCTGATACACTGTGAAACCTCAGACACATCTGGCAGGATCCTGGTGCTCTGTGAAAACCCAATACACACCTTGCAGATCCTGATACACTGTGAAAACCCCATACACACCTGGCAGGATCCTGATCCAATGTGAAAACCCCATACACACCTGGCAGAAACCTGACAAACTGTGAACCCCCCCATACACACCTGGCAGGATCCTGATAAACTGTGAAACCCCCATACACACCTGGCAGTATCCTGATAAACGGTGAAAACCCCATACACACCTGGCAGGATCCTGATATATTGTGAAAACCCCGTACACACCTGGCAGGAACCTGATCCTCTGTGAAACCCCGTACACACCTGGCAGGAACCTGATATATTGTGAAAACCCCGTACACACCTGGCAGGATGCTGATCCTCTGTGAAACCCCGATCACACCTGGAAGGATCCTGATCCACTGTGAAAACCCCATCCACACCTGGCAGGATCCTGATGAACTGTGAAACCCCCATACACACCTGGTAGGATCCTGATAAACTGTGAAACCCCCGTACACACCTGGCAGGATCCTGATACACTGTGACAACCCCATGCACACCTGGATGGATCCTGATACACTGCGAAACCCCCATGCACACCTGGCAGGATCCTGATACACTGTGAAAACCCCATACACACCTGGAAGGACCCTGATACACTGTGAAACCCCCATACACACCGGGCAGGATCCTGATCCACTGTGAAAACCCCATACACACCTGGCAGGATCCTGATACACTGTGAAAACCCCATAAACATCCGGCAGGATCCTGATACACTGTGAAACCCCAGACACACCTGGCAGGATCCTGATACACTGTGAAACCCCAGGCACATCTGGCAGGATCCTGGTGCACTCTGAAAACCCCATACACACCTGGCAGGATCCTGAAACACTGTGAAACCCCATACACACCTGGCACTATCCTGATACACTGTGAAAACCCCATTCACATCCGGCAGGATCCTGATCCACTGTGAAACCCCCATACACACCTGGAAGGATCCTGATACACTGTGAAACCTCAGACACATCTGGCAGGATCCTGGTGCTCTGTGAAAACCCAATACACACCTTGCACATCCTGATACACTGTGAAAACCCCATACCCAACTGGCAGGATCCTGATCCACTGTGAAAACCCAATACACACCTTGCAGATCCTGATACACTGTGAAACCCCATACACACCTGGCAGGTTCCTGATGCACTGTGAAAACCCCATTCTCATCCGGCAGGATCCTGATGCACTGTGAAACCGCAGACACACCTGGCAGCATCCTGATCCACTGTGAAACCCCCATACACACCTGAAAGGATCCTGATACACTGTGAAATCCCAGACACATCTTGCAGGATCCTGGTGCACTGTGAAAACCCCATACACACCTTGCTGATCCTGATACACTGTGAAAACCCCATACACACCTGGCAGGATCCTGATCCACTGTGAAAACCCTTTACACACCTGGCAAGAACCTGATAAACTGCTTAACCCCCATACACACCTGACAGGATCCTGATAAACTATGAAACCCCCATACACACCTGGCAGGGTCCTGATAAAAGGTGAAACCCCATACACACCTGGCAGGATCCTGATGCACTGTGAAAACCCCATACACACCTGGCAGGATCCTGATGAACTGTGAAACCCCCATGCACACCTGGCAGGATCCTGATAAACTGTGAAACCCCCGTACACACCTGGCAGGATCCTGATACACTGTGAAACCCTCATACACACCTGGCAGGATCCTGATAAACTCTGAAAACCCCATACAAACCTGGCAGGATCCTGATCCACTGTGAAAACCCCATTCACATCTGGCAGGATCCTGAAACACTGTGAGAACCCCATACACATCCTGCAGGATCCTGTTACACTGTGAAACCCCAGACACACCTGGCAGGATCCTGATACACTGTGAAACCCCAGACACATCTGGCAGGATCCTGGTGCACTGTGAAAACCCCATATAAACCTGGCAGGATCCTGATCCACTGTGCAAACCCCATACACACCTGGTAGGATCCTGAAACACTGTGAAACCCCATACACACCTGGCAGGATCCTGATACACTGTGAAAACCCCATTCACATCCGGCAGGATCCTGATCCACTGTGAAACCCCCATACACACCTGGAAGGATCCTGATACACTGTGAAACCTCAGACACATCTGGCAGGATCCTGGTGCTCTGTGAAAACCCAATACACACCTTGCAGTTCCTGATAACTGTGAAAACCCCCATACCCAACTGGCAGGATCCTGATCCACTGTGGAAACCCCAGACACACCTGGCAGAATCCCGATACACTGTGAAACCCCATACACACCTGGCAGGTTCCTGATGCACTGTGAAAACCCCATTCTCATCCGGCAGGATCCTGATACACTGTGAAACCGCAGACACACCTGACAGCATCCTGATCCACTGTGAAACCCCCATACACACCTGAAAGGATCCCGATACACTGTGAAACCCCAGTCACATCTGGCAAGATCCTGGTGCACTGTGAAAACCCCATACACACCTTGCAGATCCTGATCCACTGTGAAAACACCATACACACCTGGCAAGAACCTGATAAACTGTTTAACCCCCAAACACACCTGACAGGATCCTGATCCACTGTGAAAACCCCATACACACCTGGCAGGATCCTGATGAACTGTGAAACCCCCATGCACACCTGGCAGGATCCTGATAAACTGTGAAACCCCCGTACACACCTGGCAGGATCCAGATACAATGTGAAAACCCCATACACACCTGGAAGGATCCTGATACACTGTGAAACCCCCATACACACCTGGCAGGATCCTGGTACACTGTGAAAACCCCATACACACCTGCAAGGATCCTCATACACTGTGAAACCCCCATACACACCTTGCAGGATCCTGATCCACTGTGAAAACCCCATACACACCTGGCAGGATCCTGGTGCACTGTGAAAACCCCATACACACCTGGCAGGATCCTGATCCACTGTGAAAACCCCATACACACCTGGTAGGATCCTGAAACACTGTGAAACCCCATACACACCTGGCAGGATCCTGATACACTGTGAAACCCCAGACACACCTGGAAGGATCCTGATACACTGTGAAACCCCAGACACATCTGGCAGGATCCTGGTGCACTGTGAAAACCCCATACACACCTGGCAGGATCCTGATCCACTGTCAAAACCCCATACACACCTGGTAGGATCCTGAAACACTGTGAAACCCCATACACACCTGGCAAGATCCTGATACACTGTGAAAACCCCATTCTCATCCGGCAGGATCCTGATCCACTGTGAAACCCCCATACACACCTGGAAGGATCCTGGTGCTCTGTGAAAACCCAATACACACCTTGCAGATCCTGATACACTGTGAAAACCCCATACACACCTGGCAGGATCCTGATCCAATGTGAAAACCCCATACACACCTGGCAAAAACCTGACAAACTGTGAACCCCCCCCATACACACCTGGCAGGATCCTGATAAACTGTGAAACCCCCATACACACCTGGCAGGATCCTGATAAACGGTGAAAACCCCATACACACCTGGCAGGATCCTGATATATTGTGAAAACCCCGTACACACCTGGCAGGAACCTGATCCTCTGTGAAACCCCGTACACACCTGGCAGGATCCTGATATATTGTGAAAACCCCGTACACATCTGGCAGGATGCTGATCCTCTGTGAAACCCCGATCACACCTGGAAGGATCCTGATCCACTGTGAAAACCCCATCCACACCTGGCAGGATCCTGATGAACTGTGAAACCCCCATACACACCTGGTAGGATCCTGATAAACTGTGAAACCCCCGTACACACCTGGCAGGATCCTGATACACTGTGACAACCCCATGCACACCTGGATGGATCCTGATACACTGCGAAACCCCCATGCACACCTGGCAGGATCCTGATACACTGTGAAAACCCCATACACACCTGGAAGGACACTGATACACTGTGAAACCCCCATACACACCTGGCAGGATCCTGATCCACTGTGAAAACCCCATACACACCTGGCAGGATCCTGATCCTCTGTGAAAACCCCATACACATCCGGCAGGATCCTGATACACTGTGAATCCCCAGACACACCTGGCAGGATCCTGATACACTGTGAAACCCCAGACACATCTGGCAGGATCCTGGTGCACTCTGAAAACCCCATACACACCTGGCAGGATCCTGAAACACTGTGAAACCCCATACACACCTGGCAGTATCCTGATACACTGTGAAAACCCCATTCACATCCGGCAGGATCCTGATCCACTGTGAAACCCCCATACACATCTGGAAGGATCCTGATACACTGTGAAACCTCAGACACATCTGGCAGGATCCTGGTGCTCTGTGAAAACCCAATACACACCTTGCACATCCTGATACACTGTGAAAACCCCCATACCCAACTGGCAGGATCCTGATCCACTGTGAAAACCCAATACACACCTTGCAGATCCTGATACACTGTGAAACCCCATACACACCTGGCAGGTTCCTGATGCACTGTGAAAACCCCATTCTCATCCGGCAGGATCCTGATGCACTGTGAAACCGCAGACACACCTGGCAGCATCCTGATCCACTGTGAAACCCCCATACACACCTGAAAGGATCCTGATACACTGTGAAATCCCAGACACATCTTGCAGGATCCTGGTGCACTGTGAAAACCCCATACACACCTTGCTGATCCTGATACACTGTGAAAACCCCATACACACCTGGCAGGATCCTGATCCACTGTGAAAACCCTTTACACACCTGGCAAGAACCTGATAAACTGCTTAACCCCCATACACACCTGACAGGATCCTGATAAACTATGAAACCCCCATACACACCTGGCAGGATCCTGATAAAAGGTGAAACCCCATGCACACCTGGCAGGATCCTGATCCACTGTGAAAACCCCATACACACCTGGCAGGATCCTGATGAACTGTGAAACCCCCATGCACACCTGGTAGGATCCTGATAAACTGTGAAACCCCCGTACACACCTGGCAGGATCCTGATACACTGTGAAACCCTCATACACACCTGGCAGGATCCTGATAAACTCTGAAAACCCCATACAAACCTGGCAGGATCCTGATCCACTGTGAAAACCCCATTCACATCTGGCAGGATCCTGAAACACTGTGAGAACCCCATACACATCCTGCAGGATCCTGATACACTGTGAAACCCCAGACACACCTGGCAGGATCCTGATACACTGTGAAACCCCAGACACATCTGGCAGGATCCTGGTGCACTGTGAAAACCCCATATAAACCTGGCAGGATCCTGAACCACTGTGCAAACCCCATACACACCTGGTAGGATCCTGAAACACTGTGAAACCCCATACACACCTGGCAGGATCCTGATACACTGTGAAAACCCCATTCACATCCGGCAGGATCCTGATCCACTGTGAAACCCCCATACACACCTGGAAGGATCCTGATACACTGTGAAACCTCAGACACATCTGGCAGGATCCTGGTGCTCTGTGAAAACCCAATACACACCTTGCAGTTCCTGATACACTGTGAAAACCCCCATACCCAACTGGCAGGATCCTGATCCACTGTGGAAACCCCAGACACACCTGGCAGAATCCCGATACACTGTGAAACCCCATACACACCTGGCAGGTTCCTGATGCACTGTGAAAACCCCATTCTCATCCGGCAGGATCCTGATACAGTGTGAAACCGCAGACACACCTGACAGCATCCTGATCCACTGTGAAACCCCCATACACACCTGAAAGGATCCCGATACACTGTGAAACCCCAGTCACATCTGGCAAGATCCTGGTGCACTGTGAAAACCCCATACACACCTTGCAGATCCTGATCCACTGTGAAAACCCCATACACACCTGGCAAGAACCTGATAAACTGTTTAACCCCCAATGACACCTGACAGGATCCTGATAAACTGTGAAACCCCCATACACACCTGGCAGGATCCTGATAAAAGGTGAAACTCCACACACACCTGGCAGGATCCTGATCCACTGTGAAAACCCCATACACACCTGGCAGGATCCTGATAAACTGTGAAACCCCCGTACACACCTGGCAGGATCCTGATACACTGTGAAAACTCCATACACACCTGGAAGGATCCTGATACACTGTGAAACCCCCATACACATCCTGCAGGATCCTAATACACTGTGAAAACTCCATACACACCTGGAAGGATCCTGATACACTGTGAAAACCCCATACACACCTGGCAGGATCCTGATACACTGTGAAAACCCCATACACATCCTGCAGGATCCTAATACACTGTGAAACCCCAGACACACCTGGAAGGATCCTGATACACTGTGAAACCCCAGACACATTTGGCAGGATCCTGGTGCACTGTGAAAACCCCATACACACCTGGCAGGATCCTGATCCACTGTGAAAATCCCATACACACCTGGCAGAAACCTGACAAACTGTGAACCCTCCATACACACCTGGCAGGATCCTGATACACTGTGAAACCTCAGACACATCTGGCAGGATCCTGGTACTCTGTGAAAACCCAATACACACCTTGCAGATCCTGATACTCTGTGAAAACCCCATACACACCTGGCAGGATCCTGATCCACTGCGAAAATCCCATACACACCTGGCAGAAACCTGACAAACTGTGAATCCTCCATACACACCTGGCAGGATCCTGATAAACTGTGAAACCCCCATACACACCTGGCAGGATCCTGATAAACGGTGAAACCCCCATACACACCTGGCAGGATCCTGATATATTGTGAAACCCCCGTACACGCCTGGCAGGATTCAGATACACTGTCAAAACCCCATACACACCTGGAAGTATCCTGATACACTGTGAAACCCCCGTACAGACCTGGCAGGATCCTGATACACTGTGAAAACCCCATACACAACTGGAAGGATCCTGATACACTGTGAAACCCCCATACACACCTGGCAGGATCCTGATCCACTGTGAAAACCCCATACACACCTGGCAGGATCCTGATACAATTTAAAATCCCCATACACATCCGGCAGGATCCTGATACACTGTGAAACCCCAGACACACCTGGAAGGATCCTGATACACTGTGAAACCCCAGACTCATCTGGCAGGATCCTGGTGCACTGTGAAAACCCCATACACACCTGGCAGGATCCTGATCCACTGTGAAAACCCCATACACACCTGGTAGGATCCTGAAACACTGTGAAACCCCATACACACCTGGCAGGATCCTGATACACTGTGAAAACCCCATTCACATTCGGCAGGATCCTGATCCACTGTGAAACCCCCATACACACCTGGAAGGATCCTGATAAACTGTGAAACCTCAGACACATCTGGCAGATCCTGGTGCTCTGTGAAAACCCAATAAACACCTTGCAGATCCTGATACACTGTGAAAACCCCACACACCTGGCAGGATCCTGATCCACTGTGAAAACCCCATACACACCTGGCAGAAACCTGAAAATCTGTGAACCCCCCCATACACACCTGGCAGGATCCTGATAAACTGTGAAACCCCCATACACACCTGGCAGGATCCTGATAAACGGTGAAAACCCCATACACACCTGGCAGGATCCTGATACACTGTGAAAACCCCATTCACATCCGGCAGGATCCTGATCCACTGTGAAAACCCCATACACACCTCGAAGGATCCTGATACACTGTGAAACCTCAGACACATCTGGCAGGATCCTGGTGCTCTGTGAAAACCCAATACACACCTTGCAGTTCCTTATCCACTGTGAAAACTCCATACACACCTGGCAGGAACCTGATCCACTGTGAAAACCCCATACACACCTGGCAGAAACCTGACAAACTGTGAAACCCCCATACACACCTGGCAGGATCCTGATAAACTGTGAAACCCCCATACACACCTGGCAGGATCCTGATAAACGGTGAAACCCCCATACACACCTGGTAGGATCCTGATATATTGTGAAATCCCCGTACACACCTGGCAGGATGCTGATCCTCTGTGAAACCTCGTTCAAACCTGTCAGTGTCCTGATCCACTGTGAAAACCCCATACACACCTGGAGGGATCCTGATGAACTGTGAAACCCCCATACACACCTGGCATGATCCTGATAAACTGTGAACCCCCGTACACACCTGGCAGGAGCCTGATGCACAGTGAAACCCCACTCACATCTGGGAGGATCCTGATACACTGTGAAACCCCATACACACCTGGAAGTATCCTGATACACTGTGAAACCCCAATCACACCTGGCAGGATCCTGATGCACTGTGAAACCCCAGAAACAGCTGGCAGGATCCTGATACAGTGTGAAAACACCATGCACACCTGGAAGGATCCTGATACACTGTGAAATCCCATACACACCTGGCAGGATCCTGATCCACTGTGAAACCCCCATACACACATGGCAGGATCCTGATACACTGTGGAAAACCCATACACACCTGGCAGGATCCTGATCCACTGTGAAAACCTCATACAGACCTGGCAGGATCCTGATGAACTGTGAAACCCCCAGACACACCTTCCAGGAGTCTGATAATCTGTGAAAACCCCGCACACACCTGGTAGGATCCTGATGCACAGGGAAACCCCATTCACATCTGGCAGGATCCTGATACACTGTGAAACCCCATACACACCTGGAAGGATCCTGATACACTGTGAAACCCCATACACACCTGGCAGGATCCGGATCTACTGTGATACCCCCATACACACGTGGCAGGATCCTGATACACTGTGAAAACCCATAAACACATGGCAGGATCCTGATCCACTGTGAAACCCCCATACACAGCTGGCAGGATCCTGATACACTGTGAAACCCCAATCACACCTGGCAGGATCCTGATAAACTGTGAAAACCCCATACACACCTGGCAGGATCCTGATCCACTGTGAAAACCCCGTACACACCTGGCAGGATCCCGATTCGCTGTGAAACCCCCATACACACCTGGCAGGATCCTGATACACTGTGAAACCCCCATACACGCCTGGCAGGTTCCTGATAAACAGTGAAACCCCATACACACCTGGCAGGATCCTGATGCACTGTGAAACCCCATAAACACCTGGCAGGATCCTGATACACTGTGAAAACACCATGCACACCTGGAAGGATCCTGATACACTGTGAAACCCCATACACACCTGGCAGGATCCTGATCCACTGTGAAACCCCCATACACATCTGGCAGGATCCTGATACACTGTGAAACCCCATACACACCTGGAAGAATCCTGATTCACTGTGAAACCCCCATACACACATGGCAGGATCCTGATACACTGTGAAAACCCCATTCACATCCGGCAGGATCCTGATCCACTGTGAAACCCCCATGCACACCTGGAAGGATCCTGATACACTGTGAAATCTCAGACACATCTGGCAGGATCCTGGTACTCTGTGAAAACCCAATACACACCTTGCAGATCCTGATACTCTGTGAAAACCCCATACACACCTGGCAGGATACTGATCCACTGTGAAAACCCCATACACACCTGGCAGAAACCTGACAAACTGTGAACCCCCCATACACACCTGGCAGGATCCTGATAAACTGTGAAACCCCCAAACACACCTGGCAGGATCCTGATAAACGGTGAAACCCCCATACACACCTGGCAGGATTTTGATATATGGTGAAACCCCCGTACACACCTGGCAGGATTCAGATACACTGTCAAAACCCCATACACACCTGGAAGGATCCTGATACACTGTGAAACCCCCGTACAGACCTGGCAGGATCCTGATACACTGTGAAAACCCCATACACACCTGGAAGGATCCTGATACACTGTGAAACCTCCATACACACCTGGCAGGATCCTGATACACTGTGAAAACCCCATACACATCCGGCAGTATCCTGATACACTGTGAAACCGCAGACACACCTGGAAGGATCCTGATACACTGTGAAACCCCAGACACATCTGGCAGGATCCTGGTGCACTGTGAATACCCCATACACACCTGGCAGGATCCTGATCCACTGTGAAAACCCCATACACACCTGGTAGGATCCTGAAACACTGTGAAACCCCATACACACCTGGCAGGGTCCTGATACACTGTGAAAACCCCATTCACATCCGGCAGGATCCTGATCCACTGTGAAACCACCATACACACCTGGAAGGATCCTGATACACTGTGAAACCTCAGACACATCTGGCAGATCCTGGTGCTCTGTGAAAACCCAATACACACATTGCAGATCCTGATACACTGTGAAAACCCCAAACACACCTGGCAGGATCCTGATCCACTGTGAAAACCCCAAACACACCTGGCAGAAACCTGACAAACTGTGAACCCCCCATACACACCTGGCAGGATCCTGATAAACTGTGAAACCCCCATACACACCTGGCAGGAACCTGATAAACGGTGAAAATTCCATACACACCTGGCAGGATCCTGATATATTGTGAAAACCCCGTACACACCTGGCAGGAACCTGTTCCTCTGTGAAACCCCATACACACCTGGCAGGATTCTGATATATTGTGAAAACTCCGTACACACCTGGCAGGATGCTGATCCTCTGTGAAAGCCCGATCACACCTGGAAGGATCCTGATCCACTGTGAAAACCCCATACACACCTGGCAGGATCCTGATGAACTGTGAAACCCCCATACACACCTGGTAGGATCCTGATAAACTGTGAAACCCCCATACACATCTGGCAGGATCCTGATACACTGTGAAAACCCCATCCACACCTGGAAGGATCCAGATACACTGCGAAACCCCCATACATATCTGGCAGGATCCTAATACACTGTGAAAACCCCATACACACCTGGAAGGACCCTGATACACGGTGAAACCCCCATACACACCTGGCAGGATCCTGATCCACTGTGAAAACCCCATACACACCAGGCAGAATGCTGATACACTGTGAAAACCCCATACACATCCGGCAGGATCCTGATACACTGTGAAACCCCAGACACACCTGGCAGGATCCTGATACACTGTGAAACCCCAGACACATCTGGCAGGATCCTGGTGCACTCTGAAAACCCCATACACACCTGGCAGGATCCTGATCTACTGTGAAAACCCCATACACACCTGTTAGGATCCTGAAACACTGAAGCCCCATACACACCTGGCAGGATCCTGATATACTGTGAAAACCCCATTCACATCCTGCAGGATCCTGATCCACTGTGAAAACCCCATACACACCTGGAAGGATCCTGATACACTGTGAAACCTCAGACACATCTGGCAGGATACTGGTGCTCTGTGAAAACCCAATACACACCTTGCAGATCCTGATACACTGTGAAAACCCCATACACACATGGCAGGAACCTGATCCACTATGAAAACCCCATACACACCTGGCAGAAACCTGACAAACTGTGAAACCCCCATACACACCTGGCAGGATCCTGATAAACTGTGAAACCCCCATACACACCTGGCAGGATCCTGATATATTGTGAAAACCCCGTACACACCTGGCAGGAACCTGATCCTCTGTGAAACCCCGTACACACCTGGCAGGATCCTGATATATTGTGAAAACCCCGTACGCACCTGGCAGGATGCTGATCCTCTGTGAAACCTCGTTCAAACCTGGCAGTATCCTGATCCACTGTGAAAACCCCATACACACCTGGCGGCATCCTGATGAACTGTGAAACCCCCACACACACCTGGCATGATCCTGATAAACTGTGAAACCCCCGTACACACCTGGCAGGAGCCTGATAATCCGTGAAAACTCCGAACACACCTGGTAGGTTCCTGATGCACAGTGAAACCCCACTCACATCTGGCAGGATCCTGATACACTGTGAAACCCCATACACACCTGGAAGTATCCTGATACACTGTGAAACCCCAATCACACCTGGCAGGATCCTGATGCACTGTGAAACCCCATAAACAGCTGGCAGGATCCTGATACAGTGTGAAAACACCATGCACACCTGGAAGGATCCTGATACACTGTGAAATCCCACACACACCTGGCAGGATCCTGATCCACTGTGAAAACCCCATACACACATGGCAGGATCATGATACACTGTGAAAACCCCATACACACCTGGCAGGATCCTGATCCACTGTGAAAACCTCATACACACCTGACAGGATCCTGATGAACTGTGAAACCCCCAGACACACCTGGCAGGAGTCTGATAATCTGTGAAAACCCCGTACACACCTGGTAGGGTCCTGATACACTGTGAAACCCCATACACACCTGGCAGGATCCGGATCTACTGTGAAACCCCCATACACACGTGGCAGGATCCTGATACACTGTGAAATCCCACACACACCTGGCAGGATCCTGATCCACTGTGAAAACCCCATACACACATGGCAGGATCCTGATAAACTGTGAAAACCCCATACACACCTGGCAGGATGCTGATCCACTGTGAAAACCCCGTACACACCTGGCAAGATCCCGATTCGCTGTGAAACCCCCAAAGACACGTGGCAGGATCCTGATACACTGTGAAACCCCCATACACGCCTGGCAGGTTCCTGATAAACGGTGAAATCCCATACACACCTGGCAGGATCCTGATGCACTGTGAAACCCCATAAACACCTGGCAGGATCCTGATACACTGTGAAAACCCCATGCACACCTGGAAGGATCCTGATACACTGTGAAACCCCATACACACCTGGCAGGATCCTGATCCACTGTGAAACCCCCATACACACCTGGCAGGATCCTGATGCACTGTGAAACCCCATAAACACGAGGCAGGATCCTGATACACTGTGAAAACACCATGCACACCTGGAAGGATCCTGATACACTGTGAAATCCCATACACACCTGGCAGGATCCTGATCCACTGTGAAACCCCCATATACACATGGCAGGATCCTGATACACTGTGAAAACCCCATACACACCTGGCAGGATCCTGATCCACTGTGAAAACCTCATACACACCTGGCAGGATCCTGATGAACTGTGAAACCCCCAGACACACCTGGCAGGAGCCTGATAATCTCTGAAAACCCCGTACACACCTGGTAGGGTCCTGATGCACAGGGAAACCCCATTCACATCTGGCAGGATCCTGATACACTGTGAAACCCCATACACACCTGGAAGGATCCTGATACACTGTGAAACCCCATACACACCTGGCAGGATCCGGATCTACTGTGAAACCCCCACACACACGTGGCAGGATCCTGATACCATGCGAAAACCCATAAACACATGGCAGGATCCTGATCCACTGTGAAACCCCCATACACACCTGGCAGGATCCTGATACACTGTGAAACCCCAATCACACCTGGCAGGATCCTGAAAATCTGTGAAAACCCCATACACACCTGGCAGGATCCTGATCCACTGTGAAAGCCCCGTACACACCTGGCAGGATCCCGATTCGCTGTGAAACCCCCATACACACCTGGCAGGATCCTGATACACTGTGAAACCCCCATACACGCCTGGCAGGTTCCTGATAAACGGTGAAACCCCATACACACCTGGCAGGATCCTGATGCACTGTGAAACCCCATAAACACCTGGCAGGATCCTGATACACTGTGAAAACCCCATACACACCTGGCAGGATCCTGGTCCACTGTGAAACCCCCATGCACACCTGGCAGGATCCTGATACACTGTGAAACACCCATACACACCTGGCAGGATCCTGATACACTGTGAAAACCCCATACACATCCTGCAGGATCCTAATACACTGTGAAACCCCAGACACACCTGGAAGGATCCTGATACACTGTGAAACCCCAGACACATTTGGCAGGATCCTGGTGCACTGTGAAAACCCCATACACACCTGGCAGGATCCTGATCCACTGTGAAAATCCCATACACACCTGGCAGAAACCTGACAAACTGTGAACCCTCCATACACACCTGGCAGGATCCTGATACACTGTGAAACCTCAGACACATCTGGCAGGATCCTGGTACTCTGTGAAAACCCAATACACACCTTGCAGATCCTGATACTCTGTGAAAACCCCATACACACCTGGCAGGATCCTGATCCACTGCGAAAATCCCATACACACCTGGCAGAAACCTGACAAACTGTGAATCCTCCATACACACCTGGCAGGATCCTGATAAACTGTGAAACCCCCATACACACCTGGCAGGATCCTGATAAACGGTGAAACCCCCATACACACCTGGCAGGATCCTGATATATTGTGAAACCCCCGTACACGCCTGGCAGGATTCAGATACACTGTCAAAACCCCATACACACCTGGAAGTATCCTGATACACTGTGAAACCCCCGTACAGACCTGGCAGGATCCTGATACACTGTGAAAACCCCATACACAACTGGAAGGATCCTGATACACTGTGAAACCCCCATACACACCTGGCAGGATCCTGATCCACTGTGAAAACCCCATACACACCTGGCAGGATCCTGATACAATTTAAAATCCCCATACACATCCGGCAGGATCCTGATACACTGTGAAACCCCAGACACACCTGGAAGGATCCTGATACACTGTGAAACCCCAGACTCATCTGGCAGGATCCTGGTGCACTGTGAAAACCCCATACACACCTGGCAGGATCCTGATCCACTGTGAAAACCCCATACACACCTGGTAGGATCCTGAAACACTGTGAAACCCCATACACACCTGGCAGGATCCTGATACACTGTGAAAACCCCATTCACATTCGGCAGGATCCTGATCCACTGTGAAACCCCCATACACACCTGGAAGGATCCTGATAAACTGTGAAACCTCAGACACATCTGGCAGATCCTGGTGCTCTGTGAAAACCCAATAAACACCTTGCAGATCCTGATACACTGTGAAAACCCCACACACCTGGCAGGATCCTGATCCACTGTGAAAACCCCATACACACCTGGCAGAAACCTGAAAATCTGTGAACCCCCCCATACACACCTGGCAGGATCCTGATAAACTGTGAAACCCCCATACACACCTGGCAGGATCCTGATAAACGGTGAAAACCCCATACACACCTGGCAGGATCCTGATACACTGTGAAAACCCCATTCACATCCGGCAGGATCCTGATCCACTGTGAAAACCCCATACACACCTCGAAGGATCCTGATACACTGTGAAACCTCAGACACATCTGGCAGGATCCTGGTGCTCTGTGAAAACCCAATACACACCTTGCAGTTCCTTATCCACTGTGAAAACTCCATACACACCTGGCAGGAACCTGATCCACTGTGAAAACCCCATACACACCTGGCAGAAACCTGACAAACTGTGAAACCCCCATACACACCTGGCAGGATCCTGATAAACTGTGAAACCCCCATACACACCTGGCAGGATCCTGATAAACGGTGAAACCCCCATACACACCTGGTAGGATCCTGATATATTGTGAAATCCCCGTACACACCTGGCAGGATGCTGATCCTCTGTGAAACCTCGTTCAAACCTGTCAGTATCCTGATCCACTGTGAAAACCCCATACACACCTGGAGGGATCCTGATGAACTGTGAAACCCCCATACACACCTGGCATGATCCTGATAAACTGTGAAACCCCCGTACACACCTGGCAGGAGCCTGATGCACAGTGAAACCCCACTCACATCTGGGAGGATCCTGATACACTGTGAAACCCCATACACACCTGGAAGTATCCTGATACACTGTGAAACCCCAATCACACCTGGCAGGATCCTGATGCACTGTGAAACCCCAGAAACAGCTGGCAGGATCCTGATACAGTGTGAAAACACCATGCACACCTGGAAGGATCCTGATACACTGTGAAATCCCATACACACCTGGCAGGATCCTGATCCACTGTGAAACCCCCATACACACATGGCAGGATCCTGATACACTGTGGAAAACCCATACACACCTGGCAGGATCCTGATCCACTGTGAAAACCTCATACAGACCTGGCAGGATCCTGATGAACTGTGAAACCCCCAGACACACCTTCCAGGAGTCTGATAATCTGTGAAAACCCCGCACACACCTGGTAGGATCCTGATGCACAGGGAAACCCCATTCACATCTGGCAGGATCCTGATACACTGTGAAACCCCATACACACCTGGAAGGATCCTGATACACTGTGAAACCCCATACACACCTGGCAGGATCCGGATCTACTGTGATACCCCCATACACACGTGGCAGGATCCTGATACACTGTGAAAACCCATAAACACATGGCAGGATCCTGATCCACTGTGAAACCCCCATACACAGCTGGCAGGATCCTGATACACTGTGAAACCCCAATCACACCTGGCAGGATCCTGATAAACTGTGAAAACCCCATACACACCTGGCAGGATCCTGATCCACTGTGAAAACCCCGTACACACCTGGCAGGATCCCGATTCGCTGTGAAACCCCCATACACACCTGGCAGGATCCTGATACACTGTGAAACCCCCATACACGCCTGGCAGGTTCCTGATAAACAGTGAAACCCCATACACACCTGGCAGGATCCTGATGCACTGTGAAACCCCATAAACACCTGGCAGGATCCTGATACACTGTGAAAACCCCATGCACACCTGGAAGGATCCTGATACACTGTGAAACCCCATACACACCTGGCAGGATCCTGATCCACTGTGAAACCCCCATACACATCTGGCAGGATCCTGATACACTGTGAAACCCCATACACACCTGGAAGAATCCTGATACACTGTGAAACCCCCATACACACATGGCAGGATCCTGATACACTGTGAAAACCCCATTCACATCCGGCAGGATCCTGATCCACTGTGAAACCCCCATGCACACCTGGAAGGATCCTGATACACTGTGAAATCTCAGACACATCTGGCAGGATCCTGGTACTCTGTGAAAACCCAATACACACCTTGCAGATCCTGATACTCTGTGAAAACCCCATACACACCTGGCAGGATACTGATCCACTGTGAAAACCCCATACACACCTGGCAGAAACCTGACAAACTGTGAACCCCCCATACACACCTGGCAGGATCCTGATAAACTGTGAAACCCCCAAACACACCTGGCAGGATCCTGATAAACGGTGAAACCCCCATACACACCTGGCAGGATTTTGATATATGGTGAAACCCCCATACACACCTGGCAGGATTCAGATACACTGTCAAAACCCCATACACACCTGGAAGGATCCTGATACACTGTGAAACCCCCGTACAGACCTGGCAGGATCCTGATACACTGTGAAAACCCCATACACACCTGGAAGGATCCTGATACACTGTGAAACCTCCATACACACCTGGCAGGATCCTGATACACTGTGAAAACCCCATACACATCCGGCAGGATCCTGATACACTGTGAAACCGCAGACACACCTGGAAGGATCCTGATACACTGTGAAACCCCAGACACATCTGGCAGGATCCTGGTGCACTGTGAATACCCCATACACACCTGGCAGGATCCTGATCCACTGTGAAAACCCCATACACACCTGGTAGGATCCTGAAACACTGTGAAACCCCATACACACCTGGTAGGGTCCTGATACACTGTGAAAACCCCATTCACATCCGGCAGGATCCTGATCCACTGTGAAACCACCATACACACCTGGAAGGATCCTGATACACTGTGAAACCTCAGACACATCTGGCAGATCCTGGTGCTCTGTGAAAACCCAATACACACATTGCAGATCCTGATACACTGTGAAAACCCCATACACACCTGGCAGGATCCTGATCCACTGTGAAAACCCCAAACACACCTGGCAGAAACCTGACAAACTGTGAACCCCCCATACACACCTGGCAGGATCCTGATAAACTGTGAAACCCCCATACACACCTGGCAGGAACCTGATAAACGGTGAAAATCCCATACACACCTGGCAGGATCCTGATATATTGTGAAAACCCCGTACACACCTGGCAGGAACCTGTTCCTCTGTGAAACCCCATACACACCTGGCAGGATTCTGATATATTGTGAAAACTCCGTACACACCTGGCAGGATGCTGATCCTCTGTGAAAGCCCGATCACACCTGGAAGGATCCTGATCCACTGTGAAAACCCCATACACACCTGGCAGGATCCTGATGAACTGTGAAACCCCCATACACACCTGGTAGGATCCTGATAAACTGTGAAACCCCCATACACATCTGGCAGGATCCTGATACACTGTGAAAACCCCATACACACCTGGAAGGATCCAGATACACTGCGAAACCCCCATACATATCTGGCAGGATCCTAATACACTGTGAAAACCCCATACACACCTGGAAGGACCCTGATACACGGTGAAACCCCCATACACACCTGGCAGGATCCTGATCCACTGTGAAAACCCCATACACACCAGGCAGAATGCTGATACACTGTGAAAACCCCATACACATCCGGCAGGATCCTGATACACTGTGAAACCCCAGACACACCTGGCAGGATCCTGATACACTGTGAAACCCCAGACACATCTGGCAGGATCCTGGTGCACTCTGAAAACCCCATACACACCTGGCAGGATCCTGATCTACTGTGAAAACCCCATACACACCTGTTAGGATCCTGAAACACTGAAGCCCCATACACACCTGGCAGGATCCTGATATACTGTGAAAACCCCATTCACATCCTGCAGAATCCTGATCCACTGTGAAAACCCCATACACACCTGGAAGGATCCTGATACACTGTGAAACCTCAGACACATCTGGCAGGATACTGGTGCTCTGTGAAAACCCAATACACACCTTGCAGATCCTGATACACTGTGAAAACCCCATACACACCTGGCAGGAACCTGATCCACTATGAAAACCCCATACACACCTGGCAGAAACCTGACAAACTGTGAAACCCCCATACACACCTGGCAGGATCCTGATAAACTGTGAAACCCCCATACACACCTGGCAGGATCCTGATAAACGGTGAAACCCCCATACACACCTGGCAGGATCCTGATATATTGTGAAAACCCCGTACACACCTGGCAGGAACCTGATCCTCTGTGAAACCCCGTACACACCTGGCAGGATCCTGATATATTGTGAAAACCCCGTACGCACCTGGCAGGATGCTGATCCTCTGTGAAACCTCGTTCAAACCTGGCAGTATCCTGATCCACTGTGAAAACCCCATACACACCTGGCGGCATCCTGATGAACTGTGAAACCCCCACACACACCTGGCATGATCCTGATAAACTGTGAAACCCCCGTACACACCTGGCAGGAGCCTGATAATCCGTGAAAACTCTGAACACACCTGGTAGGTTCCTGATGCACAGTGAAACCCCACTCACATCTGGCAGGATCCTGATACACTGTGAAACCCCATACACACCTGGAAGTATCCTGATACACTGTGAAACCCCAATCACACCTGGCAGGATCCTGATGCACTGTGAAACCCCATAAACAGCTGGCAGGATCCTGATACAGTGTGAAAACACCATGCACACCTGGAAGGATCCTGATACACTGTGAAATCCCACACACACCTGGCAGGATCCTGATCCACTGTGAAAACCCCATACACACATGGCAGGATCATGATACACTGTGAAAATCCCATACACACCTGGCAGGATCCTGATCCACTGTGAAAACCTCATACACACCTGACAGGATCCTGATGAACTGTGAAACCCCCAGACACACCTGGAAGGAGTCTGATAATCTGTGAAAACCCCGTACACACCTGGTAGGGTCCTGATACACTGTGAAACCCCATACACACCTGGCAGGATCCGGATCTACTGTGAAACCCCCATACACACGTGGCAGGATCCTGATACACTGTGAAATCCCACACACACCTGGCAGGATCCTGATCCACTGTGAAAACCCCATACACACATGGCAGGATCCTGATAAACTGTGAAAACCCCATACACACCTGGCAGGATGCTGATCCACTGTGAAAACCCCGTACACACCTGGCAAGATCCCGATTCGCTGTGAAACCCCCAAAGACACCTGGCAGGATCCTGATACACTGTGAAACCCCCAAACACGCCTGGCAGGTTCCTGATAAACGGTGAAATCCCATACACACCTGGCAGGATCCTGATGCACTGTGAAACCCCATAAACACCTGGCAGGATCCTGATACACTGTGAAAACCCCATGCACACCTGGAAGGATCCTGATACACTGTGAAACCCCATACACACCTGGCAGGATCCTGATCCACTGTGAAACACCCATACACACCTGGCAGGATCCTGATGCACTGTGAAACCCCATAAACACGAGGCAGGATCCTGATACACTGTGAAAACACCATGCACACCTGGAAGGATCCTGATACACTGTGAAATCCCATACACACCTGGCAGGATCCTGATCCACTGTGAAACCCCCATATACACATGGCAGGATCCTGATACACTGTGAAAACCCCATACACACCTGGCAGGATCCTGATCCACTGTGAAAACCTCATACACACCTGGCAGGATCCTGATGAACTGTGAAACCCCCAGACACACCTGGCAGGAGCCTGATAATCTCTGAAAACCCCGTACACACCTGGTAGGGTCCTGATGCACAGGGAAACCCCATTCACATCTGGCAGGATCCTGATACACTGTGAAACCCCATACACACCTGGAAGGATCCTGATACACTGTGAAACCCCATACACACCTGGCAGGATCCGGATCTACTGTGAAACCCCCACACACACGTGGCAGGATCCTGATACCATGCGAAAACCCATAAACACATGGCAGGATCCTGATCCACTGTGAAACCCCCATACACACCTGGCAGGATCCTGATACACTGTGAAACCCCAATCACACCTGGCAGGATCCTGAAAATCTGTGAAAACCCCATACACACCTGGCAGGATCCTGATCCACTGTGAAAGCCCCGTACACACCTGGCAGGATCCCGATTCGCTGTGAAACCCCCATACACACCTGGCAGGATCCTGATACACTGTGAAACCCCCATACACGCCTGGCAGGTTCCTGATAAACGGTGAAACCCCATACACACCTGGCAGGATCCTGATGCACTGTGAAACCCCATAAACACCTGGCAGGATCCTGATACACTGTGAAAACCCCATACACACCTGGCAGGATCCTGATCCACTGTGAAACCCCCATGCACACCTGGCAGGATCCTGATACACTGTGAAAACCCCATACACACCTGGAAGGATCCTGATCCACTGTGAAACACCCATACACACCTGGCAGGATCCTGATACACTGTGAAAACCCCATACACACCTGGAAGGATCCTGATCCACTGTAAAACCCCCATACACACCTGGCAGGATCCTGATGCACTGTGAAACCCCATAAACACCTGGCAGGATCCTGATACACTGTGAAAACCCCATACACACCTGGCAGGATCCTGATCCACTGTGAAACCCCCATACACACCTGGCAGGATCCTGATACACTGTGAAAACCCCATACACACCTGGAAGGATCCTGATCCACTGTGAAAACCCCCATACACATCTGGCAGGATCCTGATCCACTGTGAAATACCCATACACACCTGGCAGGATCCTGATACACTGTGAAAACCCCATTCACATCCGGAAGGATCTAGATACACTGTGAAATCCCATACACACCTGACAGGATCCTGATACACTTTGAAAACCCCAAACACACCTGGCAGGTTCCTGATCCACTGTGAAAACCACGTACACACCTGGCAGGAACCTGATAAACTGTGAAAACCCCGTACACACCTGGCAGGATCCTGATCCTCTCTGAAACCCCGTACAAACCTGGCAGGATCCTAATATATTGTGAAAACCCCGCACACACCTGGAACGATCCTGACCCTCTGTGAAACCCCGTTCACACCTGGCAGGATCGTGATCCACTGTGAAAACCCCATACACACCTGGCAGGATCCTGATGAACTGTGAAACCCCAATACACACCTTGCAGGATCCTGCTAATCTGTGAAACACCCGTACACACCTGGCAGGAGCCTGATAATCTGTGAAAACCCCGTACACACCTGGTAGGTTCCTGATGCACAGGGAAACCCCATTCACACCTGGAAGGATCCTGATACACTGTGAAACCCCATGCACACCTGGCAGGATCCGGATCCACTGTGAAACCCCCATACACACTTGGCAGGATCCTAATACACTGTGAAAACCCATACACACATGGCAGGATCCTGATCCACTGTGAAACCCCCATACACACCTGGCAGGATCCTGATACACTGTGAAACCCCAATCACACCTGGCAAGATCCTGATAAACTGTGAGAACCCCATGCACACCTGGCAGGATCCTGACAAACTGCGAAACCCCCATACACACCTGGCAGGATCCTGACAGACTGTGAAACCCCCATACACTCCTGGCAGGTTCCTGATAAACATTGAAACCCCGTACACACCTGGCAGGATCCTGATATATTGTGAAAACCCCGTACACACCTGGCAGGAACCTGATCCTCTGTGAATCCCCATGCACACCTGTCAGGATCCTGATGTACTGTGAAACCCCCATACACACCTGGCAGGATCCTGATAATCTGTGAAAACTCCGTACACACCTGGCAGGAGACAGATGCACTGTGAAAACCCCGAACACACCTGGCATGTTCCTGATGCACAGTGAAACCCCATTCACATCTGGCAGGGTCCTTAAACACTGTGAAACCCCATACACACCTGGCAGGATCCTGATAGACTGTGAAACCCCATACACACCTGGCAGGATCCTGATCCACTGTGAAACCCCCATGCACACGTGGCAGGATCCTGATACACTGTGAAACCCCATACACACCTGGCAGGATCCTGATCCACTGTGAAACCCCATACACACCTGGCAGGATCCTGATGCACTGTGAAACCCCATACAAACCTGGCAGTATCCTGATATATTGTGAAAACCCCATACACACCTTGCAGGATCCTGATCCTCTGTGAAACCCCGTACACACCTGGCAGGCTCCTGATATATTGTGAAAACCCCGTACACACCTGGCAGGATCCTGATCCTCTGTGAAACCCGTACACACCTGGCAGGATCCTGATAATCTGTGAAAACCCCATACACACCTTGCAGGAGCCTGATAATCTGTGAAAACCCCGTACACACCTGGTAGGTTCCTGATGCACAGGGAAACCCCATTCACACCTGGAAGGATCCTGATACACTGTGAAACCCCATGCACACCTGGCAGGATCCGGATCCACTGTGAAACCCCCATACACACTTGGCAGTTTCCTGATACACTGTGAAAACCCATACACACATGGCAGGATCCTGAACCACTGTGAAACCCCCATACACACCTGGCAGGATCCTGATACACTGTGAAACCCCAATCACACCTGGCAAGATCCTGATAAACTGTGAGAACCCCATGCACACCTGGCAGGATCCTGACAAACTGCGAAACCCCCATACACACCTGGCAGGATCCTGACAGACTGTGAAACCCCCATACACTCCTGGCAGGTTCCTGATAAACATTGAAACCCCGTACACACCTGGCAGGATCCTGATATATTGTGAAAACCCCGTACACACCTGGCAGGAACCTGATCCTCTGTGAATCCCCATGCACACCTGTCAGGATCCTGATGTACTGTGAAACCCCCATACACACCTGGCAGGATCCTGATAATCTGTGAAAACTCCGTACACACCTGGCAGGAGACAGATGCACTGTGAAAACCCCGAACACACCTGGCATGTTCCTGATGCACAGTGAAACCCCATTCACATCTGGCAGGGTCCTTAAACACTGTGAAACCCCATACACACCTGGCAGGATCCTGATCCACTGTGAAACCCCCATGCACACGTGGCAGGATCCTGATACACTGTGAAACCCCATACACACCTGGCAGGATCCTGATCCACTGTGAAACCCCCATACACACCTGGCAGGATCCTGATGCACTGTGAAACCCCATACACACCTGGCAGGATCCTGATGCACTGTGAAACCCCATACAAACATGGCAGTATCCTGATATATTGTGAAAACCCCATACACACCTTGCAGGATCCTGATCCTCTGTGAAACCCCGTACACACCTGGCAGGCTCCTGATATATTGTGAAAACCCCGTACACACCTGGCAGGATCCTGATCCTCTGTGAAACCCGTACACACCTGGCAGGATCCTGATAATCTGTGAAACCCCATGCACACCTGGCAGGATCCTGATGTACTGTGAAACCCCCATACACACCTGGCAGGATCCTGATAATCTGTCAAAACTCCGTACACACCTGGCAGGAGACTGATGCACTGTGAAAACCCCGAACACACCTGGCAGGTTCCTGATGCACAGTGAAACCCCCATACACACCTGGCAGGATCCTGATGCACTGTGAAACCCCATAAACACGAGGCAGGATCCTGATACACTGTGAAAACACCATGCACACCTGGAAGGATCCTGATACACTGTGAAATCCCATACACACCTGGCAGGATCCTGATCCACTGTGAAACCCCCATATACACATGGCAGGATCCTGATACACTGTGAAAACCCCATACACACCTGGCAGGATCCTGATCCACTGTGAAAACCTCATACACACCTGGCAGGATCCTGATGAACTGTGAAACCCCCAGACACACCTGGCAGGAGCCTGATAATCTCTGAAAACCCCGTACACACCTGGTAGGGTCCTGATGCACAGGGAAACCCCATTCACATCTGGCAGGATCCTGATACACTGTGAAACCCCATACACACCTGGAAGGATCCTGATACACTGTGAAACCCCATACACACCTGGCAGGATCCGGATCTACTGTGAAACCCCCACACACACGTGGCAGGATCCTGATACCATGCGAAAACCCATAAACACATGGCAGGATCCTGATCCACTGTGAAACCCCCATACACACCTGGCAGGATCCTGATACACTGTGAAACCCCAATCACACCTGGCAGGATCCTGAAAATCTGTGAAAACCCCATACACACCTGGCAGGATCCTGATCCACTGTGAAAGCCCCGTACACACCTGGCAGGATCCCGATTCGCTGTGAAACCCCCATACACACCTGGCAGGATCCTGATACACTGTGAAACCCCCATACACGCCTGGCAGGTTCCTGATAAACGGTGAAACCCCATACACACCTGGCAGGATCCTGATGCACTGTGAAACCCCATAAACACCTGGCAGGATCCTGATACACTGTGAAAACCCCATACACACCTGGCAGGATCCTGATCCACTGTGACACCCCCATGCACACCTGGCAGGATCCTGATACACTGTGAAAACCCCATACACACCTGGAAGGATCCTGATCCACTGTGAAACACCCATACACACCTGGCAGGATCCTGATACACTGTGAAAACCCCATACACACCTGGAAGGATCCTGATCCACTGTAAAACCCCCATACACACCTGGCAGGATCCTGATGCACTGTGAAACCCCATAAACACCTGGCAGGATCCTGATACACTGTGAAAACCCCATACACACCTGGCAGGATCCTGATCCACTGTGAAACCCCCATACACACCTGGCAGGATCCTGATACACTGTGAAAACCCCATACACACCTGGAAGGATCCTGATCCACTGTGAAAACCCCCATACACATCTGGCAGGATCCTGATCCACTGTGAAATACCCATACACACCTGGCAGGATCCTGATACACTGTGAAAACCCCATTCACATCCGGAAGGATCTAGATACACTGTGAAATCCCATACACACCTGACAGGATCCTGATACACTTTGAAAACCCCAAACACACCTGGCAGGTTCCTGATCCACTGTGAAAACCACGTACACACCTGGCAGGAACCTGATAAACTGTGAAAACCCCGTACACACCTGGCAGGATCCTGATCCTCTCTGAAACCCCGTACAAACCTGGCAGGATCCTAATATATTGTGAAAACCCCGCACACACCTGGAACGATCCTGACCCTCTGTGAAACCCCGTTCACACCTGGCAGGATCGTGATCCACTGTGAAAACCCCATACACACCTGGCAGGATCCTGATGAACTGTGAAACCCCAATACACACCTTGCAGGATCCTGCTAATCTGTGAAACACCCGTACACACCTGGCAGGAGCCTGATAATCTGTGAAAACCCCGTACACACCTGGTAGGTTCCTGATGCACAGGGAAACCCCATTCACACCTGGAAGGATCCTGATACACTGTGAAACCCCATGCACACCTGGCAGGATCCGGATCCACTGTGAAACCCCCATACACACTTGGCAGGATCCTGATACACTGTGAAAACCCATACACACATGGCAGGATCCTGATCCACTGTGAAACCCCCATACACACCTGGCAGGATCCTGATACACTGTGAAACCCCAATCACACCTGGCAAGATCCTGATAAACTGTGAGAACCCCATGCACACCTGGCAGGATCCTGACAAACTGCGAAACCCCCATACACACCTGGCAGGATCCTGACAGACTGTGAAACCCCCATACACTCCTGGCAGGTTCCTGATAAACATTGAAACCCCGTACACACCTGGCAGGATCCTGATATATTGTGAAAACCCCGTACACACCTGGCAGGAACCTGATCCTCTGTGAATCCCCATGCACACCTGTCAGGATCCTGATGTACTGTGAAACCCCCATACACACCTGGCAGGATCCTGATAATCTGTGAAAACTCCGTACACACCTGGCAGGAGACAGATGCACTGTGAAAACCCCGAACACACCTGGCATGTTCCTGATGCACAGTGAAACCCCATTCACATCTGGCAGGGTCCTTAAACACTGTGAAACCCCATACACACCTGGCAGGATCCTGATAGACTGTGAAACCCCATACACACCTGGCAGGATCCTGATCCACTGTGAAACCCCCATGCACACGTGGCAGGATCCTGATACACTGTGAAACCCCATACACACCTGGCAGGATCCTGATCCACTGTGAAACCCCCATACACACCTGGCAGGATCCTGATGCACTGTGAAACCCCATACACACCTGGCAGGATCCTGATGCACTGTGAAACCCCATACAAACCTGGCAGTATCCTGATATATTGTGAAAACCCCATACACACCTTGCAGGATCCTGATCCTCTGTGAAACCCCGTACACACCTGGCAGGCTCCTGATATATTGTGAAAACCCCGTACACACCTGGCAGGATCCTGATCCTCTGTGAAACCCGTACACACCTGGCAGGATCCTGATAATCTGTGAAAACCCCATACACACCTTGCAGGAGCCTGATAATCTGTGAAAACCCCGTACACACCTGGTAGGTTCCTGATGCACAGGGAAACCCCATTCACACCTGGAAGGATCCTGATACACTGTGAAACCCCATGCACACCTGGCAGGATCCGGATCCACTGTGAAACCCCCATACACACTTGGCAGTTTCCTGATACACTGTGAAAACCCATACACACATGGCAGGATCCTGAACCACTGTGAAACCCCCATACACACCTGGCAGGATCCTGATACACTGTGAAACCCCAATCACACCTGGCAAGATCCTGATAAACTGTGAGAACCCCATGCACACCTGGCAGGATCCTGACAAACTGCGAAACCCCCATACACACCTGGCAGGATCCTGACAGACTGTGAAACCCCCATACACTCCTGGCAGGTTCCTGATAAACATTGAAACCCCGTACACACCTGGCAGGATCCTGATATATTGTGAAAACCCCGTACACACCTGGCAGGAACCTGATCCTCTGTGAATCCCCATGCACACCTGTCAGGATCCTGATGTACTGTGAAACCCCCATACACACCTGGCAGGATCCTGATAATCTGTGAAAACTCCGTACACACCTGGCAGGAGACAGATGCACTGTGAAAACCCCGAACACACCTGGCATGTTCCTGATGCACAGTGAAACCCCATTCACATCTGGCAGGGTCCTTAAACACTGTGAAACCCCATACACACCTGGCAGGATCCTGATCCACTGTGAAACCCCCATGCACACGTGGCAGGATCCTGATACACTGTGAAACCCCATACACACCTGGCAGGATCCTGATCCACTGTGAAACCCCCATACACACCTGGCAGGATCCTGATGCACTGTGAAACCCCATACACACCTGGCAGGATCCTGATGCACTGTGAAACCCCATACAAACATGGCAGTATCCTGATATATTGTGAAAACCCCATACACACCTTGCAGGATCCTGATCCTCTGTGAAACCCCGTACACACCTGGCAGGCTCCTGATATATTGTGAAAACCCCGTACACACCTGGCAGGATCCTGATCCTCTGTGAAACCCGTACACACCTGGCAGGATCCTGATAATCTGTGAAACCCCATGCACACCTGGCAGGATCCTGATGTACTGTGAAACCCCCATACACACCTGGCAGGATCCTGATAATCTGTCAAAACTCCGTACACACCTGGCAGGAGACTGATGCACTGTGAAAACCCCGAACACACCTGGCAGGTTCCTGATGCACAGTGAAACCCCACTCACATCTGGCAGGATCCTGATACACTATGAAAACCCATACACACACGGCAGGATCCTGATAGACTGTGAAACCCCATACACACCTGGCAGGATCCTGATCCACTGTGAAACCCCCATGCACACGTGGCAGGATCCTGATACACTGTGAAACCCCATACACACCTGGCAGGATCCTGATCCACTGTGAAACCCCCATACTCACCTGGCAGGATCCTGATGCACTGTGAAACCCCATACACACCTGGCAGGATCCTGATGCACTGTGAAACCCCATACAAACCTGGCAGTATCCTGATATATTGTGAAAACCCCATACACACCTTGCAGGATTCTGATCCTCTGTGAAACCCCGTACACACCTGGCAGGCTCCTGATATATTGTGAAAACCCCGTACACACCTGGCAGGATCCTGATCCTCTGTGAAACCCGTACAAACCTGGCAGGATCCTGATAATCTGTGAAACCCCCGTACACACCTGGCAGTAGCCTGATACACTGTGAAAACCCCTTACACACCTGGCAGGTTCCTGATGCACAGTGAAACCCCACTCACATCTGGCAGGATCCTGATACACTGTGAAACCCCATACACACCTGGCAGGATCCTGATAGACTGTGAAACCCCATACACACCTGGCAGGATCCTGATCCACTGTGAAACCCCCATGCACAGGTGGCAGGATCCTGATACACTGTGAAACCCCATACACACCTGGCAGGATCCTGATCCACTGTGAAACCCCCATACACACCTGGCAGGATCCTGATGCACTGTGAAACCCCATACACACCTGGCAGGATCCTGATGCACTGTGAAACCCCATACAAACCTGGCAGTATCCAGATATATTGTGAAAACCCCATACACACCTTGCAGGATCCTGATCCTCTGTGAAACCCCGTACTCACCTGGCAGGCTCCTGATATATTGTGAAAACCCCGTACACACCTGGCAGGATCCTGATCCTCTGTGAAACCCGTACACACCTGGCAGGATCCTGATAATCTGTGAAACCCCCGTACACACCTGGCAGTAGCCTGATACACTGTAAAAACCCCTTACACACCTGGCAGGTTCCTGATGCACAGTTAAACCCCATTGACATCTGGCAGGATCCTGATACACTGTGAAACCCCATACACACCTGGCAGGTTCCTGATACACTGTGAAACCCCATACATACCTGGCAGGATCCTGATGCACTGTGAAATCCCCATGCACACGTGGCAGGATCCTGATACACTCTGTAACCCCATACACACCTGGCAGGATCATGATCCACTGTGAAATCCCCACACACACCTGGCAGGAGCCTGATACACTGTGACACGCCATGCACACCTGGCAGGATCCTGATGCACTGAGAAACCCCATAAGCACATGGCAGGATCCTGATCCACTGTGAAACCCCCATACAAACCTGGCAGGTTCTTGATACTCTGTGAGACCCCATACACACCTGGCAGGATCCTGATGCACTGTGAAACCCCATACACACCTGGCAGGATCCTGATGCACAGTGAAACCCCAGAAACACCTGGCTGGATCCTGATACACTGTGGAACCCCCATACACACCTGGCAGGATCCTGATACACTGTGAAAACCCCATATACACCTGGCAGGATCCTGATCCACTGTGAAAAACGCATACACACGTGGCAGAAACCTGATAAACTGTGAAACCCCATGCACACCTGGCAGGTTCCTTATATATTGTGAAAACCCCGTAAACACCAGGCAGGATCCTGATCCTCTGTGAAACCCGGTACACACCTGGCAGGATCCTGATGTATTGTGAAAACCCCGTACACACCTGGCAGGATGCTGATCCTCTGTGAAACCCCGTTCACAGCTGGCAGGATCCTGAACCACTGTGAAATCCCCATACACATCTGGCAGGATCCAGATGAACTGTGAAACCCCCATACACACCTGGCAGGATCCTGATAATCTGTGAAACTCCCGTACACAACTGGCAGGAGCCTGATAATCTGTGAAAACTCCGAACACGTCTGGTAGGTTCCTGATGCACGGTGAAACCCCACTCACATCTGGCAGGATCCTGATACACTGTGAAACCCCATACACATCTGGAAGGATCCTGATACACTGTAAAACCCCATACACACCTGGCAGGATCGTGATCCACTGTGAAACCCCCATACACACCTGGAGGGTTCCTGATACAATGTGAAACCCCAGACAAATCTGGCAGGATCCTGATAAACTGTGAAACCCCCATACACACCTGGCAGGATCCAGATAAAATGTGAAACCCTCATACTCACCTGGCAGGATCCTGATATATTGTGAAAACCCCGTACACACCTGGCAGGATCCTGATGCTCTGCGAAACCCCGTACACACCTGGCAGGATCCTGATACAATGTGAAACCCCAGACACAACTGGCAGGATCCTGGTGCACTGTGAAAACCCCATACACACCTGGCAGGATCCTGATCCACTGTGAAAACCCCATACACACCTGGCACGTCCTGATAAACTGTAAAACCCCCATACGCACCTGGCAGGATACTGATAAACTGTGAAACCCCCATACACACCTGGCAGGATCCAGATAAAATGTGAAACCCCCATACTCACCTGGCAGGATCCTGATATATTGTGAAAACCCAGTACACACCTGGCAGGATCCTGATGCTCTGCGATACCCCATACACACCTGGCAGGATCCTGATATATTGTGAAAACCCCGTACACACCTGGCAGGATCCTGATCCTTTGTGAAACCCCATGCACACCTGGCAGGATCCTGATGAACTGTGAAACCCCCATACACACCTGGCAGGATCCTGATAATCTGTGAAACCCCCGTACACACCTGGCAGGATCCTGATACACTGTGAAGACGCCGTACACACCTGGCAGGTTCCTGATGCACAGTGCAACCCCATTCACATCTAGTAGGATCCTGATACACTGTGAAACCCCAGAAACACGTGGCAGGATCCTGATGCACTGTGAAACCCCAAACACACCTGGCAGGATCCTGATCCACTGTGAAACCCCCATGCACACCTGGCAGGATACTGATGCACTGTGAAAATCCGATACACACCTGGAAGGATCATGATACACTGTGAAAACCCCATACACACCTGGCTGGATCCTGAACCACTGTGAAAACCCTATACACACCTGGAACGATCATGATAAACTGTGAAACCACCATACACACCTGGCAGGATCCTGAACCACTGTGAAACCCCCATACATTCCTGGCAGGATCCCGATACACTGTGAAACCCCATACACACCTGGAAGGATCCTGATACACAGTGAAAACCCCATTCACACCCGGCAGGATCCTGATCCACTGTGAAACCCCCATACACACCTGGAAGGATCCTGATACACTATGAAACCCCAGACACATCTGGCAGGATCTTGGTGCACTGTGAAAACCCCATACACACCTTGCAGATCCTGATACACTGTGAAAACCCCATACACACCTTGCAGGACCCTGATCCACTGTGAAAACCCCACACAGATGGCAGGATCCTGATAAACTGTGAAACCCCCATACTCACCTGGCAGGATCCTGATATATTGTGAAAACCCGCACACACGTTGCAGGATCCTGATGCTCTATGAAACCCCGTACACACCTGGCAGGATCCTGATATATTGTGAAAACCCCGTACACACCTGGCAGGATCCTGATCCTCTGTGAAACCCCATACACACCTGGCAGGATCCTGATGAACTGTGAAATCCCCGTACACTCCTGGCAGGATCCTGATACACTGTGAAGACCCTGTACACACCTGGCAGGTTCCTGATGCACAGTGCAACCCCATTCACATCTGGCAGGATCCTGATGCACTGTGAAACCCCATACACACCTGGCAGGATCCTGATCCACTGTGAAAGCCCCAAACACACCTGCCAGGATCCTGATACACTGTGAAACCCCATACACACGTGTCAGGATCCTGATACACTGTGAAACCCCATACACACCTGGCAGGATCCTGATCCACTGTGAAACCCCCATGCACACCTGGCAGGATGCTGATACACTCTGAAACCCCCTACACACCTGGCAGGAGCCTGATGCACTGTGAAACCCCATACACACCTGGCAGGATCCTGGTCCACTGTGAATCCCCCAACCACACCCGGCAGGATCCTGATACACTGTGAAACCCCACACACTCCTGGCAGGAAACAGATGCGCTGTGAAACCCCACACACACCTGGTAGGTTCCTGATGCACTGTGAAACCCCATACACACCTGGAAGGATCCTGATACACTGTGAAACCCCCAAACACACCTGGCAGGATCCTGATCCTCTGTGAAAACCCCATACACACCTGGTAGGATCCTGATACACTGTGAAAATCCCATTCACATCCGGCAGGATACTGATGCACTGTGAAACCCCAAAAATACCTGGCTGGATCCTGATACACTGTGAAACCCCCAGACACACCTGGCAGGATCCTGATGCACTGCAAACACCCCATATACACCTGGAAGGATCCTGATACACTGTGAAACCCCCATACACACCTGGCAGGATCCTTTCATTGCAGCAGCTTTTTCGGGAGGAGCGAGTGAGCAGCTGGGAAGGTCAGTTTGAAAGTAAATTTAATTTCCTTTTGTTTTTCGGCGGAGGCCAGGGGGCTGCTGGGTAAGTAAAACACTATATATTTGGGCGGTTTAAAATAACTTTCCTTTCATTGCAGCAGCTTTTTCGGGAGGAGCGAGTGAGCAGCTGGGAAGGTCAGTTTGAAAGTAAACTTAATTTCCTTTTGTTTTTCGGCGGAGGCCAGGGGGCTGCTGGGTAAGTAAAACACTATATATTTGGGCGGTTTAAAATAACCTTCCTTTCATTGCAGCAGCTTTTTCGGGAGGAGCGAGTGAGCAGCTGGGAAGGTCAGTTTGAAAGTAAATTTAATTTCCTTTCGTTTTTCGGCGGAGGCCAGGGGGCTGCTCGGTAAGTAAAACACTATATATTTGGGCGGTTTAAAATAACTTTCCTTTCATTGCGGTAGCTTTTTCGGGAGGAGCGAGTGAGCAGCTGGGAAGGTCAGTTTGAAAGTAAATTTAATTTCCTTTTGTTTTTCGGCGGAGGCCAGGGGGCTGCTGGGTAAGTAAAACACTATATATTTGGGCGGTTTAAAATAACTTTCCTTTCATTGCAGCAGCTTTTTCGGGAGGAGAGAGTGAGCAGCTGGGAAGGTCAGTTTGAAAGTAAATTTAATTTCCTTTTGTTTTTCGGCGGAGGCCAGGGGGCTGCTGGGTAAGTAAAACACTATATATTTGGGCGGTTTAAAATAACTTTCCTTTCATTGCAGCAGCTTTTTCGGGAGGAGCGAGTGAGCAGCTAGGAAGGTCAGTTTGAAAGTAAATTTAATTTCCTTTTGTTTTTCGGCGGAGGCCAGGGGGCTGCTGGGTAAGTAAAACACTATATATTTGGGCGGTTTAAAATAACTTTCCTTTCATTGCAGCAGCTTTTTGGGAAGGAGCGAGTGAGCAGCTGGGAAGGTCAGTTTGAAAGTAAATTTAATTTCCTTTTGTTTTTCGGCGGAGGCCAGGGGGCTGCTGGGTAAGTAAAACACTATATATTTGGGCGGTTTAAAATAACTTTCCTTTCATTGCAGCAGCTTTTTCGGAAGGAGCGAGTGAGCAGCTGGGAAGGTCAGTTTGAAAGTAAATTTAATTTCCTTTTGTTTTTCGGCGGAGGCCAGGGGGCTGCTGGGTAAGTAAAACACTATATATTTGGGCGGTTTAAAATAACTTTCCTTTCATTGCAGCAGCTTTTTCGGGAGGAGCGAGTGAGCAGCTGGGAAGGTCAGTTTGAAAGTAAATTTAATTTCCTTTTGTTTTTCGGCGGAGGCCAGGGGGCTGCTGGGTAAGTAAAACACTATATATTTGGGCGGTTTAAAATAACTTTCCTTTCATTGCAGCAGCTTTTTCGGGAGGAGCGAGTGAGCAGCTAGGAAGGTCAGTTTGAAAGTAAATTTAATTTCCTTTTGTTTTTCGGCGGAGGCCAGGGGGCTGCTGGGTAAGTAAAACACTATATATTTGGGCGGTTTAAAATAACTTTCCTTTCATTGCAGCAGCTTTTTCGGAAGGAGCGAGTGAGCAGCTGGGAAGGTCAGTTTGAAAGTAAATTTAATTTCCTTTTGTTTTTCGGCGGAGGCCAGGGGGCTGCTGGGTAAGTAAAACACTATATATTTGGGCGGTTTAAAATAACTTTCCTTTCATTGCAGCAGCTTTTTCGGGAGGAGCGAGTGAGCAGCTAGGAAGGTCAGTTTGAAAGTAAATTTAATTTCCTTTTGTTTTTCGGCGGAGGCCAGGGGGCTGCTGGGTAAGTAAAACACTATATATTTGGGCGGTTTAAAATAACTTTCCTTTCATTGCAGCAGCTTTTTCGGAAGGAGCGAGTGAGCAGCTGGGAAGGTCAGTTTGAAAGTAAATTTAATTTCCTTTTGTTTTTCGGCGGAGGCCAGGGGGCTGCTGGGTAAGTAAAACACTATATATTTGGGCGGTTTAAAATAACTTTCCTTTCATTGCAGCAGCTTTTTCGGGAGGAGCGAGTGAGCAGCTGGGAAGGTCAGTTTGAAAGTAAATTTAATTTCCTTTTGTTTTTCGGCGGAGGCCAGGGGGCTGCTGGGTAAGTAAAACACTATATATTTGGGCGGTTTAAAATAACTTTCCTTTCATTGCAGCAGCTTTTTCGGGAGGAGCGAGTGAGCAGCTGGGAAGGTCAGTTTGAAAGTAAATTTAATTTCCTTTTGTTTTTCGGCGGAGGCCAGGGGGCTGCTCGGTAAGTAAAACACTATATATTTGGGCGGTTTCTGAACCCGAGACACCACACTAGTCGTGTCTCCCACCCGCCCTCCTCCTCTAACCAAAAAAAAAAAGGACTCGGTGGGGTGTTTATAAGGTAAGGCTTTTTCGATTTCTCTGGTTTTATTGTGATTGGTAAAAACTTTTCGTTCCTTTTTCATTTAACTAAGTTAAGTTTAAGATTAAAAATGGCAGGAGATCTCAGACCTGTATCATGCTCCTCTTGCTCAATGTGGGAGCTCAGGGACATGGCTGATGTCCCTGACTCCTTCACGTGCAGGAAGTGTGTCCAACTGCAGCTCTTGTTAGACCGCATGACGGCTCTCGAGCTGCGGATGGACTCACTTTGGAGCATGCGCGATGCTGAGGAGGTCGTGGATAGCACGTTTAGTGAATTGGTCACACCGCAGATTAGGATTGCTGATGAAGAAAGGGAATGGGTGACCAAAAGGCAGAGAAAGAGCAGGAAGGCAGCGCAGGAGTCCCCTGCGGTCATCTCCCTCCAAAACAAGTATACCGTTTTGGATACTGTTGGGGGAGATGGCTCACCAGGGGAAGGCAGCAGTAGCCAGGTCCATGGCACCGTGGCTGGCTCTGCTGTTCAGAAGGGCGGGAAAAAGAGTGGAAGGGCTATAGTCGTAGGGGATTCGTTTGTAAGGGGAGTAGATCGGCGGTTCTGTGGTCGAAAACGAGGCTCCCGAATGGTATGTTGCCTCCCAGGTGCACGGGTCAGGGATGTCTCAGATCGGCTGCAGAACATTCTAAAGGGGGAGGGTGAACAGCCAGTTGTCATTGTGCACATAGGCACTAATGATGTAGGTAAAAAACGGGATGAGGTCCTACAAGCAGAGTTTAGGGAGTTAGGAGCCAAGTTAAAAAGTAGGACCTCAGAGGTAGTAATCTCAGGATTACTACCAGTGCCACGTGATAGTCAGAGTAAAAATGAAAGAATAGTCAGGATGAATGCGTGGCTTGAGAGATGGTGCAGGAGGGAGGGGTTCAGATTTTTGGGACATTGGGACCGGTTCTGGGGGAGGTGGGACTATTACAAATTGGACGGTCTACACCTGGGCCGGACTGGAACCAATGTCCTTGGAGGTGCTTTTGCTAACGCTGTTGGGGAGGGTTTAAACTAATGTGGCAGGGGGATGGGAACCAATTGAGGTCAGTTGACAGTAAGGAGGTAGTAACAAAAGCCTGCAAGGAACTAGATAATGAAGTCAGTGTGACTAAGGGGAAGAACAGGCAGGGAGCAGATGATGAACGCAATGGGAGTGGTGGTCTGAGGTGCATTTGTTTTAATGCAAGAAGTGTAGTAGGTAAGGCAGATGAACTTAGGGCTTGGATTAGTACCTGGGAGTATGATGTTATTGCTATTACTGAGACTTGGTTGAGGGAAGGGCATGATTGGCAACTAAATATCCCAGGATATCGATGCTTCAGGCGGGATAGAGAGGGAGGTAAAAGGGGTGGAGGAGTTGCATTACTGGTCAAAGAGGATATCACAGCTGTGCTGAAGGAGGGCACTATGGAGGACTCGAGCAGTGAGGCAATATGGACAGAACTCAGTAATAGGAAGGGTGCGGTAACAATGTTGGGGCTGTACTACAGGCCTCCCAACAGCGAGCGTGAGATAGAGGTCCAAATATGTAAACAGATTATGGAAAGATGCAGGAGCAACAGGGTGGTGGTGATAGGAGATTTTAATTTTCCCAACATTGACTGGGATTCGCTTAGTGTTAGAGGTCCAGATGGAGCAGAATTTGTAAGGAGCATCCAGGAAGGTTTTCTAGAGCAGTATGTAAATAGTCCAACTCGGGAAGGGGCCATACTGGACCTGGTGTTGGGGAATGAGCCCGGCCAGGTTGTTTAAGTTTCAGTAGGGGACTACTTTGGGAATAGTGATCACAATTCCGTAAGCTTTAAAATACTCATGGACAAAGACGAGAGTGGTCCTAAAGGAAGAGTGCTAAATTGGGGGAAGGCCAACTATACCAAAATTCGGCAGGAGCTGGGAAATGTAGATTGGGAGCAGCTGTTTGAAGGTAAATCCACATGTGATATGTGGGAGGCTTTTAAAGAGAGGTTGATTAGCGTTCAGGAGAGACATGTTCCTGTGAAAATGAGGGATAGAAATGGCAAGATTAGGGAACCATGGATGACAGGTGAAATTGTGAGACTAGCTAAGAGGAAAAAGGAAGCATACATAAGGTGTAAGCGGCTGATGAAAGACGAAGCTTTGAAAGAATATCGGGAATGCAGGACCAATCTGAAACGAGGAATTAAGAGGGCTAAAAGGGGTCATGAAATATCTTTAGCAAACAGGGTTAAGGAAAATCCCAAAGCTTTTTATTCATATATAAGGAGAAAGAGGGTAACTAGAGAAAGGATTGGCCCACTAAAGGACAAAGGAGGAATGTTATGCTTGGACTCAGAGAAAATGGGTGAGATTCTAAACGAGTACTTTGCATCGGGATTCACCGAGGAGAGGGACATGACGGATGTTGAGGTTAGGAACAGATGTTTGATTACACTCGGTCAAGTCGGCATAAGGAGGGAGGAAGTGTTGGGTATTCTAAAGGGCATTAAGGTGGACAAGTCCCCAGGTCCGGATGGGATCTATCCCAGGTTACTGAGGGAAGCGAGAGAGGAAATAGCTGGGGCCTTAACAGATATCTTTGCAGCATCCTTAAACACGGGTGAGGTCCCGGAGGACTGGAGAATTGCTAATGTTGTCCCCTTGTTTAAGAAGGGTAGCAGGGATAATCCAGGTAATCGTAGACCGGTGAGCCTGACGTCAGTGGTAGGGAAGCTGCTGGAGAAGATACTGAGGGATAGGATCTATTCCCATTTGGAAGAAAATGGGCTCATCAGTGATAGGCAACATGGTTTTGTGCAGGGAAGGTCATGTCTTACCAACTTAATAGAATTCTTTGAGGAAGTGACAAAGTTGATTGATGAGGGAAGGGCTGTCGATGTCATATACATGGACTTCAGTAAGGCGTTTGATAAGGTTCCCCATGGCAGGCTGATGGAGAAAGTGAAGGCGCTTGGGGTCCAAGGTGTACTAGCTAGATGGATAAAGAACTGGCTGGGCAACAGGAGACAGAGAGTAGCAGTAGAGGGGAGTTTCTCAAAATGGAGACGTGTGACCAGTGGTGTTCCACAGGGATCCGTGCTGGGACCACTGTTGTTTGTGATATACATTAATGATTTGGAGGAAAGTGTAGGTGGACTGATTAGCAAGTTTGCAGACGACACTAAGATTGGTGGAGTAGCAGATAGTGAAGGGGACTGTCAGAGAATACAGCAGAATATAGATAGATTGGAGAGTTGGGCAGAGAAATGGCAGATGGAGTTCAATCAGGGCAAATGCGAGGTGATGCATTTTGGAAGATCCAATTCAAGAGTGAACTATACAGTAAATGGAAAAGTCCTGGGGAAAATTGATGTCCAGAGAGATTTGGGTGTTCAGGTCCACTGTTCCCTGAAGGTGGCAACGCAGGTAAATAGAGTGGTCAAGAAGGCATACGGCATGCTTTCCTTCATCGGACGGGGTATTGAGTACAAGAGTTGGCAGGTCATGTTACAGTTGTATAGGACTTTGGTTCGGCCACATTTGGAATACTGCGTACAGTTCTGGTCGCCACATTATCAAAAGGATGTGGATGCTTTGGAGAGGGTTCAGAGGAGGTTCACCAGGATGTTGCCTGGTATGGAGGGCGCTAGCTATGAAGAGAGGTTGAGTAGATTAGGATTATTTTCATTAGAAAGACGGAGGTTGAGGGGGGACCTGATTGAGGTGTACAAAATCATGAGAGGTAGAGACAGGGTGGATAGCAAGAGGCTTTTTCCCAGAGTGGGGGTTTCAATTACTAGAGGACACGAGTTCAAAGTGAAAGGGGAAATGTTTAGGGGGGATATGCGTGGAAAGTTCTTTACGCAGAGGGTGGTGGGCACCTGGAACGCGTTGACAGCGGAGGTGGGAGACGCGGGCACGATGGAGTCTTTTAAGATGTATCTAGACAGATACATGAATGGGCAGGAAGAAAAGAGATACAGAACCTTAGAAAATAGGCGACATGTTTCGAGAGAGGATCTGGATCGGCGCAGGCTTGGAGGGCCGAAGGGCCTGTTCCTGTGCTGTAATTATCTTTGGTCTTTGTTCTTTGTTTGATCCTCTGTGAAAAACCCATGCACACCTGGTAGGATCCTGATACACTGTGAAACCCCAGACACAACTGGCAGGATCCTGGTACACTGTGAAAACCCCATTCACATCCGGCACGATCCTGATACACTGGGAAACCCCATACACATCTGGCAGGATCCTGATAATCTGTGAAACCGCCGTACACACCTGGCAGGATCCTGATACACTGTGAAGACCCCGTACACACCTAGCAGGTTCCTGATGCACAGTGCGACCCCATTCACATCTGGCAGGATCCTGATACACTGTGAAACCCCATACACACGTGCCAGGATCCTGATGCACTGTGAAACCCCAAACACACCTGGCAGGATCCTGATCCACTGTGAAACCCCCATACACTCCTGGCAGGATCCTGATACACTGTGAAAACCAGATACATCCCTGGAAGGATCATGATACACTGTGAAACCCCCATACACACCTGGCAGGATCCTGAACCACTGTGAAACCCCCATACACTCCTGGCAGGATCCTGATACACTGTGAAAACCCGATACACACCTGGAAGGATCATGATACACTGTGAAACCCCCATACACACCTGGCAGAATCCTGAACCGCTGTGAAAACCCGATACACACCTTTAAGGATCATGATACACTGTGAAACCCCTATACACACCTGTCAGGATCCGGAACCACTGTGAAACCCCCTTACACTCCTGGCAGGATCCTGAAAAACTGCGAAAACCCGATACACACCTGGAAGGAACATGATACACTGTGAAACCCCCATACACACCTGGCAGGATCCTGAACAACTGTCAAAACCCCAGACACACATGGCAGTATCCCGATACAATGTGAAACCCCCATCCACACCTGGCAGGATCCTGATACACTGTGAATCCCCATACACACCTGGCAGGATCCTGATACACTGTGAAAACCCCATTCACATCCGGCAGGATCCTGATACACTGTGAAACCCCGCACACACCTGGCAGGATCATGATCCACTGTGAAACCCCCATACACACCTGGAAGGATCCTGATACACTGTGAAACCCCAGACACATCTGGCAGGATCCTGGTGCACTGTGAAAACCCCAAACAAACCTTGCAGATCCTGATACACTGTGAAACACCCATACACACCTGGCAGGACCCTGATCCACTGTAAAAACCCCATAAACACCTGGCAGGATCCTGATAAACTGTGAAACCCCCATGCACACCTGGCTGGATCCTGATAGACTGTGAATCCCCCATACACACCTGGCTGGATCCTGATAAACGGTGAAACCCCATACACACCTGGAAGGATCCTGATACACTGTGAAACCCCATACACACATGGCAGGATCCTGATCCACAGTAACACCCCCATCCACACCTGGCATGATCCTGATACACTGTGAAAACCCGATACACACCTGGAAGGATCATGATACACTGTGAAACCCCCATACACACCTGGCAGGATTCTAAACCACTGTGAAAACCCCATACACACCTGGCAGGATCCCGATACAATGTGAAACCCCCATACACACCTGGCAGGATCCCGATACACTGTGAAACCCCATACACACCTGGCAGGATCCTGATACACTGTGAAACCCCCATACACACCTGGAAGGTTCCTGATACAATGTCAAACCCCAGACACATCTGGCTGGATCCTGGTGCACTGTGAAAACCCCATACACACCTGGCAGGATCCTGATCCACTGTGAAAACCCCATACACACCTGGCAGGTCCTGATAAACTGTGAAACCCCCATACACAACTGGCATGATCCTGATAAACTGTGAAACCCCCATACACACCTGGCAGGGTACAGATAAACTGTGAAACCCCCATACTCACCTGGCAGGATCCTGATATATTGTGAAAACCCCGTACGCACCTGGCAGGATCCTGATGCTCTGCGAAACCCCGTACAAACCTGGCAGGATCCTGATTTATTGTGAAAACCCCGTACACACCTGGCAGGATCCTGATGAACTGTGAAACCCCCATACAGACGTGGCAGGATCCTGAAAATCTGTGAAACCCCCGTACACACCTGGAAGGATCCTGATACACTGTGAAGACCCCATACACACCTGGCAGGTTCCTGATGCACAGTGCAACCCCATTCACATCTTGAAGGATCCTGATACACTGTGAAACCCCATACACACGTGGCAGGATCCTGATGCACTGTGAAACCCCAAACACACCTGGCATGATCCTGATCCACTGTGAAACCCCCATACACTCCTGGCAGGTACCTGATACACTGTGAAAACCCAATACACACCTGGAAGGATCAGGATGCACTGTGAAATCCCCATACACACCTGGCAGGATCCTGAACCGCTGTGAAAACCCGATACACACGGAAGGATCATGATACATTGTGAAACCCCCATACGCACCTGGCAGGATGCTGAACCGCTGTGAAACCCCCATACACTCCTGGCAGGATCCTGATACACTGCGAAAACCCGATACACACCTGGAAAAATCATGATTGATTCACTGTGAAACCCCCATACACACCTGTCAGGATCCTGAACCACTGTGAAAATCCCATACACTCATGGCAGGATCCCGATACACTGTGAAACCCCCATACACACCTGGCAGGATCACGATACACTGTGAAACCCCAAACACACACGGCAGGATCCTGATACACTGTAAAAACCTCATTCACATCCGGCAGGATCCTGATACACTGTGAAACTGCATACACACCTGGCAGGATCCTGATCCACTGTGAAACCCCAATACACACCTGGAAGGATCCTGATACACTGTGAAACCCCAGACACATCTGGCAGGATCCTGGTGCACTGTGAAACCCCCATACACACCTGGCAGGATCCAGATAAACTGTGAAATCCAAATACTCACCTGGCAGCATCCTGATACATTGTGAAATCCCCGTACACACCCGGCAGGATCCTGATGCTCTGTGAAACCCCGTACACACCTGGCCGGATCCTGATATATTGTGAAAACCCCGCACACACCTGGCAGGATCCTGATCCTCTGTGAAACCCCATACACACCTGGCAGGATCCTGATGAACTGTGAAACCCCCGTACACACCTGGCAGGAACCGGCTACACTGTGATGACCACGTACACACCTGGCAATTTCCTGATGCACAGTGCAACCCCATTCACATCTGGCAGGATCCTGATACACTGTGAAACCCCATACACACCTGGAAGGATCCTGATACACTGTGAAACTCCATACACACCTGGAAGGATCCTGATACACTGTGAAAACCCCATACACACGTGGCAGGATCCTTATACACTGTGATAGCCCATACACACGTGGCAGGATCCTGATACACTGTGAAACCCCATACACACCTGGCAGGATCCTGATCCACTGTGAAACCCCCATACACACCTGGCAGGATGCTGATGCACTCTGAAACCCCGTACACACCTGGCAGCATCCTGATACACTGTGAATCCCCATACACACCTGGCAGGATCCTGATACACTGTGAAAACCCCATTCACATCCGGCAGGATCCTGATACACTGTGAAACCCCGCACACACCTGGCAGGATCATGATCCACTGTGAAACCCCCATACACACCTGGAAGGATCCTGATACACTGTGAAACCCCAGACACATCGGGCAGGATCCTGGTGCACTGTGAAAACCCCAAACAAACCTTGCAGATCCTGATACACTGTGAAACACCCATACTCACCTGGCAGGACCCTGATCCACTGTGAAAACCCCATAAACACCTGGCAGGATCCTGATAAACTGTGAAACCCCCATACACACCTGGCTGGATCCTGATAGACTGTGAATCCCCCATACACACCTGGCAGGATCCTGATAAACGGTGAAACCCCATACACACCTGGAAGGATCCTGATACACTGTGAAACCCCATACACACATGGCAGGATCCTGATCCACTGTGACACCCCCATCCACACCTGGCATGATCCTGATACACTGTGAAAACCTGATACACACCTGGAAGGATCATGATACACTGTGAAACCCCCATGCACACCTGGAAGGATTCTAAACCACTATGAAAACCCCATACACACCTGGCAGGATCCCGATACACTGTGAAACCCCCATACACACCTGGCAGGATCCCGATACACTGTGAAACCCCATACACACCTGACAGGATCCTGATACACTGTGAAACCCCCGTGCACACCTGGAAGGTTCCTGATACAATGTGAAACCCCAGACACATCTGGCAGGATCCTGGTGCACTGTGAAAACCCCATACACACCTGGCAGGATCCTGATCCACTGTGAAAACCCCATACACACCTGGCAGGTCCTGATATACTGTGAACCCCCCATACACAACTGGCATGATCCTGATAAACTGTGAAACCCCCATACACACCTGGCAGGGTACAGATAAACTGTGAAACCCCCATACTCACCTGGCAGGATCCTGATATATTGTGAAAACCCCGTACGCACCTGGCAGGATCCTGATGCTCTGCGAAACCCCGTACACACCTGGCAGGATCCTGATTTATTGTGAAAACCCCGTACACACCTGGCAGGATCCTGATCCTCTGTGAAACCCCAAACACACCTGGCAGGATCCTGATGAACTGTGAAACCCCCATACAGACGTGGCAGGATCCTGATAATCTGTGAAACCCCCGTACACACCTGGAAGGATCCTGATACACTGTGAAAACCCCATACACACCTGGCAGGTTCCTGATGCACAGTGCAACCCCATTCACATCTGGCAGGATCCTGATACACTGTGAAACCCCATACACACGTGGCAGGATCCTGATGCACTGTGAAACCCCAAACACACCTGGCATGATCCTGATCCACTGTGAAACCCCCATACACTCCTGGCAGGTTCCTGATACACTGTGAAAACCCAATACACACCTGGAAGGATCATGATACACTGTGAAACCCCCATACACACCTGGCAGGATACTGAACCGCTGTGAAAACCCGATACACACCTGGAAGGATCATGATACATTGTGAAACCCCCAAACACACCTGGCAGGATGCTGAACCGCTGTGAAACCCCCATACACTCCTGGCAGGATCCTGATACACTGCGAAAACCCGATACACACCTGGAAAGATCATGATTCACTGTGAAACCCCCAAACACACGTGTCAGGATCCTGAACCACTGTGAAAACCCCATACACACATGGCAGGAACCCGATACACTGTGAAACCCCCATACACACCTGGCAGGATCACGATACACTGTGAAACCCCAAACACACACGAACGGATCCTGATACACTGTAAAAACCCCATTCACATCCGGCAGGATCCTGATACACTGCGAAACCCCATCCACACCTGGCAGGATCCTGATCCACTGTGAAACCCCAATACACACCTGGAAGGATCCTGATACACTGTGAAACCCCAGACACATCTGGCAGGATCCTGGTGCACTGTGAAACCCCCATACACACCTGGCAGGATCCAGATAAACTGTGAAATCCCCATACTCACCTGGCAGCATCCTGATACATTGTGAAATCGCCGTACACACCCGGCAGGATCCTGATGCTCTGTGAAACCCTGTACACACCTGGCCGCATCCTGATAAATTGTGAAAACGCCGTACACACCTGGAAGGATCCTGATCCTCTGTGAAACCCCATACACACCTGGCAGGATCCTGATGAACTGTGAAACCCCCGTACACACCTGGCAGGATCCGGCTACACTGTGATGACCACGTACACACCTGGCAGGTTCCTGATGCACAGTGCAACCCCATTCACATCTGGCAGGATCCTGATACACTGTGAAACCCCATACACACCTGGAAGGATCCTGATACACTGTGAAACTCCATCCACACGTGGCAGGATCCTGATGCACTGTGAAACCCCATACACAACTGGCAGGATCCTGATCCACTGTGAAACACCCATACACACCTGGAAGGATCCTGATACACTGTGAAAACCCCATACACACGTGGCAGGATCCTGATACACTGTGATAGCCCATACACACGTGGCAGGATCCTGATATACTGTGAAACCCCATACACACCTGGCAGGATCCTGATCCACTGTGAAACCCCCATACACACCTGGCAGGATGCTGATACACTCTGAAACCCCGTACACACCTGGCAGGATCCTGATGCACTGTGAAAACCCCATACACACCTGGCAGGATCCTGATCCACTTTGAATCCCCCATACACACCCGGCAGAATCCTGATACACTGTGAAACCCCACACACACCTGGCAGGAAACAGGTGCACTGTGAAACCCCATACACACGTGGCAGGATCCTGATGCACTGTGAAACCCCATACACACCTGGAAGGATCCTGATACACAGTGAAACCCCATACACACGTGGCAGGATCCTGATCCACTGTGAAACCCCATACACACCTGGCAGGATCCTGATCCACTGTGAACCCCCATACACACCTGGCAGGATTCTGATACACTGTGAAACCCCATACACACCTGGCAGGATCCTGATGCTCTGTGAAACCCCATACACACCTGGCAGGATCCTGATCCACTGTGAAACCCCATACACACCAGGCAGGATCCCAATACACTGTGAAACCCCAGACACACCTGGCAGGATACTGATACACTGTGAAAATCCCATTCACATCCGGCAGGATCCTGATATACTGTGAAAGCATAGACACACCTGGCAGTATCCTGATCCACTGTGAAACCCCCATACACACCTGGAAGGATCCTGATACTCTGTGAAACCCCAGACACATCTGGCAGGATCCTGGTGCACTGTTAAAACCACGTTAACACCTTGCAGATCCTGATACACTGTGAAAACCCCATGCACACCTCTCAGGATCCTGGTCCACTGTGAAACTCCGTACACACATGGCAGATCCTGATACTCTGTGAAAGCCACATACACACCTGGCTGGATCATGATACACTGTGAAACTCCATGCACACCTGGCAGATCCTGATACACTGTGAAAACCCCATACACACCTGGCAGGATCCTGATAAACTGTGAAATCCCATACACACCTGGCAGGATCCTGCTCCACTGTGAAAACCCCAGACACACCTGGCAGGATCCTGATAAACTGTGAAACCCCCATACAATCATGACAGGATCCTGATAAACTGTTAAACCCCCATACACACCTGGCAAGATCCTGATAAATGGTGAAACTCCAATACACACCTGGCAGGATCCTGATATACTGTGAAAACCCCGTACACACCTGGCAGGATACTGATTCTATGTGAAACCCTGTACACACCTGGCAGGATCCTGAGATATTGTGAAAACCCCGTACACACATGCAGGATCCTGATCCTCTGTGAAACCCCGTACACACCTGGCAGGATCCTTTTCCACTGTGAAAACCCCATATGCACCTGGCAGGATCCTGATGAACTGTGAAACCCCCATACACACCAGGCAGGAACCTGATAATCTGTGAAACCCCCGTACACACCTGGCAGGAAACTGATAAACTGTGAAACCCCCATACACACCTGGCAGGCTACAGATAAACTGTGAAACCCCCATACTCACCTGGCAGGATCCTGATATATTGTGAAAACCCCGTACGCACCTGGCAGGGTCCTGATGCTCTGCGAAAACCCGTGCACACCTGGCAGGATCCTGATATATTTTGAAAACCTCGTACACACGTGGCAGGATCCTGATCCTCTGTGAAACCCCATACACACCTGGCAGGATACTGATGAACTGTGAAACTCCCATACACACCTGGCAGGATCCTGATAATCTGTGAAACCCCCGTACACACCTGGCAGGATCCTGATACACTGTGAAGACCCCATATGCACCTGGCAGGTTCCTAATGCACAGTGCAACCCCATTCGCATCTGGCAGGATCCTAATACACTGTGAAACCCCATACACACGTGGCAGGATCCTGATCCACTGTGAAACCCCCATACACTCCTGGCAGGTTCCTGATACACTGTGAAACCCCCATACACACCTGGCAGGATCCTGAACCGCTGTGAAAAACCGATACACACCTGGAAGGATCATGATGCACTGTGAAACCCCCTTACACACCTGGCAGGATGCTGAACCACTGTGAAACCCCCATGTACTCCTGGGAGGATCCTGATACACTGCGAAAACCCGATACCCACCTGGAAGGATCATGATACACTGTGAAACCCCCATACACACCTGGCAGGATCCTGAACCACTGTGAAAACCCCATACACACATGGCAGGATCCCGATACACTGTGAAACCCCCATACACACCTGGCAGGATCACGATACACTGTGAAACCCCAAACACACACGGCAGGATCCTGATACACTGCGAAAACCACATTCACATCCGGCAGGATCCTGATACACTGTGAAACCCCGTACACACCTGGCAGGATCCTGATCCACTGTGAAACCCCCATACACACCTGGCAGGTCCTGATATACTGTGAACCCCCCATACACAACTGGCATGATCCTGATAAACTGTGAAACCCCCATACACACCTGGCAGGGTACAGATAAACTGTGAAACCCCCATACTCACCTGGCAGGATCCTGATATATTGTGAAAACCCCGTACGCACCTGGCAGGATCCTGATGCTCTGCGAAACCCCGTACACACCTGGCAGGATCCTGATTTATTGTGAAAACCCCGTACACACCTGGCAGGTCCTGATCCTCTGTGAAACCCCAAACACACCTGGCAGGATCCTGATGAACTGTGAAACCCCCATACAGACGTGGCAGGATCCTGATAATCTGTGATACCCCCGGACACACCTGGAAGGATCCTGATACACTGTGAAAACCCCATACACACCTGGCAGGTTCCTGATGCACAGTGCAACCCCATTCACATCTGGCAGGATCCTGATACACTGTGAAACCCCATACACACGTGGCAGGATCCTGGTGCACTGTGAAACCCCAAACACACCTGGCATGATCCTGATCCACTGTGAAACCCCCATACACTCCTGGCAGGTTCCTGATACACTGTGAAAACCCAATACACACCTGGAAGGATCATGATACACTGTGAAACCCCCATACACACCTGGCAGGATACTGAACCGCTGTGAAAACTCGATACACACCTGGAAGGATCATGATACATTGTGAAACCCCCAAACACACCTGGCAGGATGCTGAACCCCTGTGAAACCCCCATACACTCCTGGCAGGATCCTGATACACTGCGAAAACCCGATACACACCTGGAAAGATCATGATTCACTGTGAAACCCCAAACACACACGAAAGGATCCTGATACACTTTAAAAACCCCATTCACATCCGGCAGGATCCTGATACACTGCGAAACCCCATAAACACCTGGCAGGATCCTGATCCACTGTGAAACCCCAATACACACCTGGAAGGATCCTGATACACTGTGAAACCCCAGACACATCTGGCAGGATCCTGGTGCACTGTGAAACCCCCATACACACCTGGCAGGATCCAGATAAACTGTGAAATCCCCATACTCACCTGGCAGCATCCTGATACATTGTGAAATCCCCGTACACACCCGGCAGGATCCTGATGCACAGTGCAACCCAATTCACTTCTGGCAGGATCCTGATACACTGTGAAACCCCATACACACCTGGAAGGATCCTGATACACTGTGAAACTCCATACACACGTGGCAGGATCCTGATGCACTGTGAAACCCCATACACAACTGGCAGGATCCTGATCCACTGTGAAACACCCATACACACCTGGAAGGATCCTGATACACTGTGAAAACCCCATACACACGTGGCAGGATCCTGATACACTGTGATAGCCCATACACACGTGGCAGGATCCTGATACACTGTGAAACCCCATACACACCAGGCAGGATCCTGATCCACTGTGAAACCCCCATACACACCTGGCAGGATGCTGATACACTCTGAAACCCCGTACACATCTGGCAGGATCCTGATCCACTGTGAAACCCCCATACACACCAGGCAGGATCCTGATCCACTGTGAAACCCCCATACACACCTGGCAGGATGCTGATACACTCTGAAACCCCGTACACACCTGGCAGGATCCTGATGCACAGTGCAACCCCATTCACATCTGGCAGGATCCTGATACACTGTGAAACCCCATGCACACCAGGCAGGATCCTGATCCACTGTGAAACCCCCATACACACCTGGCAGGATGCTGATACACTCTGAAACCCCGTACACACCTGGCAGGATCCTGATGCACTGTGAATCCCCATACACACCTGGCAGGATCCTGATCCACTTTGAATCCCCCATACACACCCGGCAGAATCCTGATACACTGTGAAACCCCACACACACCTGGCAGGAAACAGGTGCACTGTGAAACCCCCATACACACCTGGCAGGATCCTGATACACTGTGAAACCCCATACACACCTGGCAGGATCCTGATGCACTGTGAAACCCCATACACACCTGGCAGGATCCTGATGCTCTGTGAAACCCCATACACACCTGGCAGGATCCTGATCCACTGTGAAACCCCATACACACCAGGCAGGATCCCGATACACTGTGAAACCCCAGACACACCTGGCAGGATCCTGATACACTGTGAAAATCCCATTCACATCCGGCAGGATCCTGATATACTGTGAAAGCATAGACACACCTGGCAGTATCCTGATCCACTGTGAAACCCCCATACACACCTGGAAGGATCCTGATACACTGTGAAACCCCAGACACATCTGGCAGGATCCTGGTGCACTGTTAAAACCACGTAAACACCTTGCAGATCCTGATACACTGTGAAAACCCCATACACACCTCTCAGGATCCTGGTCCACTGTGAAACTCCGTACACACATGGCAGATCCTGATACTCTGTGAAAGCCACATACACACCTGGCTGGATCATGATACACTGTGAAACTCCATGCACACCTGGCAGATCCTGATACACTGTGAAAACCCCATACACACCTGGCAGGATCCTGATAAACTGTGAAATCCCATACACACCTGGCAGGATCCTGCTCCACTGTGAAAACCCCAGACACACCTGGCAGGATCCTGATAAACTGTGAAACCCCCATACAATCATGACAGGATCCTGATAAACTGTGAAACCCCCATACACACCTGGCAAGATCCTGATAAATGGTGAAACTCCAATACACACCTGGCAGGATCCTGATATACTGTGAAAACCCCGTACACACCTGTCAGGATCCTGATCCTATGTGAAACCCTGTACACACCTGGCAGGATCCTGAGATATTGTGAAAACCCCGTACACACATGCAGGATCCTGATCCTCTGTGAAACCCCGTACACACCTGGCAGGATCCTTTTCCACTGTGAAAACCCCATATGCACCTGGCAGGATCCTGATGAACTGTGAAACCCCCATACACACCAGGCAGGAACCTGATAATCTGTGAAACCCCCGTACACACCTGGCAGGATACTGATGAACTGTGAAACCCCCGTACACACCTGGCAGGATCCTGATACACTGTGAAGACCCCATATGCACCTGGCAGGTTCCTGATGCACAGTGCAACCCCATTCACATCTGGCAGGATCCTAATACACTGTGAAACCCCATACACACGTGGCAGGATCCAGATCCACTGTGAAACCCCCATACACACCTGGCAGGATCCAGATAAACTGTGAAATCCCCATACTCACCTGGCAGCATCCTGATACATTGTGAAATCCCCGTACACACCCGGCAGGATCCTGATGCACAGTGCAACCCCATTCACATCTGGCAGGATCCTGATACACTGTGAAACCCCATACACACCTGGAAGGATCCTGATACACTGTGAAACTCCATACACACGTGGCAGGATCCTGATGCACTGTGAAACCCCATACACAACTGGCAGGATCCTGATCCACTGTGAAACACCCATACACACCTGGAAGGATCCTGATACACTGTGAAAACCCCATACACACGTGGCAGGATCCTGATACACTGTGATAGCCCATACACACGTGGCAGGATCCTGATACACTGTGAAACCCCATACACACCAGGCAGGATCCTGATCCACTGTGAAACCCCCATACACACCTGGCAGGATGCTGATACACTCTGAAACCCCGTACACACCTGGCAGGATCCTGATGCACTGTGAATCCCCATACACACCTGGCAGGATCCTGATCCACTTTGAATCCCCCATACACACCCGGCAGAATCCTGATACACTGTGAAACCCCACACACACCTGGCAGGAAACAGGTGCACTGTGAAACCCCATACACACGTGGCAGGATCCTGATGCACTGTGAAACCCCATACACACCTGGAAGGATCCTGATACACAGTGAAACCCCATACACACGTGGCAGGATCCTGATCCACTGTGAAACCCCATACACACCTGGCAGGATCCTGATCCACTGTGAAACCCCCATACACACCTGGCAGGATCCTGATACACTGTGAAACCCCATACACACCTGGCAGGACCCTGATGCACTGTGAAACCCCATACACACCTGGCAGGATCCTGATGCTCTGTGAAACCCCATACAAACCTGGCAGGATCCTGATGCTCTGTGAAACCCCCATACACACCTGGCAGGCTACAGATAAACTGTGAAACCCCCATACTCACCTGGCAGGATCCTGATATATTGTGAAAACCCCGTACGCACCTGGCAGGATCCTGATGCTCTGCGAAACCCCGTGCACACCTGGCAGGATCCTGATATATTGTGAAAACCCCGTACACACGTGGCAGGATCCTGATCCTCTGTGAAACCCCATACACACCTGGCAGGATACTGATGAACTGTGAAACCCCCGTACACACCTGGCAGGATCCTGATACACTGTGAAGACCCCATATGCACCTGGCAGGTTCCTGATACACAGTGCAACCCCATTCACATCTGGCAGGATCCTAATACACTGTGAAACCCCATACACACGTGGCAGGATCCTGATGCACTGTGAAACCCCAAACAGACCTGGCAGGATCCAGATCCACTGTGAAACCCCCATACACACCTGGCAGGATCCAGATAAACTGTGAAATCTCCATACTCACCTGGCAGCATCCTGATACATTGTGAAATCCCCGTACACACCCGGCAGGATCCTGATGCACAGTGCAACCCCATTCACATCTGGCAGGATCCTGATACACTGTGAAACCCCATACACACCTGGAAGGATCCTGATACACTGTGAAACTCCATACACACGTGGCAGGATCCTGATGCACTGTGAAACCCCATACACAACTGGCAGGATCCTGATCCACTGTGAAACACCCATACACACCTGGAAGGATCCTGATACACTGTGAAAACCCCATACACACGTGGCAGGATCCTGATACACTGTGATAGCCCATACACACGTGGCAGGATCCTGATACACTGTGAAACCCCATACACACCAGGCAGGATCCTGATCCACTGTGAAACCCCCATACACACCTGGCAGGATGCTGATACACTCTGAAACCCCGTACACCCCTGGCAGGATCCAGATGCACTGTGAATCCCCATACACACCTGGCAGGATCCTGATCCACTTTGAATCCCCCATACACACCCGGCAGAATCCTGATACACTGTGAAACCCCACACACACCTGGCAGGAAACAGGTGCACTGTGAAACCCCATACACACGTGGCAGGATCCTGATACACTGTGAAACTCCATACACACGTGGCAGGATCCTGATGCACTGTGAAACCCCATACACAACTGGCAGGATCCTGATCCACTGTGAAACACCCATACACACCTGGAAGGATCCTGATACACTGTGAAAACCCCATACACACGTGGCAGGATCCTGATACACTGTGATAGCCCATACACACGTGGCAGGATCCTGATGCACTGTGAAACCCCATACACACCAGGCAGGATCCTGATCCACTGTGAAACCCCCATACACACCTGGCAGGATGCTGATACACTCTGAAACCCCGTACACACCTGGCAGGATCCTGATCCACTGTGAAACCCCCATACACACCAGGCAGGATCCTGATCCACTGTGAAACCCCCATACACACCTGGCAGGATGCTGATACACTCTGAAACCCCGTACACACCTGGCAGGATCCTGATACACTGTGAAAACCCCATACACACGTGGCAGGATCCTGATACACTGTGAAACCCCATACACACCTGGCAGGACCCTGATGCACTGTGAAACCCCATACACACCTGGCAGGATCCTGATGCTCTGTGAAACCCCATACAAACCTGGCAGGATCCTGATGCTCTGTGAAACCCCCATACACACCTGGCAGGCTACAGATAAACTGTGAAACCCCCATACTCACCTGGCAGGATCCTGATATATTGTGAAAACCCCGTACGCACCTGGCAGGATCCTGATGCTCTGCGAAACCCCGTGCACACCTGGCAGGATCCTGATATATTGTGAAAACCCCGTACACACGTGGCAGGATCCTGATCCTCTGTGAAACCCCATACACACCTGGCAGGATACTGATGAACTGTGAAACCCCCGTACACACCTGGCAGGATCCTGATACACTGTGAAGACCCCATATGCACCTGGCAGGTTCCTGATACACAGTGCAACCCCATTCACATCTGGCAGGATCCTAATACACTGTGAAACCCCATACACACGTGGCAGGATCCTGATGCACTGTGAAACCCCAAACAGACCTGGCAGGATCCAGATCCACTGTGAAACCCCCATACACACCTGGCAGGATCCAGATAAACTGTGAAATCCCCATACTCACCTGGCAGCATCCTGATACATTGTGAAATCCCCGTACACACCCGGCAGGATCCTGATGCACAGTGCAACCCCATTCACATCTGGCAGGATCCTGATACACTGTGAAACCCCATACACACCTGGAAGGATCCTGATACACTGTGAAACTCCATACACACGTGGCAGGATCCTGATGCACTGTGAAACCCCATACACAACTGGCAGGATCCTGATCCACTGTGAAACACCCATACACACCTGGAAGGATCCTGATACACTGTGAAAACCCCATACACACGTGGCAGGATCCTGATACACTGTGATAGCCCATACACACGTGGCAGGATCCTGATACACTGTGAAACCCCATACACACCAGGCAGGATCCTGATCCACTGTGAAACCCCCATACACACCTGGCAGGATGCTGATACACTCTGAAACCCCGTACACGCCTGGCAGGATCCTGATGCACTGTGAATCCCCATACACACCTGGCAGGATCCTGATCCACTTTGAATCCCCCATACACACCCGGCAGAATCCTGATACACTGTGAAACCCCACACACACCTGGCAGGAAACAGGTGCACTGTGAAACCCCATACACACGTGGCAGGATCCTGATACACTGTGAAACTCCATACACACGTGGCAGGATCCTGATGCACTGTGAAACCCCATACACAACTGGCAGGATCCTGATCCACTGTGAAACACCCATACACACCTGGAAGGATCCTGATACACTGTGAAAACCCCATACACACGTGACAGGATCCTGATACACTGTGATAGCCCATACACACGTGGCAGGATCCTGATACACTGTGAAACCCCATACACACCAGGCAGGATCCTGATCCACTGTGAAACCCCCATACACACCTGGCAGGATGCTGATACACTCTGAAACCCCGTACACACCTGGCAGGATCCTGATCCACTGTGAAACCCCCATACACACCAGGCAGGATCCTGATCCACTGTGAAACCCCCATACACACCTGGCAGGATGCTGATACACTCTGAAACCCCGTACACACCTGGCAGGATCCTGATGCACAGTGCAACCCCATTCACATCTGGCAGGATCCTGATACACTGTGAAACCCCATACACACCAGGCAGGATCCTGATCCACTGTGAAACCCCCATACACACCTGGCAGGATGCTGATACACTCTGAAACCCCGTACACACCTGGCAGGATCCTGATGCACTGTGAATCCCCATACACACCTGGCAGGATCCTGATCCACTTTGAATCCCCCATACACACCCGGCAGAATCCTGATACACTGTGAAACCCCACACACACCTGGCAGGAAACAGGTGCACTGTGAAACCCCCATACACACCTGGCAGGATCCTGATACACTGTGAAACCCCATACACACCTGGCAGGATCCTGATGCACTGTGAAACCCCATACACACCTGGCAGGATCCTGATGCTCTGTGAAACCCCATACACACCTGGCAGGATCCTGACCCACTGTGAAACCCCATACACACCAGGCAGGATCCCGATACACTGTGAAACCCCAGATACACCTGGCAGGATCCTGATACACTGTGAAAATCCCATTCACATCCGGCAGGATCCTGATATACTGTGAAAGCATAGACACACCTGGCAGTATCCTGATCCACTGTGAAACCCCCATACACACCTGGAAGGATCCTGATACACTGTGAAACCCCAGACACATCTGGCAGGATCCTGGTGCACTGTTAAAACCACGTAAACACCTTGCAGATCCTGATACACTGTGAAAACCCCATACACACCTCTCAGGATCCTGGTCCACTGTGAAACTCCGTACAAACATGGCAGATCCTGATACTCTGTGAAAGCCACATACACACCTGGCTGGATCATGATACACTGTGAAACTCCATGCACACCTGGCAGATCCTGATACACTGTGAAAACCCCAGACACACCTGGCAGGATCCTGATAAACTGTGAAATCCCATACACACCTGGCAGGATCCTGCTCCACTGTGAAAACCCCAGACACACCTGGCAGGATCCTGATAAACTGTGAAACCCCCATACAATCATGACAGGATCCTGATAAACTGTGAAACCCCCATACACACCTGGCAAGATCCTGATAAATGGTGAAACTCCAATACACACCTGGCAGGATCCTGATATACTGTGAAAACCCCGTACACACCTGTCAGGATCCTGATCCTATGTGAAACCCTGTACACACCTGGCAGGATCCTGAGATATTGTGAAAACCCCGTACACACATGCAGGATCCTGATCCTCTGTGAAACCCCGTACACACCTGGCAGGATCCTTTTCCACTGTGAAAACCCCATATGCACCTGGCAGGATCCTGATGAACTGTGAAACCCCCATACACACCAGGCAGGAACCTGATAATCTGTGAAACCCCCGTACACACCTGGCAGGATACTGATGAACTGTGAAACCCCCGTACACACCTGGCAGGATCCTGATACACTGTGAAGACCCCATATGCACCTGGCAGGTTCCTGATGCACAGTGCAACCCCATTCACATCTGGCAGGATCCTAATACACTGTGAAACCCCATACACACGTGGCAGGATCCAGATCCACTGTGAAACCCCCATACACACCTGGCAGGATCCAGATAAACTGTGAAATCCCCATACTCACCTGGCAGCATCCTGATACATTGTGAAATCCCCGTACACACCCGGCAGGATCCTGATGCACAGTGCAACCCCATTCACATCTGGCAGGATCCTGATACACTGTGAAACCCCATACACACCTGGAAGGATCCTGATACACTGTGAAACTCCATACACACGTGGCAGGATCCTGATGCACTGTGAAACCCCATACACAACTGGCAGGATCCTGATCCACTGTGAAACACCCATACACACCTGGAAGGATCCTGATACACTGTGAAAACCCCATACACACGTGGCAGGATCCTGATACACTGTGATAGCCCATACACACGTGGCAGGATCCTGATACACTGTGAAACCCCATACACACCAGGCAGGATCCTGATCCACTGTGAAACCCCCATACACACCTGGCAGGATGCTGATACACTCTGAAACCCCGTACACACCTGGCAGGATCCTGATGCACTGTGAATCCCCATACACACCTGGCAGGATCCTGATCCACTTTGAATCCCCCATACACACCCGGCAGAATCCTGATACACTGTGAAACCCCACACACACCTGGCAGGAAACAGGTGCACTGTGAAACCCCATACACACGTGGCAGGATCCTGATGCACTGTGAAACCCCATACACACCTGGAAGGATCCTGATACACAGTGAAACCCCATACACACGTGGCAGGATCCTGATCCACTGTGAAACCCCATACACACCTGGCAGGATCCTGATCCACTGTGAAACCCCCATACACACCTGGCAGGATCCTGATACACTGTGAAACCCCATACACACCTGGCAGGACCCTGATGCACTGTGAAACCCCATACACACCTGGCAGGATCCTGATGCTCTGTGAAACCCCATAAAAACCTGGCAGGATCCTGATGCTCTGTGAAACCCCCATACACACCTGGCAGGCTACAGATAAACTGTGAAACCCCCATACTCACCTAGCAGGATCCTGATATATTGTGAAAACCCCGTACGCACCTGGCAGGATCCTGATGCTCTGCGAAACCCCGTGCACACCTGGCAGGATCCTGATATATTGTGAAAACCCCGTACACACGTGGCAGGATCCTGATCCTCTGTGAAACCCCATACACACCTGGCAGGATACTGATGAACTGTGAAACACCCGTACACACCTGGCAGGATCCTGATACACTGTGAAGACCCCATATGCACCTGGCAGGTTCCTGATACACAGTGCAACCCCATTCACATCTGGCAGGATCCTAATACACTGTGAAACCCCATACACACGTGGCAGGATCCTGATGCACTGTGAAACCCCAAACAGACCTGGCAGGATCCAGATCCACTGTGAAACCCCCATACACACCTGGCAGGATCCAGATAAACTGTGAAATCCCCATACTCACCTGGCAGCATCCTGATACATTGTGAAATCCCCGTACACACCCGGCAGGATCCTGATGCACAGTGCAACCCCATTCACATCTGGCAGGATCCTGATACACTGTGAAACCCCATACACACCTGGAAGGATCCTGATACACTGTGAAACTCCATACACACGTGGCAGGATCCTGATGCACTGTGAAACCCCATACACAACTGGCAGGATCCTGATCCACTGTGAAACACCCATACACACCTGGAAGGATCCTGATACACTGTGAAAACCCCATACACACGTGGCAGGATCCTGATACACTGTGATAGCCCATACACACGTGGCAGGATCCTGATACACTGTGAAACCCCATACACACCAGGCAGGATCCTGATCCACTGTGAAACCCCCATACACACCTGGCAGGATGCTGATACACTCTGAAACCCCGTACACACCTGGCAGGATCCTGATGCACTGTGAATCCCCATACACACCTGGCAGGATCCTGATCCACTTTGAATCCCCCATACACACCCGGCAGAATCCTGATACACTGTGAAACCCCACACACACCTGGCAGGAAACAGGTGCACTGTGAAACCCCATATACACGTGGCAGGATCCTGATGCACTGTGAAACCCCATACACACCTGGAAGGATCCTGATACACAGTGAAACCCCATACACACGTGGCAGGATCCTGATCCACTGTGAAACCCCATACACACCTGGCAGGATCCTGATCCACTGTGAAACCCCCATGCACACCTGGCAGGATCCTGATACACTGTGAAACCCCATACACACCTGGCAGGATCCTGATGCACTGTGAAACCCCATACACACCTGGCAGGATCCTGATGCTCTGTGAAACCCCATACACACCTGGCAGGATCCTGATCCACTGTGAAACCCCATACACACCAGGCAGGATCCCGATACACTGTGAAACCCCAGACACACCTGGCAGGATCCTGATACACTGTGAAAATCCCATTCACATCCGGCAGGATCCTGATATACTGTGAAAGCATAGACACACCTGGCAGTATCCTGATCCACTGTGAATCCCCCAAACACACCTGGAAGGATCCTGATACACTGTGAAACCCCAGACACATCTGGCAGGATCCTGGTGCACTGTTAAAACCACGTAAACACCTTGCAGATCCTGATACACTGTGAAAACCCCATACACACCTCTCAGGATCCTGGTCCACTGTGAAACTCCGTACACACATGGCAGATCCTGATACTGTGTGAAAGCCACATACACACCTGGCTGGATCATGATACACTGTGAAACTCCATGCACACCTGGCAGATCCTGATACACTGTGAAAACCCCATACACACCTGGCAGGATCCTGATAAACTGTGAAATCCCATACACACCTGGCAGGATCCTGCTCCACTGTGAAAACCCCAGACACACCTGGCAGGATCCTGATAAACTGTGAAACCCCCATACAATCATGACAGGATCCTGATAAACTGTGAAACCCCCATACACACCTGGCAAGATCCTGATAAATGGTGAAACTCCAATACACACCTGGCAGGATCCTGATATACTGTGAAAACCCCGTACACACCTGTCAGGATCCTGATCCTATGTGAAACCCTGTACACACCTGGCAGGATCCTGAGATATTGTGAAAACCCCGTACACACATGCAGGATCCTGATCCTCTGTGAAACCCCGTACACACCTGGCAGGATCCTTTTCCACTGTGAAAACCCCATATGCACCTGGCAGGATCCTGATGAACTGTGAAACCCCCATACACACCAGGCAGGAACCTGATAATCTGTGAAACCCCCGTACACACCTGGCAGGATACTGATAAACTGTGAAACCCCCATACACACCTGGCAGGCTACAGATAAACTGTGAAACCCCCATACTCACCTGGCAGGATCCTGATATATTGTGAAAACCCCGTACGCACCTGGCAGGATCCTGATGCTCTGCGAAACCCCGTGCACACCTGGCAGGATCCTGATATATTGTGAAAACCCCGTACACACGTGGCAGGATCCTGATCCTCTGTGAAACCCCATACACACCTGGCAGGATACTGATGAACTGTGAAACCCCCATACACACCTGGCAGGATCCTGATAATCTGTGAAACCCCCGTACACTCCTGGCAGGATCCTGATACACTGTGAAGACCCCATATGCACCTGGCAGGTTCCTGATGCACAGTGCAACCCCATTCACATCTGGCAGGATCCTAATACACTGTGAAACCCCATACACACGTGGCAGGATCCTGATGCACTGTGAAACCCCAAACAGACCTGGCAGGATCCAGATCCACTGTGAAACCCCCATACACTCCTGGCAGGTTCCTGATACACTGTGAAACCCCCATACACACCTGGCAGGATCCTGAACCGCTGTGAAAAACCGATACACACCTGGAAGGATCGTGATGCACTGTGAAACCCCCTTACACACCTGGCAGGATGCTGAACCACTGTGAAACCCCCATGTACTCCTGGGAGGATCCTGATACACTGCGAAAACCCGATACACACCTGGAAGGATCATGATACACTGTGAAACCCCCATACACACCTGGCAGGATCCTGAACCACTGTGAAAACCCCATACACACATGGCAGGATCCCGATACACTGTGAAACCCCCATACACACCTGGCAGGATCACGATACACTGTGAAACCCCAAACACACACGGCAGGATCCTGATACACTGCGAAAACCACATTCACATCCGGCAGGATCCTGATACACTGTGAAACCCCGTACATACCTGGCAGGATCCTGATCTACTGTGAAACCCCCATACACACCTGGAAGGATCCTGATACACTGTGAAACCCCAGGCACATCTGGCAGGATCCTGGTGCACTGTGAAAACCCCATACACACATTGCAGATCCTGATGAACTGTGAAAACCCCATACACACCTGGCAGGACCCTGATACACTGTGAAAACCCCATACACACCTGGCAGGATCCTGATAAACTGTGAAACCCCCATGCACACCTGGCAGGATCCTGATAAACTGTGAAACCCCCAGACACACCTGGCAGGATCCAGATAAACTGTGAAATCCGCATACTCACCTGGCAGGATCCTGATACATTGTGAAATCCCCGTACACACCCGGCAGGATCCTGACGCTCTGTGAAACCCCGTACACACCTGGCCGGATCCTGATATATTGTGAAAACCCCATACACACCTGGCAGGATCCGGCTACACTGTGATGACCACATACACACCTGGCAGGCTCCTGATGCACAGTGCAACCCCATTCACATCTGGCAGGATCCTGATACACTGTGAAACCCCATACACACCTGGAAGGATCCTGATACACTGTGAAACCCCATACACACGTGGCAGGATCCTGATGCACTGCGAAACCCCATACACACCTGGCAGGATCCTGATCCACTGTGAAACACTCATACACACCTGGAAGGATCCTGATACACTGTGAAAACCACATACACACGTGGCAGGATCCTGATACACTGTGATACCCCATACACACGTGGCAGGCTCCTGATACACTGTGAAACCCCATACACACCTGGCAGGATCCTGATCCACTGTGAAACCCCCATACACACCTGGCAGGATGCTGATACACTCTGAAACCCCGTACACACTTGGCAGGATCCTGATGCACTGTGAAAACCCATACACACCTGGCAGGATCCTCATCCACTGTGAATCCCCCATACACACCCGGCAGGATCCTGATACACTGTGAAACCCCACACACACCTGGCAGGAAACAGATGCTCTGTGAAACCCGATACACACCTGGAAGGATCCTGATCCACAGTGCAACCCCATTCACATCTGGCAGGATCCTGATACACTGTGAAACCCCATACACACCTGGAAGGATCCTGATACACTGTGAAACCCCATACACACGTGGCAGGATCCTGATGCACTGTGAAACCCCATACACACCTGGCAGGATCCTGGTCCACTGTGAAACACTCATGCACACCTGGAAGGATCCTGATACACTGTGAAAACCACATACACACGTGGCAGGATCCTGATACACTGTGATACCCCATACACACGTGGCAGGATCCTGATACACTGTGAAACCCCATACACACCTGGCAGGATCCTGATCCACTGTGAAACCCCCAAACACACCTGGCAGGATGCTGATACACTCTGAAACCCCGTACACACCTGGCAGGATCCTGATGCACTGTGAAACCCCAGACACACCAGGCAGGATCCTGATCCACTGTGAATCCCCCATACACACCCGGCAGGATCCTGATACACTGTGAAACCCCACACACACCTGGCAGGAAACAGATGCACTGTGAAACCCGATACACACCTGGAAGGATCTTGATCCACTGTGAAACCCCATACACACCTGGCAGGATCCTGATCCACTGTGAAACCCCCAAACACACCTGGCAGGATGCTGATACACTCTGAAACCCCGTACACACCTGGCAGGATCCTGATGCACTGTGAAACCCCACACACACCTGGCAGGATCCTGATCCACTGTGAATCCCCCATACACACCCGGCAGGATCCTGATACACTGTGAAACCCCACACACACCTGGCAGGAAACAGATGCACTGTGAAACCCGATACACACCTGGAAGGATCTTGATCCACTGTGAAACCCCATACACACCTGGCAGGATCCTGATCCCGTGTGAAAACCCCATACACACCTGGCAGGATCCTGAAACACTGTGAAACCCCAAACACACCTGGCAGGATCCTGATGCACTGTGAAACCCCATACATACCTGGCAGAATCCTGATCCACTGTGAAACCCCCATACACACCTGGCAGGATCCTGATACACTGTGAAACCCCACACACACCTGGCAGGAACCAGAGGCACTGTGAAACCCCATACACACCTGGCAGGTTCCTGATGCTCTGTGAAACCCCATACACACCTGGCAGGATCCTGATCCACTGTGAAACCCATACACACCAGGCGGGATCCCGATACACTGTGAAACCCCATACACACCTGGCAGGATCCAGATACACTGTGAAACTCCATACACACCTGGCAGATCCTGATACACTGTGAAAACCCCATACACACCTGGCAGGATCCTGATAAACTGGTAAATCCCATACACACCTGGCAGGATCCTGATCCACTGTGAAACCCCACACACACCTGGCAGGTTCGTGATAAACGGTGAAACCCCCATACACACCTGGCAGGATCCTGATATACTGTGAAAACCCCGTACACACCTGGCAGGATCCTGATCCTATGTGAAGCCCCGTACACACCTGGCAGGATCCTGAAATATTATGAAAACCCCGTACACACCTGGCAGGGTCCTGATCCTCTGTGAAACCCCGTACACACCTGGCAGGATCCTTTTCCACTGTAAAAACCCCATATGCAACTGGCAGGATCCTGATGCACAGTGAAACCCCATTCACACCTGGCAGGAATCCTGATACACAGTGAATCCCCATTCACAACTGGCAGGATCCTGATCCACAGTGAAAACCCCATACACACTTGGCAGGATCCAGATAAACTGTGAAACCCCCATAGTCACCTGGCAGGATCCTGATATATTGTGAAAACCCCGTACACACCTGGCAGGTTCCTGATGCACAGTGCAACCCTATTCACATCTGGCAGGATCCTGATACACTGTGAAACCCCATACACACCTGGAAGGTTCCTGATACACTGTGAAACCCCATACACACGTGCAGGATCCTGATGCACTGTGAAACCCCATACACACCTGGCAGGATCCTGATACACTGTGAAAACCCCATACACACGTGGCAGGATCCTGATACACTGTGAAACCCCATACACACGTGGCAGGATCCTGATACAGTGTGAAACCCCATACACACCTGGCAGGATCCTGATCCACTGGGAAACCCCCATAAACACCTGGCAGGATGCTGATACACTCTGAAACCCCGTACACACCTGGCAGGAAACAGATGCGCTGTGAAACCCCATACACACCTGGCAGGATCCTGATGCACTGTGAAAACCCCAGATACACCTGGCAGGATCCTGATCCAATGTTAAACCCCATTCACGTCCGGCAGGATCCTGATGCACAGTGAAACCCCATTCACATCTGGCAGTATCCTGATATAATGTGAACACCCCAGAAACATCTGGCTGGATCCTGAACCACTGTGAATCCCCCATACACACCTGGCAGGATCCTGATATAATGTGAACACCCCAAACACATCTGGCAGGATCCTGATATACTGTGAAAACCCCGTGCACACCTGGCAGGATCCTGATCCTATGTGAAACCCCGTACACACCTGGCAGGATCCTGATACATTGTGAAAACCCCGTACACACCTGGCAGGAACCTTTTCCACTGTGAAAACCCCATACGCACCTGGCAGGATCCTGACGAACTGTGAAACCCCCAGACACACCAGGAAGGATCCTGATAATCTGTGAAACCCCCGTACACACCTGGCAGGAGCCTGATACACTGTGAAAACGCCGTACACACCTGGCAGTTTCCTGATGCACAGTGAAACCCCATACACATCTGGCAGTATCCTGATACACTGTTAAAACCCCATACACATCTGGCAGGATCCTGATCCACTGTGAAATCCCATTCACGTCTGGCAGGATCCTGATACACTGTGAAACCCCATACACAACTGGCAGGATCCTGATCCACTGTGAAATCCCATTCACGTCTGGCTGGATCCTGATGCACTGTGAAACCCCATTCATATCTGGCAGGATCCTGATACACTGTGAAAACCCCTTGCACATCTGGCATGATCCTGATCCACTGTGAAACCCCGTTCACACCTGGCAGGATCCTGATGCACAGTGAAACCCCATTCACACCTGGCAGGAATCCTGATACACAGTGAATCCCCATTCACAACTGGCAGGATCCTGATACACTGGGAAACCCCCATAAACACCTGGCAGGATGCTGATACACTCTGAAACCCCGTACACACCTGGCAGGAAACAGATGCGCTGTGAAACCCCATACACACCTGGCAGGATCCTGATGCACTGTGAAAACCCCAGATACACCTGGCAGGATCCTGATCCAATGTTAAACCCCATTCACGTCCGGCAGGATCCTGATGCACAGTGAAACCCCATTCACATCTGGCAGTATCCTGATATAATGTGAACACCCCAGAAACATCTGGCTGGATCCTGAACCACTGTGAATCCCCCATACACACCTGGCAGGATCCTGATATAATGTGAACACCCCAAACACATCTGGCAGGATCCTGATATACTGTGAAAACCCCGTGCACACCTGGCAGGATCCTGATCCTATGTGAAACCCCGTACACACCTGGCAGGATCCTGATACATTGTGAAAACCCCGTACACACCTGGCAGGAACCTTTTCCACTGTGAAAACCCCATACGCACCTGGCAGGATCCTGACGAACTGTGAAACCCCCAGACACACCAGGAAGGATCCTAATAATCTGTGAAACCCCCGTACACACCTGGCAGGAGCCTGATACACTGTGAAAACGCCGTACACACCTGGCAGTTTCCTGATGCACAGTGAAACCCCATACACATCTGGCAGTATCCTGATACACTGTTAAAACCCCATACACATCTGGCAGGATCCTGATCCACAGTGAAATCCCATTCACGTCTGGCAGGATCCTGATACACTGTGAAACCCCATACACAACTGGCAGGATCCTGATCCACTGTGAAATCCCATTCACGTCTGGCTGGATCCTGATGCACTGTGAAACCCCATTCATATCTGGCAGGATCCTGATACACTGTGAAAACCCCTTGCACATCTGGCATGATCCTGATCCACTGTGAAACCCCGTTCACACCTGGCAGGATCCTGATGCACAGTGAAACCCCATTCACACCTGGCAGGAATCCTGATACACAGTGAATCCCCATTCACAACTGGCAGGATCCTGATACACTGTGAAACCCCATGCACACCTGGCAGGTTCCTGCTCCACAGTGAAAACCCCATACACTCTGGGCAGGATCCAGATAAACTGTGAAACCCCCATATTCACCTGCCAGGATCCTGATATATTGTGAAAACCCCGTACACACCTGGCAGGATCCTGATGCTCTGTGAAACCTCGTACACACCTGGCAGGATCCTGATATATTGTGAAAACCCCGTGCACACCTGGCAGGATCCGGATCCTCTGTGAAACCCCATACACACCTGGCAGGATCCTGATGAACTGTGAAACCCCCGCACACATTTGGCAGGACCCTGATACACTGTGAAGACCACGTACACACCTGGCAGGTTCCTGATGCACAGTGCAACCCCATTCACATCTGGCAGGATCCTGATACACTGTGAAACCCCATACACACCTGGAAGGATCCTGATACACTGTGAAACCCGATACACACGTGGCAGGATCCTGATGCACTGTGAAACCCCATACACACCTGGCAGGATCCTGATCCACTGTGAAATCCCCATACACACCTGGAAGGATCCTGATACACTGTGAAAACCCCATGCACACGTGGCAAGATCCTGATACACTGTGAAACCCCATACACACGTGGCAGGATCCTGATACACTGTGAAACCCCATACACACCTGGCAGGATCCTGATCCACTGTGAAACACCCATAAACACCTGGCAGGATGCTGATACACTGTGAAACCCCACAACACACCTGGCAGGAAACAGATGCACTGTGAAACCCCATACACACCCGGCAGGGTCCTGATGCACTGTGAAACCCCATACACACCTGGCAGGATACTGATCCACTGTGAATCCCCCATCCACACTGGCAGGATCCTGATACACTGTGAAAACCCCATACACACCTGGAAGGATCCTGATAAACTGTGAAATCCCCATAAACACCTGGCAGGATCCTGATACACAGTGAAACCCCAGACACAACAGGCAGGATCCTGATGCACATTGGAAACGCCATACATGCCTGGCAGGACACTGAAACACAGTGAAACCCCATACACACCTGGCAGGACCCCGATACACAGTGAAAACCCCATACACACGTGGCAGGATCCTGATACACTTTTAAACCCCCATACACACCTGGCAGGATCCTGATAAATGGTGAAACTCCCAAACACACCTGGCAGGATCCTGATACACTGGGAAAACCCCATTCACACCTGGCACGATACTGATCCACTGTGAAAACCCCATACACAGCTGGCAGGAACCTGATACACTGTGAAAACCCCAAAAACATCTGGCAGGACCCTGATACACTGTGAAACCCCATACACACCTGGGAGGACCCTGATACACAGTGAAACCGCATAACACATCAGGCATGATCCTGATGCACAGTGAAATCCCCATGCACACCTGGCAGGAACCTGATCGACTGTGAAAAACCCCATACACACCTGGCAGCAACCTGATCCACTGTGAAAACCCCATCCACACCTGGCAGGATCCTGATCCACTGTGAAAACCCCACACACAACTGGCAGGATCCTGATCCACTGTGAAAACCCCAAACACACCTGGCAGGATCCTGATACACAGTGAAACCCCATAAACACCTGGCAGGACCCTGATACACAGTGAAACCCCATACACACCTGGCAGGACCCTGATACACAGTGAAACCCCATAAACACCTGGCAGGACCCTGATCCACAGTGAAACCCCATACACACCTGGCAGGACCCTGATACACAGTGAAACCCCATACACACCAGGCAGGATCCTGATGCACAGTGAAAACCCCATACACACCTGGCAGGATCCTGATCCACTGTGAAAACCCCACACACAACTGGCAGGATCCTGATCCACTGTGAAAACCACAAACACACCTGGCAGCATCCTGATACACAGTGAAACCCCATAAACACCTGGCAGGACCCTGATCCACAGTGAAACCCCATACACACCTGGCAGGACCCTGATACACAGTGAAACCCCATACACACCAGGCAGGATCCTGATGCACAGTGAAAACCCGATACACACCTGGCAGGATCCTGATCCACTGTGAAAACCCCATACACACCTGGCAGGACCCTGATACACAGTGAAACCCCATACACACCAGGCAGGATCCTGATGCACAGTGGATACCCCATACACAGCTGGCAGGATCCTGATACACTGTGAAAACCCCATACACACCTGGCAGGATCCTGATACACAGTGAAACACCATACACACCTGGCAGGACACTGATACACAGTGAAACCCCATACACACCTGGCAGTACCCTGATACACAGTGAAACCCCAGACTCACCAGGCAGGATACTGATGCACAGTGAAAACCCCATACACATCTGGCAGGATCCTGATCCACTGTGAAATCCCCATACACACCTGGCAGGATCCTGATCCTCTGTGAAAACCCCATACACACCTGGCAGGATGCTGATACACTGTGAAAACCCCATACACACCTGGAAGGATCCTGAAGATCTGTGAAAACCCCATAAACACCTGGCAGGATCCTGATACACAGTGAAACCCCAGACACAACAGGCAGGATCCTGATGCACAGTGAAAACGCCATACATGCCTGGCAGGACACTGAAACACAGTGAAACCCCATACACACCTGGCAGGACCGCGATACACAGTGAAAACCCCATACACACGTGGCAGGATCCTGATACACATTTAAACCCCCATACACACCTGGCAGGATCCTGATAAATGGTGAAACTCCCATACACACCTGCCAGGATCCTGATACACTGGGAAAACCCCATTCACACCTGGCACGATACTGATCCACTGTGAAAACCCCATACACTGCTGGCAGGAACCTGATACACTGTGAAAACCCCAAACACATCTGGCTGGACCCTGATACACTGTGAAACCCCATACACACCTGGGAGGACCCTGATACACAGTGAAACCCCATAACACATCAGGCATGATCCTGATGCACAGTGAAATCCCCATGCACACCTGGCAGGAACCTGATCGACAGTGAAAAACCCCATACACACCTGGCAGCAACCTGATCCACTGTGAAAACCCCATACACACCTGGCAGGATCCTGATCCACTGTGAAAACCCCACACACAACTGACAGGATCCTGATCCACTGTGAAAACCACAAACACACCTGGCAGGATCCTGATACACAGTGAAACCCCATAAACACCTGACAGGACCCTGATACACAGTGAAACCCCATACACACCTGGCAGGACCCTGATACACAGTGAAACCCCATACACACCAGGCAGGATCCTGATGCACAGTGAAAACCCCATACACCCCTGGCAGGATCCTGATCCACTGTGAAAAACCCATACACACCTGGCAGGACCCTGATACACAGTGAAACTCCAGACACACCAGGCAGGATCCTGATGCACAGTGGATACCCCATACACAGCTGGCAGGATCCTGATACACTGTGAAAACCCCATACACACCTGGCAGGATCCTGATACACAGTGAAACCCCATACACACGTGGCAGGACACTGATACACAGTGAAACCCCATACACACCTGGCAGTACCCTGATACACAGTGAAACCCCAGACACACCAGGCAGGATACTGATGCACAGTGAAAACCCCATACACATCTGGCAGGATCCTGATCCACTGTGAAATCCCCATACACACCTGGCAGGATCCTGATCCTCTGTGAAAACCCCATACACACCTGGCAGGATGCTGATACACTGTGAAAACCCCATACACACCTGGAGGGATCCTGATAAACTGTGAAAACCCCATAAACACCTGGCAGGATCCTGATGCACAGTGAAACCCCAGACACACCAGGCAGGATACTGATGCACAGTGAAAACCCCATACACATCTGGCAGGATCCTGATCCACTGTGAAATCCCCATACACATCTGGCAGGATCCTGCTCCACTCTGAAAACCCCATAAACACCTGGCAGGATCCTGATACACTGTAAAACCCCATGCACACCTGGCAGGATCCTGATACACTGCGAAAACCCCATCAACACCTGGCAGGATCCTGATCCACTGTGAAAACCCCATCAACACCTGGCAGGATCCTGATCCACTGTGAAAGCCCCATACACACCTGGCAGGATCCTGATACAATGTGAAAACCCCATACACACCTGGCAGGATACTGATACACTGTGAAAACCCCTACACACCACGCTGAATCCTGATAAACTGTGAAAACCCCGTACACACCTGGCAGGATCCTGATAAACTGTGAAAACCCCATACACACCTGGCAGGATTCTGATACACTGTGAAAACCCCATACACACCGGGCAGGATTCTGATAAACTGTGAAAACCCCATACACACCTGGCAGGATACTGATAAACTGTGAAAACCCCATACACACCTGTCAGGATCCTGATAAACTGTGAAAACCCCATACACACCTGGCAGGATACTGATAAACTGTGAAAACCCCATACACATCTGGCAGGATCCTGATCCACTGTGAAACACCATTCACGTCTGGCAGGATCCTGATACACTGTGAAACCCCATTCATATCTGGCAGGATCCTGATACACCGTGAAACCCCATACACACCTGGCAGGATCCTGATACACTGTGAAAACCCCATACACACCTGGCAGGATCCTGATCCACTGTGAAACCCCACTCACACCTGGCAGGATCCTGAACCACTGTGAAATCCCATTCACGTCTGGCAGGATCCTGATGCACAGTGAAACCCCATTCACATCTGGCAGTATCCTGATATAATATGAAAACCCCATACACATCTGGCAGCATCCTGAACCTCTGTGAAACCCCCATACACACCTGGCAGGATCCTGATGCACTGTGGAACCCCCATACACACCTGGCAAGATCCTGATAAACGGTGAAACTCCCATACACACCTGGCAGAATCCTGATACACTGTGAAAACCCCATACACATCTGGCAGGATCCTGATACACTGTGAAAACACAGTCAAACATGCAGGATTCTGATACACTGAAAACCCCGAACACACCTGGCAGGATCCTGATGCACAGTGAAAACCCCATACACTCCTGGCAGGACACGGATACACAGTGAAACCCCATACACACCTGGCAGGACCCCGATACACAGTGAAAACCCCATACACACGTGGCAGGATCCTGATACACTGTGAAACCCCCATACACACCTAGCAGGATCCTGATAAATCGTGAAACTCCCATCCAAACCTGACAGGATCCTGATACACTGGGAAAACCCCATTCACACATGGCAGGATCCTGATCCACAGTAAAAACGCCATACACACCTGGCAGGATCCTGATACACTGTGAAAACCCCAAACACACCTGGCAGGACCCTGATACACAGTGAAACCCCATACACACCTGGGAGGACCCTGATGCACAGTGAAACCCCAAACACACCAGGAAGGATCCTGTTGCACTGTGAAAACCCCATACACACCTGGCAGGATACTGATCGACTGTGAAAAATCCATACACACCTGGCAGGACCCTGATACACTGTGAAAACCCCATACACACCTGGCAGGATACTGATCGACTGTGAAAACCCCATACACAACTGGCAGGATCCTGATCCACTGTGAAAACCCCAAACACACCTGGCAGGATCCTGATCCACAGTGAAACCCCATATACACCTGGCAGAACCCTGATACACAGGGAAACCCCATACACACCTGGCAGGACCCTGATACACAGTGAAACCCCATACACACCAGGCATGAACCTGATGCACAGTGAAAACCCCATACACACCTGGCAGGATCCTGATCCACTGTGAAAACCCCAGACACACCTCGCAGGACCCTGATACACAGTGAAACCCCATACACACCTGGCAGGATCCTGATACACTGTGATAACCCCATACACACCTGGCAGGATCCTGATACACTGTGAAAACCCCATACACACCGGGCAGGATCCTGATAAACTGTGAATACCCCATACACACCTGGCAGGATCCAGATAAACTGTGAAAAACACAAACACTCCTGGCAGGATCCTGATGCACTGTGAAACCCCATAAACACCTGGCTGGATCCTGATACACTGTGAAAACCCCATGCACACCTGGAAGGATCCTGAAACTCTGTGAAACCCCATACACACCTGGCAGGATCCTGATCCACTGTGAAACCCCCATACACACCTGGCAGGATCCTGATACACTGTGAAAACCCCATACACACCTGGAAGGATCCTGATACACTGTGAAAACCCCATTCACATCCAGCAGGATCCTGATACACTGTGAAACCCCCATACACACCTGGAAGGATCCTGATACACTATGAAACCCCAGACACATCTGGCAGGATACTTTTACACTGTGAAAACCCCATACACACCTGGCCGGATACTAATCCACTGTGAAAACCCCATACACACCTGGCAGGAACCTGATAAACTGTGAAACCCCCATACACACCTGGCAGGATCCTGATAAACTGTGAAACCCCCATACACACCTGGCAGGATCCTGATAAACGGGGAAACCCCCATACACACCTGGCAGGATCCTGATATCATGTGAAGACCCCATACACACCTGGCAGGATACTGATCCTCTGTGAAACCCCGTACACATCTGGCAGGATCCTGATATATTGTGAAAACCCCGTGCACCTGGCAGGATGCTGATCCTCTGTGAAACCCCGTTCACACCTGGCAGGATCCTGATCCACTGTGAAAACCCCATGATCACATGTGGCAGGATCCTGAAGAACTGTGAAATCCCCATACACACCTGACAGGATCCTGATAATCTGTGAAAGCCCCGCACACACCTGGCAGGAGCCTGATAATCTGTGAAAGCCCCGTACACACCTGGTAGGTTCCTGATGCACAGTGAAACCCCATTGACAAACGGCAGGATCCTGATACACTGTGAAACTCCATACACACCTGGGAGGATCCTGATAAACTGTGAAACCCCATACACACCTGGAAGGATCCTGATACACTGTGAAACCCCATACACACCTGGCAGGATCTGGATCCACTGTGAAACCCCCATACACACGTGGCAGGATCCTGATAAACGGTGAAAGCCCCATAATCACCTTGCAGGATCCTGATATATTGTGAAAACCCCGGACACACCTTGCAGGATCCTGATCCTCTGTGAAAGCCTGTACACACCTGGCAGGATTCTGATATATTGTGAAAACCCCGTACACACCTGGCAGGATCCTGATCCTCTGTGAAACCCCATACACACCTGGCAGGATCCTGATCTACTGTGAAAACCCCATACACACCTGGAAGGATCCTGATACACTGCGAAACCCCCAGACACACCTGGCAGGATCCTGATGCACAGTGAAAACCCCATACACACCTGGCAGGATCCCGATGCACTGTGAAAACCCATACACACCTGGCAGGATCCTGATGCACTGTGAAAACCCCATTCACATCCGGCAGGAACCTGATACACTGTGAAACCCACATACACACCTGGAAGGATCCTGATACACTGTGAAACCCCAGACACATCTGGCAGAATCATTTTGCACTGTGAAGACCCAATACACACCTTGCAGATCCTGATACACTGTGAAAACCCCAGACACACCTGGAAGGATCCTGATACACTGTGAAACCCCATACACACCTGGCAGGATCCTGATCCACTGTGAAACCCCCATACACACCTGGCAGGATCCTGATACACTGTGAAAACCCCATACACACCTGGAAGGATCCTGATACACTGTGAAAACCCCATTCACACCTGGCAGGAACCTGATAAACTGTGAAACCCCCATACAAAGCTGGCAGGATCCTGATAAACTGTGAAACCCCAATACACACCTGGCAGGATCCTGATACACTGTGAAAACCCCATACACACCTGGAAGGATCCTGATACACTGTGAAAATCCCATTCACACCTGGCAGGAACCTGATAAACTGTGAAACCCCCATACACACCTGGCAGGATCCTGATAAACGGGGAAACCCCCATACAAACCTGGCAGGATCCTGATCCACTGTGAAAACCCCATACACACCTCGCAGGACCCTGATACACAGTGAAACCCCATACACACCTGGCAGGATCCTGATACATTGTGAAAACCCCATACACACCGGGCAGGATCCTGATAAACTGTGAATACCCCAGACACACCTGGCAGGATCCAGATAAACTGTGAAAAACACAAACACTCCTGGCAGGATCCTCATGCACTGTGAAACCCCATAAACACCTGGCTGGATCCTGGTACACTGTGAAAACCCCATGCACACCTGGAAGGATCCTGAAACTCTGTGAAACCCCATACACACCTGGCAGGATCCTGATCCACTGTGAAACCCCCATACACACCTGGAAGGATCCTGATACACTGTGAAACCCCAGACACATCTGGCAGGATCCTTTGACACTGTGAAAACCCCATACACACCTGGCCGGATCCTGATCCACTGTGAAAACCCAATACACACCTAGCAGGAACCTGATAAACTGTGAAACCCCCATACACACCCTGCAGGATCCTGATAAACTGTGAAACCCCCATAAACACCTGGCAGGATCCTGATAAACGGGGAAACCACCATACACACCTGGCAGGATCCTGATATCATGTGAAAACCCCATACACACCTGGCAGGATACTGATCCTCAGTGAAACCCCGTACACATCTGGCAGGATCCTGATATATTGTGAAAACCCCGTGCACCTGGCAGGATGCTGATCCTCTGTGAAACCCCATTCACACCTGGCAGGATCCTGATCCACTGTGAAAACCCCATACACACCTGGCAGGATCCTGAAGAACTGTGAAATCCCCCTACACACCTGACAGGATCCTGATAATCTGTGAAAGCCCCGCACACACCTGGCAGGAGCCTGATAATCTGTGAAAGCCCCGTACACACCTGGTAGGTTCCAGATGCACAGTGAAACCCCATTCACAAACGGCAGGATCCTGATACACTGTGAAACCCCATACACACCTGGCAGGATCTGGATCCACTGTGAAACCCCCATACACACGTGGCAGGATCCTGATACACTGTGAAACCCCATACACACATGGCAGGATCCTTATCCACTGTGAAGCCCCCATACACACCTGGCAGGATCCTGATCCACTGTGAAAACCCCATACACACCTGGGAGGATCCTGATAAACTGTGAAACACCCATACACACCTGGCAGGATCCTGATAGACTGTGAAACCCCCATACACACCTGGCAGTATCCTGATAAACGGTGAAAGCCCCATAATCACCTTGCAGGATCCTGATATATTGTGAAAACCCCGGACACACCTTGCAGGATCCTGATCCTCTGTGAAAGCCTGTACACACCTGGCAGGATTCTGATATATTGTGAAAACCCCGTACACACCTGGCAGGATCCTGATCCTCTGTGAAACCCCATACACACCTGGCAGGATCCTGATCTACTGTGAAAACCACATACACACCTGGAAGGATCCTGATACACTGCGAAACCCCCATACACACCTGGCTGGATCCTGATGCACAGTGAAAACCCCATACACACCTGGCAGGATCCCGATGCACTGTTAAAACCCATACACACCTGGCAGGATACTTATGCACTGTGAAAACCCCATTCACATCCGGCAGGAACCTGATACACTGTGAAACCCCCATACACACCTGGAAGGATCCTGATACACTGTGAAACCCCAGACACATCTGGCAGAATCCTTTTGCACTGTGAAGACCAAATACACACCTTGCAGATCCTGATACACTGTGAATACCCCAGACACACCTGGAAGGATCCTGATACACTGTGAAACCCCATACACACCTGGCAGGATCCTGATCCACTGTGAAACCCCCATACACACCTGGCAGGATCCTGATACACTGTGAAAACCCCATACACACCTGGAAGGATCCTGATACACTGTGAAAACCCCATTCACAACCAGCAGGATCCTGATACACTGTGAAACCCCCATACACACCTGGAAGGATCCTGATACACTGTGAAACCCCAGACACATCTGGCAGGATCCTTTGAACCCTGTGAAAACCCCATACACACCTGGCCGGATCCTGATCCACTGTGAAAACCCCATACACACCTGGCAGGAACCTGATAAACTGTGAAACCCCCATACACACCTGGCAGGATCCTGATAAACTGTGAAACCCCCATACACACCTGGCAGGATCCTGATAAACGGGGAACCCCCATACACACCTGGCAGGATCCTGATATCATGTGAAAACCCCATACACACCTGGCAGGATACTGATCCTCTGTGAAACCCCGTACACATCTGGCAGGATCCTGATATATTGTGAAACCCCGTGCACCTGGCAGGATGCTGATCCTCTGTGAAACAGCGTTCACACCTGGCAGGATCCTGATCTACTGTGAAATCCCGATACACACCTGGCAGGATCCTGAAGAACTGTGAAATCCCCATACACACCTGACAGGATCCTGATAATCTGTGAAAGCCCCGCACACACCTGGCAGGAGCCTGATAATCTGTGAAAGCCCCGTACACACCTGGTAGGTTCCTGATGCACAGTGAAACCCCATTCACATCTGGCAGGATCCTGATACACTGTGAAACCCCATACACACCTGCAAGGATCCTGATACACTGTGAAACCCCATACACACCTGGCAGGATCTGGATCCACTGTGAAACCCCCATACACACGTGGCAGGATCCTGATACACTGTGAAACCCCATACACACCTGGCAGGATCCTTATCCACTGTGAAGCCCCCATACACACCTGGCAGGATCCTGATCCACTGTGAAAACCCCATACACACCTGGGAGGATCCTGATAAACTGTGAAACCCCCAAACACACCTGGCAGGATCCTGATAGACTGTGAAACCCCCATACACACCTGGCAGTATCCTGATAAACGGTGAAAGCCCCATAATCACCTTGCAGGATCCTGATATATTGTGAAAACCCCGGACACACCTTGCAGGATCCTGATCCTCTGTGAAAGCCTGTACACACCTGGCAGGATTCTGATATATTGTGAAAACCCCGTACACACCGGGCAGGATCCTGATCCTCTGTGAAACCCCATACACACCTGGCAGGATCCTGATCCACTGTGAAAACCCCATACACACCTGGAAGGATCCTGATACACTGCGAAACCCCCATACACACCTGGCAGGATCCTGATGCACAGTGAAAATCCCATACACACCTGGCAGGATCCCGATGCACTGTGAAAACCCATACACACCTGGCAGGATCCTGATGCACTGTGAAAACCCCATTCACATCCGGCAGGATCCTGATACACTGTGAAACCCCCATACACACCTGGAAGGATCCTGATACACTGTGAAACCCCAGACACATCTGGCAGAATCCTTTTTCACTGTGAAGACCCAATACACACCTTGCAGATCCTGATACACTGTGAAAAACCCATACACACCTGGAAGGATCCTGATACACTGTGAAACCCCATACACACCTGGCAGGATCTGGATCCACTGTGAAACCCCCATACACACGTGGCAGGATCCTGATACACTTTGAAACCCCACACACAAGGCAGGATCCTGATACACTGTGAAGCCCCCATACACACCTGGCAGATTCCTGATCCACTGTGAAAACCCCATACACACCTGGGAGGATCCTGATAAACTGAGAAACCCCCGTACACACCTGGCAGGAACCTGATAGACTGTGAAACCCCCATACACACCTGGCAGTATCCTGATAAACGGTGAAAGCCCAATACACACCTGGCAGGATCCTGATATATTGTGAAAACCCCGTACACACCAGGCAGGATCCTGATCCTCTGTGAAACCCCATACACACCTGGCAGGATCCTGATCCTCAGTGAAACCCCATACAAACCTGGCAGGATCCTGATCCACTGTGAAAACACCATACACACCTGGCAGGATCCTGATACACTGTGAAAACCCCATACACACCTGGAAGGATCCTGATAAACTGCGAAACCCCCATACACACCTGGCAGGATCCTGATGGACAGTGAAAACCCCACACACACCTGGCAGGATCCCGATGCACTGTGAAAACCCATACACACCTGGCAGGATCCTGATGCACTGTGAAAACCCCATTCACATCCGGCAGGATCCTGATACACTGTGAAACCCCCACACACACCTGGAATGATCCTGATACACTGTGAAACCCGAGACACATCTGGCAGAATCCTTTTGCACTGTGAAACCCAATACACACCTTGCAGATCCAGATACACTGTGAAAACCCCATACACACCTGGCAGGATCCTGATCCACTGTGAAAACCCCATGCACACCTGGCAGGACCCTGATACACAGTGAAACCCCATACACACCAGGCAGGATCCTGATGCAAAGTAGAAACCCCATGCACAACTGGCAGGATACTGATACACTGTGAAAACCCCATCAACACCTGGCAGGAGCCTGATAAACTGTGAAAACCCCACACACACCTGGCAGGATCCTGATCCACTGTGAAAACCCCATACACACCTGGCAGGATCCTGAGACACTGTGAAAACCCCATACACACCTGGCAGGATCCTGATGCACTGTGAAACCCCATAAACACCTGGCTGGATTCTGATACATTGTGAAAACCCCATGCACACCTGGAAGGATCCTGATACTCTGTGAAACCCCATACACACCTGGCAGGATCCTGATCCACTGTGAAACCCCCATACACACCTGGCAGGATCCTGATACACTGCGAAACCCCCATACACACCTGGCAGGATCCTGATGCACAGTGAAAACCCCATACACACCTGGCAGGATCCCGATGCACTGTGAAAACCCATACACACCTGGCAGGATCCTGATGTACTGTGAAAACCCCATTCACATCCGGCAGGATCCTGATACACTGTGAAACCCCCATACACAGCTGGAAGGATCCTGATACACTGTGAAACCCCAGACACATCTGGCAGAATCCATTTGCACTGTGAAGACCCAATACACACCTAGCAGATCCTGATACACTGTGAAAACCCCATACACACCTGGAAGGATCCTGATACACTGTGAAAACCCCATTCACATCCAGCAGGATCCTGATACACTGTGAAAACCCCATACACACCTGGCCGGATCCTGATCCACTGTGAAAACCCCATACACACCTGGCAGGAACCTGATAAACTGTGAAACCCCCATACACACCTGGCAGGATCCTGATAAACTGTGAAACCCCCATACACACCTGGCAGGATCCTGATAAACGGGGAAACCCCCATACACACCTGGCAGGATCCTGATATCATGTGAAAACCCCATACACACCTGGCAGGATACTGATCCTCTGTGAAACCCCGTACACATCTGGCAGGATCCTGATATATTGTGAAAACCCCGTGCACCTGGCAGGATGCTGATCCTCTGTGAAACAGTGTTCACACCTGGCAGGATCCTGATCCACTGTGAAAACCCGATACACACCTGGCAGGATCCTGATGAACTGTGAAATCCCCATACACACCTGACAGGATCCTGATAATCTGTGAAAGCCCCGCACACACCTGGCAGGAGCCTGATAATCTGTGAAAGCCCCGTACACACCTGGTAGGTTCCTGATGCACAGTGAAACCCCATTCACATCTGGCAGGATCCTGATACACTGTGAAACCCCATACACACCTGGAAGGATCCTGATACACTGTGAAACCCCATACACACCTGGCAGGATCTGGATCCACTGTGAAACCCCCATACACACGTGGCAGGATCCTGATACACTGTGAAACCCCATACACACATGGCAGGATCCTTATCCACTGTGAAGCCCCCATACACACCTGGCAGGATCCTGATCCACTGTGAAAACCCCATACACACCTGGGAGGATCCTGATAAACTGTGAAACCCCCATACACACCTGGCAGGATCCTGATAGACTGTGAAACCCCCATACACACCTGGCAGTATCCTGATAAACGGTGAAAGCCCCATAATCACGTTGCAGGATCCTGATATATTGTGAAAACCCCGTACACACCTTGCAGGATCCTGATCCTCTGTGAAAGCCTATACACACCTGGCAGGATTCTGATATATTGTGAAAACCCCGTACACACCTGGCAGGATCCTGATCCTCTGTGAAACCCCAGACACACCTGGCAGCATCCTGATCCACTGTGAAAACCCCATACACACCTGGAAGGATACTGATACACTGCGAAACCCCCATACACACCTGGCAGGATCCTGATGCACAGTGAAAACCCCATACACACCTGGCAGGATCCCGATGCACTGTGAAAACCCATACACACCTGGCAGGACACTGATGCACTGTGAAAACCCCATTCACATCCGGCAGGATCCTGATGCACTGCGAAACCACCATACACACCTGGCAGGATCCCGATGCACTGTGAAAACCCATGCACAACTGGCAGGCTACTGATAACCTGTGAAAACCCCATCGACACATGGCAGGAGCCTGATAAACTGTGAAAATCCCACACACACCTGGCAGGATCCTGATCCACTGTGAAAACCCCATACACACCTGGCAGGATCCTGATACACTGTGAAAACCCCATACACACCTGGCAGGATCCTGATGCACTGTGAAACCCCATAAACACCTGGCTGGATTCTCATACACTGTGAAAACCCCATGCACACCTGGAAGGATCCTGATAATCTGTGAAACCCCATACACACCTGGCAGGATCCTGATTTACTGTGAAACCCCCATACACACCTGGCAGGATCCTGATACACTGCGAAACCCCCATACACACCTGGCAGGATCCTGATGCACAGTGAAAACCCCATACACACCTGGCAGGATCCCGATGCACTGTGAAACCCCCATACACACCTGGCAGTATCCTGATAAACGGTGAAAGCCCCATAATCACCTTGCAGGATCCTGATATATTGTGAAAACCCCGTACACACCTTGCAGGATCCTGATCCTCTGTGAAAGCCTGTACACACCTGACAGGATTCTGATATATTGTGAAAACCCCGTACACACCTGGCAGGATCCTGATCCTCTGTGAAACCCCAGACACACCTGGCAGCATCCTGATCCACTGTGAAAACCCCATACACACCTGGAAGGATACTGATACACTGCGAAACCCCCATACACACCTGGCAGGATCCTGATGCACAGTGAAAACCCCATACACACCTGGCAAGATCCCGATGCACTGTGAAAACCCATACACACCTGGCAGGACACTGATGCACTGTGAAAACCCCATTCACATCCGGCAGGATCCTGATGCACTGCGAAACCACCATACATACCTGGCAGGATCCTGATGCACAGTGAAAACCCCATACACACCTGGCAGGATCCCGATGCACTGTGAAAACCCATGCACAACTGGCAGGCTACTGATAACCTGTGAAAACCCCATCAACACATGGCAGGAGCCTGATAAACTGTGAAAATCCCACACACACCTGGCAGGATCCTGATCCACTGTGAAAACCCCATACACACCTGGCAGGATCCTGATACACTGTGAAAACCCCATACACACCTGGCAGGATCCTGATGCACTGTGAAACCCCATAAACACCTGGCTGGATTCTCATACACTGTGAAAACCCCATGCACACCTGGAAGGATCCTGATAATCTGTGAAACCCCATACACACCTGGCAGGATCCTGATTTACTGTGAAACCCCCATACACACCTGGCAGGATCCTGATACACTGCGAAACCCCCATACACACCTGGCAGGATCCTGATGCACAGTGAAAACCCCATACACACCTGGCAGGATCCCGATGCACTGTGAAAACCCATACACACCTGGCAGGATCCTGATGTACTGTGAAAACCCCATTCACATCCGGCAGGATCCTGATACACTGTGAAACCCCCATACACAGCTGGAAGGATCCTGATACACTGTGAAACCCCAGACACATATGGCAGAATCCTTTGCACTGTGAAGACCCAATACACACCTAGCAGATCCTGATACACTGTGAAAACCCCATACACACCTGGAAGGATCCTGATACACTGTGAAAACCCCATTCACATCCAGCAGGATCCTGATACACTGTGAAACCCCCATACACACCTGGAAGGATCCTGATACACTATGAAACCCCAGACACATCTGGCAGGATCCTTTGACACTGGGAAAACCCCATACACACCTGGCCCGATCCTGATCCACTGTGAAAACCCCATACACACCTGGCAGGAACCTGATAAACTGTGAAACCCCCATACACACCTGGCAGGATCCTGATAAACTGCGAAACCCCCATACACACCTGGCAGGATCCTGATAAACGGGGAACCCCCATACACACCTGGCAGGATCCTGATATCATGTGAAAACCCCATACACACCTGGCAGGATACTGATCCTCTGTGAAACCCCGTACACATCTGGCAGGATCCTGATATATTGTGAAAACCCCGTGCACCTGGCAGGATGCTGATCCTCTGTGAAACAGCGTTCACACCTGGCAGGATCCTGATCTACTGTGAAAACCCGATACACACCTGGCAGGATCCTGAAGAACTGTGAAATCCCCATACACACCTGACAGGAGCCTGATAATCTGTGAAAGCCCCGCACACACCTGGCAGGAGCCTGATAATCTGTGAAAGCCCCGTACACACCTGGTAGGTTCCTGATGCACAGTGAAACCCCATTCACATCTGGCAGGATCCTGATACACTGTGAAACCCCATACACACCTGGAAGGATCCTGATACACTGTGAAACCCCATACACACCTGGCAGGATCTGGATCCACTGTGAAACCCCCATACACACGTGGCAGGATCCTGATACACTGTGAAGCCCCCATACACACCTGGCAGGATCCTGATCCACTGTGAAAACCCCATACACACCTGGGAGGATCCTGATAAACTGTGAAACCCCCATACACACCTGGCAGTATCCTGATAAACGGTGAAAGCCCCATAATCTCCTTGCAGGATCCTGATATATTGTGAAAACCCCGTACACACCTTGCAGGATCCTGATCCTCTGTGAAAGCCTGTACACACCTGGCAGGATTCTGATATATTGTGAAAACCCCGTACACACCGGGCAGGATCCTGATCCTCTGTGAAACCCCATACACACCTGGCAGGATCCTGATCCACTGTGAAAACCCCATACACACATGGAAGGATCCTGATACACTGCGAAACCCCCATACACACCTGGCAGGATCCTGATGCACAGTGAAAATCCCATACACAGCTGGCAGGATCCCGATGCCCTGTGAAAACCCATACACACCTGGCAGGATCCTGATGCACTGTGAAAACCCCATTCACATCCGGCAGGATCCTGATACACTGTGAAACCCCCATACACACCTGGAAGGATCCTGATACACTGTGAAACCCCAGACACATCTGGCAGAATCCTTTTGCACTGTGAAGACCCAATCCACACCTTGCAGATCCTGATACACTGTGAAAACCCCATACAAACCTGGAAGGATCCTGATACACTGTGAAACCCCATACACACCTGGCAGGATCTGGATCCACTGTGAAACCCCCATACACACCTGGCAGGATCCTGATAAACTGTGAAACCCCCATACACACCTGGCAGGATCCTGATAAACGGGGAACGCCCATACACACCTGGCAGGATCCTGATATCATGTGAAAACCCCATACACACCTGGCAGGATACTGATCCTCTGTGAAACCCCGTACACATCTGGCAGGATCCTGATATATTGTGAAAACCCCGTGCACCTGGCAGGATGCTGATCCTCTGTGAAACAGCGTTCACACCTGGCAGGATCCTGATCTACTGTGAAAACCCGATACACACCTGGCAGGATCCTGAAGAACTGTGAAATCCCCATACACACCTGACAGGATCCTGATAATCTGTGAAAGCCCCGTACACACCTGTTAGGTTCCTGATGCACAGTGAAACCCCATTCACATCTGGCAGGATCCTGATACACTGTGAAACCCCATACACACCTGGAAGGATCCTGATACACTGTGAAACCCCATACACTCCTGGCAGGATCTGGATCCACTGTGAAACCCCCATACACACGTGGCAGGATCCTGATACACTGTGAAACCCCATACACACATGGCAGGATCCTTATCCACTGTGAAGCCCCCATACACACCTGGCAGGATCCTGATCCACTGTGAAACCCCATACACACCTGGGAGGATCCTGATAAACTGTGAAACCCCCATACACACCTGGCAGGTTCCTGATAGACTGTGAAACCCCCATACACACCTGGCAGTATCCTGATAAACGGTGAAAGCCCCATAATCACCTTGCAGGATCCTGATATATTGTGAACACCCCGTACACACCTTGCAGGATCCTGATCCTCTGTGAAAGCCTGTACACACCTGGCAGGATTCTGATATATTGTGAAAACCCCGTACACACCTGGCAGGATCCTGATCCTCTGTGAAACCCCAGACACACCTGGCAGGATCCTGATCCACTGTGAAACCCCCATACACACCTGGCAGGATCCTGATACACTGCGAAACCCCCATACACACCTGGCAGGATCCTGATGCACAGTGAAAACCCCATACACACCTGGCAGGATCCCGATGCACTGTGAAAACCCATACACACCTGGCAGGTTCCTGATGCACTGTGAAAACCCCATTCACATCCGGCAGGATCCTGATACACTGTGAAACCCCCATACACAGCTGGAAGGATCCTGATACACTGTGAAACCCCAGACACATCTGGCAGAATCCTTTTGCACTGTGAAGACCCAATACACACCTAGCAGATCCTGATACACTGTGAAAACCCCATACACACCTGGAAGGATCCTGAAACACTGTGAAAACCCCATGCACACCTGGCAGGACCCTGATACACAGTGAAACCCCATACACACCAGGCAGGATCCTGATGCAAAGTAGAAACCCCATGCACAACTGGCAGGATACTGATACACTGTGAAAACCCCATCAACACCTGGCAGGAGCCTGATAAACTGTGAAAACCCCACACACACCTGGCAGGATCCTGATCCACTGTGAAAACCCCATACACACCTGGCAGGATCCTGATACACTGTGAAAACCCCATACACACCTGGCAGGATCCTGATGCACTGTGAAACCCCATAAACACCTGGCTGGATTCTGATACACTGTGAAAACCCCATGCACACCTGGAAGGATCCTGATACTCTGTCAAACCCCATGCACACCTGGCAGGATCCTGATCCACTGTGAAACCCCCATACACACCTGGCAGGATCCTGATGCACTGCGAAACCCCCATACACACCTGGCAGGATCCTGATGCACAGTGAAAACCCCATACACACCTGGCAGGATCCCGATGCACTGTGAAAACCCATACACACCTGGCAGGATCCTGATGTACTGTGAAAACCCCATTCACATCCGGCAGGATCCTGATACACTGTGAAACCCCCATACACAGCTGGAAGGATCCTGATACACTGTGAAACCCCAGACACATCTGGCAGAATACTTTTGCACTGTGAAGACCCAATACACACCTAGCAGATCCTGATACACTGTGAAAACCCCATACACACCTGGAAGGATCCTGAAACACTGTGAAACCCCATACACACCTGGCAGGATCTGGATCCACTGTGAAACCCCCATACGCACGTGGCAGGATCCTGATACACTTTGAAACCCCATACACACATGGCTGGATCCTGATCCACTGTGAAGCCCCCATACACACCTGGCAGGATCCTGATCCTCTGTGAAAACCCCATACACACCTGGCAGGAACCTGATAAACTGTGAAACCCCCATACACACCTGGCAGGAACCTGATAGACTGTGAAACCCCCATACACACCTGGCAGTATCCTGATAAACGGTGAAAGCCCCATACACACCTGGCAGGATCCTGATATATTGTGAAAACCCCGTACACACCTTGCAGGATCCCGATCCTCTGTGAAAGCCTGTACACACCTGGCAGGATCCTGATATATTGTGAAAACCCCGTACACACCTGGCAGGATCCTGATCCTCTGTGACACCCCATACACACCTGGCAGGATCCTGATCCACTGTGAAAACCCCATACACACCTGGCAGGATCCTGATACACTGTGAAAACCCCATACACACCTGGAAGGATCCTGAAACACTGCGAACCCCCCATACACACCTGGCAGGATCCTGATGGACAGTGAAAATCGGATACACACCTGGCAGGATCCCGATGCACTGTGAAAACCCATACACACCTGGCAGGATCCTGATGCACTGTGAAAACCCCATTCACATCCGGCAGGATCCTGATACAATGTGAAACCCCCACACACACCTGGAATGATCCTGATACACTGTGAAACCCCAGACACATCTGGCAGAATCCTTTTGCACTGTGAAACCCAATACACACCTTGCAGATCCTGATACACTGTGAAAACCCCATACACACCTGGCAGGATACTGCGACACTGTGAAAACCCCATACACACCTGGCAGGATCCTGATACATTGTGAAAACCCCATACACACCTGGTAGGATCCTGATACAACGTTAAAACCCCATCAACACCTGGCAGGATCCTGATCCACTGTGAAAACCACATACACACCTGGCAGGATCCTGATACACTGTGAAAACCCCATACACACCTGGCAGGATCCTGATACACTGTGAATACCCCATACACACCTGGCAGGATCCAGATAAACTGTGAAAAACACATACACTCCTGGCAGGATCCTGATGCACTGTGAAACCCCATAAACACCTGGCTGGATCCTGATGCACTGTGAAAACCCCATGCACACCTGGAAGGATCCTGATACTCTGTGAAACCCCATACACACCTGGCTGGATCCTGATCCACTGTGAAACCCCCATACACACCTGGCAGTATCCTGATAAACTGTGAAACCCCCACACACACCTGGCAGGATCCTGATAAACTGTGAAACCCCCATACACACCTGGCAGGATACTGATCCTCTGTGAAACCCCGTACACATCTGGCAGGATCCTGATATATTGTGAAAACTCCGTGCACCTGGCGGGATGCTGATCCTCTGTGAAACCCCGTTCACACCTGGCAGGATCCTGATCCACTGTGAAAACCCCATACACACCTGGCAGGATCCTGAAGAACTGTGAAATCCCCATACACACCTGAAAGGATCCTGATAATCTGTGAAAGCCCCGCACACACCTGGCAGGAGCCTGATAATCTGTGAAAACCCCGTACACACCTGGTAGGTTCCTGATGCACAGTGAAACCCCATTCACGTCTGGCAGGATCCTGATGCACTGTGAAACCCCATACACACCCGGAAGGATCCTGATACACTGTGAAACCCCATACACACTTGGCAGGATCTGGATCCACTGTGAAACCCCCATACACACGTGGCAGGATTCTGATCCACTGTGAAGCCCCTATACACACCTGGCAGGATCCTGATCCACTGTGAAAACCCCATACACACCTGGGAGGATCCCGATAAACTGTGAAACGCCCATACACACCTGGCAGGATCCTGATAGACTGTTAAAACCACATACACACCTGGCAGTATCCTGATAAACGGTGAAAGCCCCATACACACCTGGCAGGATCCTGATATATTGTGAAAACCCCGTACACACCTTGCAGGATCCTGATCCTCTGTGAAAACCCCATACACACCTGGCAGGATCCTGATACACTGTGAAAACCCCATACACACCTGGAAGGATCCTGATACACTGCGAAACCCCCATACACACCTGGCAGGATCCTGATGCACAGTGAAGACCCCATACACGCCTGGCAGGATCCGGATGCACTGTGAAACCCCATACACACCTGGCAGGATCCTGATGCACTGTGAAAACCCCATTCACATCCGGCAGGATCCTGATACACTGTGAAACCCCCATACACACCTGGAAGGATCCTGATACACTGTGAAACCCCAGATACATCTGGCAGAATCCTTTTGCACTGTGAAAACCCAAATACACACCTTGCAGATCCTGTTACACTGTGAAAACCCCATACACACGTGGCAGGACCCTGATCCACTGTGAAAACCCCATACACACCTGGCAGGAACCTGATAAACTGTGAAACCCCCAGACACACCTGGCAGGATCCTGATATATTGTGAAAACCCCATACACACCTGGCAGGATCCTGATCCTCTGTGAAACCCCGTACACATCTGGCAGGATCCTGTTATATTGTGAAAACCCCGTACACCTGGCAGGATGCTGATCCTCTGTGAAACCCCGTTCACACCTCTAAGGATCCTGATCCACTGTGAAAACCCCATACACACCTGGCAGGATCCTGAAGAGCTGTGAAACCCCCATACACACCTGGCAGGATCCTGATGAACTGTGAAACCCCCATACACACCTGGCAGGATCCTGATAACCTGTGCAACCACCGCACACACCTGGCAAGAGCCTGATACACTGTGAAAACCCCGTACACACCTGGCAGGTTCCTGATGCACAGTGAAACCCCATTCACATCTGGCAGGATCCTGACACACTGTGAAACCCCATACACACCTTGCAGGATCCTGATACACTGTGAAACCCCATACACACCTGGCAGGATCCTGATCCACTGTGAAACCCCCATACACACGTGGCAGTATCCTGATACACTGTGAAGCCCCATACACACCTGGCAGGATCCTGATCCACTGTGAAACCCCCAAACACACCTGGCAGGGTCCTGATACACTGTGAAACCCCATACATACCTGGCAGGACCCTGATGCACTGTGAAACGCCATATACACCTGGCAGGATCCGGATCCACTGTGAAACCCCCATACACACCTGGCAGGATACTGATACACTGTGAAGCCCCATACACACCCGGCAGGATCCTGACGCACTGTGAAAACCCCAAACACACCTGGCAGGATTCTGATGCACAGTGAAACCCCATATACACCTGGCAGGACCTTGATACACAGTGAAACCCCATACACACCAGGCAGGAATCTGATGCACAGTGAAAACCCCAAACACACCTGGCAGGATCCTGATCCACTGTGAAAACCCCATACACACCTAGCAGGACCCTGATACACAGTGAAACCCCATACACACCAGGCAGGATCCTGATGCACAGTAGAAACACCATGCACAACTGGCAGGATACTGATACACTGTGAAAACCCCATACACACCTGGCAGGATAATGATACATTGTGAAAACGCCACACACACCTGGTAGGATCCTGATACAATGTCAAAGCCCCATCAACACCTGGCAGGAGCCTGATGAACTGTGAAAATCCCAGACATACCTGGCAGGATCCTGGTACACTGTGAAAACCCTGGACACACCTGGTAGGATCCTGATAAACTGTGAAAACCCCATACACACCTGGCAGATCCTGATACACTGTGATAACCCCATACACACCTGGCAGGATCCTGATGCACTGTGAAAACCCCATACACACCGGGCAGGATCCTGATAGACTGTGAATACCCCATACACACCTGGCAGGATGCTGATAAACTGTGAAAAACACAAACACTCCTGGCAGGATCCTGATGCACTGTGAAACCCCATAAACACCTGGCTGGATCCTGATACACTGTGAAAACCCCATGCACACCTGGCTGGATCCTGATACTCTGTGAAACCCCATACACACCTGGCAGGATCCTGATCCACTGTGAAACCCCCATACACAATTGGCAGGATACTGATACACTATGAAACCCTAGTCACACCTGGCAGGATTCTGATAAACTGAAAACCCCAAACACTCCTGGCAGGATCCTGATGCACAGTGAAAACCCCATACACTCCGGGCAGGTCCCTGATACACAGTGAAACCCCATACACACCTGGCAGGACCACGATACACAGTGAAAACCCCATACACACGTGGCATGATCCTGATACACTGTGAAACCCCCATACACACCTGGAAGGATCCTGAAACACTGTGAAACCCCAGACACATCTGGCAGGATCATTTTGCACTGTGAAAACCCAATACACACCTTGCAGATCCTGATACACTGTGAAAACCCCATACACACCTGGCCGGATCCTGATCCACTGTGAAAACCCCATACACACCTGGCAGGAACCTGATAAACTGTGAAACCCCCACACACACCTGGCAGGATCCTGATATATTGTGAAAACCCCATACACACCTGGCAGGATACTGATCCTCTGTGAAACCCCGTACACATCTGGCAGGATCCTGATATATTGTGAAAACTCCGTGCACCTGGCAGGATGCTGATCCTCTGTGAAACCCCGTTCACACCTGGCAGGATCCTGATCCACTGTGAAAACCCCATACACACCTGGCAGGATCCTGAAGAACTGTGAAATCCCCATACACACCTGACAGGATCCTGATAATCTGTGAAAGCCCCGCACACACCTGGCAGGAGCCTGATAATCTGTGAAAACCCCTTACACACCTGGTAGGTTCCTGATGCACAGTGAAACCCCATTCACATCTGGCAGGATCCTGATACACTGTGAAACCCCATACACACCTGGAAGGATCCTGATACACTGTGAAACCCCATACACACTTGGCAGGATCTGGATCCACTGTGAAACCCCCATACACATGTGGCAGGATCCTGATACACTGTGAAACCCCATACACGCATGGCAGGATTCTGATCCACTGTGAAACCCCTATACACACCTGGCAGGATCCTGATCCACTGTGAAAACCCCATACACACCTGGGAGGATCCCGATAAACTGTGAAACCCCCATACACACCTGGCAGGATCCTGATAGACTGTTAAAACCACATACACACCTGGCAGTATCCTGATAAACGGTGAAAGCCCCATACACACCTGGCACGATCTTGATATTTTGTGAAAACCCCGTACACACCTTGCAGGATCCTGATCCTCTGTGAAAACCCCATACGCAGCTGGCAGGATCCTGATGCACTGTGAAAACCCCATACACACCTGGAAGGATCCTGATACACTGCGAAACCCCCATACACACCTGGCAGGATCCTGATGCACAGTGAAAACCCCATACACGCCTGGCAGGATCCGGATGCACTGTGAAAACCCGTACACACCTGGCAGGATCTTGATGCACTGTGAAAACCCCATTCACATCCGGCAGGATCCTGATACACTGTGAAACCCCCATACACACCTGGAAGGATCCTGATACAATGTGAAACCCCAGACACACCTGGCAGAATCCTTTTGCACTGTGAAAACCCAAATACACACCTTGCAGATCCTGATACACTGTGAAAACCCCATACACACGTGGCAGGATCCTGATCCACTGTGAAAACCCCATACACACCTGGCAGGAACCTGATAAACTGTGAAACCCCCAGACACACCTGGCAGGATCCTGATATATTGTGAAAACCCCATACACACCTGGCAGGATCCTGATCCTCTGTGAAACCCCGTACACATCTGGCTGGATCCTGATATATTGTGAAAACCCCGTACACCTGGCAGGATGCTGATCCTCTGTGAAACCCCGTTCACACCTCTAAGGATCCTGATCCACTGTGAAAACCCCATACACACCTGGCAGGATCCTGAAGAACTGTGAAATCCCCATACACACCTGACAGGATCCTGATAATCTGTGAAAGCCCCGCACACACCTGGCAGGAGCCTGATAAACTGTGAAAACCCCGTACACACCTGGTAGGTTCCTGATGCACAGTGAAACCCCATTCACATCTGGCAGGATCCTGATACACTGTGAAACCCCATGCACACCTGGAAGGATCCTGATACACTGTGAAACCCCATACACACTTGGCAGGATCTGGATCCACTGTGAAACCCCCATACACATGTGGCAGGATCCTGATACACTGTGAAAACCCCATACACACCTGGGAGGATCCCGATAAACTGTGAAACCCCCATACACACCTGGCAGGATCCTGATAGACTGTGAAAACCACATGCACACCTGGCAGTATCCTGATAAACGGTGAAAGCCCCATACACACCTGGCAGGATCCTGATATATTGTGAAAACCCCGGACACACCTTGCAGGATCCTGATCCTCTGTGAAAACCTGTACACATCTGGCTGGATCCTGATATATTGTGAAAACCCCGTACACCTGGCAGGATGCTGATCCTCTGTGAAACCCCGTTCACACCTCTAAGGATCCTGATCCACTGTGAAAACCCCATACACACCTGGCAGGATCCTGAAGAACTGTGAAACCCCCATACACACCTGGCAGGATCCTGAAGAACTGTGAAATCCCCATACACACCTGACAGGATCCTGATAATCTGTGAAAGCCCCGCACACACCTGGCAGGAGCCTGATAATCTGTGAAAACCCCGTACACACCTGGTAGGATCCTGATCCTCTGTGAAACCCCGTACACATCTGGCTGGATCCTGATATATTGTGAAAACCCCGTACACCTGGCAGGATGCTGATCCTCTGTGAAACCCCGTTCACACCTCTAAGGATCCTGATCCACTGTGAAAACCCCATACACACCTGGCAGGATCCTGAAGAACTGTGAAACCCCCATACACACCTGGCAGGATCCTGATGAACTGTGAAACCCCCATACACACCTGGCAGGATCCTGATAACCTGTGCAACCCCCGCACACACCTGGCAAGAGCCTGATACACTGTGAAAACCCCGTACACACCTGGCAGGTTCCTGATGCACAGTGAAACCCCATTCACATCTGGCAGGATCCTGACACACTGTGAAACCCCACACACACCTTGCAGGATCCTGATACACTGTGAAACCCCATACACACTTGGCAGGATCCTGATCCACTGTGAAACCCCCATACACACTTGGCAGTATCCTGATACACTGTGAAGCCCCATACACACCTGGCAGGATCCTGATCCACTGTGAAACCCCCAAACACACCTGGCAGGGTCCTGATACACTGTGAAAACCCGATACATACCTGGCAGGATCCTGATGCACTGTGAAACGCCATACACACCTGGCAGGATCCGGATCCACTGTGAAACCCCCATACACACCTGGCAGGATCCTGATACACTGTGAAGCCCCATACACACCTGGCAGGATCCTGACGCACTGTGAAAACCCCAAACACACCTGGCAGGATTCTGATGCACAGTGAAACCCCATATACACCTGGCATGACCTTGATACACAGTGAAACCCCATACACACCAGGCAGGAATCTGATGCACAGTGAAAACCCCAAACACACCTGGCAGGATCCTGATCCACTGTGAAAACCCCATACACACCTGGCAGGACCCTGATACACAGTGAAACCCCATACACATCAGGCAGGATCCTGATGCACAGTAGAAACACCATGCACAACTGGCAGGATACTGATACACTGTGAAAACCCCATACACACCTGGCAGGATAATGATACATTGTGAAAACCCCACACACACCTGGTAGGATCCTGATACAATGTTAAAGCCCCATCAACACCTGGCAGGAGCCTGATAAACTGTGAAAACCCCACACACACCTGGCAGGATCCTGATCCAATGTGAAAATCCCATACACACCTGGCAGGATCCTGATACACTGTGAAAATCCCAGACACACCTGGCAGGATCCTGGTACACTGTGAAAACCCAATACACACCTGGTAGGATCCTGATAAACTGTGAAAACCCCATACACACCTGGCAGATCCTGATACACTGTGATAACCCCATACACACCTGGCAGGATCCTGATGCACTGTGAAAACCCCATACACACTGGGCAGGATCCTGATAGACTGTGAATACCCCATACACACCTGGCAGGATGCTGATAAACTGTGAAAAACACAAACACTCCTGGCAGGATCCTGATGCACTGTGAAACCCCATAAACACCTGGCTGGATCCTGATACACTGTGAAAACCCCATGCACACCTGGAAGGATCCTGATACTCTGTGAAACCCCATACACACCTGGCAGGATCCTGATCCACTGTGAAACCCCCATACACACCTGGCAGGATACTGATACACTATGAAACCCCAGTCACACCTGGCAGGATTCTGATAAACTGAAAACCCCAAACACTCCTGGCAGGATCCTGATGCACAGTGAAAACCCCATACACTCCGGGCAGGTCCCTGATACACAGTGAAACCCCATACACACCTGGCAGGACCACGATACACAGTGAAAACCCCATACACACGTGGCATGATCCTGATACACTGTGAAACACCCATACACATCTGGCAGGCTCCTGATAAATGGTGAAACTCCCATACACACCTGGCAGGATCCAGATACACTGTGAAAACCTCATTCACACCTGGCAGGATCCTGATACACTGTGAAAACCCCAAACCCACCTGGCAGGACCATGATACACAGTGAAAACCCCATACACACGTGGCAGGATCCTGATACACTTTGAAACACCCATACACATCTGGCAGGATCCTGATGCACAGTGAAAACCCCATACACACCTGGCAGGATCCTGATCGACTCTGAAAACCCCATACACACCTGGCAGGACCCTGATCCACTGTGAAAACCCCATACACACCTGGCAGGATCCTGATCCACTGTGAAAAACCCATACACAACTGGAAGGATCCTGATCCACTGTGCAAACCCCAAACACACCTGGCAGGATCGTAATACACAGTGAAACCCCATAAACACCTGGCAGGAACCTGATACACAGTGAAACCCCACACACACCAGGCAGGGTCCTATTGCACAGTGAAACCCCATACACACCTGGCAGGATCCTGATCCACTGTGAATACCCCAAACACACCTGGCAGGAACCTGAAACACAGTGAAACCGCATACACAGCAGGCAGCATCCTGAAGCACAGTGGAAACCTCATACACAGCTGGCAGGATACTGATACACCATGAAAACCCCATACACAACTGGCAGGATCCTGATGCACTGTGAAAACCCCATACACACCTGGCAGGATCCTGATACAATATGAAAACCCCATCAACACCTTGCAGGAGCCTGATAAACTGTGAAAACCGCATACACACCTGGCAGGATCCTGATCCACTGTGAAAACCCCATACACACCTGGCAGGATCCTGATGCACTGTGAAAACCCCACACACAGCTGGCAGGATCCAGATAAACTGTGAAAACCCCATACACAGCTGGCAGGATCCTGATACACTGTGATAACCCCATACACACCTGGCAGGATCCTGATACACTGTGAAAACCCCATGCACACCGGGCAGGATCCTGAAAAACTGTGAAAAACCCATACACACCTGGCAGGATCCTGATAAACTGTGAAAACCCCATAAACACCTGGCTGGATCCTGATATACTGTGATAACCCCATGCACACCTGGAAGGATCCTGATACTCTGTGAAACCCCATACACACCAGGCAGGATCCTGATCCACTGTGAAGCCCCCATAAACACCTGGCAGGATACTGATACACTGTGAAAGCCCCATACACACCTGGAAGGATCCTGACACACTGTGAAACCCCCAAACACACCTGGCAGGATCCTGATCCACTGTGAAAACCCCATACACACCTGGCAGGATCCCGATAAACTGTGAAACCCCATACACACCTGGCAGGATCCTGAGAAACTGTGAAAACCCCATTCACATCCGGCAGGATCCTGATACACTGTGAAACCTCAAACACACCTGGCAGGATCCTGATCCACTGTGCAACCCCCAAACACACCTGGAAGGATCCTGATACACTGTGAAACCCCAGAAACATCTGGCAGGATCCTGGTGCACTGTCAAAACCCAATACACTCCTTGCAGATACTGATACACTGTGAAAACCCCATACACACCTGGCAGGATCCTGATCCACTGTGAAAACCCCATACACACCTGGCAGGAACCTGATAAACTGTGAAACAACCCTACACACCTGGCAGGATCCTGATAAACTGTGAAATCCCCATACACACCTGGCAGGATCCTGATATATTGTGAAAACTCCAAACACACCTGGCAGGATCCTGATCCTCTTTGAAACCCCATACACGCCTGGCAGGATCCTGATATATTGTGAAAACCCCGTACACACCTGGCAGGATGCTGATCCTCTGTGAAACCCCGTTCACACCTGGCAGGATCCTGATCCACTGTGAAAACCCCATACACACCTGGCAGGAACCTGATGAACTGTGAAACCCCCATACACACCTGGCAGGATTCTGATAATCTGTGAAACCCCCGTACACACCTGGCAGGAGCCTGAAAATCTGTGAAAACTCCGTACACACCTGGTAGGTTCCTGATGCACAGTAAAACACCATTCACATCTGGCAGGATCCTGATACACTGTGAAAACCCATACACACCTGGAAGGATCCTGATACACTGTGAAACCCCATACACACCTGGCAGGATCTGGTTCCACTGTGAAACCCCAGACACACGTGGCAGGATCCTGATACACTGTAAAACCCCAAACACACATGGCAGGATCCTGATCCACTGTGAAACCCCCACACACGTGGCATGTTCCTGATACACTGTGAAACCCCAATCACACCTGGCAGGATCCTGATCCTCTTTGAAACCCATACACACCTGGCAGGATCCTGATATATTGTGAAAACCCCGTACACACCTGGCAGGATGCTGATCCTCTGTGAAACCCCGTTCACACCTGGCAGGATCCTGATCCACTGTGAAAACCCCATACACACCTGGCAGGAACCTGATGAACTGTGAAACCCCCATACACACCTGGCAGGATCCTGATAATCTGTGAAACCCCCGTACACACCTGGCAGGAGCCTGAAAATCTGTGAAAACTCCGTACACACCTGGTAGGTTCCTGATGCACAGTAAAACACCATTCACATCTGGCAGGATCCTGATACATTGTGAAACCCCATACACACCTGGAAGGATCCTGATACACTGTGAAACCCCATACACACCTGGCAGGATCTGGTTCCACTGTGAAACCCCATACACACGTGGCAGGATCCTGATACACTGTGAAACCCCAAACACACATGGCAGGATCCTGATCCACTGTGAAACCCCCACACACGTGGCATGTTCCTGATACACTGTGAAACCCCAATCACACCTGGCAGGATCCTGATAAACTGTGAAAAACCCATACACACCTGGCAGGATCCTGATCCACAGTGAAAACCCCATACACACCTGGTAGGATCCTGATAAGCTATGAAACCCCCATACACACCTGGCAGGATCGTGATAGACTGTGAAACCCCCATACACACCTGGCAGGATTCTGGTAAACCGTGAAACCCCTTACACACATGGCAGGATCCTGATATATTGTGAAAACCCCGTGCACACCTTGCAGGATCCTGATCCTCTGTGAAACCCCGTACACACCTGGCAGTATCCTGATATGTTGTGAAAACCCCGTACACACCTGGCAGGATCCTGATTCTCTGTGAAACCCCATACACACCTGGCAGGATCCTGATGAACTGTGAAACCCCCATACACAACTGGCAGGATCCTGATAATCTGTGAAACCCCCGTACACACCTGGCAGGAGCCTGATACACTGTGAAAACCCCGTACAAACCTGGCAGGTTCCTGATGCACATTGAAACCCCATTCACATCTGGCAGGATCCTGATACACTGTGAAACCCCAGACAAATCTGGCAGGATCCTGATACACTGTGAAAACCCATGCACACCTGGCAGGATCCTGATTCTCTGTGAAACCCCCATACACACGTGGCAGGATCCTGATACACTGTGAAACCCCATACACACCTGGCAGGATCCTGATCCACTGTGAAACCCCCAAACACACCTGGCAGGATCCTGATACACTATGTAACCCCATACACACCTGGCAGGATCCTGATGCACTGTGAAACCCCCATACACACCTGGCAGGATCCTGATTAACGGTGAAACACCCATACACACCTGGCAGGATCCTGATATATTGTGAAAACCCCATACACACCTGGCAGGATCCTGATCCTCTGTGAAACCCCATACAAACCTGGCAGGATCCTGATACAATGTGAAAACCCATACATACCTGCCAGGCTCCTGATTCACAGTGAAACCCCCATACACACGTGGCAGGATCCTGATACACTGTGAAAGTCCCGTACACACCTGGCAGGTTACTGATGCACAGTGAAACCCCATTCACATCTGGCAGGATCATGATACACTGTGAAACCCCATACACACCTGGCAGGATCCTGATACACTGTGAAACCCCATACACACCTGGCAGGATCCTGATCCACTGTGAAACCCCCATACACACGTGGCAGGATCCTGATACACTGTGAAACCCCAGACACTCCTGGCAGGATCCTGATCCACTGTGAAACCCCCAAACACACCTGGCAGGATCCTGATACACTGTGAAACCCCATACACACCTGGCAGGATCCTGATCCACTGTGAAACCCCCATACACACGTGGCAGGATCATGATACACTGTGAAACCCCATACACACCTGGCAGGATCCTGATCCACTGTGAAACCCCCAAACACACCTGGCAGGATCCTGATACACTATGAAAACCCATACACACCTGGCAGGATCCTGATGCACTGTGAAGCCCCCATACACACCTGGCAGGATCCTGATTAACGGTGAAACCCCCATACACACCTGGCAGGATACTGATGAACTGTGAAACCCCCATACACACCTGGCAGGATCCTGATAATCTGTGAAACACCCGTACACACCTGGCAGGAGCCTGATACACTGTGAAAACCCCGTCCAAACGTGACAGGTTCCTGATGCACATTGAAACCCCATTCACATCTGGCAGGATCCTGATACACTGTGAAACCCCATACACACCTGGCAGGATCCTGATACACTGTGAAAACCCATACACACCTGGCAGGATCCTGATTCACTGTGAAACCCCCATACACACGTGGCAGGATCCTGATATACTGTGAAAGCCCCGCACACACCTGGCAGGTTACTGATGCACAGTGAAACCCCATTCACATCTGGCAGGATCATGATACACTGTGAAACCCCATACACACCTGGCAGGATCCTGATACCCTGTGAAACCCCATACACATCTGGCAGGATCCTGATCCACTGTAAAACCCCCATACACACGTGGCAGGATCCTGATACACTGTGAAACCCCATACACACCTGGCAGGATCCTGATCCACTGTGAAACCCCCAAACACACCTGGCAGGATCCTGATACACTATGTAACCCCATACACACCTGGCAGGATCCTGATGCACTGTGAAACCCCCATACACACCTGGCAGGATCCTGATTAACGGTGAAACCCCCATACACACCTGGCAGGATCCTGATAATCTGTGAAAACCCCGTACACACCTGGCAGGAGCCTGATAATCTGTGAAAACCCCGTACACACCTGGCAGGATCCTGATACACTGTGAAACCCCATACACACATGGAAGGATCCTGATACACTGTGAAACCCCAGACAAACCTGGCAGGATCTGAATCCACTGTGAAACCCCCATACACACGTGGCAGGATCCTGATACACTGTGAAACCCCATACACACATGGCAGGATCTTGATCCACTGTGAAACCCCCATACACACGGGGCAGGATCCTGATAAACTGTGAAAAACACATACACACCTGGCAGCATCCTGATCCACTCTGAAAACCCCATACACAGCAGACAGGATCCTGATAAAATATGAAACCCCCATACACACCTGGCAGGATCCTGATAGTCTGTGAAACCCCCATGCACACCTGGCAGGATCCTGATAAACGGTGAAAACCCCTTACACACCTGGAGGATCCGGATATATTGTGAAAGCCCCGTACACACCTTGCAGGATCCTGATCCTCTGTGAAATCCCGTACACACCAGGCAGGATCCTGATGAACTGTGAAAACCCCATACACACCAGGCAGGATCCTGATAATCTGTGAAACCCCCGTACACACCTAGCAGGAGCCTGATACACTGTGACAACCCCGTACACACCTGGCAGGTTCCTGATGCACAGTGAAACCCCATTCACATCTGGCAGGATCCTGATACACTGTGAATCCCCATACACACCTGGCAGGATCCTGATCTACTGTGAAACCCCCATACACACGTGGCAGGATCCTGATACACTGTGAAACCCCATACACAGCTGGCAGTATCCTGATCCACTGTGAAACCCCCAAACACATCTGGCAGGATCCTGATACACTGTGAAACCCCATAAACACCTGGCAGGATCCTGATGCACTGTGAAACGCCATACACACCTGGCAGGATCCTGATCCAATGTGAAACCCCCATACACACCTGGCAGGATCCTGATACACTGTGAAACACCATAGACAACCTGGCAGGATCCTGATGCACTGTGAAACCCCATACACACCTGGCAGGATTCTGATGCACTGTGAAACCCCATAAACACCTGGCAGGATCCTGATCCACTGTGAAACCCCCATACAAACCTGGCAGGATCCTGATACACTGTGAAATCCCGATACACACCTGGAAGGATCAAGATACACTGTGAAACCCCCACACACACCTGGCAGGATCCTGATACACTGTGAATCCCCATACACACCTGGCACTATCCTGATACTCTGTGAAACCCCATACACACCTGGCAGGATCCTGATCTACTGTGAAACCCCCATACACACGTGGCAGGATCCTGATACAATGTGAAACCCCATACACAGCTGGCAGGATCCTGATACACTGTGAAAACCCCACACACAGCAGGCAGGATCCTGATACACTGTGAAAACCCCATGCACACCGGGCAGGATCATGAAAAACTGTGAAAACCCCTTACACACCTGGCAGGATCCTGATAAACTGTGAAAACCCCATACACACCTGGCAGTATCCTGATGCACTGTGAAACCCCATAAACACCTGGCTGGATCCTGATACACTGTGATAACCCCATGCACACCTGGAAGGATCCTGATACTCTGTGAAAACCCATACACACCTGGCAGGATCCTGATCCACTGTGAAACCCCCATAAACACCTGGCAGGATACTGATACTCTGTGAAAGCTCCATACACACCTGGAAGGATCCTGATACACTGTGAAACCCCCAAACACACCTGGCAGGATCCCGATAAACTGTGAAACCCCATACACACCTGGCAGGATCCTGATACACTGTGAAAACCCCATTCACATCCGGCAGGATCCTGACACACTGTGAAACCTCAAGCACACCTGGCAGGATCCTGATCCACTGTGCAACCCCTATGCACACCTGGAAGGATCCTGATACACTGTGAATCCCCAGAAACATCTGGCAGGATCCTGGTGCACTGTCAAAACCCAATACACTCCTTGCAGATCCTGATACACTGTGAAACCCCCATACACACCTGGCAGGATCCTGATCCACTGTGAAAACCCCATACACACCTGGCAGGAACCTGATAAACTGTGAAACAACCATACACACCTGGCAGGATACTGATAAACTGTGAAATCCCCTTACACACCTGGCAGGATCATGATAAACGGTGAAACCCCCATACACACCTGGAAGGATCCTGATATATTGTGAAAACCCCAAACACACCTGGCAGGATCCTGATCCTCTGTGAAACCCCATACACACCTGGCAGGATCCTGATATATTGTGAAAACCCCGTACACACCTGGCAGGATGCTGATCCTCTGTGAAACCCCGTTCACACCTGGCAGGATCCTGATCCACTGTGAAAACCCCATACACACCTGGCAGGAACCTGATGAACTGTGAAACCCCCATACACACCTGGCAGGATCCTGATAATCTGTGAAACCCCCGTAAACACCTGGCAGGAGCCTGATAATCTGTGAAAACCCCGTACACACCTGGTAGGTCCCTGATGCGCAGTAAAACACCATTCACATCTGGCAGGATCCTGATACACTGTGAAACCCCATACACACCTGGAAGGATCCTGATACACTGTGAAACCCCATACTCACCTGGCAGGATCTGGATCCACTGTGAAACCCCATACACACGTGGCAGGATCCTGATACACTGTGAAACCCCAAACACAATTGGCAGGATCCTGATCCACTGTGAAACCCCCACACACTTGGCAGGATCCTGATACACTGTGAAACCCCAATCACACCTTGCAGGATCCTGATAAACTGTGAAAAACCCATACACACCTGGCAGGATCCTGATCCACTGTGAAAACCCCATACACACCTGGTAGGATCCTGATAAGCTATGAAACCCCCATACACACCTGGCAGGATCGTGATAGACTGTGAAACCCCAATACACACCGGGCAGGATCCTGGTAAACCGTGAAATCCCTTACACACCTGGCAGGATCCTGATATATTGTGAAAGCCCCGTACACACCTTGCAGGATCCTGATCCTCTGTGAAACCCCGTACACACCTGGCAGGATCCTGATATGTTGTGAAAACCCCGTACACACCTGGCAGGATCCTGATTCTCTGTGAAACCCCATACACACCTGGCAGGATCCTGATGAACTGTGAAACCCCCATACACACCTGACAGGATCCTGATAATCTGTGAAACCCCGTACACACCTGGCAGGAGCCTGATACAGTGTGAAAACCCCATACAAACCTGGCAGGTTCCTGATGCACAGTGAAAATCCATTCACATCTGGCAGGATCCTGATACACTGTGAAAACCCATACACACCTGGCAGGATCCTGATTCTCTGTGAAACCCCCATACACACGTGGCAGGATCCTGATACACTGTGAAAACCCCGTACAGACCTGGCAGGTTACTGATGCACAGTGAAACCCCATTCACATCTGGCAGGATCATGATACACTGTGAAACCCCATACACACCTGGCAGGATCCTGATCCACTGTGAAACCCCCAAACACACCTGGCAGGATCCTGCTACACGATGAATCCCCATACACACTTGGCAGGATCCTGATGCACTGTGAAACCCCCATACACACCTGGCAGGATCCTGATTAAAGGTGAAACCCCCATACACACCTGGCAGGATCCTGATGAACTGTGAAACCCCCATACACACCTGGCAGGATCCTGATAATCTGTGAAACCCCCGTACACACCAGGCAGGAGCCTGATACACTGTGAAATCCCCATTCACATCCGGCAGGATCCTGATACACTGTGAAACCGCATAAACAACTGGCAGGATCCTGATACACTGTGAAACCCCATACACACCTGGCAGGATCCTGATACACTGTGCAAACCCAAACACACCTGGCAGGATCCTGATTCACTGTGAAAACCCCATACACACGTCGCAGGATCCTGATACACTGTGAAACCCCATACACACCTGGCAGGATCCTGATCCACTGTGAAACCCCCAAACACACCTGGCAGGATCCTGATACACTATGAAACCCCATACACACCTGGCAGGATCCTGATGCACTGTGAAACCCCCATACACACCTGGCAGGATCCTGATTAACGGTGAAACCCCCACACACACCTGGCAGGATCCTGATATATTGTGAAAACCCCATACACACCTGGCAGGATCCTGATCCTCTGTGAAACCCCATACACACCTGGCAGGATCCTGATATATTGTGAAAACCCCGTACACACCTGGCAGGATGCTGATCCTCTGTGAAACCCCGTTCACACCTGGCAGGATCCTGATCCACTGTGAAAACCCCATACACACCTGGCAGGATCCTGATGAACGTTGAAACCCCCATACTCACCTGGCAGTATCCTGATAAACTATGAAACCCCCATGCACACCTGGCAGGATCCTGATAAACGGTGAAACCCCCATACACACCTGGCAGTATCCGGATATATTGTGAAAGCCCCGTACACACCTTGCAGGATCCTGATCCTCTGTGAAAACCCGTACACACCTGGCAGGATCCTAATGAACTGTGATAACCCCAGACACACATGGCAGGTTCCTGATAATCTGTGAAACTCCCGTACGCACCTGGCAGGAGCCTGATACACTGTGAAAACCTCGTACACACCTGGCAGGTTCCTGATGCACAGTGAAACCCCATTCAAATTTGGCAGGATCCTGATACACTGTGAATCCCCAGACACACCTGGCAGGATCCTGATCCACTGTGAAACCCCATACACACCTGGCAGGATCCTGATCTACTGTGAAACCCCCATACACACGTGGCAGGATCCTGATACACTGTGAAACCCCATACACAGCTGGCAGGATCCTGATCCACTGTGAAACCCCCAAACACACCTGGCAGGATCCTGATACACTGTGAAACCCCATAAACACCTGGCAGGATCCTGATGCACTGTGAAGCGCCATACACACCTGGCAGGATCCTGATCCAATGTGAAACCCCCATACACACCTGGCAGGATCCTGATACACTGTGAAACACCATAGACACCTGGCAGGATCCTGATGCACTGTGAAACCCCATACACACCTGGCAGGATTCTGATGCACTGTGAAACCCCATAAACACCTGGCAGGATCCTGATCCACTGTGAAACCCCCATACAAACCTGGCAGGATCCTGATACACTGTGAAATCCCGATACACACCTGGAAGGATCAAGATACACTGTGAAACCCCCACACACACCTGGCAGAATCCTGATGAACTGTGAAAACCCCATACACACCAGGCAGAATCTTGATAATCTGTGAAACCCCCGTACACACCTGGCAGGAGCCTGATACACTGTGATAACCCCGTACACACCTGGCAGGATCCTGATCTGCTGTGAAACCCCCATACACACGTGGCAGGATCCTGATACACTGTGAAACCCCATACACAGCTGGCAGGATCCTGATCCACTGTGAAACCCCCAAACACACCTGGCAGGATCCTGATACACTGTGAAACCCCACAAAAACCTGGCAGGATCCTGATGCAATGTGAAACGCCATACACACCTGGCAGGATCCTGATCAAATGTGAAACCCCCATACACACCTGGCAGGATCCTGATACACTGTGAAACACCATAGACACCTGGCAGGATCCTGATGCACTGTGAAACCCCATACACACCTGGCAGGATTCCGATGCACTGTGAAACCCCATAAACACCTGGCAGGATCCTGATACACTGTGAAAACCCCATACACACCTGGAAGGATCCTGATGCACTGTGAAACCCCATACACACCTGGCAGGATCCTGATCCACTGTGAAACCCCCATACAAACCTGGCAGGATCCCGATACACTGTGAAACCCCATACACACCTGGCAGGATTCTGATACACTGTGAAAGCCCCATTCACATCCGGCAGGATCCTGATACACTGTGAAAGCCCATAAACACCTGGCAGGATCCTGATCCACTGTGAAACCCCCATACACACCTGGAAGCATCCTGATACACTGTGAAACCCCAGACACATCTGGCAGGATCCTGGTGCACTGAGAAAACCCCATACACACCTTGCAGATACTGATACACTGTGAAAACCCCATACACACCTGGCAGGATGCTGATCCACCGTGAAAACACCATACACACCTGGCAGGATACTGATAAAGTGTGAAACACCCATACACACCTGGCAGGATCCTGATAAACTTTGAAACCCCCATACACACCTGGCAGGATCCAGATAAACTGTGAAACCCCCATACACACCTGGCAGGATCCTGATATATTGTGAAATCCCCGTACACACCTGGCAGCTTCCTGATCCTCTGTGAAACCCCGTACACACCTAGCAGGATCCTGATCCTCTGTGAATCCCCATACACACCTGGCAGGATCCTGATTAACGGTGAAACCCCCACACACACCTGGCAGGATCCTGATATATTGTGAAAACCCCATACACACCTGGCAGGATCCTGATCCTCTGTGAAACCCCATACACACCTGGCAGGATCCTGATATATTGTGAAAACCCCGTACACACCTGGCAGGATGCTGATCCTCTGTGAAACCCCGTTCACACCTGGCAGGATCCTGATCCACTGTGAAAACCCCATACACACCTGGCAGGAACCTGATAAACTATGAAACCCCCATACACACCTGGCAGGATCCTGATAGTCTGTGAAACCACCATGCACACCTGGCAGGATCCTGATAAACGGTGAAACCCCCATACACACCTGGCAGTATCCGGATATATTGTGAAAGCCCCGTACACACCTTGCAGGATCCTGATCCTCTGTGAAAACCCGTACAAACCTGGCAGGATCCTAATGAACTGTGATAACCCCAGACACACCAGGCAGGTTCCTGATGATCTGTGAAACTCCCGTACGCACCTGGCAGGAGCCTGATACACTGTGAAAACCTCGTACACACCTGGCAGGTTCCTGATGCACAGTGAAACCCCATTCACATTTGGCAGGATCCTGATACACTGTGAATCCCCATACACACCTGGCAGGATCCTGATCCACTGTGAAACCCCATACACACCTGGCAGGATCCTGATCTACTGTGAAACCCCCATACACACGTGGCAGGATCCTGATACACTGTGAAACCCCCATACACACCTGGCAGGATCCTGATCCACTGTGAAACCCCCAAACACACCTGGCAGGATCCTGATACACTGTGAAACCCCATAAACACCTGGCAGGATCCTGATGCACTGTGAAACGCCATACACACCTGGCAGGATCCTGATCCAATGTGAAACCCCCATACACACCTGGCAGGATCCTGATACACTGTGAAACACCATAGACACCTGGCAGGATCCTGATGCACTGTGAAACCCCATACACACCTGGCAGGATTCTGATGCACTGTGAAACCCCATAAACACCTGGCAGGATCCTGATCCACTGTGAAACCCCCATACAAACCTGGCAGGATCCTGATACACTGTGAAATCCCGATACACACCTGGAAGGATCAAGATACACTGTGAAACCCCCACACACACCTGGCAGAATCCTGATGAACTGTGAAAACCCCATACACACCAGGCAGAATCCTGATAATCTGTGAAACCCCCGTACGCACCTGGCAGGAGCCTGATACACTGTGAAAACCCCGTACACACCTGGCAGGTTCCTGATGCACCGTGAAACCCCATTCAAATCTGGGAGGATCCTGATACACTGTGAATCCCCATACACACCTGGCAGTATCCTGATACACTGTGAAACCCCATACACACCTGGCAGGATCCTGATCTGCTGTGAAACCCCCATACACACGTGGCAGGATCCTGATACACTGTGAAACCCCATACACAGCTGGCAGGATCCTGATCCACTGTGAAATCCCCAAACACACCTGGCAGGATCCTGATACACTGTGAAACCCCACAAAAACCTGGCAGGATCCTGATGCACTGTGAAACGCCATACACACCTGGCAGGATCCTGATCAAATGTGAAACCCCCATACACACCTGGCAGGATCCTGATACACTGTGAAACACCATAGACACCTGGCAGGATCCTGATGCACTGTGAAACCCCATACACACCTGGCAGGATTCCGATGCACTGTGAAACCCCATAAACACCTGGCAGGATCCTGATACACTGTGAAAACCCCATACACACCTGGAAGGATCCTGATGCACTGTGAAACCCCATACACACCTGGCAGGATCCTGATCCACTGTGAAACCCCCATACAAACCTGGCAGGATCCCGATACACTGTGAAACCCCATACACACCTGGCAGGATTCTGATACACTGTGTAAGCCCCATTCACATCCGGCAGGATCCTGATACACTGTGAAAGCCCATAAACACCTGGCAGGATCCTGATCCACTGTGAAACCCCCATACACACCTGGAAGCATCCTGATACACTGTGAAACCCCAGACACATCTGGGAGGATCCTGGTGCACTGAGAAAACCCCATACACACCTTGCAGATACTGATACACTGTGAAAACCCCATACACACCTGGCAGGATGCTGATCCACCGTGAAAACACCATACACACCTGGCAGGATACTGATAAAGTGTGAAACACCCATACACACCTGGCAGGATCCTGATAAACTTTGAAACCCCCATACACACCTGGCAGGATCCAGATAAACTGTGAAACCCCCATACACACCTGGCAGGATCCTGATATATTGTGAAATCCCCGTACACACCTGGCAGCTTCCTGATCCTCTGTGAAACCCCGTACACACCTGGCAGGATCCTGATCCTCTGTGAATCCCCATACACACCTGGCAGGATCCTGATGAACTGTGAAACCCCCATACACACCTGGCAGGATCCTGATAATCTGTGAAAAACCCATACACACCTGGCAGAATCCTGATCCACTGTGAAAACCCCATACACACCTGGCAGGATCCAGATAAACTATGAAACCACCATACACACCTTGCAGGCTCCTGATAGACTGTGAAACCCCATACACACCTGGCAGGATCCTGATATATTGTGAAAGCCCCGTACACACCTTGCAGGATCCTGATCCTCTGTGAAACCCTGTACACACCTGGCAGGATCCTGATGTACTGTGAAACCCCAATACATACCAGGCAGGATCCTGATAATCTGTGAAACCCCCGTACACACCTGGCAGGAGCCTGATACACTGTGAAAACCCCGTACACACCTGGCAGGTTCCTGATGCACAGTGATACCCCATTCAAATCTGGCAGGATCCTGATACACTGTGAAACCCCATACACACCTGGCAGGATCCTGATACACTGTGAAACCCCATACACACCTGGCAGGATCCTGATCCACTGTGAAACCCCCATACACACGTGGCAGGATCCTGATACACTGTGAAACCCCATACACAGCTGGCAGGATCCTGATCCACTGTGAAACCCCCAAACACACCTGGCAGGATCCTGATACACTGTGAAACCGCACAAAAACCTGGCAGGATCCTGATGCACTGTGAAACGCCATAAACACCTGGCCGGATCCTGATCCAATGTGAAACCCCCATACACACCTGGCAGGATCCTGATACACTGTGAAACAACATAGACACCTGGCAGGATGCTGATGCACTGTGAAACCCCATACACACCTGGCAGGATTCTGATGCACTGTGAAACCCCATAAACACCTGGCAGGATCCTGATACACTGTGAAAACCCCATACACACCTGGAAGGATCCTGATGCACGGTGAAACCCCATACACACCTAGCAGGATCCTGATCTACTGTGAAACCCCCATACAAACCTGGCAGGATCCTGATACACTATGAAACCCCCACACACACCTGGCAGGATCCGGATACACTGTGAAACCCCATACACACCTGGCAGGATCCTGATACACTGTGAAAGCCCCATTCACATCCGGCAGGATCCTGATACACTGTGAAAGCCCAGAAACACCTGGCAGGATCCTGATCCACTGTGAAATCCCCATACACACCTGGAAGCATCCTGATACACTGTGAAACCCCAGACACATCTGGCAGGATCCTGGTGCACTGAGAAAACCCCATACACACCGTGCAGATACTGATACACTGTGAAAACCCCATACACACCTGGCTGGATCCTGATCCACCGTGAAAACACCATACACACCTGGCAGGATACTGATAAAGTGTGAAACACCCATACACACCTGGCAGGATCCTGATAAACTTTGAAACCCCCATACACACCTGGCAGGATCCAGATAAACTGTGAAACCCCCATACACACCTGGCAGGATCCTGATATATTGTGAAATCCCCGTGCACACCTGGCAGCTTCCTGATCCTCTGTGAAACCCCGTACACACCTGGCAGGATCCTGATCCTCTGTGAATCCCCATACACACCTGGCAGGATACTGATGAACTGTGAAACCCCCATACACACCTGGCAGGAACCTGATAATCTGTGAAAAACCCATACACACCTGGCAGGATTCTGATCCACTGTGAAAACCCCATACACACCTGGCAGGATCCAGATAAACTATGAAACCCCCATACACACCTTGCAGGATCCTGATAGACTGTGAAACCCCCATACACACCTGGCAGGATCCTGATAAACGGTGAAAATCCCATACACACCTGGCAGGATCCTGATATATTGTGAAAGCCCCGTACACACCTTGCAGGATCCTGATCCTCTGTGAAACCCCGTACACACCTGGCAGGATCCTGATGAACTGTGAAACCCCCATACATACCAGGCAGGATCCTGATAATCTGTGAAACCCCCGTACACACCTGGCAGGAGCCTGATACACTGTGAAAACCCCGTACAAACCTGGCAGGTTCCTGATGCACAGTGATACCCCATTCACATCTGGCAGGATCCTGATACACTGTGAAACCCCATACACACCTGGCAGGATCCTGATACACTGTGAAACCCCATACACACCTGGCAGGATCCTGATCCACTGTGAAACCCCCATACACACGTGGCAGGATCCTGATACACTGTGAAACCCCATACACAGCTGGCAGGATCCTGATCCACTGTGAAACCCCCAAACACACCTGGCAGGATCCTGATACACTGTGAAACCCCACAAAAACCTGGCAGGATCCTGATGCACTGTGAAACGCCATAAACACCTGGCAGGATACTGATCCAATGTGAAACCCCCATACACACCTGGCAGGATCCTGATACACTGTGAAACAACATAGACACCTGGCAGGATCCTGATGCACTGTGAAACCCCATACACACCTGGCAGGATTCAGATGCACTGTGAAACCCCATAAACACCTGGCAGGATCCTGATACACTGTGAAAACCCCATACACACCTGGAAGTATCCTGATGCACGGTGAAACCCCATACACACCTAGCAGGATCCTGATCCACTGTGAAACCCCCATACAAACCTGGCAGGATCCTGATACACTGTGAAACCCCCACACACACCTGGCAGGATCCGGATACACTGTGAAACCCCATACACACCTGGCAGGATCCTGATACACTGTGAAAGCCCCATTCACATCCGGCAGGATCCTGATACACTGTGAAAGCCCATAAACACCTGGCAGGATCCTGATCCACTGTGAAACCCCCATACACACCTGGAAGCATCCTGATACACTGTGAAACCCCAGACACATCTGGCAGGATCCTGGTGCACTGCGAAAACCCCATACACACCGTGCAGATACTGATACACTGTGAAAACCCCATACACACCTGGCTGGATCCTGATCCACCGTGAAAACACCATACACACCTGGCAGGATCAAGATAAACTGTGAAACCCCCATACACACCTGGCAGGTTCCTGATAAATTGTGAAATCCCCGTACACACCTGGCAGCTTCCTGATCCTCTGTCAAACCCCGTACACACCTGGCAGGATCCTGATCCTCTGTGAATATCCATACACACCTGGCATAATGCTGATGAACTGTGAAACCCCCATACACACCTGGCAGGATACTGATAATCTGTGAAAAACCCATCCACACCTGGCAGGATCCTGATCCACTGTGAAAACACCATACACACCTGGCAGGATCCAGATAAACTATGAAACCCCCATACACACCTGGCAGGATCCTGATAGACTGTGAAACCCCCATACACACCTGGCAGGATCCTGATAAACGGTGAAAACCCCATACACACCTGGCAGGATCCTGATATATTGTGAAAGCCCCGTACACACCTTGCAGGATCCTGATCCTCTGTGAAACCCCGTACACACCTGGCAGGATACTGATGAACTGTGAAACCCCCATACATACCAGGCAGGATCCTGATAATCTGAGAAACCCCCGTACACACCTGGCAGGAGCCTGATACACTGTGAAAACCCCGTACACACCTGGCAGGTTCCTGATGCACAGTGATACCCCATTCACATCTGGCAGGATCCTGATACACTGTGAAACCCCATACACACCAGGCAGGATCCTGAAACACTGTGAAACCCCATACACACCTGGCAGGATCCTGATTCACTGTGAAACCCCATACACACCTGGCAGGATCCTGATGCACTATGAAACGCCATACACACCTGGCAGGATCCTGATCCAATGTGAAACCCCCATACACATCTGGAAGGATCCTGATACACTGTGAAACCCCCATACAAACCTGGCAGGATCCTGATACGCTGTGAAATCCCGATACACAGCTGGAAGGATCAAGATACACTGTGAAACCCCCATACACACCTGGCAGGATGCCGATACACTATGAAACCCCATACACACCTGGCAGGATCCTGATACACTGTGAAAGCCCCATTCACATCCGGCAGGATCCTGATACACGGTGAAAAACCATACACACCTGGCAGGACCCTGATACACTGTGAAACCCCCATACACACCTGGAAGTATCCTGATCCACTGTGAAGCCCCAGACACACCTGGCAGGATCCTGGTGCACTGTGAACACCCCATACACACCTTGCAGATACTGATACACTGTGAAAACCCCATACACACCTGGCAGGATACTGATCCACCGTGAAAACACCATACACACCTGGCAGGATCCTGATAAACTGTGATACCCCCATACACACCTGGAAAGATCCAGATAAACTGTGAAACCCCCATACACACCTGGCAGGATCCTGAAAAATTGTGAAATCCCCGTACACACATGGCAGGATCCGATTCCTCTGTGAAACCCCGTCCACACCTGGCAGGATCCAGATCCTCTGCGAATCCCCAAAAACACCTGGCAGGATCCTGATGAACTGTGAAACCCCCATACACACCTGGCAGGATCCTGATAATCTGTGAAATCCCCGTACACACCTGGCAGGAGCCTGATACACTGTGAAAACCCCGTACACCCCTGTCAGTTTCCTGATGCACAGTGCAACCCCATTCACATCTGGCAGGTCCCGTTACACTGTGAAACCACATACACACCTGGAAGGATCCTGATACACTTTGAAACCACATACACGCCTGGTAGGATCCGAATGCACTGTTAAAACCCCATACACACCTTGCAGATCCTGATACACTGTGAAAACCCCTTACACACCTGGCAGGATCCTGATACACTGTGAAACTCCATACAAACCTGGCAGATCCTGATCCACTGTGAATACCCCGTACACACCTGGCAGGATCCTGATCCACTGTGAAAACCCCATACACACCTGGCAGGATCCTGATACACTGTGAAACCCCATACACACCTGGCAGGATCCTGATACACTGTGAAACCCCATACACACCTGGCAGGATCCTGATGCACTATGAAACGCCATACACACCTGGCAGGATCCTGATCCAATGTGAAACCCCCATACACATCTGGAAGGATCCTGATACACTGTGAAACCCCCATACAAACCTGGCAGGATCCTGATACGCTGTGAAATCCCGATACACAGCTGGAAGGATCAAGATACACTGTGAAACCCCCATACACACCTGGCAGGATGCCGATACACTATGAAACCCCATACACACCTGGCAGGATCCTGATACACTGTGAAAGCCCCATTCACATCCGGCAGGATCCTGATGAACTGTGAAACCCCCATACACACCTGGCAGGATCCTGATAATCTGTGAAATCCCCGTACACACCTGGCAGGAGCCTGATACACTGTGAAAACCCCGTACACCCCTGTCTGTTTCCTGATGCACAGTGCAACCCCATTCACATCTGGCAGGATCCCGTTACACTATGAAACCACATACACACCTGGAAGGATCCTGATAAACTTTGAAACCACATACACGCCTGGTAGGATCCGAATGCACTGTTAAAACCCCATACACACCTTGCAGATCCTGATACACTGTGAAAACCCCTTACACACCTGGCAGGATCCTGATACACTGTGAAACTCCATACAAACCTGGCAGATCCTGATCCACTGTGAAAACCCCGTACACACCTGGCAGGATCCTGATCCACTGTGAAAACCCCATACACACCTGGCAGGATCCTGATACACTGTGAAACCCCATACACACCTGGCAGGATCCTGATACACTGTGAAACCCCATACACACCTGGCAGGATCCTGATGCACTATGAAACGCCATACACACCTGGCAGGATCCTGATCCAATGTGAAACCCCCATACACATCTGGAAGGATCCTGTAACACTGTGAAACCCCCATACAAACCTGGCAGGATCCTGATACGCTGTGAAATCCCGATACACAGCTGGAAGGATCAAGATACACTGTGAAACCCCCATACACACCTGGCAGGATGCCGATACACTATGAAACCCCATACACACCTGGCAGGATCCTGATACACTGTGAAAGCCCCATTCACATCCGGCAGGATCCTGATACACGGTGAAACCCCATACACACCTGGCAGGATCCTGATACACTGTGAAACCCCCATACACACCTGGAAGTATCCTGATCCACTGTGAAGCCCCAGACACACCTGGCAGGATCCTGGTGCACTGTGAACACCCCATACACACCTTGCAGATACTGATACACTGTGAAAACCCCATACACACCTGGCAGGATACTGATCCACCGTGAAAACACCATACACACCTGGCAGGATCCTGATAAACTGTGATACCCCCATACACACCTGGAAAGATCCAGATAAACTGTGAAACCCCCATACACACCTGGCAGGATCCTGAAAAATTGTGAAATCCCCGTACACACATGGCAGGATCCTGATCCTCTGTGAAACCCCGTCCACACCTGGCAGGATCCAATTCCTCTGCGAATCCCCAAAAACACCTGGCAGGATCCTGATGAACTGTGAAACCCCCATACACACCTGGCAGGATCCTGATAATCTGTGAAATCCCCGTACACACCTGGCAGGAGCCTGATACACTGTGAAAACCCCGTACACCCCTGTCAGTTTCCTGATGCACAGTGCAACCCCATTCACATCTGGCAGGATCCCGTTACACTGTGAAACCACATACACACCTGGAAGGATCCTGATACACTTTGAAACCACATACACGCCTGGTAGGATCCGAATGCACTGTTAAAACCCCATACACACCTTGCAGATCCTGATACACTGTGAAAACCCCTTACACACCTGGCAGGATCCTGATACACTGTGAAACTCCATACAAACCTGGCAGATCCTGATCCACTGTGAAAACCCCGTCCACACCTGGCAGGATCCTGATCCACTGTGAAAACCCCATACACACCTGGCAGGATCCTGATACACTGTGAAACCCCATACACACCTGGCAGGATCCTGATACACTGTGAAACCCCATACACACCTGGCAGGATCCTGATGCACTATGAAACGCCATACACACCTGGCAGGATCCTGATCCAATGTGAAACCCCCATACACATCTGGAAGGATCCTGATACACTGTGAAACCCCCATACAAACCTGGCAGGATCCTGATACGCTGTGAAATCCCGATACACAGCTGGAAGGATCAAGATACACTGTGAAACCCCCATACACACCTGGCAGGATGCCGATACACTATGAAACCCCATACACACCTGGCAGGATCCTGATACACTGTGAAAGCCCCATTCACATCCGGCAGGATCCTGATACACGGTGAAACCCCATACACACCTGGCAGGATCCTGATACACTGTGAAACCCCCATACACACCTGGAAGTATCCTGATCCACTGTGAAGCCCCAGACACACCTGGCAGGATCCTGGTGCACTGTGAACACCCCATACACACCTTGCAGATACTGATACACTGTGAAAACCCCATACACACCTGGCAGGATCCTGATAAACTGTGAAACCCCCATACACACCTGGCAGGATCCTGATAAACTGCGAAACCCACATACACACCTGGCAAGATCCTGATAAATGGTGAAACTCCCAATTACACCTGGCAGGATCCTGATCCACTGTGAAATCCCCATGAACACCTGGCAGGATCCAGATCTACTGTGAAAACCCCATACACACCTGGCCGGATCCTGATCCACTGTGAAAACCCCATAATCACCTGGCAGGATCCTGATAAACTGTGAAAACCCCATACACACCGGGCAGGATTCTGAACCACTGTGAGAACCCCATACACACCTGGCAGGATCCTGATCAACTGTGAAACAGACATACACACCTGGCAGGATCCTGATAAACTGTGAAACTCCCATACACACCTGGCAAGAACCTGATAAATGGTGAAACCCCCATACACACCTGGCAGGATCCTGATATATTGTGAAAACCCCGTACACACCTGGCAGGATCCTGATCCTGTGTGAAACCCCGTACACACATGGCAGGAACCTGATATATTGTGCAAACCCCGTACACACCTGGCAGGATCCTGATCCTCTGTGAAACCCTGTACACACCTGGCAGGATCCTGATCCACTGTGAAAAACCCATACACACCTGGCAGGATCCTGATACACTGTGAAAACCCCAAACACACGTGGCAGGACCCTGATACACAGTGAAACCCCAAACACACCTGGCAGGACACTGACGCTCAGTGAAACCCCAAACACACCAGGCAGGACCCTGATCCACTGTGAAAACCCCATACACACCTGGCAGTATCCTGATCCACTGTGAAAACCCCATACACAACTGGCAGGATCCTGATCCACTGTGAAAACCCCAAACACACCTGGCAGGATCCTAATACACAGTGAAACCCCATATACACCTGGCAGGACCCTGATACACAGCGAAACCCCATACACACCAGGCAGGACCCTGATACACAGTGAAACCCCATGCACACCAGGCAGGATCCTGATGCACAGTGAAAACCCCATACACAACTGGCAGGATCCTGATCCACTATGAAAACCCCATACACACCTGGATGGACCCTGATACACAGTGTATCCCCATACACACCAGGCAGGATACTGATGCACAGTGGAAACCCCATACACAGCTGGCAGGATCCTGATAAACTGTAAAAACCCCATACACACCTGGCAGGATACTGATGCACTGTGAAAACCCCATACACACCTGGCAGGATCCTGATACAATGTGATAACACCATCAACACGTGGCAGGAGCCTGATAAACATGTGAAAAACCCATACACACCTGGCAGGATCCTGATCCACTGTGAAAATCCCAGACACACCTGGCAGGATCCTGATACACTGTGAAAACCCCATACACACCTGGCAGGACTCTGATGCACTGTGAAAACCACATACACACCTGGCTGGATCCTGATAAACTGTCAAAACCCCATACACACCTGGCAGGATCCTGATACACTGTGAAAACCCCATTCACATCCAGCAGGTTCCTGATACACTGTGAAACCCCATACACACCTGGCAGGATCCTGATACACTGTGAAACCCCCATACACACCTGGAATGATCCTGATACACTGTGAAACGCCAGACACATCTGGCAGGATCCTGGTGCACTGTCAAAACCCAATACACACCTTGCAGATCCTGATACACTGTGAAAACCCCATACACACCTGGCAGGATCCTGAACCACTGTGAAAACCCCATACACACCTGGCAGGAACCTGATAAACTGTGAAACCCCCATACACACCTGGCAGGATCCTGATAAACTGTGAAACCCCCATGCACACCTGGCAGCATTCTGTTAAACGGAGATACCCCAATACACACCTGGCAGGATCCTGATATATTGTGAAAACCCCATAAACACCTGGCAGGATCCTGATCCTCTGTGAAGCCCCGTACACACCTGGCACGATCCTGAAATATTGTGAAAACCCCGTACACACCGGGCAGGGTGCTGATCCTCTGTGAAACCCCGTTCACTCCTGGCAGGATCCTGATTCACTGTGAAAACCCCATACACACCTGGCAGGACTCTGATACACTGTGAAAACCACATACACACCTGGCTGGATCCTGATAAACTGTCAAAATCCCAGACACACCTGGCAGGATCCTGATACACCGTGATAACCCCATGCACACCTGGCAGGATCCTGATACACTGTGAAAATCCCATACACACCGGGCAGGAAACAGATAAACTGTGAAAACCCCATACACACCTGCCAGGATCCTGATACACTGTGAAAACCCCATACACACCTGGCAGGATCCTGATGCACTGTGAAACCCCATAAACACCTGGCTGGATCCTGATACACTGTGATAACCCCATGCACACCTGGAAGGATCCTGATACTCTGTGAAACCCCATACACACCTGGCAGGATGCTGATCCACTGTGAAACCCCCATACACACCTGGCAGGTGCCTGATACACTGTGATCACCCCATGCACACCTGGAAGGATCCTGATACACTGTGAAACCCCCATACACACCTGGCAGGATCCTGATCCACTGTGAAAACCCCATACACACCTGGCAGGATCCCGATACACTGTGAAACCCCATACACACCTGGCAGGATCCTGATACACTGTGAAACCCCAGACACATCTGGCAGGATCCTGGTGCACTGTCAAAACCCAATACACACCTTGCAGATCCTGATACACTGTGAAAACCCCATACACACCTGGCAGGATCCTGATCCACTGTGAAAACCCCACACACACGGCAGGAACCTGATAAACTGTGAAACCCCCATACACACCTGGCAGTATCCTGATAAACTGTGAAACCCCCTTACACACCTGGCAGCATCCTGTTAAACGGAGAAACCCCAATACACACCTGGCAGGATCCTGATATATTGTGAAAACCCCAAAAACACCTGGCAGGATCCTGATCCTCTGTGAAACCCCGTACACAACTGGCACGATCCTGATATATTGTAAAACCCCGTACACACCGGGCAGGGTGCTGATCCTCTGTGAAACCCCGTTCACTCCTGGCAGGATCCTGATTCACTGTGAAAACCCCATACACACCTGGCAGGATCCCGATGAACTGTGAAACCCCCATACACAACTGGCAGGAGCCTGATAATCTGCGAAACCCCCGTACACACCTGGCAGGTTCCTGATGGACAGTGAAACCCCATTCACATCTGGCAGGATCCTGATACACTGTGAAACCCCATACACACATGGCAGGATCCTGATCCACTGTGAAACCCCCATACACACCTGTCAGGATCCTGATAAACTGTGAAAAACCCATACACACCTGGCAGGATCCTGATCCACTGTGAAAACCCCATACACACCTGGCAGGATCCTGATAAACTATGAAACACCCATACACACCTGGCAGGATCCTGATAGACTGTGAAACCCGCATACACACCTGGCAGGATCCTGATAAACGGTGAAACTCCCATGCACACCTGGCAGGATCCTGATATATTGTGAAAGCCACGTACACACCTTGCAGTATCCTGATCCTCTGTGAAACCCCGTACACACCTGGCAGGATCCTGATATATTGTGAAAACCCCGGTCACACCTGGCAGGATCATGATCCTCTGTGAAACCCCATACACACCTGGCAGGATCCTGATGAACTGTGAAACCACTATACACACCTGGCAGGATCCTGATAATCTGTGAAACCCCCGTACACACGTGGCAGGAGCCTGATACACTGTGAAAACTCCGTACACACCTGGCAGGTTCCTGATGTACAGTGAAACCCCATTCGCAACTGGCAGGATCCTGATACACTGTGAAACCCCATACACACCTGGCAGGATCCCGATACACTGTGAAACCCCATACACACCTGGCAGGATCCTGATACACTGTGAAAACCCCATTCACATCCAGCAGGATCCTGATACACAGTGAAACCCCATGCACACCTGGCAATATCCTGATACACTGTGAAGCCCCCATACACATCTGGAAGGATCGTGATACTCTGTAAAACCCCAGACACATCTGGCGGGATACTGTGCACTGTCAAACCCAATACACACATTGCAGATCCTGATACACTGTGAAAACCCCATACACACCTGGCAGGATCCTGATCCACTGTGAAAACCCCATACACACCTGGCAGGAACTTGATAAATTGTGAAACCCCATACACACCTGGCAGGATCCTGATAATCAGTGAAACCCCCATACACACCTGGCAGTATCCTGTTAAACGGAGAAACCCCAATACACACCTGGCAGGATCCTGATGAACTGTGAAAACCCTATACACACCTGGCAGGATCCTGATCCACTGTGAAAACCCCATACACACCTGGCAGAATCCGGATAACCAGTGAAACCCCCATACACACCTGGCAGGATCATGATAAGCTGCGAAACCCACATACACACCTGGCAAGATCCTGATAAATGGTGAAACTCCCATATACACCTGGCAGGATACTGATCCACTGTGAAATCCCCATGCACACCTGGCAGGATCCTGATCCTCTGTGAAACCCTGTCCACACCTGGCAGGATCCTGATCCACTGTGAAAAACCCATACACACCTGGCAGGATCCTGATACACTGTGAAAACCCCAAACACACGTGGCAGGACCCTGATACACAGTGAAACCCCATACACACCTGGCAGGACACTGACGCTCAGTGAAACCCCAAACACACCAGGCAGGACCCTGATCCACTGTGAAAACCCCATACACACCTGGCAGGATCCTGATCCACTGTGAAAACCCCATACACAACTGGCAGGATCCTGATCCACTGTGAAAACCCCAAACACACCTGGCAGGATCCTAATACACAGTGAAACCCCATATACACCTGGCAGGACCCTGATACACAGCGAAACCCCATACACACCAGGCAGGACCCTGATACACAGTGAAACCCCATACACACCAGGCAGGATCCTGATGCACAGTGAAAACCCCATACACAACTGGCAGGATCCTGATCCACTATGAAAACGCCATACACACCTGGCAGGACCCTGATACACAGTGTATCCCCATACACACCAGGCAGGATACTGATGCACAGTGGAAACCCCATACACAGCTGGCAGGATCCTGATAAACTGTAAAAACCCCATACACACCTGGCAGGATACTGATACACTGTGAAAACCCCATACACACCTGGCAGGATCCTGATACAATGTGACAACACCATCAACACGTGGCAGGAGCCTGATAAACATGTGGAAAAACCCATACACACCTGGCAGGATCCTGATCCACAGTGAAAATCCCAGACACACCTGGCAGGATCCTGATACACTGTGAATACCCCATACACACCTGGCAGGACTCTGATGCACTGTGAAAACCACATACACACCTGGCTGGATCCTGGTAAACTGTCAAAACCCCATACACACCTGGCAGGATCCTGATATATTGTGAAAGCCACGTACACACCTTGCAGTATCCTGATCCTCTGTGAAAACCTGTACACACCTGGCAGGATCCTGATATATTGTGAAAACCCCGGTCACACCTGGCAGGATCATGATCCTCTGTGAAACCCCATACACACCTGGCAGGATCCTGATGAACTGTGAAACAACTATACACACCTGGCAGGATCCTGATAATCTGTGAAACCCCCGTACACACGTGGCAGGAGCCTGATACACTGTGAAAAATCCGTACACACCTGGCAGGTTCCTGATGTACAGTGAAAACCCATTCGCATCTGGCAGGATCCTGATACACTGTGAAACCCCATACACACCTGGCAGGATCCCGATACACTGTGAAACCCCATACACACCTGGCAGGATCCTGATACACTGTGAAACCCCATACTCACCTGGCAGGATCCTGATCCACTGTGAAAAACCCATACACACCTGGCAGGATCCTGATACACTGTGAAAACCCCAAACACACGTGGCAGGACCCTGATACACAGTGAAACCCCATACACACCTGGCAGGACACTGACGCTCAGTGAAACCCCAAACACACCAGGCAGGACCCTGATCCACTGTGAAAACCCCATACACACCTGGCAGGATCCTGATCCACTGTGAAAACCCCATACACAACTGGCAGGATCCTGATCCACTGTGAAAACCCCAAACACACCTGGCAGGATCCTAATACACAGTGAAACCCCATATACACCTGGCAGGACCCTGATACACAGCGAAACCCCATACACACCAGGCAGGACCCTGATACACAGTGAAACCCCATACACACCAGGCAGGATCCTGATGCACAGTGAAAACCCCATACACAACTGGCAGGATCCTGATCCACTATGAAAACGCCATACACACCTGGCAGGACCCTGATACACAGTGTATCCCCATACACACCAGGCAGGATACTGATGCACAGTGGAAACCCCATACACAGCTGGCAGGATCCTGATAAACTGTAAAAACCCCATACACACCTGGCAGGATACTGATACACTGTGAAAACCCCATACACACCTGGCAGGATCCTGATACAATGTGACAACACCATCAACACGTGGCAGGAGCCTGATAAACATGTGGAAAAACCCATACACACCTGGCAGGATCCTGATCCACAGTGAAAATCCCAGACACACCTGGCAGGATCCTGATACACTGTGAATACCCCATACACACCTGGCAGGACTCTGATGCACTGTGAAAACCACATACACACCTGGCTGGATCCTGGTAAACTGTCAAAACCCCATACACACCTGGCAGGATCCTGATATATTGTGAAAGCCACGTACACACCTTGCAGTATCCTGATCCTCTGTGAAAACCTGTACACACCTGGCAGGATCCTGATATATTGTGAAAACCCCGGTCACACCTGGCAGGATCATGATCCTCTGTGAAACCCCATACACACCTGGCAGGATCCTGATGAACTGTGAAACAACTATACACACCTGGCAGGATCCTGATAATCTGTGAAACCCCCGTACACACGTGGCAGGAGCCTGATACACTGTGAAAAATCCGTACACACCTGGCAGGTTCCTGATGTACAGTGAAACCCCATTCGCATCTGGCAGGATCCTGATACACTGTGAAACCCCATACACACCTGGCAGGATCCCGATACACTGTGAAACCCCATACACACCTGGCAGGATCCTGATACACTGTGAAAACCCCATTCACATCCAGCAGGATCCTGATACACAGTGAAACCTCATGCACACCTGGCAATATCCTGATACACTGTGAAGCCCCCATACACACCTGGAAGGATCGTGATACTCTGTGAAACCCCAGACACACCTGGCAGGATCCTGATCCACTGTGAAAACCCCATACACACCTGGCAGTAACTTGATAAATTGTGAAACCCCATACATACCTGGCAGGATCCTGATAATCAGTGAAACCCCCATACACACCTGGCAGTATCCTGTTAAACGGAGAAACCCCAATACACACCTGGCAGGATCCTGATGAACTGTGAAAACCCTATACACACCTGGCAGGATCCTGATCCACTGTGAAAACCCCATACACACCTGGCAGAATCCGGATAACCAGTGAAACCCCCATACACACCTGGCAGGATCCTGATAAGCTGTGAAACCCACATACACACCTGGCAAGATCCTGATAAATGGTGAAACTCCCATATACACCTGGCAGGATCCTGATCCACTGTGAAATCCCCATGCACACCTGGCAGGATCCTGATCCTCTGTGAAACCCTGTCCACACCTGGCAGGATCCTGATCCACTGTGAAAAACCCATACACACCTGGCAGGATCCTGATACACTGTGAAAACCCCAAACACACGTGGCAGGACCCTGATACACAGTGAAACCCCATACACACCTGGCAGGACACTGACGCTCAGTGAAACCCCAAACACACCAGGCAGGACCCTGATCCACTGTGAAAACCCCATACACACCTGGCAGGATCCTGATCCACTGTGAAAACCCCATACACAACTGGCAGGATCCTGATCCACTGTGAAAACCCCAAACACACCTGGCAGGATCCTAATACACAGTGAAACCCCATATACACCTGGCAGGACCCTGATACACAGCGAAACCCCATACACACCAGGCAGGACCCTGATACACAGTGAAACCCCATACACACCAGGCAGGATCCTGATGCACAGTGAAAACCCCATACACAACTGGCAGGATCCTGATCCACTATGAAAACGCCATGCACACCTGGCAGGACCCTGATACACAGTGTATCCCCATACACACCAGGCAGGATACTGATGCACAGTGGAAACCCCATACACAGCTGGCAGGATCCTGATAAACTGTAAAAACCCCATACACACCTGGCAGGATACTGATACACTGTGAAAACCCCATACACACCTGGCAGGATCCTGATACAATGTGACAACACCATCAACACGTGGCAGGAGCCTGATAAACATGTGGAAAAACCCATACACACCTGGCAGGATCCTGATCCACTGTGAAAATCCCAGACACACCTGGCAGGATCCTGATACACTGTGAAAACCCCATACACACCTGGCAGGACTCTGATGCACTGTGAAAACCACATACACACCTGGCTGGATCCTGGTAAACTGTCAAAACCCCATACACACCTGGCAGGATCCTGATATATTGTGAAAGCCACGTACACACCTTGCAGTATCCTGATCCTCTGTGAAACCCTGTACACACCTGGCAGGATCCTGATATATTGTGAAAACCCCGGTCACACCTGGCAGGATCATGATCCTCTGTGAAACCCCATACACACCTGGCAGGATCCTGATGAACTGTGAAACCACTATACACACCTGGCAGGATCCTGATAATCTGTGAAACCCCCGTACACACGTGGCAGGAGCCTGATACACTGTGAAAACTCCGTACACACCTGGCAGGTTCCTGATGTACAGTGAAACCCCATTCGCATCTGGCAGGATCCTGATACACTGTGAAACCCCATACACACCTGGCAGGATCCCGACACACTGTGAAACCCCATACACACCTGGCAGGATCCTGATACACTGTGAAAACCCCATTCACATCCAGCAGGATCCTGATACACTGTGAAACCTCATGCACACCTGGCAATATCCTGATACACTGTGAAGCCCCCACACACACCTGGAAGGATCGTGATACTCTGTGAAACCCCAGACACACCTGGCAGGATCCTGATCCACTGTGAAAACCCCATACACACCTGGCAGGAACTTGATAAATTGTGAAACCCCATACACACCTGGCAGGATCCTGATAATCAGTGAAATCCCCATACACACCTGGCAGTATCCTGTTAAACGGAGAAACCCCAATACACACCTGGCAGGATCCTGATGAACTGTGAAAACCCTATACACACCTGGCAGGATCCTGATCCACTGTGAAAACCCCATACACACCTGGCAGAATCCGGACAACCAGTGAAACCCCCATACACACCTGGCAGGATCCTGATAAGCTGTGAAACCCACATACACACCTGGCAAGATCCTGATAAATGGTGAAACTCCCATATACACCTGGCAGGATTCTGATACACCGTGATAGCCCCATACACACCTGGCAGGATCCTGATACTCTGTGAAAACCCCATACACACCGGGCAGGAAACTGATAAACTGTGAAAACCCCATACACACCTGCCAGGATCCTGATAAACTGTGAAAACCCCATACACACCTGGCAGGATCCTGATGCACTGTGAAACCCCATAAACACCTGGCTGGATCCTGCTACACTGTGATAACCCCATGCACACCTGGAAGTATCCTGATACTCTGTGAAACCCCATACACACCTGGCAGGATCCTGATCCACTGTGAAACCCCCATACACACCTGGCAGGTGCCTGATACACTGTGATCACCCCATACACACCTGGAAGTATCCTGATACACTGTGAAACCCCCAAACACACCTGGCAGGATCCTGATCCACTGTGAAAACCCCATACACACCTGGCAGAATCCGGATAACCAGTGAAACCCCCATACACACCTGGCAGGATCCTGATAAGCTGTGAAACCCACATACACACCTGGCAAGATCCTGATAAATGGTGAAACTCCCATATACACCTGGCAGGATCCTGATCCACTGTGAAATCCCCATGCACACCTGGCAGGATCCTGATCCTCTGTGAAACCCTGTCCACACCTGGCAGGATCCTGATCCACTGTGAAAAACCCATACACACCTGGCAGGATCCTGATACACTGTGAAAACCCCAAACACACGTGGCAGGACCCTGATACACAGTGAAACCCCATACACACCTGGCAGGACACTGACGCTCAGTGAAACCCCAAACACACCAGGCAGGACCCTGATCCACTGTGAAAACCCCATACACACCTGGCAGGAACTTGATAAATTGTGAAACCACCATACACACCTGGCAGGATCCTGATAATCAGTGAAACCCCATATACACCTGGCAGGACCCTGATACACAGCGAAACCCCATACACACCAGGCAGGACCCTGATACACAGTGAAACCCCATACACACCAGGCAGGATCCTGATGCACAGTGAAAACCCCAGACACAACTGGCAGGATCCTGATCCACTATGAAAACGCCATACACACCTGGCAGGACCCTGATACACAGTGTATCCCCATACTCACCAGGCAGGATACTGATGCACAGTGGAAACCCCATACACAGCTGGCAGGATCCTGATAAACTGTAAAAACCCCATACACACCTGGCAGGATACTGATACACTGTGAAAACCCCATACACACCTGGCAGGATCCTGATACAATGTGACAACACCATCAACACGTGGCAGGAGCCTGATAAACATGTGGAAAAACCCATACACACCTGGCAGGATCCTGATCCACTGTGAAAATCCCAGACACACCTGGCAGGATCCTGATACAATGTGAAAACCCCATACACACCTGGCAGGACTCTGATGCACTGTGAAAACCACATACACACCTGGCTGGATCCTGGTAAACTGTCAAAACCCCATACACACCTGGCAGGATTCTGATACACCGTGATAGCCCCATACACACCTGGCAGGATCCTGATACTCTGTGAAAACCCCATACACACCGGGCAGGAAACTGATAAACTGTGTAAACCCCATACACACCTGCCAGGATCTTGATAAACTGTGAAAACCCCATACACACCTGGCAGGATCCTGATGCACTGTGAAACCCCATAAACACCTGGCTGGATCCTGCTACACTGTGATAACCCCATGCACACCTGGAAGGATCCTGATACTCTGTGAAACCCCATACACACCTGGCAGGATCCTGATCCACTGTGAAACCCCCATACACACCTGGCAGGTGCCTGATACACTGTGATCACCCCATACACACCTGGAAGGATCCTGATACACTGTGAAACCCCCAAACACACCTGGCAGGATCCTGATCCACTGTGAAAACCCCATACACACCTGGCAGGATCCCGATAAACTGTGAAACCCCATACACACCTGGCAGGATCCTGATACACTGTGAAAACCCCATTCACATCCAGCAGGTTCCTGATACACTGTGAAACCCCATACACACCTGGCAGGATCCTGATACACTGTGAAACCCCCATACACACCTGGAATGATCCTGATACACTGTGAAACGCCAGACACATCTGGCAGGATCCTGGTGCACTGTCAAAACCCAATACACACCTTGCAGATCCTGATACACTGTGAAAACCCCATACACACCTGGCAGGATCCTGATCCACTGTGAAAACCCCATACACACCTGGCAGGAACCTGATAAACTGTGAAACCCCCATACACACCTGGCAGGATCCTGATAAACTGTGAAACCCCCATGCACACCTGGCAGCTTTCTGTTAAACGGAGAAACACCAATACACACCTGGCAGGATCCTGATATATTGTGAAAACCCCATAAACACCTGGCAGGATCCTGATCCTCTGTGAAACCCCGTACACACCTGGCACGATCCTGATATATTGTGAAAACCCCGTACACACCGGGCAGGGTGCTGATCCTCTGTGAAACACCGTTCACTCCTGGCAGGATCCTGATTCACTGTGAAAACCCCATACACACCTGGCAGGACTCTGATACACTGTGAAAACCACATACACACCTGGCTGGATCCTGATAAACTGTCAAAACCCCAGACACACCTGGCAGGATCCTGATACACCGTGATAACCCCATGCACACCTGGCAGGATCCTGATACACTGTGAAAACCCCATACACACCGGGCAGGAAACTGATAAACTGTGAAAACCCCATACACACCTGCCAGGATCCTGATAAACTGTGAAAACCCCATACACACCTGGCAGGATCCTGATGCACTGTGAAACCCCATAAACACCTGGCTGGATCCTGCTACACTGTGATAACCCCATGCACACCTGGAAGGATCCTGATACTCTGTGAAACCCCATACACACCTGGCAGGATCCTGATCCACTGTGAAACCCCCATACACACCTGGCAGGTGCCTGATACACTGTGATCACCTCATACACACCTGGAAGGATCCTGATACACTGTGAAACCCCCAAACACACCTGGCAGGATCCTGATCCACTGTGAAAACCCCATACACACCTGGCAGAATCCGGATAACCAGTGAAACCCACATACACACCTGGCAGGATCCTGATAAGCTGTGAAACCCACATACACACCTGGCAAGATCCTGATAAATGGTGAATCTCCCATATACACCTGGCAGGATCCTGATCCACTGTGAAATCCCCATGCACACCTGGCAGGATCCTGATCCTCTGTGAAACCCTGTCCACACCTGGCAGGATCCTGATCCACTGTGAAAAACCCATACACACCTGGCAGGATCCTGATACACTGTGAAAACCCCAAACACACGTGGCAGGACCCTGATACACAGTGAAACCCCATACACACCTGGCAGGACACTGACGCTCAGTGAAACCCCAAACACACCAGGCAGGACCCTGATCCACTGTGAAAACCCCATACACACCTGGCAGGATCCTGTTCCACTGTGAAAACCCCATACACAACTGGCAGGATCCTGATCCACTGTGAAAACCCCAAACACACCTGGCAGGATCCTAATACACAGTGAAACCCCATATACACCTGGCAGGACCCTGATACACAGCGAAACCCCATACACACCAGGCAGGACCCTGATACACAGTGAAACCCCATACACACCAGGCAGGATCCTGATGCACAGTGAAAACCCCATACACAACTGGCAGGATCCTGATCCACTATGAAAACGCCATACACACCTGGCAGGACCCTGATACACAGTGTATCCCCATACAGACCAGGCAGGATACAGATGCACAGTGGAAACCCCATACACAGCTGGCAGGATCCTGATAAACTGTAAAAACCCCATACACACCTGGCAGGATACTGATACACTGTGAAAACCCCATACACACCTGGCAGGATCCTGATACAATGTGACAACACCATCAACACGTGGCAGGAGCCTGATAAACATGTGGAAAAACCCATACACACCTGGCAGGATCCTGATCCACTGTGAAAATCCCAGACACACCTGGCAGGATCCTGGTAAACTGTCAAAACCCCATACACACCTGGCAGGATTCTGATACACCGTGATAGCCCCATACACACCTGGCAGGATCCTGATACTCTGTGAAAACCCCATACACACCGGGCAGGAAACTGATAAACTGTGAATACCCCATACACACCTGCCAGGATCCTGATAAACTGTGAAAACCCCATACACACCTGGCAGGATCCTGATGCACTGTGAAACCCCATAAACACCTGGCTGGATCCTGCTACACTGTGATAACCCCATGCACACCTGGAAGGATCCTGATACTCTGTGAAACCCCATACACACCTGGCAGGATCCTGATCCACTGTGAAACCCCCATACACACCTGGCAGGTGCCTGATACACTGTGATCTCCCCATACACACCTGGAAGGATCCTGATACACTGTGAAACCCCCAAACACACCTGGCAGGATCCTGATCCACTGTGAAAACCCCATACACACCTGGCAGGATCCCGATAAACTGTGAAACCCCATACACACCTGGCAGGATCCTGATACACTGTGAAAAGCCCATTCACATCCAGCAGGTTCCTGATACACTGTGAAACCCCATACACACCTGGCAGGATCCTGATACACTGTGAAACCCCCATACACACCTGGAATGATCCTGATACACTGTGAAACGCCAGACACATCTGGCAGGATCCTGGTGCACTGTCAAAACCCAATACACACCTTGCAGATCCTGATACACTGTGAAAACCCCATGCACACCTGGCAGGATCCTGATCCACTGTGAAAACCCCATGCACATCTGGCAGGAACCTGATAAACTGTGAAACCCCCATACACACCTGGCAGGATCCTGATAAACTGTGAAACCCCCATGCACACCTGGCAGCATTCTGTTAAACGGAGAAACCCCAATACACACCTGGCAGGATCCTGATATATTGTGAAAACCCCATAAACACCTGGCAGGATCCTGATCCTCTGTGAAACCCCGTACACACCTGGCACGATCCTGATATATTGTGAAAACCCCGTACACACCGGGCAGGGTGCTGATCCTCTGTGAAACCCCGTTCACTCCTGGCAGGATCCTGATTCACTGTGAAAACCCCATACACACCTGGCAGGACTCTGATACACTGTGAAAACCACATACACACCTGGCTGGATCCTGATAAACTGTCAAAACCCCAGACACACCTGGCAGGATCCTGATACACCGTGATAACCCCATGCACACCTGGCAGGATCCTGATACACTGTGAAAACCCCATACACACCGGGCAGGAAACTGATAAACTGTGAAAACCCCATACACACCTGCCAGGATCCTGATAAACTGTGAAAACCCCATACACACCTGGCAGGATCCTGATGCACTGTGAAACCCCATAAACACCTGGCTGGATCCTGATACACTGTGATAACCCCATGCACACCTGGCAGGATCCTGATACACTGTGAAAACCCCATACACACCGGGCAGGAAACTGATAAACTGTGAAAACCCCATACACACCTGCCAGGATCCTGATAAACTGTGAAAACCCCATACACACCTGGCAGGATCCTGATGCACTGTGAAACCCCATAAACACCTGGCTGGATCCTGATACACTGTGATAACCCCATGCACACCTGGAAGGATCCTGATACTCTGTGAAACCCCATACACATCTGGCAGGATGCTGATCCACTGTGAAACCTCCATACACACCTGGCAGGTGCCTGATACACTGTGATCACCCCATACACACCTGGAAGGATCCTGATACACTGTGAAACCCCCATACACACCTGGCAGGATCCTGATCCACTGTGCAAACCCCATACACACCTGGCAGGATCCCGATACACTGTGAAACCCCATACACACCTGGCAGGATCCTGATACACTGTGAAACCCCAGACACATCTGGCAGGATCCTGGTGCACTGTCAAAACCCAATACACACCTTGCAGATCCTGATACACTGTGAAAACCCCATACACACCTGGCAGGATCCTGATCCACTGTGAAAACCCCACACACACGGCAGGAACCTGATAAACTGTGAAACCCCCAAACACACCTGGCAGTATCCTGATAAACTGTGAAACCCCCATACATACCTGGCAGCATCCTGTTAAACGGAGAAACCCCAATACACACCTGGCAGGATCCTGATATATTGTGAAAACCCCAAAAACACCTGGCAGGATCCTGATCCTCTGTGAAACGCCGTACACAACTGGCACGATCCTGATATATTGTGAAAACCCCGTACACACCGGGCAGGGTGCTGATCCTCTGTAAAACCCCGTTCACTCCTGGCAAGATCCTGATTCACTGTGAAAACCCCATACACACCTGGCAGGTTCCTGATGGACAGTGAAACCCCATTCACATCTGGCAGGATCCTGATACACTGTGAAACCCCATACACACATGGCAGGATCCTGATCCACTGTGAAACCCCCATACACACCTGTCAGGATCCTGATAAACTGTGAAAAACCCATACACACCTGGCAGGATCCTGATCCACTGTGAAAACCCCATACACACCTGGCAGGATCCTGATAAAATATGAAACACCCATACACACCTGGCAGGATCCTGATAGACTGTGAAACCCGCATACACACCTGGCAGGATCCTGATAAACGGTGAAACTCCCATGCACACCTGGCAGGATCCTGATATATTGTGAAAGCCACGTACACACCTTGCAGTATCCTGATCCTCTGTGAAACCCCGTACACACCTGGCAGGATCCTGATATATTGTGAAAACCCCGGTCACACCTGGCAGGATCATGATCCTCTGTGAAACCCCATACACACCTGGCAGGATCCTGATGAACTGTGAAACCACTATACACACCTGGCAGGATCCTGATAATCTGTGAAACCCCCGTACACACCTGACAGGAGCCTGATACACTGTGAAAACTCCGTACACACCTGGCAGGTTCCTGATGCACAGTGAAACCCCATTCGCATCTGGCAGGATCCTGATACACTGTGAAACCCCATACACACCTGGCAGGATCTCGATACACTGTGAAACCCCATACACACCTGGCAGGATCCTGATACACTGTGAAAACCCCATTCACATCCAGCAGGATCCTGATACACAGTGAAACACCATGCACACCTGGCAATATCCTGATACACTGTGAAGCCCCCATACACACCTGGAAGGATCGTGATACTCTGTGAAACCCCAGACACCTGGCGGGATACTGGTGCACTGTCAAACCCAACACACACATTGCAGATCCTGATACACTGTGAAAACCCCATACACACCTGGCAGGATCCTGATCCACTGTGAAAACCCCATACACACCTGGCAGGAACTTGATAAATTGTGAAACCCCCATACACACCTGGCAGGATCCTGATAATCAGTGAAACCCCCATACACACCTGGCAGTATCCTGTTAAACGGAGAAACCCCAATACACACCTGGCAGGATCCTGATGAACTGTGAAAACCCTATACACACCTGGCAGGATCCTGATCCACTGTGAAAACCCCATACACACCTGGCAGGATCCGGATAACCAGTGAAACCCCCATACACACCTGGCAGGATCCTGATAAACTGTGAAACCCACATAGACACCTGGCAAGATCCTGATAAATGGTGAAACTCCCATATACACCTGCCAGGATCCTGATCCACTGTGAAATCCCCATGCACACCTGGCAGGATCCTGATCCACTGCGAAAACCCCATACTCACCTGGCAGAATCCTGATAAACTGCGAAAACCCCATACACACCTGGCAGGACTCTGATGCACTGTGAAAACCACATACACACCTGGCTGGATCCTGATAAACTGTCAAAACCCCATACACACCTGGCAGGATCCTGATACACCGTGATAACCCCATACACACCTGGCAGGATCCTGATGCACTGTGAAACCCCATAAACACCTGGCTGGATCCTGCTACACTGTGATAACCCCATGCACACCTGGAAGGATCCTGATACTCTGTGAAACCCCATACACACCTGGCAGGATCCTGATCCACTGTGAAACCCCCATACACACCTGGCAGGTGCCTGATACACTGTGATCACCCCATACACACCTGGAAGGATCCTGATACACTGTGAAACCCCCAAACACACCTGGCAGGATCCTGATCCACTGTGAAAACCCCATACACACCTGGCAGGATCCCGTTAAACTGTGAAACCCCATACACACCTGGCAGGATCCTGATACACTGTGAAAACCCCATTCACATCCAGCAGGTTCCTGATACACTGTGAAACCCCATACACACCTGGCAGTATCCTGATACACTGTGAAACCCCCATACACACCTGGAAGGATCCTGATACACTGTGAAACGCCAGACACATCTGGCAGGATCCTGGTGCACTGTCAAAACCCAATACACACCTTGCAGATCCTGATACACTGTGAGAACCCCATACACACCTGGCAGGATCCTGATCCACTGTGAAAACCCCATACACACCTGGCAGGAACCTGATAAACTGTGAAACCCCCATACACACCTGGCAGGATCCTGATAAACTGTGAAACCCCCATGCACACCTGGCAGCATTCTGTTAAACGGAGAAACCCCAATACGCACCTGGCAGGATCCTGATATATTGTGAAAACCCCATAAACACCTGGCAGGATCCTGATCCTCTGTGAAACCCCGTACACACCTGGCACGATCCTGATATATTGTGAAAACCCCGTACACACCGGGCAGGGTGCTGATCCTCTGTGAAACCCCGTTCACTCCTGGCAGGATCCTGATTCACTGTGAAAACCCCATACACACCTGGCAGGACTCTGATACACTGTGAAAACCACATACAGACCTGGCTGGATCCTGATAAACTGTCAAAACCCCAGACACACCTGGCAGGATCCTGATACACCGTGATAACCCCATGCACACCTGGCAGGATCCTGATGCACTGTGAAAACCCCATACACACCGGGCAGGAAACTGATAAACTGTGAAAACCCCATACACACCTGCCAGGATCCTGATAAACTGTGAAAACCCCATAAACACCTGGCAGGGTCCTGATGCACTGTGAAACCCCATAAACACCTGGCTGGATCCTGATACACTGTGATAACCCCATGCACACCTGGAAGGATCCTGATACTCTGTGAAACCCCATACACACCTGGCAGGATGCTGATCCACTGTGAAACCCCCATACACACCTGGCAGGTGCCTGATACACTGTGATCACCCCATACACACCTGGAAGGATCCTGATACACTGTGAAACCCCCATACACACCTGGCAGGATCCTGATCCACTGTGAAAACCCCATACACACCTGGCAGGATCCCGATACACTGTGAAACCCCATACACACCTGGCAGGATCCTGATACACTGTGAAACCCCAGACACATCTGGCAGGATCCTGGTGCACTGTCAAAACCCAATACACACCTTGCAGATCCTGATACACTGTGAAAACCCCATACACACCTGGCAGGATCCTGATCCACTGTGAAAACCCCACACACACGGCAGGAACCTGATAAACTGTGAAACCCCCATACACACCTGGCAGTAGCCTGATAAACTGTGAAACCCCCATACATACCTGGCAGCATCCTGTTAAACGGAGAAACCCCAATACACACCTGGCAGGATCCTGATATATTGTGAAAACCCCAAAAACACCTGGCAGGATCCTGATCCTCTGTGAAACCCCGTACACAACTGGCACGATCCTGATATATTGTGAAAACCCCGTACACACCGGGCAGGGTGCTGATCCTCTGTGAAACCCCGTTCACTCCTGGCAGGATCCTGATTCACTGTGAAAACCCCATGCACACCTGGCAGGATCCCGATGAACTGTGAAACCCCCATACACAACTGGCAGGAGCCTGATAATCTGCGAAACTCCCGTACACACCTGGCAGGTTCCTGATGGACAGTGAAACCCCATTCACATCTGGCAGGATCCTGATACACTGTGAAACCCCATACACACATGGCAGGATCCTGATCCACTGTGAAACCCCCATACACACCTGTCAGGATCCTGATAAACTGTGAAAAACCCATACACACCTGGCAGGATCCTGATCCACTGTGAAAACCCCATACACACCTGGCAGGATACTGATAAACTATGAAACACCCATACAAACCTGGCAGGATCCTGATAGACTGTGAAACCCGCATACACACCTGGCAGGATCCTGATAAACGGTGAAACTCCCATGCACACCTGGCAGGATCCTGATATATTGTGAAAGCCACGAACACACCTTGCAGTATCCTGATCCTCTGTGAAACCCCGTACACACCTGGCAGGATCCTGATATATTGTGAAAACCCCGGTCACACCTGGCAGGATCATGATCCTCTGTGAAACCCCATACACACCTGGCAGGATCCTGATGAACTGTGAAACCACTATACACACCTGGCAGGATCCTGATAATCTGTGAAACCCCCGTACACACCTGGCAGGAGCCTGATACACTGTGAAAACTCCGTACACACCTGGCAGGTTCCTGATGCACAGTGAAACCCCATTCGCATCTGGCAGGATCCTGATACACGGTGAAACCCCATACACACCTGGCAGGATCCCGCTACACTGTGAAACCCCATACACACCTGGCAGGATCCTGATACACTGTGAAAACCCCATTCACATCCAGCAGGATCCTGATACACAGTGAAACCCCATGCACACCTGGCAATATCCTGATACACTGTGAAGCCCCCATACACACCTGGAAGGATCGTGATACTCTGTGAAACCCCAGATACATCTGGCGGGATACTGGTGCACTGTCAAAACCAACACACACATTGCAGATCCTGATGCACTGTGAAAACCCCATACACACCTGGCAGGATCCTGATCCACTGTGAAAACCCCATACACACCTGGCAGGAACTTGATAAATTGTGAAACCACCATACACACCTGGCAGGATCCTGATAATCAGTGAAACCCCCATACACACCTGGCAGTATCCTGTTAAACGGAGAAACCCCAATACACACCTGGCAGGATCCTGATGAACTGTGAAAACCCTATACACACCTGGCAGGATCCTGATCCACTGTGAAAACCCCATACACACCTGGCAGGATCCGGATAACCAGTGAAACCCCCATACACAGCTGGCAGGATCCTGATAAACTGTGAAACCCACATACACACCTGGCAAGATCCTGATAAATGGTGAAACTCCCATATACACCTGGCAGGATCCTGATCCACTGTGAAATCCCCATGCACACCTGGCAGGATCCTGATCCACTGCGAAAACCCCATACTCACCTGGCAGGATCCTGATAAACTGCGAAAACCCCATACACACCTGGCAGGACTCTGATGCACTGTGAAAACCACATACACACCTGGCTGGATCCTGATAAACTGTCAAAACCCCATACACACCTGGCAGGATCCTGATACACCGTGATAACCCCATACACACCTGGCAGGATCCTGATACACTGTGAAAACCCCATACACACCGGGCAGGTAACTGATAAACTGTGAAAACCCCATACACACCTGCCAGGATCCTGATAAACTGTGAAAACCCCATACACACCTGGCAGGATCCTGATGCACTGTGAAACCCCATAAACACCTGGCTGGATCCTGCTACACTGTGATAACCCCATGCACACCTGGAAGTATCCTGATACTCTGTGAAACCCCATACACACCTGGCAGGATCCTGATCCACTGTGAAACCCCCATACACACCTGGCAGGTGCCTGATACACTGTGATCACCCCATACACACCTGGAAGGATCCTGATACACTGTGAAACCCCCAAACACACCTGGCAGGATCCTGATCCACTGTGAAAACCCCATACACACCTGGCAGGATCCCGATAAACTGTGAAACCCCATACACACCTGACAGGATCCTGATACACTGTGAAAACCCCATTCACATCCAGCAGGTTCCTGATACACTGTGAAACCCCATACACACCTGGCAGGATCCTGATACACTGTGAAACCCCCATACACACCTGGAATGATCCTGATACACTGTGAAACGCCAGACACATCTGGCAGGATCCTGGTGCACTGTCAAAACCCAATACACACCTTGCAGATCCTGATACACTGTGAAAACCCCATACACACCTGGCAGGATCCTGATCCACTGTGAAAACCCCATACACACCTGGCAGGAACCTGATAAACTGTGAAACCCCCATACACACCTGGCAGGATCCTGATAAACTGTGAAACCCCCATGCACACCTGGCAGCATTCCGTTAAACGGAGAAACCCCAAGACACACCTGGCAGGATCCTGATATATTGTGAAAACCCCATAAACACCTGGCAGGATCCTGATCCTCTGTGAAACCCCGTACAAACCTGGCACGATCTGATATATTGTGAAAACCCCGTACACACCGGGCAGGGTGCTGATCCTCTGTGAAACCCCATTCACACCTGGCAGGATCCTGATTCACTGTGAAAACCCCATACACACCTGGCAGGACTCTGATACACTGTGAAAACCACATACACACCTGGCTGGATCCTGATAAACTGTCAAAACCCCAGACACACCTGGCAGGATCCTGATACACCGTGATAACCCCATGCACACCTGGCAGGATCCTGATACACTATGAAAACCCCATACACACCGGGCAGGAAACTAAAAACTGTGAAAACCCCATACACACCTGCCAGGATCCTGATAAACTGTGAAAACCCCATACACACCTGGCAGGATCCTGATGCACTGTGAAACCCCATAAACACCTGGCTGGATCCTGATACACTGTGATAACCCCATGCACACCTGGAAGGATCCTGATACTCTTGTGAAACCCCATACACACCTGGCAGGATGCTGATCCACTGTGAAACCCCCATACACACCTGGCAGGTGCCTGATACACTGTGATCACCCAATGCACACCTGGAAGGATCCTGATACACTGTGAAACCCCCATACACACCTGGCAGGATCCTGATCCACTGTGAAAACCCCAGACACACCTGGCAGGATCCCGATACACTGTGAAACCCCATACACACCTGGCAGGATCCTGATACACTGTGAAACCCCAGACACATCTGGCAGGATCCTGGTGCACTGTCAAAACCCAATACACACCTTGCAGATCCTGATACACTGTGAAAACCCCATACACACCTGGCAGGATCCTGATCCACTGTGAAAACCCCACACACACGGCAGGAACCTGATAAACCGTGAAACCCCTATACACACCTGGCAGTATCCTGATAAACTGTGAAACCCCCATACATACCTGGCAGCATCCTGTTAAACGGAGAAACCCCAATACACACCTGGCAGGATCCTGATATATTGCGAATACCCCAAAAACACCTGGCAGGATCCTGATCCTCTGTGAAACCCCGTACACAACTGGCACGATCCTGATATATTGTGAAAACCCCGTACACACCGGGCAGGGTGCTGATCCTCTGTGAAACCCCGTTCATTCCTGGCAGGATCCTGATTCACTGTGAAAACCCCATACACACCTGGCAGGATCCCGATGAACTGTGAAACCCCCATACACAACTGGCAGGAGCCTGATAATCTGCGAGACCCCCGTACACACCTGGCAGGTTCCTGATGGACAGTGAAACCCCATTCACATCTGGCAGGATCCTGATACACTGTTAAACCCCATACACACATGGCAGGATCCTGATCCACTGTGAAACCCCCATACACACCTGTCAGGATCCTGATAAACTGTCAAAAACCCATACACACCTGGCAGGATCCTGATCCACTGTGAAAACCCCATACACACCTGGCAGGATCCTGATAAACTATGAAACACCCATACACACCTGGCAGGATCCTGATAGACTGTGAAACCCGCATACACACCTGGCAGGATCCTGATAAACGGTGAAATTCCCATGCACACCTGGCAGGATCCTGATATATTGTGAAAGCCACGTACACACCTTGCAGTATCCTGATCCTCTGTGAAACCCCGTACACACCTGGCAGGATCCTGATATATTGTGAAAACCCCGGTCACACCTGGCAGGATCATGATCCTCTGTGAAACCCCATACACACCTGGCAGGATCCTGCTGAACTGTGAAACCACTATACACACCTGGCAGGATCCTGATAATCTGTGAAACCCCCGTACACACCTGGCAGGAGCCTGATACACTGTGAAAACTCCTTACACACCTGGCAGGTTCCTGATGCACAGTGAAAACCCATTCGCATCTGGCAGGATCCTGATACATTGTGAAACCCCATACACACCTGGCAGGATCCCGATGCACTGTGAAACCCCAGACACACCTGGCAGGATCCTGATACACTGTGAAAACCCCATTCACATCCAGCAGGATCCTGATACACAGTGAAACCCCATGCACACCTGGAAGGATCGTGATACTCTGTGAAACCCCAGACACATCTGGCGGGATACTGGTGCACTGTCAAACCCAATACACACATTGCAGATCCTGATACACTGTGAAAACCCCATACACACCTGGCAGGATCCTGATGAACTGTGAAAACCCTATACACACCTGGCAGGATCCTGATCCACTGTGAAAACCCCATACACACCTGGTAGGATCCGGATAACCAGTGAAACCCCCATACACACCTGGCAGGATCCTGATAAACTGTGAAACCCACAAACACACCTGGCAAGATACTGATAAATGGTGAAACTCCCATATACACCTGGCAGGATCCTGATCCACTGTGAAATACCCATGCACACCTGGCAGGATCCTGATCCACTGCGAAAACCCCATACTCACCTGGCAGGATACTGATAAACTGCGAAAACCCCATACACACCTGGCAGGATTCTGAACCACTGTGAAAACCCCATCCACACCTGGCAGGATCCTGATAAACTGTGAAACACCCATGCACACCTGGCAGGATCCTGATAAACTGTGAAACCCCCATGCACACCTGGCAGGATCCTGATTTATTGTGAAAACCCCGTACACACCTGGCAGGAACCTGACATATTGTGCAAACCCCGTACACACCTGGCAGGATCCTGTTCCTCTGTGAAACCCCGTACACAACTGGCAGGATCCTGATCCACTGTGAAAACGCCATACACACCTGGCAGGATCCTGATGAACTGAGAAACCCCCATACACACCAGGCAGGATCCTGATAATCTGTGAAACCCCCGTTCACACCTGGCAGGAGCCTGATACACTGTGAAAACCCCGCACACACCTGGCACGTTCCTGATGCACATTGAAACCCCATTCACATCTGGCAGTATCCTGATACACTGTGAAAACCCCACACACATCTGGCAGGATCCTGATCCACTGTGAAATCCCATTCACGTATGGCAGGATCCTGATGCACTGTGTACCCCCGTTCACATCTGGCAGGACACTGATCCACTGTGAAAACCCCAAGCACACCTGGCAGGATACTAATACACTGTAAAAACCCCATTCACAACTGGCAGGATCCTGATGCACAGTGAAACCCCAATCACACCTGGCAGGAACCTGATACACAGTGAATCCCCATTCACATCTGGCAGGATCCTGATCCACTGTAAAACCCCATGCACACCTGGCAGGATCCTGATCCACAGTGAAAATCCCATACACACTTGGCAGGATCCTCAACCACCGTTAAACCGCCATACACACCGGCCACGTTCCTGATACACTGTGAAAAGCCCATTCTCACCTGGCAGGTTCCTGATCCACTGTGAAACCCCATTCACATCTGGCAGGATCCTGATACACTGTGAAATCCCAGTCACACCTGGCAGGATTCTGATACACTGAAAACCCCAAACACACCTGGTAGGATCCTGATCCACTGTGAAACCCCACACACTCCTGGCAGGACCCTGATACACAGTGAAAACACCATGCACACCTGGCAGGATCCTGATGCACTGTGAAAACCCCATGCACACCTGGCAGAATCCTGATACACTCTGAAACCACATACACACCTGGCAGGATCCCGATACACTGTGAAACCCCCATACACATCTGGCAGGATCCTGATGTGCAGTGAAACCCCATTCACAAATGGCAGGATCCTGCTACACTTTGAAACACCATACAAACCTGGCAGGAACCTGATCCACTGTGAAAACCCATTCACACCTGGCAGGATCCTGATACACTGTGAAAACCCCATACACACCAGGCAGGATCCTGATCCACGGTGAAAACCCCCCACACACATGGCAGGATCCTGATCCACTGTGAAACCCCATTCACCTCTGACAGGATCCTGATACTCTGTGAAACCCCATAAACACCTGGCAGGCTCCTGATCCACTGTGAAACCCCATTCACCTCTGGCAGGATGCTGATACTCTGTGAAAACCTCATACACAACTGGCAGGATCATGATACACTGTGAAAACCCCATACACCCCTGGCAGGATTCTGATACCCTGTGAAAACCCCATAAAAACCTGGCATGATCCTGATGCACTGTGAAACCTCCATACACAACTGGCAGGATCCTGATACACTCTCAAACCCCATACACCCCTGGCACGATCCTGATACACTGTGAAACCCCCCGTAAACATCTGGAAGGATCCCTATGCACTGTGAAAACCCCATACACATCTGGCAGGATACTGATGCACTGTGCAAACCCCATACACACCAGGCAGGATCCTGATAAACTGTGAAAACCCCGTACACATCTGGCAGGATCCTGATCCTCTGTGAAACCCCATTCACACCTTGCAGGATCCTCACAAAATGTGAAAACCCCAGACACTTCTGGCAGGATCCTGACACACTGTGAAAACCAAGACACATCTGGCAGGATTCTGATGCACTGTGAAAACCCCATACACACCTGGCAGGATCCTGATACACTGAGAAAAACCCATGCACACCTGGCAGGATCCTGATGCACTGTGAATACCCCATGCATACCTGGCAGGGTCCTGACACACTCTGAAACCCCATACACTCCTGGCAGGATCCTGATACACTGTGAAACACCCATACACATCTGGAAGGATCCTGATGCACTGTGATAACACCATAAACATCTGGCAGTATCCTGATACACTGTGAAACCCCATGCACACCTGGCAGGAACCTGATACACTGTGAAAATCGCATTCACATCTGTCAGGATCCTGATACACTGTGAAACTCCATACACACCTGGCTGGATCCTCAACCACTGTGAAACCCCCATACACACCTGGCAGGATCCTGATAAACTGTGAAACCCCCATGCACACCTGACAGGATCCTGATGTGCTGTGAAACCCCATTCACATCTGGCAGGATCCTGATGTGCAGTGAAACCCCATTCACGTCCGGCAGGAACCTGATACACTGTGAAAAACCACACAAACCTGGCAGGATCCTGATCCACTGTGAAACATCATTCACACCTGGCAGGATTCTGATGAACATTGAAAACCCCATACACACCTGGCAGGATCCTGATCCACTGTGAATACTCCTACACACATGGCAGGATCCTGATCCACTGTGAAACCCCATTCACATCTGGCAGGAACCCCGTCCACACCTGGCAGGATCCGGATGCACAGTGAAACCCCATTCACATCTGGCAGGATCCTGATACCCTGTGAAACCCCATAAACACCTGGCAGGAACCTGATGCACTGTGAAAACCCCATACACACCTGGCAGGATCGTGATACAATGTGAAAACACCATACACACCTGGCAGGATCCTGAAACTCTCTGAAAACCCCACAAAGACTTGGCAGGATCCTGATGCACTGTGAAATCCCCAGACACACCTGGCAGGATCCTGATACACTGTGAAAACCCCATACACTCCTGGCAGGGTCCTGGTACACTCTGAATCACCAAACATACCTGGCACGATCCTGATACACTGTGAAACCCCCATACACACGTGGCAAGATCCTGATCCACTGTGAAACCCCTTACACACAAGGCAGGATCCTGATAAACTGTGAAAACACCGTACACACCTGGCAGGATCCTGATCCGCTTTGAAACCCCATTCACACCTTGCAGGATTCTCACAAAATGTGAAACCCCCAGACACACCGGTCTGGTTCCTGGAGCACTGTGAAACCCCATTCACACCTTGCAAGATCCTCAGACGCTGTGAAATACCCAGACACATCAGGCAGGATCCTGATGCATTGTGAAACCCCATACACATCTGGCAGGATCCTGATGCACTGTGAAACCCCAGACACACCTGGCCGGATCCTGATGCACTGTGAAAACCCCATGCACACCTGGCAGGATGCTGATACACTCTGAAACCCCATACACACCTGGCAGAATCCTGATACACTGTGAAATTCCCATACACATCTGGAAGTATCCTGATCCACTGTGAAACCCCAGACACATCTGGCAGGATCCTGATGCACTCTGAAACCCCATAGACACCTGGCAGGATCCTGATACACTGTGAAGCCCCCACACACATCAGGAAGAATCCTGATCCACTGTGAAACCCCAGACACATCTGGCAGGAACATGATCCACTGTGAAAACCACATAAATTCCTGTCAGATCCTGATACATTTTGAAAACTCCATAAACACCTGGCAGGATCCTGATCCTCTGTGAAACCTCCAAAAACACCTGGCAGATCCTGATACATTGTGAAAACCCCATACACACCTGGCAGGATCCTGATACACTGTAAAAACTCCATTAACACCTGGCAGATCCTGATACATTGTGAAAACCCCATACACACCTGGCAGGATCGTGATACATTGTGAAAACCCCATAAACTCCTGGCAGATCCTGATATATTGTGAAAACCCCATAAACACCTGGCAGATCCTGATACATTGTGAAAACCCCACACACATCTGGCAGGATCCTGATACACTGTGAAACCCCATACACACCTGGCAGTATCCTGATACACTCTGAAAACCCCATGCACACCTGAAAGGATCATGATGCACTGTGAAAACCCCATGCACACCTGGCAGGATCCTGATTCACTGTGAAACCCCAGACACACCTGGCAGTATCCTGATAAACTGTGAAAACCCCGTACACACCTGGCAGGTTCCTGATCCTCTGTGAAACCCCATTCACACCTTGCAGGATCCTCACAAAATTTGAAAGCAACCAGACACACCTGGCAGGATCCTGATACACTGTGAAACCTCATACACACCTGGCAGGATCCTGAAACGCTGTGAAACCCCATACACACGTGGCAAGATCCTGATCCACTGTGAAACCCCTTACACACAAGGCAGGATCCTGATAAACTGTGAAAACACCGTACACACCTGGCAGGATCCTGATCCGCTTTGAAACCCCATTCACACCTTGCAGGATTCTCACAAAATGTGAAACCCCCAGACACACCGGTCTGGTTCCTGGTGCACTGTGAAACCCCATTCACACCTTGCAAGATCCTCAGACACTGTGAAACACCCAGACACATCTGGCAGGATCCTGATGCACTGTGAAACCCCATACACATCTGGCAGGATCCTGATGCACTGTGAAACCCCAGATACACCTGGCCGGATCCTGATGCACTGTGAAAACACCATGCACACCTGGCAGGATGCTGATGCACTCTGTAACCCCATACACACCTGGCAGGATCCTGATACACTGTGAAACTCCCATACACATCTGGAAGTATCCTGATCCACTGTGAAACCCCAGACACATCTGGCAGGATCCTGATACACTCTGAAACCCCATACACACCTGGCAGGATCCTGATACACTGTGAAACCCCCACACGCATCAGGAAGAATCCTGATCCACTGTGAAAGCCCAGACACATCTGGCAGGAACCTGATCCACTGTGAAAACCCCATAAATTCCTGTCAGATCCTGATACATTTTGAAAACTCCATAAACACCTGGCAGGATCCTGATCCTCTGTGAAAACTTCATAAACACCTGGCAGATCCTGATACATTGTGAAAACCCCATACACACCTGGCAGGATCCTGATACACTGTGAAAACTCCATTAACACCTGGCAGATCCTGATACATTGTGTAAACCCCATACACACCTGGCAGGATCCTGATACATTGTGAAAACCCCATAAACTCCTGGCAGATCCTGATATATTGTGAAAACCCCATAAACACCTGGCAGATCCTGATACATTGTGAAAACCCCACACACATCTGGCAGGATCCTGATACACTGTGAAACCCCATACACACCTGGCAGTATCCTGACACACTGTGAAAACCCCATGCACAGCTGGAAGGATCCTGATGCACTGTGAAAACCCCATGCACACCTGGAAGGATCCTGATCCACTGTGAAACCCCAGACACAACTGGCAGTATCCTGATGCACTGTGAAAACCCCTTGCACACCTGGAAGGATCCTGATGCACTGTGAAAACCCCATGCACACCTGGCAGGATCCTGATACACTCTGAAACACCATATACAACAGGCAGGATCCTGATACACTGTGAAACCCCCATACACATCTGGCAGGATCCTGATACACTGTGAAACACCATACACACCTGGCAGGATCCTGATGCACGGTGAAAACCGCATTCACATCTGGCAGGATCCTGATACAATGTGAAACCCCATACACATCTGGCAGGATCCAGATACACTGTGAAACCCCCATACACATCTGGAAGGATCTTGTTGCACTGCGAAATCCCCATACACATCTGGCAGTATCCTGATACACTGTGAAAACCCATACACACCTGGCAGGAACCTGATACACAGTGAAAATCGCATTCACATCTGGCAGTATCCTGATACACTGTGAAACACCATACACACCTGGCAGGGTCCTGAACCACTGTAAGACACCCATACACACCTGGCAGTATCCTGATAAACTGTGAAACCCCCACACACTCCTGGCAGGATCCTAATGTGCAGTGAAACCCCATACAAACCTGGCAGGATCCTGAGCCACTGTGAAAACCCATTCACACCTGGCAGGATCCTGATACACTGTGAAAAACAGATACACACCTGGCAGGATCCTGATCCACTGTGAAAACCCCAAACACACATGGGAGGATCCTGATCCACTGTGAAACCCCATTCACATCTGGCAGGATCCCCGTCCACAACTGGTAGGATCCAGATGCACTTTGAAAACCCCATACACACCTGGCAGAATCCTGATACACTGTGAAAACCCCATACACACCTGGCAGGATCCTGATACACTGTGAAAACCAGATACACACCTGGCACGATCCTGATACACTGTTAAACACCCATAAACATCTGGAAGGATCCCGATGCACTGTGAAAACCCAGTACACATCTGGCAGTATCCTGATGCACTGTGAAAACCCCATACACACCAGGCATGATCCTGATAAACTGTGAAAACCCCGTACACACCTGGCAGAATCCTGATCCTCTGTGAAACCCCATTCACACATTGCAGGATCCTCACAAAATGTGAAACCCCCAGACACATCTGTCTGGATCCTGATACACTGTGAAACCCCTTTCACACCTGGCATCATCCTGATACACTGTGAAACCCCATGCACACGTGGCAGGATCCTGATCCACTGTGAATCCCCTTACACACCTGGCAGGATCCTGATCCTCTGTGAAACCTCCAAAAACACCTGGCAGATCCTGATACATTGTGAAAACCAAACACACATCAGGAAGAATCCTGATCCACTGTGAAACCCCAGACACATCTGGCAGGAACCTGATCCACTGTGAAAACCCCATAAATTCCTGTCAGATCCTGATACATTTTGAAAACTCCATAAACACCTGGCAGATCCTGATACATTGTGAAAACCCCATACACACCTGGCAGGATCCTGATACACTGCAAAAACTCCATTAACACCTGGCAGATCCTGATACATTGTGAAAACCCCATACACACCTGGCAGGATCGTGATACATTGTGAAAACCCCATAAACTCCTGGCAGATCCTGATATATTGTGAAAACCCCATAAACACCTGGCAGATCCTGATACATTGTGAAAACCCCACACACATCTGGCAGGATCCTGATACACTGTGAAACCCCATACACACCTGGCAGTATCCTGATACACTGTGAAAACCCCATGCACACCTGAAAACTTCCTGATGCACTGTGAAAACCCTATGCACACCTGGCAGGATCCTGATTCACTGTGAAACCCCAGACACACCTGGCAGTATCCTGATAAACTGTGAAAACCCCGTACACACCTGGCAGGTTCCTGATCCTCTGTGAAACCCCATGCACACCTTGCAGGATCCTCACAAAATTTGAAAGCCCCCAGACACACCTGGCAGGATCCTGATACACTGTGAAACCTCATACACACCTGGCAGGATCCTGAAACGCTGTGAAACCCCATACACACGTGGCAAGATCCTGATCCGCTGTGAAACCCCTTACACACAAGGCAGGATCCTGATAAACTGTGAAAACACCGTACACACCTGGCAGGATCCTGATCCGCTTTGAAACCCCATTCACTCCTTGCAGGATTCTCACAAAATGTGAAACCCCCAGACACACCGGTCTGGTTCCTGGTGCACTGTGAAACCCCATTCACACCTTGCAAGATCCTCAGACACTGTGAAACACCCAGGCACATCTGGCAGGATCCTGATGCACTGTGAAACCCCATACACATCTGGCAGGATCCTGATGCACTGTGAAACCCCAGATACACCTGGCCGGATCCTGATGCACTGTGAAAACCCCACACACATCTGGCAGGATCCTGATACACTGTGAAACCCCATACACACCTGGCAGTATCCTGACACACTGTGAAAACCCCATGCTCACCTGGAATGATCCTGATGCACTGTGAAAACCCCATGCACACCTGGCAGGATCCTGATCCACTGTGAAACCCCAGACACAACTGGCAGTATCCTGATGCACTGTGAAAACCCCTTGCACACCTGGAAGGATCCTGATGCACTGTGAAAACCCCATGCACACCTGGCAGGATCCTGATACACTCTGAAACACCATATACAACTGGCAGGATCCTGATACACTGTGAAACCCCCATACACATCTGGCAGGATCCTGATACACTGTGAAACCCCATACACACCTGGCAGGATCCTGATACACGGTGAAAACCGCATTCACATCTGGCAGGATCCTGATACAATGTGAAACCCCATACACATCTGGCAGGATCCAGATACACTGTGAAACCCCCATACACATCTGGAAGGATCCTGTTGCACTGCGAAATCCCCATACACATCTGGCAGTATCCTGATACACTGTGAAAACCCATACACACCTGGCAGGAACCTGATACACAGTGAAAATCGCATTCACATCTGGCAGTATCCTGATACACTGTGAAACACCCATACACACCTGGCAGTATCCTGATAAACTGTGAAACCCCCACACACTCCTGGCAGGATCGTGATGTGCAGTGAAACCCCATACAAACCTGGCAGGATCCTGAGCCACTGTGAAAACCCATTCACACCTGGCAGGATCCTGATACACTGTGAAAAACAGATACACACCTGGCAGGATCCTGATCCACTGTGAAAACCCCAAACACACATGGGAGGATCCTGATCCACTGTGAAACCCCATTCACATCTGGCAGGATCCCCGTCCACAACTGGTAGGATCCAGATGCACTTTGAAAACCCCATACACACCTGGCAGAATCCTGATACACTGTGAAAACCCCATACACACCTGGCAGGATCCTGATACACTGTGAAAACCCGATACACACCTGGCACGATCCTGATACACTGTTAAACACCCATAAACATCTGGAAGGATCCCGATGCACTGTGAAAACCCAGTACACATCTGGCAGAATCCTGATGCACTGTGAAAACCCCATACACACCAGGCATGATCCTGATAAACTGTGAAAACCCCGTACACACCTGGCAGAATCCTGATCCTCTGTGAAACCCCATTCACACATTGCAGGATCCTCACAAAATGTGAAACCCCCAGACACATCTGTCTGGATCCTGATACACTGTGAAACCCCTTTCACACCTGGCATCATCCTGATACACTGTGAAACCCCATACACACGTGGCAGGATCCTGATCCACTGTGAATCCCCTTACACACCTGGCAGGATCCTGATCCTCTGTGAAACCTCCAAAAACACCTGGCAGATCCTGATACATTGTGAAAACCCCACACACATCAGGAAGATTCCTGATCCACTGTGAAACCCCAGACACATCTGGCAGGAACATGATCCACTGTGAAAACCACATAAATTCCTGTCAGATCCTGATACATTTTGAAAACTCCATAAACACCTGGCAGGATCCTGATCCTCTGTGAAACCTCCAAAAACACCTGGCAGATCCTGATACATTGTGAAAACCCCATACACACCTGGCAGGATCCTGATACACTGCAAAAACTCCATTAACACCTGGCAGATCCTGATACATTGTGAAAACCCCATACACACCTGGCAGGATCGTGATACATTGTGAAAACCCCATAAACTCCTGGCAGATCCTGATATATTGTGAAAACCCCATAAACACCTGGCAGATCCTGATACATTGTGAAAACCCCACACACATCTGGCAGGATCCTGATACACTGTGAAACCCCATACACACCTGGCAGTATCCTGATACACTGTGAAAACCCCATGCACACCTGAAAACTTCCTGATGCACTGTGAAAACCCCATGCACACCTGGCAGGATCCTGATTCACTGTGAAACCCCAGACACACCTGGCAGTATCCTGATAAACTGTGAAAACCCCGTACACACCTGGCAGGTTCCTGATCCTCTGTGAAACCCCATGCACACCTTGCAGGATCCTCACAAAATTTGAAAGCCCCCAGACACACCTGGCAGGATCCTGATACACTGTGAAACCTCATACACACCTGGCAGGATCCTGAAACGCTGTGAAACCCCATACACACGTGGCAAGATCCTGATCCGCTGTGAAACCCCTTACACACAAGGCAGGATCCTGATAAACTGTGAAAACACCGTACACACCTGGCAGGATCCTGATCCGCTTTGAAACCCCATTTACACCTTGCAGGATTCTCACAAAATGTGAAACCCCCAGACACACCGGTCTGGTTCCTGGTGCACTGTGAAACCCCATTCACACCTTGCAAGATCCTCAGACACTGTGAAACACCCAGGCACATCTGGCAGGATCCTGATGCACTGTGAAACCCCATACACATCTGGCAGGATCCTGATGCACTGTGAAACCCCAGATACACCTGGCCGGATCCTGATGCACTGTGAAAACCCCACACACATCTGGCAGGATCCTGATACACTGTGAAACCCCATACACACCTGGCAGTATCCTGACACACTGTGAAAACCCCATGCTCACCTGGAAGGATCCTGATGCACTGTGAAAACCCCATGCACACCTGGCAGGATCCTGATCCCCTGTGAAACCCCAGACACAACTGGCAGTATCCTGATGCACTGTGAAAACCCCTTGCACACCTGGAAGGATCCTGATGCACTGTGAAAACCCCATGCACACCTGGCAGGATCCTGATACACTCTGAAACACCATATACAACTGGCAGGATCCTGATACACTGTGAAACCCCCATACACATCTGGCAGGATCCTGATACACTGTGAAACCCCATACACACCTGGCAGGATCCTGATACACGGTGAAAACCGCATTCACATCTGGCAGGATCCTGATACAATGTGAAACCCCATACACATCTGGCAGGATCCAGATACACTGTGAAACCCCCATACACATCTGGAAGGATCCTGTTGCACTGCGAAATCCCCATACACATCTGGCAGTATCCTGATACACTGTGAAAACCCATACACACCTGGCAGGAACCTGATACACAGTGAAAATCGCATTCACATCTGGCAGTATCCTGATACACTGTGAAACACCCATACACACCTGGCAGTATCCTGATAAACTGTGAAACCCCCACACACTCCTGGCAGGATCGTGATGTGCAGTGAAACCCCATACAAACCTGGCAGGATCCTGAGCCACTGTGAAAACCCATTCACACCTGGCAGGATCCTGATACACTGTGAAAAACAGATACACACCTGGCAGGATCCTGATCCACTGTGAAAACCCCAAACACACATGGGAGGATCCTGATCCACTGTGAAACCCCATTCACATCTGGCAGGATCCCCGTCCACAACTGGTAGGATCCAGATGCACTTTGAAAACCCCATACACACCTGGCAGAATCCTGATACACTGTGAAAACCCCATACACACCTGGCAGGATCCTGATACACTGTGAAAACCCGATACACACCTGGCACGATCCTGATACACTGTTAAACACCCATAAACATCTGGAAGGATCCCGATGCACTGTGAAAACCCAGTACACATCTGGCAGAATCCTGATGCACTGTGAAAACCCCATACACACCAGGCATGATCCTGATAAACTGTGAAAACCCCGTACACACCTGGCAGAATCCTGATCCTCTGTGAAACCCCATTCACACATTGCAGGATCCTCACAAAATGTGAAACCCCCAGACACATCTGTCTGGATCCTGATACACTGTGAAACCCCTTTCACACCTGGCATCATCCTGATACACTGTGAAACCCCATACACACGTGGCAGGATCCTGATCCACTGTGAATCCCCTTACACACCTGGCAGGATCCTGATCCTCTGTGAAACCTCCAAAAACACCTGGCAGATCCTGATACATTGTGAAAACCCCACACACATCAGGAAGAATCCTGATCCACTGTGAAACCCCAGACACATCTGGCAGGAACATGATCCACTGTGAAAACCACATAAATTCCTGTCAGATCCTGATACATTTTGAAAACTCCATAAACACCTGGCAGGATCCTGATCCTCTGTGAAACCTCCAAAAACACCTGGCAGATCCTGATACATTGTGAAAACCCCATACACACCTGGCAGGATCCTGATACACTGCAAAAACTCCATTAACACCTGGCAGATCCTGATACATTGTGAAAACCCCATACACACCTGGCAGGATCGTGATACATTGTGAAAACCCCATAAACTCCTGGCAGATCCTGATATATTGTGAAAACCCCATAAACACCTGGCAGATCCTGATACATTGTGAAAACCCCACACACATCTGGCAGGATCCTGATACACTGTGAAACCCCATACACACCTGGCAGTATCCTGATACACTGTGAAAACCCCATGCACACCTGAAAACTTCCTGATGCACTGTGAAAACCCCATGCACACCTGGCAGGATCCTGATTCACTGTGAAACCCCAGACACACCTGGCAGTATCCTGATAAACTGTGAAAACCCCGTACACACCTGGCAGGTTCCTGATCCTCTGTGAAACCCCATGCACACCTTGCAGGATCCTCACAAAATTTGAAAGCCCCCAGACACACCTGGCAGGATCCTGATACACTGTGAAACCTCATACACACCTGGCAGGATCCTGAAACGCTGTGAAACCCCATACACACGTGGCAAGATCCTGATCCGCTGTGAAACCCCTTACACACAAGGCAGGATCCTGATAAACTGTGAAAACACCGTACACACCTGGCAGGATCCTGATCCGCTTTGAAACCCCATTCACACCTTGCAGGATTCTCACAAAATGTGAAACCCCCAGACACACCGGTCTGGTTCCTGGTGCACTGTGAAACCCCATTCACACCTTGCAAGATCCTCAGACACTGTGAAACACCCAGGCACATCTGGCAGGATCCTGATGCACTGTGAAACCCCATACACATCTGGCAGGATCCTGATGCACTGTGAAACCCCAGATACACCTGGCCGGATCCTGATGCACTGTGAAAACCCCATGCACACCTGGCACGATGCTGATGCACTCTGTAACCCCATACACACCTGGCAGGATCCTGATACACTGTGAAACTCCCATACACATCTGGAAGTATCCTGATCCACTGTGAAACCCCAGACACATCTGGCAGGATCCTGAAACACTCTGAAACCCCATACACACCTGGCAGGATCTTGATACACTGTGAAACCCCCACACGCATCAGGAAGAATCCTGATCCACTGTGAAACCCCAGACACATCTGGCAGGAACCTGATCCACTGTGAAAACCCCATAACTTCCTGTCAGATCCTGATACATTTTGAAAACTCCATAAACACCTGGCAGGATCCTGATCCTCTGTGAAAACTTCATAAACACCTGGCAGATCCTGATACATTGTGAAAACCCCATACACACCTGGCAGGATCCTGATACATTGTGAAAACCCCATACACACCTGGCAGGATCCTGATACATTGTGAATACCCCATAAACTCCTGGCAGTATCCTGATATATTGTGAAAACCCCATAAACACCTGGCAGAGCCTGATACATTGTGAAAACCCCACACACATCTGGCAGGATCCTGATACACTGTGAAACCCCATACACACCTGGCAGTATCCTGATACACTGTGAAAACCCCATGCACACCTGGAAGGATCCTGATGCACTGTGAAAACCCCATGCACACCTGGCAGGATCCTGATCCACTGTGAAACCCCAGACACAACTGGCAGTATCCTGATGCACTGTGAAAACCCCTTGCACACCTGGAAGGATCCTGATGCACTGTGAAAACCCCATGCACACTTGGCAGGATCCTGATAGACTCTGAAACACCATAATCAACTGGCAGGATCCTGATACACAGTGAAACCCCCATACACATCTGCAAGGATCCTGATGCACTGTAAAAACCCCATACACATCTGGCAGGATCCTGATACACTGTGAAACCCCATACACACCTGGCAGGATCCTGATACACGGTGAAAACCGCATTCACATCTGGCAGGATCCTGATACAATGTGAAACCCCATACACATCTGGCAGGATCCAGATACACTGTGAAACCCCATACACATCTGGAAGGATCCTGATGCACTGTGAAATCCCCATACACATCTGGCAGTATCCTGATACACTGTGAAAACCCATACACACCTGGCAGGAACCTGATACACAGTGAAAATCGCATTCACATCTGGCAGTATCCTGATACACTGTGAAACACCATACACACCTGGCAGGGTCCTGAACCACTGTAAAACACCCATACACACCTGGCAGTATCCTGATAAACTGTGAAACCCCCACACACTCCTGGCAGGATCCTGATGTGCAGTGAAACCCCATACAAACCTGGCAGGATCCTGAGCCACTGTGAAAACCCATTCACACCTGGCAGGATCCTGATACACTGTGAAAAACAGATACACACCTGGCAGGATCCTGATCCACTGTGAAAACCCCAAACACACATGGGAGGATCCTGATCCACTGTGAAACCCCATTCACATCTGGCAGGATCCCCGTCCACAACTGGTAGGATCCAGATGCACTTTGAAAACCCCATACACACCTGGCAGAATCCTGATAAACTGTGAAAACCCCATACACACCTGGCAGGATCCTGATACACTGTGAAAACCCGATACACACCTGGCACGATCCTGATACACTGTTAAACACCCATAAACATCTGGAAGGATCCCGATGCACTGTGAAAACCCAGTACACATCTGGCAGAATACTGATGCACTGTGAAAACCCCATACACACCAGGCATGATCCTGATAAACTGTGAAAACCCCGTACACACCTGGCAGAATCCTGATCCTCTGTGAAACCCCATTCACACATTGCAGGATCCTCACAAAATGTGAAACCCCCAGACACACCTGGCTGGATCCTGATACACTGTGAAACCCCTTTCACACCTGGCATCATCCTGATACACTGTGAAACCCCATACACACGTGGCAGGATCCTGATACACTGTGAATCCCCTTACACACCTGGCAGGATCCTGATAAACTGTGAAAACCCCGTACACACCTGGCAGTATCCTGATCCTCTGTGAAACCCCATTAACACCTTTCAGGATCCTCACAAAATGTGAAACATCCAGACACACCGGGCTGGATCCTGATGCACTGTGAAACCCCATTCACACCTTGCAAGATCCTCATGCACTGTGAAACCCCATTCACACCTTGCAGGATCCTGATACACTGTGCAAACCCCATACACACTTGGCAGGATCATGATAAACTGTTTAAAACCCCATACACACCTGGCAGGATGCTGATACACTGTGAAACCCCATACACACCTGGCAGGATCCTGATACACTGTGAAAACACCACACACACCTGGCAGTATCCTGATAAACTGTGAAAACACCCATACACACCTGGCAGGTTCCTGATACACTGTGAAAGCACCGTACACAACTGGCAGGTTCCTGATGCACAGTGAAACCCCATTCACATCTGTCAGGATCCTGATACACTGTGAGAACCCCATACACACCTGGCAGAATCCTGATCCACTGTGAAACCCCATTCACATCTGGCACGATCCTGATCCACTGTGAAACCCCATACACACCTGGCAGAATCTTGAGACACTGTGAAACCCCCGACACATCTGGCAGGATGCTGATACCATGTGAAACCCCATTCACATCTGGCAGGATCCTGATACACTGTGAAACCCCCAAACACACCTGGCAGTATTTTGATGCAAAGTGAATCCCCATTCACATCTGGCACCATTCTGTTCCACTGTGAAACCCCCATACACACATGGCAGGATGCTGATACACTGTGAAACCCCCAAACACACATGGCAGGATCCTGATACACTGTGAAACCCCAAGCACACCTGGTAGGATCTTGATTCACTGTGAAACCCCAGACACATCTGGCAGGATCCTGATACACTGTGAAATCCCCATACACACCTGGCAGGATCCTGACCCACTGTGAAAACTCCATACACACCTGGCAGGATCCCGATCCTCTGTGAAAACCCCATACACACCCGGCAGGATCCTGATACACTGTGAAACCTCATACACACCTGGCAGGATCTTGATACACTGTGAAACCCCAGACACATCTGTCAGGATCCTGATACACTGTGAAAACCCCAAACAGACCTGGCAGGATCCTGATACATTGTGAAACCCCATACACACCTTGCAGGATCCTGATACAATCTGAAACTCCATACACACCTGGCAGGATCCCGATACACTGTGAAACCCCCATACACATCTGGAAGGATCCTGATGCACTGTGAAAACCCCATAAACATCTGGCAGGATCCTGATGCACTGTGAAAACCCCAGACACACGTGGCGGGATCCCGATCCACTGTGAAACACCTTACACACCAGGCAGGATCCTGATAAACATTGAAACCCCCATACACACCTGGCAGGATCCTGATACACTGTGAAAACTGCATACAGAGCTGTCAGGATCCTGAAAAACTGTGAAACCCCATGAAAACCTGGCAGTATCCTGATGCACAGTGAAACCCCATTTACATCTGGCAGGATCCTGATACACAGTGAAACCCCCAAACACACCTGGCAGGATCCTGATGCACAGTGAAACCCCATTCACATCTGGCAGGATTCTGATCCACTGTGAAACCCCCATACACACATGGCAGGATGCTGATACACTGTGAAACCCCCAAACACACATGGCAGGATCCTGATACACTGTGAAACCCCAAACACACCTGGCAGGATCTTGATTCACTGTGAAACCCCAGACACATCTGGCAGGATACTGATGCACTGTGAAACCCCATAGACATCTGGCAGGATCCTGATGCACTGTGAAACCCCATACGCACCTGGCAGTATCCTGATGCACTGTGAAAACCCCATGCACACCTGGCAGGATCCTGATACACTCTGAAACCCCAAACACACCTGGCAGGATCCAGATAAACTGTGAAACCCCCATTCACATCTGGAAGGATCCTGATCCACTGTGAAACCCAAGACAAATCTGGCAGGATCCAGATATACTCTGAAACCCCATACACACCTGGCAGGACCCTGATGCACTGTGAAACCCCCATACACATCAGGAAGGATCCTGATCCACTGTGAAACCCCAGACACATCTGGCAGGAACCTGATCCATTGTGAAAACCCCATAAACACCTGGCAGATCCTGATCCTCATTGAAAACCCCATACACACCAGGCAGGATCCTGATACACTGTGAAACCTCATACACACCTGGCAGGATCTTGATACACTGTGAAACCCCAGACACATCTGGCAGGATCCTGATGCACTGTGAAAACCCCAAGCAGACCTGGCAGGATCCTGATATATTGTGAAACCCCATACACACCTGGCAGAATCCTGATAGAATCTGAAATTCCATACACACCTGGCAGGATCCCGATACACTGTGAAACCCCCATACACATCTGGAAGGAGCCTGATGCACTGTGAAAACCCCATAAACATCTGGCAGGATCCTGATGCACTGTGAATACCCCAGACACACGTGGCGGGATCCCGATCCACTGTGAAACACCTTACACACCAGGCAGGATCCGGATAAACTGTGAAACCCCCATACACACCTGGCAGGATCCTGATACACTGTGAAAACTGCATACAGAGCTGTCAGGATCCTGAAAAACTGTGAAACCCCATAAAAACCTGGCAGTATCCTGATGCACAGTGAAACCCCATTTACATCTGGCAGGATCCTGATACACTATGAAACCCCCAAGCACACCTGGCAGGATCCTGATGCACAGTGAAACCCCATTCACATCTGGCAGGATTCTGATCCACTGTGAAACCCCCAAACACACATGGCAGGATGCTGATACACTGTGAAACCCCCAAACACACATGGCAGGATCCTGATACACTGTGAAACCCCAAACACACCTGGCAGGATCTTGATTCACTGTGAAACCCCAGACACATCTGGCAGGATGCTGATCCACTGTGAAACCCCATACGCATCTGGCAGGATCCTGATGCACTGTGAAACACCATACGCACCTGGCAGGATCCTGATGCACTGTGAAAACCCCATGCACACCTGGCAGGATCCTGATACACTCTGAAACCCCAAACACACCTGGCAGGATCCTGGTAAACTGTGAAACGCCCATACACATCTGGAAGGATACTGATCCACTGTGAAACCCAAGACACATCTGGCAGGATCCAGATATACTCTAAAACCCCACACACACCTGGCAGGACCCTGAGACACTGGGAAACCCCCATACACATCAGGAAGGATCCTGATCCACTGTGAAACCCCAGACACATCTGGCAGGAACCTGATCCATTGTGAAAACCCCATAAACTCCGGTCAGATCCCGATAAATTTTGAAAACTCCATAAACACCTGGCAGGATCCTGATCCTCTGTGAAAACTCCATAAACACCTGGCAGATCCTGATACATTGTGAAAACCCCATACACACCTGGCAGGATCCTGATACACTGTGAAAGCTCCATAAACACCTGGCAGATCCTGATACATTGCGAAAACCCCATACACACCTGGCAGGATCCTGATTCATTGTAAAAACCCCAAAAACTCCTGGCAGATTCTGATATATTGTGAAAACCCCGTAAACACCTGGCAGATCCTGATACATTGTGAAACTCCATAAACACCTGGCAGACATGATACATTGTGAAAACCCCATAAACATCTGGCAGGATCCTGATACACTGTGAAACCCCATACACACCTGGCAGGAACTTGATACACTGTGAAATCCCCAAGCACACCTGGCAGGATCCTGATGTGCAGTGAAACCCCATACACATCCGGCAGGATCCTGATACACTGTGAAACCCCACACAAACCTGGCAGGATCCTGATCCACTGTGAAACCCTATTCACACCTGGCAGAATCCTGAAACACTGTGAAAACCCCATACACACCTTGCAGGATCCTGATCCACTGTGAAAACCCCACACACACATGGGAGGACCCTGATCCACTGTGAAACCCCATTCACATCTGGCAGGATCCCCGTCCACACCTGGTAGGATCCAGATGCACTGTGAAAACCCCATACACACCTGGCAGGATCCTGATACACTGTGAAAACCCCATACACACCTGGCAAGATCCTGATACACTGTGAAAACCCGATACACACCTGGCACGATCCTGATACACTGTGAAACACTCATAAACATCTGGAAGGAACCCGATGCACTGTGAAAACCCAATACACATCTGGCAGAATTCTGATGCACGGTGAAAACACCAAACACACCAGGCATGATCCTGATAAACTGTCAAAACCCCGTACACACCTGGCAGAATCCTGATCCTCTGTGAAACCCCATTCACACCTTGCAGGATCCTCACAAAATGTGAAACCCCCAGACATACCTTGCTGGATCCTGATGCACTGTGAAACCCCATTCACACCTTGCAAGATCCTCATAAACAGTGAAACCCCCAGACACACCTGGCTGGATCCTGATACACTGTGAAACCCCTTTCACACCTGGCAGGATCCTGATACACTGTGAAACCCCATACACACGTGGCAGGATCATGATCCACTGTGAATCCCCTTACACACCAGGCACGATCCCGATAAACTGTGAAAACCCAGTACACACCTGGCAGGAACCTGATCCTCTGTGAAACCCCATTCACACCTTGCAGGATCCTCACAAAATGCGAAACCCCAAGACACACCGGGCTGGATCCTGATGCACTGTGAAACCCGATTCACACCTTGCAAGATCCTCATACACTGTGAAACCCCATTCACACCTTGCAGGATCCTGATACACTGTGAAACCCCAAACACACCTGGCAGGATCTTGATTCACTGTGAAACCCCAGACACATCTGGCAGGATACTGATGCACTGCAAAACCCCATAGACATCTGGCAGGATCCTGATGCACTGTGAAACCCCATACGCACCTGGCAGTATCCTGATGCACTGTGAAAACCCCATACACACCTGGCAGGATCCTGATACACTCTGAAACCCCAAACACACCTGGCAGGATCCTGATAAACTGTGAAACCCCCATACACATCTGGAAGGATCCTGATCCACTGTGAAACCCAAGACAAATCTGGCAGGATCCAGATATACTCTGAAACCCCATACACACCTGGCAGGACCCTGATGCACTGTGAAACCCCCATACACATCAGGAAGGATCCTGATCCACTGTGAAACCCCAGACACATCTGGCAGGAACCTGATCCATTGTGAAAACCCCATAAACACCTGGCAGATCCTGATCCTCATTGAAAACCCCATACACACCAGGCAGGATCCTGATACACTGTGAAACCTCATACACACCTGGCAGGATCTTGATACACTGTGAAACCCCAGACACATCTGGCAGGATCCTGATGCACTGTGAAAACCCCAAGCAGACCTGGCAGGATCCTGATATATTGTGAAACCCCATACACACCTGGCAGAATCCTGATAGAATCTGAAATTCCATACACACCTGGCAGGATCCCGATACACTGTGAAACCCCCATACACATCTGGAAGGAGCCTGATGCACTGTGAAAACCCCATAAACATCTGGCAGGATCCTGATGCACTGTGAATACCCCAGACACACGTGGCGGGATCCCGATCCACTGTGAAACACCTTACACACCAGGCAGGATCCGGATAAACTGTGAAACCCCCATACACACCTGGCAGGATCCTGATACACTGTGAAAACTGCATACAGAGCTGTCAGGATCCTGAAAAACTATGAAACCCCATAAAAACCTGGCAGTATCCTGATGCACAGTGAAACCCCATTTACATCTGGCAGGATCCTGATACACTATGAAACCCCCAAGCACACCTGGCAGGATCCTGATGCACAGTGAAACCCCATTCACATCTGGCAGGATTCTGATCCACTGTGAAACCCCCAAACACACATGGCAGGATGCTGATACACTGTGAAACCCCCAAACACACATGGCAGGATCCTGATACACTGTGAAACCCCAAACACACCTGGCAGGATCTTGATTCACTGTGAAACCCCAGACACATCTGGCAGGATGCTGATCCACTGTGAAACCCCATACGCATCTGGCAGGATCCTGATGCACTGTGAAACACCATACGCACCTGGCAGGATCCTGATGCACTGTGAAAACCCCATGCACACCTGGCAGGATCCTGATACACTCTGAAACCCCAAACACACCTGGCAGGATCCTGGTAAACTGTGAAACGCCCATACACATCTGGAAGGATACTGATCCACTGTGAAACCCAAGACACATCTGGCAGGATCCAGATATACTCTAAAACCCCATACACACCTGGCAGGACCCTGAGACACTGTGAAACCCCCATACACATCAGGAAGGATCCTGATCCACTGTGAAACCCCAGACACATCTGGCAGGAACCTGATCCATTGTGAAAACCCCATAAACTCCGGTCAGATCCCGATAAATTTTGAAAACTCCATAAACACCTGGCAGGATCCTGATCCTCTGTGAAAACTCCATAAACACCTGGCAGATCCTGATACATTGTGAAAACCCCATACACACCTGGCAGGATCCTGATACACTGTGAAAGCTCCATAAACACCTGGCAGATCCTGATACTTTGCGAAAACCCCATACACACCTGGCAGGATCCTGATTCATTGTAAAAACCCCAAAAACTCCTGGCAGATTCTGATATATTGTGAAAACCCCGTAAACACCTGGCAGATCCTGATACATTGTGAAACTCCATAAACACCTGGCAGACATGATACATTGTGAAAACCCCATAAACATCTGGCAGGATCCTGATACACTGTGAAACCCCATACACACCTGGCAGGAACTTGATACACTGTGAAATCCCCAAGCACACCTGGCAGGATCCTGATGTGCAGTGAAACCCCATACACATCCGGCAGGATCCTGATACACTGTGAAACCCCACACAAACCTGGCAGGATCCTGATCCACTGTGAAACCCTATTCACACCTGGCAGAATCCTGAAACACTGTGAAAACCCCATACACACCTTGCAGGATCCTGATCCACTGTGAAAACCCCACACACACATGGGAGGACCCTGATCCACTGTGAAACCCCATTCACATCTGGCAGGATCCCCGTCCACACCTGGTAGGATCCAGATGCACTGTGAAAACCCCATACACACCTGGCAGGATCCTGATACACTGTGAAAACCCCATACACACCTGGCAAGATCCTGATACACTGTGAAAACCCGATACACACCTGGCACGATCCTGATACACTGTGAAACACTCATAAACATCTGGAAGGAACCCGATGCACTGTGAAAACCCAATACACATCTGGCAGAATTCTGATGCACGGTGAAAACACCAAACACACCAGGCATGATCCTGATAAACTGTCAAAACCCCGTACACACCTGGCAGAATCCTGATCCTCTGTGAAACCCCATTCACACCTTGCAGGATCCTCACAAAATGTGAAACCCCCAGACATACCTTGCTGGATCCTGATGCACTGTGAAACCCCATTCACACCTTGCAAGATCCTCATAAACAGTGAAACCCCCAGACACACCTGGCTGGATCCTGATACACTGTGAAACCCCTTTCACACCTGGCAGGATCCTGATACACTGTGAAACCCCATACACACGTGGCAGGATCATGATCCACTGTGAATCCCCTTACCCACCAGGCACGATCCCGATAAACTGTGAAAACCCAGTACACACCTGGCAGGATCCTGATCCTCTGTGAAACCCCATTCACACCTTGCAGGATCCTCACAAAATGTGAAACCCCCAGACACACTGGGCTGGATCCTGATGCACTGTGAAACCCGATTCACACCTTGCAAGATCCTCATACACTGTGAAACCCCATTCACACCTTGCAGGATCCTGATACACTGTGAAAACCCCATACACACTTGGCAGGATCCTGATAAACTGTGAAACCCCTATACTCACCTGGCAGGATCCTGATGCACTGTGAAACCCCATACACACCTGGCAGGATCCTGATAAACTGTGAAAACACCCATAAACACCTGGCAGGTTCCTGATACACTGTGAAAGCCCCGTACACAACTGGCAGGTTCCTGATGCTCCGTGAAACCCCATTCACATCTGGCAGGATCCTGATACACTGTGAAAACACCATACACACCTGGCAGGATCCTGATCCACTATGAAACCCCATTCACATCTGGCAGGATGCTGAGACACTGTGAAACCCCATACACACCTGGCAGAATCTTGAGACACTGTGAAAACCCCGGCACATCTGGCAGGATGCTGTTACCATGTGAATCCCCATTCACATCTGGCAGGATCCTGATAAACTGTGGAACCCCCAAACACACCTGGCAGTATCCTGATGCACAGTGAAACCCCATTTACATCTGGCAGGATCCTGATACACTGTGAAACCCCCAAACACACCTGGCAGGATCCTGATGCATAGTGAAACCCCATTCACATCTGGCAGGATTCTGATAAACTGTGAAACCCCCATACTCACATGGCAGGATGCTGATACGCTGTGAAACCCCCAAACACACATGGCAGGATCCTGATACACTGTGAAACCCCAAACACACCTGGCAGGATCTTCATTCACTGTGAAACCCCAGACACATCTGGCAGGATCCTGATCCACTGTGAAAACCCAATACACACCTGGCAGGATCCTGACCCACTGTGAAAACCCCATACACACCTGGCAGAATCCTGATCCTCTGTGAAAACCCCATACACACCCGGCAGGATCCTGATACACTGTGAAACCTCATACACACCTGGCAGGATCTTGATACACTGTGAAACCCCAGACACATCTGGCAGGATCCTGATACAATCTGAAACTCCATACACACCTGGCAGGATCCCGATACACTGTGAAACACCTTACACACCAGGCAGGATCCTGATAAACTGTGAAACCCCCATACACACCTGGTAGGATCCTGATACACTGTGAAAACTGCATACACAGCTGTCAGGATCCTGAAAAACTGTAAACCCCACAAAAGCCAGGCAGTATCCTGATGCACAGTGAAACCCCATTTACATCTGGCAGGATCCTGATACACTGTGAAACCCCCAAACACACCTGGCAAGACCCTGATGCACAGTGAAACCCATTCACATCTGGCAGGATTCTGATCCACTGTGAAAGCCCCATACACACATGGCAGGATGCTGATACACTGTGAAACCCCCAAACACACATGGCAGGATCCTGATACACTGTGAAACCCCAAACACACCTGGCAGGATCTTGATTCACTGTGAAACCCCAGACACATCTGGCAGGATCCTGATACACTGTTAAAAAACCCATACACATCTGGCAGGATCCTGATCCACTGTGAAAACTCCATACACACCTGGCAGGATCCTGATCCTCTGTGAAAACCCCACACACATGGCAGGATCCTGATACACTGTGAAACCTCATACACACCTGGCAGGATCTTGATACACTGTGAAACCGCAGACTCATCTGGCAGGATCCTGATACACTGTGAAAACCCCAAACAGACCTGGCAGGATCCTGATACATTGTGAAACCCCAAACACACCTGGCAGGAATCTGATACAATCTGAAACTCCATACACACCTGGCAGGATCCCGATACACTGTGAAACCCCCATACACATCTGGAAGGATCCTGATGCACTGTGAAAACCCCATACACATCTGGCAGGATCCTGATGCACTGTGAAAACCCCATACACACGTGGCGGGATCCTGATCCACTGTGAAACACCTTACACACCAGGCAGGATCCTGATAAACTGTGAAACCCCCATGCACACCTGGCAGGATCCTGATACACTGTGAAAACGGCATACACAGCTGTCAGGATCATGAGAAACTCTGAAACCCCATAAAAACCTGTCAGGCTCCTGATACACTGTGAAACCCCCATACACATCTGGAAGGATCCTGATACAGTGTGAAAACCCCATACACACCTGGCAGGATCCTGATCCACTGTGAAACCCCCATGCAAACCATGCACGATCCTAATAAAC